>NC_064621.1:562966382-564216382 GCF_023898315.1 Schistocerca nitens
ATATTTGCACCTGTATCTAGGATTACAGTCGTCAAAATTCCGGCTATAGGAAGTTTTGTCATAGCTTGCACTTGGTCATCTATCGGTTCATCACCGTCAGTCGTCTCTTTCTCTTGTAATAATTCTTGTCTCATGTCAATCCCGTCATTGTATCTCAGTACAAGTACGTCATGGTTAGTCTCTCCGTCGAAGTGGTAGCCCCCATTCTGTCTCACAGCATCACTTAGGGAGCTTTCAGATGCTGAACTTAGTTTTCCTGTTTGTGTGGTTTTGATTGGCCTTCATCATTAGAAAGTTCGACCAATCTGACATTGTGAGAACACTGAGGAACAAAATTACTGTTATGCACAAACCTCGTGTCAAAATGTTGCTGCGTCTGTTCTGGTGTCCAATACGTGTTACTGTCTTCCGCGTTTGCGAAAAATACAGGGGGATTGTAATGCCTTCGCGGGGTCTGATGATTTTTATTACTATTATGATTTCCGGAATTGTTACTGTGAAATCCACCTTCACACTGTGGTTTTCCGTTAAACTGTGTGTTTCTGTACCTTCCCTGCGCTTGATTTTTACTAGGCGCGGAGTTGTATTGGTATGAGTGGGCGTTATCAGCTGTTTGTTGCTGCCCGTAATCTGAGTGTTGGCTGCGCGAGTACGGTGCATTCCATTGCGATCCGCTCTGCTGTTGCCAACCTTTTTGACTGAAACCGTTTCCAAACTTCTGCTTGTACGGTTGATTGCCGTACTGGTTACCAGTCGTGTTATACACGGGATTGAATCGGTTGTGTTGATTATGTCTATTCCTTTTGTGCGGATACCCACTGCCTTTATTTCCGTTTTGCCAATCGTTACTATTTTTTGAACCGTTCCCTGGCTTTTCATAGCCGTTACTGTCGTAATGTTGTGGCCAAGAATTGTGCGGAGTATTCCGCGGTTTGTTAGCTCTCATGTCCTCATAGATCAGGTCTAGGGAATCTAATATCGACAGAAAGGTATCTGGATCATCATCTGGTATGGCTATCAGCTTTTCACGAATCGAAATGGGTAATTTAGACTTGAGAATCATAATTACATCTTTACTATTGATAGGGTTATCCCAATACCTAATTTTGCCAAGATATTTTTCGAAGTAGTTTCTCAGGCTACTATTCCTGGGGTCAAATTGTTCTGCATTATAGACTTCTTTACGAAGGCGCTTCTGAACACCTTCGCTCCAAAATTTGCTGAGGAAACAGTGCTCAAACTCCTCATATGTTCGACACTTATCAACCATTTCTGTTCCCCATATTGCCGATTCGCCACCTATATATCCGGTAACAAATTGGATACGCTGTCTATCAGTCCACGAATTTGGAAAAATGCCGGAGAATCCACGAAGAAAGACAATTGGGTGGATATTTCGTTTTTCCGGGTTAAAGGTTTGAAAAACTCGATGCTTTATCATGCTTTCTTCCTTCATCATTTTTACTAATGAGTCAGATTCTTGGTTTCGTTGACTAACTGGAATATGTGGTGGTGAAGTGTGTTCATTAGATACAACAGGTATTCGGAATTGCCGAAATAATTCATCTTCTTCCTCTGAGGCTAAAGAGTTAGGATAATTCGGTCTCTGTATTCGGGAACTACTACTCACTTGTGCCTTCAGGATATTTAGCTGTTCCGTTACCTCTTGCTTCCAATTTGGTAATTCTTGCTGAAGGGTACGCCTAATGCTACCGAGTTCAGACATTACGGTATCTCCGGAGCTTCCAGGAGCTGACA
Organism: Schistocerca nitens; assembly: GCF_023898315.1. NCBI lineage: Eukaryota > Metazoa > Arthropoda > Insecta > Orthoptera > Acrididae > Schistocerca > Schistocerca nitens. The sequence goes on from NC_064621.1 coordinate 562,968,141, forward strand.
AGATACCAAGAGTGGTTGCTTTCACAGTCTCTACTAGGTCTTTGTTAATTTTATCTTCGACAAATTTGTCCTTTCCAGCAATCCAGTTCTCATACTTTTCTCTAAATTCTCTCTCATGACTATCTAGCCTCTCCTTTACTTTCGTTTCCGTTTCCAGAGTCAAGTTTGACATTCCCTCGGTTAATTTTTCTACCTGCGTAGTTACTCTGTCTAATCTGTGATTAACCGTGGTTACGGTGGAATCAAGATTCTTGGTTGCGTTTCGGATGTCAGCTGTCTCGCTTTGCATGGTAGCTAAAGTGTCATTCAGTTCGATAATTATTCCACTTCGCATTTGAGAAACAGCATCCTTAACTTGCTTTGCTACTTCTTTGGCTACGTTTTCTCTAACAGTTTTTATTTCTTCGCTTACTGTAGACAGTTTATCTTCAATCGAGGCTAACATTTGTCTATTTTCGTATTTCAAATCATCTTCAAGTGAGGCTAACATTTGTCTATTTTCGTCTTTCAAATCATTTTTAATGGAATTCACCATTTGGCGATTTTCCTCTTTCAAATCATTTTTAATGGAATTCACCATTTGGCGATTTTCCTCTTTCAATTGGCTATTTCCGTCCTGCATCATTTGACTTATTTGACTCAGTAGCTGTTTGAATACATCGTCTGTCACTACCCCTGAATTGCTTTCACCTGCCTCCCTTGTAACCGGTATATGGCTACGACTACAAGTGGCAGAAACTATGTTGGCATTGTCTAGTTCAGTACCGGTAACATTATGGTGTGAGGCACCAAAGTCCGTAAGATTTCCCACTTCACTTTCTACAATTGTTTCTATTGGTGTCTCAGCCCTACTAATTATCGTGTGGGACCGTAAGCGACGCGACACTTCACTCGTTTCATTCTGTTCATCTGAATCTAGTGATGACATTGTATCGTCTGCCATAGCTCACTTATTTACAAACAGTAAGTCAATGAAGTTCGTTTGAGCTACGGGTGTCAGCTGTCGACAGAGATGTAATTTATCGGTTGCGAGTCGGTTGTCACTGCTACGTCACAAGATCGGAATGTCGGGAGATGCACGTCACGAGAACAAGAGACTATTCTGGACCGTAAAGAAAGTATGGCTGCACACTGTTCAAAATAAATGAAAACTAAGGCTGGTCAGCTCCGTGAACAGGCAGCGGACATTTAAAAACAAATGATATGCAATACACAACATTGGAATTTAAACAATACTTGAAGAAATTACTAATCTACTAAATGCAATCTACTGAATTCAAAGCAAATTTTACTGCAACTAATAAAGATCGTCACAAATTGATTAATGTCGGCTGAAATTAAGGAAGCTTGGCTACGGCTAACGAAATTTTAACTTACGTTACTGATGACTGCCTTCGGCGTTGCAACTAGATTTTCGCACAAATTCTGTTCCAAAAAAAAATCTCTCTTCCGTAATTTACTCTGAATATCTCGTTTCTTTCGCTCAATGGAAATTTTATTGGATGGCGTTTGATGTCATGTAACAAATAAGAAGCACAAGATTAGCTACAATTATTTATGAATATTTCATAATGACTATCTTACATAAATTTTTATTCCTTTAAGTTTTTTTTTTTTAATTCGGGTCCCTGTTCGGGCGCCAATTATAACGATATGTTTACGTAAAGTGTATACATAAACATACAGTTATAAATGTCCCCGTTCGTAGTCTCTAATTATAACAATATGTTACTTTTGTGCTGTAACATATAGCTATAATCAGCGGTGGAAACATATTTGCGAACGCCGACCGTGTGCGGCTGTTTGTTGTTGGATCGTCTGATCAGTCGGAAGTTGCATTGCAGAGGAGAGTAAATGCCTATTCAAAATATAATTATTTTGGATAGCTCAACATGAATTTCCTAAGGGACCGTAGTTTATCATGCATTTACCAATAGAACATGGCGCGGAGAAAATATTTCACCGCATGCAACTTCCGTCCGAACTCGACGAAAGAATTCGTGACTGTGAACTCTCTATTTGGCAGAAACATATAGAAAATTAAATAATTTCATGAAGAAGTGAGACATAGATTCTATAGTAAATGAATAGTCCATACACCAGTTCCATTTAACTCTGAATTTATGGCAATTAATAGACAAACTTACACTGCAATGAAGAAATTAACATGGATGCCGTTTTGACTGGCACTTCTCTTAATGAAAACAATTCCTTTGACGTTTTCACATACACGTCACACAATAAATCTGCTGCTAGGCACTTTTAGTATTACACATTTACTTTACACTAGAACAATATTAATTTTGACAATAATAATACGGCGGCAAGACATGCGCGTCCGACACAAGTTACAGGAGACAAGAGAAGAATGAGTAACTGTTCATCGAGAATATCTCGTACATCTAAACAAAATGTGTAAAAATGTTCTTCTTCTGTCCGTTTTTCGCGCCGCGGTTTTCAAAGTCAATAACTCACAGCATCTGTGACGGCGCTTCGACAATAAACAAGTTACGTCACAGGTCGTTCACCTTTTACATTTTCGCAACGTTATTTGCTAACTTTAGCTGTTGCCGAGCGACTGCTCGATTAATGAATGATTTAAAATGATAAGGCAATCACATAATGTTACAACGTACCGCCGAATTGCTCAACACGTGGGGCGTGAGGTCTCCACAGTACATCGATGTTGTCGCCAGTGGTCGGCGGAAGGTGCACGTGCCCGTCGACCTGGGACCGGACCGAAGCGACGCACGGATGCACGCCAAGACCGTAGGATCCTACGCAGTGCCGTAGGGGACCGCACCGCCACTTCCCAGCAAATTAGGGACACTGTTGTTCCTGGGGTATCGGCGAGGACCATTCGCAACCGTCTCCATGAAGCTGGGCTACGGTCCCGCACACCGTTAGGCCGTCTTCCGCTCACGCTCCAACATCGTGCAGCCCGCCTCCAGTGGTGTCGCGACAGGCGTGAATGGAGGGACGAATGGAGACGTGTCGTCTTCAGCGATGAGAGTCGCTTCTGCCTTGGTGCCAATGATGGTCGTATGCGTGTTTGGCGCCGTGCAGGTGAGCGCCACAATCCGGACTGCATACGACTGAGGCACACAGGGCCAACACCCGGCATCATGGTGTGGGGAGCGATCTCCTACACTGGCCGTACACCACTGGTGATCGTCGAGGGGACACTGAATAGTGCACGGTACATCCAAACCGTCATCGAACCCATCGTTCTACCATTCCTAGACCGGCAAGGGAACTTGCTGTTCCAACAGGACAATGCACGTCCGCATGTATCCCGTGCCACCCAACGTGCTCTAGAAGGTGTAAGTCAACTACCCTGGCCAGCAAGATCTCCGGATCTGTCCCCCATTGAGCATGTTTGGGACTGGATGAAGCGTCGTCTCACGCGGTCTGCACGTCCAGCACGAACGCTGGTCCAACTGAGGTGCCAGGTGGAAATGGCATGGCAAGCCGTTCCACAGGACTACATCCAGCATCTCTACGATCGTCTCCATGGGAGAATAGCAGCCTGCATTGCTGCGAAAGGTGGATATACACTGTACTAGTGCCGACATTGTGCATGCTCTGTTGCCTGTGTCTATGTGCCTGTGGTTCTGTCAGTGTGATCATGTGATGTATCTGACCCCAGGAATGTGTCAATAAAGTTTCCCCTTCCTGGGACAATGAATTCACGGTGTTCTTATTTCAATTTCCAGGAGTGTAGTAGGCGGCAGAGGTCAGCAGTTGAGATACAGTGCTAGCAGTCGTAGTCAAAACAATGTTGTAAAGTTATGTTTGATTAATATTTAATGTATTTGCATAATTATAATTGTTTTATATGTGTAATAATTAGCAGTGTGAGTGTTGTATGAGTGAAGAAGAACAGAAGTAAATGAAAATTGTTTTGTTTATTCACGAAGTACCAGTTAAACTATACAGGGGATTTACTATAGTTAAATGTGCAGTCCGTTTATGGTACTAATAAATCGTGAGTAGAACACAAATTAATCGGTAATTTCAGAAGGAGTAATTTTATATTTGATACTTTTCTAAATTTATTTATTTATCAAATGCCATAGAAAGAAATGTTTTACTATGATTGTTCATTGAAATAAAGCGCGGGTTAGCGCGCGATAATACTGCAACCTGATTTGCTGTTTGTGATATCAGCCAATCAGAAAAACGGAGGCTCGCGCCAATCTATGCTGGGAACAAAGCCTTTGGTGTGATCTAGGGGAGTCGGAGCTGAGGGTTCGAACTAGTAACATCTCATGGAAAGCAGCTCCGACGATAGTACTGTAAAATCGCGGAAAAATGCTAATTACGAGTTCGCGAAGTAGTACAAAGTGTTTTTAAGTGAACGGTATAGTGGAAGTCGTGTGGAATTTCGGACGGAATATCAAAATTATTGCTTTTGACTGTTAGTTAAAACCGCGTGGCGTGTTGTGCGATCTAAGACTGGAACAGGTATTACGTGTAGAGCAAAGTGCACAACATTTGAGCGAGTATTTTCATAACTAAACGATCCGGTGAACTCTATTAACTCCGGTAACGGGTGTAAATTCCATAAACTGGCTACGTGTGTGATTATGGTGTGCGTGTGAACTTTACATTGTCTTCCCACTTAGTACGGACTTGGCAGTATTAACTGAGATCTTTATCGTAAAAATACACCTGAAAGTTTACATTGACAAGTTAAAACTTTTATTTCAGTAGCTAGCCACATCCCGTTTACCGGACAATTCTATGTATGTTGCGACCTGCCATAGGCAGTAGTGGTCTAGTATTTTCCACTACAGCTTTTAGCTAGACAAATGAACATTGCTGGACACCGGCAGGGCAGTAAAGAGTAACGTACCGCGCAGCAAATGTTTAAAATGCAAGGCACTAAGACCTGATCCATTCTCTCGCGTGCCATAACTAATATTACTAGATTCACATGTAAAAGTTACTCTAAGACAGAAGAAAATTTCCTTTTGCTTCGTGGTAAGAACTAATCAATTGCAAAACGAATTCCTGTTCATGTGGAAGCTGTAACTTACGTAAATTTGTGTTTATGTATATTTGGCTATAATTAATCAAGGTTGTTAACATACGCCGTAGTGGTTTTTTATATTGTTTTTAGTCAGCAAAAACTGTTGTGTGTTTTTCCAATTCAATACCTTTTAAGGCTTTTACTCAATGTGCTTATGTGTTTTATACGGTTGTTAGTTATTAGTGTGTTTACTTGCTATGCAAAACTTCGCCATTTCATTACGGGTAGAAATTGTTCCCTTGAAAGGAGAATGTTGTAAAAGTTCGCAAGTCCTACCTGGCGAGCGTGTGTGTTTGCCGTAACTTAACTGGCAGAAATTTGTAAAATTTGTTTTTTTATATATTTTGGAAATGTTAATGTTATTAACTGTGTCTCCCCGTGTGCATGACTCATGCGTTGTGGTTTTTCTATTTTGAGAACTTTTGTAAACAGAATTGTCTTTATATGTTGCAGACAAGTTAGATTCTGCGCCATTTAATGAATGGAGTGAAATTCACCTATAATTTAGCTGAGCTTGAAATATTATATATCTTCGCGTTGTATACATTAAATTGCTTGCCTGTACCTGCCTTTTACTGGCGTGACATTTTGTATAATAATTTAATAATTTAAAGGTTCTTTCTTATCGTAAATTGTGACTTATTTGTTAAATGATCGTTGGCTTTTTTTTTAAATATCGTATAGTCTTGCACCAAATTTGAATAAAAACTGTTACTGAAAATTGTCTGTAATTTCACCAGTTATTCCTTGGCACCTACTTCCACTTTACATTTTGTGTATTGATTGAGGTTAATAACCTCTGCTGAACCAGTAGTAATTTTACGGTTTAAACAGTAACTGAACATAAACTTCCAATTTTTATTTAGTTCGAAGTTGTACTTCTTTTAACCTTTATTTACTGCAGCAAGCAGAACTGAAATGACATTTGGAACTGAATATAACTTTTTCTTTACACACCAACACCTGAGGTTCTAGTAGTTAGTTCTCCACATGCGCTTCAGAAATCCTCGTCCAGTCCCGGCGGGTTGCTGAGATGCAGCAGAACTGAGAGATACTTCTTTGTCCATCGGAACATCTTCAGATTTTGGGTACATTTTTCGCATGCAGTGAACTCTGAAGTTAGAATTCTTTTTTGAGCACCCAGTTTATGAAAACAAATGTTTGTAATGCCAACAACAACAGCCAAAGTGTTGCGAGCGTCCCCAAGGCTCTGTCAGAATATTTAAGTTACCTTTCATTCGTACTTTGCCGTAAGTGTAACCGGTATTCTATTAAATGACTAGGCGCAGTATTAAGCAAGATGTATTTCATGGCTTGCTTAATGTTTGTTGTTTTTGTATACAGGGTCATTCCGTGATCGTGTTACATTGTATGCCGTCTCATTGTCTCTGTAGAGCTGTACCAAGGGAGCAAGGAGAGGGTGTTTAGTGGCCGGTATCCTCTTTCTATAACACAAAATGAACCCGCATATTAACTAGGTTCTTTGTTCATAAGAATAGAAACCAACGTAAGTTAAGATAGTCGTTGTGGCACAAGCTCTCTGTAATAGTCACAGTCACATTAGCCTCACTGCTGCTGAAACACGAAGTCTGCTGTTAACTACTCTGGTCGCTATGTGCTGCCTGTGTCTGACGTAAGGCTATGACTGCGACTCTGACAAGTGTCTCGCTGAATAACAGACTGAAACTCATTTGGTGCGACAGACTGGAACTAACTGGGTGCAACAGACAGGCCTCCACTCCACGGCGGCAGTCTAAATAATGGCGGCCGACAGGGCGTTGGCGGCGCGTTTCCTGCAACTCTGTCAATGGCCTCTATCGATCTTCTCGCAACTGCTTTGCTGCTTGGTGTACTGGCGCCAGCTTACGCCAGCACATCACAGATATTCAGGGATGGTGGAGAAGGATAACTGTATCAACTTGAGGTAAGGGACCCTGATCTGGAAACGACCATGTCAGAAGTTATAAGTAAAAAAAGTTCTGACACGGCTGACAGTGGGATAAAATGTACCAATACCGCCCGCATCTCGTGGTCGTGCGGTAGCGTTCTCGCTTCCCACGCCCGGGTTCCCGGGTTCGATTCCCGGCGGGGTCAGGGATTTTCTCTGCCTCGTGATGGCTGGGTGTTGTGTGCTGTCCTTAGGTTAGTTAGGTTTAAGTAGTTCTAAGTTATAGGGGACTGATAGCCACAGCAGTTGAGTCCCATAGTGCTCAGAGCCAATTGAACCATTTTTTGTACCAATTCCGTTGTTGTTGAATGTGTAGGGAAATTCAACTTTCAGAGGAGGTATTATGAACCAAAACAACAAAAAAGTCTAGTAAACATAGGTTCTTAAATGCATACTTCAAGAGCTATGAGTACTTCTTCATCTTCAATGCTGTGAAACAAACATCTTCTACTGCAAGCTGTTTGACTTCCATTTTTTTGGAAGTGGTACTATGGACCAGACCAAGAAAAAAAATCCAGGTAACAAGCGCTCTAAAATGCATACCTTAGGAGCTGTGGGCACTTGTTCAGTAGATCAGATAAGTTTTGCAGTGGCGAAGATGAACATGTGTTCATAGCTCTTGAGGTATGCATTTTTGAGAAAACGTTTACTGGATATGTTTTTATTTTTTTTTGTTCATGTTACCACCCATGACTATCCTAAAATCTTAGTTACAACAGTACCAGTACATGTATTCCACTGTCACAGGCATTGGAATGATTTTCGCTTATAACTTTCGACCCGTTCGTTTCTGGACTAGGTTTCCTTACCTCAAATCGATACATTAACCCTTCTCCATTAACGCTGAAAGTTTTTAACATCATCCCGGAATCACTCTGTATTTGCCTCAGCATTCCATAAGTTATCGGATTTCACAGTTTGCCAGAGGCAGATACATATCGATTCACTACAGTTTTTTTTTTTTTTTTAAGTTGATCGGAACACATATTGGTAAGACATGTCAGAAGTATTCATAGTCAGTTAAAAATAAATTGCCTGACACCGGTCAGAAATAGACACAACATTTAACTATGTGAAATATACATGCCATACTAAATAAGAGTCATCATTTCCTTTCATTTCTTTTTGGAGAAAGTGTGTAGCCGGAGGAAAGAGATGCAATGCTGACGATGAATAGAAAAACATAGACGACTGTAGTGGATGGAAGAGATCAGAGTAAATGATTAAAGGCAAAATCTGTATTTAAAAGTGGAATTTGCACGCAGACAGCTGCCACCACCCTTCACAGAGGAATGGGGTACTTAAAACTCTAGTACATAGGGCGCGCACTATCTCTGACGCAGAGAGTCTACCCCAGGAATTGGAACATCTGAGAACTGTATTTCGAAAAAATGGGTACTCAGGGTGGCAGATTCAACGTGCTCTCCGCCCAACCACTACAGCACAACCTGTGGATATGGATGAAATCACGAGGGAGGAGGTAGGCACTGCGTTTATCCCATATACAGGCGCACTCTCGGGAAAGATCGCCCGCATTTTGAAGAAACACCGGGTCGGAACGGTGTTTTGTCCTCCAAATAAAACTCGTGCACTGGTGGGGAGCGCCAAAGATGACCTCGGTTTGAGGAAGGCCGGCGTGTACCAGATTCCGTGTCAATGTGGCAAGTCGTATATTGGTCAGACGATGCGTACCGTCGAGGATCGATGCCGTGAACACCAGAGGCACACTCGACTGATGTATCCGAGCAAGTCGGCGGTCGCTGAACATTGTTTGTCGGAAAATCACGCTATGGAGTATGAACGCACGAGGATTCTGGTACAGACGTCGAGATACTGGGACAGCGTTGTTAGAGAGGCCATCGAAATTCGCACCAATGACGACCTCATAAATCGTGACTGTGGCTATAATCTTAGCAAGGCTTGGGAACCAGCGATTGGGTTAATCAAGAGTAAATCGAGCAAATGTATAGTTGTGACGACCACGGCGGACGGAGCCATCACACCGACGTCATCTCAGACGCCGTCGCAATCTGTTCCACCGTGCGACCGTGGCGCGGGGCGCGGACGGCGGAGTGAGCGCGCCGCGGGCGGAGGGTATTTAAATCCGCCGCCGCCGCGACCGAACCCAGTTCCACCTGAGCAGCCATAGTGTACGGATCTCCGTGGCGGCACGTTAAAAGGAGCTCAGTCCGTCAGTTCACCTGATGATGGCGACATGTATGATCGCCGAAATATTGTGCCCGTTGGACACTGTAGACCGGCAGTATACCCGTGGATATTTTGATTAATAAAAATGATGGTACTCCCATTTCTGTGTTGGTATTAAAGAAATTGCACATTTATTGTATGCGACTTGCTTTAATAGCTGTATAAAGATTAACGAACCGGACTTCGTATCACTCAATCTAAAATTAGAAAATAAAAAAGAAAATTAAACCTATTCATAATCGAACTCGAGTACTCTTAACACAAATCTCTACCCATTTCACTGACGGGGTAACATAGCTACATAATATTGAATGGAGATACTCTTCATACGTATGATTGTATTATTGCCAAACAGCCTGTTTTGGAGTCCATTTTATGCAAAAATATGCTCGGTATGAAATTTTGTGTGATGTATTTTTGTACTGTTAGTAAGCAATTCACCAGTATACATTGTGCGTACGCATTCAAAGACGCTACTGTTTCCATTCTCACTTACCGAATGTCACCGTTTCAGATCACTGGCTTCCACTGCGAAGAAAAACGTAGATCATAATTGAAGGGATCGGCAGAAGAAAGCGCTAACCCTCCGTTGAGTACGGATCAATCCGATGGATTTATCTGTTGAGTTTTCGAATGTCCCACATGCTGATAACGAACAGTTTCATTTGTTCCACTAGATCAAGCTGCCCGCAGTGTAAATTATATTGTCCAGTCATATTTGGGTTCTCGTCAGACATACAATATGTAGCAATGCGTAATACTCTCCTGTGTGTTAGCAGTTTGTATTACCGACTTCTTTAATTCTTCAGCCTGTGTGTTGACACCATTTACTGTGTGGCGCAGTCCTATGTAGTGTATAATTCCTTACAAGAGTGCCGAGAAAATGATACGAATGTCAGGAATACATACTCTGGTACATAAAAATAACACTGTACTACAATCTCTACATTGAAGCTTCGCTGAGAACCACGCTTAGCAGATCATCAGCGATCATAATGTAGATAATCGCTGATGGAGGTCGGCTATCGTAAGTTTTATTGGTGCAATGCTTGTCAGACCTGTATTGCGGGACCAGAAAGAGGTTAGTTTTGGATAAATTTTGGAATGACGTGACAGTTAAATTGAAACAAACCTGTGTGAAACAGTGTTTTCGCTGCATTAATTTTAATAAGTAACTATTGATCGTGTAAACGATAAGTTTGCAACAGATCACGAACATTGGTGGCCCATTAATCCGGTGAAGTTTGGTTATGTGACACACTTTTTAGGTGTGAAGTTGTTTTCTAATATCATATCTGTCACTTATTAAATTATGAGCTAAGCAAACTCAATAAACAACGACGTCGGCAACATCTACATGATTTTGTACTTACGTGGCTAAAGTTTCTCATTTAGACTACATTAATGCAAAGGCAAATTCAGCGATAACCGAATACTGCAATAGTCTCCCTCACCATCTAATTGACGCCTGTCTTTACTTAAAGTAATAATTATTAACTTATAACTGGCATCAACCAGTCTTTCTAGAACGACGAACATTACGTTTGTAGTGTTGAAACATAGATCTGGAATGGACAGGGCTAATAACCTGACGACGTTATCCGTCTACACTTCCTAAGCAGTCAAGATAATCGAAATGTTTTAGTCGTCATCCACCGTTTTCTGGAATCTTCGATAACTTCAGTTTTCATATTTCATGATTTGTTAAGTTCTCCCTGCGATTATCTCTTTTACGATTTTCACAACAGCAGCAGTTCTACTGGTAAAAGATACATGGAAAAAATGTGACCTGGGTAAAGCACGTATTTTTCAATTTATTATGTGTTCATGGTTATTCAGTACGGTTTTCTAGAGTACTGATTTTTATCACACTCTGTTTAGTTTCTTAGCTATTGTAGTACCAAGTAAATGGAAAAGCTTATTTGATAAATTTATTATTTCCATTCGAAAGGCCAAAACAAATTTACTGCTCAGCACTCAGCTCCTCGCTGTTATCAAACTTCCTCCATGAAGACCTCAAAAGAGCTTAGTGGCTGTCTCGAATGTCCAGCTAATGGGCGGTTCAGTTTCTTATGATATCCCGGTCAGGAGACATAACAGACTGCCATATTTTCCGTGGCCAGGAGAGCGCTACCTCTCCGGCACACGAGGTATCTCTAATCCAACTGGACTTAACTGATCAGGCACAACAGCGAGGGTGTTTACGTATCCCAGCTGTGAAAATGAAACAGCCGCCAACGACAGACAACGAGCAGCCGGCAGCGACCACGTGAAGTAACGGGGCAGCACCTGTCCGTGGGCTGGCTCAACCCTGACCCCACTCAATGTCAGGGATACGGCGGAACAGTTTCCGCCTGGTGGTAATCATGGCTTATTTACTTGATGTACTCTTAACATCAGGAGGTCCGAGGAAAAGCGCAGCTGAGAGCAGTCCTGCAGAGCAATTTACTGAGGCTGATACTATCTTGAACCCTTCACAAATAGCGAACACGGTCAGATAAGGAGCGAGAGCGCGAAAGTCTCGCGATTAAATATTGCACCAACGATGAAATGGTAGCTCTTACCAACGTCTTTTTGCTACGAGGCGACTAAGTAGTACTCAGTTTTCGCACGAATATACACGATCCGGTACATATAATTTTCGCCTCTGGTATCTTTCGATAAATCAAACAAATTTATAATGTATTTTGAATTATATAAGCAAGGAGTTAACAAACTAACGGCTAGCGCATTTTCATGCCCTTGTGTTTTCGTTCGTCTTACTGCACGCAGTGCAAAACCAATAACTTATTCATAACAGTCCCGGTACCTGTACTTAGCCACTATTGCCACACTCAATAACAACAGTGTCACTTATCAGATCACAGGGGATATCGTAGAAGGAAATATGGAGGGAATGGAAGATGGCAGAATGCCCAAGAGAATGATAAAACGAACATTGTGGCACGCCTGAGGGAAGGACCGACCAGGAGCAAGACGAATGGACAATATTTTTGCTGACATCATCATAATGGAGATCTGGGGATGGTAGAGAAAACCAGTGAACAGAGCTGTATGGAAACACCCTGTTGAGTATGCCAAAGTTCGTCAGTAGCTGTAGTTTCGTAGAAGAAGAAGAAGAAGACTGGTGGTGTATGTGTGTGTAAAATTCAACCAGTTACTTTTAGAATTTAATACGCTTTTCTGTGTCATGAGTTACAGTCTAAGGCGAGCAAAAGGGGACATCGCGAAGGAATTATCAGAATAGGACGCAACTCAGTAGATGTGATGTACAAACAAATGATTCAAATTTCAAAAACTTGGATAATTTGATAAAGACAGATTGACAAATTTAGGAAACCATTAACGCGTTGGTCTACCTCTGGTCCTTATGCAAGTACTTATTCGACTTGACACTAACTGATAAAGTAGTTGGCTGTCCTAAGGGATATCGCGCCAAATCTTGTCCAATTGGCGCATTAAATCGTCAAAGTCCCGAGCTGATTGGACGGTCCTGCACATAATGCTCCAAACGTTCTCAACTGGGAAGAGATCCGGCGAACATGTTGCTGAAGGTGAGCTTTGCCAAGCACGAGCAGTAGAAAATCTCGCCGTGTGCAGGCGGGCATTATCTTGCCGAAATCTAAGCCCAGTACAGCTTGTCATAAACGACAACAAAATGGGGTGCAGAATATTGTCGACTTATCTCTACGGCTCTAAGGGGGACCACAGATTGTAACACCGAAAATGAAGGATGCATGGCACCTGCTACCGATATATATATATATATATATATATATATATATATATATATATATATATATATATATATATATATATAGGGTGAGTCACCTAACGTTACCGCTGGATATATTTCGTAAACCACATCAAATATTGACGAACCGATTCCACAGACCGAACGTGAGGAGAGGGGCTAGTGTAATTGTTTAATACAAACCATACAAAAATGCACGGATGTATGTTTTTTAACAAACCTACGTTTTTTAAATGGAACACCGCTAGTTTTGTTAGCACATCTGAACATATAAACAAATACGTAATCAGTGCTGTTTGTTGCATTGTAAAATGTTAATTACATCCGGAAATATTGTAACCTAAAGTTGACGCTTGAGTACCACTCCTCCGCAGTTCGATCGTGTGTATCGGAGAGCACCGAATTACGTAGGGATCCAAAGGGAACGGTGATGGACCTTAGGTACAGAAGAGACTGGAACAGCACATTACGTCCACATGCTAACACCTTTTTATTGGTCTTTTTCACTGACGCACATGTACATTACCATGAGGGGTGAGGTACACGTACACACGTGGTTCCCGTTTTCAATTACGGAGTGGAATAAAGTGTGTCCCGACATGTCAGGCCAATAGATGTTCAATGTGGTGGCCATCATTTGCTGCACACAATCGCAATCTCTGGCGTAATGAATATCGTACACGCCGCAGTACATCTGGTGTAATGTCTTCGCAGGCTGCCGCAATACGTTGTTTCATATCCTCTGGGGTTGTAGGCACATCACCGTACACATTCTCCTTTAACGTACCCACAGAAAGAAGTCCAGAGGCGTAAGATCAGGAGAACGGGCTGGCCAATTTAGGCGTCCTCCACGTCCTATGAAACACCCGTCGAACATCCTGTCAAGGGTCAGCCTAGTGTTAATTGCGGAATGTGCAGTTGCACCATCATGCCGATACCACATACGTCGACGCGTTTCCAGTGGGACATTTTCGAGCAACGTTGGCAGATCATTCTGTAGAAACACGATGTATGTTGCAGTGCTCTCCGATACACACGATCGAACAGCGGAGGAGTGGTACTCAAGCGTCAACTTTAGGTTACAATATCTCGGGATGTAATTAACATTTTACAATGCAACAAACGGCACTGATTACGTATTTGTTTATATGTTCAGATGTGCTAACAAAACTAACGGGGTTCAATTTAAAAAAACGTAGGTTTGTGTTAAAAAACATACTTCCGTGCATTTTTGTATGGTTTGTATTAAACAATTACACTAGCCCCTCTCTTCACGTTCGGTCTGTGGAATCGGTTCGTCAGTATTTGATGTGGTTTACGAAATATATCCAGCGGTAAAGTTAGGTTACTCACCCTGTATATATATATATATATATATATATATATATATATATATATATATATATATATATATATATATATACTCCTGGAAATGGAAAAAAGAACACATTGACACCGGTGTGTCAGACCCACCATACTTGCTCCGGACACTGCGAGAGGGCTGTACAAGCAATGATCACACGCACGGCACAGCGGACACACCAGGAACCGCGGTGTTGGCCGTCGAATGGCGCTAGCTGCGCAGCATTTGTGCACCGCCGCCGTCAGTGTCAGCCAGTTTGCCGTGGCATACGGAGCTCCATCGCAGTCTTTAACACTGGTAGCATGCCGCGACAGCGTGGACGTGAACCGTATGTGCAGTTGACGGACTTTGAGCGAGGGCGTATAGTGGGCATGCGGGAGGCCGGGTGGACGTACCGCCGAATTGCTCAACACGTGGGGCGTGAGGTCTCCACAGTACATCGATGTTGTCGCCAGTGGTCGGCGGAAGGTGCACGTGCCCGTCGACCTGGGACAGGACCGAAGCGACGCACGGATGCACGCCAAGACCGTAGGATCCTACGCAGTGCCGTAGGGGACCGCACCGCCACTTCCCAGCAAATTAGGGACACTGTTGCTCCTGGGGTATCGGCGAGGACCATTCGCAACCGTCTCCATGAAGCTGGGCTACGGTCCCGCACACCGTTAGGCCGTCTTCCGCTCACGCCCCAACATCGTGCAGCCCGCCTCCAGTGGTGTCGCGACAGGCGTGAATGGAGGGACGAATGGAGACGTGTCGTCTTCTGCGATGAGAGTCGCTTCTGCCTTGGTGCCAATGATGGTCGTATGCGTGTTTGGCGCCGTGCAGGTGAGCGCCACAATCAGGACTGCATACGACCGAGGTACACAGGGCCAACACCCGGCATCATGGTGTGGGGAGCGATCTCCTACACTGGCCGTACACCACTGGTGATCGTCGAGGGGACACTGAATAGTGCACGGTACATCCAAACCGTCATCGAACCCATCGTTCTACCATTCCTAGACCGGCAAGGGAACTTGCTGTTCCAACAGGACAATGCACGTCCGCATGTATCCCGTGCCACCCAACGTGCTCTAGAAGGTGTAAGTCAACTACCCTGGCCAGCAAGATCTCCGGATCTGTCCCCCATTGAGCATGTTTGGGACTGGATGAAGCGTCGTCTCACGCGGTCTGCACGTCCACCACGAACGCTGGTCCAACTGAGGCGCCAGGTGGAAATGGCATGGCAAGCCGTTCCACAGGACTACATCCAGCATCTCTACGATCGTCTCCATGGGAGAATAGCAGCCTGCATTGCTGCGAAAGGTGGATATACACTGTACTAGTGCCGACATTGTGCATGCTCTGTTGCCTGTGTCTATGTGCCTGTGGTTCTGTCAGTGTGATCATGTGATGTATCTGACCCCAGGAATGTGTCAATAAAGTTTCCCCTTCCTGGGACAATGAATTCACGGTGTTCTTATTTCAATTTCCAGGAGTGTATTAATTGTATGTAAATATTTGTAATTTAAATGCTTTCCTTTAATAAGTAAGGACATTGCTTCACTGTATGTGTACATTTAGGTAGAAGTCTGTTGACGTTTTGTTGCATTTATCTGTGTTTTACTGTGAAACTTATAAGTTCTGGGAAAAAGCCAAAGGAATTGTTATTTGCATCGACTAGCAACGGTAATTGCAGTATTTGTGGGTTGTAAAATCTTTGGGGTAGGAGGTTGTTGCGCAGAGCGCGCGGAGAGAGAGGGAGACGGGTTCCAGCGCTTGTAGTGTGCGGAAGTGTGGTGTTAACGCTCTCGCAGTAGAGAGTACCATTCTCGGCGGCATCATGTACGCCCGCCGGCCAGATGACTTGCAGCAGGATCACGGACAGTGGACGGGCGTAAGAGGCTGTACTAATTACGATTGCCCGTTCCCATAATTAGCCGTGGCCCGACAAGATGCTACCGTCTTCAACAACAGCAGCAGTTCCAGCAACACAGATTCGTCGTAGACTCCGAGTTTCGTCGCACGCACAACACTAGAACGTATTAACGGCTAACCCAGCAGCACAACTGAATGTGAGTTGATTAATGAACTTTATTTAAATAATAATCAGTTAAGTTCAGGGCGATTGTGTCCTCATTGCCCCCAGACATTGTTACCAAGCAGGTCCTAGTTCCCTTTTTCCCTTATATGCTAACCGAAGTTTGAGACTCTATCACTGGAAAAAATCCAAATCTAAAGATAATGCACAAATTAAGAGTGTGGAAGTTTTATTTATTTCACATACAGCTTGGAGCACAGAGCTGTTTAGTTCGGTACGTATTCTATTATTTTATTCTGTTGAAGTCAGTAAAAAAGGCTCAGTTGTTCAGACTGTAATATGAAATCCAATTTGAAAACTAAGTAGCTGCGAAGTAAAAAGTGCTTGCCCTTCTCTAAATTTCTATGATGACGTTATGTTGAGGTCTCTGAAAGTCATTGTTCACATAATGAAGTTCAATACTAACATACAGTTTAACTGCATATTTTCAAATCATTACTCGATTGCGTTTTTCAGCTTTTAATGACAAACTTAACGTAAAAGTGACTTCTCAGTTTTCTTTATCATTACATACTCACTTAAAATTAGTGTCAAAAACGTGACAACCTTCAGTTGCCACGTCAGTGTTTAATAATAAATGTTTTTCTTTCCCATCATCTTGTACAGGATTTTGAATGTAAATCGCTCTAGTGAGCTGGCAACCGTAATTAATTCCTTTTCGTTCATTAGTGTAACTTTTGGATTCATGATCAGTTGTACCCCTTCTCTGTCCAGTGTTGTTCGTGAGTGAATGCACAAAATAACTTTCATTTTTTCCATATTGTAGCCCTGTTCGGTTTAGTTACTTTTTCATTTTTAATAGACTTTTCTATCAGGAAGATCGGTTGTACACTTTCCCCCCACTTATCGGTACTACTTCTTCGGGAAAGATAGCCTTATCCAATTAGAAAAATTCCGTTAGGTATACAAGCCATCCACGGTCATATTTTATATCGCAAGCAGGATAGGCCGATCAGTAAGGGGGAGGTTACAAGATGACAGCCAACAGGGTCATGCTATAAAATGAAACAGTATCCCATATCATCACTGCTGGGTGCCGGGATGTATGGGTGGGGGGGGGGGCGAGGGCGACAGTCAGGTTCGTATTTCAACCGCTGTTTGGGACATCTTAAGACACGTTCTCGCTGGTCATCGGTGTTGATTTGAATGGGACTCAGCACTGCAGACAATTCTACCCCCTCAGGGATATTCTAGGCCGAAGAAGTGTCTGGCGACGCCGCGGACACCAGCCTGACAGTCGGCCGTAGTAGGAGTGATGGTCTTTGTAGCCATTTCGTTCGTACGAGGAACACTTCGGTTGTTATCCTCGGCACCTTAACCGCACAGAGGCACGCCGACGATGTTCTACGCCCCATTTTGTTCCCTTACTCTCAAGCCATCCTGCCTTTACATTTCAGCAACGTAACGTCCCCCCGCACATAGCGAGAGTTTCTACTGCTTGCCCTGCTACTTGCCCAACACCTCCTTCGCCAGAGAGGTCGCCGGATGGCTCCCAATTGAGAATGTTTGGAGCATTACGGGCAAGGCCCTCAAACCAGCTCGAGATTCTGGCAGTCTAATGTGCCAATTGAACAGAATTTGGATGATGCAGTTCATCAGGACATCCAACAGTTGTATCAATCAATGGCAGACCAAATAACTGCCTGCATGAGGCCCAGAGCTGAACCAACGCGTTATTCACTTCCTTAATTTCTGAAGCTCTGTCTCTTGAATAAGTGACGTAAGTTATTTGAAATTACATATTTTTTTTCTTTTTTCCGTCTTATAATCTAATTTACAAACCACTGCAGGCGTATCATCAGATGGAGATGTTATAGGAACATCATGTCCCAGATCATCTGCAGGTAGTCGCTAGGGTTATGGCGATTACTCCGTCTTGGGCTAACCATGAGAAATTGATTCCAATGATGTACTTTTTGCCAGCTTAAACTCTCTCTCTCTCTCTCTCTCTCTCTCTGTGTGTGTGTGATTCTGTCGTCCAGTTGTACCTTTTACTTACTATAATTTATCTTCTCCGTGTTCGTTGAACACCACAAAACAATTGGTTCAAAATGGTTCAAATGGCTCTGAGCATTATGGGACTTAACATCTGCGGTCATCAGTCCCCTAGAACTTAGAACTACTTAAACCTAACTAAACGAAGGACATCACACACATCCATTCATGCCCGAAGCAGAATTCGAACCTGCCACCGTAGCGGTCACGCGGTTCCAGATTGAAGCGCCTTGAACCGCACGGCCACACCGGTCGGCACAAAATAATTAAGAGAACAAAGTATCTAAGATATCTGTGTTCTTTGCTGTGTGCCATAATTATTCGTTGACTAGTATCACTAATTTCCATTTTTAGATCGCAAATTCGGATTAGTTCAGCACGAGAAGGAAATTACAATAAGATAAATACAGCAGGGATGACGAAGGAAGGAAGATTAGGCATTAACGTCCTGTCCACAGCGCGGTCACTAGAGACGAAGCCTCAGCTCAGATTACGGAAGGACGGGGAAGGAAATCGCTCATGACCTTTCCGAAGAAACCATGCCGGCATTTGCAATTTAGTGGAATCACGGAAAACCTAAATCTCGATGGCCGGACGGGGGTTCGAACCGACGTCCTTTCGAATGCGAGGCCAGTGCGCTGACCGCTGCTTCAGCTCACTTGCTGTGTGGATGAGGACTGTGGCAAACTTATAATATGTCTCTCGTCAAGAGCATTAATTAAATAGCCACTGGGTAGCACAGAATTTCTCCCTACGATTAAAAAATATTAAATCAATTCTTCTCTCTTAAAGTTGTCTCGATATGCCCAAATAATTCATCAATCTTTCGCTGTACGGCCAATAAATTCCTCTCCAAACTGCAGCACATAGTAAAAATTAAAATATATTCTTGGGTCAAAATCAATTTCTGACTCCTCCATAAAATTAAATACGACAAATACAGAGCTTTAAATCTTCAATAAACATTTATTGACGTTACAAGCTTTGTATATCAAAATGAACAAGCCCTTTGTGATTAACTTCACTCGACAGAAACCAATTCCATGAAGGTAAATATACAAATTACAGTAAAAGTCTGTCGCAAAACACGGGGACAATATGAGATCATTGTTCTGAGGGGCGATGGACTTGTGCGCTTCACAGGTCGTGACCAGATATTCGACAGCACGACCCGTCTTCAGGGGCGTTACCCATTGTCCCTCTGACCGGTCATTACGTGAAAAGAGAAAAATATAATTCCTGTAGCCGCTTAACAAACATATATTGTAACATTAGGACAACTTGTAACACGTCTTACACGTTTCGGAAGTTTCGAATAGAGTGCAATGAAATCAGAGTCTACGTAGATCAGTTTTACACTCAAAGCACCTGAGATGAAGAGAGAGCATCAATTTCCACAAGTTAAACATAGTGTCGGCAGTACCATGTATGGTATCTCCCAGCACAGAAACATCAATGGAAATGCCACGTGGCTAGGGCCTCCCGTCGGGTAGACCGTTCGCCTGGTGCAAGTCTTTCGAGTTGACGCCACTTCGGCGACTTGCGTGTCGATGGGGCTGAAATGATGATGATAAGGACAAGACAACACCAATCCCTGAGCGGAGGAAATCTCCGACCCAGCCGTATGACATTCCGGCGCACTGACCACTCAGCTACCACGGGCGGATAGAAACATCAGTAAGAGTAGGAGAGCAATTAAAAAAGAGCCTGATTATTTCTCTAATAACTGTCTTATTCCGTTGTGAAATTTCTGTAATATTCTTCAAATCGCAGTTGCCTTAACTCTTATAATGTCGGCCCCCGGTAGCTGAGTGGACAGAATGTCAATCCTAAGGGCCCGGGTTCGATTCCCGGCTGGGTCGGAGGTTTTCGCCGCTCAGGAACTGCGTGCTGTGTTGTCCTCATCACCATCATTTCATCCCCATCGACACGAAAGTCGCGGAAGTGGCGTCAAATCGAAAGTCTTGCACCCGGCGAACGGGCTACCCGGCGGGGGGCCCTAATCACACGACATCTACATTTTTACTCTTATAATGGCGTGAGCATAATCAGTCGGAATTACACAGGAGTGTTACCTAAAATCACAGCTGATGAGCCGTAACGTTATGACCCTCTGCACATTTCCAACACTGATGCCTGCAAACTTCCCAGATGTGTCCCATCGTGTTCAAATCAGGTGACTTTAGTGGCTAAGACATCGTCGGGAGTTTACTATTATGCTCCTGAGGCCACTGTACCGCGTTTCTGGTACTGTCACACGGACCTAACCATCGCCGTCAGGAAAGACATGAAGCAAGAAGAAAGGCAGCGGTCCACAATAATCTTCACGTACCCCATAGCTGTCATGGTGCCTCCGATTACTACTACAGGTCGCATAGAAGTCTATATGTATGTCACCCATAGCAAAATACTGTTCCGAATGGCCTACTTCCTTGGCACCGTGTCTGTTTCGAGCAGCTGATCGCCTCACACGACCATCAACCTGGCGTAACAAGAAACGTGGTTCATCCGACCAGTTGCACACGCCCGATGATATCGCTTCCACTGCAGTCCTGACTGACGGTGTCTCTGCGTCAGCGTACGAGTCTTCTGCATCATACGAGGTGCGGCTAGAAAAAAACCGGACTGATGCTGAAAAAAACATTTATTTACAATTATTTACAATTTCATGTTATCTCCTTCAATGTACTCTCCTCCTCGGTCTCTACACCGCTCCATACGAATTTTCCACTGTTCATAGCAATGCTGCAGATCATTTTCGGTAAGTCCATACATTACTTCCGTCGCTTTTTCTTTTACTGCTTCAACAGTCTCAAATCTAGTTCCTTTCAAAGCTGACTTGACTTTAGGGAAAAGAAAAAAGTCACAGGGGGCCAAATCAGGTGAGTAGGGTGGATGATCTAAGATGGGAATGTTGTGTTTTGCCAAAAACGTCTTCACTGACAACGCACTGTGAGCTGGAGCATTGTCTTGGTGAAGGATCCATGACTTTTTTCTCCACAAATCGTTCCGTTTTCTCCGTACTCGCTCACGTAGGGTAGCCAGGACACTAATGTAGTAATGCTGATTCACTGTTTGTCCCTCTGGTACCCAATCAATGTGCACAATCCCTTTCATGTCAAAAAAAAATCATCATTGCCTTGAATTTCGATTTTGACATTCGTGCTTTTTTTTGTCATGGAGAACCAGGAGTTTACCAATGCATCGATTGGCGTTTACTTTCGGGATCGTAAGTAAAAAACCACGATTCATCGCAAGTAATAACATTTTGTAAGAAGGTGGGATCACTTTCAATGTTTTCCAGGATGTCAGAACAAATCATTCTTCTGCGTTCCTTCTGTTCAATTGTGAGACACTTTGGAACCATTTTTGAACACACTTTGTTCATGTTGAAACTTTCATGAAGAATCTGCCTAACACTTTCCTTGTCAACTCCTGTTAACTCAGACACTGCTCTGATTGTTAAACGGCGATCTTGTCGAACAAGTTTACCGATTTTTTCAATGTTTGCATCAGTTTTTGCTGACAATGGTCTGCCAGTGCGAGTGTCATCACTGGTGTCTTCGCGGCCATCTTTAAATCGTTTAAACCACTCAAACACTTGTGTTCGCGATAAACAATCATCGCCGTACACTTGTTGTAACATTACAAACGTTTCACTTGCAGATTTTCCTAGTTTGAAACAAAATTTGATGTTAACATGCTGTTCTTTCTGTACACTCAACATTTTCCGACGCACAGACAAAACGTCAACTACTTAAAACAGACGCCACGGGCAGACTGAGTGCAGGAGGCAGATGAAACTCGAGCAGTAGGCGGAGCGAGAGTCACGTGACAGGCCACGCGACTTTCAGCCTTATTGCATTCGTTTTATTGTTTCACCAGTACTAGTCCGGTTTTTTTCTAGTCACACCTCGTAGACCCATGTTTAGCAATATGCGCTGAACGCTGTGCTCCGAATCACTTGCGTGTGTATCAGCATTGTACTCTGTCGTCAGGTGGCTACTGACAGGCGTCTATGCTGCCATACAGAGCGGTCAAGGTTGGGTTGGGTCGTTTTGAGTAAGGAGACCAGACAGCGAGTCCATCGGTCTCAGCGGATTAGGGAAGGACGGGGAAGGAAGTCGGCCGTGCCCATCCAGAGGAGCCATCCCGGCGTTTGTCTGGAGCGATTTAGGGAAATCACGGAAAACCTAAATCAGATTGGCCGGACGAGGGATTGAACCGTCGTCCTCCCGAATGCGAGTCCAGTGTGCTAACCACTGCGCCAGCTCCCTCGGTTGCTGTGAAGCCTCCAACCGCCACGTTCTATGAGCAGGTGTGAACGTCCAACACGTCGTCTGCTCGTGGTTTCGCCGGAATTCAACCACGTTCCAAAGAGGCTTACGACAGTATCACGAGAACAGGTGATCAGATGCTCCGTTTCTCAGTAGAGCGTATGCCTGCGAGGGGCAAAGGTTCCAGCTTCCATTCCCCATTCAGCCGACTCATATTTTTAAATTTTTTTTATTTTTACCCTGCTTCGTCGCCTTAAATATTAATATTCGTAGTATGGAAAAAATAAGCTGAAGCGCAAAATAATCTGGTACAGTCAAATACAGATATATGTAAAAAAGTAGAAGAAGGCACTGCGGTCGGCAACTACTCTACAAGACAACAAGTGTCTAGCGCAGTTGTTAGATCGGTTACTGCTGCTACAATGGTAGGGTATTAAGAGTTAACTGAGTTTCAACGTGGTGTTATAGTCGGCGAACGAGCGATGGGACACAGCATCTCCGAGGTAACGATGAAGTGGGAATTTTCCTTTAGGACCGTTTCTCGAGTGTACCGTGAATATCACGATTCCAGTGAACATCAAGCCTCTGACATCGCTGATGCCGCAAGAAGGTCATAAGAACGGGACCAACGACGACTGAAGAGACTCGTTCAACGTGACAGAAGTGCAACCCTTCCTCATATTGCTGCATATTTCAGTGCTGGGCCATCAACAAGTGTCAGCGTGCAAACCATTCAACGAAACATAATCGATATGGGCTTTCGGAGTCGAAGGCCCACTGGTGTATCCTTGGTGACTACACGAGTCGAACCTTTACGCCTCGCCTGGGCCCGCCAACACCGACATTGGACTGTTGATACCTGGAAACATGTTGCCTGGTCGGACGAGTCTCGTTTCAAATTGTATAGAACGGATGGACATGTACGGATATGGAGACAACCTCACGAAAACATGGACCACGCATGTCAGCAGGGGACTGTTCAAGCATGTGGAGGCTTTGTAATGGTGTGGGGCGTGTGCAATTGGAGTGACACGGCGCTCTTGGTACGTGTGCATACGACTCCGACAAGTGACACGTACGTAAGCATACTGCCTCATCACCTGTATCCATTCATTTCCATTGGATGGACTTGGGCAATTACAGCAGCACAATGCGGCACCCCACATGTTCAGAATTGCGACAGAGTGGCTCCATGAACACTCTTCTGAGTTTAAACACTTGTTTTAGCCACCAAACTCCCGAGACATGAACATTATTGAGCATATCTAGGATGCCTTGAAATGTGCTCTTCAGAAGAGATCTCCAACCCCTCGTACTCTTAAGAATTTCTGAACTGCCCTGCAGTATTCATGGGGTCAGTTTCCTCCAGTACTGCTTCAGACATTAGTCGAGTCTATTCCACGTCGAGTTGCGGCACTTCTGTGTGCTCGCGGTGCCCTAGACGATATTAGGTAGTCGTATTAATTTCTTTGGCTCTTCATTGCACATAAATACATATTTACAAAGTTAATACCACACGCTGTCACTATTTTTTTCACAGTAAACTGTTTCAAATAGGTTGTTAAGCAAATTAGAAATTTTTGTGTTGTAAGGTCACACTATTTCTTAAATTTAATCATACACGTTACAGAAAATATGAGTGCTATTACAGCCTGCAGATTTTCACTTTATAAGGATCAACGTGTTTACCAATAGATATAGAAGATATGAGTAGTTTGGAAAATGCTGAATAGGTCACTAAGCAAAAAGTTTTTGACTGGAAGCAAACTGACTTCATTAAAATAAAAGAAGCTGATAGATGTAGGTAGTATACTGTATTTATGAATGTCTTCCGAAATTCCAATCACTCATACCCAAGGTTGGAACATGAAAATGTGGTTTAGATTAACTTTTGAATCAGAATCACACCCGCATGGGGGAAAACGCAAACGTTGAGCCTGTGTAGAAGAGGCGGTCAAAATTTTTCCGTTCGAAAGCCGTACAGTTCAGAATCGGTATGCCAATCAGACAAATTTGCCGTGATCATTGAGGCAAACATCCAACCAACGCCACAGGTTGAAGATAGATGTTTGGTAAAACACGATGTCCTGCTGCGTTAAGAAGTCCGCAACTGTTTGGTGCAGATCCTCGTCCGACAGGAATCATCGGTCAATGAAGGCCTTTTTCAAGGAAGCTAAGATGTGGTAATCGCAAATGGCGAGATGAGGACTATAGGCGTATGCTCGAATGTCTCCAATTTGAGTTGGTGCTGTCCGTAATGTATGAGGCTTGTCTCCCAGAGCTATCGGTATCTTGTATCTAATGCGAGCAGGAAGGAACGTGGCACACCATTCCACAAAGGTGGTTTTCGACGGACATTCGGCCTCGTACGCATTCTTCATTCTCCGTTTGATGTGTACCGGCATTTGTCCTTCGGCAGCAAAGAAAAGAATAACAGTACGTTTGCCCTGTTTGGACGCATTTGGGACTAAAGTCGCCATAGTTCGCGTTTCCGCAAGCGCGTCCGAAAGACACAAGTGCCACACTAATTCCTGCTCACATGTTGGTGCTCGTATACCCGCATTGGAGTCGCGCTATGTTCCGTTTACGCTGTAGCAATTCCCACAAACGGATGTGTCTCGATCACTCTTTATAGATGTAAGGGAAGAGAGTCGAGATCAAAGCCAGAGTTGAAGGGTGTTAAAGATCGTTGATCGATCCAAAAGTGTCCTCGTGAACCACGGCCTTATAGAAATTTAAGGCTCTAATGCCACACAATATCCATCATTCGTTTGTCGTGGCACATTCCACAACTGTAGCAACTGATCTCTTGCCCTCACGTAAGTAATGTGTATACAACTATTTCGAATCGTGTAGTTTATGAAGATGCAGCTTCCTTTGCTAAGACGTCAGCTCCCTCGTTATAGCAGATGCCAGCAAACTGGCAGGGAAGTTTCAACCAGCGCACACTCCGCTGCAGAGTGAAAATTTGTTCTTGTCAGGTACTTTTTTTGTATCGCTAATGCGGTGGGCACGGGCCATTAGTATGGACAGGAGGGCGATGGGATTCGACGTGTAGGTACCAGTTGTACCTTTAACGTTCTAAGTGGATTATAAGTGGAGTAGGAGGTACACCGAGCATTATTTTAATGAGATTGACACCGACCGTGGAAGCATGCGAATTTATTTAGTCCCTACGAGCTTCGTTACAACGCGCGTGTCAGAAATGGTGACCACTAAGCTGCAGAGGCGGACCTGTTCGAGCGCAGACGCCGGAGTAATGAGACGCGGGACTGAGATGAAATAAACGTGCGGAGAATTAGCAGTGATGGACGAGCGCTCGCCTGGAACATGGCCGCACTGTGAAGGAGCGCCGGCGCGCCTTTCCAGGCGGCCGCAAGGCGGACCGGACGAGTCGCGCGCCGCCCGCTGCGCCGGACTGGAGCTGGACCCGGCCCGCGGCCCGTAGCTGGAACTGGAGACGGAGCAGTGAGAGGCGAGGCGAGGCGAGGCGGTCTCGCCTTGAACGTGGAGTGGACGGGCCGTCAGCAGCGTCGGCCGGTGACGAGCCTTGACCCGCGACCCGCGCCTTCCAGGAACGCCGCCGCTCGCCGGACCTCGAGGACGCTCTGCAGCGCAGCACTGGCAGCCACACGGCGCAGGCGGGCAGCAGTACTGTGTGACGTCACACTCTCAGTGTTCGCCAACTGTTATCACTGCATCAGGATAAGGCTGATTAGAGATTAACACGTCTGTGGACCTATGAATGATACAATGAGGAACCAAAGAAGCTGGTACACCTGGAGCCCCCGCGAGCAAGCAGAAGTGCCGTAGCACGGCGTGGACTCGACTCATATCTGAAATAGTGCTGTAGGGAACTGAGACCATGAATCCTGCAGGGCTGTCCATAAATTCGTAAGAGTACGAGGCGTTACAGATCTGTTCTGAACAGCACATTGCAAGGCATCCAAGATATGCTCAACAATGTTCATGTCGGGGGAGCTGGGAAGCTAGCGGAAGTATTTAAGCTCAGAAGACTGTTCCTGGAACCACCCTGTAGCAACTCGTGACGTGTGGAGTGGCGCATTGTCCTGTTGAAATTCCCCAAGTCCGTCGGAATGCACAATGGACACGAAAGGATGCAGGTGATCAGACAGGATGCTTACGAACGTGACGCCTGTCAGAGTCGTATCTAGGCGTATCAGGGGTCCCACGTCACTCCAACTGCACATGTCCCTCACCATAACAGAGCCTCCACCAACTTGAACAGTCTCCTCCTGACATACACGATCCATGGATTCGTGAGGTTGTCTCCATACACATCTATCCGCTCTATACGATTTGAAGCGAGACTCGTCCGATGAGGCAACATGCTTCAAGTCATCAACAGTCCAACGTCGGTGATGACGGGCCCAGGCGAGGTGTAAAGCTTTTTGTCGTGCAGTCATCCAGGGTACACGAGTGATGTCTTCGGCTCCGAAAGCCAATATCGATGATGCTTCTTCAATGTTTCGCACGTTGACACTTCCTGATGGCCCAGCATTGAAATCTGAAGCAATATGCGGAAGGGTTACTCTTCTGTCACGCTGAACGATTCTCTTTAATTGTCGTTGGTCCCATTCTTTCAGGATCTCCTTCCGGTCACAGCGATATCGGAGATGTGATGTTTTACCGATTTGCTGATATTCACGGTACACCCATGAAATGTTCATACGGAAAAATCCCCACTTCATCGCTACCTCGGAGACGGTGTGTCCCATCGCTCCTGTGCCGTCCATAACACCACATTCAGCCACACTTAAATCTTGATAACCTGCCATTGTAGCAACAGTAACTGATCTAACAACTGCTCCAGACACTTGTTGTGTTATAGAGGCTATGCCGATCGCAGCGCCGTATTCTGCCTGTTTAACATATGTCTATATTTAAATACAAATGCCGATACCAGTTTCTCTGGCGCTTCAGTGTAATACACTGCTTCGCAAAACGTTAGTACGAGCTTCAGAAAGTAATCGCTCCGCTCTTAACAGCATGCGTACCTAATATGTTCTATAACGCCGCACATTGGCAAATTTAAATGACAAGATTGGTCTTTACGGTGGGCGGAGACATGGGAAGGGAAATACTGACATAATCGGCGCTCGGCGTTGCCAACGGAAACTACAACGTCTGGCTTCACCACGCAATTTTGACACTATAAGTGCTAGATCGCTGGCGCTGGCAGAAATGAAAAAGCATGGACGTCGACGTGAAGTGTTTCTGACAAATCCTTATCTAACGAAACCGAACGACGGACCCACCGAACAGCTTTTATTGTGCCACTTACATGCAATTACTTTGTTAGCAAAGTGGTTATCGCCAAGCGTGAACGAGAACCTTTTTACTTTTAGTTCTTGCTCTAAGTGGGACAGACAGGTTGCTAGCTTCTAGATGTACAGAATATCTAATATTAAACAAATGCTTAACATATACCGCTCTAAACCCGATGTACATTTACAATGTGCAGCCGATATTTTTATGGCCATGTACGTCGATATTTTGTTCGTCGATATACAGATCTTTCGATATATCGAGAGCCGATAATGATAATTTTTTAAGTATCTATGTATAGGATTTCCGATATTTTTGATATTTGTCCTAGCTCATACCTCATGTTCTGTTCGTAAGAGAAAGTAAGGTTCTAGTGTTTTGGATATCCTCTGGGGTAGAGACCATTGGCAAATACAACAGAACGATCGTCTTAGTGCCACTATCCTATATCGCAGGGTCAAAGTTTGAATACTACACACTTACTCCTGCTTAGGCGAATGCAGCACATCGGTTGGTTCCTCTTGCATTGGATGTCGTGCACGGTGGGCTAGATGAGGCTTTATAGAGGCAATATTAGTTCGTGGGCGGTTCATCGGGAAACCCCCAAAAAGTGTTGTTTTACTACACTCCTGGAAATGGAAAAAAGAACACATTGACACCGGTGTGTCAGATCCATCATACTTGCTCCGGACACTGCGAGAGGGCTGTACAAGCAATGATCACACGCACGGCACAGCGGACACACCAGGAACCGCGGTGTTGGCCGTCGAATGGCGCTAGCTGCGCAGCATTTGTGCACCGCCACCGTCAGTGTCAGCCAGTTTGCCGTGGCATACGGAGCTCCATCGCAGTCTTTAACACTGGTAGCATGCCGCGACAGCGTGGACGTGAACCGTATGTGCAGTTGACGGACTTTGAGCGAGGGCGTATAGTGGGCATGCGGGAGGCCGGGTGGACGTACCGCCGAATTGCTCAACACGTGGGGCGTGAGGTCTACACAGTACATCGATGTTGTCGCCAGTGGTCGGCGGAAGGTGCACGTGCCCGTCGACCTGGGACCGGGCCGCAGCGACGCACGGATGCACGCCAAGACCGTAAGATCTTACGCAATGCCGTAGGGGACCGCACCGCCATTTCCCAGCATATTAGGGACACTGTTGCTCCTGGGGTATCGGCGAGGACCATTCGCAACCGTCTCCATGAAGCTGGGCTACGGTCCCGCACACCGTTAGGCCGTCTTCCGCTCACGCCCCAACATCGTGCAGCCCGCCTCCAGTGGTGTCGCGACAGGCGTGAATGGAGGGACGAATGGAGACGTGTCGTCTTCAGCGATGAGAGTCGCTTCTGCCTTGGTGCCAATGATGGTCCTATGCGTGTTTGGCGCCGTGCAGGTGAGCGCCACAATCAGGACTGCATACGACCGAGGCACACAGGGCCAACACCCGGCATCATGGTGTGGGGAGCGATCTCCTACACTGGCCGTACACCACTGGTGATCGTCGAGGGGACACTGAATAGTGCACGGTACATCCAAACCGTCATCGAACCCATCGTTCTACCATTCCTAGACCGGCAAGGGAACTTGCTGTTCCAACAGGACAATGCACGTCCGCATGTATCCCGTGCCACCCAACGGGCTCTAGAAGGTGTAAGTCAACTACCCTGGCCAGCAAGATCTCCGGATCTGTCTCCCATTGAGCATGTTTGGGACTGGATGAAGCGTCGTCTCACGCGGTCTGCACGTCCAGCACGAACGCTGGTCCAACTGAGGCGCCAGGTGGAAATGGCATGGCAAGCCGTTCCACAGGACTACATCCAGCATCTCTACGATCGTCTCCATGGGAGAATAGCAGCCTGCATTGCTGCGAAAGGTGGATATACACTGTACTAGTGCCGACATTGTGCATGCTCTGTTGCCTGTGTCTATGTGCCTGTGGTTCTGTCAGTGTGATCATGTGATGTATCTGACCCCAGAAATGTGTCAATAAAGTTTCCCCTTCCTGGGACAATGAATTCACGGTGTTCTTATTTCAATTTCCAGGAGTGTATATTTCCGCCGTCATTGATGCAGGCGAGCGTCTACGAAGCACACTACTGTGCGACCTCACACTCTGCATAATGCACAAGCTATTGCCGTCAACTCAGATCAATTAGAGATTATTCACTCGTCTTTGAGACTGCCAATGAAAAGGTAAATATGGGTTAGATAAAGTAACCGGTATGCCACAAGATGCGTCCCTAATACACTATGTGATCAAAATTAACCGGACACCCCCAAAAACTTACGTTTTTCATATTAGGTGCATTGTGCTGCTACCTACTGCCAGGTACTCCGTATCAGCGACCTCAGTAGTCATTAGACATTGTGAGAGAGCAGGACGGGGCGCTCCGCCGAACTCACGGACTTCGAACGTGGTCAGGTGATTGGATGTCACTCGTGTCATACGTCTATACGCGAGATTTCCACACTCCGAAACGTCCGTAGGTACACTGTTTCCGATGTATAATGAAGTGGAAACGTGAAGGGACACGTACAGCAGGAAGCGTACAGGCCAACCTCGTCTGTTGACTGACAGAAACTGCCGACAGTTGAAGAGGGTCGTAATGTGTAATAGGCAGACATCTGTCCAGACCATCACACAGGAATTCCAAACTGCGTCACGATCCACTGCAAGTACTATGACAGTTAAGCGGGAGGTAAGAAAACCTGGATTTCATTGTCGAGCGGCTGCTCATAATCCACACATCACGCCGGTAGATGCCAAACGACACCTCGCTTGGTGTAAGGAGCCTGAAAAGACGTTGTATGGAGTGACGAATCACGGTACACAACGTCGCGATCCGATGGCAGGGTGTGGGTATGGCGAACGCCCGGCGAACGTCATCTGCCAGCGTGTCTAGTGCCAACAGTAAAATTCGGAGGCGGTGGTGTTATGTTGTGGGCTTGCACCCCTTGTTGTTTTGCGTGGCACTATCACAGCACAGGCCTACATTGATGTTTTAAGCACCTTCCTGCTTCCCACTGTTGAAGAGCCATTCGGGGGTGGTGATTGCATCTTTAAACACGATCGAGCTCCTGTTCATAATGCACGGCCTGTGGCGGAGTGGTTACACGACAATAACATCCCTGTAATGGACTGGTCTGCACAAAGTCCTGACCTGAATCGTACAGAACACATTTGGGATGTTTTGGAACGCCGACTTCACGCCAGGCTTCACCGACCGACATCGACACCTCTCCATACTGCAGCACTCCGTGAAGAATGGGCTGCCATTCCACAAGAAACCTTCTAGCACCTGATTGAAAGTATGCTTGCGAGAGTGGAAGCTGTCCTCAAGGCTAAGGGTGGGCCTCCACCGTATTAAAGTCCAGCATTACCTATGGAGGGCGCCACGAACTTGTAATTCATTTTCAGCAGGGTGTCCTGATACATTTGATCACACAGTGTATGTTCCAAAACGCCACACATAAAAACTGGACGTTCTAACGCTCAGACCTCGTATTCTGTTGGTGATAAAAGGTAGGCTCAAGTGTTTTGAATGGCCCTTAGGTTAGTGACAGTTTGTATACCCTACAGAAGGCACGTCTTGTAAGGAACCTCTTGAGTACGAGGTCGCAAAAGGCCAACGACTCGACGTCTCACGTATTCTCTACTATCCATCCACAATATTGGCTGCTAATGTCAACTGGAGGTAGGAATGGAACTATCCAATGGAGAGCACGGCATGAGGCTAAGGAGCGTAGTTGAGCTCTTTAGTTGACGAGTAACTCACAATAGTGCTACTGTGATTGCGGTATTGATACAAAACAGAACAATGGCAACAATAAACGAAGCAAAAATTGCATTATAAAAAAATGGTTCAAATGGCTCTGAGCACTATGGGACTCAACTTCTGACGTCATTAGTCCCCTAGAACGTAGAAGGAGTTAAACCTAACTAACCTAAGGACATCACACACATCCATGCCCGAGGCAGGATTCGAACCTGCGACCGTAGCGGTCTCGCGGTTCCAGACTGCAGCGCCTAGAACTGCACGGCCACTTCGGCCGGCAACAGCGCTACAGAATTTCAAAATGTAAGATAACGAAATTTC
Organism: Schistocerca nitens; assembly: GCF_023898315.1. Classification (NCBI taxonomy): domain Eukaryota; kingdom Metazoa; phylum Arthropoda; class Insecta; order Orthoptera; family Acrididae; genus Schistocerca; species Schistocerca nitens. The sequence continues at coordinate 563,000,185 of NC_064621.1, forward strand.
AAACAAAGCGTCAACTTGACGTTGCACGGGAAACTGTGGAATTTGCCCGAACATTTGTAGATGAGATAAACAAACTTATCCCATCGTTCAGTAAGGAGTTTGTTTTCGACTGTGACCAATCGGGATTTGGAGAGGAAATACAAGTGAAATTAACCCTGGAAATTAGAGGTACCAAGAGAGTTGTATCAACTATCATCAGTGCCTTAACGCTTTCGTATAGAATTATGCCGACTGTTGATCTGAATGGTAAACTGGCTGGGAAGTTGACATAAAAGTTTTCTGGGTTTGGTACCGCGTCATAATGTAAAGACTACTGGTGCTATAGAAAAGCCTTCTTCTGGGTCTTAGCAGTAGTTTTTACATTATGACGCGGTACCAAACCCAGAAAACTTTTATGTCGACTGACTCTAGCCGCCGAAGCCTACGCAATTATATTGGCTGGGAAGTTATTTATTACGCTGCTAGAAGTTGGAGGTGCTCAGACCCCCTACTATTCTTCCTCGCGTGCGAGATCTTGCAAGGGCAGTAGCGAATATTTACGTCACAGCAAGCAGGTGTGAGAAAATGAAAGTAAGAAATCTACGACAATGTTACGACCACAGCCTTTTGCCAATAGCTGGTCAAAATAACTTGGTTTTGCTTGATACCTTGTCTGCATACAAAAATCATACTTCTGTAGTGCAAATTATCCCTACTGAAGAGTGTGTAACATTGAAAATCATTGTACCTGGAACCATTGGACAAAATCAGCCTTTCGCTGCTTATTTTCCAGCACCTATAAAACATATTATCACATTATCTGCAGCTACGAATTAAAGGATAGCCAGTTTCACGATAAGCTCTGTGACAAAATGTTTCGCATTCGGTTGCATGCCATCACATTCCATCAGTTCTCATCACTCGTTACACCAATATGATTCTATATGCATTATTTAAGACTGGATACCTAGCTGAAAGTCCGGCACGCTTTGTAACTCCCAAGGAGTTCGCCTTCGATCTTGGTAGTGCGAACCTTTGTGATTAATGTAGCGCGCCATATTTTCATTCGCTGTTCACGGTGCAACAAGTTAATGGTTTGTTTCTAACATTTCTTGAGTGTCGAGGATATCCGTTTTGTGAAGTGTAATATATAGCCTACATCCCATGGAAGTTTGATTGCTACAACTCCCGGATACTGTTTTTCCGTCACCCACCTGGTTCACATGATGAGTCCTTAGAAGCTAATATTTTTCCTCTCAAAACTGTTCGCACAGGACTTTCACATGAGCCTTACTAAAAATTCAACTTTCGACCTCGCACTTGAGGGGTTCCTACTTAGTGTTAGTATCCTATGTTAGTATCCTATAGCGCAAGTTTAAAGTGTGAATATTACACACTTCCCCCAGCTCAGGCAAATGGAGCAAATCGGTTGGTTAGTTTTGCATTTGATGTGGTCTACGGTGGGCTCGATAGGACTTATGGAGGCGGTTCTTTGGAACACTCTACAAAAAGAGCTTTTTGCTACATTTTCACCGTCATCAGCGGACCAAAACTCAGCCGAGGATACCAAGACGGCTATGAACAGCAATTGGCAGAAATTTTTACTATATATACCTAACATCGTGTTTTCGAACAGTTTGAAAATTTTGTTCATATTTTTTTTTCGTTTCCGAGATACAGAGGTACAGAGTTGGCGTACTTGCACCCGTAAGAGGCACACGTAAAATACGGTGTGAAGTGAAAACGTAGTTTATAAAGTGACGTATGCTGTATGCTGCGAAGTGTCTCCACAGCAGACTGTGGTTGTGATATAAAAAGAACGAAAGACACAGTGGTATTGTGAGAGAGAGAGAGGGACACAGTGGCAGTGGAACACAGTTGACAGAGACAAAACAGTGTGAGAAAGAGAGTGAAGGAGAGAGTGACAGAGGGTAGAGTGGGGGAGGAAATGAAGAGGAAGAGGAAGTGGAAGCGTGTGAGATCCAGTGATAATGAGACAACGAGGAAGAGAGAGATATAAGAGAGAGCAGCAGTACGGAGGAAGGAATGAGGTGTTAGCAGTAGCACACAGCAAGACGCTGTCAGTGATAAGAGACTGTAGTAGTGGGACAGAAACGAAGAGCCGGCCGTTGTGGCCGTGCGGTTCTAGGCGCTTCAGTCTGGAACCGCGTGACCGCTACGGTCGCAGGTTCGAATCCTGCTTCGGGCACGGATGTGTGTGATGTCATTAGATTAGTTAGGTTTAAGTAGCTCTAATTTCTAGGGGACTGATGACCACAGATGTTAAGTCCCATAGTGCTCGGAGCCATTTGAACCGGAAACGAAGAGGACTTTGTGTGTGGCTCAGGAGACAATAACAGAGAGACAAAAACAGGTAATGACAATGAGTAAGGCTGTATGAGTAAGTCAGAAAGGGCAACTGGGAGTGGATGGGTACGAATGACTTACAGAGTTGGACTAGTGGGTGTGAGTGATTTGCCGTTAGGGAGGTAGTGGGACTGTGAGGTGAGCTGCATGTTAAAACAACGCTGATTTGTTCGAATGCCAAAAGTTTTGGAAAATTTTTTAAAGATGCTAAGGACGGTAAAATGAGGCAGCTGGAAGTACAGAAACAGTTTTTTCTGGTGGGTCGGACAAAGTTCCAACCGCCAAAGTTTTCTTTAATATTCTTGGTAAGAAAGGCGTGTGTCGTCACACGTGTGTTGGGTCGTTTGTTGTACGTCGCTCAGTTTTCCTCTGAGCTGCACCAGCGTCACCGGGATCAGCTGTGACGCTCTTATGACAGTCATTCTGCAGTAGCAAGTTTTCCCAAAGACCCAGCAGACCACTGCGGTCCGCATCAGCAGTCATCTTAGCCTCACGGCTTTGCAGAGCGGTGCTGATGAGGATAGACGTCGCCGCTGCCGACAATGCCGCCAGTTGGTTGGTTGGTTGTTTCGGGGGAGGAGACCAGACAGCGAGGTCATCGGTCTCATCGGATTAGGGAAGGACGGGGAAGGAAGTCGGCCGTGCCCTTTCAGAGGAACCATCCCGGCATTTGCCTGGAGTGATTTAGAGAAATCACGGAAAACCTAAATCAAGATGGCCGGACGCGGGATTGAACCGTCATACTCCCGAATGCGAGGCCAGTGTGCTAGTTGCCGCCAGTCCTACGGCTACAGCAGAGGTCAGTGGAGGCGCCGGCCCCGGGCAGCCAGCACGGCGCTCCTGCAGTTTTACCTGCTGCGACAGCGTCTGCGACCGTGGATGCGAGCGTGCACCTTGTGGCGGGTTTTTCGGCTGATGTTTCCCGTCATTCGCAAAGTGGATACCTGGTTGTGGAAAAGGAGCTGCCATCGGCGGTCGCTGCAGTCCCTGTCTCCTCATCTAGGTCCGCATACAGGCCCCCTCCCCCCACCCCCCACCACGTGTCGTCACATGACCCAGCACTACACGATCACGATCGGAATTTGGGGGCGGGGGGGGGGGGATGGGGGCAAGAATGTGGTGTCATCCGAAGACTGAGGTCCCAAAGTAAAATTGGTACCTCACGACGGGACCACAAACTAAAGGCAGTTCGGCGTGCCGCCGCTGCTGCTAGAAGTCTACCCACGTCAGAATGCAGCGCCGCTCCCCCTAATCCTGACATCCGAGGCTGATTGCAGCATGAGCATTATTCAGATTCAGGAGCGAGCTAGTGTCATTAGTCAGAACTGAGTACCAAAGTTAATAGTGAAACGTACAGTGATAAGTTACTGTCATTCTGTGTTGGTCAAAGACCTAAACAGTTCTCACTGTGCTCAGCGACGGTACTAAATACATATTGTCAGTGAAGTGGACATGGATTTCATCCAAGTTAAGTATTCGTATATTAAAGAGGCTTACTAATCTGACCTAAAAGTGTCTGTGTGTGTTGTAGAAACCACTGGATCTCCTCCACAAGCAAAACTGTTGAACTGTCATCCAAGTTGCTACAACAATATACTGGCAAATTAATTGACGGAGTGGTCTCATTTTTGGTGAAAGTGTAGCTTAAAGTCCAACGTAAAGATAACACTGTAGGTGTTCGAAATGGTCACCATTAACATCCACACACAAACGATGCCGCCGAACTGCAGCACGAACTACTGACTGCAACGTGTTCAGTTGGATATTTACACATGAATGTATGATGGATTCTACGGCGTATCCGTCTTCCACCGGCACAGTTGCCGGTGAGGTGTACCTTCAGAAGCTTCAGACATCCATTTTACCTGCCCGAGACTTGTGTGGAGACGGAAGAGTTTACTTTCAACAAGATGGTGCCCCAGTCCACTACCAAAATCGTATCTCGACGAAAATCTACCAGGAAGATGGATAGGTCGTAGAGGTGCTGTGGAGTATCCACCACGTTCCCCAGACCTAACTCCTCTAGACTTTTACTTTGGGGAACACTAAGGGATGTCGTTTATCGACAAAAGCCACGCACATTGGATGAACTTCGAGAATCCATCGTACATTCATGTGCAAATATCCAACTGAACACGTTGCAGTCAGTAGTCCGTGCTGCAGTTCGGCGGCATCGTTTGTGTGTGAATGTTAATGGTAACCATTTCGAACACCTTTAAGCCACACTTTCACCAAAAATGAGACAACTCCGCCAATTAGTTTGCAAGTTATGGACTTTTAAACAGTGGATGCATTTTTTTGGCCCCCTCTGTATGTTGTTGTTGTTGTGGTCTTCAGTCCTGAGACTGGTTTGATGCAGCTCTCCATGCCACTCTATCCTGTGCAAGCCTCTTCATCTCCCAGTACCTACTGCAACCTACATCCTTCTGAATCTGCTTAGTGTATTCATCTCTTGGTCTCCCTCTACGATTTTTACCCTCCACGCTGCCCTCCAATGCTAAATTTGTGATCCCTTGATGCCTCAAAAAATGTCCTACCAACCAATCCCTTCTTCTAGTCAAGTTGTGCCACAAACTTCTCTTCTCCCCAATCCTATTCAATACCTCCTCATTAGTTACGTGATCTACCCACCTTATGTTCAGCATTCTTCTGTAGCACCACATTTCGAAAGCTTCTATTCTCTTCTTGTCCAAACTATTTATCGTCCATGTTTCACTTCCATACATGGCTACACTCCATACAAATACTTTCAGAAACGATTTCCTGACACTTAAATCTATACATGATGTTAACAAATTTCTGTTCTTCAGAAACGATTTCCTTGCCATTGCCAGTCTACATTTTATATCCTCTCTACTTCGACCATCATCAGTTATTTTACTCCCTAAATAGCAAAACTCCTTTACTACTTTAAGTGTCTCATTTCCTAATCTAATCCCCTCAGCATCACCCGATTTAATTTGACTACATTCCATTATCCTCGTTTTGCTTTTGTTGATGTTCATCTTATATCCTGCTTTCAAGACACTGTCCATTCCGTTCAATTGCTCTTCCAAGTCCTTTGCTGTCTCTGACAGAATTACAATGTCATCGGCGAACCTCAAAGTTTTTACTTCTTCTCCATGAATTTTAATACCTACTCCGAATTTTTCTTTTGTTTCCTTTACTGCTTGCTCAATATACAGATTGAATAACATCGGGGAGAGGCTACAACCCTGTCGCACTCCTTTCCTAACCACTGCTTCCCTTTCATGCCCCTCGACTCTTATAACTGCCATCTGGTTTCTGTACAAATTGTAAATAGCCTTTCGCTCCTTGTATTTTACCCCTGCCACCTTCAGAATTTGAAAGTGAATATTCCAGTTAACGTTGTCAAAAGCTTTCTCTAAGTCTACAAATGCTAGAAACGTAGGTTTGCCTTTTCTTAATCTTTCTTCTAAGATAAGTCGTAAGGTTAGTATTGCCTCACGTGTTCCAACATTTCTACGGAATCCAAACTGATCTTCCCCGAGGTCCGCTTCTACCAGTTTTTCCATTCGTCTGTAAAGAATTCGCGTAAGTATTTTGCAGCTGTGACTTATTAAACTAATAGTCCGGTAATTTTCACATCTGTCAACACCTGATGTCTTTTGGATTGGAATTATTATATTCTTCTTGAAGTCTGTGGGTATTTTGCCTGTCTCATACATCTTGCTCACCAGATGGTAGAGTTTTGTCATGACTGGCTCTCCCAAGGCCATCAGTAGTTCTAATGGAATGTTGTCTACTCCCGGGGCCTTGTTTCGACTCAGGTCTTTCAGTGCTCTGTCAAACTCTTCATGCAGTATCCTATCTCCCATTTCATCTTCATCTACATCCTCTTCCATTTCCATACTATTGTCCTCAAGTGCATCGCCCTTGTAGAAACCCTCTATATACTCCTTCCACCTTTCTGCCTTCCCTTCTTTGCTTAGAACTGGGTTACCATCTGAGCTCTTGATATTCATACAAGTGGTTCTCTTATCTCCAAAGGTCTCTTTAATTTTCCTGTAGGCAGTATCTATCTTACCCCTAGTGAGACAAGCCTCTATATCCTTACATTTGTCCTCTAGCCATCCCTGCTTAGCCATTTTGCACTTCCTGTCGATCTCATTTTTGAGACGTATGTATTCCTTTTTGCCTGCTTCATTTACTGCATTTTTATATTTTCTCCTTTCATCAATTAAATTCAATATTTCTTCTGTTACCCAAGGATTTCTATTAGCCCTCGTCTTTTTACCTACTTGATCCTCTGCTGCCTTCACTACTTCATCCCTCAGAGCTACCCATTCTTCTTCTACTGTATTTCTTTCCCCCATTCCTGTCAATTGTTCCCTTATGCTCTCCCTGAAACTCTCTACAACCTCTGGTTCTTTCAGTTGATCCAGGTCCCATCCTCTTAAATTCCCACCTTTTTTCAGTTTCTTCAGTTTCAATCTGCAGTGCATAACCAATAGATTGTGGTCAGAATCCACATCTGCCCCTGGAAATGTCTTACAATTTAAAACCTGGTTCCTAAATCTCTGTCTTACCATTATATAATATATCTGATACCTTTTAGTATCTCCAGGATTCTTCCAGGAATACAATCTTCTTTTATGGTTCTTGAACCAAAAGTTAGCTATGATTAAGTTATGCTCTGTGCAAAATTCTACAAGGCGGCTTCCTCTTTCATTTCTTCCCCCCAATCCATATTCACCTACTATGTTTCCCTCTCTCCCTTTTCATACTGACGAATTCCAGTCACCCATGACTATTAAATTTTCGTCTCCCTTCACTACCTGAGTAATTTCTTTTATCTCGGCATACATTTCATCAATTTCTTCATCATCTGCAGAGCTAGTTGGCATATAAACCTGTACTACTGTAGTAGGCATGGGCTTTGTGTCTATCTTGGCCACAATAATGCGTTCACTATGCTGTTTGTAGTAGCTAACCCGCACTCCTATTTTTTATTCATTATTAAACCTACTCCTGCATTACCCCTATTTGATTTTGTATTTATAACCCTGTAATCACCTGACCAAAAGTCTTGTTCCTCCTGCCACCGAACTTCACTAATTCCCACTATATCTAACTTTAACCTATCCATTTCCCTTTTTAAATTTTCCAACATACCTGCCCGATTAAGGGATCTGACATTCCACGCTCCGATCCGTAGAATGCCAGTTTTTTTTCTCCTGATAACGACGTCTTCTTGAGTAGTCCCCGCCCGGAGATCCGAATGGGGGACTATTTTACCTCCGGAATATTTTACCCAAGAGGACGCCATCATCATTTAATCATACAGTAAAGCTGCATGTCCTCGGGAAAAATTACGGCTGTAGTTTCCCCTTGCTTTCAGCCGTTCGCAGTACCAGCACAGCAAGGCCATTTTGGTTAATGTTACAAGGCCAGATCAGTCAATCATCCAGACTGTTGCCCCTGCAACTACTGAAAAGGCTGCTGCCCCTCTTCAGGAACCACATGTTTGTCTGGCCTCTCAACAGATACCCCTCCGTTGTGGTTGCACCTACGGTACGGCCATCTGTATCGCTGAGGCACGCAAGCCTCCCCACCAACGGCAAGGTCCATGGTTCATGGGGGAAGCCCCTCTGTATAAAAAAATTAAATGACATCTATACAAAGTATGTAGAAGAATCCAGCAAACGATTTATTTGTTTTGGAAACGAAGAAATTTATTCAAAAGTTTCAAAATAGTAACTACAAAAGCTGCTAATAGGTGACACTGTAATCACAACAAGCGGTGACTATAAATCGCACTCCAAACCCCAAGACCAATCAGTTCCACCGTGGAAACGAGAAAAATAAAAGGATCTGAGAAATAGAAGTTTCTATGATGGAACATAAATGTGAGTGTCCGTGAGTTCACGGTATAACGATCGTGTTGCATCTCTTCCTGTTCACATCAGTGTTCGAACTCTGACGGAATCACATTTTCCTGGAGACATATGAGTCCCAACTTTATCTTCGATAAGGACAAAAGCTGAAGGAATGAATTCAGATTTGTGCCATGGCCAGGACTTGAACACCAGTTCTTTTGCTTAGTAGGCAGACAGCAGTTCGGCCTCCAGTGCTTCACAGATAACCCTAGTCCAGTGCCCTCGCTATCACAAAATGGTTCAAATGGCTCTGAGCACTATGCGACTTAACTTCTGCGGACATGAGTCGCCTAGAACTTAGAACTAATTAAACCTAACTAACCTAAGGACATCACACACATCCATGCCCGAGGCAGGATTCGAACCTGCGACCGCAGCGGCCGCGCGGTTCCAGACTGTAGCGCCTTTAACCGCTTGGCCACCACGGCCGGCCTCGCAATCACAAACCACGGTTCACACCTTCAGCCCGTTTTCCACTTCTCAAGTCGTTAGTATTGCCGGAGAGCCTCCGCTGTTACTGACGATTTAAGGCGGAGATAAGGACTGAACGTGTGAATTGTGCTTTCTGAGCCGGCCGGGGTGGCCGAGCGGTTCTAGGTGCTACAGTCTGGAACTACGGGACCTCTACGGCCGCAGGTTCGAATCCTGCCTCGGGCATGGATGTGTGTGATGTCCCTAGGTTAGTTAGATTTGTGTAGTTCTAAGTTCTAGGGGACAAATGACTTCCGAAGTTAAGTGCCAAAGTGCTCAGAGCCATTTGAACCACTGTGCTTTCTGATAGGAAGAACACTGGAGTAGCCGATGTAGGACTGGTAGCCACGCTGCACCAGTGTTTAAGGGGCTAGCGCATCTGCCTAGTTAGCAGCAGACTCAAGTTCAAGTACTGGCCATGGCACAAGTTTTAATTCATTGCTTCAGCTTCTATCCTCATCGAAGATAACGTTCCAAGTTATTGCTTGATTCATGGCTGAAACTGGGGCGTACCTCGATGATTGCGAGGAACTGCACGGAATCTCTTTCCGTGGCATCTACATGTTAGAGACACTGTTACGCAAGTGACACAGTGCAGTGTCTCGGTGGCTCAGAAGTTCTGTCGGGAACGAATAGTTGCGTCAGCTTGCACAACTGGCGATTCAGACGCTTACAGCCGGCTCGACAAATTGTTCCCCGCCGCCGTTTGTAAGAGGGCCCGGCAGTCCATAGCCGCTACTGTTGACGGCTTTACACGCCTCCCTGCCGGCTCAGGGGACACAAATCACCGCCGGTGGTAACAAGAGCCGCGCGCCTCCTCAGCGTTCGCCATAAAGCCGGCTTGACGGACGGACGTGGCATGCGCGGGCCTTCTTGCTCGCAGCGGGCATACCACCGTACACGACGCTGCGGCACGCGACTCGGGAACGCCTTTCCAAAGCGCGCCGCCCGTAATGTTTTCGTGTGCGGGGAGGTACGGTAATTGGCGCGCCGTCTGCGGGTGCTTTGTGGGCGGCGCCCGAGACGTACTGCCGGCCGGGATGTCACCGTAAAGTGGCCTCGGCGGCGGTAACGACCCGCCCACGCGCACCCACTCCACGGACTTTATTTACAGCCGCGGCCGACGCGATGAAATGTCGAGAACGCCCGGAACGCAATGAGGAGCGGCGAACGGGCGTATGAAGCTGTCTGACCACCCCTCACTCCGTAACCGCGCTATCACTCTGACGAGTCCGTACACCTGGTGCGCAACGAAACGGAAAAAACTTCTACAAGGAGCTGAGTTTGGGCAGCGACAGAAAATTCTGTTCCTCGAGAACAACAGGGATGTTCTAATTACAGCATTTCTGTCTCTTCGAGCGATTGCTTCTCTGTATTGGTTAACGGCTGAAACACTCGCCTCGTCACGAAATACCAGTTGCACGCTGCTTATCTAGCAAAGTCCAGAGGCAACAAAAATTCGATTTTTAGCATTTCGTACAATGACTGACCAAATTCAAACATTTAAATACTATGATAATCTACTCATCACGAGATTTAGCCTTGTTGTTGTTGTTGTTGTTGTTGTTGTGGTCTTCAGTCCTGACAAGGGAACCTCTCCATCGCACCCCCCTCAGATTTAGTTATAAGTTGGCACAGTGGATAGGCCTTGAAAAACTGAACACAGATCAATCGAGAAAACAGGAAGAAGTTGTGTGGAACTATGAAAAAAATAAGCAAAATATACAAACTGAGTAGTCCATGCGCAAGATAGGCAACATCAAGGATAATGTGAGATCAGGAGCGCCGTGGTTCTGTGGTTAGCGTGAGCAGCTGCGGAACGAGAGGTCCTTGGTTCAAATCTTCCCTCCAGCGAAAAGTTTATTTTCGCAAAGTTATGATCCGTCCGTTCGTTCATTGACTGTTCACTGTAATAAGTTTAGTGTCTGTGTTTTGCGAGCGCACCGCAGAACCGTGCGATTAGTAGGCGAACGGACGTGCCTCTCCAATGGGAACCGAAAACATTTGATCGCAGGGCCATAGGTCAACCGATTCCTCCACAGCAAAACACGCCTGATATATTCTATACGACACTGGTGACGGCATGTGCGTCACATGATAGGAATATGTTGTCGACCCACCTAACTTGTACACTTGGCGAATGGGTAAACAGACTCTTCTACCTTGCCCAATTTAGGTTTTCTTGTGGATGTGATAATCACTCCCAAAAACGTGATGAAAACATAAGAGTTTGTCACAAAAACTGCAACAAATGAATGCAACAGTTTCACAGTCGCTCAGTTTTCCCTGTGCACTGTCAAGACATGTTTTTAACATTTTCAAATTTTTCCCTGTGTAGACCTTCAGATCCTAAAAAATTAAGCTTTACGCTCTAGGGAAGACTTGAACCAAAGACCTCTCACTCCGCAGCTGCTCACGCTACCCACGGGACCACGGTGCTCCTGAGCTCACGCTCTCCTTGATGTTGCGTATCTTGCACATGGACTACTCAGTTTGTATATTTTATTTATTTTTTTCATAGTTCCACACAACTTCTTCCTGTTTTCTCGATTGATCTGTGTTCAGTTTTTCAAGGCCTATCCACTGTGCCAACTTATAACTAAATCTGAGGGGGGTGCGATGGGGAGGTTCCTTTGTGTGACTGGTTTGATGCAGCTCTCCATGCTACCCTATCCTGTGCAAGCTTCTTCATCTCCCAGTATTTACTGCAACCTACATCCTTCTGAATCTGCTTAGTGTATTCATCTTTTGGCGTCCCTCTACGATATTTACCCTCCAGTGCTAAATTTGTGATCCCTTGATGCCTGAGAACATGTCCTACGAATCGGTCCCTTCGTCTTGTCAAGTTGTGCAACAAACTCCTCTTCTCCCCAATTCTATTCAATACCTCCCCATTAGTTATGTGATCTACCCATCTAATCTTCAGCATTCTTCTGTAGCACCACATTTCGAAGCTTCTATTCTCTTCCTGTCCAAACTATTTCTCGCCCATGCTTCACTTCCTTACATGGCTACACTCCATACAAATACTTTCAGAAACGACTTCCTGACACTTAAATCTACACTCGATGTTAACAAATTTCAATTCTTCAGAAACGCTTTCCTTACGTTAAAGATTTAACACGGTAAGTCGAATTTTAAAATTTGAAACTGTGTTCACGTCACGAGCAGCCAAACTCAGGCCGTGCATATTACCCAGACTATATTCATCTAGCATTTGAGAATAAGAGGACTTAGTGAGTCCCAACAAGCGTAACGCGTAATTTAAAGCATTTTAGAAACCACACTGACGAAAAAAATCGCATCATTAAAAAGTAATTAATGCAGACCAATGAAATTACGGGAATAAGTTTGTCTAGGTAATATACGTCAATGATTAACATTGCAAGATCGCAGGTTACTGCAAGCGCGAGATAAGTGATTGGAAATGTGAAATACTGGTACATTAATAACAGGTGTAGCCACCAGAATGTTGAGAGCAAGGATGCAAACCTGCTTGCATTGTATTGCACAGGTCCGGGACGTCAGTTTGTGAGATGGAGTTCCAAGCCTGTTGCACTTGGATGCTCAATACAGGGACGGTTAATGCTGTTTGTGGATGACGCTGGAGTTGTCGTCACATGTTGTCCAGTATGTGCTTGACTGGAGACAGGGTCTGGTGATCGAGCAGGTCAAGGCTACGTGTTGACACTCTGTAGAGCATGTCGGGTTACAGCAGCGGTGTGTAACGAGCGTTATCCTGTTGGAAAACATCCCCTGGAATGTTGTTCATGAATGGTAGCGCAATAGGTCGAATCACCAGACTGAAGTACAGTTTTCCAAGTCAGGGTGCGTGAGATGTCCTGCTGTCGTACGAAATCGCACTCCAAACCTTAACTCGAGGTGTACGTCCAGTGTGTCTAGCAATCAGACAGGTTGGCTGCAGGTCCTCAACTGGCCTGCTTCTAACCAACGCAGGGGCATCACCGGCACCGAGGCAGAACCAGATTTCATCGGAGAGCGCAACAGACCTCCGCCCTGCCGTCCAATGAGCGCTCGCTTGACACCACTGAAGTCGCAAATAGCGGTGGTTTGCGGTCAGTAGAATGCAAGCTACAGGGCCTCTGGTTCGGAGCTCTCCTTGAAGTAACTGATTTGTAACAGTTCTTCATGTCACTATGGTGCCAGCTGCTGCTTAAATTGCTGCTGCAGATGCAGTTGGATGCGACAGAGTCACATGCCGAACACGATGGCCCTACCTCTCGGTGGTGCCACGTGGTCGTACGAAGCCAAGTCTCCTTCCGAACGTACATTCTCGTGACGACCGCTGCCAGCAGTCACGTACAGTGGCTACATTCCTGCCAAGTCTTCCTGCAGTATCGCAGAAGCAAAATACAGCCTCTCGTAGCCCTATTACATGAATCTCGTTCAAACTGATCGACGTGTTTGTAATGACGTTTTTGTCACCTTGAAGGCATTCTTGAGTAACATCAGCTCACCAAGTCTAATGTCAAGGTCTCTAAAGCTCTCGATCCTTATAGTGCGCGCTTACCGCAAACCTGATCTGTATCCTTGTAGTGCCGCTTCTGACGCTACTCTCATGGGACTGGCGCGAAATTTGAACAGACATCATCCTTGAGATGTAGAAACACACGTACCAACTTCCGTTAATGTCGCACAACTCTTTCTTGGTGTTGAGATGTTTTTCCGTCTGTGAATTTCTCGCTTACATCCCTCACAAAACCAAGAACGGAAACAAATTCATCACCCATTAAATTTTCGTTGTTGAAGCAGTAAAACTTGAGCATGAATGATGGCATCTTCATTTATTACTCTATTATTAGTCTATTTGCAAGACATTCCTCAGACAGAATCCACATTTTAACAAGGAATGAACCAGCAAAATTATATCACTGTAGGACAAACAGTAAGGAACGTCTCACGTCATAAACATTTGAATTGGGTGAATCGGATGTTTTATACATAGAAATTCGACTTATTAAAGAATCGGGCCGTGGAGTTACTGGTTAGTAAAGGCTACATTTGAGTTAAGCGACGCTATAGCGACGTCATTAGGTGGGATGCGGCAACTACAATAGATACCGCCATCTTGACACAGCACTCGTTCGAAACTGCGCCAGCAGAAACTACTTGCATTCTGAGTGGTAGCTGTAGTGAAAGCTAGAGGGGAATATCCTCCCGTCTACACGGCAAACCATCTATTTTCATTTTTTTACAATAACTAATCTTCAGAAACAGTGGAAAATGGCGTGGGAGACCCTTTCAGTAAGGTACTTATTTTGTCCTTGTTCTCTGCCATATCCCGTATCTTCACTGGGTACGTTAATATGGATTTGGCAATGTTTGTCGGCCGCAGGGGGTAGCCGCGTGGTCCAGGGCGCCTTGTGACACTTCGAGCGGCTCCCCCGGTCGGAGGTTCGAGTCCTCCCGCAGGCATGGGTGTGTGTGTATTGTACTTACGTAAGTTAAAGTTGGATTAAATAGTGTGTAAGCGTAGGGACCGATGACCTAAGCAGTTTGGTCCCGTAGGGTCTTACCACAAATTTCCAAATTTCCAAATTGTTTGTGGTAGAGAGTGACTGTATCTGTCGCCGTTCCTCCTCCCGCCTCCCTCAGGTAGGGATTTCGAGTACGTCCATCTGTGTGCAGCTAGTATTGCTACGTGTGAAACCCTCTGAATTTAATCGAATGTTTGAGAGAAGTACACTACTGGCCATTAAAATTGCTACACCACGAAGATGTGCTACAGACGCGAAATTTAACCGACAGGAAGAAGATGCAAATGTTTAGCTTTTCAGAGCATTCACGCAAGGTTGGCCCCGGTGGCGTCACCTACAACGTGCTGACATGAGGAAAATTTCCAACCGATTTCTCATACACAAACAGCAGTTGATCGGCGTTGCCTTGTGAAACGTAGTTGTGACGCCTCGTGTAAGGAGGAGAAATGCCTGCCATCACGATTCCGACTTTGATAAAGGTCGGATTGTAGCCTATCGACATTGCGGTTTATCGTATCGCGACATTCCTGCTCGCGTTAGTCGAGATCCAATGACTGTTAGCAGAATATGGAATCAGTGCGTTCAGGAGGGTAATACGGAACGCCGTGCTGGATCCCAACGGCCTCGTATCACTAGCAGTCGAGATGACAGGCATCTTATCCGCATGGCTGTAATGGATCGTGCAGCCATGTCTCGATCCCTGAATCAACAGATGAGGACGTTTGCAAGACAACAACCATCTGCACGATAAGTTCGACGACGTTTACAGCAGCATGGACTATCAGCTCGGAGACCATGGCTGCGATTACCCTTGACGCTGCATCACAGACAGGAGTGCCTGCGATGGTGTAGTCAATGACGAACCTGGGTGCACGAATGGCAAAACGTCATTTTTCGGATGAATCCAGATTCTGTTCACATCATCATGATGGTCGCATCCATGTTTGGCGACATCGCGGTGAACGCACATTGGAAGCGTGTATTCGTCATTGCCATACTGGCGTATCACCGGGCGTGAAGGTATGGGGTGCCACTGGTTACACGTCTCGGTCACCTCTTGTTCGCATTGACGGCACTTTGAACAGTGGACGTTACATTTCAGATGTGTTACGACCCGTGGCTCTACCCTTCATTCGATCCCTGCGAAACCCTACATTTCAGCAGGATAATACACGACCGCATGTTGCAGGTCCTGTACGGGTCTTTCTGGATACAGAAAATGTTCGACTGCTGCCCTGGCCAGCACATTCTCCAGATCTCTCACCAATTGAAAACGTCTGGTCAATGGTGGCCGAGCAACTGGCTCGTCAAAATACTCCAGTCACTACCCTTGATGAACTGTGGTATCGCGTTGAAGCTGAATGGGCAGCTGTACCTGTACACGCCATCCAAGCTCTGTTTGACTCAATGCCCAGGCGTATCAAGGGCGTTATTACGGCCAGAGGTGGTTGTTCTGGGTACTGATTTCTCAGGATCTATGCACCCAAATTGCCTGAAAATGTAATAACATGTCAGTTCTAGTATAATATATTTGTCCAATGAATACACGTTTACCATCTGCATTTCTTATTGGTGTAGCAATTTTAATGGCCAGTTGTGTATATGTGAGACGGAACGTGGGTGCATTACGTACCTTTATATGGCGAGAGGTGTGAACCTATAACGCACCTAGGAACATTGTAGAACATGATGGTTTCGCTGGTCTACGTCTTACGGTGCGGGGAGGCATAATTTTAGATGGGGGCACTGACCGACCCAAGCTCTAAAGACGGCACATTCACTTGTTAACGATGCTGTGACACTATAATCCTTCGCGAATGGACCGACATGCGTGTTCCCCCGACATATATCCCATCCAGCACGTGTGGGATGCGCTGGGGGTACGTATTGCACACCGCCACGTGCACCAAGGTCCAGCCGGCCGGTGTGGCCGAGCGGTTCTAGGCGCTTCACTCTGGAACCGCGCGACCTCTACGGTCGGAGGTTCGAATCCTGCCTCGGGCACGGATGTGCGTGATGTCCTTAGGTTAGTTAGGTTTATGTAGTTCTAAGTTCTAGGGGACTGATGACCTCAGATGTTAAGTCCCATAGCGCTCAGAGCTATTTGAACCATTTTTGAACCAAGGTCCATCAGGCAGTGGTGGAGGAACGGAACGCCGTACCACAGGAACTACTTACCGACCTTGTGGTCAACGTGGGAGTGCGTTGCAGAGCAATCACTGCCGTCCGTGGGATCACACGCACTATTAAGAACCATGTCCTGCCATTTGTAATGTCCACAAGACTAAATCGCGGTGTCTCCAATGTAAAGTATTGCTTATGAATAAAAGCGTCATTTCTGTTCATCTCACTACGTGTTTCTTTCAGTTACCTTCTGCAGTATACTGTTGCACCTCTTTCTGTTTATGGTCCAAGTTTCATCGAGCTACGTCACCTGGCAGTAACACTTCGTGTGAAAGCTACTTTCGTCCTCAACTTTTTCACATCAGTATATTAATTATATACACGCATCAGTCTACACCGTTGACAAATTCGTCAGTGTAGCAAAAGAGTTGACAACAATAAATCATTTAAGGCTCCTCTGATACTAAACTTTATTGGTATTTTAACTTTCTATGGCTGCTAAACGTTATTGAGAAGTTGTAATCTCAAGAATTTAACACTGCGAACTTCTTTTAGCTGCTTATATTATGTGCCGGGGAGAGGGGATTAGAGCCTCTAAAAAGTTATGAACCGCATACTGTGTGTTTTTTCAATGTTTAGTGACAAAGGTTGGCTAGGAACTATTTATTAATGCCCATGAAAATTTCATTAACCACTCTATCTAAACCTGTAATTGATTTACCATGTATTGCGATATTCCTATCATCTGAAAAAGAAAATAAAACCTTGACATGTGGTAACAGATATATACAAGGAAAAATAAGGGGCCTGAGATGGAACCTTGCGAGTTACCACTGTAATTAGTTCGCAGCTGGATGATGCCTAATAGCTCAATAAGCGACCCTTTCCCATCATCACCCATTGCTTCTCCTCAGACAGATACGATATGAAACACAGTGCAAAATTTACTGTTGCACCACTCTTATTTTCTTAAAAGTATATTGCGGCTTGCATTTTCAAATTCCTTCGACAGATCACCGAATATGCCAGTAGCCTGCAATTTATTGCCTAGTGAATGTAATACATTCCCATTGTATTTGTAAACAGCCTTCTCAGTACCGCAGCTCACTTCGCTGGTAATATGCCGGACACACGCTACTATGAGTGGACTGCTACTACTACGAGGTGCGTTTGCGAGGTGCCGGGGCTAGTAGTGTATTTATCACTAAATTCTACTAGAATCCACATGTGTAAATCATGCTCTAAGCCCCCCCTATTCTAACTCCGACTTTTGCTGTTGCACAAGGATAAAACAAATACGCGAACTGACTCTAATCAACCCTGCTAGTGGATTAGAAGAGAGTTTGGCACCTGCAATAATTTAATTTGATAAATAAGTTAAATAAACAAAGGTTTCATTAGCATAGTGAGGAATGATAGGGTTGCTCTATTGATTAACAGAAAGAAAGTTCTGTCCAAAATAACAATATGATTTATTAAGATTAAACGCAGAATAGTAAAAGAGACACAGAAAATATAAAACATCAAATTGGCTAAAATTGGAGATTCATACAAACACAGTAAAGGTGAAGTTGTCCCTAACTTAGATCGTGAGGTTTAAGACGAAGTGGTATGTGGAGCCAATTCCTTTCCACTCAAATCTCAAGAGAGACACACAGCTAACCCAATAGTAATTGCTGCTACTTGAAACTGAACAAAGTTAGAAAAGGATGAACAGGCGCGCTCTGCTGAGCTCTGATTATCACCTAGGAAAATCCCTATCTGCCGGTGCCGCGGACGTACATTACCAACAGTCTTCTTATCTCCCAGAACACGATCTGGCGTACCGCAGGCGAGGGCTGGTTGCTCCGACGTCCTCGACCGAAAGGCGACTGCCGACTACCCAGAGCACCCGCACAGGCCGAACACCGAACATTCCCGCCCCCACGACAGTGGCCGTGGTTACGTTCCAATCAGCAACTCGAAAACCGGCGGAAATTCCACTCCATTGCCGGAGCACTACCATTCCACCAATGGAGATTCTTGGCGCCAATTTCTGTGCTGATTTTGCAGAAAGTGCGGGAATTTTCCCGCCACAACTGCGTGGGTACACAAGTCATTCCCACGCCTCGCTGGTAGCCCGCCAGAAAGTGTTTTCGCAAAGTTTCTCTGAAGTAACGGAACCTCTAGCCCAGCCGCTACTTCACACCCCAGCGGGCGTGTCTCTTGACAATGTCGGCGTCTGAAAAGCATTCACTCGACTGCCTCACACACGTCGGCTTAACTCTCTCCAGTTCCACAGAGCCCGCCTGTCACCGGCCCACCCGGGTGACGAGAGACGCTGCGTGGGAAGTACGCGTGTTAAGGAAAAGCAACCCTCCACCGCATGCAACTAGAGAGGAGAATCGTAAGATAGAAATATGAGAGGGGGCTCATGCCACCTCTCATTGCCCCTACGCCATTTTAGATTGTAATTGGTGAGCGGTTGGCTCACTTAGGAGCAAGGTAGTGAGTCAATCGCCCAAGAACAATCTTACAAAGTGACTCCACATGCCGCACTCTATAAAGAAAATCACTGCAACTGAAAAATGCAGCTCATAGAGGGAGGATTATTTATGATGTAGCCAACTTCACCTTCTTAATATGGAACACTAACACTCACATCACACATCCATACCCAGGGAGCCCCTTCCAAACACCGATTCACGCAGACATTCACGCTCTAAACATGGCCCGGGCATCTGAGCCAAATATGGAGCAGTTTATTCTTTACAATCAGAGTTGGAGTGCTCCGCAATTAAATGCCCAAGATGTTACAACAATTTTAATCATTAAACTAACCTGACCTCACTCACACATGATAATATTTAAGTTAACAATCTCTTTGTGAGTTTTCAGAATCTAGTTACAACCTCCGATTCATTCTGTCTCCCTGCAGCAAGAATAACCTTTACAAAATGTTCCCTGAACTGATGGTCCATTCACAATGACAGTGGTGGTATCTGCTTCAGTTTATGGGGACTTCAGGCACACTGTTAGCATACACACAACAATAAACACAAAATACAAAAAAAACATGATGTGGAGAACAATACAGTAATCTGTAATAAGAATTACAGTGTAAAACACAAACGCATACAAGGTATAACATACATTACAGAAACAACATAAGAGAAAGAAATTTAAGAAAAACAAAAAAAACAAGGTTCATGGGGCATCAAATTGTGCGTGCACATTGCACAAAGTTCACGACTGTGCTGAGAATGAGGCACTAAATCACATTGTTAGAAATATCCGTGGCACTTCACAAATTCCACCGTACTGACATCACATAAGGCTAAACGTCGGGTGTAGTTGCTACGTTGTGGCAACAGCAATAGGGAGTTCTGGAGTGTCTGCAGTACGCTGTTGAGATTGTAGTCAGACCCACGCATATGATCACGGCAGTACGGTAGGAAGACACAGTGATAGGTTCTCCTCACGTCGATTAATTGTCTCTGAGATCTCCTTGTTGGGATACATCACTAGTCTAGGTCTCTTCTCTCGCTGGACAGAACTTTACGTTTCCCAATATTGCAGTTCGACGAGGGATGGTGGCACGTGGAGTGACTCCACAAGTGTGTGAGGTCATCCATACAGGATCGAACTAGGAGCGACTATTGTTAAAAACTGCTCTCTAATAGAGAGGAGAAGTAAGACATGAGACCATACATTTGTTAGTGTGGCACGATACTGCTTTGTGTATGCAGATCGGCCAATGCTAGTGAGTTGTAAAAACCCAAACAGGTGAGTATAGAGCGTCCCTTTCTGTCCTGAGGCACATGAGGCGCAGGTTCTGACACGATATGTGATGTTCTTCGTGTACTCACGACAACGTGGTCTGCCGCAGGGAATCCCTCCAAGCGGCTACCGCGTCCGGAGAGCTAGCAGGCTGTCGCGTGTCAGGGTCAACGGCCAGCCCCACTTTCGCTTGTGGCGGGGCGAGGGTCCCGTGTAATCCCTCAGGTAGGCAGCCGGGTGACTGTCAGCGTGTAGGACGGGACGCTCGCCCTCTAGCAGGTAGCCGAAGACCTCTTGTTTTTGCGCTGGCTGGCCTCTGCATTGCCACGTTCCTCGTCATCTGTACAATTCTTACAAAAGTCTTATGCCTAACTTTTTCCCATGACCTTCTATGTTATAATAAATTTACATAATGAAACATTGATGGTCTGTCATTTCAGACACTCTTATTTTACTTTTATAGTTATTAATCTATGGCAATCATTATAACATCTAATCTAGACATGGAAATAATTTATTTTGATATATGTGTAGAGACCGATCTCAGTATGTACATGGTGTGTGATAACTGATGCTTTGTAATGGATGAACAACTAAATGTGCGGGCCCGCACTAATATTACTATTAATTATATAGATCGACAGTAGACATGCTTCAAGAATTAACTACCATATCCCAACGATCTACATTCTACGTCTTTTAATTAAATTATGTTGTTATGCAGGTCTAAGTTTTACTGTGCTATAAAGAACATGCAACTAGGCTACTTTCGCTCGCCCGTCGTCCCTCCATCTCGGGTCTGTGGTTTGGTGACCTGAAAAATAGCAACTCAACAGGCGCGCGCCACACTTGTGGTAGAAAACCCCCACAATATTAATCTAGTTATTGTTAAATCCTACAGTTTAACTTATCCTAGTATCGTACTTTCCCTTTTATTTATTTATTTATTTATTTTATTTTATTTATTTATTTATTTATTTATTTATTTTTTTTTTTATTTACCTTATACAATACCCTTACATAGTTCCTGTTACGCTGAGATGTCTTGCTGCTCGCCGCTATTGACGACAGTGATGTGCGCGCCGTACGACATGACCTCCGAGTTTTCATTACGCCTCACTGAAACTCCAGAGACTGGGTTAGCCATGGCTATACACGACAATAAATTTATAGTTGCAACTTCCTTCTCTATGTGAAGCGGTTTTCGCGATCGAAGTACACCTTTCCAGAAGCAATGTAATATGACCAAGCCAGGACTGGTTCCTGTTGAGGATTCAGACACCCAACACACGCCAGCTACACAGTATGTCACGAATATCCAAGTACAATTCCTTGGTGATTCATCTGTGACAAAAACGAGCAGCACGCTAAATCCCCAACCAGCACATTAGCATGGTAGGCTTTTATGCCCTCATTTCTCTCGTCTAGGGCACCATTAGAGTCAAATGCTCACAGGTTCACCCCGACTTGCAAGACAACGATACCGGCGCAGCTCTGCAAAAACTATACTGCCCATATTCACCCTCGAAATCGCGCAATATACCACAATCGTGCAGTGCACTGACGCGTGCCTGCAAGCATTGGTATGAACGTCTCACGAACTGGTTGTGGCCGCTATGGAGCGTATCACGACCTCTCAGAACGCTTCTAAGAGCACGTTCTTGTATGCGCCCGTTTGTGCGACGTCTCGTCACTCATCCTTATCCCTTAACATGGACACCAGATAGGAAAGGACAAAAACATTGCTCATGAAAAGGTAGTGTCTCCTACTCCATCGACATTGGAGATCGCAAACATAAACAAAAAGAGGATAGCAGCAGTAAATTCTTATGCAAGACAACGCAGCGTGTTAATACTTTAGCAATCTTAATCTATTAATGTAACGATTATTGTTCCCCGAACAAAGGTTCATATATTTGCCTATTCTACTATGTACATTTCTTACACTACTACTATTCTACGAACTCCTTTACGTGAGATATGTGGTGGAGTCCTATGGACTTCTTTCCTTTCAGCGTCTCCAATTCATAAGCATTGTGGTGAGCTGCTCTCCTTATACGGTACGGGCCGTTGTAAACAGAATAGAATTTTTGGCATTTCATTTTTTGTTTGTTCGAAAGTCGGAAAGACTTAACGAGCACCTTTTGTCCAACTTGGAAGTGTCGTAGACGAGCTCCCCTGTCGGCACGTCTCTTCCTGACCTCTGCTGCAGCCCGTATCCTCTTGAGAGCCAAATCCACTATGGCTTGGTGCTGCGTTCGCGCCCTTGGTGGGAAGTTTACGACCTTGGTTATCAAGTCCTTAGGAATCCAGTTTTTTAGTACTGTAATGGGTACCAATTTTGTTATCCCATGGGGTGCCTCATTGATCACCTCCTGGAAGTCTTTAAGGAAAACGTCCCATGTCGTGTGCTGTTTGTTACAGTACAACCGGCACAAGTTTCCGAGTTCTTTAATAACCCGTTCTGCAGCATTCGAGCTCGGATGGTGTGAAGATATAAAAATGGGATCAATTTTACATCGACGCAACGTCTCCTTCCATGTTTTTGACTTAAACTGTGGCCCGTTATCAGAAATGATTCTACTCACATGACCAACCTGTGGTAGGAAATCCCGGATGAGGGCTCGTGATACAGTTCGTCCTGTCGCCCTCTTCAGTGGCGTAAAGGTAACGTATTTGGACGTTAGTTCAACAAACACTAATACGTAAGTATATCCTCTTCTTGTTCTTGGCAAAGGTCCCATCAAATCTGTTGCTGCTAATTGTCTTAATTTGGTCGGTACGATTGGGTATAATGGTGCCTGCATGCTCACAGTGGTGTGCTTAGCCTTTTGGCAGTCTTTACACACCGACAGTACCCTCCGAATTCGACGCTCCATGTTTCGAAAGTAACACATGGTCCTTAGCTTGAGATTGCACTTGCGTGGTCCGAAGTGTCCATAGCTAAGGTGAGTATGCCATATAACCTTGTTTATTAGGTGTTCAGGGATGCATACCCCCCATTCAGTGTCATTGGTATAATTTCGGTGGAAAATTATGCCTTTACGCAAGAGGTAGAACTGCCTGATGGTGGCGTGTCTTCTGTCTATCCATTTCTGCTTCAATAACACTAGGGCAGGGTCCTTGTCTTGCTCCTTCTTGATGTCCTGCATACTACAGGTAATAAAATTCTCAAAGGCTACTTTCTGCATATAGTAAAGGCAGTAGTGATTTTCCTCTAGATCTTCTTCCATGTTGTGCTCAAATCCGATCGGTGACCGTGATAAGGCGTCTGCAATAATGTTCTGACTGCCGGGGATATATTCTATCGAAAAGTTGTACTGCTGTAGATATGATGCCCACCTAATGAGCCGCCTGTGATTAAGCTTTGCAGTCATCAAGAACTCGAGTGCCTTGTGGTCTGTGTAGACTTTCGTCTGGCGACCAAACAGAAGGTATCTGAATTTTTCAAACGCCCATACAATAGCCAGCGCCTCTAACTCGGTTACTGAGTAATTCCTCTCACTCTTGGCTAGTACTCTGCTAGCAAACGCAATTGTCTTCCACACCCTGTTTCCTTCATGTACATAGTCTTGGAACACCATGACACCCAGACCGGAGTATGAACTGTCCGTTACTATGCAAAGCTCTTCAGCTAAATTAGGGTGTGATAGGATGGGTGCTTGTAATAATGCGAATTTTAATGTTTTCCATTCGGATTCGGCCGCCTCATCCCATTCCCAAGGAATCTTCTTTCCTGTAAGTTGATGCAACCGAGGACTGCTCTGAGTTTTGACATGTATAAAGCGGTTGTAAAAATTTATGATCCCCAAGAACCCCCTTAACTGCTTCTTTGTCGTAGGAATGGGAAACTTTTCAATCGCTTCGATCTTTTCGGGATTTGGCGCAATGCCCTCACCCGTGATGATATGTCCTAGAAATTTCACAGAGGACGTCCCAAAATTCGATTTTTCGATATTGATAGTCACACCGTATTCCTTGAATGTCGCTAGGAGTTCACCGAGGACCGCATTGTGCTCTCCCCAAGATTTCTCCGCGATCAGCAAATCGTCCACATAGCTGGTGACATGACGTTTCAAATTATCGCTTAGTATGCCGTCCAGCCCCCGAATGAATGCGGCAGATGAAACGTTCAAACCAAATGGTAGACGACGAAACCGGTCACATCTTCCAAATGCTAAAAAGGCTGTGTACTGTCTGCAATTTGGATGGAGCTCGATCTGCCAGAAACTCGATTTTAGATCAACTGATGAGAAGATTGATATTCCATGGAAGTTTTGTAAGAGTTCCTCTAATCGTTCCGGTCTGTCTGTTTCGGGTTCTATTATGGTATTAATTTGTCGCGAGTCCAAGACTAAACGAATACTACCATCTGCCTTCTCGACTACTCTTAACGGGTTATTATAGGCTGAAGCCGTAGGTTCTATTATTCCTTCACTCAGCATTCGCGTAATTTCAGCTGCTACTTTCTGTCGATATGCCAAGGGGATTGGATAGGGTGGCACACGAAACTGGTTGTGCGGACGTACACGAAATTCATATTGGAAGTTCTTTATTGATCCTGTCTTGGGAAGGAAGACCTCCGCATGTTCTACTAGTAATTTATGAAGTTCTTTGCGGTGTTCGCCCCTTATATTCTTTATTGCTTCCACTTTTTCTCCTATTTTCTCCTTTATTTCTCCCATTATTCCGACTTCATTCTCATCCGTGTCCTCTCCCCTATCCGCAACGTCGTCCTGTTCTTCCTTTCTGTCTTTCAGACACGCATAGTTTATCCGAACACAGTTAGACGGTAGTTGAGCTGGGATCAGCTGATCGTCGAACTTAATGTGGACGGGATTCCCTTTCCTCAAAACCACTTCACCTCGTCCTAGATCAACTATCGCTTCATGTTCATTTAGGAAGTCCGTTCCTATTATCATGTCGATCGCCAGATTTGGCACGATCCAGAAGTTAGACTCTATTTTGTGTCCTTGGCAGGAGAATTCCAGTCTTGTTTGTTGGGTGACCTCCGTACATTTACCCGCTAATGCCCCTTTTATTTTGGTTTTCTTAACCGATAGGACAGGCCAGTCCATCTCCTGAGAGCACCTCTTGTATGCTGCCTCAGATATTGCTGTTATGTAGCTTCCACTATCTATTATCGCATTCAGACTCTTTTCAGCTATTGCTACTGTGATAAGAGGCTGCCGATCATGTCGAGGAGTTGCTTTATGTTCCTCGAGCAGGATTTCTGATAAATCTTCGTAATGTATCATCCGTAGTTGGCCAGGTCCGAGATTACGTGCGAAATTCCGGCGGCCTGTGTTCGCACTAGTCTGGCGTCAATCCCTAGTTAGGCTCCCCCTCCTCTGACGTGCATTAGGATTTGCGGGTCTGGTTTCAATCTCCTGGTTCCACCGTTGTCCTTGGTTTCGCTCTCTCCAATTACGGTCGCTTTGCCGTTCGTTATTCCTTCTATCCCAGATTCCTTGTCTAGATTGACCCTGCTCCCTGACGTTCTGGTTTCCGTGTCTTTGGTTTCCATAACCTTGAATAGCGTAACCTTGACTTCCGTAACCCTGGTTTCCTAACTGACCAGTGCGATTATGCAATCTGCTGTCGTCTTCTGTTCCTGGCCGGTGGTATTTGTTACTTTGCCCCTTCTTCCTGTCCTTTGCGTCTTGTTTATCAAAGACTACTTCGAGTTCGCGCAATAGAATCTTGAATGCTTCTATGTCAGCTCCACACTTGCCGACAAGTGTCTGTTGGTACCTAACTGGCAATTTGGAAAAGCAAAATTTAATGATTTCTCCGTTACTATATGGACTATCTAAAAATTGATTCTTCTTGAGTAAATCATCAAGAAATTTGGTTGCGCTCCTATGCCCGGACACTTCCAGTTCAGGACAAAATATTATTTCCTCTTTAATCCTATCTTGCGTTTCCTTTGACCAGTAGGTCCGCAGGAATGCACCAACAAATTCCTGATAAGTCCGACACGTCACTGCCACACCCCGCATCTTTTCCGCGGCTTGGCCTTCGATGTGTCCACACATGAATTCTAATTTTGCCTGGGTTGGCCATGATGCCGGTAATGAATTTGTAAACTGCATCACCCAGCTCTTCGGATGCATCGACCCTCCATTTTCTTTGAACTTCTGGAATTTCAGTATCGACAGGAAGTGATTGTGATCAAAATCCTGTCTGATCCTCGCACTGGTGTTGTCACTCGTTTCCGATACTTGCACGTCTGCTGAGTGTCCTGTTCTATCTTGCTGATAACTGTGATGTGCAACCTCTGTATCACAGTGGAAGTGGCACTCAGAATTCACTCTCCTAAGTGGGCTATAATTATTGGAGCTATTACTTGCTGTTTCTGCGTGTGCATTGTTAGTTCCGCACTCTGTCACTGGGCTAGAGCACGGCGGGCTTTTCCTCGGAGACACAATTCTGTGTACTCCATCATGGGTATCCGAACGCGCAGTGCTCGTGTGCCCGTTTTGCTCTAGTTTTGCTATCCGACTCTCTACTTCTTCCATTCGTTTCGTGGAGTTCGCAACCGCGATATTACCTTGAGTTTTTAAGAATGCTAGGGATTTTGAGTGGGATTGTGTTGTACGTCGCAAGCGCCCTGCGAGTTTAGAAGTTGCTTCCGCGACTTTCATTGCCCCTGTTGCTGCAGTTTTGGCAAGGCCTGCTACTTTTTGTGCTACCGTTGACATTTGTTTTGCTTCTCCACATTCTTTCTTTATTGTTAATAATTCCCCACGAATTTCCCCTATATGCGAAATTATTGCCTCCGTGTCCTTCTTACGCTGTTCGTCAGCTTCTTCCTTCTCCTTCTTACGTTGTTTCTCCTCTTCTTCCTTCTCCTTCTTACGTTGTTTCTCCTCTTCTTCCTTCTACTTTTTACGTTGTTTCTCCTCTTCTTCCTTCTCCCTCTTACGCTGTTCGTCAGCTTCTTCCTGCTTCTTACGCTGTTCGTCAGCTTCTTCTTTCATTGATCGTAGGAAGCTCAGTATTGGGTTTACGTCATCTTCTTGATCCTCTTCAAACATGGGCGATGTAACTCTGGACACCTGGGCGCTAGAGCTCTGACGTGACCGAGCTGGCCTCTGTCTGCACTCGTTCGTTTGATTATAAACTTCTGCTACCGTCTCGACCTGTGTGCCTGTCTCTGTTTCATCCTCTACTTCACTATCATAATCACGGCCGCAACGCTGCTCTGAGATCGCGTCCAAATCACCTTCCTCATCAATGCCCCTGGCGTCCTGTCCTGCTAAAAATGTGCCCATCTCATCTCCGAACCTATTCCCGTCAGTAAACTGCCCCTTATCCATTATGCTATCCTCTTTTGTTTTAGCTTCGCCCGATAATAGTCGTGCCTTACTTCTCGTTATCATTCATAAAAACAAATTCATCTAAAATGCACAATAAAATTAATCTACTCCATATATTTTTTACACATAAACATAAAATTTCAACAACGCTGTTCCAACGCTGTAATCACAAACACAATTTGATGTGGTACAGAAACCGCACACAAATCCGACAAAGTGCGATGCGGTACAGACACCACATCAGCGAAACACAAAAAAAACAATGAACAAAAAATATATACACTGAAAACAAAAACTGTAGTCATGCGCCGCTACTTAAAACTAAACGCGGAACTACCAAAAAAAACTTGGGTATTAATCATTAAAAAAAATAGAGAGAAAAAAAAATTGAATGTTCCTACTAAGAATCCTGTTTGTTTATCAGAGATTCACAGGAAAGATCCGAGGCCAAGGGTCGCCATATTATGCGAGGTGCCGGGGCTAGTAGTGTATTTATCACTAAATTCTACTAGAATCCACATGTGTAAATCATGCTCTAAGCCCCCCCTATTCTAACTCCGACTTTTGCTGTTGCACAAGGATAAAACAAATACGCGAACTGACTCTAATCAACCCTGCTAGTGGATTAGAAGAGAGTTTGGCACCTGCAATAATTTAATTTGATAAATAAGTTAAATAAACAAAGGTTTCATTAGCATAGTGAGGAATGATAGGGTTGCTCTATTGATTAACAGAAAGAAAGTTCTGTCCAAAATAACAATATGATTTATTAAGATTAAACGCAGAATAGTAAAAGAGACACAGGAAATATAAAACATCAAATTGGCTAAAATTGGAGATTCATACAAACACAGTAAAGGTGAAGTTGTCCCTAACTTAGATCGTGAGGTTTAAGACGAAGTGGTATGTGGAGCCAATTCCTTTCCACTCAAATCTCAAGAGAGACACACAGCTAACCCAATAGTAATTGCTGCTACTTGAAACTGAACAAAGTTAGAAAAGGATGAACAGGCGCGCTCTGCTGAGCTCTGATTATCACCTAGGAAAATCCCTATCTGCCGGTGCCGCGGACGTACATTACCAACAGTCTTCTTATCTCCCAGAACACGATCTGGCGTACCGCAGGCGAGGGCTGGTTGCTCTGACGTCCTCGACCGAAAGGCGACTGCCGACTACCCAGAGCACCCGCACAGGCCGAACACCGAACATTCCCGCCCCCACGACAGTGGCCGTGGTTACGTTCCAATCAGCAACTCGAAAACCGGCGGAAATTCCACTCCATTGCCGGAGCACTACCATTCCACCAATGGAGATTCTTGGCGCCAATTTCTGTGCTGATTTTGCAGAAAGTGCGGGAATTTTCCCGCCACAACTGCGTGGGTACACAAGTCATTCCCACGCCTCGCTGGTAGCCCGCCAGAAAGTGTTTTCGCAAAGTTTCTCTGAAGTAACGGAACCTCTAGCCCAGCCGCTACTTCACACCCCAGCGGGCGTGTCTCTTGACAATGTCGGCGTCTGAAAAGCATTCACTCGACTGCCTCACACACGTCGGCTTAACTCTCTCCAGTTCCACAGAGCCCGCCTGTCACCGGCCCACCCGGGTGACGAGAGACGCTGCGTGGGAAGTACGCGTGTTAAGGAAAAGCAACCCTCCACCGCATGCAACTAGAGAGGAGAATCGTAAGATAGAAATATGAGAGGGGGCTCATGCCACCTCTCACGTTTAATAAGTAATATAGAAATTTTTTTCTGAGAACATGTTGGTTTCAATCAGAATTCCAATACACTATATTCCTCCCGACTCTTTTGGCTAGGCAACGGTCTTGCCGCAGTGGATACACCGGTTCCCGTGCGGTCACCCAAATTAAGCGCTTTCGGGCGTGGTCGGCAATTGGATCGGTGACTATCCAGGCCGCCATGCGCTGTTGCCATTTTTCGGTGTGCACTCAGCGTCGTGATGCCAATGGAGGAGCTACTCGACCGAACAGTAGCGGCTTCGGTCAAGAATACCATCATAACGGCCGGTAGAGAGGTGTGCTTACCCCACGCCCCTCCTATCCGCATCCTCCACTGAGGATGACACGGCGGTCGGATGCTCCCGGTAGGCCACTCGTGGCCTGAAGACGTAGAGTACTCTTTTGGCTACAAACCCTGTTTTTCAACACAACCTCCGTTCAGAGCGACAGCCTCACGCCACTTTACTGAGAGGGCCCATGTGCCCGCGTGGTGCCACTCCACTGGTCGACTCCAGAGCCAATTTCTTGCCGCATCAGTGACTTTCCCATCATCCATGTCCTGCTTCTCGCTGAGTGTCTTCTTTTTTGAGGCAAACAGATGGAAGTCTGAAGGTGCGACATACGGACTGTAGGGTGGATGAGGAAGAGCTGTCCAATGAAGCTACTCTGGGGTGTGCAGACTTGTGTAAGGCCTTGCATTCTCATAAAGCAAGACAAGTTCGTTTAGATTTTTGCGGCGTCAAACATGCCGAAGTCGTTTCTTCAGTTTCTTGAGGGTAGTACAATTCAATTCCGAATTGATTGTTGCTCCTTGAGGGGGAACAGCAAACAGAATAACTCCTTCAGAGTCGCAGAAGACCGCCGCCACAGCTCTGCCTGCTGAGGCAGCGCCTTTGAACTTTTTCTTCAGAGGAGAGGCGGTGTGCGAGGTTCCATGCCCTCTTTTGCATCTCTCCTCTCGTTTTTATCAATTTTATTAATGTTCTATGTCATTGCACGGTAATAACAGACCGAATAAGGTTATTGTAATGAGAGTATTTGTACTGAGAGCTAAAAAATACTTTTCGCTTGATTCCTAAACACGTTGTTTTACTTCCGTGAGTGACCTGGGCGAGGCGAGCATCGTAGGACGCGGCACACTGCGTTTCCGGTTGGGAGCTGCACTTCCCTGAATTCTGAGGAATTCGTACAATAGGCTTAATCGCCTGGTGGAACGACTGACTTCGGTCGAGTTTCACCTATTGTATGCATGGCGAAACGACCTGCAAGACATCTGAATGTCGCCGCAGTTCATGTGTTTACCGTTCCGGCGCGTCCGGAACGAAGAAAAATATGGTTCAAATGGCTCTGAGCACAATGGGACTCAACGGCTGTGGTCATAAGTCCCCTAAAACTTAGAACTACTTAAACCTAACTAACCTAAGGACATCACACACATCCATGCCCGAGGCAGGATTCGAACCTGCGACCGTAGCGGTCGTGTGGTTCCAGGCTGTAGCGCCTTTAACCGCTCGGCCACTCCGGCCGGCCCGGAACGAAGATTCCTGGCACCGACCGACTCACGATTCTGAGAAGACTTGTGAACTGTGCCCTGCTGGGTGCGACTGTCTGGCATCCGATGGCTGGTGGTCTAGGCAGGTTGTTTTCGAGGCTGGTCAAACGGCAAGTTCAGTGCCCTCAGCTGAATAGTAGAGGCATGATTGGTCAACTAAAAGTGAGGCTAGTTGACGTCATAAAGCCCTGCTTAAAATTGGAGGTAACGGTGTCTATTGGAGCGAATGATGTTCTGAGACAGTGTGGGGGAATTTTGGAATCAGAACTGAATGCTGATTCGCGGTTTTCGAGGAGAGTAGGGAGTAGAGCAATGCTGGCTTTGCTGCTTGCACCGCATCACAGAGGGATGCAGATTTCAGTACTGGTACAGTATTTTGCGGCTCCGGCATTGTAGCACCTTATCAATTTTATACTGAATCCCTCAACAGCACGTGCACTCGCTTTGCTACAACTCCACCTTGCTTATTTCTCCATGTGGTCTCATTTGAGCTCTCACTACTAACTGCGATACTGCTATTTAGTCGGGAGATTAATATTCGATCCATTAGGACCTCCAGTCATTATCGTCAATCTATTGCATCACATAGAGTAGAGCCCCTTGTTCTCGAGCCAACTCTTACTCTCATAATATTTCAGTATACCCTATCCTTTCACCTACTGTGTGCGTCGACAATCATGTGCATTTATGTTCTGATGTATAAAAAATCTCGTTGCAATATTTAATCCGCATATCATTTCGTAGATATAGGCAGAATCCCATTTCCTGTTGTTTATTATGATAAAATTCTCTTTTTTTGAGTAGATTACGGTTTTTATTAAATTATTGTGAGTGTGCGCTTCTTATTTTACCAAGTAGCAGGGTCCACCATCATTTCCTTCCGTTACCGTTGTGCTGGTAGGTAAGGAGGGGGTCGAGTGCATGTCTCGTTCTCATGCAAAATTCGTCTGAATTAAAGAGGTACAAACTCTTCTCCACCCCGGCACCTCGCAGGTGTAGCGCCACTCCATGGATGGCTGTTTTGTTTTCACTTATTAGTAATGAGTGTCACGATCAACCTCGTCAGTCGGAACCAGTCTTGGACAGATGGTCCTTCGTTACTCTTTATGGTCTTCTGTCAGGCGGCGAGGAACCCTGGGGCCGCACACCATTGAGCAGCCCGACTAGTGGACGAATGTGTCTGCACTACCTACAGAGACGCCCAGTTGAGCAGCTAGGTGTTTGATTCTGATCCATCGATCACCTCGAATGAGAGTGTCCTCTCGTTCCAACATTGATAGAGTCACACCTGTGTGCGGCCGGCCGGCACGTTGGAGTTCGGACAGGTTTGCACGACTTGCTTCCGATGATGACAGACGCCTCACCCAACTGCTCGTCGTGCTTTTGTTCACTGTCAGGTCTCCGTAGACATTCTGGAAGCGGCTATGAATATCTGCGATGCTCTGGTTTTCCACCAAAAGAAACTCAATGACAGCTCTCTGCTTGGAACGCATCTCCGTTACAGACGCCATTTTGAAAGCTACGTATAGCGCGGCCACCTATCGGAGCTTCATGAAACTACAAAGGCTGAAGCGGTAATATTCCAAGATGCCCCACAACAAATACCGCATTTTTTTCAACCGAAAATGGCCGAGAAAAAAAAATGTATTACATTACTTATTGAACGCCCCTCGTACTGCTACTACTACTACTACTACTACTACTACTACTACTATTGCTTTTTCTTCCTGTTATACTGAGCTTATGTTGTCCACAGCTGATGATCTTCCATGCGCTGCTTACCGTTTGATATGGAATATGTTATTTTGCGTACTAAGTAGGTCCACGAAACCCCTCAGCAATATTTGACTAACCATTTTCCGTGTATTGATATAGTTTAGAGAACAATAATATTTTTTCGTAATATACATTTCAGTGGTATATTTAGAGTCCTTAAATGTATATGTGGAGGAAAAAATTGAAATTTACGTTTCATAGTAAAAGTCACAATCAAATTCGAAGGAAAAACCTCATATAAAATTTCATTAAACCCGCGTTGTGATATTACAACTTAAACATTTAAACACTTAAAAAAACTAAATGAATGATTTGTAAATTTCGTCTCCACGAACTCCTCCTACAATTCATCGTGAACTCCACTCGCTAACGTTACAAAGAAGTCGTTCTGCTTTGCGCAAAAATCCGACTTTTAACATGATTTAAATAAAAAAGAGTTCTGCCCCGATTACTTTATTTCATGAGTAACACTACGTGTTTTGCGAATTTATTCCTGTTTTCAAATGCTCTGGGATTTATCTTAGTGCTGGATATCCTGACTGCGTGTGTGTTATCCTGAGTCACTTCCCAAGCAGAAGTCCTCGTATGACCCCAAGTTACTGTCCCTCCTTCATCACACAGAGATTCACACAGACACCACATATCATTCATCCTGTTAAACATTACGAGCGTAAGAACAGGTAAACGCGTAATACTCTGTCTCCGTCATACACGGCAGAATGAAGTTACAACGACACGTTTGGATGCTGTCCGCCCCTATAGCTGAGTGGTGCAGTCTGCTTTAGGCAGTGGCGCGGCACGGACCTGCTCTCCCGGCCGCGGGCGCGCGTGGACGAGGAAGTGTTTACACCGCCGGTACTCGGGCGTGTTGTTGTCTGACTCGATCGCCATGGCACACAATTTTCGAAAGACTATGCTCCAATTTACGTTCGACAACGAATTTGCCAGACCCAAAGCTTTCGAAATAGAGCCTTTTTTGAGGGAAGAAGTTCGTTTACCTGCTGCAGACATAGTTGGAATACACCTGTCCATTGTAAGCAGTACAATGTACGTAAAGATGACCGATGGAGCTGCGTGTGAAAGAACTCTCTCCGCTGCTCAAAGAGGATTTAAATTTCGACACTCTGATGGCCATATCAGCGATGTAACAGTAGCTCCTTCAGGATTGGGTGTGAGCGTCATTCGGATCTTTGAATTGCCGTTTGAGGTGCCAGAATCGATGGTTACTGAATCGCTGCGACCATATGGAACGGTACTTAGTCATACGCCTGAACGCTGGGCAAGTTTTAGTACCTATCCTGTGCTAAACGGCGTGCGACAGGTGCGGATCGTCCTTACTAAACATATCCCGTCTTCTTTATACATTGGCGGATGTCGAGCTATTGTGATCTACGATGGCCAGCCACGCACCTGTTCTGGCTGTGGTGGAGAAGGACATATCCGCTCGGAGTGCATACAACGCCGCGTCGTGCAACTGCCACATGGAGACGCGTCACAGCGAGAAGTTCCCACGCAACTGCCGATGACGTACGTGTGGGTGGCCCGCCGGGAGGTGTTGCCAAGTTCGGAGCGTGACGAGGACGTGTTTATGCAAGAGCAGACCGAGTTACGGGAGCATGGAAGTGACTCGGAGAATGTCCCTACACCGACGTCACGTCAGTTGAGGGAGGAACCTTCCAAAAACTCACATGTAGTACGCGACGTGGAAGTAGAGGTCGAGACAGTGGTGCCGCAAACGGACCAACGAACGATCGACGAACACAGTGAGGCAGCAGAGGGCAGGGCACGCAAACAGCGATCGCCGAAGCGTCGCAAAAAGCGTCGCCATAGTTCGGGTGACATGTCCCCCCCTAGCCTAGGGGACACGGAAGGTATCCTAGCCGAAGAACTGTCTGACACAGAACACGTGCTTTTAGAGGACGCTGACAGGATTCCGTCAGATGGTGACCGGATGTCCCGCCTTTTAAATGGTCCCTCTTCATTGACACCGACTGACCCAGCGCTGCCGACGAAGGAGTCAGGGACACCAATGTCCCGGCAGCCACGTCGAAATACATCAGTTTCTCGGATGGATTACCACTGCGACTGGTCGGAACCAGTCGAAGACATACAGGAATTGCCACCCCCAAATGATGACCACTCACCTACAGGATGCACACCACGGAACGACAACAAAGGAGGGCAGCCCGTTGGCGGGCACCCCTCTGAGCACGAATAGTGGACTAAAGCCCTTGGAGTTCTCAATGACATGACACGAGCATGACAACGACGACGAACCAAGCATATAAGGTGGGCACAGTGAATATTAACACCGCACGTTCGCTTGCAAAGATGCAACTTCTCCGGGACATGATTTACGCCACAGACGTTGATATTCTGCTGATGCAGGAAACCTGCAATGCTGCTTTTCCCGACGTGCACGGATACAACACTTACCTAGCGCCGACTCCAGATGGAGGACGTGGCACAGCGATACTAGTCCGGGAAGGGATTCCGATGTGTGACCTCGATTACCTTCCTTCGGCTCGGGGTTTGGCTATGACCGTGAACGGCATTCGTATCGTCAACATCTATGCACCCTCCGGATCTGACAATCGACAGGCGCGTGCACGATTCTACTCGGAGGAGATTGCCCCCCCCCCCCTATTCCATGGGAGGTATGACCACATCTTGGTAGGGGGAGATTTTAACTGTGTACTCACACCGAAGGATCAAACTCCTAATTTCAGCTCCTGCCACGCATTGAACACGATCTGCCGGGACATGGCCCTTATGGACACGTGGGAAAAGATCCATGGGCAGCGAGAGGGCTACACGTATTTTACTAGCCACTCGGTGAGCAGGCTGGATCGGATTTATGTTTCTGACGGATTAAGAGATCACGTGTTGGCTGCTGAACGTTGGCCCACAGCTTTTACGGATCACCTTGCATGTTTATGCACGTTAACCCTCCCACGGCAGCGGGTCTGGCGGAGTCGTAGTTCCTGGAAACTTAATTCCTCCTTATTGGTGGATCTCGAATGTCGCCAGCGGATCGAAGAAACATGGCAGACTTGCACTCGCCGTCTGCCGCTGCACCGTACGGTTCTTTCGTAGTGGCTGCAGTGTGCAAAACCGGCGATACGAAGAGCTCTCATAACGTATGGCAAGCAAAAAGCGAAATGGCTGCGAGATACACTTGATTATTACTACATGGTGCTCCGCGACCTGCCCTCCAGGGCCCCATCGCCCGAGCGTCAAGTGGAAGTCCATCGCATTCAGGCCTGCATTTTATCGATCACGAGACGTCGACTGGAGGGACTTTCGATCCGTGCTCGGTGCTTGGACAACGTCGATGGAGAACGTATTGGTATGCATCATGTGTCCAAGGGACATGCGCTTAATCGCCGATCCCTAATCACAGTCCTCCATGATGACGATGGTCGGTCCTTGACGTCACAACAGGCCATTGCTGCTGAGTTTCTGGAGCATTACCGCCTCCTTTTCACTGGGACGCCGACGGACAATCGGACAGGAGAAGAAATTTTGCGACAGATGCAAACGGAGATGGATGGTCCGGATGCAGAGTCGCTATTGGAACCCCTAACGGAGCGCACTCGCGAAGGGTGCGGTGCATAAATCCCCTGGGCCAGATGGGTTGACACTCGAATTTTACAGCGCATTTGCGGATTTAATGATGTCCCAGTTGGTATTGATGTATAATGAGTTATTGAGCCCTGACACGGACGTTCCGTCGCAGTTCATGGCGGGACTGTTTATACCAATACCGAAATCGTCATCGAGTGTCAGCGCCCATCAATTTAGATCGCTCACGATGCTCAATACTGACTATAAGATCTTTGTGCGAATGTTGGCGGCAAGGCTCAAGACTGTAATATCCAAGACAATACCACCAGACCAGGCTTGTCTAGGGGTTCGGAGCAACATACATTCTATCCTCGGCGAATACAGTGACGTAATTTCCCTGACGGAAGCTTGTCGCAAGCGAGCGACGTTCGTATCGGTGGATTTTGATCGTGCCTTTGACAGGATCAACCATGATTTCCTTGACTCGACCATGCGACGTATGGCGATACCACAGGATTTTATTACCGTCCTCATGCGCCTCCTTCGCGGCGCTTCTTCGACGGTGAGAGTCAATGGTAGGGAGGTAGGAACGATTCCTGTTTGCAGCTCAGTTAGGCAAGGATGTCCCTTGTCGATGTTACTGTTTACAATAGCGCTCGAACCATTTATGCAGACTCTTAGACGGACTCTAGCAGGCGTCCGACTCCGTGCGAGCGCCTTCACGTGTCGTGCATATGCCGACGACTTGATGATACTCGTCCGGTCGGAGAACGAAGTAAGTCAGGTGGTTAACCTTCTTACTACGTAAGGAGTAGCTGCGGAAAGCAGGGTCAACATGAATGAAACCAAGATCATGCACATCGGTCGAGGACTGGACGCTCTGCGCAGTCCGTTTACGACGGTGGACATCTTGCGATGCTTAGGTGTCTTGTTCACCCGATAGCTACGGCAATCAGCGGCGGCGAGCAATCGACGTCTCCTCCAGAACGTCCGACTGCACATACGCAACAATTCACTCCGAACGCACGACCTGCTCCAAAGGGTGGACTACACTAATGTTCACCTGGCCTCGCGACTGCCGCACTTGGCACAGGTACTGCCAATGCCACATGTATTGCTGACAGATTCATGGCGGCCTTTGGATACTATGTCAGCCAAGGAATGTTGTTTAAGATCAAATACGAGACTTTAACTCTCCCACACCATTCTGGAGGACTTAACCTCACGGATGTACGGAACAAGGCTCTAGCTCTATACCTGCGAGCGACGCTACGAACTTGGAACCAACGGCAACACGCCATCACGTCGGCCATCCTGGATGTGCTTCTTCCCACGTCCTTTGAACCACCGGTGGCGATAGGCACAATCTCGCCCTCGTTTTCTCACGTCGTGCGATTTTTTGTTACAGATACGTTCTACCAGAATCCCCACTACCCGTGAGATATATCGATACTTGCGGCGTCATCATGGCAGCAATTTTGTCGAACTTAAATACCCAACACGAAACTGGCGACAGATTTGGCGAGCTGTCCATACACCACTCCTCACCACAGCAGCGCGATCGTCATGGTATACATTAATCAACCGAAAGACAGTCAACCGCCAACGATTGTACGACATTCGCATGGTGGATTCCCCGCTCTGCCTTATATGTGGCATGCAGGTCACCGACAAATATTCTCTGCAGTGCGGTGAGGCAAAGGATGTTTGGCGGCTGACGCAACGCATCATAGCCCTCCTCCGACGCACCGACGAATCCATGATCACGACGGACGATTTATTTTTCCCTGACCCTGTCTTTTTTCCCTCACAAAAAACATCGGCAATCCGATGGATTGGAGGACACGCGTCGCGCTACGTGCTCTCGCGGAACTTGATATCGGGCATGGACTGTTGGCATTATCTACTGGAACAACACGATATCATCCGACGCCACTCTAAATATAAAACGCATTTTGCGAACTTTCTAGGCAGCATGTTTCATAACCCCCCGAAGCGGTGGGGAGTCCCAGGTTTACGTTGTTTCGAGGGATAGGATTTACTCTCAGTGAAGTGTCGAGGATGTCACTTCGGCCCTATATTTATTTCCCTTCTTTTTTATATATGATTTTTCTTTTGGGATATTAAAATTAAATGAATAAATAAAATATTATTGTTACTAAAAAAAATTACAATGTCAATGTTTCCTTCCTGCTGCCTCTCCCTTATCCTGTCAGGAGACGGGGACACTGTGGCCAGGCCTCCAAGTACGAACCCTGTCCACTCTGCCCCCTGACCTACTTAAAAAAAAATTGTCAGCGTGACGGATTGCCGTCCTACGGGTCCGGGTTCGATTCCGGGTGGGTCGGGGTATTCTCCACTCAGGGACTGGGTGTTATGTTGTCTTCATCATCATTTTATCCCCATCCGGCGCGCAGGTCGTCCAATGTGGCGTCGAGTGTAATACGACCTGCACCAAGGCGGCCGGACCTGCCCGCAAGGGGCTTTCTAGCCAATGACGCCAAACGCTCATTTCCACTTGGATGCTTTGGCACGTACGGAAGGCTTACAGAAGTTTTGCACACGGAATTCTTGGTAAAACCATAAGATGTAGATAAGTGGAGAAAAAGTATATTTGTACGCTTCACAGTGGTTTGAAATGTAGGAGTACAGCGCTAAGAATTTTTTCACTTATCTGTTGTTAATATTACGCTACTGGTGAGGCTTGCTAAAGCGTTCCTCTTGAGGGGTGCCATGCCTTCTGAAACGCCTTAGTGAATAAATTCAACATGGATTTCACACACAGAGAGCTTTCGAAATTCATCTCTCTTTGTTCGTCTATGAGACCGCAGGTATACGTGTCCAGACTGATGTGTTGCTTGGCTGCATTTGGTACAGTTCACCACTGTCGTTTCGCGAAATAAATTAGACGTTAACGAGTATCGAACAAGATTTGTAACGGGATTCAGATCTTCATTACAATTATAACTCAGTATACCATTTTAAGCGGAACTACAGCGTGTTACAAAAAGGTACGGCCAAACTTTCAGGAAACATTCCTCACACACAAATAAAGAAAAGATGTTGTGTGGACATGTGTCCGGAAACGCGTAATTTCCATGTTAGAGCTCATTTTAGTTTCGTCCACCTATGCTCAATGGAGCACGTTATCATGATTTCCTACGGGATACTCTACCTGTGCTGCTAGAACATGTGCCTCTACAAATACGGCACAACATGTGGTTCATACGCGATGGAGCTCCAGCACATTTCAGTCGAAGTGTTCCTACGCTTCTCAACAACAGATTCGGTGACCGATGGATTGGTAGAGGCGGACTAATTCCATGGTCTCCACGCTCTCCTGGCGTCAACCCTCTTGACTTTCATTTATGGGGGCATTTGAAAGCTCTTGTCTAGGCAACTCCGGTACCAAATGTAGAGACTCTTCGTGCTCGTATTGTGGACGGCTGTGATACAATACGCCATTCTCCAGGGCTGCAGCCGTTCGAAGTGGCCGAGCGGGTCTAGGCGCTACAGTCTGGGACCGCGCGACCGCTACGGTCGCAGGTTCGAATCCTGCCTCGGGCATGGATGTGTGTGATGTCCTTAGGTTAGTTAGGCTTAACTAGTTCTAAGTTCTAGGGGTAGCGTCTTTGATTCATAATCAAAACGTCTTCGGTCCCGGGTTCGATCCCCGCCACTGCCTAAATTTTGATAAATAATCATCATTGGCGGCCGAAGACTTCCGGCATAAGAAGTCAGCCTCATTCTGCCAACGGCCTTGTCAAAGAGGGCGGAGGAGCTGATAGAGGTTCAGGGTACTCTCTTGTCCCAGGGGTGGGAAATTGCCGCTAAAGGTGGAAGAATCAGCAATGATCAACGACATGAGGATGCAGAAGGCAATGGAAACCACTGCATTAAAGACACGTAACGTGTATCCACAGGACATGTGGCCTGTAATTGAAGAAGTGTCATGATGATCTCTCCATTGGCAAAAGATTCCGGAATAGTCCCCCAATCGGATCTCCGGGAGGGGACTGCCAAGGGGGAGGTTACCATGAGAAAAAAATTGAATAATCAATGAAAGGATAACGTTCTACGAGTCGGGGCATGGAATTTCAGAAGCTTGAACGTGGTAGGGAAACTAGAAAATCTGAAAAGGGAAATGCAAAGGCTCAATCTAGATATAGTAGGGGTCAGTGAAGTGAAGTGGAAGGAAGACAAGGATTTCTGGTCATATGAGTATCGGGTAATATCAACAGCAGCAGAAAATGGTATAACAGGTGTAGGATTCCTTATGAACAGGAAGGTAGGGCAGAGGGTGTGTTACTGTGAACAGTTCAGTGATCGGGTTGTTCTAATCAGAATCGACAGCAGACCAACACCTACAACGATAGTTCAGGTATACATTCCGACGTCGCAAGCTGAAGATGAACAGATAGAGAAAGTGTATGAGGATATTGAAAGGGTAATGCAGTATGTAAAGGGTGACGAAGATCTAATAGTCATGGGCGACTGGAATGCAGTTGTAGGGGAAGGAGTAGAAGAAAAGGTTACAGGAGAATATGGCCTTGGGACAAGGAATGAAAGAGGAGAAAGACTAATTGAGTTCTGTAACAAGTTTCAGCTAGTAATAGCGAATACCCTGATCAAGCATCACAAGAGGAGGTATACTTGGAAAAGGCCGGGAGATACGGGAAGATTTCAACTAGATTACATCATGGTCAGACAGAGATTCCGAAATCAGATACTGGATTGTAAGGCGTACCCAGGAGCAGATATAGACTCAGATCACAATATGGTAGTGATGAAGAGTAGGCTGAAGTTCAAGACATTAGTCAGGAAGAATCAATACGCAAAGAAGTGGGATACGGAAGTAATAAGGAATGACGAGATACGTTTGAAGTTCTCTAACCCTATAGATACAGCAATAAGGAATAGCGCAGTAGGAAGTACAGTTGAAGAGGAATGGACATCTCTAAAAAGGGCCATCACAGAAGATGGGAAGGAAAAATAGGTACAAAGAAGGTAGCTGCGAAGAAACCATGGGTAACAGAAGAAATACTTCAGTTGATTGATGAAAGGAGGAAGTACAAACATGTTCCGGGAAAATCAGGAATACAGAAATACAAGTCGCTGAGGAATGAAATAAACAGGAAGTGCAGGGAAGCTAAGACGAAATGGCTGCAGGAAAAATGTGAAGACATCGAAAAAGATATGATTGTCGGAAGAACAGACTCAGCACACAGGAAAGTCAAAACAACCTTTGGTGACATTAAAAGCAGCGGTGGTAACATTAAGAGTGCAACGGGAATTCCACTGTTAAATGCAGAGGAGAGAGCAGATAGGTGGAAAGAATACATTGAAAGCCATGAGGGTGAAGATTTGTCTGATGTGATAGAAGAAGAAACAGGAGTCGATTTAGAGGAGATAGGGGATCCAGTATTAGAATCGGAATTTAAAAGAGCTTTGGAGGACTTACGGTCAAATAAGGCAGAAGGGATAGATAACATTCCATCAGAATTTCTAAAATCATTGGGGGAAGTGGCAACAAAACGACTATTCACGTTGGTGTGTAGAATAATGAGTCTAGCGACATACCATCTGACTTTCGGAAAAGCATCATCCACACAATTCCGAAGACGGCAAGAGCTGACAAGTGCGAGAATTATCGCACAATCAGCTTAACAGCTCATGCATCGAAGCTGCTGACAAGAATAATATACAGAAGAATGGAAAAGAAAATTGAGAATGCGCTAGGTGACGATCAGTTTGGCTTTAGGAAATGTAAAGGCACGGGAGAGGCAATTCTGACGTTACGGCTAATAATGGAAGCAAGGCTAAAGAAAAATCAAGACACTTTCATAGGATTTGTCGACCTGGAAAAAGCGTTCGACAATATAAAATGGTGCAAGCTGTTCGAGATTCTGAAAAAAGTAGGGGTAAGGTATAGGGAGGGACGGGTCATATACAATATGTACAACAACCAAGAGGGAGTAATAAGAATGGACGATCAAGAACGAAGTTCTCGTATTAAGAAGGGTGTAAGACAAGGCTGTAGCCTTTCGCCCCTACTCTTCAATCTGTACATCGAGGAAGCAATGATGGAAATGCTATCCTGAGTGAAAGTGAAGAAGAATTAAATGATCTGCTGAACGGAATGAACAGTCTAATGAGTACACAGTATGGTTTGAGAGTAAATCGGAGAAAGACGAAAGTAATGAGAAGTAGTAGAAATGAG
Organism: Schistocerca nitens; assembly: GCF_023898315.1. Lineage (NCBI taxonomy): Eukaryota > Metazoa > Arthropoda > Insecta > Orthoptera > Acrididae > Schistocerca > Schistocerca nitens. Next base: position 563,042,456 of record NC_064621.1, read on the forward strand.
AACAGCGAGAAACTTAACATCGGGAATGATGGTCACGAAGTCAATGAAGTTAAGGAATTCTGCTACCTAGGCAGTAAAATAACCAATGACGGACGGAGCAAGGAGGACATCAAAAGCAGACTCTCTATGGCAAAAAAGGCATTTCTGGCCAAGAGAAGTCTACTAATATCGAGAAGTCTACTAATATGAAATACCGGCCTTAATTTGAGGAAGAAATTTCTGAGGATGTACGTCTGGAGTACAGCATTGTATGGTAATGAAACATGGACTGTGGGAAAACCGGAACAAAAGAGAATCGAAGCATTTGAGATATGGTGCTACAGACAAATGTTGAAAATTAGGTTGACTGATAAGGTAAGGAATGAGGAGGTTCTACGCAGAATCGGAGAGGAAAGGTTTATGTGGAAAACACTGATAAGGAGAAGGGACGGGATGATAGGACATCTGCTAAGACATGAGGGATTGACTTCCATGGTACTAGAGGGAGCTGTAGAGGGCAAAAACTGTAGAGGAAGACAGAGATTGGAATACGTCAAGCAAATAATTGAGGACGTAGGTTGAAGTGCAGTAGACTGATGACAAAAAAAGAAAAATTCTTGGGGACTGATGACCTCAGAAGTTAAGTCCCATAGTGCTCAGAGCCATTTGAACCAACCAGGGCTGCATCAGCGCATCAGGGATTCCATGCGACGGAGAGTGGACGCATGTATCCTCGCTAACGGAGGACATTTTGAACATTTCCTGTAACAAAGTGTTTGAAGTCACGCTGGTACGTTCTGTTGCTGTGTGTTTCCATTCCATGATTAATGTGATTTGAAGAGAAGTAATAAAATGAGCTCTAACATGGAAAGTAAGCGTCTCCGACACATGTCCACATAACATATTTTCTTTCTTTGTGTGTGAGGTATGCTTCCTGAAAGTTTGGCCGTACCTTTTTGTAACATCCTGCATATCGACAGACGTAAAGATAACTTCACGAGTAGCGATGGGACCGTTACTGTTTACACTGTACGTAAATGATCCAGTCGATAACACCGGAAGTTCCATGAGGCTGTTAGTAAATGGTGCGGTTGTCTATGAGAAGGCAGCAGCGACAGAAGACTGTAGAAAACTGCAGTCAGACCTGAGAAGGACTGATCAATTGTGCAGAGGCAAGCAACTGACTGTGAACATAGATAAATGTAACATATTGACAGTACATAGGCGAAGAAATTCACTACTTACGATTGCACTATTGGAAACAAATCAGTGGAAATAGTGGGAGTAGCCATCCAGAGTGAGCTAACGTGGAAAGAGCACATAAATCAAATACCAGGAAAGTTGATACCAGGCTAAGATTCACAAGAAGGATCTAAAGGAAATGTAATTGAGACACGAAATAAGTGCCTTACAAAACACTTATCGTCCGATTCCTGGGTGTTGCTCACTCGTCTGGAATCCTTACTAAGCAGGATTAATGGATAAATAGGCAAGTTCCAACGAAAAGCGGAGCATTTCGCCACGGGATGGTTTAATCGGCGCGCGAACATCACGTGGTTGCCGAAAAGTCTCTAGTTGCAGACGGTACAAGAGAGGTGTTGCTCATCGCAGAGAGGTTTACTATTGCAGTTATGGGAGACTATGTCACGGGTTGAGTCGGGGAACGCATTACATCACCCCCACAAACTCGCGAAATGATCATACAGGGAAATCTGAGAAATTAGAGCTGATAGGGTTTACTGGTGATCAATCTTCCAAGGTACCATTCGCGAATGGAACAAGGAAGCGGAGATCAGATAGTCGTACTAGAACTGCCATCAGCATACACTGTAATGTAGCTGGCGGAGTACAGTACAGACGTAGATGTAGGAAAGGTGGAAGTTCTTAGCTCAGGGACGGAGGCAGACGTTATTCCAGTATCCATCTATACAGCCAAGTCGCTCTCTCTCTCTCTCTCCCTCCCTCTCTTTAACTCTCTTCTTTCCTTTTCTTTTTTGATTATGGACAGCGTACCGTTTCTCGACTGAATTAGGAGCCTTTAAAACATGAGTATAACGTCTTAAAGTTCCGCTGAAAACGATTTAGAGGCGTTTACAGACGGAATGCGAGATCAGGCAACAAAAATACGTGAGTGAAGCTCTTCCGTTTGCTTTTCAAGAGAGCCTGCTAAGGCGCGTATCGTTGTATGCATCAACAGTCCGTCGCTAACGTCTCATTTGTTTCCTCGGAGTGACGGTTGCTGCGAAAAGGAAGGGTGCTGGGATCTGAGTCGTAAGAGACAATCATTTTGTGATTCATATTCTTGTGTGCCGCATAATAGTGCAAACGAAGCTTTAGTGCACAATTTGAACCGACTGACGTGTGTTATAAAGTCATGTTCTTACACATCTACCGCGACGCTGATTGAACCAGGAAGACCGTAATTATACTCACAAGAACGCGATCAGTAGAAGTGTGTGAAAGTGAATTAGATCCATGTATGAGAATAGTGTCGAACAGTGCAGCTCTGAAAGAGAATAAGTTTCAACATAGGGATGGTTTTACCAAAACTACCTTACGATATTTTACAAGCATTAAAAAATAAAACAAACCAGGTTGGTATTTTCTGTGAGCTGCATAACGCATTTTACTGTGCAAATCGCAGTATTCTCGTAGATAAATTGAAGTTTAATGAGATTAATGGTATTACCAACCAGTGGATAATGACATATCTAAGCAACAGAATGCAGAAAGTTGTACTTAGCAATTCAACCGATATAGTCTGGAGACGTAATTCTGACTGTGGAGAATTCACTCATGGGGTTCCTCAAGGCTCAGTCTTACGTCCCGTATTGTTCCTCATACATGCAAACGATATTCCATCTAATACACAACAAGCAGAATTAGTTCTTTTTGCAGACGACACTAGTATTGTAATCAATCTAGGCACACATACAGAAACAGAAGAAATGGTTAACTGTGCTCTTTAAAGCATCATTAACTATTTCCTGCAAACGGCTTCACACGCAATTTTAGAAAGGCATAAAATGTTCAGTTCTGTGCATCTGGGACTACTTGACCAATTATAAGTGTGACACAAGCAGAGTAAACAACAGAATACGGTGGATACTTCAAAATTCTTAGGTGTCCATACTGATGAGAGTTTAAACTGGAAAAAGCACATTTTGGAACTCCTAAAACTGCTTAGTTCAGCCACATTTGCAATTAGATTCATTGCAAACCTTGGGAAGAGACAAAACAGTAAGTTGTCATATTTTGCATATTTTCATTCAATAATATCACATGGTATAACGTTCTGGGGTAACTCATATTTAAGAAAGGAAGTCTTTATTTCCAAAAACGTGCTCTAAGTGTAAAATGTGGTGCACATCCACGATTATCTTGTAGACATCTGCTGAAAGAGTTGAGCATTCTGACCAGTGTTTTACAGGTTATTTACTCCCTCATCAAGCTGTCTGTAAATAATCCACTACAGTTCAGTTGAAATGGAACAATGGTGTACATAATTACAGCACCTGAAGGAAAAATACACTCATTACTCCACATTAAGGTTATCTTTAGCGCAAGGAGAGGTACATTATCCTCTAGCTAAATTTTTTTATCGTTTACCCAATGATATGAAAGTCTGACACATAGCAAAGTAAAATTTGAGAACAAACCGAAAAGTTTCTCCTTGACAACTCCCTCTGTTCCACAGAAATATTTCTATTATTTTAATGAGTAAAAGGTGGTGGGTAGGAATTATTAACTCACACCTGTATTATTCCTCACCCTCTGAACCATGGACCTTCTTGCTGGTGGAGAGCCTTGACTGTCTCACTTCTGCAGATACTGTACTGTAGGTGCATCCACAACACAGGGATATGTGCTGAGAGGCCAGACAAACGTGTGGTTCCTGAAGAGGCTCAAATGGCTCTGAGCACTATGGGACTTAACTTCTGAGGTCATCAGTCCCCTAGAACTTAGAACTACTTAAACCTAACTAACGTAAGGACATCACACACATCCATGTCCGAGGCAGGATTCGAATCTGCGACCGTGGCGGTCACGCGGTTCCAGACTGTAGCGCCTAGAACCGCTCGGCCACTTCGGCCGGCTCCTGAAGAGGGGCAACAGCCTTTTCAGTAGTTTCAGGGCAACATTTTGGATGACTGGGTAATCTGGCTTTGTAACATCAACGAAAACGGTCTTGCTGTGCTGCTATTGCGAACCGTTGAAGGCAAGGGGATAAAATATTCCGGATATAAAATAGTCCCCCATTCGGATGTCCAGGAGGGGACTACTCATGTAGATGTCGTCATCAAGAGAAACAAAACTGGCGTTCTACAGATCGGAACATCGAATATTAGATCCCTTAATCGGGCAGGTAGGTCAGAAAATTTAAAAAGGGAGATGGATAGGTTACAGTTAGATATTGTGGGAATTAGTGAAGTTGGTGGCGGTTGGAACACGATTTTTGGTCAGGTGAATAAACTGTTACAAATATAAAGCCAAATAGGGATAATGCAGAAGTAGGTTTAATAATGAATAGGCAAATAGCGATGCAGGTACGCTGCTACTAAAAGCATAGCGAACGCATTATTTTAGCCAAGATAGACACGAAGCCCATACCCACCATGGTAGTAGAAGTTTATACGCCAACTAGCTCCGCAAATGATGAAGAAATTGAAGAAATTTATGATGGAATAAGAGAAATGATTCAGATAGTTAAAGGAGACAAAAATTTAATAGTGACAGGTGACTGTAATTCGAAGTAGGAAAAGGAAGAGAAGGAAAATTGTAGTTGAAGATGGACTGGGGGAAAGAAATGAAAGAGGAAGCCGCAGGGTAGAGATTTCACCGAGCGCAATTTAACCATCGCTAACACATGGCATAAGAATCATGAAAAAATGTTGTACACGTGGAACGGACCTGGGGGCACCGGAAGGTTTCAAATTTAGGAGCCAGATTTTAACTTGTAAGATGTTTCCGGGGCAGATGTGAACTATGACCACAATTTATTGTCTATGAACTATAGATAAAAGCTGAAAATTTTCTAAAACTTTAGGGAGTTAAGGAGATGGGGCCTGGATAAATTGAAAGAGCTAGAGTTTATTGAGAGTTTCGGAGGAAGCATTAGGCAACGATTGACAAGAACGGAGGAAAGAAGTACAGTAGAAGTCGAATGGGTAGCTTTGAGAGCCGAAATAATCAATTCAGGAGACGATCGAATATGTAAAACGACAAGGCCAAGTTCAAATCCTTGGATAGCACGGGAGACATTCAGTTTAACTGATGAAAGCAGAAAATATACGAAAGCAGCAAAAGAAGCTGGCGAAAGGGGATGCAAACATCTGAAACTGAGATTGAGAGGAAATGCAACATGGCTAATCAGAAATGGCCAGAGGACAAACATAAGGCTGTAGAAGTGTATGTCACTAGGGAAAGAATAGATACCGTCTACAGGAAAATTAAAGAGGCCTTTGGAGAAAAGAGAAGCAGCTGTGTGAACGTCAAGTGCTCGGATGGAAAACCAGTCCTAAGCAAAGAAAGGAAAGCTGAAAGGTGGAAGGAATGTATAGACGGTCTATACGAGGCAAATGAACTTGCTGGCAATATTACTCAAAGAGAAAAGAACGTAGATGAAACAAGATAGGAGACATGATACTGCGAGAAGAATTTCACAGAACACTGAAAGACTAACTCGAAACAAGGCCCCGGGAGCAGACAATATTCCGTCAGAACTAACGACAGCCTAGGGAGAACCAGCCAGCACAAAACTTTAACATCTGGCGTCCAAGATGTATGGGACAGGAGAAATACCCTCAGACTTGCAGAAGAATGTAATAATTTCAATTCCAAAGAAAGCAGGTGCTGACAGATGTGAAAACTACCAAACTATCAGTTTAAAAAGTCATGGTTGTAACCTTTTAACACGAATTCTTTACAGTAGAATGGAAAAACTGGTAGAAACAGACATCAGGGCAGAAAGATTTGGATTCCGGGGAAATGTTGAAACAAGCGAGGCAATACTGACCATACGACTTCTGTAGGGAGATAGGTTAAGGAAAGGCAAAGCTATGTTTATAGCGTTTTTAAACTTAGAGAAAGTTTTTAACAGTGCTGACTGGAATAATCTCTTTGAAATTCTGAAGGTAGCAGAGATAAAATACAGGGAGTGAAAAGCTGTTTGCAACTTGTGCAGCAACGAAACGTCGGTTATAAAAGTCGAGGGGCATGAAACGGAAGCAGCGGTTTGAAAGGGAGTGAGACATTGTCGTAGCATATCCTCGCTGTAATTCAATCTGTAGTACACTGAGCAAGAAGTAAAAGGAATCAAAGACAAGTTTGGAGTAGGAATTAAAGACCAGGGAGAAGAAATAAAAACTTTGAGATTAAGTGATGACATTGTAATTCTATCAGAGATAGTAAATGATTCATAGGAGCAGTTGAATGGAATGGACGGTGTCTTGAAAGTAGGATACAACACGAATATCAACAAATCAAAACAAGGATAATGGAATGTATTCGATTAAAATCAGGAGGTGCTGAGGGATTTAGATTAGGAAAGGAGGCAGTTAAAATAGTAGATAATTTTTGCTATTTGGGCAGCAAAATAACTGACACAGGCCGAAGTAGAGAGGATATAAGATGTAAACTGGTAGCAGCAAGAAAAACGTGTCTGAAGAAAATAAATATATGAAAATAGAATGTAGATTAAAGTGTTAGGAGGTCTTTTCTGAAAGCGTTTGTCGAGGGTATAGTCATGTATGGAAGTGAAACATGGAACATAAACAGTTTAGACAAAATGTTGAAGATTATGTGGGTAGATCACGTAACTGAAAATGAGCGTTTGACGTCATTGGCCGGGAGACCCCTTAGGGGGCAGGTCCGGCCGCCTTATTACATTCGACGCCACATTGGGCGACCTGCGCGCCGGATGGGGATGAAGTGATGATGAAGACAACACAACACCCAATCCCTGAGATGAGAAAATCCCCGACCCAGCCGGGAATCGAACCCATGCCCCTTAGGACGGCATTCCGTCACGCTGACCATTCAGCTATCGGGGCGGACATCACGTGACTAATGAGGAGCTACTGAATAGAACTGTGGAGATGAGAAATTTGTGGCACAACATGACCAAAAGAAGTGATCGGTTCGTAAGACACATTCTGAGACAACAAGGGATCACCAATTTAGTACCTGCGGGGGTAGGGGGGGGGGGGGGGAAGTATGTACGTGTGGTGTGTGTGTGTGTGTGTGTGTGTGTGTGTGTGTGTGTGTGTGTGTGTGCGGGTATGTGTCTGTGTGTGTTTGTGTGACGGGGGTGGGGAGTTAAAATGGTAGGGAGAGACCAAGAGATGAATACAATAAGGAGATTCAGAAGGATGTGGGTTGCAGTAGTTATTCGGAGATGAAGAGGCTTGCACGGGATAGAGTAGCACAGAGAGCTGAACCAAACCAGTCTTCGGACTGAAGAACACAACAAAAATAACAGAAACATGTGTATTATTATTAAATGTTCCTTATAAATGTCATGACGTAGCCATATTTACAAATTAATCTACGATGTGAATGTAAAATGTCTCGTTCCACATCATTGCGATTTATTGTGCAAAATCATCAATGGAACACGAAACTGAAAAAATTAAATTAGTCCGTATAATACACCCATTCCCTCAGTGTCAAAATATCGTGTCGAAACATTTCAGCATCTCTACAAACGAAGGTGCCACGACGGAAGGTGCAGTATGGGCTGAAGCTTCAGATAGGCGGTATATGCCGCGGTCATCAAATAAACTCTCAGATCACCTGCCAGTGTTATTCCAGCTGGGCCGTTTACAGCCTTAAGCTGTTTAGGAGAATCACGAAATCTGAAATATGGGTGACCACTCGGAGAATTGATCCACGGTCCTTCCGAATGCGAGGCCACCTTGCCTGTTATTAGAAAAAACTAGAATCTCAGATAACCTAAAGGGAAATTTAATATGTGGTAGAACCATCTGTAAACACTGATTATGATGACAACGAACTTACTTGGAACTGAAAAATTTCACGCGTGAGCAGCTTGTTGCTCCCTCAAGTCGAATAACAGGTGCTTTCGAAAAACTGATACGGCACAGAGACTCTGTTTAAGTCAACAGACCTAGTAAGTGCATTTCAGAATGTACTTACAGGCGTCAAGTGAAGGACAGAAATCTTTGTGTGGCGTTGGGAGAAAGTTCGGATTAGTCATAGCATAGTTAACATTTACTGCTGTTCAATGGACCAGCAGGTCATAAAACTAAGGCGGGAAATAACAGGACCGCAGGATCTACAAGGAACATAAAGCGTTCCAGGGGTCGCGTATTACAGAACAGCGGTGTGATCGGAACCCAAATGGAAACAACTTCAAAGGCGCCGACAGCAGGTGCGAGTGTAAGGCGTGACAACGTGCTACTTCTGACGCAGTCCAGCCGCCGCCGTCTACGATCGACTTTAATTCAATACCACTATTCACGCTTTCAATGCCGTAGCAACAAGAAACTTTAGTACCCATAAATCCGCCACTGCACCTGTTCGTTCACACTTGCTCATATTTTCTTCGTGATTAAGCTGCCGCAGATCAGCATAAATCTCGAACGCAGGAAACATACGTCGTTACAGATTATAGATATTTAGTTGCAAGGTATTGACAATGTGTAGTCATAGAGTGCCTGTTCTTAAAGCACTATTACTCGAGACACTGAATTATGACGAGAAATATGAATATACCAGTGGCTGGAGGGTTGCTCAAAACGGATGTTTTTTCAAGAAATAGAAGAGTTGAAAGAAATGTCTGATGTACGCCCGAGTATTGTCCCACGACTTTAAGCGCTTTTGTTCTTTGGGTCACGCAGTGCAAAATATGTCCTCTAATCACATGAATGTTATGAATATCATCCAGCTGTACTGCCCTTTAAATGGTTTTTGTTTTATAAATCACTCACTATAAGCCCATTTCGGCATATTGCCACCATCAGATGCTATGTAATATCGTTGCTACAATGTCCTGTGTTTTCTTTATAATTATTAGTTTCTCCTGCGATGTACGTAGGCGATGTACACTGAATCGCCAAAGAAACTGGTATAAGCAAGCGTACTGAAATACAGAGATATGCAAACAGGTAGAATACGGGGCAGCGATCGGCAACGCCTATATAAGACAACAAGTGTCTGGAGCAGTTGTTAGATCAGTTACTGTTGCTACAATGGCAGGTTGTCAAGATTCAAGTGGGACCGAATATGGTGTTATAGTCGGAGCACGAGCGATGGGACACAGCATCTCCGAGGTAGCGATGAAGTGGCGATTTTCCCGTGCGAGCATTCCACGATTGTACCACGAATATCGGGAATCCCGTAAAACATCAAATCTCAGACGTCGCTGTGGCCGGAAAAAGATCCTGCAACAACGGGACCAATGACCACTGAGGAGAATCGTTCAACGTGACAGAAGTGCACCCCTTCCGCAAATTGCTGCAGGTTTCAGTGCTGGGCCATCAACTAGTGTCAGCGTGCGAACCGTTCAACGAAACATCATCGATACGGGCTTTAGAAGCCGAAGGCCCACTCGTATGCCTTTAAAGACTGCACGACACAAAGCTTTACGCCTCGGCTGGGCCCGTCAGCATCGACATTGGACTCTTAATGACTGGAAACATGTTGCCTGTTCGGTCGAGTCCCGTTTCAAGTTGTACCGAGTGGATGGACGCGTACGGTTATGGAGACAACCTCGTGAATCCATGGACCCTATATTTCGCAAGGGATTGTTCAAGCTGGTGGAGGTTCTGCGTGCATTTTGGCCCCCACTAGTAACACGGTGTTGGCTCTTCTGCCAACACAACAGCTACTTTCCGCGTGTCATGAGTGAATGGAGCTAGCTAAGTCCTCGCCCATCCAAGTACACAACATTTCTCCAGATGTGCCCATGTCGAGTGGGTTAGCACCCCTTATTGGTGTATAGTAACAGATTGGAAAGTGTTGTAATGTAATAGCAGACAGTTAAGAAAAACAAGAAATCTGTTACTATACACTGATAAGGAATGCTTACCTCGTTGACCTCGTTGACATGGGTGCCTCTGGAGAAATTTTGTGTACTTGGATTGGCGAGGACTCAGTTATCCCCATTCGTTCACGAGACACGGCGTGTAACCGACTACTTACGGTCACCTGCAGATTAAATTGGTAACAATGCTGCAAAAAAAGGTTCAAATGCCCCTAATCACTATGGGACTTAACATCTGATGTCATCAGTCACCTAGCTGTAGAACTACTTAAAGCTAACTAACCTAAGGACATCACACACATCCATGCCCTAGGCAGGATTCGAATCTGTGACCATAGCAGCAGCACGGTTCTGGACTGCAACGCCTAGAACCGCTCGGGCACAGTGACAACAGTGCTGCAAGGCGGACTGATCAAAGACAGTGCGACGGGGTCTTTCATACTCTAATTTTGTCCTAAGACTGTAAGAATGCTCTACTATATACGTGAAAACAAAAAAAATTACATATGTCTAGTCGTAATGGAAGGATAGATTGGACATGGTGAATTGTGATTTCAACGAAGTGAGGAGTATAATCGAAAGTAAGTGGTGATACATTCATTTTGTAAACAGCTGGAGAATAGATCAATGCAAGTATTCAGCTGGACCTGCTATAGTGAACAAACAGGATGGGCAATACGGCTGTAACAGTATGTCCCCTCATCTGCACCCCTATGCATACCCTCGCATTTTCCTTCTTGTTCTATCAATAGTGATGTCGATCACAGTACACCAACCCATGTCAATGATGTCTTTCCAAGCTTTACATCCACAGTTGTGGTATTCATTGTGGATGCCTGTCCTTCATAACACCTGTTTGAGAGATTCTTGGCAGGATGCAGCACCTTCCAGAAGCGCTGATTCGAAGACTTTGTCAGACAGTTTCCTAGTACTGAGGACACTCGAGACTTATAGCCAGTATGAGTGTAGGTATACCATAATTTTTTCTGGCGCTGTACAGATATAAAAGATAACTGCAATGTTTGTGTAAAATGTGTGTATATTGCAGTATAATATTACTATGGCTTATGTAGTGTCATGAGCAGAGAAAATGAGTAGGTGTCCTTTCATGAGGGATGTATAGATTCAGTACATCGACAACCGTGAGGGTATGAGAGAGATTTTTACGTGGAAAACTATGTGCGCTATAGATAATGAGATGTTTCCAGAACCACAGCCGTCAAGAGGAGACATTACCTGTACATCGATCAGTGTCAGACTGCAGCAGCAATCGTTATATTTAATTGTAGCTACACTGGTAAATATGTTCCTGGTTCCCAATGCTCTTGTTAGTCTTGTATGTATTTGATGATCTGTAGACAATTTTTACAGTGTTTAACTTTAGTGCAATGTGGCGATGTCTACAAATTAGTTTTTAAACTGAAAGTCTCATCTGCCGAAAGCAATGGCGGATGGTGCTCCCACACTGGCAGCAGCAGTCTGATAGGTAAATCCCGTTAGGATTCTGGGAAGAATGCATTCTCTCCTTTTCTGAGATGCATTGCAGCAGATTTCTATACGGCGACCTGTGATATCAGGATAATATTGAGAACCTTTCAGCCTCTATGCAAATATTTCTTTTGGCGCTAGACCTGCACCACAGCTATATGTCATCGTGCCAGCAATGGTGCCTAGGTAAACATGTATTTTGACAGGAATTTCTCGGGTGTCAAGTATGAAAGGGATGGCACCACTTCATGCTTGTGAGACTCGAACGGACACCTATGTGTGGCTCAGAAGTGAAGACCCCATCATCACTTCGTTGTGCACCTCGACTCCTGGGGACGTGTGCGTTGTTGGCGGTGTCGGCAGTGGGCGTCGGGCTATGCGATGTGATTTTTACTAGTGATCTTTTGTTTAATTCACATGCGAGTGTTAGAAAATAAGTTTTCCCTGGCGACTGCGGTCAGAGTTGTGTGTGAAAGGAAAAAAAGAGAGTGAGACATTAAAGATAAGACATATCTTTATTTTTTACATAATTTCCAAGTACATTGAGACATTTGTCATACCACTTTATAAGCTTCAAAAAGCCTTCCAGGAAAAAATCAGGGCATTGCATACGGAAGAACCGTTGAATGACTTATTTGACGTCAGCATTGCTGCCAAAGCGCCTTCCACCGAGAGTCTTCTTCAAAGCAGGAAACAGATGGCTCAAATGGCTCTGGGCACTATGGGACTTAACTTCTAAGGTCATCAGTCCCCTAGAACTTAGAACTACTTAAATCTAACTAACCTAAGGACATCACACACATCCATGCCCGAGGCAGGATACGAACCTGCGACCGTAGCAGTCGCGCGGTTCCAGACTGTAGCGCCTTTAACCGCTTGGCCACTCCGGCCGGCCAGGAAACATATGGAAGTCACTTGCTGCAAAATCCGGACTGTAAGGCGGATGGTGTAGGCGCTCCCAACCAAGAGTTGCAATTTGGCTTTGTGTTGCTGTCGCCGTGTGTGGTCTCGCCAGATCTGAGAAGACCAGGCCACTTTTTCCGCATCACCTATTTCAGTTTCGACAGAGTGACACAGCACCGTGTAGCACTGATTGTTGCATCCTCCAGAAAGTCCAGCAGCATAACTCCTTTGGCGTTCCAGAAAATGGTGAGTAGCATTTTACCTGGAGATAGAGTGCCTTTGAACTTCTTTCTGACAGATGATGATGGATGTATCAACTCCATGGTTGCAGCCTTCGATTCGGGTGTGTAATGGTGGACCCACGTTTCATGCCCCAACACAATCCAAAACAGAACGTCATTGCAAGATTCATGGTAACGCACGAGCTGTTCCAGGCTGAACGCCATGCGTTGTTCCATTCGTGTCAGGGTCAGTTGGCGGGGCACCCATCGTGCTGACACCTTCCTGTATCAAAGAATGTCGTGGATGATCGTATGAGCTTATTCATGTCCAATTCCAAGTTCTGCTCTACTCCATTGATGGTGATACTCCGGTTCACTTTAATCATGTCATCCACCTTCCTGACATTTGCATCTGTAGCGGCTGTGCACTTCCCTCCAGGTCTCGGTATGTTGTGCTCTTGCTGACGTCCGTCACTGAATTGCTGGCACCATCTCCACACCATTTGCCTCGACATCACACCTGGCCCATACACCTCAACAAGGCGGTTACGAATTTCTGTGCCTGATGCATGGGCATGTGCCACATGTCCATTCAAAGCAGATAACAGCTCTTAATTCCACCTTTGACCAAGACTCCAAAACGCACCTGCTCTCCACAGTTGCAGGAAAAGACCGAGCGGTTAGCCTCCATTTTCAGCAGGCACTGTGCAAGCGCCATCTGCTTGATCGCGGTCGACCTCTACCCAATGGTTAATTTGCGTAATATTTATGTAAAACGCAGTACAATATTTTAAGGCTGTGGGTGACAAGGTAGCATGCGCCAGAAATGGCGTTCAATAGCATGTGAAATTCTAAAAGTGTACCAGAAAATGGTGGGAGAACGTAACTAATTACTTAATTTGGTATCAAAGGTGGTACAATAGTTTCAGGAAATGGGGGTGACATGGAAAACCACTTAACAGAACAATCGGTTAAGTGCCGACGAACAGTTAAGACACCCAGAGTACGGTGCCAAACATTAGGTTATGCAACATATTTGCATCATGTAATTGCATCTTAAAAGATCTGCATATTTCCAAACAGCCGAGAAAGATGATCAAGAAAAATCCAACCCTCACAAACTGAATTTCTTTTATATGTTGTTGTTGTGGTCTTCAGTCCTGAGACTGGTTTGATGCAGCTCTCCATGCTACTCTATCCTGTGCAAGCTTCTTCATCTCCCAGTACCTACTGCAACCTACATCCTTCTGAATCTGCTTAGTGTATTTAGCTCTTGGTCTCCCTCCACGATTTTTACCCTCCACGCTGTCCTCCAATGCTAAATTTGTGATCCCTTGATGCCTCAAAACATGTCCTACCAACCTATCCCTTCTTCTAGTCAAGTTGTGCCACAAACTTCTCTTCTCCCCAATTCTATTCAATACCTCCTCATTAGTTACGTGATCTACCCACCTTATCTTCAGCATTCTTCTTCTTTCTTTTATAAATAAACAATATACGCTTGAATTTCCCCATCATGAGATACTTCCTCTCCACCCCAGAGCTACCAATTTCTATATATTCCATACACTGCCTTGAATCCCCTAAATGGCTTAACTAACAATATTCGACACATTGTTTAAATTGTTTAAACAATATTCCATACACATCAGTCGAGTTCCCTCCAAATGACCAGTCAACTGTGTCTTTTTCCCGCCAATTTCTGGGAGGGACGGTGGAAGGGGAGGAGGGTTTACCAGAGGGGGAGCGGAAAATTAATTGTAGTCAGTCAAACTGATAAGAGTGAGAGGGACTATCCAATAACTCAGACCTTAAAGTGTACCTGTAGCAGCAAGGGGGTGGGTATGTGTTTGTGGTTTCCTGACAGATGAGGTGAGTGGGATGGGGTGGGGGAACAACAGGTTAAAGACCTGCAAGTCAAAGGAAGGATCGTTTTAGCAGAACAATAGGTTAAGTACCTTCCATTCAAAGGAGAACAATAAGTTAAGTTCCTGTCAAGCAAAGGAGAACAGTAGGGCTGCCTCTGAGTGCATACCTGCCGCTGATATAGGCTATCTGCACTAACAAAATCCACTGGAATGTAGTTTGTTCCACTACTGACGTATCTTGCATCTTCTCTTATATGCACCCGTCAATCAAAAAAAAAAAAAAAAATGGTTCAAATGGCTCTGAGCACTACGGGACTTAACATCTACGGTCATCAGTCCCCTAGAACTTAGAACTAACCTAAGGACATCACACAACACCCAGTCATCACGAGGCAGAGAAAATCCCTGACCCCGCCGGGAATCTAACCCGGGAACCCGGCCGTGGGAAGCGAGAACGCTACCGCACGACCACGAGCTGCGGACACCCGTCAGTCCAACTCAATAAGGTTCCCGGACCGATAGCTGATCTTATACGTTGGCTGCTCAACAGTCTGTATGTACTTCATTAATGACATCTACATGGATACTCTGCAAATCACACTTAAGTTCCTGGCAGAGCGTTCATCGACCCATCTTCACAATAGTTATCTATAATTCCAATCTCGGACAGTGCACAGAAAAAACGACCACCTATATCTTTCTCTTAATTTAAAATGCTGATCTTTCCTCGCTATGTAGGTCGGCATCAACAAAATATTTTCGCATTCGGAAGAGAAAGATGGTGACCGAAATTTCGTGAGAAGATACCGCCGCAACGATAAACGCCTTTATTTTAATGATGTCCACACCAAATCCTGTATCATATCAGTCACACTCCCTCAACTATTTCGAGACAATACAAAGCATGCTGCTTTTCTTTAAACTTTAACCTTGTACTCCATTAATCCTGTGTGGTAAGGATTCCAGATCGTGCAGCAGTACTCTAAAAGAGGACCGACAAGCGTAGTATAGGTGGTCTCGTTAGTAGATCTGCTATATTTTCTAAGTGTCCTGCCAATAAAACGCAGTCTTTGGCTAACCTTCACCACAACATTTTCTATGTTCCCCTTCCAATTTAAGTTGTCCATAATTGCAATTCCTAGATATTTAGTTGAATTTACGAAGTTTAGATTTAACTGATCAATCGTGTAACCGAAGTTTAACGCATTCTTTTTAGCACTCAGGTGGATGACCTCACACTTTTCATTATCTACGGTCTATTACCAATTTTCGCACCATACCCATATCTGTTCTAAATCGTTTTGCAGTTAGTTTTGATCTTCTAATAATTTTTCTAGGCGTTAAACGAAAGCATCATCTGCAAACAGCCTAAGAGGGCTGCTCAGATTATTTCCTAAATCTTTTATACATATATCAAGAACAGTGGAGGGCCTATAAGACTCCCTTAGGAAACGACAGAAATCGCTTCTGCTTCTCTCGATGACTTTTCGTCACTTACTACGAACTGAGGAAATCACGAACGCAGTCACGTAACTGAGACGATATTCCATAAAAACGCAATTTCACTACAAGCAGTTTATGTGGAACGTTGTCAAAAACCTTCTGGAAGTCTAAAAATACGGAGTAAATTTGAAATCCTTAGTCAATAGCACTCAACGCTTCGTGTGAGTAAAGAGCTAGTTGTGCTTCCCAAGGACGATGTTTTCTGAATCTGTATTTACTATGTGTGAACAGACCGCTTCCTTCAAGGTAAATCATAATGTTCGGATACAATATATGTTCCAAAATCCTACTGGATACCGACGTTAACGATAATGGTCTGTAATAGAGTGGATTTCTTCTACTACCTTTCTTGAATACTGGTGTGACCTATGCAATTGTCCAGTCTTTGGGTACGGATCTTTCGTCGAGCGAGTGGTTGTATTTGATTGTTAAGTATGGGGCTATTGTATGAGCATCTTCTGAAATCAACCTAACTGGTATAGCATCTGGACCGAAAGACCTGCTTTCATTAAGTGTTTTGAGTTGCTTCACTACTGCGAGGACATCTACATCTAAGTTACTCATGCTGATAGCTATTCTTGATTCGAATTCTGGAATGTTTACTTCGTCTTCTTTGGTGAAGGAATTTCGGAAGGTTGTGTTAAGTAACTTTGATTTGGCAGCACTGTCGTCGATAATATTTCCACTGTTATCCCGCAGAGAAGGCACTGTTTGTGTCTTGCCGCTAGCGTACTTTTCATACGACCAGAATCTCTTTGGATTTTGTGCCAGGTTTCGAGACAAAGTTTCGTTGTGGAAAGTATTACAAGCTTCTTACATTGAAGTCTGCACTAAATGTAGAGCTTCTGAAAACGATTTCGCGTTCGTTTAAATTTGACCTACTTTTTTCGTTGTTTCTGTAACAGTGTTCTGACCCATTTTGTGTACCAACAGGCATC
The DNA here is from genome assembly GCF_023898315.1 of Schistocerca nitens. Taxonomy (NCBI): domain Eukaryota; kingdom Metazoa; phylum Arthropoda; class Insecta; order Orthoptera; family Acrididae; genus Schistocerca; species Schistocerca nitens. Next base: position 563,059,362 of record NC_064621.1, read on the forward strand.
AGCTCCGTTGTTTGTTAACCTATTTGGTATAAATCTCTCAACTGCTGTCGATAGTATCTCTCTGAATTCAAGCCATATCTGGTGTACCCTACATTTTCAATTTGGAAAGAGTGGAGATGGCCTCTCAGGAAGAAGTCAAGTAAATTTCTACCTGCCTTTTTGATAGGTGTATTTTTCGTTTATTTTTAGAGGATTTGGGGCTTACAATAATCAGTCTCTCTTCAATAGCCTGTGTTCATTAGTCCCCGTATCGGTTTTGGTGTTCGTTATTAGCTCAGAATTATTTGTTGCTAAGAGGTCAAGTGTGTTTTCACAACCGTTTACTATTCGTGTTGGCTCATTAAGTAACTGATCGAATAATTTACAGAGAATACGCTCAGCACAATTTCGGATGATGTTTTATGCGTACCTCCCGATTTAAACACGTATTTTCGCCAACATTTCGTGGGTACATTAAAGTCACTACCAACTATAATTGTATGAGTTGGGTACGTACACTTAGAGTTGCGCTTAAAACGTATTTATTTTCGAGACCGGTATTCGTGTGATATCCCATCTTCAGTATCTTGTCTGTATCAGATGCAGAGAACAAATAAAAAACTATATGCAAATCGACATGGAAAAAGCAAGAATACTTTGTATAATGTTAAGTACACCGCCTGAAAAAAAAGTGAAGCACTCAGAAGGGGAGCAGGAAATGAAATAAAACTTCAGGGGTTGAGAAAATACGTGATGTTACGATAGTGCTACAAAGTCTAGAGAAATTGACAAAAAATACTGTAATATGAGCCCACTTACCAGTATGACGTTGCAACCCCCCCCCCCCACACACCCCCGCCCCGTCACCTGGCCAGGATGCATGCACTGATCACTGATTCGGTTGGGAAAGGTGTGATAAATGGTTATGTCCTCTTCTGAGGAAAGCTGGCCAACGTTTGTTGTATCTGGTCCCCGATATCCCGAATATTGGCACTGAGACAGAATTGACAACCGTGTTGGTCCCACACATGTTCTGTCGGGAACATACACTGAAGCGCCAAAGAAACTGGTATAGGCATGCGTATTCAAATGCCGAGGTAAGTACTCAGGCAGAATACGGCGCTGCGGTCGGCAACGCCTATATACACTCCTGGAAATTGAAATAAGAACACCGTGAATTCATTGTCCCAGGAAGGGGAAACTTTATTGACACATTCCTGGGGTCAGATACATCACATGATCACACTGACAGAACCACAGGCACATAGACACAGGCAACAGAGCATGCACAATGTCGGCACTAGTACAGTGTATATCCACCTTTCGCAGCGATGCAGGCTGCTATTCTCCCATGGAGACGATCGTAGAGATGCTGGATGTAGTCCTGTGGAACGGCTTGCCATGCCATTTCCACCTGGCGCCTCAGTTGGACCAGCGTTCGTGCTGGACATGCAGACCGCGTGAGACGACGCTTCATCCAGTCCCAAACATGCTCAATGGGGGACAGATCCGGAGATCTTGCTGGCCAGGGTAGTTGACTTACACCTTCTAGAGCACGTTGGGTGGCACGGGATACATGCGGACGTGCATTGTCCTGTTGGAATAGCAAGTTCCCTTGCCGGTCTAGGAATGGTAGAACGATGGGTTCGATGACGGTTTGGATGTACCGTGGACTATTCAGTGTCCCCTCGACGATCACCAGTGGTGTACGGCCAGTGTAGGAGATCGCTCCCCACACCATGATGCCGGGTGTTGGCCCTGTGTGCCTCGGTCGTATGCAGTCTTGATTGTGGCGCTCACCTGTACGGCGCCAAACACGCATACGACCATCATTGGCACCAAGGCAGAAGCGACTCTCATCGCTGAAGACGACACGTCTCCATTCGTCCCTCCCTTCACGCCTGTCGCGACACCACTGGAGGCGGGCTGCACGATGATGGGGCGTGAGCGGAAGACGGCCTAACGGTATGCGTGACCGTAGCCCAGCTTCATGGAGACGGTTGCGAATGGTCCTCGCCGATACCCCAGGAGCAACAGTGTCCCTAATTTGCTGGGAAGTGGCGGTGCGGTCCCCTACGGCACTGCGTAGGATCCTACGGTCTTGGCGTGCATCCGTGCGTCGCTGCGGTCCGGTGCCAGGTCGACGGGCACGTGCACCTTCCGCCGACCACTGGCGACAACATCGATGTACTGTGGAGACCTCACGCCCCACGTGTTGAGCAATTCGGCGGTACGTCCACCCGGCCTCCCGCATGCCCACTATACGCCCTCGCTCAAAGTCCGTCAACTGCACATACGGTTCACGTCCACACTGTCGTGGCATGCTACCAGTGTTAAAGACTGCGATGGAGCTCCGTATGCCACGGCAAACTGGCTGACACTGACGGCGGCGGTGCACAAATGCTGCGCAGCTAGCGCCATTCGACGGCCAACACCGCGGTTCCTGGTGTGTCCGCTGTGCCGTGCGTGTGATCATTGCTTGTACAGCCCTCTCGCAGTGTCCGGAGCAAGTATGGTGGGTCTGACACACCGGTGTCAATGTGTTCTTTTTTCCATTTCCAGGAGTGTAGATCAGTTACGGGAGGGCATGTGTACCAGTGAGAAAATTATGTGTGAAGTGTTGATTCATTCTGTTAAAACTTTAGTATAATTTTTTAAAGGAAAATATCACCATTTGACTGTTTAATTGTTAATTTAAGTACAACCCATGTTTCGGCCTTCTATGTCATTTTCAAGTACTTGATAAAAGGAAAAATTGCATACAGTAAGACAAAGTGAAATTTCAAAAGATATAAAATGTCGTACACAGTGAATGTAAATTAGGTATTAATCACGAAATATGTATTTACATTTTATGTCTTTAACATATATTGCAGGGCACTTAACATCTTAGCATGTTATCAGGCTCAAAGTTGGCCATAAATTAAGAAAAATATTGACTCCTCACGAAATGCCAGACGTAAAATCACCATATTCAGTAAATAATTATGGGAGTACGTCATATTTATTAAAACAGGCTTACGTTGGTAAAGGAAAGGTGAGCACATGTCTTTAAAAAGTAATGACAGTGAAATCAAGGAGTGTGAGTAATAGGACAACTGAATGCTAAAATCACAAACTGTCATAAATATAAGATGACCATTAATGTTAAATGTCTTCAGACTATGTATAATTCAGCCAGCATACATTTACAACCTCCCTCCCTCGCCTTTATTGTTAACTTTAGTATTTTGCATTATGGATGGCGCTTACTAAACTTTTATATGTGATTCACTGTCTTTGAATTTTATTTCGTTTTCTTCCTTTTACACTTCAGTTCCGCATACAGTTTAATGTATGTTCACTTACAGTTGTTGATGATCAGATGTATACATGTTTATTGCAAAGATAATGGTCTACAGAGCTACCCAAAAGATAATTATATATAGTCTGAAGATATTTAACTTTAACAGTCATATGTTTATGACACTTTGTGATTTTAGTATTCAGTTATCCTATTACTCACACTCTTTGATTTCGCTATCGTTATGTTTTAAGAACATGTACTCATCTTCTATTTACCAAAATAAGGCTGTTTCTACTGAATATGACGTACTCCCACGATTATTTACTGATCTGTTACAAGATTGTAATTTTGCGTCTGCAGAAGCCATAATTTTTCTTAGTTTACCACCATCTTTGAGCCTGACAACGTATTAAGTGTCCTACAATATATGCTAAAGACATAAAATGTAAGTACACATTTTGTAATTATACATCTTATTTATATTCATTGTTTAAGACATTTTACTTCTTTTGAAATCTTATGTGGTCTTACCGTATGCAGTTTTTGCTTTTACAAAATACTTCAGAATGGCATAAAAGGCCGAAACCTGACTAGTACTTAAATGAGCAATGAAAAAGTCAAAAGATGTTGTGCTAATTTAAACAATTACACTGAATGTTTAACACATTAAGTCAACATTTTACACATAATTATCTCGGTGGTACACATGCCCTCTCCTCGCCCCCCCCCCCCCCCCTCCCCTGTGCAGACACAAAACTGAACTGAACAGGCCTCGGAAGGAGCAAAAGCACTGACCGACCACCGTGTCATTCTTAGACGATGGGCATCACTGGATGCGGGTATGGAGGGGCGTGTATCAGCACACCGCTCTGCTGGCTGTTGTCAGCTTTCGTGACAGGAACCGCTATTTCTCAATAAAGAAGCTCCTCAGTTTGCCTCACAAGGGTTGAGTGCATTGCACTCGGCAACAGCACTTGGCAGACCCGAGTGGTTACCCGTCCCAGTGTTAGCCTACCCCCACAGCACATCGGATCTGATGGGGACAGGTGTTACCAGTGCGGCAAGGCCGTTGCCCTCACACATACGAAACAACAGAAGGAAATAGAAATTTTCGCTTGCAACATTTTGGCTGTTTACGCAGCATCAGCCGTGAAGTTTTAATTTTTACTTTGTTATTTCTAATTCTGTTCACAAACATTTTACAGCCTGAATCCAAATGTATCACTGAATATACTGAAAAATGATATCATTGTACGAAACGTAGTTTAGGAGATAAAATATTATTAACATGCTAGCTTTTTGATATGAAACATGAATTATGCACTAATTTACAGTATTCTGGAAGGCAGGACATCACCAATCGTATTGTTAACCACATTATGCAATAAATTGCAGGGAACCGTCTCAGTTGCAATATTAATTTTTTTTATTACGTGATGACTTGTTTTGAGCCTAAGCTCACAAAATCATTCAGTAAACTATGCAGTAACGTACATTACGACAGTCACATGATTGTCCATTATTGTAAAACCCATCTTGTAAAGTTTGCAGTGAAGTTCAGCCCTGCACTGTGTGAGCATGTGGGTGCTATTCTGTCATTCTGCGCGACAGATTAATCTGACATGTACCGTTTACCCTGTGGCTCCTGCAAGATGCAATTTCCACCCCCACACTACTACAGAAGTCAGGCAGACGCTCCTAACGTTCTAAAGAGAAATGCCTGAAAAACTTTCAGCAATAACTATCTTCTGGAGTTGTCCACTGTAAGGAAATGAGACAAAAATTCACAAAATTTCTTACGTAACTGGTGGGACACTTGGGTACTGGAGTAGTGCCAGTTAGTGTAAGAAAAACATGAAACTAACGAAAATTTATTATTATTTAGTTTGCAAAAATTCTGAGAAATGACAATAGCACTTTTAGTTATGAACTGAACAAGTTATTTCCGGATTCTTTTCAGAATGTGAAGTTATCTCTTAAGGATAGGATTCGCTAATGAAATTTCTATACAAAGTTTAAGATTGTTATTGACTTGGCAGAATGGCTGAGAGCCATACCTACTCAACTTGAATAATTATCCGTTAGAACGTTGCTAGGTACGGTCGAGGCTGTTGCGTGTGAAATGCAGTGAAGTGTACTGTTGTGGAGGAAATATGGGGCTCGCAACAGCAATAGCGCACAATACCGTAAGCTGCGATGACTGCTGTTGGCGCCGCTCGCTGCTGACAAATAGGATAACTATCGTTCTATCTGGATTTACCTTCGCCAATCAAACTCTCCCTATGCCTTGATGAAGTCGAGGACTCCTATTCGCCCCTAGTCTAACTATTGGCGTGGTACACCGGTCAGATAACCAGTCCACCACGATGCGACTCAAAAATTCGCTCACAGGCGTTTCACTATAACTCTGTCCATTCACACCGCACAATAAGTGTGGCGACCAACACAGTGAACAACGCTTAATCGCAAGGACTCAATATAGAGTCGCACTCCGATTCGCTCTTGACAGATGTGCTCTCCTAGTGAAGTACTGAGGAGAGACTTGTTCCTCGCTCTTGGAGTACACATACGAACGCGCATGCTCTCGTTACGTGTTCTCGCCCCAAGAGCAACAAAGGAAGGCCCCTCTCCATGCCAGACGTGAAGGGGTATATCTTTCAGTCTCTTCCATTACTCCTTCAGCTCAAGGCGTCAGAAATATTGTCTGCCAATCAGCATTGCTCTTCTAAAACTGGAGAATGACTTTTCATTTAAGGTGACCAATCCAGAAATCTGTAGCATCGGCGTTTGGCGTTTGCTGTCTCCCTGTGAAAATCTCTGAAACTGCGTTCTATGTTGTAAAGAATGTGTAGGCTGTGCTCTCCACACAATGTAGCGGAATTTGTTTTTAAGCCGAACACAGGGTCGTTCTTCCTTTCACTCAGGCAAAGGCTATCCGCCCCACGGGCGGTCACCTCAGCGTTTGGCGTTGACTCATCCTCTGTAGGGACCGGCGCCCCAGTGTACGGTTTGCGTCTCCCGAACTAAAAGCCCCTGCAACCGTCATGTCTTGAATGTGTGTATGTACACCAGCCTTGAGTATTTCAATCTCGGAGCGCATTTGCGATTTACTAGTTATTTGCATATCGTTTATATGAATTAATACAACATTCACTTTATCTTACCGAGTTTGGGTTCAAATGAAGCGTCTTGATGGTGCGGAATATGACTGAGGGCGGAATATGTAAGCAATGAAAGTCAGGAGACCACGACATCTTACAACTGTTTCACAAGATGTGATTTACTAGAATGGATAGTCATGTGACTAGCGTGATGTATGTTATTGCAAAGCTTATTGGATGATTTGATAATGAGCTTAGGCTCTAAACTATTCATCAAGCAATAAAGAAAATTAAAATTGCAACTTGGACAGTTCTCTGCGTTTATTGTATAATTTGGTAAATTATTCAGACTATATTCAATAGTGTTTCATAATGAGAGAACTTGGCGACTTCCAAAACCTGTAAACATAATCTGAAGCTGTATTCAACACGGTAGTTGGATTCTATAAAGCAACGGTTGGTAGCGTTACAGTTGTTTACGAAACTGTTGGTCAAGAACTAAAAAAAGAGGAATTTTTGCCTGTTAATTATCTGTAGTTCCTACAGGCGAACTTTTTGTGCACACAAAAGAATCACAAACTGCTCTCCATAAATCTGCAAGAAATGGACGTTAGTGAGAACGATGTACAGTTCTGCACATCTGTTCTGCGACCCTTCGTATATGTTCGGTTCAATAGCCTGACGTCATGCAGACGGGGTTTCGTTTGACGTCCGGCTGCATTTGGCTGCGCGAGCAGATTTCTCCCGTCACAAAGTACGTCTGAAGCAAACAAATGTACTAATTAAATAGCAGCACAGAAATATGAGGAATAAAGCCAAGATGTTGCTCTCCGGGGCCGTAACTGCGCTGGTAGGCGGTTACCGAGGAAGACAGGAAGAAAGGGCTGCACAGTCGTAGCTGCTGACGAATGCGTCCCCTGACGGGGGGAGGGCGGTGGCGGCCGCAGCTACGAGAGTTTTAATTAAAAGCGGAAGCTGCCAGGCAGGGCGCCGGCTCTCGCTGGCGCGATCGGCGGCGTGGCAGCCTGTCGCTGGTGCCGCAGCTGTTCACAACCTGCGAGTCGTCATCCTCACAACCTGTACTCCCGTCATCTCACCCTCGTACACACCTTAACTCTAGAATCCTATACCGATTTCAAACCCTTCCGTGTCTATACCTTCATCGATTCGTCTACCGCACCTGCGTTTGACCAGTAAAATGGTTAAAAGCGACGTAACCCTTTATTGAAGGAAAATTAAAAACACACTGCTGTCCAAAATTAAATCAACAAACGGGAATTTTGCAAGGTTGTCTTTATTTTGCCGCAAAAGGGTGTAAACAGACTATACAGGGTGGCGCACGAAATGTGTTACCAATTGTTTCTTTCACAATTTACGACGCATATTAGATATCCCGCTGGGATCTCTACAGCAGTACCAGTAGAGCTTGGAAAAACAAATGAGTTATGAAATGACGTCTAATTCACGATACTTCCGCAAGGAGACTAGTCAGCAGCAATGGCTGACAATTAAAGACTGTCGACACAGCAACGATCGGCAATTGTGTTACTTGTTCATGAAACGAAAAACCTTGTTGTGACTCAGAGGCGTTTTCGACAACAGTTTAACACACGATGGGTCCCTTTCAAGAAGACCATCCACAGGTTCTACGATAAATTTGTACAGGAAGGAACAGTATTGGAAACGAAGCGACCTCGACCTAATCCTGTTTGTTCGCCGGAGAATATTGAAGTGGTACGAGTTGCTGTACAGAGAAGTCCCGGGAAATCGTGTAGAAAGACAGCAGTGCAGCTGGGAATATCCAGACGCTCCGTTCAACGCATTCTTAAAAGTGACCTCCATACGTACCCATAGAAGATGACCTGTGCAGAGAAGCTCACTGAAGAACACAAGCAGCAGAGACTACTGTTTGCTCAGTGGGCGGAGGATAGGGAAGAAACTCTCAACAACGTTTGGTTTTCAGACGAGGTGCATTTAAATTTAGACAGTGTGGTTAACAAACAAAATGTACGCTTTTGGGGCACTGAAAACCCACAAGTGCTTCATGAACGACAACATTATGCTCCGAGGATTACAGCGTGGGCAGCAACTTCCAGTCACGGACTTACTGGGCTCTTTTTCTTTGAAGAAACTGTGAACATCGAACGTTATTTGAGCATGCTTCGCAATAGCTTCATTCCACAGCTTCTTGCTACTGTCTTGCCCTTCAACACGCAGTTGTTCATGCAAGATGGAGCAAGGCCACATACTGCAAACACCGTGTTGGAGTTTTTACACGTGCATTTCGACATGCGGATCATTTCACTCAAGTTTCCAGGTCGCTTTAATGACGGACAAAATTGGCCCCCCAATAGTCCAGACCTCAATCCGTGTGACTTTTTTCTTTGGGGGTACCTTGCTGTCAAATTACGGAAGACATGTGCCGTAGGCTAATCGCTAACTTCAGTGTTCGTTTGAAGGAAGTTAGGAAACGAAATGGTGGACATATTGAGCGTGTGCTGAGTAAGAGCAAATCTCCATGGACGGCTCTTCATTGTAGTATATGTTCCTTTCGGATTGTATTGACAATAAAGTTTATATTCAAAAACAAAATGGCAACACATTTCGTGCGGCACCCTGTGTTAAAGTAGAAATAATGTAAAGAATACAGAACCAAAAGAACTGCAATATGCATAACCGTAGACAAAAATGTTCTTCGTTTTTTCCAACTTAACGGATTTTCACACACACTCCTACAACTGGTTAATGTCCTCAGTGCGGGGTGTGTTCACCCTGGCACCAATACAGGCCTGACAACGACGGGGCATGCTGTGAGTGATGTCGTCAGTCTCATGTAGAGGCAATGACACGCTTTCTTCCTGGATAGCTGCTCGCAAGTCTTGGAGAGTGGTTGGTGGATGCTGACATGATGCAACCTGTCTCCTTAGTGCCCCCCCCCCCCCCCCAGCCGTGCTCTATGGGATTCAAATCGGGAGAGCGAGCAGGCCACGCCATGCATTCTGTATCTTCCGTTTCCAAGGATCGATCGTTATCTTCCATCAGTACGAAGTCTGGGCCCGCACTACTTCGCAACAACCGGCAATAAGGTCCCAAAATCTCGCCACGATACCTGAAAGCAATTAAACCTTGCCGATCCACTCATACAATTTCATGAGGAGGTTTTCATTTGGTCAACACAAACCTTGCAAACAACATTAGCGATTCTCCTCTATATTGGTCTCTTTGCAAAATGTTTGGGTTCCGAAATCGTGTTCCACGTTCCCTCCAGATGCGAATGCGTCGAGAATCACTCTCCAGACGAATTTTGGACTCATCTGTGAAAAGAACATTGGCCCACTGTTTGATCGTCCAACTGGCATGTCGACAACTCCACTCTAGAAGTTCCTTTCTGTGAGGGCGCATCAGGGGTACACATACAGCAGGTCTCCATCAACAAAGGCCACTCTGCCTGCGAGATAAAATCCCAGAGATGTTTGGGTTCACATGCGGTTCCTCTTCGTCTTAATGTCTTGGCTCAAACTCGACTAGGGGTTGAACTGCACCTGTCGCATTACACGCCCTCAATTAGACACTTGTGACCCTTTGGTTAAATTGTCTGGCTGATGGCAAGTTTGCGAAACTGTATGAAATATACAAAGTTAATATGACATACAATAACAGTAGTAATAATATAGGAAGCTAAATTAACGACCCATAAATGATGTAGGCCACACAGTAGCAGTTTGGTTAGAACAATGTTTCTTCAGAAAGCAAACTAATTGCGAAAGTGGTCGTATTAAGAGTTACTGTTACATTCGAGCGCATATCCATTTGCCACATTACGATCATTCAGAATCTCATCGCTAATTACAAGTTCGATACTCCACCTCGTTATCTATTGTAACCTCCCCACAAAATTTTGAAAGATGACAATACTTAAATGTTAATGGGAATAGAACCAAGTGTAACCTCCCCGTAATTATTTTAAAATGATATGAATTCAATAAAAATGCAAATAGACCCAAATATTAGCTTCCCACAGTAATAAAACTCAATGATAATAACAATGTGCAAAAATGTTAAGTCCCCACAAAATTAACGTTATGATCAACCTGGTAAATTTTATAAGGTCATCTGCGCTGACCTTAGGCCCTGTGCAAATCTGACAAATTGATTCTGGCAGGAAAAGCATAGGAAGTATTGTTTCAATTGTAATGATTATTTTCTTAAATATTGCTTTCGGAACAAAATTATTATTGGGGCGATTCTTGAACAAATTAATTACTGTTAAGATACATTACATTATCAGATGAGCGCAATGCTGCTTCATTACCTTATTTAAAAATACACCTCGTCCTGAACCTTGACCAGAGCCCCATGTCGACGCCCGCCGACTCCTCACACACAACTGCGACTGTCTCTCGCGCGCTACTACTATTAATGAACTACATGCTCTCGCGACTCGCTACGTACAACTGCCTCGCAACTCGCAACTGAACTGTCGCGCGGTCAAGCGCAGACTAGCCAGGATAAATAACTCTCTGGTCAGAGATTCTGTCATGCCTCGCCATCGCTGCTACCGAGTACATACGCGTTTCATAACCCTCCACTGGGGGGGCAAAAATTTGGCAGCGATGGTGTCATTTGGACTTGCCATGAGCAACAAATTTTTTTGTAACTAATTAACTTTTACAATTCACAGAATATTCAGATGTAGAACATGAATTAAATGTGGTGCACATGCACCAAGTACAAAATATTTCAGACAATGACAATGAGTACAGAACATATGACATAAGTGCACACGCTGAAAAACTCTTTAGCATATTCACAACAAAAAAATCATGTTGACAAGTGACATAAGTGCACAAGCACCGCAGTTCAGAACATATCAGCAAATCAAAATGTATACGTAATGAGTACAAATGGCATAAAGTGTACACTCACTGAAGTTAAGTACAAAACATATTAACAAATGGCAAAAGTGCACACACACTGTAATACTCTCTAGAATTTTTCTACAACAAACAAACAAATCAAGGAGTGTAATAAAGTACACATGCACTATAGAAGTCTTTAGTAATTTCAGGACAACTGATTAACAAATGAAAGGAAATGCACACGCACTGTATATGACTTTTTCATTTTACAAGAATTAGGAAAGGAATAGGAAGGATTGCGTCATGGTTGTAGCACTTAGGTTGCACGCAGCTGCACTGAAAGCCCATATCTTTCCACAGAAGTACAACACCAAGTGAGACAATCTGAAGTTCTTTTCCCAGAAGTGCCGGCCGAAGTGGCCGTGCGGTTAAAGGCGCTGCAGTCTGGAACCGCAAGACCGCTACGGTCGCAGGTTCGAATCCTGCCTCGGGCATGGATGTTTGTGATGTCCTTAGGTTACTTAGGTTTAACTAGTTCTAAGTTCTAGGGGACTAATGACCTCAGCAGTTGAGTCCCATAGTGCTCAGAGCCATTTTCCCAGAAGTGTTTATCAGCGTAGCCAAGACACTGGAATGTCGTAGTAATATTCCATGTTATCATTTTGGCAGTACATCAGGTACACCAAACAGTGGGACCATAATAACGTCTCCATCGCTCACGGTGGTGGACAGCATGTCGTGTCAACACCACGCTCTTCCAAGGCACACCAACGTGGAATTAGTGCAAAAACCAAACATAGTGCTCCATGATCATGAGGATATACAGGACAAATGGATATTGCAGTAATTCAGGGTAGTTAGGCCAGAAGGTGAAGGACATTAAGTCACATACTAGTCTTCACTGAAAATTACATTAGTAGTTTGCGGCATTCATTGCCCAGTTATTGAACATTTCTGTACCATGTATGTAGTATTACAGAATAATGTTCATTGCTTGGCGTTTTACTGACAACATTGGCACTAATTGCCTAATTATAAATCATAGAAATCATTCGTTTTACAGATAACATTGAAATCCGTTGCTTAATTACAAATCATCAGAAGTCATTCGTTTTACATTGAAATTCGTTGCCTAATTACAAATCATCAGAAGTCATTCGTTTTACAGATAACATTGAAATTGATTGCTTAATTACAAATCATCAGAAGTCATTCGTTTTACATATAACACTGAAATTGATTGCCTATTTGCAAATCATCTGAAGTCATTCGTTTTACAGATAACATTGAAATTGATTGCTTAATTACAAATCATCAGAAGTCATTCACTTTACAGAGAACATTTTACAGAGAACAGTAGAATAAAAGTATTATTCACTGAAATTATGCGCATAGTATTTATGTATTCAATTGACATACTATTCAGACCTGATCAGTATTATTAAGAACTCTCTTAAACGGGTAGCATTATTTGGGACTGGTAATACATTTTTTTTAGCATTACATTGCTTTGGGTAATTATAGGGGAAAGCAAGAAAAAGAAAAAAGAAATTGCTTCTGGGTTGTTCCTGTAAATGAAAATGTGTAACGTCATTTGTCATGAGTCAGCTGTAGCAATGTTATGAAACAAGTAGAGTACATGTAATCACATTCATAAATGACATAGATTTAATGAACAACTGCTTATAGCACATTAATTTCATAAATAATTTCTCCTGCAAAAATATATAAGAAAAATGGATTATTAAGCTGAAAAAAGAAACGCATTTTATGCTGAAAAGCAGTGAACTTCGAATTAACAGGTAGTGAAATGTGTATAAAAATATTTGTTCTCTAGCTGTCCTTTCCAAAACCTTCAGTCATCATACCATACGATATAAAACATACTGTCAAAACAAACTACAACACATACTTAAATAACTACATAGCATAAATACATAAACTTCAACATCATCCTCATCTGTAAAGAAAAAAAAATTTCATTATCCATCACTTCATTATACATATTATCATAACTCCATTATTATCATCACCTGTAAAGAAAAACTTCATTATTCATAGTAGCATATTCTTTATCATTATTCATCAGCATTCATTATCATCTGCAAAAAAGTCACTTCATTACTCATTACACAACTATTCCTTATCTCTAGCATATTCCATCACTAAAACTAAGATGTGTAGTTCTGTCTGACAGCCTGCATCAATCGCTTCGTATTCTGAAAGAAAAAATTAGTTAAGACTGCTATTCTACGATGTGTATAGTATATTCTTGTTAATGCTTGTTAATTCTGATCCATTTACTCTTCCTCATAAAGTTTTTGTATCTTCTTTCGTCTATTCCGTAGGTGAAATTCCCATTTCTGTTTAATTTATTTCCTTTACACGTTATTTCTTTCTGAAAATGATGAACAAAGATTAATGTCTTGCATTTACATCAATTACTCACTAAATAATGACTGGTTTATGGTAACATAATTAAGCATACAGCATAACATGACAGAAAACGTAGTATGTCAAAAGCATAGACAGTGTTCAAAGGCAAAAATGTACACAGAATATCACAATGCAGCAGCAAAAAAAAAAAAAAAATGTAAAACAGTCACGATGTTGAGATATCATAGGGCAAAAAATGTCAAAGTCAACTGGTGTTTGCTATATCTTAACCATTTCATAGTGCATACCAACAAACATGAAACAATCGTACATACATAAAAAATGATGACAAGAAATATGACCTTCTTTGTGTTCAGCTTGTATGTTGTGTAGTTAATAGAGGCGAGAATTAAAGAATTTAATGGAGAGAGAATTTAATAAAATTAATATGTCACTAGGCAAAATTGCATAATCATTCATAAGATACGTAAGTTTATATGAAAAAATATGCACGGTCTGATGTGTAACGACAAGAAGAGCGACCTGCCAACCTTACCTTGCCGGGCACTTGCCAAGAAAAAAACACGATAATCATCAATAAGTGTTCATATAAGCATCTGGAAAATGTATTACAGTGTGATAAATGATAAAGTATGTTCATTCAATAAAGGGTTTAACGTTGGAGACGAGGTGGTTTCCTTTCGATTTCCTGGTTCTCAAAGTTTCGACGTGTATAACATTGGGGTGAGGAATGCTGCGAATCCGATATGGACCTGCGTATAGAAGTTCAAATTTACTGCACTTACCTTTTTATTCTGCTGGATAGTGTGTACGTACTAATATCTTCTGTCCAATCTGAAAGTCTCGGCGTATACAAACCTGTTTTTGCTGTCTTCTCCGGCGCTCTGCGGCACGTTTGATGTTGTTCAGTGCAATGTCAATTATTTCGTGGTGTCGTAATCGACGAGATGTAGGAAATGTTACTAATTCTTTAATTTTGTTTGGTGGTTCAATGTTTTTCAGTATAACAGACGGAGATAGCATAGTGGATTCATTTGGAATGGAATTAATTACATCTTGGAATGAGAATATGTGTGTGTCCCAATCAATATGTCTTTTGTGGCAGTATATTCTACACAGTTTACCAATTTCTTTCATTAATCGTTCACAAGGGTTCGAAGAAGCATGGTACTTGGATATATAGATCGCAGAAATGTTTCTAACTCGTAACATGCGTGTCCATATAGCAGAACGAAATTGTGATCCATTATCGGAAATTACTCTCATCACATGCCCTACATGAAATAGAAAATGTTTTACAAATGCTTTCGAAACAGTTTTAGCAGTAGCTTTGCGTAACGGAGTGAAAGTAACATATTTTGAAGTGAGTTCAACAGCGACAAAGATGTAGCAAAAACCTCTGTTAGTTCTCGGAATCGGACCAAAAATGTCTACAGCGGCCATATGTCTTAATTTAACAGGTACAATGGGATATAATGGAGGAATATGTGAAGTGGTGTCTGACTTAGCTTTCTGGCAAATTTTACATGACGCTAAAACTCGTCGTATACGTTTCTCCATGCTGGAAAAATAACAGTTCTGTCTCAATATAAGAAAACATTTTCTAGCTCCGTAATGTGCGTAACTTAAATGAGTGTACCAGATTAATTTGTTAACCAGTTCGTCAGGAATGCATAATAACCAATTATTGCTGTCAGGATGAGAGCGGCGAAATAGAATGTCATTGCGTACAGTGTAATGGTTTCTAATCCTAACATTATTCTTATTTTGCCAAAAGTGTTTAATTTCTTTCCACACATTGTCTTTACTTTGCTCTTTTGCTATGTCCTGTAATGACGACGAAATAAAATTTTCAAATGCAACTTGCTGAATGTACATGACGCTGAAATTTGCTTTGCAGAAGTTGGTTGCGACGTCTTGCTGATTATTGCTGAGAGAACGAGATAGTGCGTCTGCTATAACATTTTGTGTGCCGGGAATGTGAACAATTGCAAAATTAAATTCCTGTAAATAAAGCTTCCATCTACTTAACCTGTCGTGAGTAAATTTAGCTGAAAGTAAAAATTGTATCGCTCTGTGATATGTGTAGACGGTGGTATGTCTGTCATAAAGAAAGTGCCGAAATCTCGTAAAAGCCCATACAACACATAATGTTTCCAGTTCAGTAACAGAATAATTTCGTTCAGCAGGCGACAGAATGCGACTTGCAAATGCGATGTTTTTAATTACTGTACAACCATCTTCTTCAATTTCCTGAAAAATATGTACGCCTAAAGCTGTGTTGGAACTGTCGGTGGCAATGGAAAAATTTCTGGTAAGATCTGGGTGCGATAAAAGTGGAGCATTCAACAAGGCTTCTTTCAGGTTCACAAATTCAGAGTGTGCTTGCTTATCCCAAGACCAAATAGTGTTTTTACCTGTCAATTGGCATAATCTAGGTGTGTCTAAAGCAGAATGATGAATAAATTTACGAAAAAAGTTAATTAAGCCCAAAAAACTGCGTAGTTGCTTCTTCGTCGTAGGAACAGTAATGTCACGTAGAGCTTGAAGTTTTTCCGGATCAGGCGCAATGCCTTCTGCTGAAATTACGTGTCCAAGAAATTTTATAGACGTTTTACCAAAATGCGATTTACTGAGATTAACTGTGAGTCCCTGTGCATGAAAAGCTTGCAACAGTTGTTCTAGAATCATACTGTGTTCAGACCAGTTAGCTTCTGCGATAAGAATGTCGTCTACGTACGTCGTGATTCTGTCTTTAAGTTCTGTCGAAAGTATAGTGTTCAAACCGCGAATAAAAGCTGCAGAAGAAATAGTTAAACCGAATGGTAATTTACAAAATTGATAACGGTCGCCAAAACAGAGAAATGCTGTGTACTTTCTGCAATTCGGATGAAGTTGAATTTGCCAAAATCCCGATTTCAAATCTAGTGTGGAATAAATAGCCGTACCATGAAATTTCTGTAGAATTTCCTCTAATGTCTGTGGTCGATCTGTTTCATTGATAATAATGTCATTGATGTGACGCGAATCAAGTACAAGGCGAAGTGAGCCATCTTTTTTCTTAACAATATGCAGCGGGTTTATGTACGGACTAACTGCCGGTTCAATAATTCCTTGGTCGAGCATATCTTGCAATTCTTTCTTAACTTGTTCTCTATGGATATATGGAATGGGATAATGCTTTGCTTTAAATGTATCGTGCTGTTTAACTTGAAATTCATACATAAAACTGGACATAGTACCAGGAATGTTGTCGAAAACTGGAGCTTGCTGTAAAAGAATTTTGTGTAGTTGCGTGCGTTCGTCGTCTCTATTTGCACTACTTTGTTTAACTTTATCAGAAATCATCTGCATTAAGTCGTAGTCACCTTCGTCTGGAGTATTATAGTTATGTACGACGTATCAGTGAACAATGTGGGATTACAGTCTATGTTACGTGATACGGAAATGACCTCTGTGCGGTTAATTGTTTGTTCTTCCGCAGATAGAGAGTGCTGAAATTCTAAAGCCAGTTGTACATTTTCATCCTTCAACATTAAATAAGAATTCTGAAAATCAATAACTGCGTCGTGTTGTACCAGAAAATTCGTACCTAAAATAACGTCTGTTGTCAATAAAGGAACAATCCAAAAATTTGAGTGAAAAGTATGACCTGCAATACAAAATGATAAATACGTCTGTAATTTAACGTCTACACCTTTACTCGATACTGCTCCTTTCACTTTCGTTTTGCCTAATGGTAATGTAGGATATGTATTCTCTTTGTTACACTCGTTGAAAGTCTCCTCATTTATAACTGACATAGGTGATCCAGAATCGATTACTGCTGAAAATTTCGATGAACCTATTTTAATTTCGATGACAGGATGCGAAATGGTTTTCTTAACAACTGGTCTTTCCTCTAAAAGAGTGTCTCTGATGTCGTCAAAAGTAATAACATTTTCGTGAACAACATTCTACGTGTCTAAACTAGTGCTTGTGTTATTGGAAGATGCGACCTGTACAGTATCTCGTCAGATTCTATCTGACGCGTTATTATTATCAGGAGGATGTTGTGGCATTTCTACAATTTTAACTGTTCTATTACTTCTTCCAGACGTATTACGTTCTGGATGATACCTACTGTCGGGTTCATTCACGAGAATATGTTGTTGCTGATCATTTTGTTCCTGGTAAGACTGACTGTTATTATACATACGCTGATAATTGTCCTCGTTATTTTTACGTCTGTCGTAATAGTCATTCCTATACGGTGCATTGCGATAGGAATTGAAATACTGTGTTTTCTGTACGTACTTGTTCATTTGCTGCTGTGCGTTACTATTTGTTGTAGCTGGGACTATACGGCTGGGACTATACGGCGAAACATTAAAGCCTGGTTGACCTTGTGCATTCCATTGTTGGTTAGGTATGCTAACCGGCTGACTTTCATGCTGTTGTGGTGGAAAACGGCTATTGTTACTAAAATGTGGTTCCTGTTGCTGAAAATTTTGACGATATTGATAATTAGAATTTGGTCTGCTATTAAAGTTCGGTTGGTTGTCATTCCTAAAGCGTCTATTACTTTTACTATTGAAATTACGTGGTTGATCGTAATTACTGTAAGTTTGCTGGCCTTGGTTGTTATATGAAAAATTTTTGTTTACGAAGGAATAGTCTGATTGCTGCACTTCTAAAATCTGCAACAGATCCCTGAATGCCGAAATATTTTCTTTTTGCTGACCCGTTAAAAGTGACACTCTTAATGACCGTGGTAATTTAGAAATGCATAATTGTATAAGTGCAGATTCACTGTACGGTTCACTTAGGTACTGGTTTTGTTGCACCATGTGCTCAAAAAATTGCGTCACACTCGGAAAATTTGAGTTCTCATAATTTGGTAAACTAATTAACTGATCTTTAATTCTGCGCTGTGTCGTCTTCGACCAATACGCTGACAGAAAAGCATTCTGAAACTCTTCTACCGAATAGCATTGTCACGCGATCGATCTCATACGAGTTGCCGGTTCGCCTTCCAAAAAACTGCAAATAAATTCAAGTTTATGCGTAACGGGCCAAGTCGGTGGAAAAGCAAAGCTAAATTGTTGTATCCAGTCTAGCGGATGAATCTGTGTTCTGTCATTTTTAAACGCTTTAAATTTTCTCACTGATAGAAAATGTTTGTAATCGAAAATATCGTCTCTGTATGACGGAACAGTTTCAGGATTGTAAGTGAATCTATTTGTCTGTGTCTGTTCTGAATCTAAGTCCCGTACTCTCTGTAGATTACTCAAATTATACGCGCTGCGTGAGTCTGAAAAATGTTCGCAAAGTGGCGTCTGCTGTGATGTGTTATTAACTGAAATACTTTTCATCTCTGTTACTTCTTGCTGTAAACTTGACATTTTTCTACGCAATGTGTTATTAGATGAATCCATCTCATTAATTGTGTGATGTAAATTTTGAAATTCACGTGTTTGATTAAACGAAATCGGTGCAGTATCGTCTGATTTGTTGTCATTATTACTTTCAATAACATCAATACGACTGGCCAATTCATCACATTTTTCAGTCAGTATTTTTATCTGATCATCGGTTTTAGTGTCAGAGGCATTAATCTGTTTTTGTAATTTATGTGTGGTTTCGTTCAATTTTTTAACGTCAGCTTTGACGACATCGGAATCCTGTGTTAGTTCTAATTGTTCGAGTCTGTCGGTCACTGTTTGAAAATCTACTGAGTGTGTATCTGTTTTTGATTTAAGATCAGAAATTTCATCACGTAATTCGGTGTTCAACTGTTCGATGGTATTAATTTTGTCCGATACTGTAGCAATATTGTTGTCTACACATGTTTTTGCCTTCGCAAACATTTTACGTTTGTCTTCTTGTCTCTGAGCAGTGATTGTTTCCATGACTTGACGTTTTACTTTATTTTGATCCTGAATAAATTTGCGGAAACGCGTATCACTGTTTTGTATGTGAAGATTAAAATGTTCGTCAATCTGTGTGTTCTGTTGCTCGAATTTCGCGTCTATCTTTGCATCCATTGTCCGCGAAAGTTCTGCTGTCATTGCTTTAAACTCGTCGCGTAATTGTGTAGCTTTTTCAGAGCATTGTTTAGCGACTCCGCTAATTTCGTCTCTAAGTCTTTCTGTTGCAGCTGTTTGCATTTCCCTTAATTCTTGCGCAACAGATCTAATTTCTTCGCTACATTTTCTTGAACAAGCCTCGCTGCTACCGAGTACATACGCGTTTCACTATGTCAAAAGTTAGAGTTCACACGAGGCGCCCGGCTGCTGACCGCTCAGAGACTAAGTCCCGCGATACCACACAACGCGGAATTTTCTAAGTTGTTTCACTTCCCAGCTGCCTAAAGACCGACCGTTCGCTTTCGCGTCTCCATCCGAACTGTACCTCTGCCCGTCTCCGGCCGCGTCCCCCGCGTGCCGAACATCATCGCTCAACTGACTAGTGCAGTTCACTTTCTTGAAGCCGTCCATCTGATTGGCTACAGCTTATTCTACATTATTTTATATTTTAACATATTTAAATAATCAAAGCTTGATCACTTTCACGTCCTAAATAAAGTAAGTTCTTTTACATAAAACCGGTACAGTTTCATTCTTAACTTTGAATGTCACGGCCAGTAGCCGTGCACCACTGTGCTTTCTGATAAATAAAAAGAAGAACTAAAGTAACTATCATGCTCTAAACTTTACAACAAATATTCTGTTACCTAATGATTCAATAATGTGTCATACTGCCATCGTTCATTGTGTTGTGTGTGGAGGAAATAATGATCTGAAGCTTAACTGAAAATACTGACAATTTAAATTTACTATATCTTTTAAATAAATGAAGTTACAGAGTTGATATTTACAACGTTTGTCGTTTCAATGATGCGCTTTTATATGAAATGTCAATAGTTAAGATCGACCAAAGCATTCAGATTTTAGTATTCTGGTCTTTGTTACAAAACTTGTGAATTTCACTTTAACAGTAAATCCTTAACTATTATAGATACAAATATGATAAATATTCAAGTTTTATTGCGATCGTCATCAAAATTTAAGAAAGGTGGTAGATTAAAATGACTGTGTCTTCATTCCCTGAATTATTACGGAATTAAAGACTTTTCACAAACGTTTCCCTTAAGGCCGATCTTAGGTCCGCCATATTTCACACTGCTACGCCTCCCTGGGCACAAACAGCTCCTACGGGGTTTCCCTATGACGCAGGTTCTCGTCTGTCTCACTCGCACACTACAGCGCTTAGGCTCGATATGCCTGGCCTCATTCAGCATAATAGACGTCTGTGAACTTCCCCATCTCGTGGCGAATCTACGCTCTTTGTGGCTCATGGTCCTGGATGACAGGATTCGTTTCACAATTCCTGGGGCGGCCGCTGTGGCCGAGTGGTTCTAGGCCCTTCAGTCCGGAACCGCGCGACTGCTACGGTCGCAGGTTCGAATCGTTCCCTGGGCATGGCTGTGTGTGAAGTCCTTAGGTCAGTTAGGTTTAAGTAGTTCTAAGTTCTAGGGGACTGATGACGTCAGATGTTAAGTCCCATAGTGCTCAGAGCCACTTGAACCACAATTCCTGGAAAGCTGTCTCTTTCGACCATTAACTTAAATGAGAGCGAAATGCTCGTTAACTCAGATGCCGAAGCCTTCTGTACACTGTCTGTTTCGATACAACACACCCAGTGGCGGCTGCGAGCTCACATGCCTGGTGACGTGCAGTACTAGGGCTGTACTGTCGTGCCCTTATATCCAAATAACGGCTCTCTCTTTCTCACATCTCACGTGGTTGGTCCTACCCTGGTCTTTGGGGCACTGTTTCGGTCGTTATATACTGTCGCCACATTCGTGAAACAAGAGAACGATTCACATTAAGCCACTGGGCCTCATCAGTTTGCTAATGTCCTGCTCCCATTCTTTTTATGGCTCTCCACCACAGAGAGCCTGGCAGGAGTCTTCTTTGTGCCACACTGCACCGTCGGCGACTGTTTACACATCGACTGTGGATGTGGGACTACCCGGCAAACACTACCTCGTTTGATAGGTGCCTTGTCGTCTTCGTTCATGTGGTTATCCGTTGACATGGATGCCATTTTCCGTGCAGAACAGGACTGTAAGGACATCTGTTGACAGTTTGAATGATTATATGGTGAATTAGAAATAAGGCTAGGAAATAGTGGTTTGTTGCTTTAATTTGGGACACCATTCTACACAGTTCTACACAGTTCTAGCACAGACCGACAGCCCTTAACTTCGGTGATCTGACGGGAACCAGTGTTACGACTGTGGCGAGGCCGTTTGCATTGTAAAATCTGGAACACCAAACCGATGATGTTCGTCGATGTTCTTGGGTGCATTACGTGTTCACACCTTTCGCCATATGTTGGTACGACCTGTATTGTCGAACATGGTCGTTTTGGTCAGCCAGGTGTTATGGTGTGGAGAAGCATAATTTTGCATGGGCTTATCGACCTACAAATCCCCGAACATTGGACACTGACCCGTCAGCGTCATGTGACGCTCCACTTCTACCAAACGTGCGTCTTTTTAGGGCTGCATTCGGCCCTGACTTCTGTTTTATGGACCGCGTCGAACAGCGCAGGTGGAGGGGCCTTTTAACAACAGGATTTTCGACGAGTGGACTAGCCTGTCCGTTGGACTAAAATCCCATCTGGCACGTCTGGGATGCGTTGGGGAGACGTATCGCAGCACTTCCACCCTCACCAACGACCATCCAACAGTTGCAGTAAAGGAACGTCTTGCAACAATAACTCTTTATGAAGCTTGTGGCCAGCACGGAGATGTGTGATTGATCACCGCCAGCGTTGATCAAACACCTAGTTAAAGGATGTTCCGTCTTTTGCAATGTCCAACGGACCGTCATCAATCACGGTCAGTTTCGGGAAATTGTAGTACTTCTTCCTATGTATGGTCCACTTTTGACTGAGCTCTGTTACTTGGTAATGAGACGTGATACGAAAGTTAGTTTCGACCTTACGTTTCGCACACCAGTGTAGATTGTAGGGTGTAGGAAAATGTAACTCGTATCTTTTAGCAAAATCAGTCTCTTCCCGGATTTCGTCTTCGACTTAATGGAGGCCTCTAAATATGCGAAATATATAAACATCGAATGAAAGACATAAATATATAAACATCGAATGAAAGACACTTAATGGAGACTTATTTACTCCTGCCCTAACTGGATGCCGCTCATACCATTATCAGTAAGTGTTACCAGTTCCTGCTAACCCCATCGAGTTACCTCTGTTGTTCACCTTAGTGCGTGCTGGAACTTAAACTGCCTGTCCAATTCACCTCCCCTTTTACATCGATAACTGTAGGTAGCTCTAAATATAATAGGTTAGACACCTGAACTTTGTCATGTAAATCAAAGAAAATTACTTGGTGCTGATTATTAACTGGCTCTTACAAGCCGCCATGTACATCTACATCTACATCTACATCCATAATCCGCAAGCCACCTGTCGGTGTGTGGTGGAGGGTACTTGGAGTACCTCTATCTGCTCTCCCTTCTATTCCAGTCTCGTATTGTTCGTGGAAAGAAAGATTGTCGGTATGCCTCTGTCTGGGCTCTAATCTCTCTGATTTTATCCTCAAGGTCTCTTCGCGAGATATACATAGGAGGGAGCAATATACCGCTTGACTCCTCGGTAAAGGTATGTTCTCGAAACTTCAACAAAAGCCCGTACCGAGCTACTGAGCGTCTCTCCTGCAGAGTCCTCCACTGGAGTTTATCTATCATCTCCAAACGCTTTCGCGATAACAAAATGATCCTGTAAAGAAAGCGCGCTGCTCTCCGTTGGATCTTCTCTATCTATTCTATCCATCCTATCTGATACGGATTCCAGCAATGGGCGAACAAGCGTACTGTAACCTACTTCCTTTGTTTTCGGATTGCATTTCCTTAGAATTCTTCCAATGAATCTCAGTCTGCCATCTGCTTTACCGACGATCAACTTTATATGATCATTCCATTTTAAATCACTCCTAATGCATACTGTCAGATAATTTATGGAATTAACTGCTTCCAGTTGCTGACCTGGTGTATTATAGCTAAATGGTAAAGGATCTTTATTTATATGTATTCGCAGCACATTACACTTGTCTACATTGAGATTCAATTGCCATTCCCTACACCATGCGTCAATTCGTTGCAGATCCTCCTGCATTTCAGTACAGATTCCCATTGTTACAACCTCTCGATATACTAGAGCATCATTCGCAAGAAGTCACAGTGAACTTCCGATGTTTTCTACAAGGTCATTTATATATATTGTGAATAGCAACGGTCCTACGACACGCCCCTGCAGCACACCTGATGTCACTCTTATTTCGGAAGACTCCGCTGATGCACATTCAATCAAGTAGATAGCTCGAGAGCGGAGAAACACAAAAAATACGTAAATATTCAAGTATACGTCTGTCAATCACTGATCCACACCAATCCATCTGCACTATCAGTATACATAGAAAGGTGCCTGATAGAGCATTCTTGGAGTTTCGTAACCAGGTTATCAAGATCTGCACATTGCCTTTCTTAAACTGTCTGTTAGTTAAGATATTTAGTTTCGGTGAGATTCATAAATGAAAACTGCCATCACTGACCACAATGGTGCAATTTACTTTACCACAAATACTCAAAATGCTGTTGTATGCAGTGCAGTACAAAACAGTTTATGTATTTTAAAAAGGTACTTTAAGATTCACCAATTCATTCTATCTTATACATTGAGGCGACAAAAGTCTTCGGAGGCCCGCCTCGTTAGCCGTGCGGTATAACGCACTGCCTTCGGGGACCGACACGAATCCGCTCGGCGGATTAGTGTCGAGGTCATGTGTGCCGGGCAGTCTGTGGATGGTTTTTAAGGTCGTTTTCCATCTGCCTCGGCGACAGGCTGGTTCCCCTACTCTGCTTCAGTTACACCATGTCGGTGATTGCTGCTCAAACTCTTTCTCCACATACGCGTACCCCATAATTACCCTACAGCTGAAATATTGGGGCTACACCCGGCTGGTGTGAGACGATTCCGGGGGGGCTCCACTGGGGGACGAACCGCACAATAACCCTGGGTTCGATGTGGGGCGGCAGTGGGGTGAGTGAACTGCTCTAGCCTGTGGGGTTGTGTACCACTGCGGGTTGCGGCGGAGACGAAGCCTCTCCGTCGTTTCTGGGTCCCCAGTCACATACAATACAATAAAAAGTCATAGGATAGCGATAGACACATATACAGATAGCGGCAGTATAGCGTACACAAAGTATAGAATGCCAGTTCAATGGCGGTCTTGTCATTTGTACTCAGGCGATTCATTTGAAAGCATTTCTGACGAGATTATGGCCGCAGGAAGTGAATTAACAGACTTTGAACACGGAATGGTAGTTGGTGCTAGACCCATGGGACATCCCACTTCGGAAATCGTTGGGGGATCCAGCATTCCGAGATCCAGAGTGTCGAGAGTGACACGAGAAGACCAAATTTTAGGCATTACCTCTCACCACGGACAATGGAGTGGCCGACGGCCTTCGCTTAAAGACAGAGAGCAGCGGCGTGTAAGTAGCGTTGTCAGTGCAAACAGATAAGCAACACTGAATGAAATAACAGTGGAAATCTGTGTGGGACGTACGACAAACGTACACTACGGGCCACTTAAATTGCTACACCAAGAAGAAATGCAGATGATAAACGGGTATTCATTGGACATTCACGCAATTTGGGTGCATAGATCCTGAGAAATCAGTACCTAGAGCAACCACCTCTGGCCGTAATAACGGCCTTCATACGCCTGGGCATTGAGTCAAACAGAGCTTGGACGGCGTCTACAGGTTCAGCTGCCCATGCAGCTTCAACACGATACCACAGTACATCAAGAGTAGTGACTGGCGTATTGTGACGAGCCAGTTACTCGGACACCATTAACCAGACGTTTTCAGTTGGTGAGAGATCTGGAGAATGTGCTGGCCAGGGCAGCAGTCGAACATTTTCTGTATCCAGAAAGGACGGTACAGGACCTACAACATGCGGTCGTGCAATATCCTGCTGAAATGTAGGGTTTCGCAGGGATCGAATGAAGGGTAGAGCTACGGGTCGTAACACATCTTAAATGTAACGTCCACTGTTCAAAGTGCCGTCAATGTGAACAAGAGGTGACCGAGACGTGTAACCAATGGCAGCCCATACCATCACGCCGGGTGATACACCAGTATGGCGATGACGAATACACGATTCCAATGTGCGTTCACCGCGATGTCGCCAAACACGGATGCGACCATCATGATGCTGTAAACAGAACCTGGATTCATCCAAAAAAATGACGTTTTGCCATTCGTGCACCCAGGTTCGTCGTTGAGTACACCATCGCAGGTGCTTCTGTCTGTGATGCAGCCTTAAGGGTAACCGCAGCCGTGGTCTCCGAGCTGATAGTCCATGCTGCTGCAAACGTCGTCAAACTGTTCGTGCAGATGGTTGTTGTCTTGCAAACGTCCCCATCTGTTGAATCAGGGATCGAGAAGTAGCTTCACGATCCGTTACAGCCATGCGGATAAGATGCCTGTCATCTCGACTGCTAGTGTTACGAGGCCGTTGGGATCCAGCACGGCGTTCCGTATTACCCTCCTGAGCCCAC
The DNA here is from genome assembly GCF_023898315.1 of Schistocerca nitens. Classification (NCBI taxonomy): domain Eukaryota; kingdom Metazoa; phylum Arthropoda; class Insecta; order Orthoptera; family Acrididae; genus Schistocerca; species Schistocerca nitens. Next base: position 563,085,624 of record NC_064621.1, read on the forward strand.
CGATTCCATATCCTGCTAACAGTCATTTGACTTCGACCAACGCGAGCAGCAATGTCGCCATACGATAAACCGCAATCACGATAGGATACAATCCGACCTTTATCAAAGTCGGAAACGTGATGGTACGCATTTCTCCTCCTTACACGAGGCATCACAACAACATTTCACCAGTCAACGCCGGTCAACTGCTGTTTGTGTATGAGAAATCGGTTGAAAACTTTCCTCGCGTCAGCACGTTGTAGGTGTCGCCACCGGCGCCAACCTTGTGTGAATGCTCTGAAAAGCTAATCATTTGCATATCACAGCATCTTCTTCCTGTCGGTCATGTACGTGGTGTAGCAATTTTAATGGCCAGTAGTGTATGTGTTAGAACAGTGCGGGGAAATACGGCGTTAATGTGATATGGCAGCAGACTAACGACGTGACTGCCTTTGCTAACAGTACGGCATCGTCTACAGCGTCTCTCCTGGGCTCGTGACCCTAGACGACTGGCAAACAGTGGCCTGGTCAGATGAGGCGCTGCTTCAGTGGTAAGAGGCGATGGTACGGTTCGAACGTGGCGTGGACCCCACAATACTTTGGAACCTACTCTGTGGTGTGGCTGGGTGTACATGAGACAGACTGGGTCCTCTGCCCAAACTGCACCGACCATTGCTTACGTTTTGCTACTCGGAGACCACCTGCAGCCGTTCATGGACTTCATGTTCAAGAACAAGGACGGAATTTTTGTGGCTGACAATGCCAGATGTCACCAAACCACAACTGTTTGCGATTGGTCTGAAGAACATTCTGTACATGTCGAGAGAATTATTTGGCCACCCAGGTACCCCAACATGAATCCCATCGATCGTTCGTGGGACTAACCTAGAGGTCAGGTCGTTCTCTATATGCTGCACCGGCAACACATTCGTAATTATGGACTTCCAATGATATGTTGAGTCCACACCACGTCGATCTGCTGTCCTACGCCGGACAAAAAGAGTTCCGGCACGATATTTGGAGGCGTCCCATGACTTCTGTCACCTCAATGCATGAATGAAATTAATATTCAACACAGAGTTCAATATAGAGATGCAGGAAGACCGGCTGAGTGTCGATGACTGATGAAGAAACTGACCCTGAATGTAAATAAATGTAACGAGTTGCGTACAAATAGGTGAAAAGGCCCTCTACTGTTCGATTACAATATTGCTGACAAACCACTGGAAACGCTGACTGCCCTGTAATACCTTGTAGTCTAAAACACCAGAGAAAAATAAAAAGAAATGAGGCGAAAGTAGTCAATTGATTGAGTTACTTTAGGAGAACCTAATGAAATTAATTTATCCACAAAATAAGACACGAAACATCCGTTCGGTTGCTTCATCAACCTGGGACTCTTACCAAGTAGGATTAACAGAAGAGAGAGAGAGCAGATCCAGCTAAGAGTTGCGCGTTTCGTCGCTGTATCATTCAGTAGGCACGAGAGCGTTGCGGAGAGGCTTAACAAACACCGACGGCAGACGCTGAAAGTGAGTTGTACAATAGGGAGGGGCTTGCCATTGAAATCCAAGGGAGTAGGTTCCAAGAAGACATCGGAAACATATTAATTCGTTGTACAACGAGAAAAAAAAAAAGAAATTAGAGAATTAGAAGCTTTGCCTATAACCATTCTTCCGACGCGCCATTGATGATTGGAACAGAATACGTAGAAAAAGATGGCGATACCAGAAGTACCCTCGGCCAGAAGGCTGCTTGCGGGGTAGAAATATAGATGCAGATGTAGGTTTTGCATCAGGACAAAATAAGAAAATACTACACACGATTTATTTGAGGCAGTTAAATGTACATACATCCTTTAGGAAAATTTTTGAGTTAATTTGTACGAGTGGTCAGTTTTTTATAGTTCTGACCAAGGCCCTAGATGTGGCGGCAGTAAAGCCACAGTGTTTCCATATGTGATGATACAGCTGTGGTTTGCGTCCCATGTCCTCTTTAATGAGCAAAACAACGCTCGTGTAATTTATACCGTGCTTCGTTCATGCTGACCATCGTTGTCATCTTCTTAACGACAACTGGTTTTCCAGCACTAATCGCTGTCTGTCACGTTACATAGCGCAACTTTTAAATTTCAAAGGTGGGTTACGCCTGTAACATACGATGTCCCGTGCAGTATTCAGTATCCTCACATTAAGCATCGTTTTACAATTAAGTGTCCATCTGACTACTCGATTGAAACACTTTACATATGTGACACGAAATGTTGTACCTGATTTAATAATAAACTGCTTGAATGACTCGATTTTAGATAGTAATGACAAAAATCAAATGTCTCTGAGCACTATGGGACTTAACATCTGAGGTCATCAGTCCCCAAGAACTTAGAACTACTTAAACCTAACTAACCTAAGGACATCATAGACATCCATGCCAAAGGCAGGATTCAAACATGCGACCGTAGTGGTCGCGCGGTTCCAGACTGAAGCGCCTAGTAATGACACTTCCTGCCAAATTTTACAGCTAAATATTACGCAAGATAAGAGTTAGATAAGAAGCTAACGGATGACTTCAGTATCGCATTGGCACTGTTATGCGGCCGTCAGAACTTATTATCTAATTACCCTATTTAAGGAAGAGATGTGACCATGAGTGCATCGGACTACCAAAACCGTGTAGAAACGAAAATGCTGCAAGAGCACAAGGTAACGGAATCCTAATTTTGCATGTTTGCTGAATTTTGAAACAGTAACTTTAAACAAGAGAAGAACTGGTTCTTCTTGAACATGATAAACGGAATGTTGACGACTGAAATATCTTTGCAACACTTTCCTGTCACAAAGCATAACGACATAAAATACAGTTACATCAGAACATTGGTAAGTGCATCAAAATACCTCAAAATTAATAATTAAATAAAATTAACAAATAAACGAACGAAAATTGCGATGTGTTCTTGTGTTTTGAAAGTGTTGGCCTTAAAAATATATTAATGTCGTAATTTAACTGCGTTATTTCAATACGACGATTTTCACATTAAGTTACTGTCGGCAAAATCGTATCGACAGTTCGTATCGTTTTGTTACAGTATCTTAGTGCATTCATGTCTGTACTGCGTCTAATAACACTGTGACAATTGCATCAAAGCCCATTTTTTGCTACAGTTACCAAAATTCTTTTTTTTTTTTTTTTTAGACGATCAGAACTTTGGACCACAACTATTTCACTCAGGTATATAAGAGGCATTCAAAAAGAAACGAACCGGAGGCATAACTACAGAAACCAGTACCTGTTTGTTAGAATTACTGACCCTGGCTGTTGAGACACTTGTCCCACTGTGACACAAGGCGGTGAATAGCTGCTTTCTGCGCGCCAGATATAAATTTCTAACTACAGTAGCTGAGAGCTTAGTGCAGTGCTCCGGACAGCAAGTACACTGTTTACTACACATCATTGCCTGACACACTCTTTAAATAAAAATGATTTGAATCGAGGACGTGGACAATTCTATTAGCTTAAATATTTCTGCAACAAACTGTTTTTAAACTATCTGATATATTATTACTTGCAGGCAATTCAAGTTACAAAAGTCACTAACACTGACAAAGGGCAACATTGAATATCTAACGCTTATTCTCACAAATGATTAATTATTTATTTATTTTTATTAATAAACATGAAAATTACCTTATAGTAAAAATTAATTACTCAATATTCAATAAAACAGCTTAAGTTCCCTGATATGGATGTCTCGTTCAACAATGAATCTAACTACTCGCGACTGCAGTGCCAATAAATAAAAATATTACGTTCGTTCCTTTTCATACTGTTTTCATTCTAAATCTCCAATCAAATAGTTGTCTATAAGAACGTAGGCTTTCGCATCCGGTGTCATAGTGGTTAAAATTCTTCTGGGTATTATGCCGCGTCATTGCTAAAAACTAACAACAATAATAAACTAAATCCGACATTTCGGCCGAACTGCAACGGCCCTCCTCAGGGCACGACTAAGGAAGGCCGTTGCAGTTCGGCCGAAACGTCGGATTTAGTTTATTATTGTTGTTAGCTTTTAGCAATGACGCGGCATAACACTCAGAAGAATTTTAATCACCAAATAGTTGTCCTCTGTCTCACAATATTTAAACAGAAATCATTTTGCGTAAACACAGATGCACTTAACTTTACGTCTACATTGCCATGATTCCTCTTTTTTTTTATGGGACTCAACATATTAGGTCATAAGTCCCCTAGAACTTAGAACTACTTAAACCTAACTAACCTAAGGACATCACACACACCCATGCCCGAGGCAGGATTCGAACCTGCGACCGTAGCAGCCCCGCGGTTCCGGACTGCAGCGCCAGAACCGCACGGCCACCGCGGCCGGCATGATTCCTCTGCTCGGTGTCTGCCTCACTACTACTAAAACGATAGAACTCCCACATTCCTCGCTGCTAAGCAGCGATGACAAAACTGAGCGCTATTAACAAGCGATTCAAAACTGTCGCTTAGCGTTTTGAGACATCCAAAGTATGCACAGATTCCAGAAATGCAAACAGCCAATTCCCAATAGACCTGTCTGAGTCTCTAATTCAGACATTTTGCTTCGAATAACAATCAGTTTCCTTAAGATGTATGACATCACACTGCACAGTGAATCGTACAAACGCCTAAGTGGTCGGAAAATACCTGCCGCAGCGCGCCGCTTTCGGCTCCTTAAACGAAGCCGTAATCTCCGCGCTCACGCGACGGACGTGACGAGACTGCAGGACGGCTCTCACTCGTATTACCTGCGGGATTTATGCTAAATAAAACAACGACGTCCCCGCTCGATTCTAAACAGCTTTCACGACGATGTTTGGAGCCGCCGTTGAATAAACTTGTGTTATTTCGAAGAGATTGCCGCGATAGGGGTCAATAGGGCATAGGGCGCAGACGTATGTCGTCAGAAACTCGTTTCCTTGTTATTAAAGGTACGTGAAAACGCATTGTGATCGTTCTGTGAGTTCTCGCCTTTCCGTCACAAGGGGAGAGCCGCAGCAGAAAGGAGACGCTTTACACTGTGGGTCGCGGCGTGGCCGATGCGATTTCCACGGCGCGCTCGCGGTGTGAAGGCTGGAGTCTTTTGGCGCGTCGCATGAAAGGACCGAGTCCCCGATGCACGTCGTGTCGCTGGTGTTCTGCGGTCTGCGGTGGCTGTGGTGGATTCGCCACACCAGGAGGCGACAACGGCGACCGACTCTTAAAGAAATGTTCCCCGAAGTGCAGCGCTCTGGCGAAAGGCGCTAGCACCAGAGGCCACGTCTGGAGCCATCACGGGCAGATTGCTGGGCAAGCGTACAGACATTTTTCTACACAACGTAAGCAAATCGACGACTGTAATCGAGCTTAGAGAACTAAACTCCGTCCGAACAGGCCTTGGAAGGCCCAACGGTACCGACCGGCCGCCGTGTCATCCTCAGGCCACAAGCGTCACTCGATGCGGATATTGAGGGGCATGTGGTCAGCACACTGCTCTGCCGGCCGTATGTCAGTTTACGAGATCGGAGCCGCTAGTTCTCAATCAAATAATCGAACATGAAAAGCAAATCATGGACTGTGCGGTAGGTCCCGGCGGAGGTTCGAGTCCTCCCTCGGGCATGGGTGTGTGTGTTTGTCCTTACGATAATTTAGGTTAAATAGTGTGTAAGCTTAGGGACTGATGACCTTAGTGTGGTGTCGCCGCCTGACACCACACTTGCGAGGCGGTAGCCTTCAAATCGGCCGCGGTCCGTCAGTATACGTCGGACCCGCGTGTCGCCACTATCAGTGATTGCAGACCGAGCGCCGCCACACGGCAGGTCTAGTCTAGAGAGACTCCCTAGCACTCGCCCCAGTTGTACAGCCGACTTTGCTAGCGATGGTTCACTGTATACATACGCTCTCATTTGCAGAGACGACAGTTTAGCATAGCCTTCAGCTACGTCATTTGCTACGACCTAGCAAGGCGCCATATTCAGTTACTGCAACTAATTACTTCAAGACTGTGTTCTGAACAAATAATATTGTGAACCATATACCGTCAAGAGCGACGTTCATCATTAATGGATTAAAGTTAAGTATCAAACTAATTCCGTCCGCTTTCTGAATTCTAATTCCTTGTCATGTTCCAGGCCTCACGTCAGTATAGTTCTTCCCTCCTCACGCCAGCCTGCGTGAGCTAAAACGCGTGCATTTCGGCCTCCATTCGTAACACGGTGTTGGCTCTTCAGCCAACACAACACTTAGCAATTAAGCCCCATAAGATTTCACACACATTTGAACATTTTTGAAACGAAAATATCACGGAACGTACTCTGCACCACAAAAACAGTGAAGCAGTCAGAAGACGTGGTCTGATGTCGATGTAATTTCGTGCATCGGCTGGTATACAGGGTGATTTTTCCCACCGTGTACGAAGTCTAGGGGCTGACCGATGAGAGGATACGGAATAAAAATGGTCTAATGAGCGTATGTCAGGCCATTTATTCAATCGTACTTTGTTACAGAGACTGCGGTCTAATACGCGCTCTTTCATGCAGCCACAGTTGCAGCATGCATGACTTCCTCCTAGGGGATGGTAGTGTTCCTCATACGTCATACCCTAGCGCTCTCGCTTGCCACAGTAATTTGTAATATTGTGTCCGATTCACTTCTCTTGCTGACTCACCTTGTAGTGGATGTGATAAGAGCATTGTACACAATGGTTCCGTATTCGAATCGAGAGCTTGGCGACGTGGAGTTTACTTACGAAAAGGCAAATGGCAACGGGTAGCGAGCAACAAAGTTATATCAGGAGACCTATCCCCACGTACAGTAACCACAGCATTCAGTGTTTGCAACAATGTTTCGCCGTATGTTTGAGCAAGGGTCGTTTCAGGAAGCAAGAAATCATGAAGGACGTACACGAAATGTTCGGACACCAGACTTGGAGGAAACTGTGATTAACTGTGTCGAAGGTGTTGGCTTCTCAGTACCATGTTGCTGGCCCGCAAGTGCAGGGTAAGTCAGACGACCGTGTGGAACATTCTCCATGACAATTGTTGCTACCCTTATCACTTACAACTTATGCAGGGCTTACTAGCCGCAAACTTTCCACGTCGGGAGGAGCAGTTTTGTCACTCTTTTCTTCACCAGGCAACCAAGATTCCCGGATTTGTGTCATCCATCCCATTCACAGATGAGGCTCCCTTTACGCGGAGTGACATCTTCAACTTTCATAACAGTCATCCATGGGAAAGTATGCAAACCCCCATAGTAAGGTGACAGCGAATCATCAGCATTGTTGCAGCCAGAATGTATGGGCCTGGATAATTTGCTACCGTTTTTGGGCACAGTATTCTTTCCACTTTGCCGAACAGGCTGGAGCTATGGGCGTTTCTTGCGGGTGACTTTGTCTCCCCTGCTGGAAGAAATGCCATTGAGGATTCGAACGTCTATGTGGCTGCTACACGATGGTGCTCCAGATCACTTCGCCTTTAACGCCGGGGCCCATCTCATTCGTGTCTTCCCTGCTCGATGGATGGAGGAGGCTCAGTTGCATGGTCGGCTCGTTCACGAGCCATTTCTGGTTAAGGGGGCATCTCAAAAGTGTCGTGTATGCAGAGCCTATTTCAGACGTGGATACACTGGAGCAGCGTATTCATGCTGCCTTTGACACTCCTTGATGCAGCCTGGCCGATGTGAACGTGTGAGACAGAACAAGCTACGGCGCGTAACGGCAAGTGCTGAGCCACATGGAAACCAGTTTCTACACATACTGCATGGTACAGCGCATATTAGACTGCCGTCTCTGCAACATTGTATGACTGAATAAACGCTCTCTACCATGGAGCAATAGACCTGTTTGGGTCTCTAATTCAGACATTTTCTTTCGAATAACGATCAGTTTCCGTAAGATGTATGACGTCACACTGCACAGTGAATCGTACCAACGCCAAAGTCGACGGAAAATACCCACCGCAGCGCGCCCCTTTCGGCTCCTTAAACGAGTCCACATTTCCGGACATAAGTTCATTTGACCTACATTGTTCCGTATCCTCTTATCGATCAATCCCAAGAGTTTGTAGACGGTGGAAAAACTTACCCTGTATAAGTGACTAGCTTAGCGTCAGCTGCTTCGCCCGTTCAGGCTATATGGTCCGCACTGATATTTATTTATTTTTTTTCTTTAATTGAATGTTTATGTTGTTCACAAACTGCAATACCTTCTAAACTTGTCGCACCAAATAAGATCATAAAAACACGGCCTTTGCTGAATACACTTCTGAAGTAAAAATGTGATTCTGGTAGCTGGAGGGCAAGGCTTTTGTTAGTCATGTACTTTACGTTCTTGTGGTGGTATTTCGATAGAAACCTCATCCCGTAACACATTATTATTCATATCTAACCGAGAAGTGAAACATCAGTTTGCATAGACTTACCTTTAAAAAATTTTTAACATAACGAAATATTTTCTTAAAAATTTTTCATCCCCTATTTTATCTCCGTAGTGATTTAATTTCCAAAACCGCTGACACAGTGATTTTCCATTTCTGACTGAGAAACGCAATTCCAGCTTCCGGAGGTCTAGCTACAAACTTGCCTTAATAGCGATATGTTTTCAAAAAACCTTTCATCCACTGTTTCTCCCCGTTAGGAGTTTAATTTGGAACAACAGTTCTTAAGCGATGCCTACAGTGCAAGATTCACATCCTCCCCAAATTTGAAGTTTCTATCCTTAGTAGTCTGGGCTGTGCGAAGATGGGTCAGTGAATAAGTCTCGCTCTATTCCATACCCTCAGTGGTTGAATTTTCGAAAACAGTGAAACATGCATTTTTTCCTTTTAACTGAAAAGCCAGACACCATTTTTCATAGATATAGTTTTAAAAATTTTCATAAAACGTTTCATCCTCATATTTTACCCCCTTATGGGCTCGGTATCCGAAAACAGTGAAATACACTTTTTTTTCTAACGGAGAAGCCAAACAAAATTTTCATAGATTTATCTTCAAAAATGCTTGTATAGTGAAACATTTCCATTAAAACTTTCGATCTCTGTTTTACCGCCATAGGGGTTCAATTTCCTAAAACAGTTATTTCTAACCGAGAAGACAAATTTAAATTTTTATAAATTTAGTTTTAAAAAAGTTTTCGCAATGAAATACTTCATAAATCATAGTGAATGAAAAATCGACTATTTTTAACAACCGATGCGATAATCGAATGTTTTTTTCTTTCATACGTTTTTTTCAGTCGAATGAAACAACCAAATGCCAGGTCAGCTGTATGGATGTTTTCAATCACACACCGCGTTTGAGTGATTTTACTCAAAGTGAGACAACCGGAATCCAAACTCATCTTCCCCGAGGAAGGCTTCTACCAGTTTTTTCTTCTTCTGCAAAGAATTTGTGTTAGTATTACGCAAGTACGACTTATTAAACCGATTATTAGGTAATATTCACGCGTTTCAACATTGGTTGCGGACGTTGTTGTTGTTGTTGTTGTCTTCAGTCTGGAGACTGGTGTGATGCAACTCTCTATGCCACTCTATCTTGTGCGAGCCTCTCCATCTCTAAATAACTACTGCAACCTACATCTGCTTACTGTATTCATCTCTTCGTCTCCCTCTACGACTTTTACCACCCACACTTCCCTCCAGTACTAAATTGGTGATCTCTGGATGTCTCAGAATGAGGCCTATCAACTGATCGCTTCTCTTGGTCAAGTTGTGCCACAGATTCCTTGTTTCCCCAATTCTATTCAGTATCTCCTCATTTCTTACGCCATCGGCACATGTACAGGTAATCTTCAGCATTCTTCTGTAGCACCACATTTCAAAAGGTTCTATTATTTTCTTGTTTGAACAGTTTATCGCTCATGTTTCACTTCCATACATGGCTACACGGCAGACAAATACCTTCAGAAAATACTTCTTGACACTTAAATCTACTCTCGTTGTTAACAAATGTCTCTTCTTCAGAAACGCTTTCCTTGCCATAGCCAGTCTATATTTTATATCCTCTCTAGTTCGACCATCCTCAGTTATTTTGCTGCCCAAATAGCAATACTCGTCTACTACTTTAAGTGTCTCGTTTCCTAATCTAATTCCCTCAGCATGATCTGATTTAATTCGACTATATTCCATTGTACTTGTTTTGCTTTTGTTGATGATCATACAATTACCGTCTGGTTTCAGTAGAAATTGTAAATAGCGTTCAAAATGGTTCAAATGGCTCTGAGCACTATGGGACTTAACATCTATGGTCATCAGTCCCGTAGAACTTAGAACTACTTAAACCTAACTAACCTAAGGACAGCACACAACACCCAGCCATCACGAGGCAGAGAAAATCCCTGACCCCGCCGGGTAAATATCGTTTCGCTCCCTGTATTTTATCCTGGCTATCTTCAGACTGTCAAAGAGAATATTCCAGTCAACACTCTCAAAAGCTTTCTCTAAGTCCACATATGCTATAAATTGTAGATTTGTCATTCCCTTACCTATCTTCTAAGATAAATCTTAGGGTCACCTTGCTTGTTCCTACATTTCTCCGGAATCCAAACTCATCTTCCCCGAGGAAGGCTTCTACCAGTTTTTTCTTCTTCTGCAAAGAATTTGTGTTAGTATTATGCAAGTACGACTTATTAAACCGATTATTAGGTAATATTCACGCCTTTCAACAACCGCTTTCCTTGGAATAGAAATTACTACATTCTTATTGAAGTCTGAAGGTATTTTGCCTGCAGTCATTAAATGAATGTTTCCGCTCACTCATCCTGTTTGATTGGTTTCACTAAATGTGAGACAACTGACTGAAAAAAGTCTCCGTAGGTTGAGGCCGCTATATGAATTTCACTCACGCACCGTCTTCGAATGGACTTACTTATATCTTTTTCAGCCGCTTCGGTTATACATGAACTATGACTAGGATTAGCAACTTTTTTAGAGATAAATAGTGTTTCTTATTTCAAGGAAATGTGAACAAAAGGTATATTTCTAAAAATTCTAAATATTTTATTTATTTACTGAAATACGATTTTTCGTTCTTGTGGAATTAAATATCATTTATTGTTGGTTTGTAAAGGTTAATATTTGGTGCTGCACTGCAGAATTATGTATATATAAATGAACAATCACTTTCTGCATGTTTTTATTAGGTGAGTTTCTTGTCTGTTTTTTTCGGTACAGATTTTGCAATTGATTTTGAACTAGCTTCCCGATACGCTAGAGACTTGAAACTTTCAGCACAGCTCAGAACTGGACACCACTGTAATATTAACTTGCTTCCTAGTCTGGTGCGTGGCTGAGGATACTTCGTTTTTCGCTGTGTCTGTTCGGTGCAAATTTTGCAACTGATTTTAAACTAATTTCCCTGTAAGCTAAAGACCTGAAACTTCCAAATTAACGCACAAGTGGATGAGAATGCAATTTAACTCGCCTTCTCTTCTGCCGTGTGGCGGAGAGTACATACTATGTGTAGAGCTGCTATTTACCTGTTTTCTTGTTCAAGGCGCAAATGGTTCAAATGGCTCTGAACACTATGGGACTTAACTTCCGAGGTCATCAGTCCCCTAGAACTTAGAACTACTTAAACCTAACTAACCTAAGGACATTACACACATCCATGCCCGAGGCAGGATTCGAACCTGCGACCGTAGTGGTCGCGCGGTTCCAGACTGAAGCGCCTAGAACCGCTCGGCCACTCCGGCCGGCCAGGCGCAAATGTTTTGTAGTTAAGAATGATCACAGTTAAGCTTCCCTGAGAGTTCGATTCTGTCTCATTTATACATTCGCATTTTTTTTTCGCGAAATTTGCCTACGAAGAAGCAATATATTGGTTGATTCAGTTGAAGAGAGACTGAAATACCACATGGCTCTGTTGTAATCTCATCAATATGGTTTAAATCAGTTAAAAAATTTCATACATACAAAAGTAAAAAGCAGAAAATAACTGTTTAAATAGAGGAACTTTTTAATATAAGACGGTCTTAAAACGGACTAAGATATATTAAATAATCTCTCTCTTAGTGCCATATAGATTCCTAAAGTGATACAGATAATCCTGAAAATATGTGATTGTGAATTTTTAATGGCTACGATGCTACCTGTAAAACTGAAAACGTCGAGGACACGTATGCAGCAGATGATGTAGTTTTCTGTACAGAATATTTAGCGTCCACACATACAAATGGCTGAATATTCAAATGATTTTGCATTTGTGGACATCATCACACATTGCCTGTAAAACCGTATGCAAACTGTCGCTAAAATGAGGCAAAATTTCTTTCTTCTTCATATGAGAGCAACAACAGAGCACTGTAATGATGACGTCCTAGGCAGGACATGGAACTGCAATACCGCTTAGATAACCTGTGTGCTACAGATGTGACCATCCGTCCCTCCGTCCCACCTTCCTTCGTGGCAGTCATGTACCCAGTTTTTTCGAAACTAATTCGGAACACCTATTTGTCCTGCATTTAACAATTACGAAACGATTTATCCCGAATTATAGGTTCATTTCACCTGAATCGGTATACTGCTACTAGAAAGGTATTTTCTCAATTTCCAATGTTTGGGGAAGTGACGAAACACAATTTGTTGTAGAAACTACGAAAGAAATGTTAATGACTAGAGTGAATTAAGCTGAAACTTAATTCGAATGTTTTAATAAAGCTGTTGAAGAATACGGACATGCTGAGGAAAATTTACAGTTCTGATGAATACTGTGTGTCTGCTCGCATTCCTTCATTTTGGAAGGCGCTAACAAAATATAAATTAATGTACTTCTTGTAGCAAGTTAAAGTGAACAGTTTGCATTTAATACATTCAATCAAGACTTTTTTGTGGTTTCAAGATTTTTTAATGTGTCCCGAATCTGGAAGTAGAAAATATAGTCATCTTAACACACTAAACTCTGTTAAGCGGCTACTAAACCCTACGTGTGTATGAACACGATGCCGCAAAACTTGCTTTTCTACCATTTCGGGAATATATGTGATTAAAGTTGTAAAGACAGTTTTGGAACACCCTGTTTTTTCCATACTTCTTTATTGAGAAAACGAGAAGCCGACAATTGGCGATAGCATTCACAGCGACCCCACCCCGCCAGCCACAAAACTGAATATCTTAAATGACATTCGCCATCTGCTCAATGAGCTGTACAAAACTGATGTCATTTGCGTTCATATTCCTTACTGCAAATTAGTAGTACGTTTGAACATGAACGTCCCTGTAATGCGCTTTCACATATCCTCGTCACTCTCATGCATATTCTACACTACTGGCCATTAAAACTGCTACACCAAGAAGAAATGCAGATGATAAACGGGTATTCATTGGACAAATATATTATACTAGAACTGACATGTGATTACATTTTCACGCAATTTGGGGGTATTGATCCTGAGAAACCTGTACCCAGAACAACCACCTCTGGCCGTGCTAACCGTCTTAATACGCCTGGGCATTGAGTCAAACAGAGTTTGGGTGACGTGTACAGGTACAGCTGCCCATGCAACTTTAACACGATACCACACTTCATCAAGAGTAGTGACTGGCGTACTGTGACGAGCCAGTTGCTCGGCCACCATTGACCAGACGTTTTCAATTGGTGAGATATCTGGAGAATGTGCTGGCCAGGGCAGCAGTCAAACAATTTTTCTGTATACAGAAGGGCCCGTACAGGACCTGCAACATGCGGCCGTGCATTATCCTGCTGAAATGTATGGTTTCGCAGGGATCGAATGACGGGTAGAGCCACGGGTCGTAACACATCTGAAATTTAACGTCCACTGTTCAAAGTGCCGTCAGTGCGAACTAGAGGTGATCGAGACGTGTAACCAATGGCACCCCATACCATCACGCCGGGTGATACGCCAGTATGGCGATGACGAATACACGTTTCAATGTGCGTTCACCGCGATGTCGCCGAACACGGATGCGACCATCATGATGCTGTAAACAGAACCTGGATTCATCCCCAAAAATGATGTTTTGCCATTCGTGCACCCAGTTTCGTCGTTGAGTACACCATCGCAAGCGCTCCTGTCTGTGATGCAGCGTCAAGGGTAACCTCTGCATGGTCTCCGAGCTGATAGTCCATGCTGTTGCAAACGCCGTCGAACTGTTCGTGCAGATGGTTGTTCTCTTGCAAACGTCCCCATCTGTTGACTCAGGGATCGAGACGTGGCTGCACGATCCGTTACAGCCATGCGGATAAGATGCCTGTCATCTCGACTGCTGGTGATACGAGGCTATTGGGATACAGCACGGCGTTCCGTATTAACCTCCTCAACCCACTGATTCCGTATTCTGCTAACAGCCATTGGATCTCGACCAACGCGAGCATCATTGTCGCGATACAATAAACCGCAATCGCGATAGGCTACAATCCGACCTTTATCAAAGTCGGAAACGAGATGGCACGCATTTCTCCTCCTTACACGAGGCATCACAACAACATTTCACCAGTCAACGCCGGCCAACTGTTGTTTGTGTATGAGAAATCGGTTGAAAAGTTTACTCGTGTCAGCACGTTGTAGGTATCGCCACCGGCGCCAACCTTGTGTGAATGCTCTGAAAAGCTAATCATTTGCATATCACAGCATCTTCTTCCTGTCGGTTAAATTTCGCGTCTGTAGCACGTCATCTTCGTGGTGTAGCAATTTTAATGGCCAGTAGTGTACATCTGTTGGTCGGATGGAGGCGAGCGCCCGCTGGCGTTGCCGGCACAGAAACACAAGCTAGGAGACATTCCCCCCTCTCATGTGGGCTCTCCCCGCGCACCATCGTGCCAATTGACCAAATTATCGTCTAGATACTACTTGTTTTCGGGGAGAATAATCCTATTTGGCCCAGGGTTTTCGAAGTTTTTTGTCTTGAGTCGGTAATTTAAGTGATTGAAAGGCCCACCCCAGCGATGCGTCAGGTTAATTAGTACGCGTTAATGGTCCCTGGAACAATTTTATGCACAACAGTAAACGAATTAGTTTTAAATTACGAAGAGAAAATGTACTCCATCAGTACATAATTAACTGAATATGCATACTGCTTACTTTAACTTTGGCATAAGCCCGACGTACGTCCTCACTTAGGACCGCCCTCCTTCAGTATAGTGTAGCACTACTGTAGTTCAAGTAATTAAATTATTGCATGTTGGTATCGCTCAGAAGAATGAATGGACAGATCGATCACCTAAAATACAGAAGAGTGGTTTCAGTCAAAAGAATGAACACGTGGTTCAACCGATAGAAAACTGCTGACTGTTTCCGGTTGAAAAGAAATAATGAATAATTCAGTAAATATGCAAAGCCACAGCGGTGTCGAATCTTTTCATTCGATTGCTACCACTGATTGCATTTTTTCGAAAAAAGTAATCCAACCGCAGGCAAAACTACAATCAACTGACAATAGTTTTTTCATTGTGATGAGAGTCAACTACTCACAAGTTCATCCGATTTTGCTATTAATGTAAACCTTTAGGCAACTATGTGGTTGTGACAATCATTTATGATCTATCGAAATTCTACGCTTGTAACACAACCTAGCGGCAGCAATTACTACTCATTATCTAGTCTAAGTTTGTGCTGTGGTTAAGTGCGTCTGTCTGGGTATTTGTAGTCTCTTTCTTTATGTGGTTACCTTACGCACTCAGTGTAACTGTCTGCATATCAGCATTCTGAGCTGTCATTGGCTCTGAGCACTATGGGACTCAACTGCTGTGGTCATAAGTCCCCTAGAACTTAGAACTACTTAAACCTAACTAACCTAAGGACAGCACACAACACCCAGCCATCACGAGGCAGAGAAAATCCCTGACCCCGCCGGGAATCGAACTCGGGAACCCGGGCGTGGGAAGCGAGAACGCTACCGCACGACCACGAGATGCAGGCTGAGCTGTCATTGGCAATTCTGTGTGGGCGTGTTCATTTCTGTTCTTGCTGTAATGTGATCTATAATTTGGTATCAAGTATGTTGAAGTCGGTCCAGTTCCTTTTCTCCGTTTTTATTTTCTTGATGTACGTCGCGAGTCAGGCGATTGTGTCTTAGGCTCCCGTCCTGCCTACACTAAAGAACAGCGTATCCAGCACACGTTAATTCTACACAAGACCGCTCAGATTCCTGACCTGAAATTCAACGCTTTAGATTCTTGGCATGTGGGGCCATAGCCAGATAAGTAATGTACCACGTATCGGCTTGCATTATGTCCAGCCCAAATCCTGTATCGTTGTGATCAACACGTCGCCCACAAAAAATGCTTCAAATGGCTCTGAGCACTATGGGACTTAACACCTGAGGTCATCAGTCCCCTAGAACTTAGAACTACTTAATCCTAACTAACCTAGGTACATCACACACATATATGCACGAGGCAGGATTCGAACCTGCGACCGTAGCGGTCGCGCGGCTCCAGACTGTAACGCCTAGAGCCGCTCGGCCACCACGGCCGGCCGTCGCCCACACTTCCAGTCAGTGGCCAATTGCAGAATCCTAGTGATGCCGCTGCTTCTTTATTCAAGCAGTTCCTCACTTGGCCTCAGAGGTCTGAGTGGAACCCTTTCCAGGCTTCTCTACCTCATAAACATCCGAAGACGTAAAGGAAATCCAACTCTGGTCCTTCGGCACCGAAGGCAGTGACGCTAACCATTAAGCTGCGTACTCAAGAGACAAAACATTAGTAAACACTTTAAAAGGATAACTGGTCATTTCGGAACGTTGTAGAAGTAATAGAAGCGGTTCCCGGGCGTCATATGGTCCACCGCCATTGACGTAAATCGCCGCAGCGAAGCAGTGTGTACGTGCCTCTCGACTTTCTGAAATCGGTACAGTAAGGTACGTCGATGTGCGGACATGATAGAGTGACAGAAAAGATGTGTCGTGCTTGCACGTGGTCATGAGCACAACGTGAATGAAATTGTCTGTTTTTTCTTATATCAACGCAGATCGCCCAGCGTGTCTACAAGGAATGGCGTACTATTCACAGCCGCGTAATACGGTGTAAAAGTGCTGGTCGTAGAAAGATCCGAACACCGACTGGAGACAAGTGCCACGCCTTATTAATGACAATCGGTTTCAAAGCCAGCAGCAAATGTTGCGGTCAGTAGATCCAGGTAGATTTCAACCAGTTTCACAGCGAACGTTCCGAAGAAAACAGAACGCAACGAACCTGCACGTCTTCAGTAGCCCAAACAACACGAAAACTGGACAATAGCTGACTGGAGGTTCTGCTGCGGTGAGGGTTGTTCTCTCACTATCCTTTAAACAATCATTCCACCTACTTGTTTTCAGGTGTCTGCCACTTCTCTGCTTTAGCCGACAAAAGCAGCGTCCACAAAAATTCGACTAAATGCCTGCCACCCAAAGGCCAGATAACTCCATTCCATGGGCAAAAACTGAAAGTTAGTTAAACTATTGAACATTCAGGATTCTTGCATGACTCGACTGAAAAAAAAGTCTAAAATTTCGTTTAATTTGATTTGTCGTCTTTAAAAGAGGGAAAATGGTTATCAAGTCCTTATTTAATTCCCCGATATCGGTTTTACAATGTTACTGACTGTCTCTGTTATAAGTTGACACCTGAAAACAGCCCGTCCTTAACAGTCACTGACCAACCGCTTCTTGCGAGTTACCACAGTCAGTCGTTCAGTAGGCTTTTGGTAAAGAAGTGCTCACCGTTAAGTCTCGTCGTCTTCACGAATCACGGCAAGCGGAGTTTATGTACTACATGAAGTGTTCACAAACGACTATCTCCTTAAAAAAAAAAAAAAAAAACCTCAGAAAGCTCAAACTTTCACAAAATACTCAATACTGTAGTCGCTTTTCGTCAATGACACGAGGACCGATCAAACGCGCGAAATTGTTCATTTTGGCACAAATTTGAACAGCGCGGTTTAACTTAGGTTAAGATAGCCAGAAGACAGCTCGTGACCGACTACTCGACTCACAGAGCAAGCCGTATCAAATGCGCGGGATATCCCGAATTCCTATTGGCACGTATGTTAAGCAGCCAATCAGATCATCTCGAGCACTCTATACTCGCGGCATTTCTAATGCCAGCCGATCAGATTACCACTAGTCATTCGGACTAGAAATCTCGTAATTCCTAAACTAAATACAACTTAATGAAAACAAAAGACAATTTTTACACTCAACGCCCCTTCTGGCTGCCTTTTACAAAATCAAGCTCACTCAGACATACGTCACAAATTCCACTACTGTACAACACATTTACATAGTTTTAATAAAATATCGCATTCTCACTTTACATATTCCTCCATTCACTCTATCAGTCTCTCCAAAACACTCACACAAACACAAGGAAATAAGAATTTTCCAATGTGCCTTTCATTACATCAGAAATCTGTGGGAAAGAAATTAAAGAAAATTCCAGAAAATTATATTATATGAAGCTATGTTCTTGGCTGTAGTTTCAGCTGATATAGATGAATATATTACAGTTCCTAACTCAGTTTCACAATTCCAGCAGGGTTATTGTTTTGTAAAAAACTTGTATCTCAGGAAGTATTGAAGTTATTTGTTTGAAAGTTTAACAATATGATTCTGTTGAAACGTCCCCTTAGAACAATTATACGTGACTGTGCTTATACTGACACACAATATTTTCAGGGCAACGCAATCTGACTTTCAATAATCCCTACAAAAGAATGGCCCTGACTAACATTAACCTATACCTTTCACAAATCACTTACCTCACAAAAATCTTCGTTATTCGAACTACTGCAATACAGCGAGCGCCACTACTGCCAGCTAAATAAAAGATTCAAACTACTGAAGGCACTAACTACTCATAGGCATAGTTAGCAAATGAAAGATTTTGATAGAGAACAAACAATGTATTTACCTCAATAGTGTTCAAAAGTCATAATGTATATAGCAGTTCATGACTTCCAGTCTTACAAATTTCAAAACTCCGCCATCTCTCTCCCCACATCCATCACTGCTGGCGGCTCACCTCCAACTGCGCAACGCTACGCGCTGTTCACATCCAGCTGCCGCTGCCCAACACTACAATGGCAGACAACAATTCAAACTAGCCACAGACTGCACACAGCACAGCCAGTGATTTTCATACAGAGCGCTGCGTGGCGTTACCAATAAGAAAACCTAAACAGCCTACTTACATAGCCCCCATGCTCCCCACAAAAAATTTTACAAATTGTTTTGGGCACCGGCCAATACAGATTTGAAAAATTTTTTCATAATTACAGTAAGAAAGATATCAAATGCACACACTTATTAATACAATGTTGGTCATAAGCTAAAATTTTCTCACAGTCCATAAAGACAGTCCTGATCTTTCATCACAGTAAAATTGCAGTGTTTTTCTCAAAGTCTGAGCAGTAAAAGAAAATGCACACGGAAGTAGTGGATTTCCATGCAGTCTCGAAGAAGTGTTGTCCTTCCAACAGGAAGACAGTGCTGACTCTTGACATGCAGACAGGTAATGGGCCACAATAGAGCAAACCCACAGCAGAGTCATTCGAAGTTTTGAAGAATATTGGTAGGTAGGTCATCACAGAGTAGACCCACTGTAGTCCTGGTAGAGATTACGGTATTGGTGGGCTACCAGAGGTGTAGACCCACTCCAGTCGTTGTAGAAATAATGGTATTGGTGAGTCAGCAAAGGTGTAGACCCACTGTAGTCCTTCCAGAAATAATGGTATTGGTGGGTCATCAAAGATACAGACCCACTGTAGTCCTTGTAGAGTTGGCCAGCAGCCATCTGTTGTGACTGTGCAGGTGCACAATCACCATTGAAGAGTCTTGCGGATAATATAGCAAGTCCATAACCACCACTTGTGCACTCAAAAAGTTTTTGGAATTGTCCTTAGAACCAGCAATGTTGTTATCCAGTCCCTTGCTGAATTATTAACACACGTGCAAACACTAACAGTCCCTACTTCTCACATATTGTCCATATACTATGACCAACAGAAACGTGTGCAGTGAAATGTAACTTACAAGTTAATAATATGATGAACTGGTATCAATTACAATTTTATAACATAAGAATACAATAACAATGGTACAAAATACATCATTAAAACATAATAATACAGATAACGTTTGTAGTAACAGGGGCTTTACAAAAGAATAGAAATAAACATATACATCAGTGTTACAGGAATTATGACATAAGTAAATACATCAAAGATCAGAAAAACTTTTCAAACATCAACTTCACACATGAGCATTAAAACAAAACAGAATAAATGATGTCTAAACATCTTTACAAAGTAAATAACATATTATCAGAAAAATTATACAACGTAACTCTCATCAGATAAACACATAAAGACAGGAAGAACACAAATACTCAAGGGTACACAAACACATAGTGGGATAACACAAAAGGAAAGGACAGGGTTTGTTTTCAGTGTAACATTTTGTACTGCAGTCCAACCCAAAACTTCATTCCATAGATCGTCCCTCTTATTTTAACATTTGCTCCAGCCACAAAAAATCATACCCAAGCATGCTTTCTGTATTCTGTTCACATCCTCTTTCAAAAATAGTTTTTCTCCACTGTACACTACTTTTTTGGCCAAACCATTTGCTTATAGCTTCTCAATGCATTTCTTCCAATTCATCATAGTTAGTTTCTTATATAGTCTACCCCCTCTTAAGCTAACTTAAATCTACTGAGCTCAGATGTTAAACTAAGGGATGAGGCAATGCAGCAGCACAAAACAATTAACACAAACAGCAATGACAAAAAAATGGAAAATTGCAAAGCAAGCTACAGTAAATCTAAATTACCAATCAATGCAACATTACAACTAATATGAGCCAACGTGCAGCAACAACAAAAATAAATCAGTAGTAAAACTAGCTTAACAGAGTAATACAAAGTGAAATTTAGTAGCACTATGCCTGGCAAACAGCAGCAGCAAATGCAGTAACTTATATCTGAACATGACATAGCTCAAGAAGAAAAAAATATTTCGCTAAAGACAACAATGCAGACAAGGGAAATGTATATTCACATTTTAATGTCTATGTAAGTAAAGTGGTGCACCACAAGAAGTTATTCTAGAAAAACAATTACCACGAAGTTGAAAAGAAAATTCCGTATGCAATTCCTGTGAAGGGAAATGTCTTTTTATGCTCCTTCGTTTTTTTTAATAGAACATAAAATTATTTACTGGATCTGTAGGCATAAAATATTTATATTAGTACATCTATTCAATTTTATTTTAACCAATGCTTCTGCAGCTAGAAACTAGATATTAAACAAAATGAGCAAACTCTCAACTAGAAAGACAACAGATGTAAAATGTTTCTCATCATTTCATTAGGCATTTTAGTAATTATCAAAAAGCTCCACAGTATAATCATATATTTTCAAGTTTGAGCGTGTCGTATTTGCGATGCTTTCTACAAAGAAATGTCAATAGCGAGGATAATGGCCTCCCCTTTTCTTTGCCTCTGAAAGGTACACACTAATGGCTTTTTCTCCAGGCGACTAGCACACCTGGGTGCCACCTGGGTCACTTAACTTCCTTACCGAAATATTTACGACGGCAGTTTGCGCTACAGTGACAGTCTCATATAAAAAATTTCACAGGTCAAGAATTTGCGTTACAAATCTGTAGAAACAAAATCCTGTAAATATAACAGAGTCCAAAAATTTTTTGTCGGCATTGTAATACATTCACGCATTTACATACAGTTCATAACTCTTAAAGTACGATTCTTGGTTTCCAACAACCTTTTTCACAAACCAGAGTCCCTAACCACTACTCATTATTCCTTACCTTATTACACATATACATATTCGTCGACATTTCTTCAATATTTCATCATAATAAATACGTAGCATAATCAAATTCCTCATATAGCATCAGCTTATTGATCATAAACATACCGCAACAGCATAATACACATCGTCATCATAACATCATAAAACCTCAGCCAAATCTCAAAAAAGGCGTAGCTTTCTGCAATTATGTCAAAACCTAAAAAAAAATTCTCTGCTCATTTCAATAGTGTCATCTACCTCAAACGTACATTAAAAATCATGATCCCATACCAAATACATCATTCAAAGCTCTCATAGTATCACAATGGTTCCGAAAAAATATGAAGAGGTCACAAAGTACATACAAAATACAGTTTCATAAGTGTGAAGTTATCCAACTGCGTAATTGCGTAAACATCTGTCACTGACGTAGTAAAAAAAATGTTTGTTTCTCTGTTAAATAATCAAGTAGCTGTGTAATTCTGTGTTGGAGAAATATGGTACCGATGTGTAAAGTTGTATAAGCAAATACCATATTAGCTAGGGCTCCTTGTGCTTGCCACACACATGGTACACAAAGTAAGCGTGTACCCCCCTGAGGATTAATGTAATTATACCCTCAGGTGTTACAGATTACAGCAATGGAATGAAATGTATCACGGAAAACTTTCCTTGTAATTCAAAAATCTTTAAAAATAAATGTTTTAAGTATAAAATTAATCACTCAAATACGTGTACTGTAGCGCTAAACTGTGCGTCTTGTTGCAACATAATCTCTGAGGAAGTGTCGTAGTTATCGTCCTCCGAAAGCTAAGTTCTGCAGAAGTCAATGTACTTACCTCTTGATAAACAAAAGTGAAATGCTTTGCGTATAGATATCGTAGTTATTATGCTTATTGGCGTGATGAAGACAGTACTGTACAGTAACGTATTGTTGTGCCACGAAAAAGGCTGTCTCATTGTTGCTACTAAAACATGTTTTACTTTCCAGATATGAAACAGAAACACCGCAAAAGCAACATTGTAAATTGTCACTCGTTAGTAGCGTCGTGATAAAACCGTGTAGTTGTCACATAAACTAACCACTGTGTCATCTGGTATCTCACAGAAAGTACTTTAAATCCAGAATGTATTTTCAAGTAAACCAAAATGGTGCATTAAAATCTCATTAGCAGTACTGGTAAATGTTCTAAGTATGTGAGCCTTATAGTCGTTATGTAATCGTGCAACTAACAAGCAAGAATGTACACACAGAATAACACTGTGTCGTCTGCTCACAATAACAATGCATTCGTAATTTCTGTTTAAATAAGTTCTCTTGGTTTTTGACTGGATATTTAACTTCATACATTGTTGCATGTCAACAGATTCTAAGTCTGACAAAGCATATTAGTAATGTAAAGTGAAAAATTTTATAGCAAAGACGAAGTTAAAAAGTAGATTATCTCTCAATAAATGGTTTTACATGTGAAATGTGGTGTAACTCTTTGCTCTTCCTAGTATGCAGAGTTTCAACTTTAACGCAATTATCATGTGGTATACGTCGGTAAAGAATACTGGAATTTTTCTCAAGGTTAGCGTCTATGTTATTTTTCCCTGAGCCAGCGCACGTTTATGTCTGCGGTGCGAGTCATTGTCTGTTTCTTTGTTGGCGCGCGTCGTTATTGGGATTAGGAGACCTTACTTCTACAAATTCACCTTGTCGAAAGTGCCCTGCTCTGTTTGAATCTCGGCAGTTCTGATGCAATTCGAGTCCGTCGTTACGATTATATCGTCTGTCGTCATGTCCGTAATTCCTGTAATTTCTTTCTTGTCGGTTAAGTGGTGGAAAATTTCTCCCTGAATTATCACTGCACGGTGGACCGCTGCGTCTGAACTTATTCTGTCTCCCGTCATAATAATAGTTCTGGTTGCCATATCGTCTGTTTCTATGATTGTCTCTGTCATATTCATTACTACGGAAACGCGATCTTTTTCTGTAACTATTACTATGCCAGTGGTTGTGATATGGGTGGTGTCTGTTTTGTTCACGATTTGCGTTGTAAGAATAGCCTTGTTGTGTCCAGTTATTATTTCTTTCATCGCGGAATTGCGACGGATGTGACCTGTAATTGTTGTGTTCCTGTTTTCGCGTTCCGCGATTGTCAGTGTCAATTTCTAATTCTTGTAAGAGTCCCTGAAAAGCTTCAATGTCGTCTTTCCAACGTCCTGCTAAAATAATATGTCGTAAATGTTCAGGCAATTTGATTAAGCAAATGCAGATGAGTTCTGAGGGGCTGTATGGGTTTGAAAGATACTGATTCTTATGCAACATGTCTTCAAAATATTTGACAAGACTGGAAAATTCAGATTGTTCAAAGTGTTTCATCATCATGATGCTATGTTTTACTTGGTCTTGTGTAGCTTGAGACCAATATGCTGAGAGGAATTCATGATAAAATTCTCCTTCACTGTGACAATCGTGAATGACCGATCGCATTCTTACAGCTGGTTTATTCTCTAAGTAGCCATACATAAATTCTAATCTGTGCTGCAATGACCAGTTGGGAGGAAAACAATGAGAGAATTGATGGAGCCAAGCTTGTGGATGAATGTCGTTGCCAGAATTCTTAAATGTTTAGCATTTACGTGTAGTAATGAACAGCTTATAGTCAAAATCATCGTGTCGGAGAGTCGCATGTCGGTCATTGTTACGTAGTTTCGGCGGTTCCATCTCAAAATTCGGTGTACCTTGCCAATTTCTTTCATAATTTCCGAAGTGCCCTGAGTTATTATTTTGTGGCTGTTCCGTATTTCTATGTCCCTCTTCCCGTATTGGAGCGCGAGTGGCCTCTGAAATACGTAATTCTTGTATTACCTGAGTCAGCTGATCTTGTACTCCCCGCATTTCTCTTTGGTGTTGCGTATTAATTTGATTCTGATTTTGTATGAATTTCCTAATTTGTTCGCACTCTTCTGTGTCATTAAAGACTACCGGTTTTGTGTCATTCAGATTATCATTTACCTTCGTAGATAAGTTAGTGAACTGATCCGAAAGTTCGGCTACTTTTTCCTATAGTGAACACATTTCCTCAGTGTGTTTTTCTGAACCATGTTTCAGAGTGTCCATTTGTGTTGAAATCGAATCTGCTGTGTCCTTAAAATTTTCCTGAGTTTTTGCAAGTTGCGTAACCGAATCGGTAGATGAAACTGAGTCAATTTTAGCCCACAAGGTCTCATGATTTTCATGAACAATGGTTTGCAGTTCTTTTATGGCTGCTTCGTGATTCTGTAATGCATTTACATGCCGCGAAAAAATAGGTTGAAAATGCTCACAAATTTGTGTTTTTACGTCATTACAGACTTTTTGACATTTCGATTCAATGTTATGTAACTCAGTAGTTAAATCTTCACGTGTTTGTTCAAGTGTGTTGTCTAACTTCCGAAAATTTTGTTCCATTGTGTCTAACTTTTGAAGCTTTTGCTGTGTTTGTCTCTGATTTTGTTCCATTGTGTCTAACTTTTGAAGCTTTTGCTGTGTTTGTCTCTGATTTTATTCCATTTGTTGCATTCATTGCAATAATAATGTATTAGTGTCTGGAATCTGTTCCTCTATGCTTTTCGGCAGAGAATTTGCACCGGCAACATTCACATTTTGACAAGCAGAAAATGTGTCTCGACTTATTTGAGAAAACGGTGAGGACGCAAAACCTGAATCTACAGTATTTGCAAGATTGTGTCCTGTCATTTCGGATTCCTGAGGCGAGCTCTTGCCGACCGATCGATCGATAATGCTTCCCTGTTCACTAATTGTTTCACTGCCTACAGCATTATTTGCAGCCCGCTCCATTTCCCTTTGCACAATTACCAAAATACTACTTTGAACATTACTTAATTCATTACTCGGCGGCGCTGATAAGCTACGCTCGTCGTCACTATTATTTCTCAGTTTACTTTGGAGCCTAGTGTTACGTTTTTCACACGCCATTATTGTCACAATATTTCACACGACAACAGAGAAAAGCACAATTTGAAGAGCAAAATAAGAAAACACATTAACATAGCATTGAAAATGATATCTAGTTAATTGCAAGCGCAGCTGCAAAATACTTGGTGCAAATCTACATGCATGCCACACCTGTTTTACTGTACAACAATGAAAGACTGCAACTACAAAGGAGATTCTCTCTACAATTACGCGCTAGCAATAAACAAAATCTACACTAATTACACAAACTACAAGAAAAAATCAGAAGATTCCAGTGAGGTATCCTCGGCTAAGGGTCGACATATGAAACTTCCCCTTAGAACAATTATACGCAATGCAATCTGACTTTCAATAATCCCTACAAAAGAATGGCCCTGACTAACATTAACCTATACCTTTCACAAATCACTTACCTCACAAAAATCTTCGTTATTCGAACTACTGCAATACAGCGAGCGCCACTACTGCCAGCTAAATAAAAGATTCAAACTACTGAAGGCACTAACTACTCATAGGCATAGTTAGCAAATGAAAGATTTTGATAGAGAACAAACAATGTATTTACCTCAATAGTGTTCAAAAGTCATAATGTATATAGCAGTTCATGACATCCAGTCTTACAAATTTCAAAACTCCGCCATCTCTCTCCCCACATCCATCACTGCTGGCGGCTCACCTCCAACTGCGCAACGCTACGCGCTGTTCACATCCAGCTGCCGCTGCCCAACACTACAATGGCAGACAACAATGCAAACTAGCCACAGACTGCACACAGCACAGCCAGTGATTTTCATACAGAGCGCTACGTGGCGTTACCAATAAGCAGACCTATACAGCCTACTTACAGTGTTATCTATAGAATTTGGTATAATAAGTAAGAAAAAGATCTCTTAATATTTAACAGTACTTCTTCAGATTCACGGAGAGTATGTTGCACGCAGCGTTAAGCAAGTACAGGGCTCGCTCGGCCCAGTCGCCAGACTCAGCTGTGCCAGGGAGAGGTCCAACAAAATCTGCCCACCTCCCGGCTCTGAGGTAAGCTACGCTTTCAGTACAGGATGACAAGTCGTAATAATTTGCTACGTTAAAGTTCGTACTGTCGTCCAACGAGTCTCAGAAATTGCTTATTTCCAAATTATTCACGGCGTCAAGCACAGTGGCGGTCCAGTGAAGTTTTTAAACTACGGTGTTTGGAGGGTGTAGTTGAAGCCGGAGATGTTTCTTTTAGGGGTGTTCTTCGTACCTAGGTTTAGCCCACTTATTAAGGTGAGGTGATCTGCACCAGCATGTTTATTTCAGTGTTCTCAGTGACTACCATATATTCTGTACCTTCATAATGAGCATGCTGTCAATACTACAGTCTTGCAAGATGATGAGAGTTGTGTTCGCGTCCACAGCTCGTGGTCTCGCGGTTACGTTCTCGCTTCTTGAGCACGGAGTCGCGGGTTCGATTCCCGACGGGGTCAGGGATTTTCACCTGCCTCGAGATGACTGGGTGTTTGTGTGGTCCTCATCATTTCATCATCGTTCGTGTAAGTGGCGAGATTGGACTGAGCAAAGGTTGGGAATTTGTATGGATGCTAATAACCGCGCAGTTCAGCGCCCCACAAACCAATCATCATCATCATCATCAAACGGCGGTAGTCGTTTAACGCACACTCAGGCAACACAGCCCACCTCGACATGCCCGTTAAATCATTCGAGCTCGATCCCAGAGAAAATGTCTGCAGCTGTAGTAACAGCGAGTGAAACGTGGCAATCAACAGCCATACAGTCTGGTAGCTCTGCAGGAGCTAATCATCAATGAGTGGATAAGTCTATACCTGAGAAACTTGTGGGTTCTCCTCCTCATGAGGCGTTTATGAAGGTCAGAGGCGGTATTACTCAGTGTGTCATGTTGCCTCGGAGTGACTAACTTTTCGTCGTGGGTGTTCATCTATCAGACCTAGTCATTCAGGCAGTTTTGTTTCAATTCATTGTCTTCGGGCCGTATCCATCCAGCCATCTTCAATAGTGGGATGTCCATTACGACGATACAGATGTAAAGAGAACGCAACACTCCGTCCCCGAGAGGAGAAAATCTCCATTCCGGCTGGGAACTGAACCTGGGCTACTTCACTTAGCAATCAGCTGCGCTGACCGCGCAGCTGCAGAGGCGGACTTCCAGGTACTTGGCGACACTGACGTCCTGTTGATTAATATGAGTCAAATGAAGGTAGGCACGTTTCAGGTTCCTTCTATCGAAACACTGAGCAGTCAAACCCGATGTCGTGCTGTCAGTGAAGTGTTTGCAAATACGACTTGGCCCCGCCCTCTACTTTTACGGACAACAGTGGAAATGCTTATGAAGTAAAGTTTACCCACCTACACTACAGGTATCTGATAATTATTATAACAATTTCTTCAGGTCGTTGGTGACACTGTAATTCAATCTGACATTTGCTAAGTTGTGCAGGGTGTCAAAAAAGTATTCGATATTTTGAGAGATGGTGATATGCACGAAAACAAGAAAAAAGTTCCTAGAAACCATGGACTCATCCACAACTTAATATGTTTGAGCAATTGTTCATCTTCTCTACTCTGAAACATATCTCTTCTA
Source organism: Schistocerca nitens (assembly GCF_023898315.1). Taxonomy (NCBI): domain Eukaryota; kingdom Metazoa; phylum Arthropoda; class Insecta; order Orthoptera; family Acrididae; genus Schistocerca; species Schistocerca nitens. Next base: position 563,113,928 of record NC_064621.1, read on the forward strand.
CCACAAGCTGTTATTACTGAACAAGCTACAGAATGCACTAAACAAATGAGTAAAGAAATACCAACGTATTATGTCCCTGTGAAACAACAGACCTTGTAAAGTATTCTGGTCGCTATCACGCACGACCTGCACTTGTCGACTTGTATCAGCCCACACATGTTGGCTATGAGCATTAACACACCCATTTCATGCGAAACAAGTCTAGGCTGGGGACAGAATCTTCTTCGTCTGGGAACAGTATCTTTGTCGTGAAAATTACATCTTCGCCATGTCTTTGCAACGGCCATTGGCAGAACCGTAACCTGGCAAGCTGATTTTGTGACCAAAGGGCTTGATCGTGCTTTTCACGATATGGGTATAGCAACTTTTCTTATAAGACTGTCCAGACTAGAAGATGACTAACCACGATACATGCTGAAGTTCTACGAACGCCAGTTTGACAATCTCTTTCCTCTTGTTGCAATACTCGCCTCTCCAAACCAGAAGTTTGGTCGCCGTTATCATAGCTACGAAACCCGAGTCTGCTAGTCACTCGAAAAGATGTCTGAATAATCATGTTGATGGTACTCTGAATTCCGGATATTTTTTAGCATACAAGACTCTGGCTCAACGATTGCTTCCATTTGCCAGACCATAACAGAAGGCCATGCCTGCCGCTTCATTTATGCTGGGGAAGTGCAAAGATAAAACAGCAATGTAAAACATTTCACAACCTTACCAAAACAAAATCTGGTTCCACTGGATCTAACGTATGCGCTGCACTTATGCAGAACTGTGAATACCAATTAATGTAACACGGACCACTGTTTACTGAATGCTGTATCTAAGGACAATATCAGACGAATGTGTCTTCATTTGTTTACTGCATTCTGTAGGACGTACGTAACAGCAAAGATTTTGCTGTGGAAGAGATGTATTTAACAGCAGCGAAGATGATCAAGTGCTATAGCTCTTAGTGTATGTAAGGTATGCATATTAGAGCCTATGTTTACAAGATATTTTTGTCTTTTTTTGACCCACACTGCCATCTCTCAAAATATGGAAAACTTTTTGGAAATCCCTGTATGTGTGTAAAGAAGGTAGGGATTTTGCACTTGGCGACCTTGACAGGATTTGGTTAATACAGTTACGACCCATGGCCTCAGGGGCCGTAATATCCCAGGATGACTGAGTGATACAGTTTGGGAGAGAGGAGTGAAACACGCCAAGGCATGCGGAGATACTCAGACAACTATGCCACTGTCTTTTATTCTGCCAAAGAACACAAAGTATGTCTGCTGAGCCAGATGTCAGTAGCGCAGCGTGTGTGTGTATCATTGCAAACGCCAGCACCCGAATCTGCTGTTACGGCACTCGGCCGCACCGTCCGCGCTACATAAAAGCCCCTGTCCTCGTTCGAGCCGGCATCGTGTGTGGGCCGACCCAAAAGCCCTGCACCTGCGTCTGGGCCCTATTCTGTATCGTTCATACCGATCGGTATAGTAGGTTAGTCTTGGTAGTGACGCCTTTTTCGGTTCTCTATCGAAATATCCTATTCAGTAAGCTTCTGAGACCTGTTACCGAACGGTCCTCCCACCGATTTTACAACAATTGTACTGAGAGGTTTTATACACTCCTGGAAATGGAAAAAAGAACACATTGACACCGGTGTGTCAGACCCACCATACTTGCTCCGGACACTGCGAGAGGGCTGTACAAGCAATGATCACACGCACGGCACAGCGGACACACCAGGAACCGCGGTGTTGGCCGTCGAATGGCGCTAGCTGCGCAGCATTTGTGCACCGCCGCCATCAGTGTCAGCCAGTTTGCCGTGGCATACGGAGCTCCATCGCAGTCTTTAACACTGGTAGCATGCCGCGACAGCGTGGACGTGAACCGTATGTGCAGTTGACGGACTTTGAGCGAGGGCGTATAGTGGGCATGCGGGAGGCCGGGTGGACGTACCGCCGAATTGCTCAACACGTGGGGCGTGAGGTCTCCACAGTACATCGATGTTGTCGCCAGTGGTCGGCGGAAGGTGCACGTGTCCGTCGACCTGGGACCGGACCGCAGCGACGCACGGATGCACGCCAAGACCGTAGGATCCTACGCAGTGCCGTAGGGGACCGCACCGCCACTTCCCAGCAAATTAGGGACACTGTTGCTCCTGGGGTATCGGCGAGGACCATTCGCAACCGTCTCCATGAAGCTGGGCTACGATCCCGCACACCGTTAGGCCGTCTTCCGCTCACGCCCCAACATCGTGCAGCCCGCCTCCAGTGGTGTCGCGACAGGCGTGAATGGAGGGACGAATGGAGACGTGTCGTCTTCAGCGACGAGAGTCGCTTCTGCCTTGGTGCCAATGATGGTCGTATGCGTGTTTGGCGCCGTGCAGGTGAGCGCCACAATCAGGACTGCATACGACCGAGGCACACAGGGCCAACACCCGGCATCATGGTGTGGGGAGCGATCTCCTACACTGGCCGTACACCACTGGTGATCATCGAGGGGACACTGAATAGTGCACGGTACATCCAAACCGTCATCGAACCCATCGTTCTATCATTCCTAGACCGGCAAGGGAACTTGCTGTTCCAACAGGACAATGCACGTCCGCATGTATCCCGTGCCACCCAACGTGCTCTAGAAGGTGTAAGTCAACTACCCTGGCCAGCAAGATCTCCGGATCTGTCCCCCATTGAGCATATTTGGGACTGGATGAAGCGTCGTCTCACGCGGTCTGCACGTCCAGCACGAACGCTGGTCCAACTGAGGCGCCAGGTGGAAATGGCATGGCAAGCCGTTCCACAGGACTACATCCAGCATCTCTACGATCGTCTCCATGGGAGAATAGCAGCCTGCATTGCTGCGAAAGGTGGATATACACTGTACTAGTGCCGACATTGTGCATGCTCTGTTGCCTGTGTCTATGTGCCTGTGGTTCTGTCAGTCTGATCATGTGACCCCAGGAATGTGTCAATAAAGTTTCCCCTTCCTGGGACAATGAATTCACGGTGTTCTTATTTCAATTTCCAGGAGTGTATTTCGGTGTGGCCCTATCAATCGGTGAGCTGTAGTTTATGTCACCTGTAATTTATTTTAAACATATTTAGCAGTTTTAGCTTTGGATTTAGTGATTGTGTTACTAAAGGATCGCCAGAGGACGCATTAGGTTTGAAAGTGAGTTCATAATAGACTATTTTACTTTGTTAGAAATACGGTTAGGTTAGGTTGTTACTGTGAATGATTATATAAAAAAAAATGTTTTTGGTCAATATTCTCTGAAAATATGTGTCTTTTATGCAAATAAGAGTTTAAAGATCATTAAATATCAAGACATCGGCTCTGCTTATGTATATCACGTGAGTGTGAACTGACGTTACTAGTGACTTTGTGTACTTTTTCCCACAAATGGTTTAGTTTGTAATTATTGAAACGTGTTTACAACTTTCAAGTAACAATGGAAAGAAATTATGTGAAGCTTGATTTTGGAAACCTTCCAAACTATCACGCATTTATGATTCATGCAGCACCGTTTGGCAACGAAGTCAGCCTACGTTTCTTTACGCAATAGTACAAAAAATCGAGCGATGCGTTTCTGTTATTTGGCGTGGCGCAGTGGTTGTCGGCATGGTAGCTCCGCGTGTTTGGCCAGAGAGCTGGTGGGCCCATGTAATAAAAGAACTGAGTGGAAGGATCAACAAACGAACTTTAACGGAAGTCATGTGACGTCCGCTACAACCAAATACAACGATCAACAACGAACAAAATGGGGAAAAAAAAGAAAAGTGGTTAGCGCGCGGGAATGCGATACGTAAGGACACGGGTTCGAGCACGGATGGGTGCAAAATTTCTTTTCCTCTTCTTATATGCAACACTTTCTGAGACATTGTTATTCGTGTAAGTTAAGATTTTTCTGCATTATTTGTTATTACTTACACGTAAGAGCGCACTTCCTCAGTAATGATTTCGTGATTTCTGAGTGTTTACAAAAAGCGAAATATGAAATTACTGGAGATGAAATTGCTGAGAGTGAAACAACCGATAGTGGCGTTTATATTTTTTCTTGTCAGAAATAATTCACCATTTTTTTCGAATATGTAGCGATTTCCAAGTATGCGGTTAGACAGGAATCTAAGAGTACAACATAAATTACTGAAAATGTAACTAGTAGCAGTCATCTTCATAATCTTGCTTGTCACAAGTATTTATCGGCAATCGAATCCTCAACAACAGTAGACAGAGATAAAAGATCTCCGCCGTAATATTTTTAGGTTGTAGCACCATATACGAAACATTTTCATTCATAAGATGCATGTTATAAACTTCGACGAACTGCAGTAGGTCTCGAAAATGCGTTTATTCAATTTTGTTCTTAAGACTCAAATCGTTGACGTATCCTATAGGGAAGTGGGTTACTTAATCATTTGGATCTCTACGAGAGGGTTACAACCACATTCTGTTTATCTTCTTATTATTTGAAACTCTCAGAATCAATTTTTCGGGTGTTTTTATTGGTGTATTAGTACAATGTGGTACTACACACTATTCGTAACTCATTTTCCGAAACGAAAAATCCGAAACACGATGTCAGTGTGAATGAGAATAAGATGACGTAATGCGGCATTTACGACAATCTGCAGAATACAGTCAAATACGCTATCGTTATTATGCATGTATGGAAACATGCGGTCAGGGAAACTGTAAAAATTTCTATGCATTTCAGCTCAGAATCAAGCAAATGGATATACTGCGCCTGATACTGTTAAGGAGGAGGCAAGAGCGATGAAGGCGGGCACGTCAGGTCGATGGAATGCGGCGTCATGCGTTATGGCAACGTAAACGCAATTTGCGGTGCTTCGGAGAATAGCGCGCACGTGTCGTCCGCTAGCCGCACTGTGCGCTCTGCAGTGCGCATGCGTGGATCTGCGGCTGCTTCCGTTTGATTGGTTTGGCCGACACGAACCGACAACAGCGCTTCGGTTGTCTAGACCCGAACGGTATAGCTGCCGAAATGCAAACAGAATAATGCAGGGACTCTAATTCGAGTACTAGACCGTTCGGTGCTCTTGAGTACCGAAACGGTCGGCACAATGGCGGAAAGATACAGAATAGGCACCCTGGAGCGCGGCTGGGTATTCCCCCAAGCGCTACTCGTGGTTACCATGAAGGGTGCCATAGGGTATCAGCCAGCAGCTGTCGTTGCAGCAGAGCTTCGGCAGCTCCATTCGCCCTCCCAGGGCGACCCTGTCGGTGATTGTAGACAGCCTTCGATCCTGCAGGCCTCAAGATCGCTCTCTGGCTGAGCCGTCGCATGCGGCCGCTTGCAGTCCGTTGGATGACGTCACTCAGCGAGCGGAAGCTGGCCGCCTGCCTGCTCTCTGCACCCGTACAGCGACAAGTTTCGGATCCCCCTCACCACAGCAGAGCTCGGCGTTTGATAGAAAGCCCCGATCGGCTGCTGAAACCCATCACCAAACAGTCGTTGTGGTTGGCCTGCAACTTAAACAATCGTCACTCTCTCTACTTCCAGACATGGACAGAATTGAGGCACAAGTGCTTGTCTTGAGCAGCTGGGGTCCCTTCTCCTCCTACGCCGCTGATGTACCTCTGGATGGTCGAGTGGAGTGGCTCTGAGCACTATGGGACTTAACATCTGTGGTCATCAGTCCCCTAGAACTTAGAACTACTTAAACCTAACTAACCTAAGGACATCACACACATCCATGCCCGAGGCAGGATTCGAACCTGCGACCGTAGCAATCGCGCGATTCCGGACTGCGCGCCTAGAACCGCTAGACCACCGCGGCCGGCTCGAGTGGAGTGATCCTTAATAATGCTAGTGTCATATTTTCCTATCCCGCTTCGGCCTCCACATACAGGTTGCTAGGAGCTGTTGCAGCTACAACTTGAACTTTTCCACAGCACATCGGTGCCCCTTGTTTCGCCTCATTACTGCGCACCCGTCTCCACACTTGTTTATCGCGCCCGCGAGGCCGCGCTTTCTCGCCTGCGAGGAGCGTCGTAAACCTGCCGGGTAACAACAGTGCCAGTGCAGGCTACTCTATGTGTCCATTTGTCCCTTTACTTCTACTTTCCGGCCATAGCCGCAACAAATTTTCAAGATTCCTCCAAATTCGTTCCTATACTTATTCGCGACAGGCGAAACACCCTCAGACTTCAAGAACAATATAATAAATCCAATCCCAAAGAAAGCAGGTGTTGACAGATGTGAAAAATACCGAACTATCAGTTTAATAAGTCACGGATGCAAAATACTAACGCGAATTCTTTACAGTCGAATGGAAAAACTGGTAGAAGCCAACCTTGGGGAAGATCAGTTTGGATTCCGTAGAAATATTGGAACACGTGAGGCAATACTGACTCTACGACTTATCTTAGAAGCTAGATTAAGGAAAGGCAAACCTACGTTTCTAGCATTTGTAGACTTAGTGAAAGCTTCTGACAATGTTAACTGGAATACTCTCTTTCAAATTCTGATGGTGGCAGGGGTAAAATACAGGCAACGAAAGGCTATTTACAATTTGTACAGAAACCAGATGGCAGTTATAAGAGTCGAGGGGCATGAAAGGGGAGCAGTGGTTGGGAAGGGAGTGAGACAAGTTTGTAGCCGCTCCCCGATGTTATTCAGTCTGTATATTGAGCAAGCAGTGAAGGAAATAAAAGAAAAATTCGGAGTAGGCATTAAAATCCATGGAGAAGAAATAAAAACTTTAAGGTTCGCCGATGACATTGTAATTCTGTCAGAGACAACAAAGGACCTGGAAGAGCAGTTGAACGGATTGGACAGTGTCTTGAAAGGAGGATATAAGATGAAAATTAAAAAAAGCAAAATGAGGATAATGGAATGTAGTCGAATTAAGTCGGGTGATGCTGAGGGAATTAGATTAGGAAAGGAGACACTTAAAGTAGTAAAGGAGTTTTGCTATTTGGGGAGCAAAATAACTGATGATGGTCGAAGCAGAGAATGTAGACTGGCAATGGCAACGAAAGCCTTTCTGAAGAAGAGAAATTAGTTAACATCGAGCATAGATTTAAGTGTCAGGAAGTCGTTTCTGAAAGTATTTGTATGGAGCGTAGCCATGTATGGAAATGAAACATGGACGATAACTAGTTTGCACAAGAAGAGAATAGAAGCTTTCGCAATGTGGTGCTACAGAAGAATGCTGAAGATTAGATGGGTAGATCATATAACTAATGAGGAGGCACTGAATAGGATTGGGGAGGAGAGAAGTTTGTGGCACAACTTGACTAGAAGAGGGGATCGGTTGATAGGAGATGTTCTGAGGCATCAAGGGATCACCAATTTAGTGTTGGAGGCCAGCGTGGAGGGTAAAAATCGTAGAGGGAGACCAAGAGATGAATACACTAAACAGATTCAGAAAGATGTAGGTTGCAGTGGGTACTGGGAAGTGAAGAAGCTTGCACAGGATAGAGTAGCATGGAGAGCTGCATCAAACCAGTCTCAGGACCACAACAACAACAACAGCAACTTATTCGTGGAGCAGCAGTACATTACAAAGAAGGAAGGATGCTGCAAACATCCTATCAAAACACTTAGTAAACACCCTGATGAACCTCTGAACTGGGTTGGGAGGAGTTCAGCCTTGCCCTTCAGATTTCAGCACAGAAGTGGAAGCGCTTGCAAAATAGAGTTTTATGGCCTACTCTACAGGATTTTAATACCTGCTAGAATCGCCGCTTCGGGCTCTTGATGACTTCGACGTTCCTTCCGGCAGGTGTGCCAGAGGCGCAGCTGCGCCCCGGAGACGGCGGCCGTTGCGACACGGAGAGCAGAGAGCAGTGTGGGACGCGCCTCGGCCGTGCTCGCTCACTGAGACGAACAGCGGAGCATCTATCAATGGCCCGCATTACGGCTGTGGGCTAGTTAAGCCGGAGCGCGCGGGTAATGGGGCAGCGTGCACACGACGCTACGGACGCTCTGCTGCGTTTCGCAAGCGCCGTAGAAAGCAGCAGCCTGAGGACGGCCGCGGCCGCGCTTGCGAAACGCCGGCGGAGGACCAATTGTTGATCTCGGGCGGCTGCCCGCAGCCCGCGGCCCGGCCGGCTTTCGCTGAGACCGACGCGCCCCGGGCCCGAGCGCCAGCTTCCGCGCGGCTAATTGCACGTCGGTCTCCGCGAAAGCGTAGGAAACGGCCGCGCAGACCGAAGGGCGAAGAAAGTGTCCAGCCTTCTGTAGCTGTTTGCCGAGCTGCAGCGACGTACTAGTGCGTCTGGCAGCCCTTTATATAACGTCTGCAAAACAAGGAAACGGGCGGTCTGAACGATAAGTTTGTAGACGATGTCTCGCGGACTTTGTTGTTGTCTGCAAATAAGTTGCAGGAAAGCTGCAACGCCAAAGCCCGGTAATGAACTGCTGGGAAACCTGGAGGTGGATTGGTCAGTTGACCATAACATAAATAAATACAATATTTTTTTATATGTAGAAAATAATGAAGAATGTCTTCTCACATGATCCGTTAATATGGTCGGAATAATAGAAAATAACTGGTGAGAGTAATACTTACATTGAAACAAATCAAAAAAGACAAGCGAATACATGAGCTTAGGTAGCTCCGAAAATTAAATGAAAAAAAAACAAAACTGCTCAAATCTGGTCCATCGGACATACTCAGGTGACAAAAGTAATGGGATAGCAACCTGTACATATGCGGATGGTGTTAGTACAGCGACGGCCGGAGTGGCCGAGCGGTTGTAGGCGCTAGAGTCTCGAACCGCGCGACTGCTACGGTCGCAGGTTCGAATCCTGCCTCGGGCATGGATGTGTCTGATGTCCTTAGGTCAGTTAGGTTTAAGTAGTTCAAAGTTCTAGGGGACTGATGACTACAGATGTTAAGTCCCTTAGTGCTCAGAGCCATTTGAATCATTTTTTTTTGTTAGTACAGAGTACACAAGGCATATAAAAGCAGTAAATTGGCGAAGCTGTGATTTGTACTCAGGTGATTTATATAAAACGGTTTCCGACGTGATCATGACCGCAAGACGAGGATTAAGAGACTTTGAACGTGAAATGGTTGTTGGAGCCAGTCGTAGGGGACATTCCATTTCGGAAATCGTTACGGAGTTCAATATTCCGGCATCTGCAGTGTCAAGAGTGTGCCCAGAATACAAATGGACAACACAGTGGCCGACGGCCTTCACTTAACGACCGAGAACAGCGACGTTTGAGCTAACAGGCAAGAAACACTGCCTGAAATGACCACAGAAATCTGTGTGGCACGTACGACCCACGGATCCGTTTAGACAGTGCGGCTAAATTTGTCGTTAATGGGCTACGGCAGCAAACGACAGACGCGAGTGAGTCTGCAGAGCCTCTGTCAGGCTCGTGAACGTATCGTTGGACGCTAGTCTGTTAGGAAACCGAGGCTTGGTGAGATGAATCCTGGTTCTAGTTGGTAAGGACTGAGGGCAGTGTTCGAATGTGGCGCGGACCCTACGGACCCATGGACCTAAGTTATCAATAAGGCACTGTGCAAGCTGATGGTGGTTCCACAGTGATGTGTTTTATGTTTACAAGGAATTTACTGGGCTCTTTGGTCCAGCTTAACGGATTTTAGGCTGTAAATGGTTACGTTCGGCCACTTGGAGACCATTTACAAGTATTTATGGAGCTCATGTTCCCAAACAAGTACGGAATTTTTGTGGATGACAGTGTGCTGTATAACCGAGCCACAGTTGCTCGCGACTGGTTTGAAGAACATCCTCGATATTTGGAGGGAATTTCGCCGTCCTGGTCTCCCGACGTGAATCCCACTGAACATTTGTATGGCAAAATCGAGAAGTCAGTTCTAGAACAAAATCTCGTACCGGCAACACGCAGTTATGGACAGCATGGCTCACTGTTTCTGCAGGGCGACTTCCAGCGATTGTTGAGTACGTGCCACGTCGAGTTGCTGCACTATGCAGCGCAAAAGGAGGTCCGAGGCGATATTAGGAGGTATCGCATGGCCTTTGTCACCTCAGAGTAATGCGGCAAGTGACGGTCCCTATTTGTGATTTACATATTCTCTTACCACTGTGCTAATCTGTGTAGCCATTGTATAGAAGGGATTATTTTAGTCTCCTGGCGGGTTCGACATGGCCCGCGACGACTCACGCTCCATCTCTAGGTAGTACGTAAACCCAGCGTCCTCAACTATTTGTTGCATTTATCACCGTCTACAGCTCCCTTTATGTCCGTGGAGATGCTTCTCTCATCTCTTACCATCCTGTCCCTACCTGTTGTCTGTGTTTTTCACTCGTTGAATCTGCGTAGGGGATTCTTATTTCAACAGTCCCTATAATTTCCAACATCATTCTATGGCACAACATATCAAACGCTATGGGTCTCTTCAAGGGTCGTTTTCTCAGAGTACATGATTGACTTCCATCCTCAGAAATTTCTGCCTGGAATTAAAGCTAAAGCATGATACTACTATACTTCTGTTGGCCACAAATACCTTCTTTGCATATGCTACTCCGCTTTTTCTGTCCTCCTTGCTTCGTCCATCATACGGTGCCCGAGAATTCCCCAATCATTTTTTGGGGGGAGCACTTCGGTTCAACTGTTATGTCGCAACATGAAATAATTTGAATATAGCATGGAAAAAGACACCATAATTCAATGAAGTCACTGTCGTTCAACATGATCGCCTTACATATCCAAGCAGAGTGCTATCTCTCCTCAGTGCACCTGAACACACGCTGCAACATTGCTGGAATAATATTGTACGAACCGCTGCCGAAATATATTCACCACGAGTGCTGGAAATCGCTTATCTGCATCTTGTACAACTGACTCTTGCTGTGACTCCAAATAAAGAAGAGCGTTTAACCAGTCGGGCGTGCTACCGAGAACAGTAGAGAGCCTTGTCCAATCTAGCGTCCTTGGAAAGTCGCTTTTAGGATACTACGCGCAATATGAGCAAAATGCGGTGGAACGCCGTTCCGTTGAAACACCACCGAATTCAGAATGTTGTTGGCAAACGACTGGGGCTGCATCAGTTACTCAGGTACGTCCAGGTACGATGTTGAGGTGATTAAGAATGGATCGTAAATGCGCTTTTGGCTGCACCATCCACACGTACACATCGGGGGAGTTACGTTCCGATTCCACGGCTATCTGTACGAGATAGTTTTGAGTTTCAGTAAAGGGGTGTCCTACTTACGACACGGACTCGATGTTCCATGGTCAACACCTTTCAGATTGCCTGCGAGGAAGAGAAACGGCTAGGAACTTCTCGGTCACCTGTATTATTTTACTTTGGAGGTAGCAGAGTTCCTTTACTGCGTCTACTTCGTGGTCCCAGTTTTGATGTTAAGTTTATCACTAATCCCAGTTCTTCTACTCCTCATTACTTTCGGTTTACTCTCAACCCATGTACAGTGGTCACTATTAGACTGTACGGTCTGTTCACCACGTCCTGCATTCAGCTAATATTATTATCAATATCATTTCACCCTCAGTTTCACTCTCACTCCGAAACATTGCTTCTTCGATGCATAAACTGAATAGTAGGGGCGAAAGATTGCAACAAACATGACTTACCCGCAAAAATAGGCGAAGAGTTTCCGTAATGTTCGCTTACACTGTGGGTGGAAAAGCACTGAAAACAGCAACAACCTTACAGTACCTAGAAACTGCCGGCCGGAGCGACCTAACGTAGAATATAAATACGAGAAATCAGGACTTCAGCCACCTACAGGCACTGAAATATATCAATGATAAAGGTTGAAAACTTGGGCTGGACCGGGACTCGAACCCCGATGCGCTGCTTCTCTAGAGCGATTGCTTCAACCGCAGCGACAATGCGGACATGCTTCCCGTGAAGTCTTGTCACGCGCAGATAGCTTCACATCCATTACCTCCACGCTCGTAGCATTTGCTAAGTCCTGCAGGGATTCGGAAGACATGATTCATCCGCAGTGAAAGTACCTAGAGCTGTCCCTGCTCATATATATATATATATATATATATATATATATATATATATATATATATATATATATATATATATAGGGTGGCGTTTGAGCTATGTTAAGATAAATTGTAATGAAGAGTACAAAAAGTAAATAACGGGCTGAGATTCGTTGGAAGAATCTAAAGGAAATGCAATTCATCAACAAAAGAAGTGTCTTACAATTCTTTCGAGTAAGTCTTGAGTGCTGTTCATCGATCTGGAACGCTTAGCATGTTAGGTTAAGAGAATAGGTACGGAAGATAATAAAAATGGGTGCGCTTCGTCATATTGCATTTGCAAGCGCAAGAACACCATTGTTTTCACTCTTGTGAATTTGCTGGTCTTTATTGGCTATAACATGTTACTATTTCGTCAGCTACGTCCACTGGTACTTTCGTAAGACATGTTAACTTTGAAACTTGGATTGTATACAAATGCAGTGCTATACTGATATATGAACTTGATGGCTTGCGGAACAGACACAGCTCCGCCTTTTAAGATTATTGTAATCCAGCTTTATCCGTTCTAGCGGGAATACTTCCCTCGTAAGGTGTTTCGTACGAAGTTTGAAGAAATTATTTTCTTTTATGGGAAAATCGTGTCGAGAGTATCTCCTGTCTTTCGTAATAATGAATGAAAGAGGCTCCGTCTTCTTGCGTGAACACAGTTTTTGGTTTGTATAATCCCCAAATACGTTTCACCACAGTTGTTGCATCTTCAGTGCGGTTTTTTTCTTCCATTGTTTCTCAAATACGTACTTACAAAATTTCGGGTAGGTTGGGAATATGTTACCATTAGATTTTGTTGCCATTTTGATTAGAATTGTACCTTGCCATTATTTATAAGTGGTGTGTGCCCTGTGGCTGGCAACAGAAATCTACCCCAAGTCTATATTAATACAGCATTTCACCTGCAACACAGTGGTGTTTGAGGTGCGTCAGTATTGAATTTTGTTTAGAATATTGTCTTTAAACTATATATTCCCCTAAAATAGTGCCATATGCCTCTTTGACGCTTACCATTGCTGTAGGTGGCCTGTCCTAGACGGTACTTCGCTTTTCTTTGCCGGCTAAATCTATTGTTGTTATTGGTTTCTTTGGTTAAAATGACCAGCAGACATCGGTAAGTGAGACTTTGGTTTGGAAAACGGTTTGGTGTGGTTTGCTAATTACAGATTGTGGTGCATATTCTTAACAGCGTTTACTCGTGTTTTGTCGTGCTCATTGGCTAATTCTGAATGTTACTCCGTTGTTATGGCGTAATATACACTTTTCACTCCACACTTATAGATTATATATATAGCTGACGACGTTTGTTTCACTGCGTTATTTTCGACAGGCGTCCACGAAGGTTTAATGTGTTCCGAAGCTAACAACTCGTACAGATGACCCTTTGAGCTGGTAAACTTTTCGAAAGAACTATAAGTGTTAAAACTGAAATTTTTACTGAATTTATATAACATATTTTCCTACGTTTACAAGTAAAATGAACAAAATACTTCTTATGGATTTGAACAAATTTTTTATTCTTCCACTAATAAAAATTTCACTTTTTTAATACATTAATTATTATAAAATAGTTTCTGTTGGGTCCATGGTTCTCAATTTATATGTGATAACTTATTACCATTTCGAGTACAAACTGACCAAATTTAATATTTCTAACCTAATTAGTTTTGAAAATAATGGTACCTTAAAAGTAAAAAAAAATGCAGTTTTGAGTAAAATCAATTTAAATTTTAGTATTGCAGTTTTAGTATATTTATTGATGAGAATTACTTACCACTAATATATTCTTGCACCATACTGAGCATCATCCGAATCGTACTGATGTTCTTTTCTTTTCTTGCTCCCTCTTCTTTTCCTACTAGCTTCCATTATGCATTTTTAAGTACCAATTTCTGCTTTACAGATTCTCTCTTTATCTATTTACACCAAGGATTTTACAGAATTTCCACTAGATTTAAGGCCCAATACTTCAAAAACATCTAGTTTTCTTGTTACACAAACACTGAAGCTAAAATAGCATCATAAACACCAAATTAGACGGTTTTAATCTGAAGAAATACAATTTTCCTTAGCCGGATCCAAATGACAGAATTCGGACATTCATTTAAATTTTTCGTTTTCGCATGGAGACATTTCATCACAAAGTTTCTTTTCAAAGATCTCTAACACAGGTTTAATATTATTCACTGCAGGTAAAGAATGTTTGTGGCTTTATGTTGCACTTCTCCTGTACTTACACCAAATGTCAGGATCTCTCGGGCAAAGACAAAGGTGACGACTTTCATTTGTGGAAAGCTTATGGAAAAAGATAACCCTTACAGCTTTTTTCATGTTTTCTAATTTCTCAACATTTCTTCTGGTGTCCAAGCCATAATAATAAGGCGTAAAAATTGTTGCTGTGTTCTAGTTGGGTTTTAGCGTTACTTTTACGTAACGCTGAAAATGTAACAAGTCCCAGCGATACAAATTTGAATAAACGGTATGTCATTGTCGGTGTATTAAGGAGTTATTTACAGGTTTCTAACCTGAACGATATAGTACTTTCATCATTATACTTAATCTAAGTGTAAGGTCAGATGAGATCCAGACTGTAGAAAAAATGTTTGTAATTCAGCTGTTAATTGTTCTCAGTAAACGATTCCTTCTCACAACTATTAATAGAGGAATGAAAGACCAGAAGTTAAACAATCGTTAAATAGATTTGACAAGATTATAGAACTTGACTCTTGTTCGGAACTTCAGTAAATGTCCAGTTATGTCCCGTAACGCTGGGCATAAACACTTAACTACCACTTTCAGTAATCCATATAGCTTTAACGTATTTGATGGAAGATAAAAGTTCTCTGTGCGTGTCTGCGCACTGTACCGCCAATGACTCAAAATGCGCGCTTTTGGGTGGGTGCTATAAACTTATCAAACAGATCCCAGGTGCTCCTTGTGAAACAGCTGGGTAGAAAGAGTGGGGACTTGTCTGCCCGCTCTTCTCCATTGACGGAAAAAAAATCGCAACACCAAGATGGTGCTGTGTGACATAAATTAAAGTTGGTAGGGATGTTTCTTCGTCTGAAATACGATTTCTATTCAAATTTCGCGCCAGTGGCATAAGAGTGACGTCAGTAGCGCCGCTATGAAGATGCGAACCAGGTTTTCTTTAAATACAGACTGTGACGGGCATGAGCGTTAATAACCTTTGCGATCGGACCATGTTGAGTTGATATTAGTCCAGAATACCTTTAGGGCAACAAAGATCCCGTTATCAACACTTCATGGAGTTTAAACGAGGTCGTGTAACAAGGCTACGAGAAGCTGGGTGTTCCTTCTGCGATACTGCAGGAACACTTGCCAGGAATGTAGTCACTGTACGTGAATGATGACAGCGGTGGTCACGAGAATATACTGAAACGTCCCCGCAGAAAAATTATAAATGACTGTGCTTAAACTGACACACAATATTTTTTGCGCAACGCAATCTGACTTTCAAAAATCCCTACAAAAGAATGGCCCTGACTAACAATAACCTATAACTTTCACGAATCGCTTACCTCACAAAAATCTTCGTTACTCGAACTACTGAAATACAGCGAGTGCCAATACTGCCAGCTAACTAAAAGATTCTAAGTACTGAAGGCACTAACTACTGATAGGCATAGTCAGCAATGAAAGATTTTGATAGAGAACAAACAATGTATTTACCTTAATAATGTTCCATAGTCGTCATATATATATATATATATATATATATATATATATATATATATATATATATATATATATAATCTCAGTTCATGATATCCAATATTACAAATTTACTCTTCCTGATGGACACACGTCCAGATCGTCCGCTGTCAAAATTCTGCCATTTCTCTCCCCACATCCACCACTGTTGGCGGTTCACCTCCAACTGCGCAACGCTACGCGCTGTTAACATCCAACTGCCCAACACTACAATATCAAGTTCCAACAATGCCAACCAGCCACAGACTGCACACAGCACAGCCAGTGATTTTCATACAGAGCGCTACGTGGCGCTACCAACATAAAAACCTGAACAGCCCTCTTGCAGTACGGTCGGGAGGAGACCCGGCTCCGGGCGGCTGCATGGCACCGCCAAGAGGGAAGACCATTGTGTTCGACGTATAGCTCTGGCGCATGGTCATACACTTGCAGCGGGAATCTGAGCAGCAATTGGCACCACAGTGGCACAAAGTGCTACAAATCGGTTACTTCAAGGACAGCTCCGAACCAAAAGCCCTGGTGCGTGCATTCTCCTCACCTCAAACCACCGCCATTTGCGGTTTTAGTCGTGTTCACAAGAGCTCTTTGGAACGCAGGGTGGAAGTCTGTTGCGCTTTCTGATAAAAGCTTGTTCAGAGAAAGCTGGTTCTGTCTCGTTGACAGTGATGGCTGTGTGAAGGTTAGAAGGAGGTCAGTTGAGGGCCCGCAACGAATCTATCTGCGTGCTAGACTCACAGGGCCGGCCGGAGTGGCCGAGCTGTTCTAGGCGCTTCCGTCTGGTTCGAATCCTGCCCCGAGCATGGATGTGTGTGATGTCCTTAGGTTAGTTACGTTTAAGTAGTTCTAAGTCCTAGGGGCCTGATGACGTCAGAAGTCAAGTCCCATAGTGCTCAGAGCCATTTGTACCATTTAGACACACAGGACCTACACCATGAGTTACGATCTCGGGTGCGATTTCGCTATCCTACGCACACAGACTGCAAATTTATACGTCAGTCTGTTGATTCGACCTACTGTGCTGCTGTTCATGAACAACATTCCAAGGTGTGTTTCCCAACAGGATAACGCTTGTCCACATACTGCTGTTGTAATCCGTCATGCTCTACAGAGTGTCGACATGTTGCCTTAGCCTGCTCCATCACTAGATCTGTCTCCAAAAGAGCACGTATGGGACATCATTGGACGATAACTCCAGCGTCACTCACAAACGGCATTAACCGCACCTGTGTTCACCGACCAAAAGCAATGGGCATGCAATTCCACCCCTCCACCCCACAAACTGACATTCGGCACGCATCTTCGCAGGTGTGCATTCATAATTTTGGTGGTTACACCGGCATTTCACATTTGCAATGGCTTACCTGGAGCATACATTAACCGGTGATCTAGGAATGTTCATCACTTAAATACACTACTCGCCATTAAAATTGCTACACCACGAAGATGACGCGCTACAGACGCGAAATTTAACCGACAGGAAGAAGATGCTGCGATATGCAAATGATTAGCTTTTCAGAGCATTCACACAAGGTTGGCGCCGGTGGCGACACCTACAACGTGCTGACGCGAGGAAAGTTTTCAACCGATTTCTCATACACAAGCAGCAGTTGACCGGCGTTACCAGGTAAAACGTTGTTGTGATGCCTCGTAAAATGAGGACAAATGCGTACCATCGTGTTTTCGACTTTGATAAAGGTCGGATTGTAGCCTATCGCGATTGCGGTTTATCGTATCGCGACGTTGCTGCTCACGTTGGTCGAGATCCAATGACTGTTAGCAGAATATGGAATCGGTGGGCTCAGGAGGGTAATACGGAACGCCGTGCTAGATCCCAACGGCCTCGTATCACTAGCAGTCGAGATGACAGACCTCTTATCAGCATGGATGTAACGGATCGTGCAGCCACGTCTCGATCCCTGAGTCAACAGTTGGGGACGTTTGCAAGGCAACAACCATCTGCACGAACAGTTCGACGACGTTTGCAGCAGCATGGAGACCATGGCTGCGGTTATCCTTGACGCTGCATCACTGACAGGAGTGCCTGCGATAGTGTACTCAACGACGAACCTGGGTGCACGAATGGCAAAACGTCGTTTTTTCGGATGAATCCAGGTTTGTTTACAGCATCATGATGATCGCATCCGTGTTTGACGACATCGCGGTGAACGCGCATTGGAACCGTGTATTCGTCATCGCCGTACTGGCGTATCACCGGGCATGATGGTATGGGGTGATATTGGTTACACGTCTCGGTCACCTCTTGTTCGCATTGACGGCACTTTGAACAGTGGACGTTACATTTCAGATGTGTTACGACCCGTGGATCTAACCTTCATTCGATTACTGCGAAACCCTACATTTCAGCAGGATAGTGCATACCGCATGTTGCAGGTCCTGTACGGGTCTTTCTGGATAGAGAAAATGTTCGACTGCTTCCCTGGCCAGCACTTTCTCCAGATCTCTCACCAATTGAAAATGTCTGGTCAATGGCGACCGAGCAACTGGCTCGTCACAATACGCGAGTCACTACTCTTAATGAACTGTGGTATCGTGCTGAAGCTGCATGGGCAGCTGTACCTGTACACGCCATCCAAGCTCTGTTTGACTCCATGCCCAGGCGTATCAAGGCCGTTATTACGGCCAGAGGTGGTTGTTCTGGGTACTGATTTCTCAGTATCTATGCACCCAAATTGCGTGAGAATGTAATCACATGTCAGTTCTAGTATAATATATTTGTCCAAAGAATGCCTGTTTATCATCTGCATTTTTTCTTGGTGTAGCAATTTTAATGGCCAGTAGTGTATGTTGCCTAGACAAATGTATTCCCGAAATTTCAATACTCTACGGTAAATCTTTTGACATTGCGCTTTTCTCCATCAGTGTATTAGCAGACAGTCTGGAGCATCAAGCTCCAGACTGGAGCCTTCTGCGCAGCTGGTCGCTGGATTGCGCCGAATTGCCTGGGTCGTCGTGTCAGGATTAGGTGCGGCGGGCGTGCCTACGACGGCGGCGCTGCGCTCCTAAGCGAGAGCTGTAACCGGTCCGGCGTTAGTCGTCTGAAGTTAATTGACTTTGGACGTAATGAGACAAATCTGCGCCTGCCGTCTCGAGACACGCTGCCGCCGGATTCCTGCCGCCGGCCCGGACCAACTCGTCCCAAGTGCGCCGGAAGATTGCGCGGGCACCGCATTCCGCGCCGTTCAATTAGCGCGGCCGGTGCAACTTAGGGTGACAAGCTTCCGTTGGCGGGGTGTCGCTGAGGAAGAGAGCGAGACGGGCTGAGAGGAATTCCACTACAGCTTCCGGAAGGGGTAAGTGCGGCTGACACGCAGCTCGGTGCTGAAATATCGCCAGCAGAAGCAATATCCTACGTCTACTTGCACTTTGATAAATACGCAGCAATGCGAGGACCCAGCCGAATGAAACGACCGTGTAATTACGAGCTATTTCACGAATTCATCAGGCAATACTTTCTCCAAGACAGCTTAACAACATCCATTGACAAGAAAAGTCAGTCCTTTACCGGGAAACAATAGTCTAAATCTACATTTACATCAGTACTTCGCAAGCCACCTGGTGGTGTGTGGCGGAGCGTACTTCCGGAGCCGCTAACTGATAGCCCTACCTTGTTCCACTCCAGAATGGCGCGTGGGAAGTATGATTGTCTGTGATCCTCTGTATTAGCTCTAACTCTTCCAATACTCTCGTTGTAATTATTTCGTGAAATGTATGTGGGAGGAAGTAAAATGTTGACCTAGTCTTCCAGGTAAGTACTCTATCGAAGTTCCTACAATAAACCTCTCCGTGATGCACAACGCCTGCTTTGTAACGTCTGCCTCTGGAGTCTGTTGAGCCTCTCTACAACGCCCTCGAGCCGATCTAACGACCCCGTGACGAAACACGCCGCTCTTCGTTTGATCTTTATCTCTTCAATTACTTCTATCTGGTATGAGTCTCAGACTGACGAACAGTGCAAAGACCTTTTAATCCACTTCTTTCGTGGATTAGAATAGATTACACTCCTGGAAATTGAAATAAGAACACCGTGAATTCATTGTCCCAGGAAGGGGAAACTTTATTGACACATTCCTGGGGTCAGATACATCACATGATCACACTGACAGAACCACAGGCACATAGACACAGGCAACAGAGCATGCACAATGTCGGCACTAGTACAGTGTATATCCACCTTTCGCAGCAACGCAGGCTGCTATTCTCCCATGGAGACGATCGTAGAGACGCTGGATGTAGTCCTGTGGAACGGCTTGCCATGCCATTTCCACCTGGCGCCTCAGTTGGACCAGCGTTCGTGCTGGACGTGCAGACCGCGTGAGACGACGCTTCATCCAGTCCCAAACATGCTCAATGGGGGACAGATTCGGAGATCTTGCTGGCCAGGGTAGTTTATTTACACCTTCTAGAGCACGTTGGGTGGCACGGGATACATGCGGACGTGCATTGTCCTGTTGGAACAGCAAGTTCCTTTGCCGGTCTAGGAATGGTAGAACGATGGGTTCGATGACGGTTTGGATGTACCGTGCACTATTCAGTGTCCCCTCGACGATCACCAGTGGTGTACGGCCAGTGTAGGAGATCGCTCCCCACACCATGATGCCGGGTGTTGGCCCTGTGTGCCTCGGTCGTATGCAGTCCTGATTGTGGCGCTCACCTGCACGGCGCCAAACACGCATACGACCATCATTGGCACCAAGGCAGAAGCGACTCTCATCGCTGAAGACGACACGTCTCCATTCGTCCCTCCATTCACGCCTGTCGCGACACCACTGGAGGCGGGCTGCACGATGTTGGGGCGTGAGCGGAAGACGGCCTAACGGTGTGCGGGACCGTAGCCCAGCTTCATGGAGACGGTTGCGAATGGTCCTCGCCGATACCCCAGGAGCAACAGTGTCCCTAATTTGCTGGGAAGTGGCGGTGCGGTCCCCTACGGCACTGCGTAGGATCCTACGGTCTTGGCGTGCATCCGTGCGTCGCTGCGGTCCGGTCCCAGGTCGACGGGCACGTGCACCTTCCGCCGACCACTGGCGACAACATCGATGTACTGTGGAGACCTCACGCCCCACGTGTTGAGCAATTCGGCGGTACGTCCACCCGGCCTCCCGCATGCCCACTATACGCCCTCGCTCAAAGTCCGTCAACTGCACATACGGTTCACGTCCACGCTGTCGCGGCATGCAACCAGTGTTAAAGACTGCGATGGAGCTCCGTATGCCACGGCAAACTGGCTGACACTGACGGCGGCGGTGCACAAATGCTGCGCAGCTAGCGCCATTCGACGGCCAACACCGCGGTTCCTGGTGTGTCCGCTGTGCCGTGCGTGTGATCATTGCTTGTACAGCCCTCTCGCAGTGTCCGGAGCAAGTATGGTGGGTCTGACACACCGGTGTCAATGTGTTCTTTTTTCCATTTCCAGGAGTGTAGATTAGATAAGATTAGATTAGCACTTATTCCATAGATCATGAATATGACACTTCGTAATGATGTGGAACGTGTCAGGTTAATAAAAGGTGTCTATACAAGATATTACATTACATAAAATATTACATGATACTTAATATTTTTTACTTATCTTTTTTGTGGGGTTTGGGGAAATTACCCACTTACTATATCCAAAAATTCATCTAAGGAGTAGAAGGAGTTGCCATTAAGAAATTCTTTTAATTTCCTTTTAAATGCTACATGGGTATCTGTCAGACTTTTGATGCTATTAGGGGAGTGACCAAAGACTTTTGTGGCAGCATGATTTACCCCCTTCTGAGCCAAGTTACATTTCCTTGTTTGTGAGTCTGGAATCTGCTGTACCTACTATTTGGTTGATGTTGTCATTCTACCAAACGTCGCTGTGAATAATTACTCCCACATATTTTACGCTGCCTACTGTTTCTACCAAATCGTCTTCAATGGTGTAGTTGTATAGTAGTGGATTTATTTTCCTACGTATGCGCAATATGTTACACCTATTTACGTTCAGCCTACACCATTCACCAATTCTCGGCAGGTCTTTAGTGTCTTCTGGCGTTGCTACTTTCTTAAATATAATCGCATCATCTGCTAACATATTCAGATAAGACAAGTCGTAACATAGAAGATCTACTAGAAAGTGTATCTTGATTAATTAATATTGGGGTACAAATTGACACACATGCTAGGAATGACATGGAATTTTATTAGAACCAAAAAAATAAAAACGTTAAAAAATGTCCGACAGATGGCGGCGCTTAATCTGATCAGAATAGCAATAATTAGCATAAAAAAGTAAGACAAAGCAAAGATGATGTTCTTTACAGGAAATGCGCAATATGTCCACCATAATTCCTCAACAATAGCTGTAGTCGAGGAATAATGTTGTGAACAGCACTGTAAAGCATGTCCGGAGTTATGGTGAGGCATTGGCGTCGGATGTTATCTTTTAGCATCCCTAGAGATGTCGGTCGATCACGATACACTTGCGACTTCAGGTGACCCCAAAGCCAATAATCGCACAGACTGAGGTCTGGGGACCTGGGAGCCCAAGCATGACGAAAGTGGCGGCTGAGCACACGATCATCACCAAACGACGCGCGCAAGAGATCTTTCACACGATTAGCAGTTTGGGGTATTTTTTGGTTCTAATAAAACCCCAGGTCATTCCAAGCATGTGTGTCAATTTTTACCTCTCTATCTACATTATTCCGTGGTTTATTAACTTTTCAAATTTATAATGACTTTTTGATCACCCGATATATAGAGAACCACTTGTATGACTATCAAGAGCTCAGATGGCAACCAAGTTCTAAGCAAAGAAGGGAAGGCAGAAAGGTGGAAGGAGTATATAGAGTGTTTATACAAGGGCGATGTACTTGAGGACAATATTATGGAAATGGGAGAGGATGTAGATGAAGACGAAATGGGAGATAAGATACTGCGTGAAGAGTTTGACAGAGCACTGAAAGACCTGAGTCGAAACAAGGCCCCGAGAGTAGACAACATTCCATTAGAACTACTGATGGCCTTGGGAGAGCCAGTCATGACAAAACTCTACCATCTGGTGAGCAAGATGTATGAGACAGGCGAAATACCCTCAGACTTCAAGAAGAATATAATAATTCCAATCCCAAAGAAAGCAGGTGTTGACAGATGTAGAAATTACCGAACTATCAGTTTAATAAGTCATGGCTGCAAAATACTAACGCGAATTCTTTACAGACGACTGGAAAAATTGGTAGAAGCGGACCTCGGGGAAGATCAGTTTGGATTCCGTAGAAATGTTGGCACACGTGAGGCAATACTAACTTTACGACTTATCTTAGAAGAAAGATAAAGAAAAGGCAAACCTACGTTTCTAGCATTTGTAGACTTAAAGAAAGCTTTTGACAACGTTAACTGGAATACTCTCTTTCAAATTCTGAAGGTGGCAGGGGTAAAATACAGGGAGCGAAAGGCTATTTACAATTTGTACAGAAACCAGATGGCAGTTATAAGAGTCGAGGGGCATGAAAGGGAAGCAGTGGTTGGGAAAGGAGTGAGACAGGGTTGTAGCCACTCCCCGATGTTATTCAATCTGTATATTGAGCAAGCAGTAAAGGAAACAAACGAAAAATTCGGAGTAGGTATTAAAATTCCTGGAGAAGAAGTAAAAACTTTGAGGTTCGCCGATGACATTGTAATTCTGTCAGAGACAGCAAAGGACTTGGAAGAGCAGTTGAACGGAATTGACAGTGTCTTGAAAGGAGGACATAAGATGAACATCAACAAAAGCAAAACGAGGATAATGGACTGTAGTCAAATTAAATAGGGTGATGCTGAGGGGATTAGATTAGGAAATGAGACACTTAAAGTAGTAAAGGAGTTTTGCTATTTGGGGAGCAAAGTAACTGATGATGGTCGAAGCAGAGAATGTAGACTGGCAATGGCAACGAAAGCCTTTCTGAAGAAGAGAAATTTGTTAACATCGAGCATAGATTTAAGTGTCAGGAAGTCGTTTCTGAAATTATTTGTATGGAGTGTAGCCATGTATGGAAGTGAAACATGGACGATAACCAGTTTGGACAAGAAGAGAATAGAAGCTTTCGAAATGTGGTGCTACAGAAGAATGCTGAAGATAAGGTGGGTAGATCACGTAACTAATGAGGAGGTATTGAATAGGATTGGAGAGAAGAGAAGTTTGTGGCACAACTTGACTAGAAGAAGGGATCGGTTGGTAGGACATGTTTTGAGGCATCAAGGGATCACAAATTTAGCATTGGAGAGCAGCGTGGAGGGTAAAAATCGTAGAGGGAGACCAAGAGATCAATACACTAAGTAGATTCAGAAGGATGTAGGTAGCAGTAGGTACTGGGAGATGAAGGAGCTTGCACAGGATAGAGTAGCATGGAGAGCTGCATCAAACCAGTCTCAGGACTGAAGACCACAACAACAACATATATATATATATATATATATATATATATATATATATATATATATATATATATATATATATATATATATATATAACACAGCAACTTTCACGAGAGATATTTTTTGCGGAAACTATGTTGATTTTCATACAGGATATTGGAGGACGAAAATATCTTGTATGAAAATCAACATAGTTTCCGCAAAAAACATCTCTCGTGAAAGTTGCTGTGTTATCCATGAGATCCATAACGCTTTAGACAATGACGCTCAAGTTGTTGCCGTGTTTCTTGACTTCTGAAAGGAATTTGACTCATATCCGCACTGCTGTTATGTGAAATAAATGCGAGCTTTCAGAGCACCGGATCAGTATTGTGACTGGATTCACGAGTGAATTTGGCATGATACCCCTCATGAGGACATTCAGAAACTCTGTCAATCAGTATCAAGCCGAATGACTACTTGTATAAAGGCCAGAGGTGGTCTAGTGTGTCATTGATTTGATGAATCTCTTGATGTTCTTTCTCTTGAATAAATCATCCAATTTTTCTGAAATTTGTAATCATTTGTTTGTCTGTACATGTACATCCCATCTACCGATTTCCGCCCTATTCGGCTAATTTCTTCTTGGTGCGTCGGTTTTATTTGTCTTAGAGTGTATGTAGAGGGTATAGTTCATGCCATAGCTGGTTCTGTGATGTTTTAGGGGTGTTCTCCCTACGAAGACTTGGGTCACTTATTGTAGATACCGTGATCAAAGGCCATGATGATTATACTGGTAATGCAAAACGTCATACCACTGCCTAAATGCCGCCTAGTGACGTTGACGATAACATGACGCGTAGAGGAAAACACGAAATCGGAGCAGAGACGAATGGGAAAACAATCTAGCGCCGTTACGGGCCGCAAATGGGAAAATGCAATCACGTGGTTGACTCTGACATAGGGCAGATGATTATGGACTGATGACTGGCAAGGAACATCTCAGAAACAGCGAAACTAGACAGCTGTTCACAAGCCAATATCTTGTGCGTCTGTCGAAATTGGTCGAAGGACGGAGCAACGACGTGTAGGTGAGAGGCTGTTGGCAGTACACGCCTCTTCATAGAACATGAAGGTCGCGTGTTGGCTCGATTTGTAAAGCAGGTTATGTGAAATCTGTAGTTGATCTGACGAAAGAGAACAATGCTGATGATGCGACAGGTACTTCGGAGCACACCGTTTAGCGCTCGCCGTTCAACATCGGTCTACGCAACAGACGACTCCTACCTGCTTCTACATTTACCTAAGGAAATAAAATTACATATTATGTCTGCAGTGGACAAACGATCAAGACTGGGCGTTAATCAATGAAAACGTGTCGCCTGGTCGTGTTCAGTCAGGGTCTTGTTACTTTAGATCGATGGTCGTATGTATATATACAGGGTGTTACAAAAAGGTACGGCCAAACTTTGAGGAAACATTCCTCACACACAACGAAAGAAAATATGTTATGTGGACATGTGTCCGGAAACGCTTACTTTCCATGTTAAAGCTCATTACTTCTCTTCAAATCACATTAATCATGGAATGGAAACACACAGTAACAGAACGTACCAGTGTGACGTCAAACACTTTGTTACAGGAAATGTTCAAAATGTCCTCCGTTAGCGAGGATACATGCATCCACCCTCCGTCGCATGGAATCCCTGATGCGCTGATGCAGCCCTGGAGAATGGCGTATTGTATCACAGCCGTCCACAATACGAGCACGAAGAGTCTCTACATTTGGTACCGGGGTTGCGTAGACAAGAGCTTTCAAATTCCCCCATAAATAAAAGTCAAGAGGGTTGAGGTCAGGAGAGCGTGGAGGCCATAGAATTGGTCCGCCTCTACCAATCCATCGGTCACCGAATCTGTTGTTGAGAAGCGTACGAACACTTCGACTGAAATGTGCAGGATCTCCATCGTGCATGAACCACGTGTTGTGTCGTACTTGTAAAGGCACATGTTCTAGCAGCACAGGTAGAGTATCCCGTATGAAATCATGATAACGTGCTCCATTGAGCGTAGGTGGAAGAACATGGGGCCCAATCAAGACATCACCAACAATGCCTGCCAAAACGTTCACAGAAAATCTGTGTTGATGACGTGATCGCACAATTGCGTGCGGATTCTCGTCAGCCCACACATGTTGATTGCGAAAATTTACAATTTGATCACGTTGGAATGAAGCCTCATCCGTAAAGAGAACATTTGCACTGAAATGAAGATTTACACATTGTTGGATGAACCATTCGCAGAAGTGTACCCGTGTAGGCCAATCAGCTGCTGACAGTGCCTGCACACGCTGTACGTGGTACGGAAACAACTGGTTCTTCCGTAGCACTCTCCATGCAGTGACGTGGTCAATGTTACCTTGTACAGCAGCAACTTCTCTGACGCTGACATTAGGGTTATCGTCAACTGCACGAAGAATTGCCTCGTCCATTGCAGGTGTCCTCGTCGTTCTAGGCCTTCCCCGGTCGCGAGTCATAGGCTGGAATGTTCCGTGATCCCTAAGACGCCGATCAATTGCTTCGAACGTCTTTCTGTCGGGACACCTTCGTTCTGGAAATCTGTCTCGATACAAACGTACCGCGCCACAGCTATTGCCCCGTGCTAATCCATACATCAAATGGGCATCTGCCAACTCCGCATTTGTAAACATTGCACGGACTGCAAAACCACGTTCGTGATGAACACTAACCTGTTGATGCTACGTACTGATGCGCTTGATGCTAGTACTGTAGAGCAATGAGTCGCATGTCAACACAAGCACCGAAGTCAACATTACCTTCCTTCAATTGGGCCAACTGGAGGTAAATCGAGGTAGTACAGTACATACTGACGAAACTAAAATGAGCTCTAACATGGAAATTAAGCGTTTCCGGACACATGTCCATATAATATCTTTTCTTTATTTGTGTGTGAGGAATGTTTCCTGAAAGTTTGGCCGTACCTTTTTGTAACACCCTGTCCCTATATATATATATATATATATATATATATATATATATATATATATATATATATATATATATATATATATATCGTCATGCTCGCAAATGGCTGCTCGAAACAATCAATGCGCCAGCGACCCAGGCTTGTGGGGCAGTATTCAGCTATGGGACACATTCACCTTGGTTTCCATGGGCATCTGAGGCAGTTATCGAAGGCACCGTGATTGCTATGGTCTACGTGAACATTTTTGCCGACGAACTGTATCTGTTCATGCTTGATGTTGTCCGCGAAGGCTATGATGTCTTCCAGCAGGGTAAATGTCTGTTTCACAAGGCCATAATCCTACTACAGTGCCTTGAGGAGCATGATAGTGAACTCATGTTGTAGTCTTCGTCGATAATTCGGCTGATATGAACGCAATGGATAGCTTCTGGGACGCAATCAGGCGCCAGGTACTCGATCACAATCCACAGGCCCGTAATTTAGGTATACAATACGCATAGATAATAATCTATAATACTTCAGAAAATAAACAAAGGCCACAGACTGAAACTCTGTGAAGAACTTGAAATTTTTACTTGCGGCAGAAAACATGGGCAGAATACACTCAGTAACAAAGCTGATACGGTGGCAGCGAACTTCTTTAGAACCGTCACGAGTGTACTAAGCGATACACAGTTACTTTCGGAACTATCTATATTTGAGTGACTTACGTCAGAAAATGACTCCAAAATCACGAGGCTGAAATATTAACGAATATTCTGTGGTGTAAGGTTGATCTGTTATTCTGTTATTCTGCGCAACGGATCAATCTGAGATGTACCCTTTACCCTGTGGCTCCTGCAAGATGAAATTTCCACCCCCACACTACTACAGAAGTCAGACAGACGATCTTAACGTTCTACAGAGAAATGCCTGAAAAACTTTCAGCAATAAATATCTTCTGGAGTCGTCCGCTGTAAGGAAATGACACAAAAATTCACAACATTTCTTACATAACTAGTGGGATACTTTGGTACTGGAGTAGTGCTAGTTAGTGTAAGAAAAATATGAAACTAACGAAAGTTATTATTTATTTTGCAAAAATTCTGAGAAGTCACAATGGCACTTTTAGTTATGAATTGAACAAGTTATATCCTCGTTCTTTTTGGAATGTGAAGTTACCTCTCAAGGATATGATTCGCTAATGAAATTTCTATAAAAGTTTAAGATAGTTGTTGACTTGGCAGAATGGCTGAGAGGTGCGCCTACTCAACTTGGATAATTATCGTTTAGAATGTTGCTAGGTACGGTCGAGAATGTCGCGTGTGAAATGCAGTGAAGTATACTGCTGTGGAGGATATATGGGGCTCGCAATAGCTGTAGTGCACAATACCGTAAGCTGCGATGACTGCTGTCTGCGCCGCTCGCTGCTGACAAATAAGATAACTCTCGTTTTATCTGTATTGACCTTCGCCAATCAAACTCTCCCTATGCCTTGATGAAGTCAAGGATTCCTATTCGCCCCTAGTCTAACTATTGGCGTGGTACACCGGTCAGATAACCAGTCCACCGCGATGCCATTCAAAATTCGCTCGCAGGCGTTTAACTATAACTCTGTCCATTCACACTGCACAATAAGTGTGTCGGCCAACAACGCTTATTCGCAAGGACTCAATATAGAGTAGCACTTCGATTCGCTCTCGATAGAGGTGCTTTCCTAGTGAAGTACTGAGAAGAGACTTGTTCCTCGCTCCAAGAGCGACAACGGAACGGTGCCTCTCCACGCCAGACGTGAAGGGGGCTAACTTTCGGTCTCTTCCATTATTCCTTCAGCTCAAGAAATCAGAAATATCGTCTGCCAATCTCCATTGCTCTTCTAAAACGGGAGAATGACGTTTCGTTTAAGGCTACCAATCCAGAAACCTGTAGCATTGACGTTTGGCGTTTGCTGTCTCCCTGTGAAAATCTCTGAAACTGTGTGCTATGTGTAAAGAATGCGTAGGCTGGCCTCTTGCACACAATGTAGCAGAATTTGCTTTTAAGCTGAACACGGGGTCATTTTACTCAGGCCCATGCTGTCCGCAACACAGGCGGTCACCGGCCGACATAGGCTGGGTCGTCCTCTGAAGGGACCGGCGTCCCGTTGTGCGGTTTCTCTCTCATACTAAAAGCTTCTGTGACCGTCATGTCTGGAATGTATGTGTGTACGCCAGCCTCGAGTATTTCAACCACGGTGTGCTTACTTGTTAATTGCATATCGTTTACATGAATACATACAACATTGACTTTATCTTATCGAGTTTGGGTTCGAATGAAGCGTCTTGATGTGCGAAATATGGTTGTGAGGGCGGAATATGTAAGCAATGAAGGTCAGGAGACCACGACGTCTTACAATATGTATGGTGAAATATAGGTTTAAAATCATTTATTTTACTTATTCGCCATTTTGATATAAGGATTTTCTAAGCAAAAATGCTCTGTAGGGTTAAACGCTTTTATATTTGTTATCAGTATCTTTGACACGCAATGTAAGGTAGTAATGAGCGCTCTTTGACTTGCGACGCACTGAAAATGTTTTTTTAAAAAGCACTTAGCATGAGATCAGGCGACCTTGGCGGACAATGGTCGCATTGGAGATCCGTCCATCGCTTGGCTTGTAGGATATGCAGTGTGGTACCCTCTATGAAAATCACACTTCGCAGTTGTAACTGAACAATGGGTACTGTAGCGGACGTCATTTGCCGCAGAATTATCACGTTACAAATGTGATCATGAATCGTAGAGGCAGGATGTCGGTGTCTACAATACGACATGGGTCGTTACTGAAAACTACACTATCTGATCAGAAGTATCCAGATGCCCCTATGTAACGTGGAATGGACCATCAGATGTCACTAGAGTCGGATTCGCAAGTTTAAAAGGACACGGAAGTATTTTGTTGTTAGCAGAGAGGCAGCCACAGCACAGTTAAGAGATTTCAGTGGCTTCGAGTGTGAACCAGTCAACGGATGTCGCTTGATCAGCATATTCATCAAACGGAAAATGCGGAAAGATATGAACATATTTTAGAGCTTTGTACACGGCTTCCAGCAGAGGAACAGTTCGAAGAAGCTAACTGCATCAGCATGACAGTGCACCCTGCCATAAACCAGCGTGTGCGAGGCAGTGGTCTGCGGGACTAACATGGCAGAAAACAGACTGGCCTGCTCTCAGTCCTGACCTTAACCCAATGGAACACATATGGGATGAGTCAGAAACTCGGCTTCTCTCCAGACCCAAGAGTCCATCATCACTACCTTCTCTGTGTTCGGCTCTTGAGGAAGAATGGAGTGCCATTTACGGCAATTGAAAGAGAAAGGTTGAGACAGACAGCAGATTGATTTCTGTATGTATGATAAATTCTTTCTGTCGAAAATTTCCCTCCTTCGAATCTCCTCTGTGTTACCACAGACAACGAGTCACTGATCTCATTTGTACTATGACTGCAGTACACGCGCCGGCTGGTGTGGCCGTGCGGTTCTAGGCGCTACAGTCTGGAGCCGAGCGACCGCTACGGTCGCAGGTTCGAATCCTGCGTCGGGCATGGATGTGTGTGATGTCCTTAGGTTAGTTAGGTTTTAGTAGTTCTAAGTTCTAGGCCACTGATGACCTCAGAAGTTAAGTCGCATAGTGCTCAGAGCCATATGAACCATTCTTTTGCAGTACACGCGAAGTGTCCATTTGCTTCCACCGCCCTGAATGGAAAGCATAAGTTCTAATTAATGCTGAGGGAATTAGATTAGGAAATGAGACACTTAAAGTAGTAAAGGAGTTTTGCTATTTGGGGAGCAAAATAACTGATGATGGTCGAAGTAGAGAGGATATAAAATGTAGACTGACAATGACAAGGAAAGCGTTTCTGAAGAAGAGGGATTTGTTTACATCGAGTATAGATTTAAGCCTCAGGAAGTCGTTTCTGAAAGTATTTGTATGGAGTGTAGCCATGATTGGAAGCGAAACGTGGCCGATAAATAGTTTGGACAAAAAGAGAATAGAAGCTTTCGAAATGTGGTTCTACAGAAGAATGCTGAAGATTAGATGGGTAGATCACATAACAAATGAGGAGGTATTGAATAGAATTGGGGAGAAGAGGAGTTTGTGGCACAACTTGACCAGAAGAAGGGGTAGCTTGGTCGGACATGTTTCTGAGGCGTCAAGGGATTACCAGTTTAGTATTGGAGGGCAGTGTGGATGGTAAAAATCGTAGAGGGAGACCAAGAGATGAATACATTAAGCAGATTCGGAAGGATGTAGGTTGCAGTAAGTACTGGGAGATGAAGACGCTTGCACAGGATAGAGTAGCATGGCGAGCTGCATCAAACCAGTCTCAGGACTGAAGACCACAACAAGAACAACAACAATGTTCACCAACTTGCATGCTTCTACGTAGGTAGGTCGTGAGGCTGTAATAAACTCTTAGCGAGGAAGTGGTATTGTAAAAATAATTAAATTTTGAGCTCGTTTCTTTAAACGGCATGTCACTCACTTTTTATTAGCAGAATACGAAATAGCCTACTACACAATTATAGTCCACTTTATGAATCACAAATAACTTCTATTCCTCACACGTCCATAGAAAGTAAACAAAATAATGAATGGCATACTAGCGTAATTACTGTCAAACTGATCTCAGTTACATGTCCAAATAATCAAAGATTGTTAACCGGTTCCGACCGCGGCAGACAACATGCCTGTCCCCCGGGACAGCCGAACCAGCTCCGATCTTACAGCTGAGCCACTTCGCCACCATCCAAGTTAGGAGCGATCCGGAGAGCTCCGAAGCGCTCCGTCTGCCTTTTCGTTTAGCAGATGTGTGTTATTCTGCTGGTAATCAACACTTTTGAAGTGACGGAATGATCACTTGCTGTTGATAAGAGATGCTTTTACGAGGATTGCCCAAAAACTTGCAGCGTATTTTTTCTTCTCAGCCGAAAACAAAGCTACGAATGCGAAACGTAGGTATGTCCGATAGATAGCGTAGCCGCGGGACAGTTTCAAAATGCAGTCTGTAGGTGATGTACGTTACAAGCAACTTGCCGTCATCGAATTTCTGACTGCAGAGAAAGAAACTGTATACCCACAATTTTTCTCTGCAGTGAGAAATTCACATCGCTTGTGCAAAGTATATGAAGCATCTGCTGTCGACAGAAGTACAGTTAGTGGCTGGGCACGGAGGATGAGGTCATCAGAAGGCGGTTCGGGGAGACCATCCACAGCTGTCACAGCTACTGCAGTGAGCTGATGTTGTCATTCGCCATTAAAGGATGCCATTCGTGGAAGGCATTTTGAGGATGAGGAGGAGGCGATTCACACAGTGAAACACCAGGACATGGACTGGTACCGACAGGGCATACACGCCCCTGTTTCGCGCTGGAGGAAGGCCATAGAACGGGATGGAGATTACGTGGAAAAACAGGGTGTGTACGTGAAAAACCATTCTTTTGTATGTGTAGTTCTCATTATACTCATTAAAGAATTGTTGAAGAAAAACAAAATGCGGTGCACTACTTTCTGGGCAAAAATCGTACATGAAATGCAAGTAAGTTACGGTTTAGTTTTTCTAATATCAATAACGGTAGTTTATCATTCTGGCGTGCTTTTTCCGAACGCAGCAGCCAATCACGGAGAAGAACCACAATCTAAGCGGTCTTTGTCACGATATCCGTACCAAACAAACCAACTGCCATCGGTATCTCACACCATATTACGTCATCTTCCCACCGCTGCCTTTTCAGCTGCCCTAAGAAGAGCTTCCTGCAGCTGAATATGATGGTTGTAAAACCAGCAATATTGCACATTCCTCCACAGACATACAGGCACTTCATTTGAAGTGTCCCAGCATAGTTCAAGCCGCCGTAAAGACGTAGGTTGGACGCACCCCGTATTAATGTCTGCTAACAGGTGTCCGAACACTTTTGACCAGTTAGTGCGTCGTACTTATTGTGTGAAATAGTTTACTTGCGCGAAGATTCTCTGTTTCTAGCGCGAAATCTTGTCAAGATTCCCTATCGGGGATGTGTTTTGTGTCAGGTGGAAGAACATAAACGTAGGTGCAGCCTAGGTTTGTGGACATGAGGCTGAGCGTCGTTTATGTGGGATGTAACAGCTATGATGAAAGTTACAGGAACGAATAACTTCATCAGTCCGCCCTCAGGGCTGATGACGAAACACCTACCACTCCAGCGCGCTTTGTGCAGACTGCGTGTGGGTCGTTTCGCAGCCGAAGTTGGCCACTGTGTCTCCACCTGCAGAGACAAGCCCGGGTAGACTGCTGTGCAGGCCGTAAGCTGAGTCATCCACCAAAATTGATAGCGGCAGGTGTCTCCACGGCGCGCGAGCTACAGCCGACACAACGGCCCGCTCGTTACAATAGCGATCCCATCCCAACTTGGCTAACGTTGACACCGTCTCACGCGATGGAGACGTCCCGCCAAAATGTTATCCGCTTCACAATGAGCTGAAGCACGAACGTCACGCCATTTTGTGCTGCTCATTATTTCGTACAGTGCCTCAGGAGATCCTGTTGGGTTCTTCATGCGGTTCAGTCAGACAAGGATGACAAGGTTTAATTTCGCGATTAAGGAACTAACAACAGTACTCATTCTTAACGGAGGGAAATATTCAGACGTAAATCAACTTGGGGCGTATCCTAAGAGAGTACTATAGTTCCATTACTACCCGCAATACACAAACGTTCAGAGTTCGACGGGACTTTTCGCGGTTGATGCTGGTTTATAAAGTGAAGTCGCCAAGCTAGAAAACTGTAGCGAAATGCAGGAAAATCTGTAGAGGATTGACGCTTGGTGCAGAAACTGGCAGTTGACCTGTAACATAAATAAATGTAACATATTGCGCATAGCAAGCCAGTAAGGCACATTACACGATGGCTGAAAAATCACTGGAATCAGTCACATCCTTCAAATATCTGCGAGTATGGTTACGGAGCGACTACAACTGGAACGACCACATAAAACTAATTGCAGGGAAGGCAAGTGCCAGCCAGACTGAGATCCTTGGTAGAATTTCAGGTAGTCCAGCCATAAAGAACGTAGCTCTCTAGATCCTCATTCGACCAGTGATTTCATATTGCTCGTCAGTCAGGGATTCTTACCAGATAAGGCTCGCAGAGAAAATAGAGGAGGTCCAAAGAAGAGCAGTATTTTTCTTCACTGGTACAGTTAGTAAGCGTCACGGAGACGCATAGCCAATTCCAGTGCTGGACGTACAAGATAAGCGTTGCGCATCAGGGTGTGGTTTGTTGTTGAAATTCCGCGAGCGTAAATTCCTCGCCAAAAGTCATCCATCCTGCGGACTACACACGACGGGAGCAAGGAAGGGGTCAATACACGTAGTGTACGAGCGTAAGTCAATTATTCTCCGCAAAGTAGTTATAAAATTTTATTGTAATCAAACAGGAAACTTACAAGAACATCATTTTTGTACGAGCTCCCTGAGGTTCGCGGTTGAGCTGCGAGCCAGGAGCGGCCGCTGTGGCCGAGCGGTTCTAGGCGCTTCAGTGCGGAACCGCGTTGCTGCTACGGTCGCAGGTTCGAATCCTGCCTCGGGCATGGATGTGTGTGATGTCCTTAGGTTAGGTAGGCTTAAGTAGTTCTAAGTCTAGGGGACTGATGACCTCAGATGTTAAGTCCGATAGTGCTTAGAGCCTTTTTTTTTTTTTTTTTTTTTTTTTTTTTTTTTTTTTTTTTTGCGAGCCATGAATGCACCGCTTCTTTCACTGCTTCGTCCGAGGCAAATCGACGGCCCCTTAATGCCTGTTTGAG
The DNA here is from genome assembly GCF_023898315.1 of Schistocerca nitens. Classification (NCBI taxonomy): domain Eukaryota; kingdom Metazoa; phylum Arthropoda; class Insecta; order Orthoptera; family Acrididae; genus Schistocerca; species Schistocerca nitens. Next base: position 563,148,815 of record NC_064621.1, read on the forward strand.
TGGACCAAGCAAGTCATAGCCAGAAGGAGAAGGTCGGGACTATATGGAGGACGATCCAGTACTTCAGATTTTAGTTTCTGGAGCGTTTGAGCAGTGTGGGCAGCAGTATGCGGACGGGCATTGTTGTACAACAACACAACACTTTTGACAGCAATACTCGGGGTTTGCTTCGAATTGCAGGCTTTAGCCTGGCGGTAAGCATCTCACTGTAACGTACACTGCTTATTGTTGTGCCCCTTTTCCATAATGTTCCAGTACTGGACCTTGTGCGTCCCAAAAAACCGTAATCATCAGTTTTCCTGCGGACGGTTGGGTCTTGAACTTTTTCTTGCATGGCGAATTTGGATGTTTCCATTCCATACTCTGCCGTTTGCTCTCCCGATCGTAATGGTGGATCCATGTTTCGTCACCAGTAATGATCCTGTCTCAGAAGTTTCCCCTTTCGTTACCATAGCGAACCAAATGTTTTTTTGCAGATATCCAAGCGCGTTTGTTTATGTAACTGTGTGAGTTGTTTTGGGACCCATCTTGCACAAATTTTATGAAACCCGAGTCTGTTGTGGTTGATTTCGTAGGCAGAACCGTGACTAATTTTCAGACGATGTGCCACTTCGTCAATAGTTAATCGTCTGTCTAAGAGAATCATTTCTCGTGAACGCTCTGTGGTTTCTTAATTTGTGGCGGTAGACGGTCTTCCGGCGCCTTCATCGTGCGTAACATTTGTGCGACGATTTCGGAATTTTTCAATCCATTCGTAGACACTCCGTTGTGGCAAAACACTATTCCCGTACTGTACCGAAAGTCTTCGATGAGTTTCTGTCCCTGACACGCCTTCCGATCACAAAAAACGGATCACTGAACGTTGTTCTTGTTGTTTTTGGGGGAGGAGACCAGACAGCAAGGTCATCGGTCTCATCGGATTAGGGGAGGACGGGGAAGGAAGTCGGCCGTGCCCTTTCAAAGGAATCATCCCGGCATTTGCCTGGAGCGATTTAGGGAAATCACGGAAAACCTAAATAATTTGGCCGGATGCCGGATTGAACCGTCGTCCTCCCGAAACGTTGTTCTTCTTTGGTGCAAATAGACAGCGGAGCAGCCATGATCAACAGCACGGCAGCGATAACGAAACTAATCTAGGAGCCTTATTGCAAAGATATAACAACAAATAAACAAAGTATGCGTCATCAACGTAAAACTACAGTACAACGAAAATAAACAAAAATATAACTAAATTGCGGATAATAATTGACTTACCCTAGTACAAAGTACCCTGCTCACAACCATAAGGAGGCTTGCACAGTGTAGGTGGAGATGTACAAGTTCTAAAGATTAATTCGATGTGTAACCTCCCCCTCACTTAACGACCTTAATGACACTGAAAAATTAAACCGCGTGTACCTAATGGAAATTTGGGAAAAGCAATCGTCACCGAAATTAATTTGTCGGTAAAGCGGGAGGAAAGGGTTACATCTAAATGAAAGGAAAAATGCAAATGAAACTGGTTGAAATTAATTTTGAAAAGGGGTAAAGTTAATAAAGAAAGTAAATGTGCGGCCGTTACGTTAACAATTAACTAGCGGTAATTAGATATTTGAGATTTGGGGGAAATTACGGTCGCCAGTCCTATGGACAATTACTACAGTAACTGAAAAAGAAAGGTTATTACACATATAATTAGCACTAGAAGCGTGGCAACTGAAGGTTGACACGTGTAGTGTGAAAACTGAAAGTTTGTCAGAAGTAATAAATTTCGCTACCCTCTGACTTAATTTAGCAAAAGAATTAATAAAACCGGAAAATTGAAAGTTAATTTAGTGACTGAAATTAATAGTGAGCTTTGTTTCTGAAGCACATCGAAATTCAGTAAAATACGGTTAGTCTTGGGCTACCTCAACAATCATTTCAAAAGCTACTTGAATCCACGCAATTTACAAATAACAGATTTAACTTGAACTTGAATTTAATGATTCTGAACAATTAACAATAGTAAAGTTTAGTACGTACCAACCTGAGCTGTAGTCACAGGTAAGCTAAAATATGGTAACAAAACTCGCACTTGTGCTTGTGTAATCTAAATATTGTAGCCAGTTATGAATACTTTAACTGAACTTTGAAATTAAAGCAGTGAAATGGAATAATATTACTTTAATGCTGGCGTTTGAATTTCAACGACACTCGGGTTCATTCCGGAAAAGGAAGGGACCCTGCTTGGTAATGCAATTGGGACAATGAGCAACAAATGTTCATGCTAAGTTGCTGTAATTATAGTTACGAAAATGGAACAGTTTGAAAAGCTGAGGTCTGCCATACAGTTCTAAGACTTTGCGTGCTTCCAGTCTTCCTTGTTGGTTGATTGAAGGTTTGAAGCCGTCGATCGAGGAGGTGGCGACAGTCACTCATTGTCGGCCGTCGCTGTTGCAGAAGCTGGATGTTGGCGCGCCTTCTTCTCGTCACGGTCACCAGGCGAAACGGGCTCTTGATGTGCGCTAGCTAATGCTTCCCGTCCGCGACACCGTGTCAGAAACTATAACAGCAAGTCGAGCGCAATTACATGCTGCCCAACCCCGAAAGCGCGGCAACTCGCGGGAGCGTCACACAACACACCTGCTCCACCGCCCTACCCCAGCCAGACTCTCCCTCTGCCCGCGCTCCACGCGGCAGAGTTACACTACCAAAGATCCTAAACACTTTGGTTCTCCACACGACCTATCGATGTATTCGTTCGATAGCATAGTTTTCCCTAGGCCAGACCCAGCGTATAAATACAAATAATATTCACAAAACAAACCAACATAAATGCATAAATGTATATATACAAACAGTAAAACAATTACAATATACAAAGAGACAGAAATGTCATATCTTCAGGTGACAAAATAAGGAAAAATCTATAGTACAATAGATGGAAATAGAAGAATATGCATTTCCGGCGTTACAGATGTATGCAGTGAAGCACCTGAAGTGTATAAGGCAACCAAACTATTTTGTGTCACCAGGGCTAATTTAAGTCAAGGATGAACTGGCGTCTTTTGAGGTGAAGCACTTAGATGAGCATTCTTCCCTCGAGAAAAATTGTGTTAAGGGGGGAAAGCTATTTGACACACACTTTTGGAACATTTTTGGGTGGGAAGAATTAATCACAATTTAATCAAATTTGACATCACTTCGTTCATATTTCGAACGGTTTTTGTGAACTTTTTGATTTTACATTCATAACTTATTTTTTAAGAATATCAACCTCAATGTAGGTGAAAATAATGGAAATTAAAAATTTTGCCGGCGTTGTAACAATTTACTTCAATTTTCACTATTTTTTCTCTAATTATGCAAAGAAAAATGACCTTAAAATCGTAATATCATCTCAGAAGTTAGTTCATATAATTCGTAATTTCATAAAGAATCATACTATCAATTTTCGTAATGATCAGTTCTGTACTTTTTGAGTTAGACTGTTCGCAAATGTGAAAAAAGCCATTTCGAGCCAATCGCGTTCGAAAAATAAATTCTCGGAAACTAGAAATCCAAGGAAGTTAACAATAACGTAAAATGCTTAGCGATTAATCTGCAATTCCAGCACCATATAGTAATCCTTCTTCTTCCTCATAGGCTTCGTGTTGCGCTTGCAGCAATGCTTTCCGACCTTCCTTCGAGTCCAATGAACTACTTCGACTCTGCCAGCTCACGCGTTGATTATCCATTCGTTGGACATAATTGAAGCTTTGCGTGCATACTACTATCCCTGCCTCGTTCATGACCATCAGAAGGGATGAATTTCCTTCATTGAATAAGCCCACTGCTAAATACGATGCCAATTCAACGACTTTAAATCCGCAGTGCAGGTGTTTAGGTCCTAATCGCCAAATAGTTTAATTAAAACTTTTATTCGCATTTTGTGTGTGGCCACCTAAACATCTCTACAGCAATTCATCCCTTGATAAATCTTCATATAATGGAAGAAATTCCTTCTGTACGTTGGAGTGCAATGGAGTAGGGTGCGGTTCATGTTCCATTCCAAGGGCTGTTCGTTTCTGCCATTTGCACCAGCTGTTTTCTCCCTCTAGGCAATACTCGTGTCGAAGATTTTCATCCGTGAAATCGTATCATAGAATGTCGCCATAATTGTTTTTTCATGTCTTGCACACTATCTATAAGCTCATAAGATCCAAACGAATGCGAATTTCGCTTTGAAATTTTGACAGCGGTCTCTTGGATAGTTAAGCTAACGATTTATGCAATAAAAATGGGATTTTTTAACCTCCTAATGTGGTGTCCCCCTTAAGTACGAAATTAGTGTGAGCGATTTAAAAAAAAAAAAGCTTTTTAGCAGTAACAAGACTTTTCGTATTAGTGCTACTTCGATCTGAAAAACTCTGAAAATACATTTTTTCATGTCATTTCATCCAAATGAACCCTTCTCCATAGTACAGCTTACAAACTCGTCTCAGAAATATTGAAAACCATTGTAAGGGATTAAAAAGTTTTTAAAAATGTCTACACTGATACAAAGATCCTATGAATTTGTCACTCTAATTTGCGAAAGAAAGCTTCAATTAAAAACGTTCATCAATGCAAACCAATTACAACGACCATCGAAGTCCTCTCACTTGGATTTTCTGTGCAATGTCAAGTTGTCACAGCATTTCACATCACGCTTTTTTCGTTATTCCTTCATCTCCAGCTGTCCGCACGACATGTCCACCACATATACAACCCAAAATGCAGAGAACGGAGAGATATATCGTTCTGCTCTCAATGTTAAATACCTTTCGAATTATGAAACGTGTTCGCGGTTGCGAATATGGGCAACCGTCAGCTGTATAATGGCAGGCGACAAAGAAAATTTGTGACAGGACAGGACTCGAACACGGATTTTTCGCTTATCGCGAACGGTCACCTTACCATTTTTTGTGTTATTCTATTTAATTGATTAATTTGTTTTTTAAGCTGTAAGTAACTGAAACTAATAAGCACACTCGTTGCGTTGAATTGGGAACGTACATAACCGAAAACATAGTTATAGGTGCAGCAAAGGGCAAAAAGAAAGAGAGCAAAGTGTGAGGCTAAGGAAGCCAAGAAATAAAACCTAAGAGTGGAATCCGTACCCACATTAACTGGTACTACAACTTGCACCGCATGGGAAACAAAAACTGCGAAAGACCTTTCGCCCTGGGGTCACAAAGAGGAAAGGGGGCAAATACTACTTCACAATAGCGAGGGGTCACGACGAAACTCTACATCTGCTGTATCATACAGGTATGACTTCTCGCAACGATCAAGGTAGATCCCACATTGTACCCTGTAGTGTTCTATCATCGTCTTGTAATTATAGATTCTCTTACCCGTGATGATCCAGCTGCGTGAAGGGTCGTGGGACGCACTCTACAAATAATTGGAAAAACATTGTCGATAGTTTGGGTTACGGAGGAGCTTGGAATGTCGTTCCTGCAAATAGTTCCGAAAGTCTAAAGTGTCCTTAGTGGCGTCTTGAAACAAATAATGCACTGCATGTCCACGAAGCCACGTCACGGCATTAGTTTTCGCGCGTGGGTAATATGTCTCATCCGAGAATAATATAGTCTCGGGCTCGATATGATTCAGCGTTACTCGAAGGAAGTACGCAGACATTTGATTCACTGCCACACTACCGTAGACTCGCCACAGCTAAGACGGTATTCATCGTTATCTTGAACGCCACGGCTCGTGCACATGGGTGAGTCCGCCTTATGGATCGCATTCGCATGTAGCCTTGGTAATTAGACTATCGAAGCGAGCTTGATGGCCAGACCCAAACTTTCATACGTCGTCAACTGTGTGTCTACAGGATGCATGCATGTCCGAAGGAAGATGGCATCGTTCTTCTTAACGACACAGGCACTGCAGTATCGTATTTATCCGCCGACGCCGGACGACGGACTTCCAGTTAAAATGTTTCCCCTGTACGGGAACATTCATAATGGATGTAAGAGTGTCAGTTGTAGATATACACTCCTGGAAATGGAAAAAAGAACACATTGACACCGGTGTGTCACACCCACCATACCTGCTCCGGACACTGCGAGAGGGCTGTACAAGCAATGATCACACGCACGGCACAGCGGACACACCAGGAACCGCGGTGTTGGCCGTCGAATGGCGCTAGCTGCGCAGCATTTGTGCACCGCCGCCGTCACTGTCAGCCAGTTTGCCGTGGCATACGGAGCTCCATCGCAGTCTTTAACACTGGTAGCATGCCGCGACAGCGTGGACGGGAACCGTATGTGCAGTTGACGGACTTTGAGCGAGGGCGTATAGTGGGCATGCGGGAGGCCGGGTGGACGTACCGCCGAATTGCTCAACACATGGGGCGTGAGGTCTCCACAGTACATCGATGTTGTCGCCAGTGGTCGGCGGAAGGTGCACGTGCCCGTCGACCTGGGACCGGACCGCAGCGACGCACGGATGCACGCCAAGACCGTAGGATCCTACGCAGTGCCGTAGGGGACCGCACCGCCACTTCCCAGCAAATTAGGGACACTGTTGCTCCTGGGGTATCGGCGAGGACCATTCGCAACCGTCTCCATGAAGCTGGGCTACGGTCCCGCACACCGTTAGGCCGTCTTCCGCTCACGCCCCAACATCGTGCAGCCCGCCTCCAGTGGTGTCGCGACAGGCGTGAATGGAGGGACGAATGGAGACGTGTCGTCTTCAGCGATGAGAGTCGCTTCTGCCTTGGTGCCAATGATGGTTGTATGCGTGTTTGGCGCCGTGCAGGTGAGCGCCACAATCAGGACTGCATACGACCGAGGTACACAGGGCCAACACCCGGCATCATGGTGTGGGGAGCGATCTCCTACACTGGCCGTACACCACTGGTGATCGTCGAGGGGACACTGAATAGTGCACGGTACATCCAAACCGTCATCGAACCCATCGTTCTACCATTCCTAGACCGGCTAGGGAACTTGCTGTTCCAACAGGACAATGCACGTCCCCATGTACCGTGCCACCCAACGTGCTCTAGAAGGTGTAAGTCAACTACCCTGGCCAGCAAGATCTCCGGATCTGTCCCCCATTGAGCATGTTTGGGACTGGATGAAGCGTCGTCTCACGCGGTCTGCACGTCCAGCACGAACGCTGGTCCAACTGAGGCGCCAGGTGGAAATGGCATGGCAAGCCGTTCCACAGGACTACATCCAGCATCTCTACGATCGTCTCCATGGGAGAATAGCAGCCTGCATTGCTGCGAAAGGTGGATATACACTGTACTAGTGCCGACATTGTGCATGCTCTGTTGCCTGTGTCTATGTGCCTGTGGTTCTGTCAGTGTGATCATGTGATGTATCTGACCCCAGGAATGTGTCAATAAAGTTTCCCCTTCCTGGGACAATGAATTCACGGTGTTCTTATTTCAATTTCCAGGAGTGTATTAAAGTTTGGATCTGGTCGTGAAGCGTGCTTGAATAGCTCAATGGTACTACGTGGAAAACGCTCACAAACCACTTGAACGTGCACCGAGGTACCGTACGCTCATAGCAAATTATTTACGCATTATTTTCGTAAACCTCCCCGCTAGTTGGGATGTGGTAAGCTGAGTGTACCGTACCGCGCAGCATCACGTGGGAGGCAGAATGACCTGAATTGCTAGCAGTGAGAAAGGAAAGAGACTGGCTGTTTCAAGGAATGCTGCCTTCATTGTGGCTTTCAGTATGTTGACCTCGACGGCGAGCGTTGATCAGAGACAAGGGAGTCATCAGGAAAGTGTGACAGGACCGATGTTGTTCTCTTTATAAATAAAAGATTTGGCGGACGGGGTGGGCAGCAGTCCGCGGTTGTTTGATGATTTAAATAAAATTTATAATTGGTGTGATGACTAGCTGCTAGTTCTAGTTTAAAAATGTAGTTAATGCGCCGGGTAGGAAGAAAAAAACCTGCACCGTCCGGATACAGTAATAGTAGTGTCCTGCTTGACACAGTCAAGTCGTTTAAATATCAGAGCACGACGTAGCAAAGCGATGTGAAATGGAACGACCAAGTCAGAACTGTAGTGGGGAAAACGCAGGAGCGACTTCGGTTTATTGGGAGAGTTTTAGGAAAGAGTGGTTCACCTGTAGAGGAGACCGCATGCAGGACGCTGGTGCTACCTATTCTTGAGTACTGTTCGAGTGTTTGGGATCCGTACCCAGGTCGGGCTGAAGGAAGACAGTGCAGCAGTTCAGAGGCGGTAAGCTAGGTTTGTTACCGGTAGGTTCGAACAACATGTAAGTGTTGCGGCAATGTTTCTGGAAGTCAGATGGCAATCCTTGGACGGAAGGTGTCGTTATTTTCGAGAAAAACAATTGAGAAAATTTACGGTACTGGCATTTGAAGCTGACTGTCGACAAATTCTACTGCCGCCGACACACATTTCGGGTAAGGAGCATGAAGATAAGATACGAGAAATTAGCGTCCGTTCAGAGGCTTATAAAAAGTCGGTTTTCCCTCTTTCTCTTTGCCAGTGGAACAGGAAAGCAAGTGACTAACGCTGGTACGGTGACCTGCGGACTATCTATGTACACGTAGGTATAAGTGCATTAGCAATGAGCCTGCTGTTGACATTTTAGACGGCATTGTTGCAAATAGAAAACGCCTGTGGCAGTGAACAAGAAAACTAGTTCCCCATTTCTCGAAGAAAGATTCTTTTAGCTGAAGCAGCGCGAGCAATATGCAAAGCTATTTAAGGTTATGCTTTGAACTACCTTTTTATTGCAACTATCTGTCATATATAATTGTGATCTCAACACATTTATTAATTATAATTGTGCAATTAAACATCAAAAATAAATAAACAAATAAATTATAGACTCGTGGAGCACGTACTCATAACACATTTCACACTCTTTTAATTACCTAGCTCAACTAAATAAAGGCAGAAGCTCGAACTCCTGTATCTGGTTTTCGCAGACACCACTCTGGAGACATTAAACAGACGGGTCCAAGGCTTCAGCTTGTCACTACTTCCTGCGCACATCTTGCAGGCGTGCCACACTTACATGGATGAATTCAGTATGTGGGTTGGAAATGGTTAGATTCCAATAATTGACAGTCACGTCTTTATCTGTCACATAACCACGGTTCTTTGCCGAGATGCATTTATCACATGTTGATTTCGAGATACTCTAATGACGGCAAAGGTCAAAATCAGTAATACGTTTTAGTTTCTTTTTTTTTCTTTAACATTGCTGTATAAACTGTTTCTATCCTAGTGATTATTTCGTCGTTAGGAGTCTGATTTTTTCCATGGTTTGACAGATTTACTTTTGTTCCTTTCTTCACCGATTCTGCGATAATTCTTCCTGACTTTCACTGAGGATAGCGACGTCCTCAGTCAATCTTAATTTTGATGTTCTGAATTTTAATCCCACTCCTGGAGCTAATTTTCATTTCCGTCATTGCTTCTTCGAAGTGCAGATTGAACAGTGACCTGTCTTGCACTCTTTCTAATCTGAGCACTTCTTTCTTCTTCCGCTCTTATTGTTCTCTCTTGGTCCTTGTATCCAATGAACATTATCCGTCTTTCCTTTTGTGTGTATTGAATACTTTCCTTTCTACTTTGTTTGTACTGAATACTTTCCTTACAGCTTACTACTATTTTTCGCAGAATTTCAAACCTCTTGCACCATTTCACATTCTACATTTTCTATGTCAACAAATCTTATGAACGTCTCGTGCTTTTTCTCAAGTCGTGCTTCTGTTACTAATCGGAACTTCAGAAACCAGTTTGGTGTCCTTTCGTTTTGGAAAGGTCCTCAATTGTTTTTTCAGCTCTCCTGAATATTATTCTTGTCAGCATCTAGGATGCATGAACCGCAAGCTGATTGCGCGACAGTTCTCGCTATTGTCTACTCTTGTTACCTTTGGGTTTTGGGTTTGAGTGTATGATATTTTTCCGAAAGTCTGGTGGTATTTCTCCAAATCCGTAGACTCTATACACCACCTTGAAAAGCCGCTTGGTAGTCTCTTTCCCCAATGACTTCAGAAATTCTGAAGGGAAGTTGTTCATCATTCTGCCTTATTCAATCGCAGGTCTTCCAAAGCTTCATTCATATCTAACAGTGGATCCCTGTATCTTCCCATTTCTTCCTTAATCAGGTTTACTCCTCATGCCTTCAGTGCACTCTTTCCAGTTATCCTCTTCCTTCTCTGAAATTAACGTTGTAATTTATATTCCACCCTTAATGTTGACCCCCTAGCTTTTAATGTCGCTAATAGTCGTCTTAATTTTTTTTATTTGCTGAATCATTCCTCCCAATGAATATTCCATTTCCGGTTTCTTCGCATATTTTCCTGTGGCCGTTTTGACTTGGATTTCCTGTACTACTTATTTACTGAATTTCTACGTGACTTCTGCTGCCGTATTCCTGAACATTTTCATACCTTATTCTTTCTTGAATCATTTTAAGCGATTCTTCTGTTACCAAAGGCATATTCACAGTTACCTTCCTCGTACGTATGTACTGATAGCCCCCTGCCCCGCAAAGTTAGTGTAGTCGCGAAATAGACTTTCAGAAACGGTAAGAGCTGCTAATGAAAGAAATATTAACAACCAGTCTCGATCCTCTTCAGGCATCAACAAATTACTTACAGCAACCTGAATGGCGATGTTTTTAGAGCGAAGTGAAATGAAATAGAAAATATCCCGCGTCAGCAGTAAAATACAGTCAATACTTTAACGCACTTTTATGGTTAATAAATGCCTCACTGTAACCAGCGACACATATAGGAAGACTGTTCTACATCCACATCTACATCTACATACATTCTTCGCAGATACGTGAAGGAAAAACGACTGTCTACGTCCGCATGGGCCCTGATTTCTCGTATGTTATCTTCCTGGTCTCTACGCGAAATGGATGTTGGAGGCAGTAGGATCGTTCTGCAGTCAGCTTGAAATACCGATTCTCTGAATTTTCTTAGTTGTGTTCCTCGAAACGAACGTCGCCTCCCTTCCAGAGATTCCCATGTGGATTCTCTAAGCATCTCCGTAATACTTACGTGTTCTACCAGTAACAAATCTAGCAGCTAGCCTTTGAATTGGTTTGATGCCTTCCTTTAATCCGACCTGGTACGTATCACAAAAACGCGAGCAGTACTCAAGAATAGGTCACAATAGCGTCCTATGTGCGGTCTCCTTTACAGAAGAACCACTGCTTCGAAAACTCTCCCGATAAACAGAAGTTGACCATTCGCCTGGCCTACCACCATCCTCAAATGCTCGTTCCATTCCATACCGCTCTGCAGCGTTATGATCAGTTATTTAAACGATTTGGCAATGTCAAGCAGAACATCATTAGTGCTGTATCCGAACTTCACGAGTTTGTTGTCCCTACCCATCAACGTTTTCTTACATTTTGCAACATTTAGAGGCAGACGCCATTCATTAGGCCAACTGGAAATATTTTTCTCAGTCATCTTGTACCATCCTACAGTGACTCGTCCTCGACACGTTCCCGTACACCACAGAACCGCAAACAATCGCAAGTTGCTGACCACTCTGCCCGCTAGATAATTAATGTATATGGAAAATAATACTGGTTCTATCACACTTCCCTGCCGTACTCATGACGACAGCCTTTTCCCTGATGGGCATGCGCCGTTGAAGAAAACATACTGGGTTCTATTACTTCAGAAGTTTTCGAGACATTCAGATATCAGGGAACGTAAACCGTATGCTCGGAGCCTCATTAACAGTCTGCACTGGGGCACAGTGTCAAATAAGCTTCAGAAATCTAGAAAAATGGAAACTGCCTATTGCCCTCCAACCATAGTTCGCATTATATCATGTAATAAATGAGCAAGCTGAATTTCACACGAGCAATGTTTTCTAAAACTATGCTGATTCGTGAACACAATATTTTCAATCTCAAGAAAGTTTATAACATTCGAAATCTGAATACATTCTAGAATTCTACAGTAAACCAATATTGAGGGTACTGGTCTGTAAGTTTACGGGTCAGTTCTTTTAGCCTTCTTGCATGCAGGAGTTGAAACTTCCCCTTTAGAAAAATTTATACACGACTGTGCTTAAACTGACGCACAATATTTTTAGCGCAACGCAATCTGACTTTCAATAATCTCTACAAGAGAACGGCCCTGACTAACATTTACCTGTACTTTTCACAAATCACTTACCTCACAAAAATCTTGGTTACTCCCCCTACTGCAATACAGCCAGCGCCACTACTGCCAGCTAAATAAAAGATTCAAACTATGGAAGGCACTAACTACTGATAGGGATAGTTAGCAAATGAAAGATATTAATAGAGAACAAACAATGTATTTACCTTGATATCATCATATATATATATATATAGCAGTTCAAGACAAATTTCAAAACTCCGCCATCTCTCTCCCCACATCCACCACTGCTGGCGGCTCACCTCCAACTGCGCAACGCTACGCGCTGTTCACAGCCAGCTGCCTAACACTACAATGGCGAGTATTACAACAATGCAGAGCAGCCACAGACTGCACACAGCACAGCCAGTGATTTTCATACAGAGGTGGCGTTACCAAAAAAAACCTAAACAGCCTACTTACATAGCCCCCATGCTCCCCACAAAAAAATTTACAAATTGGTTTGGGCAGTGGCCAATACAGATTTGAAAAAATTTTTCATATGTACAATAACAAAGAAATCAAATGCACACACTTATTGATACAATGTTGGTCAAAAGCTAAAATTTTCTCACAGTCCATAAAGACAGTGCTGATCATTCATCACATTGCAGTGTTTTTCTCAAAGTCTGAGCAGTAAAAGAAAATGCACACGGAAGTAGTGGATTTCCATGCAATCTTGAAGAAGTAGCGTTGTCCTTCCAACGGAAAGACAGTACTGACTCTCGACATGCAGACAGGTCATGGGCCACAACAGAGCAAACCCACAGCGGAGTCAATCGAAGTTTTGAAGAATATCGTTTGGTAGGTCATCACAGAGCAGACCCACTGTAGTCCTGGCAGAGATTACGGTATTGGTGGGCCACCAGAGGCGCAGACCCACTGCAGTCCTTGCAGAAATAATGGTATTGATGGATCATCAAAGATGCAGACCCACTGTAGTCCTGGTAGAGATGGCCAGCAGCCATCTGTTGTGACTGTGCAGGTGCACAATCACCATTGAAGAGTCTTGTAGATAATATAGCAAGTCCATAACCACCACTTGTGCACTCACAAAGTTTTTTGGAATTGTCCTTAGAACCAGCAATGCTGTTATCCAGTCCCTTGCTGAATTACACTCCTGGAAATGGAAAAAAGAACACATTGACACCAGTGTGTCAGACCCACCATACTTGCTCCGCACACTGCGAGAGGGCTGTACAAGCAATGATCACACGCACGGCACAGCGGACACACCAGGAACCGCGGTGTTGGCCGTCGAATGGCGCTAGCTGCGCAGCATTTGTGCACCGCCGCCGTCAGTGTCAGCCAGTTTGCCGTGGCATACGGAGTTCCATCGCAGTCTTTAACACTGGTAGCATGCCGCGACAGCGTGGACGTGAACCGTATGTGCAGTTGACGGACTTTGAGCGAGGGCGTATAGTGGGCATGCGGGAGGCCGGGTGGACGTACCACCGAATTGCTCAGCACGTGGGGCGTGAGGTCTCCACAGTACATCGATGTTGTCGCCAGTGGTCGGTGGAAGGTGCACGTGCCCGTCGACCTGCGACCGGACCGCAGCGACGCACGGATGCACGCCAAGACCGTAGGATCCTACGCAGTGCCGTAGGGGACCGCACCGCCACTTCCCAGCAAATTAGGGACACTGTTGCTCCTGGGGTATCGGCGAGGACCATGGCTCAAATGGTTCAAATGGCTCTGAGCACTATGGGACTTAACATCTATGGTCATCAGTCCCCTAGAACTTAGAACTACTTAAACCTAACTAACCTAAGGACATCACACAACACCCAGTCATCACGAGGCAGAGAAAATCCCTGACCCCGCCGGGAATCGAACCCGGGAACCCGGGCGCGGGAAGCGAGAACGCTACCGCACGACCACGAGCTGCGGACAAGGACCATTCGCAACCGTCTCCATGAAGCTGGGCTACGGTCCCGCACACCGTTAGGTCGTCTTCCGCTCACGCCCCAACATCGTGCAGCCCGCCTCCAGTGGTGTCGCGACAGGTGTGAATGGAGGGACGAATGGAGACGTGTCGTCTTCAGCGATGAGAGTCGCTTCTGCCTTAGTGCCAATGATGGTCGTATGCGTGTTTGGCGCCGTGCAGGTGAGCGCCACACTCAGGACTGCATACGACCGAGGCACACAGGGCCAACACCCGGCATCATGGTGTGGGGAGCGATCTCCTACACTGGCCGTACACCACTGGTGATCGTCGAGGGGACACTGAATAGTGCACGGTACATCCAAACCGTCATCGAGCCCATCGTTCTACCATTCCTAGACCGGCAAGGGAACTTGCTGTTCCAACAGGACAATGCACGTCCGCATGTATCCCGTGCCACCCAACGTGCTCTAGAAGGTGTAAGTCAACTACCCTGGCCAGCAAGATCTCCGGATCTGTCCCCCATTGAGCATGTTTGGGACTGGATGAAGCGTCGTCTCACGCGGTCTGCACGTCCAGCACGAACGCTGGTCCAACTGAGGCGCCAGGTGGAAATGGCATGGCAAGCCGTTCCACAGGACTACATCCAGCATCTCTACGATCGTCTCCATGGGAGAATAGCAGCCTGCATTGCTGCGAAAGGTGGATATACACTGTACTAGTGCCGACATTGTGCATGCTCTGTTGCCTGTGTCTATGTGCCTGTGGTTCTGTCAGTGTGATCATGTGATGTATCTGACCCCAGGAATGTGTCAATAAAGTTTCCCCTTCCTGGGACAATGAATTCACGGTGTTCTTATTTCAATTTCCAGGAGTGTATTAACACACGTGCAAACACTAACAGTCCCTACTTCTCACATATTGTCCATATACTATGAGCAACAGAAACGTGTGCAGTGAAGTGATACTTAATTTGAAGAACTGGTGTCAATTACAATATTATAACATAAGAATATAATTACAAAGGTACAAAATACATTATTAAAGAACATAAAAATACAGATAACATTTGTAGTAATAGGGGCTTTACAAAAGAATAGAAATAAACATATACATCAGTGTTACAGGAATTACGACATAAGTAAACACATAAAGATCAGAAGAACTTTTGAAACATCACCTTCACATGTGAGCAACAAACCAGAATAAATAATGTCTAAACATCTTTACAAAGTAAATAACATAGTATTAGAAAAATTCTACAACATAGGTCTTATCAGATAAACAACTAAAGACAGGAAGTACACAAATACACAAGGGTACACAAACACATAGCATAATAATACAAACGGAAAGGACAGGGTTTGTTTTACTGCAGTATTTTGCAAACAAAACTTTCTTTACTTCTTGGAGATCTCCCTTCATTCATCATTATTCCCAAAAAGTCCTATTTATACCTCTTTTCTGTATTCTAACCATATTTCTTTCAAAATAATTATGGCTCATTATACAATACTCATTTTGGCCTAAATCGTTTTCATATAACTTTCAATGCATTCTTTCCCTATTCTCCATAGTTAGGTTCTTATATAGTCTACCCCTCTTAAGCTAACTTAAATCTACTGAGCTCAGATGCTAAACTAAGGGACGAGGCAATGCAGCAGCACAAAACAATTAACACAAACAGCAATGATCAAAAAGACAATTGGCGAAGCAAGCAGCATAAATTACAACTAATATAAGGCAATGAGCAGCAAACAAGAAAAATAAATCAGTAGTAGAACTGGCTTAGAAGAGTAACACAAATTAAAATTCAGTAGCACTATTCCTGGCAAACAGCATAACTTATACCTAAACATGACAAAGTTCAAGCAGAAAAAGTATTACACTAAAAATGGCCATGTCTAATACCTATGTCACATCTTAACACTAGAGTGATGTATCACGAGAACTTACACTAGCAGATAAGTTACCAAATCGTAAAGAAATTATTTATGCAACTCTTGTGAAGGGAAATGTCTATTTATGTGCCATCGTTTTCTTGGAAGTAGATCACAAAACTATTATTTACTGGATCTGTAGACAGAAAATATTTATATTAGTACATCTATAAAATTTTATTTTAACCAATGCTGCAGTGCAGCTAGAAACTAGATATTAAACAAAATGAGTAAACACATACATAAAGCAAGCCATATGGCATTTCTCTCAATTAGCAAGACAATAGCTGTGAAATGTTTCTCATCGTTTCATTAGGCATTTTAGGAAATATCATAAATTAAGAGCTCCACAGTGTAATCATATGTTTTCAAGTTCGACCATGTCGTTTTTGCGATGCTTTCTACAAAGGAACGTCAATAGCGAGGATAATGGCCTCCCCCTTTTTTTTCTACCTGTGCCGCTGAAAAGGGCTCGCAATAATGGCTTTTTCTCCAGGCGTCTGACACAGCTGGGTGCCCGCGACGCATTACGTGCAAGTGGTCACTTAACTTTCGTACGGAAATATTTACGACACCAGTTTCTGCTACAGTGACAGTCTCATATAAAAATATTTCACAGGTCAAGAATTTGGGTTACAAATCTGTAGAAACAAAATCCTATAAATATAACAGCGTCCAAAAAATTTTCGCCAGCATTGTGATACATTCACGCATATACACACATTTCATAACTCTTAAAGTACGATTCTTGGTTTCCAACAACCTTCTTCACAAACCATAGTCCCTAACTTCTATTCATTATTCATATACATATAAACACGTAATCACATTCCTTATATAGCATCATCTTATTGATCATAAACATACCTCAATAGCATAATACACATCGTCGTCATAATAATAACATCATAACACCTCAGTCAAATCTTGAAAACGTCGTAGCTTTCTGCAATAATTAAGAAACCAAAAAAAATTCTCTGCTCATTTCAATAGTGTCATCTACCTCAAACGTACTTTAAAAATCATGATCCCATACCAAATACATCATTCAAAGCTCTCATAGTACCACAATGGCTCCAAAAAAATATGAACAGTTCACAAAGTACAAACAACATACAATTTCGTAAGTGTGAAGTTATCCAACGGTGTAATTACGTAAACGTCTGTCACTGATGTAGTAAAATAAATGTTTGTCTCTCTCAGGTAAATAATCAGATAGCTGTGTAATTCTGTGTTAGAGAAATAAGGTACCGATGTGTAAAGTTGTATAAGCAAATACCATATTAGCTAGGGCTCCTTGTGCTCGCCAAACACATGGTACACAAAGTAAGCGTGTACCCCCCTGAGGATTAATGTAATTATACCCTCAGGTGTTACAGATTACAGCAATGGAATGAAATGTATCACGGAAAACCTTTGTATCATTGTACTCCAAATATCTTTAAAAATAAATATTTTAAGTACAAAATCAATCACTCAAATACATGTCCTGTAGCGCTAAATGTGCGTCTTGTTGCAACATAATCTCTGTGGAAGTGTCGTAGTTATCGTCCTCCGAAAGCTAAGTTCTGCAGAAGTCAATGTACTTACCTCATGATAAACAAAAGTGAAATGCTTTGTGTATAGATATCGTAGTTATTACGCTTATTGTTGTGATGAAGAAAGTACTGTACTGTAACGTATTGTTGTGCCACGAAAAAGGCTGTCTCATTGTTGCTATACCACAAGAGTTACTACTAAAACATGTTTTTCTTTCCAGAAGAATTCAGAAAGCTGTGCAGATATAAAACAGATACACCGCAAAAGCAACATTGTAAATTGTCACTCATTAGTAGCGTCGTGATAAAATCGTGTAGCTGTCACATAAACTAACCTCTGTGTCATCTGGTATCTCTCAGAAAGCACTTTAATTTCAGAATGTATTTTCAAATAAACCAAAATATTGCATTAAAATCTCATTAACAGTACTGGTAAATGTTCTAAGTATGTGAGCCTTATAGTCGTTACGTAATCGTGCAACAAACAAGCAAGAATGCACACACACAATAACACTGTGTCGTCTGTTCACAATAACAATGCATTCGTAATTTCTGTTTAAATAAGTTCTCTTGGTTCTTGATTGGATATTTAACTTCAAACATTGTTGCATGTTAACAGTTTCTTAAGTCTGACAAAGCATACTAGTAATGTGAAGTTAAGAGTTTTATGGCAAAGACAAAGTTAAAAAGCAGATTATCTCTCAATAAACGGTTTTACATGTGAAATGTGGTGTAAACCTTTACTCTTCCTAGTGCACAAAGTTTCAACTTCACGGCAATTGTCATGTTTTATACGTCGGTAAGGAATGCTAAATCTTTTTCACAAGGCTAGCGTCTTATGTTATTTTTCTCGGAGCCAGCGGGCGCACGCGTCTGCCTGCTGTGTGAGTCATTGTCTGTCTCTGTGTTGGCGCGCGCCGTTATTGGGATTAGGAGACCTAACTTCTACAAATGCACTCTGACGAGAAGGCCCTGCCCTGTTTAAATCCCGCCAGTCTGTTTTGTACTGTGTATTAATTTGATATTGATTTTGTTTGAATTTTCTAATTTGTTCATACTCTTCTGTGTCAGTGAAGGCTACAGGTCTTGTGTCATTCAGATCATCATCTACCTTTGTAGATAAGTTAGTGACCTGATCCGAAAGTTCGGCTACTTTCTCCGATAGTGAACACATTTCCTCAGTGTGTTTTTCTGAACCAAGTTTCAGAGTGTCCATTTCTGTTGAAATCGAATCTACTGTGTCCTTCAAGTTTTCCTGAGTTTTTGCAAGTTGCGCAACCGAATCGGTAGATGCAATTGAGTCAAATTTAGCTTGCAAGGTCTCATGATTTTCATGAACAGTAGTTTGCAGTTCTTTTATGGCTGCTTCGTGATTCTGTAGTGCATTTTCATGCCGCGAAAAAATAGGTTGTAAATGCTCACAAATTTGTGTTTTTACGTCATTACAGACTTTTAGACATTTCGATTCAATATTATGTAACTCAGTAGTTAAGTCCTCACGTGTTTGTTCAAGAGTTTGCTCCAATGAGTCTAACTTTTGAAGATTTTCTTCCATTGCGTCTAACTTTTTAAGATTTTGTTCCATTGTGTCTAACTTTTGAAGATTTTGTCCCATTTGTTGCATTAATTGCAATAATAATGTATTAGTGTCTGGAATCTGTTTCTCTATGCTTTTTTGCAGTGCATTTTCACCGGCAACATTCACATTTTGACAAGCAGAAAATGTGTCTTGACTCATTTGAGAAAACGGTGAGGACCCAAAACCTGAGTCTACAGTATTTGCGAGATCGTGTCGTGTCATTTCGGATTCCTGAGGCGAGCTGTTGCCGACCGATCGATCGATAATGCTTCCCTGTTCACTACTTGTTTCATTGTCTACGCCATTATTTGACGCCCGCTCCATTTCCCTATGCACAATTACCAGAATACTACTTTGAACATTAGTTAATTCATTACTCGGCGGCGCTGATAAGCTACGCTCGTCGTCACTATTATTTCTCAGTTTACTTTGTAGCCTAGTGTTACGTTTTTCACACGCCATTATTGTCACAATATTTCACACGATAACACAGAAAAGCACAATTTGAAGAGCAAAAACAAGAGAACACATTAATATAGCACTGAAAATAATATGTAGTTAATTGCAGCTGCGAAATACTTGGTGCAAATCTACATGCATGCCACAACTCTTTTACTGTACAACAATGAAAAACTACAACTACAAAGGAGATTTTCTCTACAATTACGCGCTAGCAATAAACAAAAGCTACACTAATTACACAAACTACAAGAAAAAAATATCAGAAGATTCCAGTGAGGTATCCTAGGCTAAGGGTCGACATATGAAACGTCCCCTTTTGAATAATTTTTACAAGACTGTGCTTAAACTGACGCACAATATTTTTAGCGCAACGCAATCTGACTTTCAATAATCTCTACAAGAGAACGGCCCTGACTAACATTAACCTGTACTTTTCACAAATCACTTACCTCACAAAAATCTTGGTTACTCCCCCTACTGCAATACAGCCAGCGCCACTACTGCCAGCTAAATAAAAGATTCAAACTATGGAAGGCACTAACTACTGATAGGGATAGTTAGCAAATGAAAGATATTAATAGAGAACAAACAATGTATTTACCTTGATATCATCATATATATATATATATATATATATATATATATATATATATATATATATATATATATATATATATCAGTTCAAGACAAATTTCAAAACTCCGCCATCTCTCTCCCCACATCCACCACTGCTGGCGGCTCACCTCCAACTGCGCAACGCTACGCGCTGTTCACAGCCAGCTGCCTAACACTACAATGGCGAGTATTACAACAATGCAAAGCAGCCACAGACTGCACACAGCACAGCCAGTGATTTTCATACAGAGGTGGCGTTACCAAAAAAAACCTAAACAGCCTACTTACAGAGTTACTTGCGCTTTCTACAGTCGCTACATTGACAGGCAGCCCCACATATACGCACATCACGCAGCGAGCACACCGCCAACGGGCCGAGGACCACGTGTCCGTCCATATCACGTCACGCCTCTGATCCCGCAATCTCTGGAGTAAGGCTTCCCATACAGCTGCTGCGAGGCGGTGTCTTATTTGGTCCACACGTCTACAACATGTGTGCCTGCTGCCCTGTTGTTCACGACCTAATTAGTAAGGTAGGAGTACGTTTGTTGTTTGACTAGGAAAGGATGCACTGTTCCAATATCTTCATGTTCCGTCATAATCAGATTCCTTCTTTCCCTGTAGACTACAGTCTGCGTAGTGACCACACCAATGCAGAAAGCACTCCATACAGATGCATGTAATCTGACTATGAGAATGTACACAGATAAATAATAGAAAGCAATGTATTTCGCTATGGACTTTACAGTACATTTTACAATTGAAGGGCAACCCTAGTGGAGCTAAATAAATGATTGTGAATGTAGGAAAGGTTAGGTGTACTAACAACATTTATTTTCCCGAAAACTCGTAAAGTATGCTAAACAAGTTTTTGATTGAATACCGTAAACAACTAACAGGTGATATAAGACTACACTGGACAAGGATTTTGGGTGGCAGAGACGCTTTAACTAGTGGAGTGAGTCAAGTACTCTGGCCCTAAACAATCTGAATTCATCTGACGCTGAGCACACTTTGGTTGATCAAAACTACTGAAGTTTCTCTATATAGGTGCAGCTGAGAGCAAGTGGCGATTGAGATCTGTACGCCCTGACAATGCTGGAGCAGAGTACGTTACCCTGTTTGCTTCCTGTGACAATGTAGCTTGCAGCTGGCGAGATCGGTGCGGCGGAAGTGAAACGTGGAGGCGGCACCTGTGAATCGATCGCGCCACGTAAGAAATGCAAAAAATCTCACGGTTTAGCGATCAGGCAGACGGATCGCAATTTACTCTCTACCAGAGCCCTGAAATTACGGTAGATTTCAGTGTGCGACACACTTGTCGTACCAAGGACCAATTTGGCTCACTTATACGACAGAGCACACAAGGATACCAAACGTCAAGACTGGTAAACCAAAAACGAGTAAGTGCGCGCTAAGCAAACGAGTAGTCCGAGATGTTTGCAGTCACACTGCCGGTACAGTAACAACTTCACCACATGCGCCCTAATCTAGACTACTCGCAAGTGAAGTCACTCTCAGGACAGATCCCATTTACCAACCAAAAACGCCGGAGTTTTGAGCAGAAGTCCTCATCGGACCAAAGTTCCGCACCCGAGTGCCTCGCATCTATCCAGAAAAAATATCCGTTTTTGCGCAAAGTGCACGAATGACACCGTATTCACCACGTCTTGAGCCAATCAAAGGTCACTAGAGGCGCTAAATCTCCCCTCCCACATTAAAGCACAAACTCCTGTCGAACCAGGGCAAGATTTATGAAAACTACGTCTCTGGAGAAAAAAAAAACAGCCGACTACTGGCTTATTTAAGTTTTCGCAGAGGGGGAAGATGATTTTTTCCAAAGTCGTGTCTCCTGCCAGAGCAACAAGAGAACAGAAACAGTCTCAAAGGTATTTATCTAAATCGCCTGTGCCTTGCAGCTTGTTAGTCCTAGCTATGACGTGTAATAATGATCTCCAAACGTTTCTCAGACGCCGGATTTTTCTTATAGAACTGAGGTGGCCAGGAGAAGTGGTTCACTGGCCTATTCGCACTGTCGGCGAACACGAAAACACGTGAATTTTTATTACACGTGGCTCTGCACACAATGCCCAGTTTATGACTCCACTGCGTAGATGCATTCTTTCTGACCGTCACCCCAGCCCAGGCTTCTGCTGGCGCCACAGCAGGTAGTGCGGCATTAATCTGCTGGAGACTTGTCTCAGCGAGGGGCTGTCCTATCTTCCCTGTACGGCTGTGGACCTATCCAGCAAGATTTACTAAGGGATGGGCTCACCGCCAATTGCTTTCAACTCCCAACATGCCGTTTCTACAAGCTAAGAATCATAAAAATACCTCATGCTTTTAGCGCCCTACCAGGCTATACAGGCTGCTGTAAATAATTCTATGGTATCAGAAGATGCTCAGATGTTCGAAACGTGTAATTACTGTTTTTCTCATAAGAAGCTCTTGCTGCTTCTGAGATATGACGTTTCTCAAATGCCTATGACCTGAGAGACACCAGCTGCACTGAACTCATTAGTAAAAGTGCCAAAAATTTGACTGTGAGTGACTCTTATATGAAAGAGGTGATCAAAACGTTTCTGACTGAGGGACTTTCTGCAGCGTACATGCAACATAGCGGCATTCCGATGCGGGTATATGCGCACCTGCAAGTAAGCAAGGGATTAGTATAGCATTTGTGTCTTTACGACGTGCGTGCAGTAAATGCGGAAACGTGAATTACGGCGACGTTATTACCAAATGCGCCCAAACTGGATCAACATGCTGTTATTCTTTTCTTGGCCGTCGAGAGACAAACACGCATCAGAAAATGTGTATAGGGCAGCGCTGTTGTGAAATGGTGAGTGACAAGGTATCCTGCTGCTTCATCATAAAGCACGTCTCCATATCGCAAATGTCGTAACGCAGAAGTTACGACAGGTCACGTGGGATACACTCGAGCACCCACCCCACAGTCCTCATCTCTCCCCATGCGATTATCACGTCTTCGGTCGTTTAAAAAACGCCTTGAAGGATCGACCATTCCTTTCGGACGGGCAGCAGGCAGTTACAGACTTCTTCACGTAGCAGGACACGTTGTTTTATCAAACGGGTATCTTCCACCTCGTGTGTCGATGGGATGGATGCCTCAGTACTCACGGCGATTTTGCCTGGTTGTCATACCGATTCTGGAATGTACGGCTTCGAACGGAAACTTTTTAAGCGCCCCTTATAGTTTATCTTTGCTTCTATCGCCACAGTTCATCAAACACAAGTATTTTCACACAGTCGCTACTAGCATGGTGGATTCCGTTGACTGTGTTCCTCATGGGCTTGGGAAACAGTTCCAGCCAGGACCAAAATCATTTAGCGTTGCTTCTTCGGCAGACCGCCGGGCTTCAGGAGTTTTTCCTGCGCTATGACTTTTCTCCTTGTCCGGCCAGTGGCTGTGATCTTTAGCAGGGGCGTCGCCTGTTTTTGTCGCGTGACCAGGGCGAGTCAGCGGCGCTGGACCGGTAGAAAGTCCAGCGTCACAGTCCAAGAGTCCGCTGGGAGAACTGCGCGCTTCCGCGACTTCTCTGGGCCGGCAGCTGTGCCCACTCATTTTTCTGGAGTCCCAGTTCCGCCGAAAGCTGTTTCTCCATCCGCTGGACTGGAGAAAGACGCGGAGTCGTTGCCGAAATACAAGAGGTCACTCGGCTAGAACGACTAATGGGCTGCGGGGAACATGTTCGTGTCGTGGCTCACTCAGTGTCGAGAGATGCTGCACCGTAGCCTACGTGATAAGGGGTCTACGACAACTTACAAGGGTCCCGAGTGACGACATAAAATCAGTTTCAAGCCAGGGCGAGCATTCATGAAATCCCGTAGATTATCGTAGGTTACTACGGAATCCAACTCCAATAGGCTACGGTTGTGGGCTCCATATTGATATGGCGCCAGTATTCTTTGCTCGAGAAATTTTGTAAAATTGTTAAAGGTTCATTCTCCTCAGTCAGTCTGAAAAATAAGCGACGTTAACGCTTTTCGTTTGAAAAAACTAGTGAAGCAGTTAACTTAAATTTTTTATTAACTCTTCGATAAAATTTTCTCATCTTTAAGGAAATTCAATCATCGTTATGCCCCTCCATCCTAGGAGTTGAAGTTACTCTCTCCAAACTGTGGTGTGTCCATGATGGAAGTCTTGCAGGCTGTAAGTCTTACCGGAAACCAAATAACAATGTCTTCTTAATCTATAGGATATTTCGGATCGAGTAACAGCCCGGTTTCTTTAATTTGAAAAAACAGTAAAATAGCGGACGTGTGAAACAAAGATGTAGTTTTGCCGTGCGTTTTTGGTCAGGTTTGCTTGCAATACGTAACGAATACATTAAAATTAAAAATATTAGCTATTATTCTTTGCCCGCAATTTATCCCGTCAGCCTGAAATACACTGCATTCTAATTTATTCATTAGTTATGGGAAAAAAAACATTACCGAAAACAGGCGGAAAAACTGCATCTTTGCTTCAAACGTCCGCCATTTTATTATTTTTTTCCGAATTCCGAAAACCGGACTAACAATCCGTGTTCAACATCCTATAGAATAAGAAATTTCTTCGTTTTTCGATTTCATATGAGGTTTGCAGACTGTAAGAATTTCGACATTGATGTACCTCATTTTGGACAGAGCAAATTTAAGCCCTCGGACGGAGGGCTTGATGATGACAACTTCTTAAAAAAACAGAAAATGTTGTCCAAGAATCAATAAATAATTTACAAAAAGATTTACATAGAGTACGTCACTCGCTTTTCCAAACAAACTTAAAATCGCTTATTTTGTAGGCTCACTGACGAGAATGGACCATTAATCAACTAAATCCTCTAAACGTACTGGAAAAATTCCACATGACACACCGTTTTTGCTGCATTCAACAGAGACATTCACTCATTTCACTGAAGTTTCTCAGAATTTTTGTACCCCCCAAACTTTTGTTAGTGGTTGCGAGTAAGTCAGATAATAATGCGGAGACTTTTTGAAGGTATGCATCGCGCGTGATTCGGCCATAGCGGCTGTCTAGACCAACCCATCTCACAAAGAAAAAGGCCCACATAAAATTAATTTCATCCTTCCAACCACGCATTCGAGTTAGCTACAAAATTTTGAACTTAATGCTAATAGTCTCAGACCAGACGGATCACAAATTAAAATGTCACAAAACTTGTTCGATCAGTTTGTGAAATTACACTAACTTTCCTCGCCCAACGAGTACCACCGAACGATTTCCTATATGGAGCACCATGGAATGAAGGGGAGGGGGGCAGAAGTAATTTCCACATTCACCATTTGTTTTACGGAGGTCATGACGACGAAATTCTTGAAGTTCCTAGTTGTTACACCTGAATTTATGTTAAAGCCACTCGATTGGGGAGGCATACCAACATTTGTCCCACAATCGGGGAATTGGCTCCTAAACAGGTTTTCACTCTTTCTGGGGACTGGACCTGTTCTCGTTTACAGTTCGCATTGCTCTTAGATCGCTTTGTAGTCCGTCAGTCTCTTCTTATTCTCAGGACAGGTATGCTACGGTCGCAGGTTCGAATCCTGCCTCGGGCATGGATGTGTGTGATGTCCTTAGGTTAGTTAGGTTTAAGTAGTTCTAAGTTCTAGGGGACTAATGACCACAGCAGTTGAGTCCCATAGTGCTCAGAGCCATTTGAACCATTTTTTTCAGGACAGGTAGACGTATGAAGTTCAAATTTATGTTACCTATTATGGTCTATAGTCTGCTGACGGTGTAAAAATTTTAAGCTTCTAAGACACTACAGTCAATAGATACGGCCATTGACGTATTTTTATACTCGAAAACTCACTCATCACAACCGACAGGGTGCTTCCCGTTGACCTACAATCATGAAATTTGGCAAAAAGCAAGGATTCACAATATACGTAAGGAAAAAACAGGAACTTCTTAATTTTAAATTATATCATATGAAAAAGTATTTTTGTCTCTTTTTTTTATCCGTCTATCGGTCGGTCTGTCTTTTCTTTGGAACAGGTAGGCATATGGAGTTCAAAATCATGTCGCCTACTGAAATCTACGGTCCCTTGACGGTGCAATATATTTAAGCTTCTAAGTCAATGTAGTCAAAAGATTCGTTCATCTACGTCACACATTTTGAGCCCCGCAAACCCAGTCATCAAAACCTATAGGATAGTTCCTGTTCAACTAGAATCATGATACTCGGCAAGAAGCAATGTTTCGTAGTACAAGTAAAGCTAAAATTATATCACATAAAAATATCTTTTGCGATTTCAACATACATCGGATTATTCATCGGTCAAGAGCATAACAGACGAACACTGCTGCATGCAAACATAAAATGTATGTTGTACTCATGTTTTAGTAAGTAAATAATAAACGTTTTCTTAAATCTTCTTTCTTTCCAAACACAGACTGAAGTCCCCTGCTCGCATCCTTTTGTATATCAAATGTGTGTGAAATCTTACGGGACTTAACAGCTAAGGTCATCAGTCCCTAAGCGTACACACTACTTAAACTAAATTATCCTAAGGACAAACACACACACCCATGCCCGAGGGAGGACTCGAACCTCCGCCGGGACCAGCCGCACAGTCCATGACTGCAGCGCCCCAGACCGCTCGGCTAATCCCACGCGGCTTTTGTATATCCGGGCTAGTCTGAGGAACTACTGTAGACATTTTGATACGGTCTTGGAATTCCCGGGATCAGTATCTTTCAATATCAATATCGGTATCATGCAAAAATCGTTGAGATTCTTGATTCGCAGGATATATATAGAATGTACAGAACCCTCAATGTGCGCACTTGCCCAATATTTATAGTTTTATTCCTTGTCCTGCATCAAGGTCCGGTCATTCAGAATTGTGAAGTAATTCTTCTATTTCTCCAGGCGTATTTTATGACGAAATAAATCTCGGGTGAACAGCCTGGTATAAGTGTGCATAGGACACAATTTGGGAATCGACCACTTGGCCATCATCAGGTGCGCTGATGTACTGACCAGCGGTGGGCCGGCGCCATGTATATATAGGACAATCCCCCTCCCGCTCCTCCCTCATTATTGTATCGCTTTTCGGTCCTTTGGTTACATTAAACCTCCGTTGAAAACTTCGTCTTGTTGCAAAAACACTGTGTTCTAGGCGGTGGAATTCCAACACCAGAAAAATCCTCTGTTCTAAGGAATTAACCATGTTGTCTACAGCACACTTGCACGTTGTGAACAGCACACGCTTACAGCAGAAAGACGACGTACAGAATGGCGCACCCAAAGACTGCGTTGTCTTCTATATCTTTCACATCACTTGCAGCGCCATCTGTTGTTGGAAATTGTAACTACTGTAATTTCGAAAGTTTGTCCGCCTGAAAATGTACTGTTGTCCCAAGCATATTGCAACAAACGGTGTATTTCTATCGCTGCTCGTTTAGTTTTTATTGCCGTTTCAAATATACCGGTCATTTTTGAAACACCCTGTATCTTCTAGTTTGCACAATGATTCAGTGTAGAAACGGGTTACTGCTACTTAAATTTAAAATGGGACACACGTATCAGATAGTTGTAGATGCTACCCGACAATTTGAAACAAACGAGAAAGAACAAAAGTAAACTCTGAAGAAATGGGTCCTACAATATACAACACAAACAACGTTAATTTATGTAGTTGGACAACCGTTCTTAATTGGTGTTCAACATTATGGTCTTGCTTGGATGAATGCAACCGGAAGGAGGGTTTAGTGTACTACTCCAAACCAAACACTGAACATCAAATGTAACGTACTCCCAGTCCGATTCCAAAGTGTCATGTACCTTTGCTGGATGCTGTGTCGTTGGATGTGCGGGACGCCCGACGACTGCATCTGCTCCACGCCGCTTGTTAGCCTATAAAACTGCTTATTCTTGACTCAAATATCAGTCATATGCTCTTACCGAGTTCTTCTGGGAAGCAGAGGACTGTCTACAGTCTGTCTGTAATGGCTGGTACACTCACCTGGTCGGTGGGGCGATGTGCACAGTGATGCTCACACAGTTCTCGCGAGAACGTATTAACTAACACGACTCTTCTCGATCTGTCCACTTTGAGAATAGACATGACTCTCAGCTTCTTTAACGCTGATCTATTTAGAGTCCATTGTAATCCAAGTGACCACAGAATAAATCCCTCTCCACGCCCCACTGAACGTTAAGCACTTTGTGTATCAACACAAAGTTCTGGAGCGCGAGAGAACATTCTTGTCCGCAAATTCGCAAATTCCACGTATTTAGCTACCTCTCCCCAATCTGAAGAACAGTGTCTCCCTCCAAAACTTGAGTCTGCCAACTAAACTGCTACGTTCAGGAATTATTTCTTTCATTCTGAAAACATTACTTTCAGCTGTCGTATCTGCTAAGTCCACCTCCGTAAAGAAAAAACGTAAAGGGTACAATAGTTCTTCCTTGAAATTTTCAGACTGTTCAACCAATTAGAGAACGTTCTACGAGAGGCGGAGACCGTGACTAACGTTCATATACTCTGAAGCACCAAAGCAACTGGTATACGTACGCTTATTCAAATACGGAGATATGTAAACAGGCAGAATACGGCGCAACGGTCGGGAACGCCTATATAAGACACCGAGTGTCTGGCGCAGTTGTTAGAACGCGTACTTCTGCTACAATGGCAGGTTATCAAGATTTAAGTGAGTTTCAGCGTGGTGTTACAGTCGGCGCACGAGCGATGGGACACAGCATCTCCGAGGTCGCGATGATGAGGTGATTTTGCCGTACGACCATTTCACGAGTGCACCGTGAATGCTAGAAATCCGGTAAAACATCAAATCTCCGACATCGCTGCGGCCGGAAGAAGATTCTGCAAAAACAGGACCAACGACGACTGAAGAGAATCGTTCAACGTGACAGAAGTACAACCCTTTCCCAAATTTCTGCAGATTTCAATGCTGGGCAATCAACAAGTGTCAGAGTGCGAACCAGTCAACGAAGCATAATCGATATGAGCTTTCGGAGCCGAAGGCCCACTCGTGTACCCTTGATGACTGCAGTACACAAAGCTTCACACCTTCCCTGGGCCCGTCAACACCGACATTGGACTATTGATGACTGGAAGCTTGTTACCTGGTCGGATGAGTCTCGTTTCAAATTTTATCGAGCCAATTGTCGTGTAGAGTATGCCGACAGCCGACAACCACATGACTTCATGGACGTTGCATGTCAGCAGGGTACTGTTCAAGCTGGTGGAGGCTCTGTAACGGTGTGGATGGAGCGTGTGCAGCTGGAGTGGTATGGGACCGCAGATACATCTAGGTACGACTAACAGGTGACACGTACATAGGAATGCTGTCTGACCACCTCCATCCATTCATGTCCATTGTTGATTCCGACTGACTTGGGAAATTCGAGCAGGACAATGCGACATCGCACACGTCCAAATGGCTCCAAGAACACTCTTATGAGTTTAAACACTTCCGCTCGCCACCACACTCCCCAGACATGAACATTAGTGAGCATACCTGGGGTGCCTCTCAACATGCTGTTCAGAAGAGATATCCTCGCCCTCTTACGGATTTATGGTCCTGGAAGACTCATGGTGTCAGTTCCCTCCAGCCCTACTTCAGACAATAGCCGAGTCCATGCCACGTCTTGTTGCGGTACTTCTGCGTGCTCCCGGGGGCCCTACGCTATATTAAGCAACTGTATCAGTTTCTTTGGCTCTTCAGTATACGTATATAGATATCATACACTGTTCATGTGAGTACTGCATGCTGTTTTAACTACGTATTTCCTTCTCTGCCTTTGGAACCGTGGCCCATCCAATGGTGTGAACTGCACAAGTCTCCTCTCGCTTGGGACACCTCAGGCAGTAAGCGCGCCATTGGCCCCTTGTCGGGATTGCCACCTTACAAATTCTTCAAAGATGCTAAACTAATCAATATCATTCTTCATGTCTCCATTATTTTATTATTATTATTGTTGCTACTATCATTATTATTTCTTATTGTTATAACTGCAGATTATTACTTTAGCAAACAATACGAATTATTATTATTGAGTTTGTTATGTAATAACTAATTAATATCTTTCTTAATTCCTAATTATTTTATTATCATTATTGTTACTATTATTATTTCTTTCTTTACTTTCTCAGACGTTAAGTCTGGTTGAGAATGGAAAGTGACGCGGACCTTGATCAAGCGTCACTTCCTATTAACTGTACGGTATGTGTTATATTGCATTTAGGAACTTTCGGGTAATTGAACATGTATCAATAATTACGGATTTCTGTAGTTGTATATATATGTTTGGATGTAGCTGTATTGCATTGATGTACTGGTGGATATTGTGTGGTATGACTCCTGTAGTTGATAGTATAATTGGTATGATGTCAACTTTATCCTGATGCCACATGTCTTTGACTTCCTCAGCCAGTTGGATGTATTTTTCAACTTTTTCTCCTGTTTTCTTTTGTATATTTGTTGTATTTGGTATGGATATTTCGATTAGTTGTGTTAATTTCTTCTTTTTATTGGTGAGTATGATGTCAGGTTTGTTATGTGGCATTGTTTTATCTGTTATAATGGTTCTGTTCCAGTATAATTTGTATTCATCATTCTCCAGTACATTTTGTGGTGCATACTTGTATGTAGGAACTTGTTGTTTTAAAAGTTTATGTTGTAAGGCAAGCTGTTGATGTATTATTTTTGCGACATTGTCATGTCTTCTGGGGTATTCTGTATTTGCTAGTATTGTACATCCGCTTGTGATGTGATCTACTGTTTCTATTTGTTGTTTACAAAGTCTGCATTTATCTGTTGTGGTATTGGGATCTTTAATAATATGCTTGCTGTAATACCTGGTGTTTATTGTTTGATCCTGTATTGCAATCATGAATCCTTCTGTCTCACTGTATATATTGCCTTTTCTTAGCCATGTGTTGGATGCGTCTTGATCGATGTGTGGCTGTGTTAGATGATACGGGTGCTTGCCATGAAGTGTTTTCTTTTTCCAATTTACTTTGTTCGTATCTGTTGATGTTATGTGGTCTAAAGGGTTGTAGAGGTGGTTATGAAATTGTAGTGGTGTAGCCGATGTATTTATATGAGTGATTGCTTTGTGTGTTTTGCTAGTTTCTGCTCGTTCTATAAAGAATTTTCTTAAATTGTCTACCTGTCCATAATGTAGGTTTTTTATATCGATAAATCCCCTTCCTCCTTCCTTTCTGCTTAATGTGAATCTTTCTGTTGCTGAATGTATGTGATGTATTCTATATTTGTGGCATTGTGATCGTGTAAGTGTATTGAGTGCTTCTAGGTCTGTGTTACTCCATTTCACTACTCCAAATGAGTAGGTCAATATTGGTATGGCATAAGTATTTATAGCTTTTGTCTTGTTTCTTGCTGTCAATTCTGTTTTCAGTATTTTTGTTAGTCTTTGTCTATATTTTTCTTTTAGTTCTTCTTTAATATTTGTATTATCTATTCCTATTTTTTGTCTGTATCCTAGATATTTATAGGCATCCGTTTTTTCCATCGCTTCTATGCAGTCGCTGTGGTTATCCAATATGTAATCTTCTTGTTTAGTGTGTTTTCCCTTGACTATGCTATTTTTCTTACATTTGTCTGTTCCAAAAGCCATACTTATATCATTGCTGAATACTTCTGTTATCTTTAGTAATTGGTTGAGTTGTTGATTTGTTGCTGCCAGTAGTTTTAGATCATCCATGTATAGCAAATGTGTGATTTTGTGTGGGTATGTTCCAGTAATATTGTATCCATAATTTGTATTATTATTATTATTATTTGTATTATTATTATTATTATTATTATAACGATTGTTCCACTTTAGGAGAGCGATTGAACTTGAATTCATAATTTCATCTTCGGATGTTTTTCTTCTTTGCTTCCCAAAACCTCCTCATCCTCTCAGAATGCTCCTTCTTCCATTTTTTATCAGGCTGACGCGATGTTCTTTCCCCAAACTTCATACTCGTGATTTTATGCCGGCACTCGGTGCGATCTTCGAGATTTTTTATGTTGATCTGCTGTAGATCCTGTGGTGTCCCCGCCAGACACCACACTTGCTAGGTGGTAGCTTAAATCGGCCGCGGTCCATTAGTACATGTCGGACCCGCGTGTCGCCACTGTCAGGATCGCAGACCGAGCGCCACCACACGGCAGGTCTCGAGAGACTTACTAGCACTCGCCCCAGTTGTACGACGACTTTGCTAGCGACTACACTGACGAAGCCTTTCTCTCATTTGCCGAGAGACAGTTAGAATAGCCTTCAGCTAAGTCCATGGCTACGACCTAGCAAGGCGCCATTAACCATTTCAAGATAGAGTCTCACTTGTATCATCAAGAATGCTGTATATAAATGATGGATTAAAGTTAAGTATTATAGCAGCTACGTACTTTTCTTTATAGCATTCATTACGTATCCTGTTTCAGACCTATCTCTAGCCTGCGTCAGTAACGCGTGCCTTTCGGCTACTTCATTGTGGCGTAGCTGTCTTGTTACGCCACAACAGATCCCTCTGGACTTCTTTCAGCCATTCTGTGCCACATTTACTCCTTGTTATAATATTGAATAACTTCTTTGCTGTTCTGGAGTCTTCCATCCTGTAGATGTGTGTATAAAATTTGGCTCGGCGCTTTCTGATTTCATCTGTTACTATGTTGATCTTTCTATAGAGTTCGTTTTGTGGTCTCTTCATCCAAATGCCATTTTTGTTGATTGGACCGTAAATCTTCCTGAGAATTTTTCTTTCCTGCTTTTCTCTTTCCTTAATTTTTGAATGACCATCAATCACCATTGTTTCAGCTACATAGATTGCTTCTGGAAGAATCACTGTTGTATAGTGCCTTAATTTTGCGTCTGTCGAAATGCACTTCTTGTTGTAATGTGTCCATGTTAGCTTGTAGGCCTTCTGGAGCTTGGTGATTCTTTGTTCATTGGCAATTTGGTTTAATCCTGAGGACTGTATAGTTTCACCGAGGTATTTAAAATGGCAGACTTGTGCAATTTACCATATTTTGTTATTAAAGGGGATTTATTTTCTGGCTGCCTTTCCATATATTGGGTTTTTTCATAAGATATCTGTAGTCCGGTTTTTTGTGAAATTTCATGTAGTTTTTCCACTGCGTGAATCGCTTCTGTTCTGTTATTGGTGATAATTGCAATATCGTCAGCGAAAGCAAGGCAGTTGACTTTAATTCGGTTCTCTTTCTTGATACCAATTTGGATACCTTTTACGTGAGGTTCCCATTCCCTGATTATCTTTTCTAGAACAATATTGAAAAGGATTGGGGATAGTCCGTCCCCCTGTCGGACCCCAGATTTGATTTCGAAGGGTTCTGATACTTCGCCCATGAATTTCACTTTGGCCGTTGTTCCTGTAAGTGTCTGTTATGTGATTTTTCGTGTCTTTCGGTCGATCCCAAATTCTTCCATGATTTTAAACAGGGTTCCACGGTCCACTGAATCATATGCTTTCCTGAAGTTGATGAATGTAACTACTGTGTTTCTGCATTTCCTCATTTGCAATATTGTCTTTAAGCACCAGATCTGTTCCGCACATGAGCGTCCTTTACTGAATCCGGCCTGGTATTCACCAATTAGTGTATCTGCTTGGGATTCTACCCTGTTCAAAAGCGCTTCGGAAAGGATTTTGTAAGCGACTGGGAGCAGGGAAATTCCTCTGTAATTGTTCATGTCTGTCTTGTCGCCCTTTTTGTGTAGCGGGTTAATTAGAGCGCATTTCCAGTCCTCTGGCATCTGCTCCGTTATCCATATATCTGACATTATATGGTGTAATTTCTGCATAAGTATAGGATCGTTTAGTTTCCAGAACTCAGCAAAGATCCCATCTTCTCCTGGTACTTTGTTATTTTTCAACTGCTTGACTATCTCCATAATTTCTTCAAGATCCGGGGCATGCGAGTCTGGGTGTGTGAATACTGAGGAAGAGAAGACAAGTTTTTCTTGGGGTGGTTCGCAGTTGAGGAGGGAACTGAAATATTGGGCTAAGATTTTGCAGTTATTTTTCGTGTTGGTTTCCAAAAAGCCATCGGGTTTCTTGAAGCACAAGCTAGGCAGTTTTCTCTGAAAGTCTTATAAAAATTTCTTGTATTATTTTTGATGAAATCCTGCTGGATTTCAGAGAGTCTGTTGTTGTCATATCCCCGTTTTTCTTTTCTAATTATTTTTGAGGTCTGTTTTTGAGTTTTAAGAAAGTTCTCCCAGTTTTCTTCAGTTTTGTGACTGCTAAATTTTTTCCAAGCAGTTATTCGGTTGTCGACTGCGTCATCACAGGTTGCATTCCACCAGCGATGTTTCCTGTTGCGAGGGGGTTGTCCTAAATTGAGGGCTTCCTGAATTTTCTCTGTTAGTTTCTTCCAGTCAGTTGATTTTTCCTGATTAATTTGCATGATGATTTTTTCTTTGTTGAGTTGCAGATATTCCGGATCTGGTTTGGTACTTTTGGGTGGCCTTTTTAGCATTCTGTTGGGTTGCAATTTTGTTTTTATTTGGAGAAGATGATGATCCGATTCAAAGACACCTTTGCGGGTTCTGATGTTTTGAATTTCTTTTATATTTTCTTTGGAAATTGCGACATGGTCTATTTGGTATTCACCCCGTCTAACACTGGGTGATCTCCATGTGGTTAATTTATGTGCAGGTTATTATTTTAAGTCCAAAGTTTCTGCAGAGGTCGATTGGTTCTTCACCATTCTTGTTGGTACGTTTGTGTTTGGTGTGGGGTCCAGTGATATCTCTGATTTTTTTTCCTTCCCTAATTGTGCGCTAAAATCGCCTACTAAGATTTTCACATGGTGCCTAGGTACTTTATTTGTTGTTTCTTCTAGTGTTTCCCAGAAATTGTCCACTGTTTCAGGGTAGATTTTATTGTGGTGATTCGTGGGGGCGTGCACATTGATCAGAGTGTATTCTTTATTAGCTGATTTTACTGATAACAGGGAGACTCTTTCATTGGGAGACGTGAAGTCAATAACTGAGTCGAGTGCGGAAGTGTGTACGACGAATCCTGTTCCGAAAAGTGGTAGTTTGTCTCTTACTTTTATGGCAGGTTTGTCCTTGGAGGTAAGTTGCTTTAATTTGCCTGTTTTAGTGAGGGTGTTCACATTAATTGTACCAATAAAATTTTTACGTTTCGTTTTGAGAGTGTGAGGAGTTTTTGAGAAGCTCCGATTCTTCTCCGCGTGGTGTCCCTGATCCCCCAGAATCCGATGATCAGGTGAATCCAGTCTATCGACTGGTGCCTGGGGTAGTGACTCTGTGGTCGTCTTTTCCATCATGCGTTCAAGTTGAATTTTAGTTTTTGTGCTGATCTCTGTTGAGATCACGGGTATACGACTAGATTTTTGAGTTCGAGAAGATTTTGTGCAGCCGCCTCAACTAGAGGAACAGACGCTGGCCACTGGCCGCCAGATGCTGAACAGACACCACTGGGTTTATTGGTTTTTGGTCCACCCTGGGTATTTCATTTCCCCAGTACCATTTATATCTAGGAAGCTTTCCCCTATCCGCCACCCGGGGAGGCGCCCGATGGGGGTACCAACAACCCCACACGGGATTATTGTTACTATTATTATTATTATTATTATTCTGACTATATGTATTATTTTTTGTATGAGTTGTTTCTGGTCAGTTTTAAGGGAGGGTCTAAGGCCTTAGTTAGGCCAAATAAGCAATAAATAAATAATTGTTATTGCTATCATTATTATTCTTTTTATTATTATTATTATTATTATTATTATTATTATTATTCAAAGTGTTTTATAATATCTTTTGTATTTTCTGTTCCTGGTCACATATTAGAGAGTGTCCTAAGTCCCTAATGTGAGCAGACTAAAGAAGCAACAAATAATAAATAAATAATATTTCAAGTACATTCTGTTTCTTCTTCTTCTTCTTCTTCTTTGGATTGTGGACGATTCACTTTTCCCCTGTACACAATGTTGCACTACAGACATTCTCTAGTAGGAACTTATTCCCCGTATTAACATCAATATTTAATACCACTAGAATTCATGCTATTGAAGAAAGCTTTCTTCCCCTGTGCCAGTGAGCTTCTGACATTTTCCGCACCAACATCTGTAATTCACAAGCCCCCTTGGGTATGTGGCTCAGGGTACCTCTGGTACAACATCATTGCGCCCTTCCATGTTCCGTGCGTGAATGGCGCGTAGGAAAAACGAATGTCGATAGACTTAAAACTGAGCTGTGGTTTCTTTGACTTTTCATCGTAGTCACTTAGCGAGACGTATGTGAGAGGAAGTAATACGTTGTCCCACTCTTCTTCAACATTACGCTCGTCCAGTTGCAACAGTATCCTTCTCCGTGACGCACAAACTCAGTGTTGTAACGTATGCCACTGAGTTTGTGAACATCTCTGCAACGTTCTCGCGCTCACTAAACCATCCCGTGATTAAGTGCACCGCTATGCTTCGGATCTTTTCAATCCTTCCCGTTGTGGTAACCGCGCGAACATTTTCCATGACGGCACTCACCATCTGGTCTCACAGTGGGATAAATTTATTACCAATTTTGGCGATTACTTTTGAAGTAAGAAACAGCTGACCTTTATTTTTCCATCTGTCTCTTTTTTATTTGATTGCCTCTCACATTTCCCCTTATACCTTCATACCCGTCGATTTCATCCCGTTAAGGAGCAACGTATTGAGTTCTATCTCTCAGAAACTTCTAAACTCCCCCACAAACCTAGTCCAATACTTGTCAAGTTCGCAGTTTGTTCAGTACTAGACAGTGCGTAGCTGCATAGAAAGCCTTCCATAACTGAAGCGGTCTAAGGCGCTGCAGTCATGGACTGTGTGGCTGGTCCCGGCGGGGGTTCACATCCTCCCTCGGGCATGGGTGTGTGTGTGTTGGTCTTTAGGATAATTTAGGTTAAGTAGTGTGTAAGCTTAGGGACTGATGACCTTAGCAGTTAAGTCCCATAAGATTTCACACACACTTGAACATTTTGAACATAGTTGAAGGAACGCATTATGAAGTACAGAGTGTGCCTTGTTTTGCATAATCTCTGTTTACAGACTACATGCTGTTTTTTAAAGAGGACATTTTCGTTCTCCAGATACATCATAATGCGTCTACAACAGGTTAACGCCATCGAAATAGTCCTATTGTTATGTACATGTGCTCGATACGTGTTCTCGGCAAAATGAATGACCTGTGCTTTTTCTTCTAGTCTTGTATAACCCTCCTTTGCTCTAGAGAACTACGCTAGAAGAGGAGCCATTTTTTCCCCTTAATGTCTCTAGAATTTCATTGGCATCTCATCCAGTCTGGATGTTTTTTCATGATTTTAGTTGATTTTACTATTTCACGGTCACTTATCTCAATATCTGGCATTTCAACGGTCGTGTGATGGTTGAAAGGAGGAATCGCATCATGATTTTCCGCAGTGAAGCAGTTTCGGAAATCCTAAATTCAGTATTTTGGCCTTTTCTCTGCCATTTTCCGATTCAGTTCCGTTAAGGTCTTTGGATATCCTATGAAACTTGCTTCCTAGGTTAGAGAATTGTCTCACTTTTTTCTGCTATTCTGTCGTTCTCAGTCGCGTGGTAAAACAAATCGCTAGTCACCTATCTGGAATTCTTCATCCGCGTCGTCTTTACTTTGTCTATCCTGGGGGGACTTGCATGAAACTCATACCCTCATGTTATCAAATACTGTGCCTAAAGCACTGAAGATTAGCAAGTAAAATTTTATGTGAAGGATAGAAATAGTATAATGTAACATTAAAATCAATTTTCAAAAGTTTTCTTCAAATTTAGTAATTACTATAAAGTATCAGTTTTAATATAGCTATAATTATTAATGTTTTTTTCCCTCGAAACCTATTAAACTTAATCACTCGAAAAGCTGAACTGCGTTATGTCTACAGCCGTGTAAAAAATCTTACGTAATGGATTTAGAATATTTTCGATAAAAGACAATTGACCAAGCATCCTATTGGTTCAAGGCAAATGGATTCCTGCTGAATGAAAACAAAACACAGCAGATGGTTTGTAGTCTTAGAGACAAGCTTCTGTCAGATGACCCACGTTATGTCAAATTTTTGGGGGTATACATAGATGATAAATTATCTTGGGGTCAACATGTACAATATATTAGTGGTAAGTTGTCAAGAGTTATTTACCTTTTAAGGCGACTTATGGATTGTGTTCCTGAAAAATATGTTAGAACATCCTATTTTTCATTCTTTCAAAGTATAATAACATATGGAATTATTTTGTGGGGGAACTCTAGCAGTGTACATGACATATGAATACTGCAAAAAAAAGTTATTAGCATAATTACTAGTTCTGCATATAAGGCACACTGTAAACCATTGTTCTGTGAACAGAAAATCATTACTGTTATGAACTTGTACATATACTATGTTCTAATTTATACGAAGAAGAAATTACCAGAAACAAAACCAGAGAAAATGTGCATAGCCACAATACAAGAAGGAATAGGTGCCTCTATATTCCTTACCACAGATTGTCAAAGTCACTCAGCAGCTATGAAATCATGGGGTACAAATTATTTAATAATCTTCTTCAAACTGTTCAAGAATTACCTTAACAATTACTCAAACAAAGAATTCATAACTGGCTAGTCCTCCACCCATTCTATGATATAAGAGAATTTATCAACTGTAATATAATACTATAATGTTAACAACAAACCTGTTGTTTCTTTCAAACTATTAATTGTATTTTAGTGTGTATATGACGTTGTCTATGGCTGTAATGGCCGAATGACAATAAAATTATTATTATTATTTCTTCTTTCTTGTCTCAGACGTTATGTCTGGTTAAAAATGGAAGGTGATGCGGACCTTGATCAAGCGTGACTTCCTTTTAACTGTACGGTATATGTTACATTGCAGTTAGGAACTTTCGGGTAATTGAACAAGTGTCAATAATTACAGATTTCTGTAGTTGTATATATAAGTTTGGATGTAGCTGTATTGCATTGATGTACTGGTGGATATTGTGTGGTATGACTCCTGCAGTTGATAGTATAATTGGTATAATGTCAACTTTATCCTGATGCCACATGTCCTTGACTTCCTCAGCCAGTTGGATGTATTTTTCAATTTTTTTCAATTATTATTATTATTATTATTATTATTGTTATTATTATTATTATTATTATTATGCTGTAATCCTTTTTGTAGGAATTGCTAAAGGAATTTTAGCATATTTATCCTCATATCTCAGCTTGAACGAAACATTTGAATATTTAGCTCTGTGTGTTTGTTTGCTGCATTGTGAGAAAGTATGGGCGAAATATCAAGGAATTATATCACAGATGCCCTGAGAGAAAGTTCTCGTACGTGTGAGAAAATGTAGTTTCTGGGAAAATGAATTTAAAAATTAAACTTCTTGTCTCTTTTGTTAGTTCCTGAGTAGATTTTTCAGCTCCAGACACATGATGACAGTAATATTCCTCAAGAACTGTTACAGGGAAAACACCAGCTCTAAAGCCCAAACACTGTACTTTTTTCACTCTCTATGTGCTTCCATGATTAAAGACAGTTACAGTATCGTATTTTGCAATGAGAAAATGAATAAAAATTTATTATTGCTGCACACTGAACTTCCTTCTGAGCCACTGAAGCTTGAATAACTGACAAAAAAGTCATTTTTCCCTTTAATGTTGTAGGTATGGACATCACTGTTCTTACCAAAATCGTGATAGATT
Organism: Schistocerca nitens; assembly: GCF_023898315.1. NCBI lineage: Eukaryota > Metazoa > Arthropoda > Insecta > Orthoptera > Acrididae > Schistocerca > Schistocerca nitens. Next base: position 563,188,702 of record NC_064621.1, read on the forward strand.
ATTTTCCACGAATTTCACTAGTGAATGATGCTGTACTTAAAATGCCTATGAGCTCGTGGTCGTGCGGTAGCGTTCTCGCTTCCCACGCCCGGGTTCCCGGGTTCGATTCCCGGCGGGGTCAGGGATTTTCTCTGCCTCGTGATGACTGGGTTTTGTGTGATGTCCTTAGGTTAGTTCGGTTTAAGTAGTTCTAAGTTCTAGGGGTCTGATGACCATAGATGTTAAGTCCCACAGTGCTCAGATCCATTTGAACCATCCATTTTGAAAATGCCTATGTTGTCTGTGAACTTTAGTATTTGAATGCCCCTTGCACTATTACTGATCTTATGCAATTTTCTTTCAGTTTCTTCACTGATTCTTCAACGTACTACTTGAACATTAGTGATATGCTGTGACGCTTCCTTACACTCAAATTATTACCAGCTTCTCTTTCTTGAGCTTACGTTTTTATTACTCCCACTTGAGTTTCGTAGACGTTGTAAATTACTTCTCTGTGCTTAAGCCCCAACCTTGCAAGGATTGTGGGCATGCTTCCTAACCCACCTTAAATCCCCACTTTCTCAAACCTCGAAAATCTAACAACATATTCTGATTTCTTCCCAAACTGCCTTCCATTACTAAGTGCAACATCAGAATCGGCTCTCTACTAGCATCTTTCACCTCCATGTAATTGTACTGATATTCGTCCCTTAGACACAGTCATATTCAGAGGTAAGCTGCTCGATCCCCATTAAGCCGTGCCGTTAGTCTTCTTCAATCTGGGATCATGTATGTGGTTTACAAGAAGGTTTCAACGACTGTGGGGGCATGTGAGACCAAATTACCACAGCAGTCAGTTCGGCAGTAATGCAGCATGTACGAAGGTGCCGTGATGCAAATGGTTGTAATTTCGAACATACTCTTTAAAAGATTTACCAATATAAATGTTGTGGTACATAAGAATGTCTTTTTTCTTTTTTGTTTACAATCTTTGGTTATATGTATTTCGTGTATTACTTGAATGTACGATTTTTTGTTGGTGTGCAAATGACACAACATATGTACAAAAAAATTCTGAAGAGACAGTTTGATTTTTAGTTAAAACAATAAATTTTATCCTGTAATATCCTATAATTTTTTCCGTAACAAATATTCCGTTGCTCGCATCAAGTGTTCTTATGGGTATCTTACAACAGGTGGAGGTAAAAGATTCGTATCACCGTAACGCCAGCATGAGTTTCCAACTACACAGTATTTTATTTGGCGCAAAACATGTTTAAATCTGTATAAAGTCCAACGCACAAGCACGAGCATGACATCTCGTCTTAAGCCGGTGGCGAAAGTTTCTTGGAAACTGGTGTAAACTTGCAGATGGCGGGCCATTCAACGGCTGCAATAGTAGCATTAAATGCCCTATATTCTGCCTATTTCTGCGCCATCGCTTCTTGTTAGATCTACAAAAGAGTCACATCACTGAATTTGTCTCATCGAAATCTGTTATTCTGTCGAGAAAGATATTACAGTTCTGTTTAAAAAATGTTGACTCCTAAATCAAGGTTACTAATGAGATTGTGAGAAAATACTACTGTTTATTTCTTGGACGGCTGTTCACCATTCTTTTAGGCGAAAGTAGATTACATATGTCTTTAGCGGATTAAAAGTAATTTGAGATGAAAAAGCTAGAAGCATTACCCTGCATATTATTCTGGTCAGTAGATTACAAGAGTGACCTGTGAGACTAATAGTCCAACAGTTGACACATTTATTCGCACGTCCATTGTTTGGAAATTTTGTGATCTTATCTTTCGGAAAATATGTTGCTAAATCACCAGTTTCATAACATTTTCACACCAACTGCAGTAGTCTTTCAGTTCCTAAACCCCCTTTAGATTTCAATAAATGCAGAGTTATATCATTGACTACTGCTGTCTTATTAGCTCATATTATTCAGAGCTCTGTCGAAATTTGTCCTTATTATTGGGCGTCGTATTAGTTACACAACAATTTTGACCTCTTCTGTCAACTCAGAGATACTTCATCATCAGTATTCCTGGCCCCAATGTGCTCTCTCAGCCTTTTCCTCTGCAATTTAACAAAGTTTTCCCACATGCACTTCTAAGTTAAGCAATTTACTTTTTACTTCACCGAAGTTATGCGTAATTTTCCAGTCTTTTCGCATCATCATGTATTTCTCAATATTTTTAAATGATCGTCATATACATTCCGATTTTATCTGTTCGCTCTTCCTGTTAGCTTAATTGGTAAGTAACCTATCGCGCCCCATTCCTGACATCATGGCATGTCGGGGTTATTTACTGCCTCCACACTAAATTTCGGCTAAACTGAAATGTCAGCTATGAATATATCTACTGTGTTACCTGCAGTGACGTACAGGGTGATTCAAAAAGAATACCACAACTTTAGGAATTTAAAACTCTGCAACGACAAAAGGCAGAGCTAAGCACTATCTGTCGGCGAATTAAGGGAGCTATAAAGTTTCATTTAGTTGTACATTTGTTCGCTTGAGGCGCTGTTGACTAGGCGTCAGCGTCAGTTGATGCTAAGATGGCGACCGCTCAACAGAAAGCTTTTTGTGTTATTGAGTACGGCAGAAGTGAATCGACGACAGTTGTTCAGCGTCCATTTCGAACGAAGTATGGTGTTAAACCTCCTGATAGGTGGTGTATTAAACGTTGGTATAAACAGTTTACAGAGAATGGGTGTTTGTGCAAAGGGAAAAGTTCTGGACGGCCGAGAACGAGTGATGAAAATGTAGCACGCATCCAGCAAGCATTTGTTGGCAGCCCAGGAAAATCGACTCGCAGAGCTAGCAGAGAGCTACAAATTCCACAATCAACTGTATGGAGAGTCCTACGAAAAAGGTTAGTTATGAAACCTTATCGTCTGAAATTGGTTCAAGCACTGTCTGCAGCACTTCATCACTGGCCTCCAAGAAGCCCTGATCTTACGCCCTGCGATTTTTTCTTGTGGGGGTATGTTAAGGATATGGTGTTTCGGCCATCTCTCCCAGCCACCATTGATGATTTGCAACGAGAAATAACAGCAGCTATCCAAACTGTTACGCCTGATATGCTACAGAGAGTGTGGAACGAGTTGGAGTATTGGGTTGATATTGCTCGTGTGTCTGGAGGGGGCCATATTGAACATCTCTCAACTTGTTTTTGAGTGAAAAAAAACCTTTTTAAATACTCTTTGTAATGATGTATAACAGAAGGTTATATTATGTTTCTTTCATTAAATACACATTTTTAAAGTTGTGGTATTCTTTTTGAATCACCCTGCATAATACGGCGCAGTCGGATGACTAAACCGACCAGTCCGTGGCACGAAACTACATCCTGTTTCAGCAGCGCATTTCGCCATGGCTGTTGAAAAGTATAATCGTGAAAGCGATCTACCATTACCGTGTGAACGACAGGACTCAAGGCGGGTTAAAAGGGTCAAGGGTCTAGTCTTTCCAACGAGAAGGGGGTGGCCACTAAGTGTCTAGAAGCTACTTAAGCGGTCGCGAGGTTAAATTCCTGTGTCCGTTATCGCGGAAGGCGATCCGCGAACACCGCTTAGTGCATAAAATACTGCCATGAAGCATATTTTGGCCAATCGTCATAAAGAATGAGTAACGTAAGAGGCTTTTGTGTTAGTGAGTATGAATCAAGTTAGCTTTATTGTTATTACCTTGTGTCGGCTGCTGATTGAAACTTGTAGACAGTATTTAGAGAAGTATTTATTTCTAACGCGGTAATTTAATCACAATCTATGTATACAAGCGCTGAGTCATTGAGTAGGATTTCCAAGAAGCGTGGCGGTTGTTGGGGTTCACTATGTTCAAGATAACCGATTTTTTCATCGATTTGAAAGAAAATGAAATTAAATGAATGATCGTAACAGTAATCGTTAAGCTGTAACGGTCACAGAAACATGTTCAAAAAACAGAATACTGACAACGTGTGAAACATCGTGGCGTCGGTTTGGCAGACAGGTGCTTCCGTTATTCGAATTTCGAGTGACGTAACGGCAGGGGTTTTTTACGTAGTTTCTCGACCTGTAATAATTTGTTCATCTACTGCCAAAAACGGGTAATTTCGAGTGACTGGAAAAGAGTAACAAAGATTAGGGTTCGACGAACCGTAACGACAAAGTCTTGGAGACGTAGTAAAAGCACGTATATGTGAGGGAATCGGCAGTAAGCAATTAACTGGAACTGTCCTGACATTTTTCTTGTGCTTCTTAGGGAAACCATGAAAATCAAAACTGGATGGCTGGACGGGGATGTGAACGACTGTTTCACGCACTGTGAAATATCTCTCTGTCGAAAAGATGAAACACCATGCGGAGGCGCGGTTCTTTCCGTCCCTTTACGACGAACCTGCACCTACCTGTGAACATTGTCTCAGCATATCATCAGTAGGGAAGCCGAGCGAAACCTACTGTACTTCGACGTGAACCAGGCTGTAATTAAAGTCACTAATCTACGTTTCTGGAGAAAGATTTCACACGAAATGAAAGGTTGGAAATTTTGTCCTCAGTTAATATATTCTGAAACTTAGGTGAACAAGTATTACTGCCAAGGCCGTGCTAGTCTTAACACAGTCACTTACAATCCCTTTCACTCACGTTAGCAAGTGTATGGTGTTGCATTTCCCGAAAACGTAATAGCTACAAAAATACTGATTGTTTTTGATTGAGAATGCTCGCCAAATATTAAGTCTGTGGGTACCAAATGCAGTCACAGTTTTTAGCCACCGACCTGCTCAATACGCCACGCGGAATATATGTCTTTTCTCGTCACAAAATTCACTTAAAAACTCCGAAATTTCTACACACCCATCGGAATAATTATGCCGTCATTTTACCACACTTTTGATGTATGAAACACTGCTGGATCCGGTAACTTATCATTTCCATCAGAAATACTACTACACACGTCCGAACTGTTTCATGGCTAGGCTCCGACTCCTCCATAGAATACTCTAAGTCTTCTCTACCAGCCGAGGAAGGCGCGCGAAGAATATTGCTTTACCATTGGTCAATTTACTCAACAGCCAATAGCAAAACAACATTCTCCCGCGTCAGTCAACGATTTTCATCAATAACCAATCGCAAAATAGTAAACCTAACGACTGCACTTTTTACCGAGGTAATTATCTAATATGCTGAAGTTTTGCTTATGCATAAAGTTATTTACTATTGGTATTTATACCTGAATTAACTTTCCCTTTACCATAAACTTACTTTACAAATCTATTCTACCTAAATCCCTTTTGTCCACATCCATACTTCTTCGAAATGTTCAAACACTAAATCCCACTACATAACTTGTTAAACAATTATCTTTATATTAGCCTTAAACCACACTCACGCATCATTCATATTGCTAAAACACATTTATAACATTTTACATACACAAATGGCTCTGAGCACTATGGGACTTAACATCTATGGTCATCAGTCCCCTAGAACTTAGAACTACTTAAACCTAACTAACCTAAGTACATCACACAACACCCAGTCATCACGAGGCAGAGAAAATCCCTGACCCCCGCCGGGAATCGAACCCGGGAACCCGAGCGCGGGAAGCGAGAACACTACCGCACGATCACGAGCTGCGGACATTTGCATACACAAAAAGACATAATAACACTTTATGAAAATACTGGAACAGTTTATGTAAAACGTTCTATTACTTTAGTGCACTCTAGTGGGCACAATCGAAACTAAATCAGTCCCCTATGCAATATTGTCCTCTATCAACTGATACATAAACTACGTGCGCGTTCAGTCTCGCGTCAGCATCTGTCACTATCCAGCTCTGAGACACATCTCCCACTTAACCGCCTCCAAGGCAGGATCGGTATACGGCGCTACGCCTCAACCAATGCAATTTCCTGAAGGTGTCTCTTTCTCAGGTACGTAAGACGAAAACTTGCTTTTTATGAACTGCAGAGTAAAACTGTAGAAACTGATTAAAGGTAGGCTCTTATGAAGATGGAACCTTGATAAATTAAAATAACAAGAGGTGTTGAGTTTTTCAGAGCGAGCAGTGAGCAACGATTTACTGAAACAGGGGAAAAGAGAATAATAAAGATAAACTGGGTAGCTGTGAGAGACGAAATACTGAAGGCAGAAGAGGGTAGAACAGAAACACAAGGCTTAACAGTAATTCTCCTTGGTATAAAAACGAAGCAGGCTTTGTACATGTCAGTATCTCGACACAGTGAAACCGGATTTTACAGTAAGAGGTTTTGCTGTGCTTCGAAAAAGTTACTAGTATCTCGTACATATTTCTTATAATTTCAGAAAAGGTTATCCTTGTTGCCTATCCTATATAATTGTGAAGGTGTTGAACCATGATTGGTACGCATTCGTACCTGTAGTTACCAACTTCCTGCTCACCTGAAATTTCCGAAATCAGGGGGAGTTTTTAATTACTGGTTTGATCGCATCGTAGTATTGCTCGTAATGGCAGAGCGTAAATCATCATCCTCTGCCCATTCTACCTCCGCCAGTTTGGGTATCATGTCTTTAAATCGAAGGATAGTGAACTAGCATTCTTTGTAACAAGCCTACATGACGTGGGGTCCTTGGAGACGAGATACCTATTATTATCACTTTACAACAGGGAGCATTGTCGCTTTTTACTACTATATTTATGTATCAGTTCTTGCAAAGAGTCACTGCCTTGCTTTAGCTTGTCGGATAAGAATAAAATGTGACAACCCTGACGTGTTTATTACTGTCCATTTGGAACCCGACTCCCAGTATACTATCACTGTAATGAAAAAATAAATGCCAAAAGCCTCCGTTTGAACTCCGATTGGCTCTTTGCATCGTCCTTGGAAATCTCAGCGACGAAAAAAGTCAGGAGATAACAATCCAAAAGCTTGGACGTCATGAAGCTACATCAAAATTAAGCAATGTACAGTTACAGTTACTCCTGCTTTAATGAAATTCGCCAGTTCTGTTTATTCTGGCCAGTTCTCTTTCTTCGACTAATACCTTCAACAGCTAACTACTGTAAGTAGGCTGTTTATGTGTTTGTTATGTTGGCAGCGCTATGTAGCGCTCTGCATTAATAACTCTGACAGCGCAGTGTGCACTCTGTAAGAGACTCTGTGGCTGGTCGGACTCGCAGTTGGAGGTGAACAGCCAGCAGTGATGGAAGTTTGGAGTGAGTAGTCAGCAGTGATGAAGGTTAGAGGTTAATACTTAGCAGTGTTGAAGGTTTGCAGTATTAGCACAAGCGGACGGTCTGGATGTGTATCCCTCATGGAGATTTATTACTGATGACTATACAATTTTTTTGAATTGGTTGTCACTTAATTACGGTAAAATCTGCTAAATACATTGTTTGCTCTGCAACAACATCTTTCCTTTGCTAACCACATGCCTATTAGTAGTTAGAGCCTTCAGTAGTTAGAATCTCTTATTTAGCTAGCAGTATTGGCGCCTGTATCACTGTAGTTCGTGTCATGATTTTCTGTGAGGTAAGTGACTTATGATATGTATGGGTCATTGTTAGGATTTCTTCTAATTCAGGGCCAGTATTTTGAGTTAATTTTAAAGCAGTCAGATCGCGTTATCATTGAATATTGTCACTATTTAATGAATAGGAAAAGTTTAAGTTCTGTTAGTCAGGGCAGATTCTGTAGGTCAGATATGAAATGATAAAGACAAGCAAAGAAACAGTACAGTCAATTTCACTCAGCAGTTTAAGTAAAAACTTAATAAAGAAGTTCCATCTTCTCAGTTATTGCAATTTAAGTATAAAATTTATTTTATTAAGAATTTTCACTACTAGTTCCCCGATCCGGTGACAAAACTGCCGAATAAAGGCATTTGCTTGGGTCACGCCGTTGTAGCCTCGGATGTGAAAGTAGCAACTGCCGACCTGCTCTGACAACAGCAAAATCTGAAACATTCACTTCGTCTTATCCAATAAGGTTCCGTGGCCACAAGCGAATTCCTACTCTTAAGCGGAGCTAGAATCGACGCACTCTAAGCGGCCCTCACGCGTTTAATGTTATCGATACAGTAGTACTGTGTTAATGTATGGCGTGAAAGTGCGAGACGAAGAACAGTACCTCATTATTACGCACTATTTGTGTCCAGGATGTGTCTGTTAAAACTCTGATATCACAGTTAACATGTTGGCGTTCGATGATGTCGTCGTGTATGCGACTGAACTGTGTAACCCACAAACACAAGGCTAAATTATTCAGAACAGGTGAAATGAGCCGGAGAAACTTTCCATGGATCTGGGACTCTTTCATGGAATTATAGAACATTAAACCACAACGGCACCTTGAAAGGTGGCTACACTGAGCCACAGCGCCAGAGATCGCTAGAGAGCATTGTTCCGCCGCCTCCACTGGCAGTGATTATTGAGATGTCGTAGTGGGCAGTGCTTGTCGAGGACTCGTAGTAGTCAGTTCGTGTTCAGATGTGCTAGTAGGGAGTGCTTGCTGAGATGTGATACTGAAAAGTTCTTGTTGAGATGTGGTAATAGCGAGTCGGTGTGGAGATATATTGTAATGATTAGAGTGATTTTGGTCAATATATGAAGGTAACGAAACTTGATTTATTTTTCATTATTTCCATGTTTTAAATAATGCGTCATTACAGGTTCAGTCAACAAAGCATCTGGCTTGTGTTCTTGTATTAGAGTGTAATTCTGGTTTTCTTGAGTAATTATGGTATTTTTATTTTCTTTAATTAATTCAGTATAAATGATATTTAAAATTTCTTGTGTTATTGAAGAAGAACCGTGCCAGATGCGTACGTTGAGTCATACTTCCACACACAGAACAGTTACACTTGTGCTTTGGTTTCGTAGGTTTTTATAGTTGCTGGGGACTTAATTAATTAATTGTGTTAATGAAAATTTCCATTTCATTCTTTGTTATTGTTCTAAGCAGTCAGAGTGCGTAATAATACTAGTCAGGGCCAACCGCTTACGAGACTTCGTAATCGGACAAACAGCTACTAAAGCAGAAATTAAAATTATTTTCATCTTTTACAATTAAGCCCCCATGCACGTGGCGACCGCTGCTTCGGATCGTCCCTTGGAATCTTCTGATTGTAGAAATAGTGGACAGTAGGAGTGTTGTAGTAATTTGTAGTTTAGTAATTGTAGTCTATATTGCATGTGTAGATTTGGTAATTGTCATTCTTCTAATGGTATTTTTTTTTTTGCAAAATTTCATTTCTGTTGTCTTGTCTACAGGTTTGACAATTAGTGCAATTATTTCAATTGTTCGATGATCGTGTTTGAGGGAAACATCTCGTGTGAATGATATTGTTGATGATAAAGTGTCATTGTGTGTAATTTTTTTTATAGTGACGAGTTTTGTATATTTTGTAAATGATCACGCGATCAATGAAAAAGGCAAAAATGATGGATAGGGAGAATGACGAAATTGTTAACATGGCGAACTCGCCAACAGAGGAAAACAGTATGATGGATAATGAAGTGGAAAACAATGTAATAAGTCGGGAAAATAGTCCGGAACCATTTCAAAATTTTTCTCAATCAGAAAATTCACAGAATACGAGATTAACGACAGAAGATTCTGTAATAGTATCGAACACAGATAGCTTTACAGCTATGACGAAGGAAACTGGTTTTGCGAGAAATGTTAGGGGCGAAAAGAATTTCGAACCAGATCATACGGAGCAGTTGATGAGTGCAATATTAAATTTGGGATCACAGTTACGATCTGAATTAAAAACAGAGGTAGGAACTTTGGCAACACGGTTAGACTCACAAATGCAAACACGGATGGGAACAATGGAAACTCGGTTAGGATCTGAATTAAAAACAGTGGCAACACGTTTAGAAACAGAGTTGGAAACAATGGAAACACGGTTAGACTCACGAATAGGGACATGTTTCAAAAATATGAAAGATGAGTTAAAGAAAGAAATCAGAGAAGAAGTACAACCGATTTTGAATTCTCACAATAATAGATTAATTGCAGCAGAGATTAGACAAAGGGAACAGGATAGAGAACAGGAAGAAAGAGATCGCGTGATAGTACAGAAATTTTCAGAGTTAAATTTACAACGTGCACACGATAAGAAAGAAATATTTGAGAGAATCGAGGAATCCGTACCAAATGACAGAATAAATAATCTAACACAACAATATGAACAGTTAACTACCAAATGTGTCAACACTGAAACCCGAGTCGCGACACTTACGGAAGACGTAAATAAACAGAAAGAAAAAATAGGTGACTTATCGGAAAGAGTTGAGGAGATTTCAGATAAATTGACAAGTCTTATCTTAAATGGGGACAGAGATTCGGATGATACAGCTCCATTGCCATTTGCAGAAACAGAAGAGTACCAGAGCATAAATAAACATGTTGACAATCAGGGAAAATTTAATGAACGCGTTAAAATAGAATTTGAGGTGTTACAAAAGCAAGTCAAACAAACTGAAGGCGAAATCGTAGGAAAAGACAGCAGACGAGTTTTAGTATCACAGATAGCAGAGGGCTTTGAAGAAAGTAATTTGTTTCATTTACGGGACGCAACAAGAGAGCGCCAGGCGCGCGAACTTGACAATAATCGACATTCGGACTGGGACAGACGCGGTAGGTCTTTGTCGCCACGAGGCGAAAACGTTGACTATAAACACTTCTTGACTGTTCGGAAGATTAAGATATTTCGCAATTCTAAGAATGACATACATCCATGTACATGGTTAGATCAATTTACGTACGCACTTCCGCCAAATTTGCCACTAAGTCCCAAACTGAAATTTATGTGCAGCTATTAAAGTCCTCAGGGGATTCACTACACTAAGTGAATATGTGCCGTAGCGTTCACAGGGCCGCGAGCTGTAGTGGTACTATTTCCCTTTTAGTTTCTGCACCGCTGCCTACTCTTTCACTATTCTTTGCATCTAAAAAATATATATATATATATATATATATATATATATATAAACAACTCTTCTACTATCCATCTATCTAGACAGTAGGTAAACAATAACCGGATTTGACTGTTTTTCTCAAAAGTCACTTCGGAAATTACCGTTTGGACTTACTATATTTTCTGCAGCATTCATTCGTAGTTTAAACGAAATCTTACCTGTTTATCTTCGTGACAATATTACTTCATATGTTGACGATATTCTTATTGGCTCTGAGCACTATGGGACTCAACTGCTGTGGTCATAAGTCCCCTAGAACTTAGAACTACTTAAACCGAACTAACCTAAGGACAGCACACAACACCCAGCCATATTCTTATTGCTAAACGTTCTTGGAGTGAGCATAACAAAATTTTGGATTTATTATTACCTATTTTTGCAAGAGTTGGCATTACAGAGAACTTGGAAAAATCTGAATTTGGTCGTTCTCAGGTGAAATTTTTCGGTCACATTATTTCTACAGAAGGTATTCTTCCTGATCCAGAAAAACTAGACGCTATTCGTAATTATGCTGTTCCTACCACAAAACGTGATGTTCGTAGTTTCCTTGGTGTCTGTAATTTTCTTAGACGCTTTGTTAGATTGGATGATTTGGCCACACCTCGTTTACACATTTCAGTTATGCACATTTTGGTCCCAGAAAATGCTTTCATAAATTACGAGAAAATTGCTACTTCAGTAATATGGAAAAACGTATTCGATCTGTTCTTGCCAAATGCAAATTATGTCAACAGGCTAAGCCGCCAACTGTTTCTCACAGAGCACCGTTGTTTCCTATCATTCCAGCGAAGTTAAAGGACATGGCTGCAGTCGATCTGTTCGGTCCAGTGGTTCGTTCTACTAATGGTTTTGCGTACATTTTCGTAGCAGTGGAATTGACATCAAAATATGTGTGTTTTACACCTTTACGCAAGGCAACAGCTCGTTCAGTATCTAACGCTTTCATCAAACATTTTCTTAAAGAAGTTGGTCATGTTGATAAGGTTATATCAGATAATGGATCACAGTTTCGCTCTAAAATTTGGCTTCGTACTCTACGGCGTCGTAAGATTAAACCAGTTTTTATTTCACTTTTTCACCCTCAATCTGATGCTTCAGAGAGATGGATGAAGGAAATCAATAAATTGTGCCGTCTTTGTCATCAGAATCACAGAACTTGGGATCAGTATCTTCATATTTTTCAAAACATTCTGAATGAACTTCCTAATGACTCAATTTCTTTACCGCCTCTATTGATATAAAAAAATATAGTACCAACAAATCGCATTTCTGAAATCGTTCCTTTTCCGCCTTCACGGAAACTGCGGCATTCTGAAGTTGTCAACCTGGCTCTACGAAATATTGCGTCTGCAGCTGCAAGAAGAGAGAAATCAGCTAAACGTTCTGGTCGTTTAAAAATTTTGTCAGTTGGTCAGAAGGTCTTAATTAAGTCTCATCGTTTGTCTCATAAAGGAACAGGCTTGTGTCGCAAATTTTTTCTGCTTTATAACGGTCCATATAGGATTCGCAAAATTATACATGATAATACTGTTGAAGTAGAAACTCTTAAATCTCGGCGCTCAAAGGGAATACATCATATATCGAACGTTAAAATTTTTGTGGAATGACATACTTGTGAGAAACTAACAGCTACGTAAACATGCGGAGAATACAAGGATACCGCGCTGTGTTTTGGCGGCGGCACATACTCAAAGCAACAGTCAGTCTGCGCACCGCACAAGGCAGTCGTTGACCGCAAACAATCACTTTCTACGTCACGCGCCAACAGCTGATCGAGCGCTCAGTGTGAATGCACTGACAGCCGTAAACAAATACACAGTCTAATTTCTCCGATTAAATTCTGTATAAGCTATGGTGACTTTATAAATTATGTTATTAACGTTCAGTATTTTTCAGGATATGGTTCTATAAAATATTTAAGAACTTCAGGCAAATTCTGTGCGTGTCCGACGTTGAGACGACTTGCTATCGACAAAATTTCAGGAAGAATATAGTTTCGAAGAAGAAACTAATAAACAAAAAAGGGTAACTATTAATTGAGTTTATTTTTCAGGGAACATATTGCGACTTAGGTACGTACTTTAGACGTAATTTGCTGCTCGCGATTTCGCGACTCATACTTTGTGCTAATTTCATGTTCTATGAATTTACTTGTGAAGCGACGTGCTTGTGTAAATTTACTGATTTTGACAATTATTGATTAATGAACAGTGTTGTTACTTATGTATATTATGCATCGCTTGGCTGCACTGCTTTTTCACTGATGTCATATTTTTTAATTATGTGCCTGCTGTGCTTATTTATTTAAATTGTAATTGTCAACTGATTAATTGTGCTGACTGTGGTTATGTATGTAAGTTATACTTTGTGATTTATCTGCTTGCGCCTTCATGTTTACTTATTAAGATTACGTACGAACATTTATTTGCTTATGCTGATATGATGCTAATGACTTGTTTATCATGTAAGATATATGTTTGCTGCTTTTTGTATGGATTGCATATTTACACATTTCTGTTTTGTTGTCATAACTACTCTTCAATTTTGAATATAGCAATGCTGATGTACAGTGTACGAACATAGAGTTTAGGTTACACTGTGGTATTAATTATAGATTGTTCGCTTGGCAGAGCCTCGTTGTAGGAATTGTGCTGCATCCACTTGTTGACATTCAGTTCTCTACTGGTATATTTACTCGCTATTGCATGTTTTGCTTATGCTCAGTGCCTTATATTTTTAAGATAAGAAAATGAACTGCTAATTCGACGAACGACATTAGTACAAGAAACTTCATTGAACTCAAATGAGCTGGAGGTTTTATGGAAGCTGTATAAATTTATGCTAATAGGAAGGAAGCTAACGACGTGACATACCAACACTAGGTTTAGACCATTGACAGTTATTACACTGCATTCTTCGTGAGCAATTGAAATAGGAAGTGACACTTGACACAAGAAATACTCCACATGTTTGCTTGTGCCATGATTCTTGAAGTGGTGTACACACTGTGAAATATTATGATCATTCACACTCCGTAATCGTAATTAATTACTGAGAGTTATTCGAACTAAGTCTGTTAGAGGTCATGTACGCATTTCTTTTATTTAATGATGGACAAGGTAAACAAAATGTATCTTATAATTTATAATGAGTAGCAGATTTGGATCAGATGGATTACACGAGAGGTTGTGTGTTGACATTGTGTCTTCGGATTGTATGAGATGATGAATTGAGGTTTGCATTAGGATTTTGTCTGCACTTGTTCGAGGAGACTGACTAGAGGAAAGAGTTGTTATGGAAGTGAAATGATATTGGCAATGAGGTTATATATATCGACGTATTGAAGAGGTATGATTGAAGTATTGAGATTATGTGAAGTTGTTGATTATTGGAGTTTTGGTGGATAAGAGGTAAAGTAAGTGAGGAGCATATTTTTTTTGTTGGTCCATATGGAACAAGGAGGATGAAGATGGCAGACTAGAACACTCAAGTAGAAGGAAGATTGTCTACACACACACTTTGTTAAATCACTAAGCAGTATATACTTTTTTTGAAGAGAGGAAGTATTTGCATATCTTGGCTCACTGACAGTTGTTCAGCAACTGTACATTTTGAATTGGCTTGGCAAACATTGGTCTTGACATGATGACTATGACGTTGACTAACTATTATTGACTGTTATACATTGCTGCCACTACTACTGGATACACATGATGAACATAAAATTTTGACAGAATTGCATTTACACAGTTAACACTATTCAATTACACAGTAGCACTAATGTGGATGAAAGATGAGTGAGTGTGTTTTGTGTGTTTTCCTTTTCCTATCCCAAATTGGTACCAACCTATCTCCTAAATATTATTTTACTTGTTTGTTGTGGCTTGCACTGACACCCATAAATGTTATAGGTTTACTGGTATTTGTGTATTGTAATAGTTAATAGGACAATTATCTGACATCATTTGTGTGTTTGTTATGATTTGTATGTTTAGTGTAAAAGCATTGTATGTGTATTCAAACTATTGTTCATGCCTGAACTGTCTGATTAGTGATGGTGCTGCACTTTTCAACATGATGTGTGACATTTAGTCATGTATAATTTCTGCTGATGAACTGTGTGATCAGTGATTGTAAAAATTACGGACTGTTACTTGTACCTTTTCTACATGATTGGTGCCACTAGGACATGTTTAATTTCTGCTTATAAACTCTGATGAACAGTGTGATCAGTGATACTGAATTTTATGGAACTGCTTCTGCTGAGAAATGTGACTTGTTGCTGTGTGTACCTGCTCAACATTGCTGGGTACCACTGATGGACTGCTTCTACTGAAATGATGTTGCTTCTTGCTGTCTGCACCTGGTCAACATTACTGGGTGCCACTGATGGACTGCTTCTACTGAAATGGTGTTACTTGTTGGTGTCTGCACCTGCTCAACATTGCTGGGTGCCACTGATGGACTGCTTCTACTGAAAAGATGTCACCTGTTGCTGTGTGCATCTGCTCAACATTGCTGGTGCCACTAATGGAACTGCTTATACTGAAATGGTGTTACTTGTTGGTGTCTGCACCCATTCAACATTACTGGGTGCCACTGATGGACTGTTTCTATTTAAAAAATGTTACTTGTTGGTTTTTGCACCTGTTGACCATTGCTGGGTGCTACTGCTGGAACTGTCAACTGCTTATTCTTGAGCTATGGAAAGCGTTTATGTGAATATTTGTATAAACTTTTTTTTTGTGTATTACTGGTTGTGAAAAGTTATGACACTCTTACCTGCACATATTCGTCATTGCTGACGCTATTGATTGAATTGTTTAACCACATAATACTTGTGTAAACTATTATGTAAAGTCACATGTATGAAAGAATTTGTATTGCTTACTGTATTCTATATAATAGGTTATTGAAAGGTCAGTGCAAAGCCAAAATTTTATCTAGTTATATGATATTTACGTATTAATATTATCTTTTATTTTTGTCTGTATTTTTTTGACGAATTTGGTGGTATTTTCACCACCAATGCTGGCAAAAATACCATCAAATTCTAGCCCGTGGAGGAAGGGCATATGAAAGGTGGCTACACTGAGCCACAGCGCCAGAGATCGCTAGAGAGCATTGTTCCGCCGCCTCCACTGGCAGTGATTATTGAGATGTCGTAGTGGGCAGTGCTTGTCGAGGACTCATAGTAGTCAGTTCGTGTTCAGATGTGCTAGTAGGGAGTGCTTGCTGAGATGTGATACTGAAAAGTTCTTGTTGAGATGTGGTAATAGCGAGTCAGTGTGGAGATATATTGTAATGATTAGAGTGATTTTGGTCAATATATGAAGGTAACGAAACTTGATTTATTTTTCATTATTTCCATGTTTTAAATAATGCGTCATTACAGGTTCAGTCAACAAAGCATCTGGCTTGTGTTCTTGTATTAGAGTGTAATTCTGGTTTTCTTGAGTAATTATGGTATTTTTATTTTCTTTAATTAATTCAGTATAAATGATATTTAAAATTTCTTGTGTTATTGAAGAAGAACCGTGCCAGATGCGTACGTTGAGTCATACTTCCACACACAGAACAGTTACACTTGTGCTTTGGTTTCGTAGGTTTTTATAGTTGCTGGGGACTTAATTAATTAATTGTGTTAATGAAAATTTCCATTTCATTCTTTGTTATTGTTCTAAGCAGTCAGAGTGCGTAATAATACTAGTCAGGGCCAACCGCTTACGAGACTTCGTAATCGGACAAACAGCTACTAAAGCAGAAATTAAAATTATTTTCATCTTTTATAATTAAGCCCCCATGCAACCTAATTACAAATTAAGCAAATAAACCGTATAATTTATCGTGTAAATGCGTCCGTTTTCTATGAATTTCTCTAGTGTTACAGCTGTTGCAAACGACATAAAGCTATGCTGTTTAAAAGTTATATGCTATTACGTGGTGCGTACCCTGACAAGCAAGAAAAATAAACATGTACGGACAGCCGATCTGACATCATTTCTCAGTTCTCAGGACAGCTACAGGTAAAATGAACATTTTTACTTATCGTTATTACGCCATGATTTTCAGTTTCCTCTGCTACTGTGGACAATGGGGTATCTGGCAGTTCCTTCATTAGTTCGAAGTACCAAATGGTGCTTTCATTTACCCCTCCCAGCTCACTTTCCGAGCGTTTGTAATTTAATTCTTTCAGTTGTTTGCTTAAATTTGTTCGAGGCGAATTGAATTTCTGCGATACTCGGTAGCGAATAACACCCTTACGTGATACAATATTTACAAAATATTTTGAAGTAGAGTAATTACTTTTAAAGTCCTGCAGGCTTCTTCAGTATATTGTGCAAACCGTCAGCACCGATCTCAGACGGTCAATATCATTACGCACTAGTCAGTACCCTACAATAAATGTCGAGCAGTTGAAGGCCCCCGTGCAGCGCACGAGACAATTAACGTGACGTATTGCACCGAAGATTGACTAGTCAGCGTTTATTGCCGAACCTGAATCACTCCACTGTACATACACAGTGAGTCTAAATAAAAGTTGTCCTTTTCGCTTTGACCAGCAGGTCAGAATTCAGTTTGTCACTACACCTATGCCACTACTACTTAAAACGCCCTGTTGTAACGCTGGACTTGAAAATGTATAGTGCTAACACTTCCTTCAGCATCTCCAGCTGGCTCCTAACAATATCCACCATTAGTCTCCACCAAAAACAAATCAGCATATAAGTCCAAACTCCGTAGGTTATCGGTCCCACAAAAATACGACCTTGAATTAAGCTAATCCATTACAGATGTTTTAGAACCCGTGACTCTTAAGTCTATGTAAATACATAAAACTGCAACCCGTGACTTTTTTGAAATAGTTATTTATTTATTCATTCCGTGAACCGGTTTTCGAACCTTTCCAGGTTCATCTTCAGATGGTTTGTAAGTAGGCTGTTTAGGTTTTTTTATTGGTAACGCCACCTCTGTATGAAAATCACTGGCTGTGCTGTGTGCAGTCTGTGGCTGCTTTGCATTGTTGTAATACTCGCCATTGTAGTGTTAGGCAGCTGGCTGTGAACAGCGTGTAGCGTTGCGCAGTTGGAGGTGAGCCGCCAGCAGTGGTGGATGTGGGGAGAGAGATGGCGGAGTTTTGAAATTTGTCATGAACTGCTATATATATATATATATATATATATATATATATATATATATATATATATATATATATATATGACTATTAAGGTAAATACAACGTTTGTTCTCTATTAATATCTTTCATTTGCTAACTATCCCTATCAGTAGTTAGTGCCTTCCATAGTTTGAATCTTTTATTTAGCTGGCAGTAGTGGCGCTTGCTGTATTGCAGTAGTGGGAGTAACCAAGATTTTTGTGAGGTAAGTGATTTGTGAAAAGTACAGGTTAATGTTAGTCAGGGCCATTCTCTTGTAGAGATTATTTAAAGTCAGATTGCGTTGCGCTAAAAAAAAATACTGTCTGTCAGTTTAAGGACAGTCTCGTGTGTGAATTGTTCAAAGGGGACTGTGTCGGTTTAAGCACAGTCTTGTAAAATTGTTCAAAAGGGGACGTTTCATATGTCGACCCTTAGCCGAGGATACCTCACTGGAATCTTCTGATTTTTTTTCTTGTAGTTTGTGTAATTAGTGTAGCTTTTGTTTATTGCTAGCGCGTAATTGTAGAGAAAATCTCCTTTGTAGTTGCAGTCTTTCATTGTTGTACAGTAAAACAGTTGTGGCATGCATGTAGATTTGCACCAAGTATTTCGCAGCTGCAATTAACTAGATATTATTTTCAGTGTTATGTTACTCTATTCTCTTATTTTTGCTCTTCAAATTGTGTTTTTCTGTGTTGTCGTGTGAAATACTGTGACAATAATGGCGTGTGAAAAACGTAATACTAGGCTCCAAAGTAAACTGCGAAATGACAGTGCAAACGAAAGCAGTGTGTTAGCGCCACCGAGTAATGAATTAACTGATGTTCAAAGTAGTAATTTGGTAATTGTGCATAGGGAAATGGAGCGGGCGGCAAACAATGGCGTAGACAGGGAAACAATTAGTGAGCAGGGAAGCATTATCGATCGGTCGGTCGGCAACAGCTCGCCTCAGGAATCCGAAATGACAGGACACAATTTCGCAAATACTGTAGATTCAGGTTTTGGGTCATCACTGTTTTCTCAAATAAGTCAAAACACATTTTCTGCTTGTCAAAATGTGAATGTTGCCGGTGCAAATGCACTGCCGAAAAGCGTAGAGAAACAGATTCCAGACACTAATACATTATTATTGCAATTAATGCAACAAATGGAACAAAATCAGAAACAAATGGGACAAAAGCTTGAAAAGTTAGACACAATGGAACAAAATCAGAGACAAACACAGCAAAAGCTACAAAAGTTAGACAGAATGGAACAAAATCTTCAGAAGTTAGACACAATGGAACAACACCAGAGACAAACACAGCAACAGTTAGACACAATGGAACAACACCAGAGACAAACACAGCAACAGTTAGACGCAATGGAACAAAATCTTCAAAAGTTAGACTCATTGGAGCAAACTCTTGAACAAACACGTGAGGATTTAACTATTGAGTTACATCACATTGAATCGAAATGTCAAAAAGTCTGTAATGACGTAAAAACACAAATTTGTGAGCATTTCCAACCTATTTTTTCGCGTCATGAAAATGCACTACAGAATCACGAAGCAGCCATAAAAGAACTGCAAACTACTGTTCATGAAAATCATGAGACCTTGCAAGCTAAATTTGACTCAGTTGCATCTACCGATTCGGTTACGCAACTTGCAAAAACTCAGGAAAACTTGAAGGACACAGTATATTCGATTTCAACACAAATGGACACTCTGAAACTTGGTTCAGAAAAACACACTGAGGAAATGTGTTCACTATCGGAGAAAGTAGCCGAACTTTCGGATCAGGTCACTAACTTATCTACAAAGGTAGATGATGATCTGAATGACACAAGACCTGTAGCCTTCACTGACACAGAAGAGTATGAACAAATTAGAAAATTCAAACAAAATCAAAATCAAATCAATACACAGTACAAAAGAGAAATCCGGGAAGTACAAGATCATTTGGCACAAGTAATACAAGAATTACATATTTCAGAGGACACTCGCGCTCCAGTACGGGAAGAGGGACATAGAAATATGGAACAGACACAAAATAACAACACAGGGCACTTCGGAAATTATGAAAGAAATTGGCAAGGTACATCGAATTTTGAGATGGAACCGCCGAAACGACGTAACAATGACCGACATGCGACTTGCCGACATGATAATTTTGACTATAAGCTGTTCATTACTACACGTAAATTCAAAACATTCAAGAATTCTGGCAACGACATTCATCCATAAGCATGGCTCCATCAATTCTCTCATTGTTTTCCTCCCAACTGGTCATTGGAGCACAGGTTAGAATTTATGTGTGGCTACTTGGAGACTGAACCAGCTGTAAGAATGCGATCGGTCATTCACGATTGTCACAGTGAAGGAGAATTTTATCATGCTTTCCTCTCAGCGTATTGGTCTCAAGCCACACAAGACCGAGTAAAACATAGCATCATAATGATGAAACGTTTCGAACAATTTGAATTTTCCAGTATTATGAAATATTTTGAAGACATGTTGCATAAGAATCAGTATCTTTCAAACCCATACAGCCCCTCAGAACTCATCCGAATTTGCTTAATCAAATTACCTGAACATTTACGGCATATTATTTTAGCAGGACGTTGCAAAGACGACATTGAAGCTTTTCAGGGACTGTTACAAGAACTGGAAATTGACACTGACAATCGCGGAACGCGAGAACAGGAGCACAACAATTACAGGTCATATCTGTCACAATTCCGCGATCACAGAAATAATACACGACAAGGTTATTCTTATAACGTAAATCGTGACCAAAACAGACACCACCCATATGACAACCGTTGGCAGAGTAGTAATAATTACAGGGAAAGATCACCTCTCCGCGGTAATGACTATTACAGAGACAATCAGAGAAACAGACAATATGGGAACCAAAATAATTATTATTACGGGAGACAGAATAACTTTAGACGCAACGGTCCAGCGCGCAGTTACGATTCAGTGAGAAATTCTCCACCACTTAACCGACAAGCAAGAAACTACGGAACCTACAACATGACGACAGACGATATATTCGTAACGACAGACCTGAAATGCATCAGAACTGGCGGGATTTAAACAGAGCTGGGCCCTCTCGGCAAGGCGAATTTGTAGAAGTTAGCTCTCCTAACCGCAACAACGACGCGCGGCATCAAAGAGATAGCAGACAATGACTCGCACCACAGGCAGCCGCGTGCGCCGGCTGGCACAGAGAAAAATAACATAGGCGCTAACCTTGAGAAAAACTCCAGTATTCTTTACTGATGTATACCACATGATAACTGCGTTGGAGCTGAAACTCTGCGTACTAGGAAGAGCAAAGGGTTACACCATATTTCACGTGTAAAACCGTTTATTGAAAAATAATCTGCTTTTTAACTTTGTCTTTGCCATAAAACTTTTCACTTCACATTTCTAGTATGCTTTGTCAGACTTAAGAAACTGTTAACATGCAACACTGTTTGAAGTTAAATATTCAGTCAAGAACCAAGAGAACTTATTTCAACAGAAATTGCGAATGCATTGTTATTGTGAACAGACGATACAGTGTTATTGTGTGTGTGCATTCTTGCTTGTTTGTTGCACGATTACGTAACGACTACAAGGCTCACATACTTAGAACATTTACCAGTACTGTTAATGAGATTTTAATGCAACATTTTGGTTTATTTGAAAATACATTCTGAAATTAAAGTGCTTTCTGAGAGATACCAGATGACACAGAGGTTAGTTTATGTGACAGCTACACGATTTTATCACGACGCTACTAATGAGTGACAATTTACAATGTTGCTTTTGCGGTGTATCTGTTTTATATTTGCACAGTTTTTCTGTATTGTTCTGGAAAGTAAAACATGTTTTAGTAGTAACTTTTGTGGTATAGCTACAATGAGACAGCCATTTTTGTAGCACAACAATACGTTACATTATAGTACTTTCTTGATCACGATAAGGTACGTAATAACTACGATATCTATACGCAAAGAATTTCACTTTCGTTTATGATGAGGTAAGTACATTGACTTCTGCAGAACTTAGCTTACAGAGGACGATAATTACGACACTTCCACAGACTTATCTTACTGCAAGACGCACATTTAGCGCTACAGTACACGCATTTGAGTGATTAATCTTATACTTAAAACACTTATTTTTAAAGATTTTTGAATTACAAAGAAAGTTTTCCGTGATACATTTCATTCCATTGCTGTAATCTGTAACACCTGAGGGTATAATTACATTCATCCTCAGGGGGGTACACGCTTACTTTGTGTACCATGTGTGTGGCAACCACAAGGAACCCTAGCTAATATGGTATTTGCTTATACAACTTTACACATCGGTACCATATTTCTCTAACACAGAATTACACAGCTATCTGATTATTTTACAGAGAAAACTTTTTTTTTACTACATTAGTGACAGATGTTTACGTAATTACACAGTTGAATAACTTCACACATATGAAATTGCAATTTGTCAGTACTTTGTGAACTGTGTCAGGTCCCCAGAGGATTTAATTAACCAAATGACATAG
Source organism: Schistocerca nitens (assembly GCF_023898315.1). Taxonomy (NCBI): domain Eukaryota; kingdom Metazoa; phylum Arthropoda; class Insecta; order Orthoptera; family Acrididae; genus Schistocerca; species Schistocerca nitens. The sequence goes on from NC_064621.1 coordinate 563,211,344, forward strand.
CTATTCATAATGTAAAGGTTCAGCCAGTATTTCTTACGCGGACGCCGCGCAGTACCACGGGCACGGAAGGGAAAGTGTCACACAGTACAAATAGCCGGAGCTAGTAAACACGTCGAGGGGACGAACAGCGCGTCTCCCAGACCTTGGAGGGTGAGAAGGAACTTTCCGTCAGGGACTCGGCTCGACATATCGAAACCAATGTAGGTCCACAGCAACGAAATGTCCGAGAAGACCGAAAAATAAGTTAGAGAAAGCGGATGCGAGGGCTGCGTCCGAGCAGGGCAGACCTTCACAATGAGTATTTAAGGGCATCCACGAGCAGCAAGAAGCAGAGTCGTCGCAGAAGTCGAAGAGGGCACAAGCAGCCCGGCAGCCTCGGGAAGGTAGCAGCCGCTACTAATGAGTTCATAGTAACTGCAACTACGAGAAGACGGTGATGCTCTGGTGGAATCAACTACAACTGTCAGTTAAGTAGAAGTTGTTACCGTGGAATAGTTTTGAACAGGGACAGTTTGTCTCTGTCTCAAGTAGCCTCTACAGCTAGTTCAGCAATAATAGGAACAAGTCACTGGCTGGTGCTTGTCTCCTGTGGATAGTATAAAGGTCCTTTATTTAAACGAAGAGTAAAGTGGAGATTCTGGCTGAATCTATAGAAGTATACAAAGTAAGGGGAAGGGTCTGACACCTCACATGTTCTTTGTGATATTAATTGAATAAATTAAGTTAAAGGAGAAATCTCACCTTACTGTGTTTTCAGTACTGACAATTCCCCTTTGTACCCGCTACCTATTGGAAGTATTGTATAAGGTATCTACACCTTCTGCACGCCCTTAGCCAGTCCAGGAGATTCTACTCCCTCTCACCTCCGTAATAAAGACTAGTTAAAGGGAACCACAAACCCATAATTGTCGTCAACGTCCTGATTGCGCCACGCAGGCTCGACCAACTCTATATTGGTATCCGGGACCTGTGCCGGGACGCGACATAAAAAAATTTTGGTGCCAGGTGTGGGGTAGGTGTGGTGCCGTGTATGTGTAGATCCATAATACCAAGGTGGGGGAAAGATAAGTAGCAGCAGACAGTTGTACCACCGAGTATCACCGCAAGAAGAAGAGGCCAGTACGAGTAGTCGTGCCCAAGACTGGACAGACCAGAGGAGCCCAGCAGCCCAACGAGAGATCGAGCAGCAGAGCCCGCAGTAGGAAGGCCCAGCAGAGCCCAGCGGACGGAACGAGCAGCGCAACAGTAGGCAGCGACCAGAGGAGTCCAGCAGCCCAGCGAGTACATCAAGCAGCAGACACAGGCAAGACAGCACGTCGAAGTAGTAGTAAGGTCCTTTGTAATTGTAAACAATGACGTCATCCAGTACTGATAAGAGTGGCATAAGCGCGAAAGATGCGTTAGTCTTAGTTCCTAAGGTTTTCGAGGGTAACCGAAGGGAATTACAAGAGTTCATTGAGAATGTGAATGCTGCATTCGAGGTTGTTAAAAGTGAGGACGAGAAGTTATTGTTCCAATATGTAAAGTCCAAAATAACAGGGGAGGCAAGGGCGAAGCTATTAGTGCGGGATCGAACAAATGATTGGCCGGAGGTTCGAAGCATACTGGAAGAGAATTATTCGGATAAGAGAACCATAGATTTCTACGCATGTCGCATGTTCCAAGCAAGGCAATATCCGGGAGAATCTGTAGCATCTTGGGGTAATAGGATAGACGAGCTATCCAAATCGTTCAGAGTTGCCGTAACACGAGTAACAGAGAAGGCGCAGTTTAAAGGCGCGTTAGAATTGGTTTACGCACTAGGTCGTGCATGCTTTATTCAGGGGCTAGTAAATGGTAGAATACAGACGATTGTGCGCAGCAGAGGGGAAGAAATAAGTCTTGGGGATGCAGTAGAAATAGCACAGCAGGAGGAAAGTGCACTGCTATCGATGAAAGAAAAGGGACAATTTCATAAAGGGGCTCGTAGAGAGACGGAAACTAGAAATAACTGGGGAGAAAAATGCTATAATTGTGGGAAAAAGGGCCACATTGCTAGAGAATGTAGGAAACCAAAGATGAGTAGTAAAGTACGATGGGTAAAGACACCCACTAGGGCAGAGGAAGCTAGGAGGTTCTAGAAGTTTTGTTATAATTGTGATGAATCAGGGCATACGGATGCTATGTGTAGTAAAATTATAATTTGTGAGAAATGTCAGAGACGTGGGCATAAGGCGACGGAATGCCGAACCCCTAAGTGTTTTATATGTAATAAGTATGGGCCTACTGGATACCAATGTATCGAAAAAGTAAAAGTAACCTCAGGAAAGAAGAAAGTGATTTCGGGAAACTAAGGAGGTGGGATACGGAGCAGTCTCGTGTTACCACCATCAAATGGCCCAAGGTTAGGGTGATAGACTGCAAGGCAGAAAATGATGTTATGACGACTCATTGCCAAGAAATCGGTAGAGGATTGAAGTTTTTAATAGATACAGGAGCACATATTAGTCTAATTAAGGAAGAAGATATGATCCCAGGGTTAGCAGTTAATAGAGCACAAGTGCGGAGGTTAAAAGGGGTAACAAATGGTACAGTAAGTACGCTGGGTACTGTGATATTAACTTTGAGAATAGGCGGAACTGTGTTGGGGAAACACACATTTCACGTGTTAAGCAAGGGAACAGATGTCCCGTATAATGGCTTGGTAGGCAGAGATTTTCTACAAAAGCAAAGAGCAGTCATTGATTACCGAAATAGAAAGTTAGAAATAAATGGATGGACAACGCCATTATTAGCAGTGCCCGAAGAGGAAGCAACAAGGGAAACAAGCGAGGTACAAAGCATGACAGAGATAAATGCGAATCAGAAGGGTAAGGACCCGACAAATGGGAAATGTAGGAAGAAACGAGGGTATAGGCCGCACCACGAAAATTTAAAGGACCAGAGTGTCGTCGGTGAAAGTAACGGACCGAGACAGCCATCAGGTGGGATGATTCACAGCCAGGAACGCGAAAGTAGCGACAGAAGTGGAACGATCGGACCAAGGGAGGAGAAAGTTATGAGAATTTGCGTCAAGGGAGACGAAGCTATTTCAGAGGGCGAAGAGATTATTGTACCAAAACAAGAGATAACACAGGGCATTTATGTTCCAGAAGCGATAGTACGAAACGTAAAAGGGAAGTGTATCATTAGTGTACTGAATACAAGAGAGGAAGAATGTGATTTAACTTCCATACAATTAGTGGCAGAAAAGATATGCAATGAAGCCACAATACGAAGAGTGCAAGAAGCGCCGGAACAGGCAAAAAGTTATAGGGATCGCAGTTTACAGGTCCGAGAAGCTTTACGAACGAAGCATTTAAATGACGAAGAAAAGCATGAGTTGCAGAAATTGTGTAGTGCATATTGCGATGTGTTTTATTTAAAGGGGGACAGGTTATCCTTTACAGAAACAGTAAAGCATACCCTTCCGATACTGCCTGAGCATAAAGGCAAGGTTATCAATGTTCGACCATATCGGATTCCAGAAGCACAAAAACAGATATTGAGGGAACATATAGAGAAAATGCTGGCTGATGATATTATTGTGGAAAGTCAGAGTCCCTGGAACGCACCCGTTTTGTTAGTTCCAAAGAAGATTGATGCTAGTGGGCAAATGAAGTACAGGTTGGTGACGGATTACAGGAAGTTGAATGAGATTTCAGTAGGGGAAGCGTTCCCAATACCGAACATATCGGAAATACTGGACCAGTTAGGAAAGGCTAAGTATTTTTCCACGTTGGACTTAGCAAGTGGCTACCATCAGATATTAATGGACCCTCAGGACAGAGAGAAAACAGCCTTCAGTGCCAATTATCAGCACTATGAGTACAAGAGAATGCCAATGGGATTAAAAGGAGCACCCAGTACATTCCAGAGATTAATGAATGTTGCACTAACGGGGTTACAAGGAACCAAGTGCTTAGTGTATTTAGACGATATAATTTGTTATGGAAGCTCATTGGTGGAACACAATGAAAAATTGAGGGAAATTTTCGATCGACTAAGGGAACACAGCTTAAAGTTGCAGCCAGATAAGTGTGAATTTCTGCGTAAAGAAGTAGTATTTCTTGGACATAAAATCACAGATAGAGGGGTACAGCCGGACGAGAGGAACGTAGAAAAGGTGAAGAAGTTCCCAGTACCGAAAACAAAAAAAGAGTTAAAAGGATTCCTAGGATTAATCGGCTACTATAGAAAATTCCTGAAGGACTTCAGTAAGATTGCAGCACCCTTGCACAAATTGCTGAAGGGAAATGAAAATTATGAATGGGGAGGACAGCAGCAAGAGGCATTTGAACAGTTAAAAGAGAAGTTAATCAATCCCCCCATATTACAATATCCCGATTTTGAGAAACCGTTCGTTATTACCACAGATGCTAGTGGGGAAGCGATTGGAGCAGTTTTATCTCAGGGGAAGATTGGAAGCGATTTGCCAATAGCATATGCTTCAAGATCATTAAACAAAGCAGAAAGGAATTACTCAGCAACTGAGCTGGAGTGTTTAGCGTTAGTATGGGCAACAAAACAATTCAGACCATATGTATATGGAAGGAAATTTACAATTGTCACAGACCATAAGCCACTAACTTGGATTTTCAGTGTAAAAGACCCATCATCGCGTTTATTAAAATGGAGGCTAAAACTAGAAGAATATTCATACGAAGTTATATATAAACCAGGGCGACTGAACGCCAATGCAGATGCATTAAGCCGAATGAGACAAAGTGACGAAGAGGCACAGGCGAAGGAAAGCCAAGAGCCAATACGAATGATAACAGAGACTAATGAGTTAGAGGAAGAGGAGGCAGAGCTAAGTGAGGAACAGAAAGCCGAAATTTTGAAGGAGGTACATGATAATCCTCTAGGAGGACACCAAGGTATTCACCGAACTCTAGAACGCTTAAAGAGATACGGTTCATGGAAAGGGATGAAAGGTGACGTAGAGCAATACATTAGAACATGTGATAAATGTCAGCGAAATAAGTTTACACAGAGTAAGATAAAGATGCCATTAGTGGTTACAGACACGGCAGAAACGGTGTTTGAGAAGTGTTACATGGACATAGTTGGTCCTTTAGACATAACAGCAGGAGGTAATAGATATATTTTAACATTTCAGGATGATTTGAGTAAGTTCACGGTAGCTATTCCAGTTGAGAGGCAAGACGCAGATACAATAGCCGAGAAATTCGTCGAGGAAATTATATTACGATACGGAATTCCATCAGTATTGTTAACAGACCAAGGATCAAACTTTCTGAGTCAAGTGTTTAAGAGATTATGTAAAATGTTGAGAATCAAAAAGATCCAGACCACTGCTTTTCACCCCCAGACGAATGGAGCGTTAGAAAGGACGCATCGAACGCTAGTGGAATATTTAAGGCATTTTATAAACGAGGACCACAGCAATTGGGATAAGTGGGTTCCTTACAGTGCATTTGTTTTTAATACTACCCCTCATAGCAGCACCGGGTATACCCCATTCGAGTTACTGTTTGGGAGAATTGTGAATGTACCAGGAATCTTACAGAAAGAGACAGCCACAATAGGGTACAATTATGACGATTATGTAGACCAGTTCAAAACAAGAATGCAGGAAGCACATAGGGTAGCACGAAAGAAAATAAAAGAGGCAAAAGTAACCAACAAGGCTTACTATGACAAGACAGAGAATTCACGAAATTTTAAGATAGGTGACAGAGTGCTGGTACATGACGAGACCATGAGACGCGGGAGATCGAAGAAACTAGATTCCCAATTTAGAGGTCCCTACGAAGTAGTGGAAGTAGATTTGCCTAATGTAGTACTGAAAACGCATAGGAAGCAACAATTAAAAGTACATGCTAACAGGCTGAAGCCATACTATTAGGCTATGAAATTTCGCTTACAGGCCCAGCATGGTGCCCAGACGCGCGACATTTTGGATTTGGATTGTCATCTTCGTGGGGTGGTCATACTGTTTCAAGCACCTGGTGAAGCGAACAATGTAGGGAAAAATTAGCGCGTTTAAACATTAGCAGAACTGAGTGTAACGTATTAAGTAAGGGAGTCGAACAGAGTGTAGAAAGGTTACAAGAAACAAAATCCCTTATACATCAATTAACTAGGCCCGGAAGACGTCAGAGAAGAGGTATTTTTAACTTTGTAGGAGAACTCAGTAAAATATTGTTCGGCACTTTGGACGAGGCGGATGCTGCATATTATAAGACGCATATCGATCGGATGGAAGCAAGATCCGAGCAGTTATTGAAGTTATCAAAAGAGCAAGTGGCTGTAGTCAGAGCCACGCTGACTGGTCTAAACAGAACGGTAGAATCAATCAGTTCGAATGAGTTATTGCTCAAGAACGGAATGGCCAAGCTAGAACAGTTTATCACGTATTCGTTGAAAACAACCGATCACGGTTTGAAACGGATGGCAGCATTCATGACGATCAATGAGCAGCTACTACAGTTACAAGGCTTGTTTAATGAGATAGGCACGCAATATGAACAATTAGTAAGTGCCATAGTTCATGCACAGAAGGGTATCCTTGCGCCTCATATTGTGAATCCAGTACAGATTGTTCAGAATTTAAGATTAATTCAAAACGACTTAAGAGATGTAAGATTTCCCATCCCTCTAGTAGAAGAATATGGGTATATACTTTTAAAAGTTATGGATCTTGATGTATTTGTAACAAAGGAAGTATTAGGTTATGTTATTAATATACCCCTAATTGAAAATAATGAATTTAATCTATACAAGATGTTACCACTACCAGTGGAAGTAACGGCTGGCACAGGACAGTTTACTTACATACAGCCGGAAAAGGAATATTTACTGTTAGATCGCTCTAAAAAATTATATGCTAAGGTAGCCTATGAGCAGTTAGAATGTAAAGAAATAGATAAGAATAGAAAAATATGTAAACAGACGTTTGGCCTAATATCAATGTATGACCAAGAGGACTGTGAAGTGAAGTTACTACAAGAGTCACAGATCCCAACTAATTGTGTTAAGAAAATGATTTCCTTGGAACGAAGTTTATGGACTCGTTTGAGTACCAATGAATGGTTATATATAGTACCTAAGGAAGAGGACATGACGATTTTATGCAGTTCACATCCGTCACAGGACGTAAAACTTCTTGGTAGAGGAATAATAAAATTCAAAAAGAATTGTAAAGGATATGGGACACACATATATATTCAATCAGACAAAGTGATTCAAAGCAACTATACTAGGAAAGATATTATACCTGACGTAGATATTAATTTAGATTGCTGTGAGGAAGTGAGAACGAAAATTAATGAGTCGGAAATAAGATTTGATTTACCTTTGAAGCACGTCACTTCCAATCTAGATGATTTAAGAGTAGCAGGTAAAAGACTGGACGAAATTAGTAAATTCATAGACAAGGAACAAATTGAATTAGAGAGAGAGAAAAAAGTCCAAACATATTCAATTACTACGTATATCAGTATCAGTTTAATTGTCATAGTCATTGTATTTCTGTGTTGTGCGAAGTGTAATTGTTGTAAGTACTTATACAAGAAGTTGTTTGACGAGAATGGAGGAGGGAGCTGTTGTCGCTCGATTTGTGTAAGAACAACGGTAGTTAACGCAACTGAAACATCCAGACTACCTGTAAGACCAGGAGACAGAGACGAAGAAGTAGTAATTTATGAAAGGCATCCACGAGATGCGGACGACAGAGTATTCATAAAGAATAGACGATAGAACATAGCAAGTAGTCATTTTCTTTCAGGGTAATATAAGGAACATTTTTGTGATATTGCGATGTAAAGTTGTTTCTCTTTCAGGAAAAACAAAGAATTGTAATAATTTGATGTATTAACGGCACTTTGAATAGTGCGCATTAATGTACTTTTGGGGGGAGGTGTCAGGTCCCCAGAGGATTTAATTAACCAAATGACATAGCTATTCATAATGTAAAGGTTCAGCCAGTATTTCTTACGCGGACGCCGCGCAGTACCACGGGCACGGAAGGGAAAGTGTCACACAGTACAAATAGCCGGAGCTAGTAAACACGTCGAGGGGACGAACAGCGCGTCTCCCAGACCTTGGAGGGTGAGAAGGAACTTTCCGTCAGGGACTCGGCTCGACATATCGAAACCAATGTAGGTCCACAGCAACGAAATGTCCGAGAAGACCGAAAAATAAGTTAGAGAAAGCGGATGCGAGGGCTGCGTCCGAGCAGGGCAGACCTTCACAATGAGTATTTAAGGGCATCCACGAGCAGCAAGAAGCAGAGTCGTCGCAGAAGTCGAAGAGGGCACAAGCAGCCCGGCAGCCTCGGGAAGGTAGCAGCCGCTACTAATGAGTTCATAGTAACTGCAACTACGAGAAGACGGTGATGCTCTGGTGGAATCAACTACAACTGTCAGTTAAGTAGAAGTTGTTACCGTGGAATAGTTTTGAACAGGGACAGTTTGTCTCTGTCTCAAGTAGCCTCTACAGCTAGTTCAGCAATAATAGGAACAAGTCACTGGCTGGTGCTTGTCTCCTGTGGATAGTATAAAGGTCCTTTATTTAAACGAAGAGTAAAGTGGAGATTCTGGCTGAATCTATAGAAGTATACAAAGTAAGGGGAAGGGTCTGACACCTCACATGTTCTTTGTGATATTAATTGAATAAATTAAGTTAAAGGAGAAATCTCACCTTACTGTGTTTTCAGTACTGACAATTCCCCTTTGTACCCGCTACCTATTGGAAGTATTGTATAAGGTATCTACACCTTCTGCACGCCCTTAGCCAGTCCAGGAGATTCTACTCCCTCTCACCTCCGTAATAAAGACTAGTTAAAGGGAACCACAAACCCATAATTGTCGTCAACGTCCTGATTGCGCCACGCAGGCTCGACCAACTCTATATTGGTATCCGGGACCTGTGCCGGGACGCGACAACTGTTCATATTTTTTCGGAACCATTGTGATACTATGAGAGCTTTGAATGATGTATTTGGTATGAGATCATGATTTTTAAGGTACGTTTGAGGTAGATGACACTATTGAAATGAGCAGAGAGTATTTTTTAGGGTTTTGAAATTATTGCAGAAAGCTACGACGTTTTTGAGATTTGACTGAGGTGTTATGATGTTATTTTTACGACGACGATGTGTATTATGCTGTTGAGGTATGTTTATGATGAACAATTTGATGCTATATGGGGAATTTGATTATGCTATGTATTTATTACGATGAAATAGTGAAGTGTCGTCGCAAGATTGACGTGTCGACGAATATGTATATGTGTAATAAGGTAAGGAGTAATGAAAAGTGATTAGGGACTCTGACTTGTGGAAAAGGTTGTTGGAAACCAAGAATCGTACTTCAAGGTTATGAAATGTGTGTAAATGTGTGACTGTATCACAATGCTGACGAATATTTTTTTTTTGGACACTTATATTTATAGGATTTTGTTTCTACAGATTTGCAATGCTAATTCTTGACCTGTGAAATATTTTTATATAAGACTGCCACTGTAGCGGAAACTGCTGTCGTAAATATTTCCGTAAGAAAGTTAAGTGACCACCTGCACGTAATACGTCGTGGGCACCCAGATGGGCGACAGCCGCCTTAGAAAAAAAGCCATTAGCATGAGCCAGCGGCACAGGTAGAAAAAAATAAGAGGCCATTATCCTCGCTATTGATGTTCCTTTGTAGAGAGAATCGCAAAAACGACACGGTCGAACTTGAAAACATATGTTGACACTGAGGAGCTCTTAATTTATGATATTTACAGAAATGCCTAATGAAATGACGAGAAATATTTTTACATCTGCACACCTGATTATGACAAGCGTCTTTCTACGAGAGTTGAGAGAATGTCTACTAACTTATGAAATGTCACATGACTATTGAATGATATTTTTATGCTTTGGTTTGCGTAATTGCTTATTTCATTTGATATCTAGTTTCTAGCTGCACTGCAGCATTGGTTAAAATAAAATTTTATGGATGTACTAATATAAATATTTTCTGTCTACAGATCGAGTAAATAATAATTTTTTTTAAAAAAAATGAGGGAGCACAAAAAGACATTTACCTTCACAGGAACTGCAATCATAGTTTTCTTTTCAAGTACTTGTTAATTTCTTTTGTAGAATAAATTGTGATGCATCACTCTAGTGTTAAGATGTGACATAGATTTTAGACATGGCCATTTTTAGTGTAATACTTTTTCTGCTTGAACTTTGTCATGTTTAGGTATAAGTTATGCTGTTTGCCAGGCATAGTGCTACTGAATTTTAATTTGTGTTACTCTGCTAAGCCAGATTTATTTTTCTTGTTTGCTGCTCATTGCCTTATATTAGTTGTAATATTGCATTTGCTTTGCTAATTTATGCTGCTTGCTTTGCCTTTTCTATTTTTTATCATTGTTGTTTGTGTTAATTGTTTTATGCTGCTGCATTGCCTCGTCCCTTAGTTTAATATCTGAGCTCAGTAGATTTAAGTTAGCTTAAGAGGGGGTAGACTATATAAGAACCTAACTATGGAGAATAGGGAAAGAATGCTTTGGAGGTTATATGAAACAGATTTGGCAAAAATGAGTATTGTGCACTGAGAAATAATTATTTTGAAAGAAATATGAATCGAATACAGAAAGCAGGTATAGATAGGACTTTTTGGGAATAATGATGAACGAAGGGAGATCTCCAAGAACAAAACAGGTTTTGTTCGCAAAATACTGCAGTACCAAAAGTTACACTGAAAACGAACCCTGTCCTTTCCATTGTGTTATCCCCCTATGTGTTTGTGTACCCTTGTGTATTTGTTTTCTTCCTGTCTCTGTGTAGTTTCATAGAACTTTTTTTGTAATACTATTCACTATGATGAGGAATACTGTTATCCTCAAATATAATTGGTTTTAATAATATGTTATTTAACTTGTAAATATGCTTAGACATTATTTATTCTGTTTTGTTTTAATGCTCATGTGTGAAGTTGATGTTTCAAAATTTATTCTGATCTTTATGTATGTACTTATGTCATTATTTTTGTAACACTGATATATATGTTTATTTCTATTCTATTGTAAAACCTGTACTACAAATGTTATCTGTATTGTTATGTTCTTTAATGATGTATTTTGTACCTTTGTAATTGTATTCTTCTGTTATGAAATTGTAATTGACACCAGGTCATCAAATTAAGTAACTTGTAAGTTACATTTCACTGCACACGTTTCTGTTGGTCATAGTATATGGACAATATGTGAGAAGTAGGGACTGTTAGTGTTTGCGTGTGTGTTAATAATTCAGCAAGGGACTGGATAACAGCATTGCTGGTTCTAAGGACAATCCCAAAAACTTTGTGAGTGCACAAGTGGTGGTTATGGACTTGCTATATTATCCGCAAGACTCTTCAATGGTGATTGTGCACCTGCACAGTCACAACAGATGGCTGCTGGCCATCTCTACAAGGACTGCAGTGGGTCTGCACCTCTGGTGGCCCACCAGTACCATTATCTCTATAAGGACTACAGTGGGTCTGCGTCTTTGCTGACTCACCAGTACCATTATTTCTACAAGGACTGCAGTGGGTCTGCACCTCTGCTGGCCCACCAGTACCGTAATCTCTACCAGGACTACAGTGGGTCTGCTCTGTGATGACCTACCTACCAATACTCTTCAAAACTTCGACTGACTCCGCTGTGGGTTTACTCTGTTGTGGCCCATTACTTGTCTGCATTTCAAGAGTCAGCACTGTCTTTCCGTTGGAAGGACACGACTTCTTCAAGACTGCATGGAAATCCACTACTTCTGTGTGCAATTTCTTTTACTAATGAGACTTTGTGAAAAAAAACTGTAATTACTATTATGAGGAATGATCAGAACTATCTTTATGGACTGTGAGAAAATTTTAGCTTTTGACCAACATTGTATCAATAAGTGTGTGCATTTGATATCTTTGTTATTGTAATTATGAAAAATTTCTTCAAATCTGTATTGGCCACTGTCCAACACAATTTGTAAAAGTTTTTGTGGGGAGCATGGGGGCTATGTAAGTAGGCTGTTTAGGTTTTTTTATTGGTAACGCCACCTCTGTATGAAAATCACTGGCTGTGCTGTGTGCAGTCTGTGGCTGCTTTGCATTGTTGTAATACTCGCCATTGTAGTGTTAGGCAGCTGGCTGTGAACAGCGCGTAGCGTTGCGCAGTTGGAGGTGAGCCGCCAGCAGTGGTGGATGTTGGGAGAGAGATGGCGGAGTTTTGAAATTTGTCATGAACTGCTATATATATATATATATGATGACTATTAAGGTAAATACAACGTTTGTTCTCTATTAATATCTTTCATTTGCTAACTATCCCTATCAGTAGTTAGTGCCTTCCATAGTTTGAATCTTTTATTTAGCTGGCAGTAGTGGCGCTTGCTGTATTGCAGTAGTGGGAGTAACCAAGATTTTTGTGAGGTAAGTGATTTGTGAAAAGTACAGGTTAATGTTAGTCAGGGCCATTCTCTTGTAGAGATTATTTAAAGTCAGATTGCGTTGCGCTAAAAAAAAAAAAAAAATATTGTGTGTCAGTTTAAGGACAGTCGTGTAAAAATTGTTCTAAGGGGACGTTTCAGGTTTTCCGGAAGTTTCATAGCCATTTCAAGGATAATGCTGTGTGATGGCCTGTCGCCCATACTGTCGCAAGCGAGCACCCAGCATTATTCTTGAAATGCCTATGAAGCTTCAGGCAAACCATCTGAAGATGAGCCTAGAAAGGTTGGAAAACTGGTTCATGGAATGAATACATAAGTATTTTAAAAAAAGTGGCGGGTTGCAGTTTTATGTATGTACAACAACAGTAAATATTTCGTCTCGGGAAGCGAAGAAATTTATTAGCTTCAATTGGACCTCAGTATAATCGCCTGTTTTATTAAACGTCACCTTGAGCTAAATGGTGGCTCCATGACGTATAAGGCTACTTTGTACTCAGCACATCCACATTCACCAATATTGCAACACTCGCTTGGAAAACTGGAGATTGACCGAGCAGAGTTCCACGTTCGCTCATGAGAAAGTACTTTCAAATTCTCGTTGGCTTTCGAATATAAAAAGCATCTTTGATGATCGCTAATGATAACTAACTTTCAGCACTATCAAACACACCTTTTCCCAAGGGGTCACACAGCTTGCCTCCTCGACCCGTGAGGCTGTTCTGTTAAGTGAGATCCTTGAAATTGCTATAACATGAAGGCCTGGCAATAAGAAGCAGATTACAGGCACTTACGTTCCCCATTTCATTCATTTGCTAACAGCACACCTTGGGAACAAAGTGTTGTTTATAGCTAGGACTTGGATTTTTAGAAGTTTAGTTCTAACAGCTGCTGTGTACATTTGCGTTCCTGGGAAAGTCACTAGCATTTAAGCATCCTAGAAGACTCCAGCCACAAACCGCTTTAAAATAATTATTGATAGACCTGCTCATTAGCGCCAGACTGGAAAAAGCTTGCACGATGACACTCGCGCCTCCCCGTACGATTTCGGCTGATGTCATACTGAAAGTGGCGTATTGCGAAGCCTTATCCGATTTGTTAGATTAAGGTCTATTCTTAAATAGGAGAGTCTTTAGTTTGCTGTCTTCAGGTTTGGCATGGGTCTATTTATCTTGACAGCACAGACAAATAGCTTACCTCCCAAGCGGCAAATGTAATGAATTTCCTAACCGTGTGTATAAGTGACACTTGCCTTATCAAACTTCCAGTCTCACTACTCCGCCTAACTAAGGCTATAACATACCAACAAAAAAATATCGTGGAAGCTCTCTTGAAATCAGAACTGTTTATACTAAACGATGTATTTATTATACTTTCCTTTCATTCATCATACCCATTTGGAGGGAATCAAATTACAAATATGTCGGTACATGGATGAATGATAAATTCGATCAGACTAGAAATCAGTGACAGAATAGATCGAGCTAGAGCCACTTTTTAAGATCTGTAATTAAAACTTGCAATAATGACTCTAAGTGATTAAATGTCACGTAATTGCAGTACTTTTCTATGGAATACAGGAATGGACAATTCATAACGCAACGGTGAGGAGTATCGAGGCATTCTAAATGTGGCTGCGTTGACGAGTCTTCCAAGCATTGTGGACACAAAGATTTACCAATGACGAATTTTTAAAGCAAATCAATAAGGATAAAGACTTAGGGAACAGAATTAAAACTAGAAGACCACAGTATTTTGGCCATATCACGAGAGTAGAAAGATACAATTCTCTGAGACTGATAACGGAAAGAAGAATTGTTGGGAAAGTTCAGTAGCATGAAGACAAACATCGTAGCTAGAGAATCTGAGAGGGCAGTCCAAATCAACAGCCCCTGGACAAGAACGCTTTATTCAAATACACTTCCCTACACCTACTTGGATTTGGGAAGTCAGACCGACCGCTGCGTGCCAAGTCGACAGGCGCCAGTCCTATTCCTCACTGGCATTATCAAATGGTTCAAATGGCTGTGAGCACTATGGGACTTAACATCTGAGGTCAACAGTCCCCTAGAACTTAGAACTACTTAAACCTAACTAACCTAAGGACATCACACACATCCATGCCCGACGCAGGATTCGAACCTGCGACCGTAGCGGTCGCGCGGTTCCAGACTGAAGCGCCTAGAACCGCTCGGCCACACCGGCCGGCACTGGCATTATCGAGCATCCCCGCGCCACCTGTGGTATTCCGGTCGGGCGTGGGAGAAGTATGGGCAGCTTATCGGTTGTACACAGTTTGTTTATGTCGTTTTGTTTAGTGGTATTCTAACTTACTTCTGAACAGAAGCGAAAAGTAGTTGATAATGTAGTTGCTCTTTTGCAGTAATTTGCAAGAATTCGCATATTTTTCGTTTCTTTGTCCTGAGTGAGTTCACTTTCCATTGTTGTTTTCCACCGCAGAAGTCGCTAGTGTCGCTTTATTCACTTGATGCCATTACCCTTGCGACTAGTAAATATTCAGTAGACCACCAGGCTCTGATTCTCAAGAGTTTAATGGTTCAAATGGCTCTGAGCACTATGGGACTCAACTGCTGAGGTCATTAGTCCCCTAGAACTTAGAACTAGTTAAACCTAACTAACCTAAGGACATCACAAACATCCATGCCCGAGGCAGGATTCGAACCTGCGACCGTAGCGGTCCTGCGGTTCCAGACTGCAGCGCCTTTAACCGCACGGCCACTTCGGCCGGCTAAGAGTTTAATCTCGCGTTTTTTAACTGTATGTTCAATTAGTAGCGCAGTAGTTAGTCAGCGGTTTGTTTTGAGACAGTTGTCATCAGCGTAGTTAGCCCCTCAGGTCCGTGCCAGCTATTGCTTGTGACATTTCCGTGGCATTAAGTTACGTATTTAGCTTTTTCTGTGTTTACTTAATAGTGTATATTTGTTTCATTGATGGTGTGTTTTTGTATTTAAGAACTTTAGTTTCGCTTTTCTGTTACCTGTAAGTGTTAATTCAGGCAGTCTGCAGTTCATTTATCATTTCTTCTCAACAGCCAGCCATATACACTGAAGCGCCAAAGAAATTGCTATAGGCATGCGTATTCAAATACAGAGATATTTATAGTGGCAGAATACGGAGCTGCGGTCGGCATCGCCCATAGAAGACATCTGTCACAAGCCCGCCGGGGTGGCCGAGCGGATCTATGCGCTACAGTCTAGATCCGCGCAACCGCTACGGTCACAGGTTCGAATCCTGCCTCGGGCATGGATGCTTGTGATGTCCTTAGGTTAGTTAGGTTTAAGTAGTTCTAAGTTCTAGGGGACTGATGACCTCAGAAGTTAAGTCCCATAGTGCTCAGAGCCATTTGAACCATTTTTCTTTTTCTTTTGTCTGGCACATATGTTAGATCGGTTACTGCTGCTACAATGGCAGTGGTATTATAGTCGGCGCACGAGACATGGGACACAGCACATCCGATGGAGAGATGAAGTGGGAATTTTCCCTTACGTCCATTTCACGAGTGTACTGTGAGTATTAGGAATGCTATAAAACATCAAATCTCCAACACTGCTGCGGCCGGAAAAAGATCCTACAAGGACGGGACCAACGACGACAGCAAAGAATTGTTCAGCGTGACAGAAGTGCAATCCTTTCGCAAGTGTCAGCGTGCGAATAATTCAACGAAACGTCATCGATATGGGCTTTCGGAGCCGAAGGCCCACTCGTGTGCCCTTTATGACTGCACGACAACACCGACAACACCGACAACACCGTCAACACCGACACTGGACTGTTAATGAGTGGAAACATGTTGCCTGGTCGAACGAGCCTCGTTTCAAATTGTATCGAGAGGATGAATGTGTACGGGTATGGAGACTACCTCACGAATTCATGGACCTTACATGTGAACAGGGGACAGTTCAAGATGGTGAAGTCTCTGTAATAGTGTGGGGCGTGTGCAGTTAGAGCGTTATAGGATCCCTGATACGTCTAGAAACGATTGTGACAGGCGTCCGGTCTGATCACCTGCATACCTTCACGTCAAATGTGCATTCCGACGTGGCTCCCCCTACACATCCAGAACTGCTAGAGAGTGGTTCCAGAAACACTCTTCTGGGTTTAAACACTTCCGCTGGCCTCTAGACTCCCCAGACACGAACATTTCTGAGCATATCTGGGATGCCTTGCAGCGTGCTTTTCAGAAGAGATCACCTCGTATTCTTACGGATTTATAGACAGCCCTCCAGGATTCACGTGGTCGGTTCCCTCCAGCATAAATTCAGATATTAGCCGAGTGCATGTCACATCGTGTTGCGGCACTTCTGCGTGCACACTGGGACCCTGCACTGTATTAGGCAGGTGTACGTTTCTTGTAGTTCATTGAGGTATCAGCGTGCCTCGGTTACACGTCAGGAGGATAAAAACTTGCTTACCTAGGTTTCTGCCAGCTTTCACTGTTTACTCTTCAGCTAGCCTTGCTAGGATGGATAGATCGTGTACCTGCTGCGTGCGCATGCAGGAGGACCCGGCTGCTGCAGATTACGAACAGTTGAGTGTGGTTTTGGTTGCGATCAGTCGCTTTTAGGCTACCGTGTCGGAGTGTAGATTCTGGCGGAGATTCTGGAGCGTCACTTGTTTCTCCCAAGGGCACCTTCTAGAGCAGGGCTTCACAACATACGTGCTCGCGGAGCAAGCTGTGAGCAGCAAGGTGCGAGCACGGAGCAGCGCGAGCACGCTACCCCCACTACCGGACCAGAGCGGAGAGTGGGGAGAGTCACGTGGGGCTCACAACAGCCCCTTAGGAAGATGGTATTCAGGGCTGGAAAGAAAGCCAATGTGCACTCGGTCTGTCTGCAGGGGAGCCTCATCCGAGATGTGGAGGCGGCCCCGCCTGCAGGGTGCAGTCGTCTGCAAGTTGTGGCACAAATGACGCCTGTTGTAAGGGAATCTGAGGCCATCCTCAGATCTTACAGGCAGCTGGCCTCGTACGCGGTGTGCAAATAGAGTTCGTAACTTGCAGCATAGTTCCCAGAGTTGATCGGGGTCCTTTGGTTTGTGCAGAGTGGAGGGCCTCAACCAAAGTCTTCGTCGTCTCTGTGACGGTCTTGGCTGCAGATTTTTGGACCTATGTTATCGGGTGGGGATTTGTAGGACTCCCCTTGGTAGGTCAGGGGTGTACTGCACAAAGGAAGCAGTTACTCGGGTAGTAGAGTACTTGTGGAGTGCACGTGGTGGTTTCTTAGGCTACTTCCCAGTCGATACACATATAGGGAAATCAGATCGTGTTCAGAGTAAAAACAGTTCGACTTTAAATATTTTGTCAGTAAATTGTCGAAGTATTCGTAACAAAGTTCCCCAACTTAATGCCCTCCAGAAACGTTCTCAACCTGAAATTTTTATTAGGGCTGTGAGCTGGCTGAAAACCCGAAGTAAAAATATCTGAGTTATTTAGCGAGTCTTGGAACGTTTTCCGGAAAGACAGAATTGACGCAGTAGGAGAGGAGTGTTTATTGCAGTCGACAAAATTATTGTCTTTGCTAAAGTTGAAATTGAGGGTGATAGAGAAGTTATCTGGTTACGCATAACGGTAAAGAAAGTCTATGGTCAGTTGTGCATAAATATCCACATCATGCAATACTAGCTAGTGGTGACTTTAATCTACCTAGTATAGACCGGGACCTGCATACATTCATTGCAGTCTCGTGAAGTACTTTTGAACATGCTCTCCGAAAACAGTCTTGAGCAGCTAGTTCGGCAGCCAACGTACAACGGAAGTATCTTAAAGCTTGTAGCTACAAACAGGCCGGACCTTATCGATAACGTCAGTATAGGAACAGGGATTAGTATCTACAAATACACTGGATGACATAGTAGTAGGCATCCCTGGCGTAGAGAAAAAATTGAAATAAATGGATATAAGTAAGTCCTGGGTCCGGATGTAATCCCAGTTCGGTACTCAACGTCACCGGCCCTTCATTTGGTTTGCATTTATCGCGAATCTATTCGCTGGCGCAGAGTGCGAGAGACGGGAACAAAGCACAGATCACTCCTGGGGTAAGAGAACAGATCCGCAAAGTTACAGACCAATATGCTTCGGTTTGCTGCAGAGTTCTAGAGCATATTCTGAGTTCGAATATAATAAATTTCGTAGACACCGAAAAGCTCACATCCACAGTCACCATGACTTTCGAAAGTACCTCTCGTACGAAACCCACCTTCTATTCTCACTCGACGTACAGTGAACTATGGATAACAACCAACAGGCTGATGCTGTATTTCTAGATTTCCGAAAAGCATTCGACACGGTGACCCACTGCAGACGAGGCACGAACAGGTTGTCAAACATGTGAGCGGCTCGGAGACGTCTTAATTCAGGGCTTCACAACATACGTGCTCGCGGAGCAAGCTGTGAGCAGCAAGGCGCGAGCACGGAGCAGCGCGAGAACGTTACCCCCACTACCGGACCAGAGCGGACAGTGTGGAGAGTCACGTGGGGTACACAACAGCTGCCGCCAGTCAATGTAAATCCGCGGCCACCTGCAGGGATATCACTCACGAATTATTACTGCGACAAATGAAACAAATGAAGGAGAATGTACACGTGCCACATAATTTTATTAGCTTAGTGTATGCCACTACCATCTGTAGACACTGAAACTAAAGAATTCCACGACAATCCTATATTTTCAACACTTTCTTCAACACTACTTAAAATATCACCTCCGGTTGTAGTGTTCTTCATGGCTACTACATCGAGAAGCTCCTCCCTCACCTGAAGATCTCTATTAACACCTCTAATAAATATGGCAAGCTGCGCTGTTCCAGTGATATCAACACTTGCGTCCAGAGCTAGAGAATACGCCATAAAATCTTTAAAGAGATTTGCAAGCTGGCTCTGGACGTCGTCTGCCATGTCCTGTATGCGACTCATAATGGTCATGTTAGATAATGGCACAATCCGAAACTGTTCAACTTGAGATGGACGCAAATGTTCCGCTGCAACTACCAAACATTCTTTTATTAAATCGCCGTCAGTGAGGGGGCGCAGGGATTTTGCTAAAAGCAAAGCAATTTTGTAACCCACTCTGAGAGCTGCCTCAGTTGATTTTTCTTCGTCGTCCAGATCTTCGGATAGCTTCCTTTTAAGTTTAATAACTTCCTGTGCACGATCTGGTCAATCACATTTTCCACGTCCGTAGTCTTTCGCGTGGTACGACATATAATGTCGCTGCAAATTAAATTTCGTAAAAGAATTCAGCGTTTTGTGACATACTAAACATTTTGCAACACCATCTTTTTCTGTAAACAGATACAATTCCCCCCCATGGGGGTTGAACTGCGAAAGCATGGTTGGGGTTACACAACGGCGACTTCACATGATTCTTAACCAGTGAAATGACTGTTAAGAGCTGATCGTAGTACTTCAAACGTTACACAGTCGGCGCGAATTCAATAGGCACACTGCAGCCCTATTCAAACTGCGCGCGAATTTCCCCTCCCTCCCCAACCCTCCCTACTCCGCGACCTTGCAGCTGCTCGCGAGCACGTGCCTGAGCAGACGCGAGTACTCGCGCTCAGAACCGGCCAGTTGTTAAGCCCTGTCTTAATTGATAGAAACCAGTACGTTGTCTTCGACGGCAAGTGTTCATCGGAGGCAGGGATAACGTCATGGGTGTCCCAGGAAAGTGTGATGGGATCGCTGCCATTTTTTATATACATAAATGACGTGGCACACAGGGTTGGCGCCAATCTGTAGTTGTTCGCTGATGATGCTCTGGTGTATAGGTAGGAGTCGAAGTTCAGTGATTCTAGGATGATACAAGATGGCCTAGACAAAATTTATAGCAGGTGCGATGAATGGCAGCTGGCTGTTAATGTAGAAAAATGAGGATGAGTAACAAGCCCAAGCCATAATGTTCGGACACAGCATTAGTAGTGTGGTGCTTGACACAGTCACGCCGTTTAAATATCTGAGCCGAACATTGCCAAGCGGTATGAAATGGAACGGGCACGTGAGGGAAGACTTCGAAGCAGTTCAGAGGCGAGCTGGCTGCTGGATTTGTTACCTGCTGACGCACGAAGAGCGTCACGTGCCAGGGGAAGGAGGAGGGGGTGTATGTTTAATGATGACGAAAGTACTGCGGCGACCGCGGCTGCAGCTGCGAGACAAACACAGCTCCCAGCGCAGCGCCGGTTTAAACGGCCCGGTCTGTTTGTGTGCGCTGCGCCCCGAATAGACCGCGGTGACATCAGGTGCGCTGACTCAGGCGGGGCTCGGCGCTGCTGGTCGCTGGCCATGCACACTGTACGTGGTCCTCCCAGCCCTGTGAGACGGAGCCAGTCCCAGGGAATCCTCTAACATACTTGCCTGCAGTCTTGTACATTGATCGTTTTTGTTTAACCAAGATGATAACTCGTCATCACATTGAACTTTGTCTGTAATTCGGTTTTAGTCTGTCCAAGTATCTATACGAACAAGAAGTATAGCGGAGGTAGCTTCGCGATCTACACTACTGGTCATTAAAATTGCTACACCAAGAAGAAATGCAGAACATAAACGGATATTCATTGGACAAATATATTATACAAGAACTGACATGTGATTACACTTTCACGGAATTTGGGTGCATAGATCCTGAGACATCAGTACCCATAACAACCATCTATGGCCGTGATAACGGCCTTGATACGCCTGACATTGAGGCAAACAGGGCTTGGATGGAGTGTACAGGTACAGCTGCCCATGCAGCTTCAACACGATACCACAGTTCATCAAGAGTAGTGACTGGCGTATTGTGACGAGCCAGTTGCTCGGCCACCATTGACCAGACATTTTTAATTGGTGAGAGATCTGGAGAATGTGCTGTCCGGGGCAGCAGCCGAACATTTTCTACATCTACATTTATACTCCGCAAGCCACCCAACGGTGTGTGGCGGAGGGCACTTTACGTGCCACTGTCATTACCTCCCTTTCCTGTTCCAGTCGCGTATGGTTCGCGGGAAGAACGACTGTCTGAAAGCCTCCGTGCGCGCTCTAATCTCTCTAATTTTACATTCGTGATCTCCTCGGGAGGTACAAGTAGGGGGAAGCAATATATTCGATACCTCATCCAGAAACGCACCCTCTCGAAACCTGGCGAGCAAGCTACACCGCGATGCAGAGCGCCTCTCTTGCAGAGTCTGCCACTTGAGTTTGTTAAACATCTCCGTAACGCTATCACGGTTACCAAATAACCCTGTGACGAAACGCGCCGCTCTTCTTTGGATCTTCTCTATCTCCTCCGTCAACCCGATCTGGTACGGATCCCACACTGATGAGCAATACTCAAGTATAGGTCGACGAGTGTTTTGTAAGCCACCTCCTTTGTTGATGGACTACATTTTCTAAGGACTCTCCCAATGAATCTCAACCTGGTACGCGCCTTACCAACAATTAATTTTATATGATCGTTCCACTTCAAATCGTTCCGCACGCATACTCTCAGATATTTTACAGAAGTAATTGCTACCAGTGTTTGTTCCGCTATCATATAATCATACAATAAAGGATCCTTCTTTCTATGTATTCGCAATACATTAATACATCTATATCCAGAAAGGCCCGTACAGGACCTGCAACATGCGGTAGTGCATTATCCTGCTGAAATGTAGAGTTTCGCAGGGATCAAATGAAGGGTAGATCCACGGGACGTAACACATCTGAAATGCAACGTCCGCTGTTCAAAGTACCATCAATGCGAACATGAGGTGATGGTTGGTTCAAATGGCTCTGAGCACTATGCGACTTAACTTCTGAGATCATCAGTCGCCTAGAACTTAGAACTAATGAAACCTAACTAACGTAAGGATATCACACACATCCATGCCCGAGGCAGGATTCGAACCTGCGACCGTAGCGGTCGCTCGGTTTCAGACTCTAGCGCCTAGAACCGCACGGCCACTCCGGCGGGCTAACAAGAGGTGACCGAGACGTGAAACCCATACCATCACGCCGGGTGATACGCCAGTATGGCGATGACGAATACACGCTTCCAATGTGCGTTCACCGCGATGTCGCCAAACACGATTGCGACCATCATGATGCTGTAAACAGAACCTGGATTCATCCGAAAAAATGACGTTTTGCCATTCGTGCACCCAGGTTCGTCGTTGAGTACACCACCTCAGGCGCTCCTGTGTGATGCAGCGTCAAGGGCAACCGCAGCGCTTGAACCGAATAGGAGCCTCTGAAGGTATCATTGGACTGCGTGGCAGCAGTACATTGCCTCCTCTGAATTTTCCATTCCATATTGTCACTCCTAT
Organism: Schistocerca nitens; assembly: GCF_023898315.1. Classification (NCBI taxonomy): domain Eukaryota; kingdom Metazoa; phylum Arthropoda; class Insecta; order Orthoptera; family Acrididae; genus Schistocerca; species Schistocerca nitens. The sequence goes on from NC_064621.1 coordinate 563,234,100, forward strand.
GAGATTTCCAACTGTTAGTTTGATCACTAATCTCGTTCCGTTGCACGTTTTGGTGGATTTAAGTTGCGAAGGAAAATGATTGGTGCCTCAGTTTTTCAGTTAATCGAGTGAATTTAAGAATTCAGTGGGGTAGCTGACAGCTTCGTTTACATCAGCCAGTGTCGACCGATTTGAATGACATTAATTCCTCACATAACGTTCGTTGTATTGGCAAACTGATCCCATTAACATCGACATTTTTAGTTGCCAAAACCTCTAGTTCACTGAGATTTGTGTGGTTGATGTATTGATCGAGTAATATAAGGAATATACTTTCTATTAATTCATTTTTAGAAGCTGCGATGACGCAGAAGTTATCTGGCAATTTAATTATATGCGTATCTACACGCAAACGAATTTTACCGTTACCAGTAAGCAGCATTTTTTGGAGTATGTATCTGGTGATGCATTGTTTAGCAATTTTATACGCTTATTTATGGTCACTGACAATATCTGTACATTTCGCCACAGACTGGATAATTTCAAACATGGGTTAATCACAACGGCATACGTAGAACGTGGAATGACAGGTACAGCTGTTATTATGGACTGCTGCAAAATGAACATGTGTGTAAGCCTCGATTCAAGCAATGGATATTTCACATTTCCACAGAGTGTTATTTAAACTACAATTTACTGTTTATATTAATGTCGAATTAATCAATAAATAATTCACTCAGTATGCACGGAATTACAGTACACAGAACGCATCAGAACAAAATATTATTTCAAATACACTTCATTAGTTATATCAATGTCGAATCAATCGATAAATAATTCATTCATTATTCACTCATTTACAGTACATGGAATATTTTAGAACTCAGCAATCTGAAATCGAGATGTCAAAACAGTGCCAAGCCACGATGCAGTGAGCTTGCTCATGTGTTGATGCGTAAGTGTATAATGACACCGCTAGTAAGCTGAAATTTTGGGATTATATATTTATGTGAGAAATCAAAATCAACAAAAATAAAAATAATTTGGTTGGAAAGTTAGAAACAGCGCTACCTACCGGATGGTAAGTACCATCTGAGTGACATGATAAATACAAATTCAGTCAAGCTGGTTATGAGGAGCAGAATTACTAACAAACGCACACTGGAATTTTATATATAAAGATGTGGGGTCGTCAACCCCCATCTGGCGCGTCCCCAAGTGGCGGATAGGAGAATGCCCGGAAGATATGCAGGGTATGTGGCAAATAAAATACCACCAGCGGACCAAACTGACAACCAAAATCCATGCTGCCTCTGTCTGACCTGGACCAAGTGGCAGTATGGCCAGCGTCTGTTCACCAAGAGGTGCGGCTGCAACATGTGCTCAATCCCTGGCTCTAACAAACCTAGTGGGCAACCACTGGACACCACTGCTTACAAGCAACCATCGCTCGTGCAATACCTCAGGTGGTTACCCAAACCATCCGCCAACAGACGGCAACCGGGCATTCGGATTCTGGGGGACTCGGGCCTCCACTAATACAGAGAAAATCGGAGTTCTCTGGCAAACTCCCATTCAGGACAACAACATGCTTGGGGACTCTCAACATTAACACTCTCATACAGCCTGGAAAGCTGCACAATCTAGTGACAGAACTCGATAGACAGAAGATTCTAATCCTTGAGCTCCAGGAGACACATATCACAGACGAGGACACCACGGACTACGGCAAATACAGCATCTTCAAAAGCAAAACTGACAGCAGCGTTGCCAAAGGCGCTCCACTACTGGGAATGGCCTTCATCGATCACAAGACCATAGTCGAATCCATAAAAGAAGTTACACCAGTAAACAGCCGACTGATGACTACGTGGGTTCAGTGCGACAAAAAAAGGTGCACTCCGATCAACGCACACGCCTCCACTAACCAGAGTAACAGGAAAGACCCACAGGTCGCAGAAAAATTCTGGTCGACCCTCGAGAAAGTGATGTCCAAAGTCCCCAGAGATGACGCCAGACTCCTCCTGGGCGACTTTAATGCACAGATCGGCAGAGAAAAACGACACAGGAAAACAGTCGGAAATTATCCAGCTCAAAAATTTACTAATAAAAATGAGCATGACTCATAGAACTCTGCCAACATAACAACCTCAAGCTCATGTCGACATCCCTCAGAAAAGATCCCAGAAAACCTGGCGCTCAGCACTCCAACAGTTAGGTGAGCTCCAAATCGACCATGTGGCAATCTCGTACCCAGTACAGAAAGAGATCCACAATGTGCAGGTACGCACGGCAGCTAACATCGACTCGGATCATTACCTAAAACGTGTCAAAGTCAAATTCCAAATTCACCTCAAAGAGAACTTTGAGTAAGAAATCCCCTTTACCCAAATCTGACTCAAATAAGATCGCAGAATCTGGAGCGAAAGAAGCCTGGGACTGAAAACCCCTTTACCAAAATTTGACTCAAATAAGATCGCAGAATCTGGAGCGAAAGAAGCCTGGGAAAAAGAACTTGTAAATGACTGTGAAAATTTCCACCGAAAAATCACAGAAAAAGCACAAGCCCTCATTCCTCTGAAGAAGAATACCAAACATCTTTGGTGGTATATCGACTGCGAGAATGCACTCGTCTCTAGGAAAATGCAAACAACAGCAAAAAATCCCTAGAAAATTTACAGGCTTTCAACGAAACACAAAAAACAGCTGCAAAAATTATCAGACAAGCCAAGAGAAAATTCATGAAAGAGCAGTTGGACTACATAGAGGACAACAAAAATAAATCGTTCAAATGGCTCTGAGTACTATGGGACTTTAACATCTGAGGTCATCAGTCCCCTAGAACTTAGCACTACTTAAACCTAAGGATATCACACACATCCAAGCCCGAGGCAGAATTCGAACCTGTAACCGTAGCAATCGCGCTGTTTCGGACCGAAGCGCCTAGAACCGCTCTTCCACAGCGGCCGGCTAAAGGACAACTACAAGAGATTTCTATAGGACGTTTGCAGGGCAGATCTGAGGATACACACCACCGAAACCTCTGCTTCAGGAAAAGTGATGGGAAACAGGGACTGACAAATAAGGATAACTGCAACATGTTGGCACAGTATTTCTCAGAATTTCTGAATTGCCCATAACACACAGAGAGATTCATAGAGGAAGAACCGACAGAGAAGCACACAGACTCACTACCCCGACACACGAGAAGGTCCACAGACACGTCCTCAGACTCAAAAACAACAGAACATCTGGTGAAGACGGTATAGTGGCCGAACTACTGAAGTACCTCGGATCAAGCTCACTTAGAGGATTTACACAGATTATCACAGAGACCTGGACATCAGAAAAGCTACCAGATGACAAGAAATGCGCCCTGATCCATCCATTACATAAAAAAGGAGACCGCACAGACGTAAACAAGTACAGGCGCATTTCGCTACTTCAAGTCACATACAAGATCCTTTCAGCATGCCTACTCAAAAGGACACAGGACCAGCTGGCACACAAGATGGTGAGTACCAGGCGGCCTTCCGACCTAGTCGCTCCTGCGCAGAACAAATCTTCAATTTGAAAACTACGCTGAAAATCAAATCCCTCAGAAATACGCCAGTCATACGCACTTTCGTTGAGTCTGAGAAAGCGTATGACTCCGATGACCCCTACTCATTGTTCAACATCCTATACGAACAAGGTTTGGACAACAAGACACTGCGACTAATCAAACAGACGCTGACAAGCACGACATTAAAAGTGAATTTTAGGGAGGAAATCTCTGAACTCTCTGAGATCAGGACAGGCGTGCGTCAAGCAGGTGGTCTCTCACCACTTCTCTTCAATCTAGTGTTGGACAAAGTCATCAAGCAATGGGAGAAAGATCTGAAATTACAAGGATACTGGAAGCCAGTGAGACTAGGGCTACCCCAAGGATGAATTGGAAGTTGGCTGTTTAGCCCTCGAGGACGACCTGGCAATACTTGCAAACAACGAGACAACAGCAATCAGGCAGATATTAGTGCTCAAACAGGGCGCGGAAAAAGGTAGGGCTGCAGATCGCCTACCAAGAAACAGAGTTCTTCTGCACGAAATTCAACATACTCAATTGAAACACAAAATATGGCAAAATTAACACAGTAACAATAGGTAGGGGAAATGCTCGAATCGGCAGAAGGAGGGAAAATCACGCAGTACACCAGGTTACTCAAGACGAAGTGAGCCTTATACAAATCACACGGTACCTATAACATAAAATGTGCCCACCTCCACCAAAGTTCGTCACTACAGTACTATAATCAGATCTGAGGTGCTATAAGCCTGCGAGACACTGACGCTCCACACAAAGGGCGACTTTGAAAAGATCCTCACAGAGGAATGAAAATTATCATGAAAATTATTGGACCAAAACTCACAGACCAAGGATACAGGCTTCACTCCAGAGACACCACAGAGAAGTCGTCCAACCTCGCAGCGGGCATCAGAAAAAGGCGACTAAAATTTTGCGGTCACATCAGCAGGCTCCCACAGACCAGACTCACCAACAGAATACTCAAATACATAAAGAGGCTCAAAACCACTACACCCTGGATGCCACAAGTCAAAATTGATCTGGAAAAAGCACAGGTAGATTCAGCGGACATCACAGACAAAAGCGTCTATAGCCACAAAATACACGAGTGGGAAGTAATCGAAGGAGACAGCACCTAAAGCCCAGAGATCAAAGTGGACCGGAGAAAGGACAACGGCCTTTAGCGAACGAATGAAAGAATAATGGAAGAATTGGAAGAACAAGTAGTCATAAATGCTTTGCGTGGTCTGATAAAGACCTATAACATAAGTAATAATAATAATAAAAAAGATGTACAAACCCGTTGTAAGTCGCAACATGGAACCCAAGATATTAATAATTTTTATTGTCTTTTCATCTCATTAAGATGAACCATGAACCATGGGCCTTGCCGTTGGTGGGGAGGCTTGCGTGCCTCAGCGATACAGATGGCCGTACCGTAGGTGCAACCACAACGGAGGGGTGTCTGTTGAGAGGCCAGACAAACGTGTGGTTCCTGAAGAGGTGCAGCAGCCTTTTGAGTAGTTGCAGGGGCAACACTCTGGATGATTGACTGATCTGGCTTTGTAACACTAACCAAAACAGCCTTGCTGTGCTGGTACTGCGAACGGTTGAAATCAAGGGGAAACTACAACCGTAATTTTTCCCGCGGGCATGCAGCTTTACTGTATGATTACATGATGATGGCGTCCTCTTGGGTAAAATATTCCGGAGGTAAAATAGTCCCCCATTCGGATCTCCGGGCAGGGACTACTCAGGAGGACGTCGTTATCAGGAGAAAGAAAACTGGCGTTCTACGGATCGGAGCATGGAATGTCAGATCCCTTAATCGGGCAGGTAGGTTAGAAAATTTAAAAAGGGAAATGGATACGTTAAAGTTAGATATAGTGGGAATTAGTGAAGTTTGGTGGCAGGAGGAACAAGACTTTTGGTCAGGTTATTACAGGGTTATAAATACAAAATCAGATAGGGGCAATGAAGGAGTAGGTTTAATAATGAATAAAAAAAATAGGAGTGCGGGTAAGCTGCTACAAACAGCATACTGAACGCCTTATTGTGGCCATGATAGACACGAAGCCCACGCGTACTACAGTAGTATAAGTTTATATGCCAGCTAGCTCTGCAGATGATGAAGAAATTGATGAAATGTATGATGAGATAAAAGAAATTATCCAGGTAGTGAAAGGAGACGAAAATTTAATAGTCATGGGTGACTGGAATTAGATAGTAGAAAAAGGGAGAGAAGGAAACATAGTAGTAAAAATGAAAGAGGAAGCCGCCTGGTAGAATTTTGCACAGAGTATAACTTAGTCATAGCTAATACTTGGTTCAAGAATCATAAAAGAAGGTTGTAAACATGGAAGAATCCTGGAGTTACTAGAAGGTATCAGATAGATTATTTAATGGTAAGACCGAAATTTAGGGACCAGGTATTAAATTGTAAGACATTTCCAGGGGCAGATGTGGACTCTGACCACAATCTATTGGTTACGAACTGTAGATTAAAACTGAAAAATCTGCAAAAACGTGGGAATTTAAGGTAATGGGACCTGGATAAACTGACTAAAGCAGAGGTTGTAAAGTGTTTCAGGGAGAGCATAAGGGAACGATTGACAGCAATGGGGGAAAGAAATACAGCAGAAGAAGAATGGGTAGTTTTGAGGGATGACAAAGTGAAGGCAGCAGAGGATCAAGTAGGTGAAAAATCCAGGGCTAGTAGAAATCCTTGGGTAACAGAAGAAATATTGAATTTAATTGATGAAAGGAGAAAATATATGAAAATGCAGTAAATGAAGCAGGCAAAAAGGAATACAAACGTCCCAAAAATGAGATCGACAGGAAGCGCAAAAAGGCTAGCAGGGATAGCTAGAGGACAAATGTAAGGATGTAGAGGCTTATCTTACTAGGGGTAAGATAGATATTGCCTACAGGAAAATTAAAGAGACCTTTGGAGAAAAGAGAACCACTTGTATGAATATCAAGAGCTCAGATGGAAACCCAGTTCTAACCAAAGAAGGGAAATCAGAAAGGTGGAAGGAGTATATAGAGGGTCTATACAAGTGCGATGTACTTGAGGACAATATAATGGAAATGGAAGAGGATGTAGATGAAGATGAAATGGGAGATATGATACTGCGTGAAGAGTTTGCCAGAGCACTGAAAGATCCGAGTCGAAACAAGGCTCCGGGAGTAGACAACATTCCATTAGAACTACTGACAGCCTTTGCAGAGCCAGGCCTAACAAAAATCTACCATCTAGTGAGCAAGATGTATGAGACAGGCGAAATACCCTCAGACATCAAGAAGAAGATAATAATTCCAATCCTGCCTCGGGCATGGATGTGTGTGATGTCCTTAGGTTAGTTAGGTTTAACTAGTTCTAAGTTCTGGGGGACTGATGACCTGAGATGTTAAGTCCCATAGTGCTCAGAGCCATTTGAACCATAATTCCAATCTCAAAAAAAGCAGGTGTTGACATATGTCAAAATTACAGAACTATCAGTTTAATAAGTCACAGCTGCAAAATACTAACGCAAATTCTTTACAGACGAATGGAAAAACTGGTAGAAGCCGACCTCGAGGAAGATCAGTTTGGATTCCGTAGAAATACTGGAACACGTGAGGCAATACTGACCTTACGACTTATCTTAGAAGAAAGGTTAAGGAAAGGCCAACCTACGTTCCTAGCATTTGTAGACTTAGAGAAAGCTTTTGACAATGTTGACTGGAATACTCTTTTTCAAATTCTAAACTTAGCAGAGGTAAAATATAGGGAGCGAAAGACTATTTACAATTTGTGCAGAAACCAGACTGCTGTTATAAGAGTCGAGGGGCACGAAAGGGAAGCAGTGGTAGGGAAGGGAGTGAGGCAGGGTTGTAGCCTCTCCCCGATTTTATTCAATCTGTATATTGAGGAAGCAGTAATGGAAACAAAAGAAAAATTCGGAGTAGGTATTAAAATCCATGGAGAAGAAATAAAAACTTTGAGGTTCGCCGATGACATTGTAATTCTGTCAGAGATAGCAAAGGACTTGGAAGAGCAGTTGAACGGAATGGACAGTGTCTTGAAAGGAGGATATAAGATGAACATCTACAAAAGCATAATGAGGATAATGGAAATGAGGAAAGTCGAGTTAAGTCGGGTAATGCTGAGGGAATTAGATTAGGGAATGAGAGACTTAAAGTAGTAAAGGAGTTTTGCTATTTGGGGAGCAAAATAAGTGGAGAGGATATAAAATGTAGACTGGCAATGGCAAGGAAACCGTTTCTGAAGAAGAGAAATTTGTTAACATCGAGTATAGATTTAAGTGTCAGAAAGTCGTTTCTGAAAGTATTTGTATGGAGTGTAGCCATGTATGGAAGTGAAACATGGACGATGAATAGTTTGGACAGGAAGAGAATAGTAGCTTTCGAAATGTGGTGCTACACAAGAATGCTGAAGATTAGATGGGTAGATCACATAACTAATGAGGAGGTATTGAATAGAATTGAGGAGAAGAGCAGTTTGTGGCACATCTTGACAAGAAGAAGGTATCGGTTGGTAGGACATGTTCTGAGGCATCAAAAGGTCACCAATTTAGTCTTGGAGGGCAACGTTGAGGGTAAAAATCGTTCAATAGTCAGTTGATTATGCAATCTACACAAGCTGCTTCATAAGTACTGAAAATCTGGACATAAGCACAGTGTCTGCACTGAGACGCAGCTCAGCCCAGCATTTTTGAAGTAAACAATTACGAGGCGTGTGAGGGAGACCATGTGACTGCCTTTCGCGGCTGGCTGCATGCGAAGAGACACATTTGAATCTCACTCTAATGTGATTTAGCCCTGCTCCAGAGCAGATGGCTTTATGTCGCCTGTTCCTGCCCCTCTAATACTTTTTGTCTGTTTCTTTCTTTTCTTTTTTTCGAACATGCGTCTGGCCCTCTCTCTATTATCACCAGTAGCCCCTATTATATTAATGTTCATTTCTGATATCTTTTAACTCTTGGCCATTCACCACTGTTGTCTATGCGACTAGTGTATAGAATAAGAACATTCATGCTGGACAGTTTCACAGTAAACTATAAACTGCAATAAAAGAAGGTATTTTCTTTCAATGAATGAGTTTTATTCGTTCCTACATCTCATCCACTCCGCCCACATCCAACTCGCGGCGTCCCTGTACATTACGGTAGTTGGCTTTGATTTATAGAGTTGTTGGATATCCTCCTGAGGGATATGGTGACAAATTCTGACCAATCGGCGCTTTCGATCGTCAAAATCCCGAGCTGGTTGGAGGGCCCTGCTATTAACGCTCCAGTCGTTCTCAATTAGAAAGACATCCGACAGCCTTGCACAAATAGAGGCGGTAGTAATTCTCACCGTATGTGAGTGGGCATTATCGTGCTGAAATGTAAGCCCAGCATGGCCTTCAGACTGGTGTCCTGCCTATGTCCAGGATCTCGAGACACGTTTCCGCTGGTCTTTCGGGCTCATTTAGAAGCGGGGCTCATCACTGAAGGCAATTCTACTCTGTTCAGTGAGATTCCAGGCTAGAGACGCCTCAGAAAGCGGTAGGGCACCAACTTGATTGTCGCCCGCTGTACGACCCGACAAACCAGGATTGATGGCTTGGAGTGTCATTTCATTTCACAGCAGAACCCGTTCGTTTGTCAACCGCGGCACCCTTGCATCGCAGTGATACGTAGACGATATTTCATGGCCCGTTTTGTTGCTCTCTACGGCAAGCCATCTTCCTCTTATATTTCAGCGACATAGTGCTCGCCCGCACGAGGCGAGAGTTTCTGCTGCTTGTCTTTGTGCCTGCCAAACCCAGCCTCGGCTAGCAAGGTAGCCGGGTGTCTCCACAGTTGACAACGTTTGGAGCATTATGGGCACGGCCTTCGAACCAGATCGGGATTTTGACTATGTAAAGCGCCAGTCAGACAGAATTTGGCACGATAACCCTCAGGAAGACATCCAACAACTCAGTCACTGCCAAACCGAACAACTGCTTGCATAAGAACCAGAGGTGGACCACCACATAACCGACTTCCTCAATTTCTGAAACTCTTCCTCTTGAATAAATCATCCAGATTTTCTGAAGTTGTAATCATTTATGTGTCTCTACTTTTACCGATTTCCGTCCCATTTGTGGTCCGTTTTTTTTTCTGTTGTTGTTTTTTCCCCGTTTCACTCTTAGACGGTATTATAAACAGTACTGTTCCGTTCTTCAGAAGTATCAACTTTAGAGTCGAAGTCTGTAGGCACAATACAGCTACAGTCTCGGTATGACACGTCAGAGTCATGAAGTTAAACTGTGCACCTCCTGCAGACGTTAGCCTTACATTGTACAGTTCCTGCAAGGTTATAACCATGCATTATCCATGAAAGTAAGTCTGCATATACCCCAATTAAACTAAATGCCCTTTTATATATAATGTTTGGCCCTAGGAAGAAAATCAGTAACTCCATCATCCTGACAATTTGTGGCATATTACCTACACAGCAAGCAGTCACAATGCGTCGATTTACAGCGGGTACGGAAAAAGGAAACTGAATTTAGAATTTGCATGAACCTGAATATCGAAACGTACCAGGAACTTGACTTACAGCCTTGTGCAGTGCTGCGGTCATGTGGACGCATTCGGTATAACTGCTCAGAAATACATGATATCACATAACCACACTCTGCATAGATTGAAGAACTGCCATTTCCCCAGCGTCATATCGAACACAGCATTTCTGCCCAAAGATCACGCATAAAAACGTGAAGTATAATATTCGCATTCAACGACTTTAGTTTGGATATCAACCGCAGCGAGAAAATCATTTAAGATCTTACTAATTGCTGAAGGCAAATAACACGTTTCGCATTTAGTGTTTGTAAGCATGCGAGTCGACATAAACTCGTATTAAGAGGAAACTGATAAGCAAGGAAACTGATAAGCAAGGAAACTGATTTGAAAGAAAGTTACACCGTAATCCCATTTAACGGCCTCTATAGATTTTAAAATGATGATACCACGTATAATATGTTCAGATAACACGTGACACGTCCGTGGTCGTGCGGTAGTGTTCTTGTTTCCCGCGCCCGTGTTCCCGGGTTCGATTGCCGGCGGGGTCGGGGATTTTCTCTGCCTCGTGATGACTGGGTGTTGTGTGCTGTCCTTAGGTTGGTTAGGTTTAAGTAGTTCTAAATTCTAGGGGACTGATGACCATAGATGTTAAGTCCCATAGTGCTCAGAGCCATTTGAACCATTTGAACACGTGACACACAGTTCTCCTACAAGGGAGAAAGCTAAACAAAGAAAATTCGAAACAAATTACAAAATTTTGACCAAGATTAGTTACCAGTGCTTGTGATGAAGCTGAATGCTTTACTAGTCAGATGAATTGAAAACAGATTCTGTACGAGTGTGGGAACCTACTCTTCTCCCAAAAACACAACGATAGGACCTCCACGTGTGAGAGACGACTCCAGGCCGTGAAAGTTTCAGTGAAATTCCTTACCGTCAGCTTCGTAGTACGAACCGAGAAAATCATTGCATATGAACTACACAATTTCCGTTAACGAATCGCAAATTCGTGTACAAATATGATTACAAAGTCCAAGTACGTCAATCCACAATGCAAGGCTGCAAACAGCGACCTCGTCCATCAGTGCGCACAACACGAACTTCTACTTCTCTCAGCCCAACACGCCAGAGTACTTTCTTCAAACACGCGTCACAGCACTCCCAGAGAGGTCGGCTGCGACATGATTGGCCGGCACAGCCGGCACTCAAAAAATACGCCCATAAGACCTCACATGCTGACCCAAAGATAACTAAGTTGTTCAGAATCGATACTAGGTATAGAATCGCATCTTTGCAGTAAGCCTATGATAACTAGCACCAGGAAATAGATGAATCGTAAAAATAGGAAATTAAATATAGAAAGTTGCAATGTAACATACAGCTTTCAACATTTTTTATGTTCTTCTGCACAACTTCTACAGTACACTATACTTCTCTTCATGAACTATGAATTCCCTTAAGAAAAGCGCCCAATTCCTTTAAAAAGGGTTAAAAAAAGTCGTGGATTTAAGGTGATATTTCTCATGTTTAATTTGTTTTTAATTACCTTTCTTAAACAGTCTGTAATGCGATGCAACTGATGAGATATGCAGATTAGCAATGACTCAGTAATATCTAAGCAGTGAGTGTGCATATATTTCCTTTTCTAATATAAGAGGATTGTCCAGAAAATAAGTTCCGATAGGTCGCTAAACAAAAACCACACTGAAAATCAGAAACATTTGGTTTGCTAGAGTTAGCTGCACTTCCCAGATACTTCTCTACATAGTCGCCACTCGGACTTAGACATTTGTTATAGCGTTATGCCGTATTTCCAACACCATCGTCATAGAAGGCAGCCGCCTGTACTTTCCGATAATTCTCTACACTGGTCTATAGCGCGTAGCCTGTGCCCAAGTGTTGTCTTCGTGTCCAGCGTTTCATGTGGACAGAGATGATACTCAGGACGAGCCAATTAGGGCTGTGTTGAGGGTGATCGAACACTTCCCACCGAAAAGGCTGCACGATCGTCTTCACTGCCCCTGCAGAGTGCGGCTGAGAATTGTCATGAAAAAGAAAGTGCGTGGCAGTTGTGTTAGGTGGGCTGCATTCATTAAGGCGAAGCCTCTCAGCGGGCTCTCCTACTTGGCGGGAGATATCGTTGTTCTAGGCACCTTTACTCGCTCGCAGTGCGCTCAAAACTGAAACGAGCGTCTTGATGCGATCGATGGTCATACTAGAGAGACCACCCAACAAATCTGTGCAAAGCTTCATCGGGTTTTCATTGTGATGTCTCTTTCGCGACCGATCGGAACTTACTTTCTGGACAACCCTCGCAGATTACTTCATTTTAATTTCGTATTACAATTGTAGATCGCTACTACGATGTACATGGGGTAGCTTTAAGTGTAGAAGATTCTTGGCGGAGGTGAGCGGTAAAGAAACAAGCCACGAAATCCTGGTAATGGCTGGAGCGAGCCTGGTACGCTGGTATGACGTCTCCAGAGTGATGAGTTTAAGACAGGGGGCGCAAGGCGGCCGGTCGTGTTGCTGTTTTAGCAGTGCTGGGCCGACGCCTCCACTCACCTACAGAGGTGCCGGGAAACGGCTAGCTGTCTCCTCACGGCAGGAAGAATGGCTGGAACAACATTTTGCTCCTTAACTAACATAACTAACAATTGGCTTCAGAGCTAGCGAAACAGAAAAAGTGCTGGTACGTTTCATTTTAGTGCCTCCTCTGTGTAGAGAAGGCTTCCCTGTCTCCACATATTGAAGACAGCTCTGTCGCAAAAATACCACCCAACACCCAGTTTTGAACAGTTTTTCTCTTTTAACTCGAAGCCTTAGCGTGGGAATGTTGTAACGTTCAGACCAATTCCTATTGGTGAAGGTGTTGCCACATAAGAGACATGACTCTCTTGTCCCCCACCTTTTCTAATAAGACTTAACCTAAGTGTGTAGTTGGACAAGACTCTTTTCTTTTTGTAGAGAGGAGACTTTCGGAGTGCTAGGACCTGTGACTGGAAAAGACGGATTAAAAGATATAAATACAGGGTGGTCCATTGATAGTGACCGGGCCAAATATCTCACGAAATTACAAAGGACGAAACTCATCTAGCTTGAAGGGGAAACCAAATGGTGCTATGGTTGGCCCTCTAGATCGCGCTGCCATAGGTCAAACGGGTATCAGCTACGTTTTTTTTTTTTTTAAATAGGGACCCCCTTTTCTTATTACATATTCGTGTAGTACGTAAAGATATATGAATGTTTTAATGGGACCACTTTTTTCGCTTTGTGATGGATGGCACTGTAATAGTCACAAACGTATAAGTGCGTGGTATCACGTAACATTCCGCCAGTGCAGACGGTATTTGCTTCGTGATACATAACCCGTGTTAAAATGGACCGTTTACCAATAGCGGAAAAGGTCAATGTCGTGTTGATGTATGGCTATTCTGATTAAAATGCCCAACGGGCGTGTGCTGTGTATGCTGCTCGGTATCCTGAATGACATCATCCAAGTGTCCGAACCGTTTGCCGGATAGTTACGTTACTTAAGGAAACAGGAAGTGTTCAGCCACATGCGAAACGTCAACCACGACCTGCAACAAATGATGATGCCCAAGTTGGTGTTTTAGCTGCTCTCGCGGCTAATCCGCACATCAGTAGCAGACAAACTGCGCGAGAATCGGGAATCTCAAATACGTCTGTGTTGAGAATGCTACATCAACTTCGATTGCACCCGTACCACATTTCTATGCACCAGAAATGGCATGGCGACGACTTTGAACGTCGTGTACAGTTCTGCCACTGGGCACAAGAGAAATGACGGGACGATGACAGATTTTTTGCACTCGTTCTATTTAGCGACGAAGCGTCATTCGCCAACAGCGGTAGCGTAAACCGGCATAATATGCACTATTGGGCAACGGAAAATCCACGACAGCTGCGACAAATGGAACATCAGCGGACTTGGCGGGTTAATGTATGGTGCGGCATTATGGGAGGTAGGATAATTGGCCCCCTTTTATCGATGGCAATCTAAATGGTGCAATGTATGCTGATTTCCTACGTAATGTTCTACCGTTGATACTACAAGATGTTTCACTGCATGACAGAATGGCGATGTACTTCCAACATGATGGATGTCCTGGATATAGCTCGCGTGCGGTTGAAGCGGTATTGAACAGCATATTTCATGACAGGTGGATTGGTCGTCGAAGCACCATACCATGGCCCGCACTTTCACCGGTCTGACGTCCCCGGATTTCTTTCTGTGGGGAAAGTTAAAGGATATTTGCTATCGTGATCCAACGACAACGCCTGACAACATGCGTCAGCACATTGTCAATGCATGTGCGAACATTACGGAAAGCGAACTACTCGCTGTTGAGAATTTATTGCATTAATGTGGTATTTACAGGCTATCACACTGTAACAGCATGCGCTCTCAGAAATGGTAAGTTCGCAAAGGTACATGTATCACTTTGGAACAACTGAAATAAAATGTTCAAACGTACCTACGTTCTGTATTGTAATTTAAGAAACCTACCTATTACCAATTGTTCGTCTAAAATTGTGAGCCATATATTTGTGACTATTACAGCGCCATCTATCACAAAGCGAAAAAAAAGTGGTCCAACATTCATATTTCTTTACGTGCTACACGAATATGTATTACATAATGGGGGGTTGCTATTTTAAAAAAAACGCAGTTGATATCCGTTTGATCTATGTCAGCGCCATCTAGCGAGCCAAGCATAGCGCCATCTGGTTTCCCCCTTCAAGCTAGACAAGTTTCGTTCTTTGTAGTTTTTTCGTTTGACGCTTATTCCGTGAGATATTTGGCGCGGTCATGATCAGTGGACCACCCTGTACAGTGAGGATACGAGGTTCCATAGGTTGTACTGGGAGGCACATGCTTCACCCCATACTCTGGTACCCGGCCAGTATGGAAACTGTTTCCAGACTCACCAGATCAAACAGACGTCTGACTTCATTCGACTGCAGGAAGGTTTCTGCCCTGGCGTGCTGTCAGGGACAACTTCCGCTTGGTACTAAGCCTTAGCATGCAGCCGAGTAGACAGCCTGGTGTTTAACTTAGAGCTTTGTAAGATTAAAATCTGTCATTAGCTTTGAGATTTGACAGACCTCTGCTTGAGATGTCTGAAGATGTAGAGAACTTACCATTTTTCTGTCGTAGTAGGAGTATGAAAGCGTCACTCAAGATCACATATTTTATTGAATTTAGTCCTTCTGATTTTACTCATACCAACAGACTATTTCTTAACGTTTCGGTTTGGTTGTTTGAAAGTGTAAAGACGGGTTCTGCACTGGTATGGACACACAATGTCGTCCTCATTAATTTTAATAGGGACTTTCGGGATTTCTTTCAGCGTAGGGCAAGATTAGTCGTATTTTTGCCACCAACCACCAGACGTGTCCGTTTAAACAGCCATGATGATGTAGCACACATGCTCGATACAATAAAGTACTTTTCAGCTTCGAAATTCAGGGAAACTGATGACTCTACCGTGATTCAGTCGATCTTTAGATGTGCAGACCACTTTTAATTCTATAATGCACATTCATAGCTGGATAGTAAAGATATATTCTTTAGACAATGAGCTATACGAAAACATATTTGAAATATTCTTGGGTTATCGGCCGAGTAGTGTCGTCGTCTTGTTGCATCGTTTCAATGGATTCGGTATCCGTCATCTTCAGGCGAAGATGACGGATAAGGAATCCACTGAAACGTTGGAACAAGATGACGACGTCACTAGGCTGATAGTCGGAGAAGATTTCATAGCTGAAACAAGCCGAGAAAGCCTTCACTTACACATAAAACAGTTAGCTTCATTCATTCCTTTTCCGTTGCATTGAAAACATTCATCAACCAATTAATTAAGCTCATTTTGTGCTTGAATAACTCTTGTTTATGTTCCCCATTCAATCAGCAGTGTTGCTGAAACATGTTCAGTGAGACCCTTTTTGTTATTGTTCCAAAGAAACTAAATTTATTGAACATAACAGGTTTCCTTCAAGTAGCTAGTACCAGTCTTCATTTATAACTATATATGATTCTTAAAGCTGAGAGAGGCTCCGATTTAATTTCACGTAGTTATTTTGGTCAGATGCGTAATTTTTCAGTATTAATATGTCACGATTCCAAACATTGGGTTTAATGTCATAGGGCGAATTCTTTCTCGCGTTTCCAGTATCCGCAGCATAATTTTGTCAGGTATTTCACTTACAGTAGGTGGAGTAGTGTTGTGTTTCACACAAGACTGCGAGAGATACCTTGTTTGTGGCGTTAATATCACCTGCCTGTAGCGACGAAACAGCTGAGTTCTGAGGCTGGTCCTCCCTAAGTAGTGTCGTGTTTTGGTCGTCACATGGCAGCTGAGGTCACTTTTTAGGAACGTCCTTGGCCAGTCCCGAACTTTCGAACGCCGTGGAAGAGTAATTGCACGGAGAGTTTTCTCAGGTGATCAGGTGGCGAATCGGCAGCTTGTATCCAGGGACAGTGTCTTCTTGCAGCAGCACGTCGCTGCCGTACGGTAATTCTCTCTTGGTCTTTCGTTTATACGGTAGAACTGAGATTTGGGGGAGCTGCTAGATGGCGAACATATCAGGCTATGGGCCTGGGATCACTGGCAGCGAAGCCATCGACAACTTGTACCGACCGTCCCGTTTCGTGCTGCTGGGGCGTATTTCAGTAGTCTCTCGTGCCTTCCGCTGCTGCATCCATGGCTGTTGGGCAAGCACACGGACTTCTTGGAAACGGATGAGTCGACCGCATCCCACGTGTTGTTTGGCTACTGTTGATTTACTGTGTTGTCCAGAAACCCTTACGGTCATGTTCCGACACGCAGGGGCTGATGGCACTCGCAGTTCTGCCAACACAGAAATGAATGCAACTACATCGGAGTTCTTAAACGCCTA
Source organism: Schistocerca nitens (assembly GCF_023898315.1). Lineage (NCBI taxonomy): Eukaryota > Metazoa > Arthropoda > Insecta > Orthoptera > Acrididae > Schistocerca > Schistocerca nitens. The sequence goes on from NC_064621.1 coordinate 563,251,128, forward strand.
TAGCGAGGAGAATATCTACGAAATCAATAGTGGACCTCAGAAAACCTCGAATTTTCCGGCCGCTCTGAAATCCCTTCGTAACACAGTCTTGAGTACAAGGTCACTGAAGCCTCTCACGTAAGGTAAATGAGCAATAGGGGAGATATTCTTCTTAGCTATGTCCCACAGTGCGCTGTTTGTTTTTACTGTATCCTTGGTATCGATTGCTGCTCTTTTAATTCATCTTGTAGTCTATCAGGGTGGTTTATCTTTCGTGACCTCTGGCTGTTCGCGTGCGTACGGTAACAACAGCGTTCTTTTGTTCTTAGTGATGAGGCGACTCTGCATGCTGATTTCTGTTGACGTGCATAATTGTTTTCCACGCCTTATGCTCTAGTTTTCAGCTAGATTTTTTGTATACTTCTGCATACAGAAAAGGGATCTCGTCGTCATTCTATACCTCCAGCGTCAACTGTTTTGACAGTAAGTGAGCAAGTTCACTGCAGTGAAATTAAGTCTTGGAGAGCAGCCCTCCCTGTATTCCTTTGGTACACCATACCTTATTGGTGGCACTGGAACTTTCGATGCCACCCTCTTAGTTGCCTCACGAGGAAACTTTATTGACTGGCGCTCATCTACTTTCGTCATCGTTATCGGATATGGTCAGGGCCAGAGCGTCAATTTCCTAAAGCAAAACGACGCAATAAAAATAATAATAATAAAAAAACTCAAGAAACTTGCCTTTAAAGATTAGAAGAGTAAATGTATAGCATTAGTGCAGATGCCCATTTACATCGGTAGATAAATGAACAGCATAATACGATCATTATCATAAAAACGCTAGCAGCATTTATTATTTTTTGTACTTAGTATAAATTTCATATTTACTAACAAAAACGCTAGCAGCATTTATTATTTTTTGTACTTAGTATAAATTTCATATTTACTAACAAAAGTAAATTAAAATATTATATTATAACGTCTTGATAAAAATAACACATTTTTTATATTTCACCGTTGCTGATGTGAAAATAAATTAAAATTGTATACAGACGAGTAAAATACCACTCGTTAAAAGAAGAAGAAACTTATATACATACATCGATATCGAGAAATTAACAGTTTTTTATTTTCTGTTTGATGTTTCGCTTTTATGTACACAATTTTGAGTTTATTGTGAATACGCGTTTTTTCATACAAATGTAATCTAAAAATATAACTTTTTAATTAAAAAATTATGATTCGATATTTGTTTGGTAACAGACCCATTTTTCAATAAATGTGCAATTTAAATAGAAGTAGGAAATTATACGCTAATAATGAAACATTTTTCCTTTATTTAAAAAAATAGAATAATTTTCCAGGACGATGGAGGACTTCAACTGGCACAACTACGTATGTCGTATGAAGAAGTGCGTTATTTTCAGTTTTTTATTTAAATTAAATTTCTCCTCGTTAATAAATTAAATGCTATGGAAAAATTTTCATGGTGTGGAAATGAAAAAAATTAACACCATGGTAAAATCTGTTTTGATGACTAGACGTTCCTTCACTGTTGAAAATTAATTTCTCCTTGGTTTGAAATCATTTGTGTCTATCTTCAGTCTAAAAATGGAACTTATGTTTCTTTGTAATTCCATGAATTCTGATTTTTGTCGATATCTTATCACCTAGACATCTATAGAAAGCGAAGTTTTTGTTTGTTGTGAATGAAAACGAGAAAAATAACCGTTCAATAAAATTCTTATCCTTCGTTTAACATTTTTCCTTTATGCCACCCTTTAACCTACTTTGAGTGCTTAAGTTACATTTAAAATACAAGCAACATAAAGGTTATAATTTTAAGTGTAAAATGCAAAGTAGAGGACTCAGCAATCTATACACCGGTCGTAATATCACACACACAGTGATACAGTGCTTAAAAGTATATGCTTTTAATTCAAATTATTATGATTTTGTATTTATTAATATTTCGTTTTTAATAAGTATGGAAATACAATAACAGTAAAAACCAAGCATTTCCTACGAGTGAGATTCTAACCAGCGAGTTCATCTACCGACAAACATAGCAATACTTCACTAATGTTTCTTAGTTAATAGCGCCAGAAAACCTTGTAATCTTCAAAGAAGTTATTTCCATTTTTATAAGTTTTTTATTTATTTATTTTTTAAACGTCACAATGCTTTAGTAAATTGATTTCTGGGCACTGACATTCAATTCCTATAAGTGTTAAGGAACTCGAAGAGAGTAGAGCATTCCGTAAGGTGCCCTTGCTCAGATGTTCATAAAATGACTAGGGTTGATTGCTTAAGAAACTCTAGCTGCACACTTGCTCTAAACACTCTGTTGAGGAGTGCATATCAGTCTTCTCGGGTTATCCGACCTTCGTGTTAGGTCTCTGCTGGACTCGATTTCTGCCCGTACCTTTCTGTGCACGCAGCTGCAGCCGCAGTGGGTACCGTGTTCACGTCTAGGAGAGCGACTGCCACAGTATCACCTCTCGCTTGGTGATAAGCGATTCGTGCTTCCCGGGCAGTGCATTTCTTCGTCAGTGTTGGCGCTAGGTCCGCGGAAGTGAAAGCCGTGGGCGAGGGGGGAGACAGAGTTTAGTGCGGCGACCAGCGGCCAATTACTCCGCTCTGCTGCGGCCGGCAGCCATTGTATTGTAATTAGCGCGTCACGTCAGGCCGGCTTATCTGACGACATGCAAATTCGTTCTGGCTAATGAAAACGCGGCCGCGCGGCCGGCTGGCTGGTGACCGGGGACACACGGCGCTTACCGTGCCGAGCGCCGCCGACCCCAGACACGCACTGCGGGGACAGTACGCAGCCGTGGCCAAGTAAAACCGTTCACTTTCTGCAGCCAGGTCGCCGCTCGTCGGCGGTGCTGTCGCCAAGATCCTTACAGGCCGCCAGACGCGCGTGGTACTGCAGGCCAAAAGCCTCTCCGCCGAGTCGAACTCAACCGCAAGTGGAGGATCTCTCAAGGGATCCCTTGAGCCCATGGTCGCAAAAGGCCAATGGTGTTTATGGAATTCTGTGCTCATATAATGTCTACTATGCAGCCACAATAGCGGCTGCTAATGCCAACAGACGGTGGAACTGGACGTATCCAATGGTGAGAACAGCATGAGGCTAAGGAGCGTAGTTGAATTGCTCAGTCGACGAGTAACTCACAACTATGCTACAGTGCTACGGGGTTGATACAAAGCACAGTAATGGCAACGATAGATAAAACAATCACTGCGTTATATCAACAAAGTTGCCAAAGTTGACATCTCGTCAGAAAGGCACCCAAGGAATTTCGCAGACTGAGAAACAAGTGTCAGAAGAAATATTAGCATGTCTGCATGATGAGTCTGTGGAACGTGTGGTGTCACATACGCTCGACTGCGCGGACAATTTACATGAGAAGAACTACAATGACGATACCTGCTTAATATGTGAAAGTGATACTGAAACAGATGTCGAGCCATGTAATTCATCATCCTTGTCGGACAGGAAGCCACAAATACCGTCTTCAGTGAAACGTAGTAAAGGACAATCGTTGTCCAAGGAGCCGGTACTAAATATAATTATGTACATGAAAAATCATCCGCAACATGGTAAATAATAATAAAAATAACAATAATAATTACAGATTTTGATTAAGTCCGCAGCAATATTACCGCGTAGTGCTTAAGAAAGACTAGGGATACTCAATGGAGGACAAGGCGCACTTGGTACAAAAGGTGGTGTTTGTGCGTTTCAAGGATGCTCGATACACTTTACAGGGGCCGGCCGGAGTGGCCGAGCGGTTCTAGGCGCTACAGTCTGGAACCGTGTGACCGCTACGGTCGCAGGTTCGAATCCTCCCTCGAGCATGCATGTGTGTTATGTCCTTAGGTTAGTTAGGTTTAAGTAGTTCTAAGTTCTAGGGGACTGATGACCTCAGAAGTTAAGTACCATAGTGCTCAGAGCCATTTGAAATATTTTTTGAACACTTTACAGGATAGTCCCCTACTACGTTATGCACATCGAATTGCGCGCCACATAGATAACAGTTATATCGAAGGAAGCAATGGATGGTTACATAACTTCAAACAGTGCTACCGAATTGGAAGCGTTAAGATAACGTGATTTTAAACAAAGCATCAACATCACGATGTGCTGCAAACTGCGGAATCGGCCCGAAGGTTCTTGGATGAGATAAACTTACTTATCCCATCGGTCAGTTAGAAATGAAAATATCTTCAACCAACCGGGATGTGAAGAGGAAAGGAACCCTGGAAACTGTAGGTAACAAAAAGAGTTGCATCAAACTCAACTTACATCAATGCCATAACGCATTCTATACAATTATGCCGACTGTTGATTTGGATCATAAATAGGCTGGGAAGTTATTTATTGTGCTGCGAGAAGTTGGAGGTACTCTCCCCTTGTGATTATTTCTCGTGTGAGTTATCTTGCAAGGTCATTAGGGAATGCTTACCTCACAGCAAACAAGAGTGGGAAAATGAGCGTACCAAAACTACAACAATGGTATGAGCACTGCGGCCAATTGCTTTAGAGCAAACTATACCTCCTGAAAGATGTGACATTGCAATTCATACCACCTGCAACCATCAGTGAAATGCAGCCTCTTCATGTTCGTTTTTTCTGTGCCTATAAAACATATAGTCACCCATCTGCAGCTATGCCTTGAAGGATAGCCAATTTTACGGTAAGCTCCAAGAAATATGGTCTCACATTTGCTTGTATGACGTCACATTCTGTCAGTTCTCGTCCACCCATTACAAAAATAACATTCTAGAAGCATTGTTTAAGAGTGAATACCTAGCTGAACGTCCTACACGGATTATAACTCTCAAGGAATTCGCCTTCGATCTTGATGGTGCGATACTTTGTAATCACTGTGGCACGCCATTTTTCGTTCGGTGTTCATGGTGCAAGTTGATGCTTTGTTTCGAACACTTCTTGAATGTCGACAATGTCCATTTCGTGAAGGTAATACATACACTATGTCATCAAAAGTATCCGGACACTTGGTTGAAAATTACTTACAGGTTCGTGGTGCCCTCCACCGGTAATGCCGGAATTAAATATGGTGCTGGCCCACCCTTAGCCTTGATGACAGCTTCCACTCTCGCAGGCATATAATCAGGTGCCGGAAGGTTTCTTGGGGAATGGCAGCCCATTCTTCACATAGTGTTGCACTGAGGACAGGTATCGATGTCGTTCGGTGAGGTATGGCACGATGTCGGTGTTTCAAAACATACCGAGGGTCTTTATAGGATTCAAGTCAGGACTGTGTGCAGGCCAGTTCATTACAGGGATGTTACTGTCGTGTAACCACTCCGCCACAGGCCGTGCATTGTGGACAGGTGCTCGATCGTTTTGAAAGATGATGCCGCCATTCCCGAAGTGCTCTTAAACAGTGGGAAGCAGGAAGATAGGCCTATGCGTTGATAGTGCCACGCAAAAAAAAAGGGGTGGAAGCCCCCTCCATGAAAAACACGACCACGCCATTACACCACCGCCACCGAAATTTTACTGTTGGCGCTATACACGCTGGCAGATGGCGTTCAACATACATTCGCTATACCCAGACCCTGCCATCGGATCGTCACATTGTGTTCCGTGATTCGTCACTCCACACAACGTTTTCCCACTGTTCACTGGCCCAGTGTTTACGCTCCTTACGCCAAGAGAGACGTCGTTTGGCATTTACCGGCGTGATGTGTGGCTTATGAGCAGTACTTGCACTGTATACTGATGCAGTTTGGAATTCCTGTGTGATGGTCTGGATACATGTGTGCCTATTACACATTCCGACCCTCTTCAACTGTCGGCGGTCTCTGTCAGTCAACAGACGAGGTCGGCCTGTACGCTTTTGTGCTGTACGTGTCCCTTCTTATTTCCATTTCACCATCACCTCGGAAACAGTGCACCTAGGGATGTTTTGGAGCGTGGAAATCTCGCGTACAGACGTATGACACAAGTGACACCCAATCACCTGACCACGTTCGAAGTCCGTGAGTTCCGCAGAGCGCCCCATTCTGCTCTCTCACGATGTCTAATGACTACTGAGGTCGCTGATATGGAGTACCTGGCACTAGATGGCAGCACCATGCATCTAGTATGAAAAACGTATGTTTATGGGGGTGTCCGGCTACTTTAGATCAAATAGTGTACATGCCATAGAGGACTGATTTCTGTACCTCTGGGTGTTCGTTTACTCTCACCCTCCTGGTACACATGGTGAACCATTAGCAGCTAATATTTTTCGTGTCATAATTGTTAACATAGTTCTTTCAAGTAAGTGTTACTGAAGACTGAACTTGCGACCTCGCACTGAAGGACTTGTCAGATAGACTGACGGGTCCTGGCGGATTTCTAGCCGGTCCAAAACTAGCCGCGCCGGGTCTCACCTTGCCCCTGTGTCGAGGACCCGACGTACTAGACCATCCGAGTTCTTGCAGACACGGCGCTTGGCTGGACGGAGAGCCATTCGGGAAATTATATCGCTCGTGTTTGTCAGAGTAGTTTTGCCTGGTGGAAACCTAGATGTTTCTTCTTTTTTCGGCAAATTTCATTTTTAGGCGGTATTTTCAAATTCATTGGTAGTTATGTAGACGCTTTTCGAACCAACATCTACTTTACGGTGCATGTGGGGTGGGGGTACCTTGCACCACTGCTAGTCATTCCGTTTGCTGTTTCACTCTCAAATACACCAAGGGAAACACGACTGACCGATAGAGATCAGAAACGTGGCGAATACAAGCCCAGTGTTGGGGGCTGCACAGATTAGAAATCAAGGGGCCACTGTTCTACACTCGCTTCCCCCTCCGTGCTGTAATACTGTGAGTATGACACGTGCATTGAGCTCTTGAACATCTATTTCTGATTCTAAATTGGAGGCAGTGAGAAAGGCTCTCGTCATAACGTCTTTCTCTTTTGATATTCTTTTCAAACAGACGTTTTTTAGTGTTCTTTTTGGGGCTCTGGTAAAACTTTTCCACCTGCTCCCTGTGCAACACTGTCTTTTTAATCAAATGTGTTTTTTCTCAATAACTGGCACACATTTCCTCTGAACTAGTGATATCACTACCAGTCTACTGCACAGACGTGTTCATGCCTGATTTTTTTTAACTTGTCGGCAAACTTTATACCCCATTTTTTGATGTTGTGTATAACTGGCCACATGTATATTTTACAAAACTCGCCCTCTTTTCCCAATGTTCAACATTGTACCACTGTTTATGGCCATCTTTGACATCCTCAATACAAGGACAGGAAGTGACGTTGGGTGGAGCGAGCAGTAGTGACTCAGTTTGAACTGCTTCCTTTGGCGGCGTCGGGCACTTTCAGATTTTTTAGGTAGTTTTTGTGTATTAGGTTTTCTTGCTGAAATAAGTAGTTAGTTTATCCGTTGCACGTGGCGAGCGAAAATCTTACGCTATTTTATTTTAGACCATTTCTCGAGAGAACCGAGCAAGTGTAACAGAACACGGACAGTTAGAGCGAGCACGGTACACACCAAATAGAGTCGAATCAGATAAAGTGACGAAGTGATGTATGGCAGTTGGCAGCAGTGGAGCACGTGCAGAGCGGTGGATCAGGCAAGGAAGGGAACGTCGAGTCAGCTGGCCACAGCTGTCTTCCCCTGCTCACCCACCATTTGGACCGGGGCCGACTACGGCGTGCAAAGCTCCACGCTCGCGGAGTGCGAGAGCCACGGCTCCGACTGTATCGCCTTTGCTCGTTCCTTATCCGGAAGTACTCGGTACAGAGCGACATTTCATTTACTGCTGGCGTGTGACATTTATCAGTTGCGACAACTTTCTTCAGTTCGGAAGAATCGTGGTGTCAGCGCCGTGTAGCCTTCGCTATTTGTATCTGGTGTGAAGGACGTTCACAGGTCCGCTGGATGTTTGCACAAACAGAAGCAGTCTAGTGATCGATAGTGAAAAGCCTTTAAAAATGAGTGGGAATCGCAGAAGAGAGTGATGAAAGTTCTCAAGATGTACACTACTGGCCATTAAAATAGCTACACCAAGAAGAAATGCAGACGATAAACGGGTGTTCATTGGACAAATATATTATACTACAACTGACGTGAGATTGCATTTTAACTCAATTTGGGTGCATAGATCCTGAGAAATCAGTATCCAGAACAACCACCTCTGGCCGTAATAACGGCCTCGATACGCCTGGGCATTGACTCAAACAGAGCTTTGATGGCGTGTACAGGTACAGCTGCCCATGCAGCTTCAACACGATACAAGAGTAGTGACTGGCGTATTGTGACGAGCCAGTTGCTCGGCCACCATTGACCAGACGTTTTCAATTGGCGAGAGATCCGGAGAATGTGCTGGCCAGGGCAGCAGTCGAACATTTTCTGTATCCAGAAAGGCCCGTACAGGACCTGCAACATGCGGTCGGGCATTATCCTGCTGAAATGTAGGGTTTCGCAGGGATCGAATGAAGAGTAGAGCCACGGGTCATAACACATCTGCAATGTAACGTCCACTCTTCAAAGTGCCGTCAATGCGAACAAGAGGTGACCGAGACGTGAAACCAATGGCACCCCATACCATCACGAGGGTGATACGCCAGTATGGCGATGACGAATACACGCTTCTAATGTGCGTTCACCGCGATGTCGCCAAAAACGGATGCGACCATCGTGATACTGTAAACAGAAAAACAGAACCTGGATTCATCCGAAAAAATGACGTTTTGCCATTCGTGCACCCAGATTCGTCGTTGAGTACACCATTGCAGGCGCTCCTGTCTGTTATGCAGCGTCAAGGGTAACCGCAGCCATGGTCTCCGAGCTGATAGTCCATGCTGCTGTAATCGTCATCGAACTGATTGTGCAGGTGGTTGTTGTCTTGCAAACGTCCCCATCTGTTGACTCAGGGATCGAGACGTGGCTGCACGATCCGTTATAGCCATGCGGATAAGATCCTTGTCATCTCGACTGCTAGTGATACGAGGCCGTTGGGATCCAGCACGGCGTTCCGTATTACCCTCCTGAACCCACCGATTCCACATTCTGCTAACAGTCATTGGATCTCGACCAACGCGAGTAGCAATGTCGCGATATGATAAACCGCAATCGCGATAGGCTGCAATCCGACCTTTATCAAACTCGGAAACGTGATGGTACGCATTTCTGCTCCTTACACGAGGCATCACAACAACGTTTCACCAGGTATCGCCGGTCAAGTGCTGTTTGTGTATGAGAAATCGGTTGGAAACTTTCCTTACGTCAGCACGTTGTAGGTGTCGCCACCGGCGCCACCCTTGTGTGAATGCTCTGAGAAGCTAATCATTTGCATATCACAGCATCGTCTTCCTGTCGGTTAAATTTCGCGTCTGTAGCACGTCATCTTCGTGGTGCAGTAATTTTAATGGCCACTGGTGTATTACTCAGTTGCGTAAGCTTTGGGTAGTGCAAAAAATGTCGTGCGGCTAGGGCCTCCCATCGGGTAGACCGGTCGCCTGGTGAAAGTCTTTGTAGTTGACGCCACTTCGGCGACTAGCGTGCCTATGGGGAGGAGATGATGATGATGAAGACAACACAACACCCAGTCCCTAAGTGGAGAAAATCTCCGACTCAGCCGGGAATCGAACCCGGGTCACTTTGCATGGAAATCAGTCGCGCGGAGCAGCTATCGAGGCGGTCGCGAAAGTGCAAATTTGCTGGGAAATGATATTACAATACTAACCAGTAACGATGTAAATATTTAGTTCTGAGTGAAAGTCCGAATAATTGCAACGATCGACAGACGGGATTCATTGTTCAGCTCATCAAGGAGTACTTTGTGTTAAATTTGCAGTCATGCAGCAGGTGAAAATACTGGCGGTATCAATAGCAAAATGTGTGATGTTACACGCGTTTGTCTAGTGTTAGTTCAACTGTTTTTGATGGAACTGAACGAGGAGTTTGCAGAATTTATACACTCGTATTACTGTAAAGTACGTTGGTTAAGTTAAGGGGCAAGTCTGCAACGATTTTCCGATTTAAAGTACGCTATTGTTGAATTCAGCAAGGAAAACGGAATGCACGAACATTAATTATAACAGGTGGAATGTCTTGCAGGCCGGCCGCGGTGGTCTAGCGGTTCTGGCGCTGCAGTCCGGAACCGCGGGACTGCTACGGTCGCAGGTTCGAATCCTGCCTCGGGCATGGGTGTGTGTGATGTCCTTAGGTTAGTTAGGTTTAAGTAGTTCTAAGTTCTAGGGGACTTATGACCTTAGATGTTGAGTCCCATAGTGCTCAGAGCCATTTGAACCATTTTTTTTTTGTCTTGCAGACCTCTCATTTTAAGTGGGCATGGCTGCACGCTGCCCACAGCCAGACACTGAAAGTTGAGAAACAACTTCTTTCTGATTTGATGGGGATACTTTTAAAAAGAAAATCGCTCTTTACAAAGGAGACCTTTTTTGAAACACAGTCCAGTTCCGTAAGCTCAGTGACGTTATAGAAAACACGAGGTTTGAAGAATTCATTGTGGCCTTGAAACAATTAAAAAGGTTTTGAGGACACAGTCACTCTTACATCTGCTTTCGAGCTGTTTTCCAGACCTATTGCCTTTAAAGTTGAAAGTGCCCTGCTCATGCGCAGATGTAACTGACTGACCTGCAAGAGGAATCCCGTTTTAATGGCAAATACTTTTACGTTAAAACTGTCCAGGATGTCTACATTGCTCTTCACAGGTAGAACTTTTTCAATTATGGAAATAAATGAGTTGTGATTACGTGGCAGCTGGAGTGCGAAACTCCGTGAAGTTGTCTGCTTCTGTTTGTATGCCGTTGGTTTGTACCAGATAAAAATTATGTCTCAAAAATAATTAAATAATACTGAAAAATTGTTTTGTTTGTAATTTATGTTGCCTAGAAATTTGAAATACAAAACCAAGTTATGTGCTATGCGACTGCACAGCCATTTAAACGCGGCTCGTTTGTAGTTTCACCCTGTCCCCCCTCCTGCCGCTCAGGCAGCATGGCGTGGAGATGGGAGAAGTGTGTGGCGAAGCTGTACGCTACGGCACTATTGCCCCTGGTCTACATAAAATACACTCTAGTCTCTCACCAATCAGACATATTTCTACATCACTTCAACTTCAGCAAACGTTTTGTCGTACCACGTCCCGAAATGTCCAGTTATGATGTCTTTCGTCAGAGATACTGGTAATATACATCATGTATATGTACATGATTACTCTGCTATTCAGAATAAAGTGCCTGGAAGAGGGATCAGTGGACCACATTCAACCTGTCTCTGTAACGTTCCAGCCCGCAGCTCGTGGTCTCACGCTCGCTTTCTCGTTTCCAGAGCATAGGGAGCCGGGTTCGATTCCCGGCGGGGTCAGGGATTTTCACCTGTCTCGACGTGACTGGGTGTTTGGGTTGTCCTCATCAGGTAATCATCATTCACGAAAGCGTTAAGATTGGACTGTGCAACGTTTGGGAATTTGTACGGGCGCTGATAACCGCGCAGTTGAGCGCCCCAAAAACCAAACATCATTATCATCATCTACCGTTCCACTATCGAAAGGCGCGGGAAAACTGAGCAATTAAATTTTCCTGTGCAAGCCCTGATATCTCGTATTTTATCGTGATGATAATTTCTCCCTACGTAGATGCCTGCCAACAGAATGTTTTCTGAATCGTAGGAAAAACTGGTGATTGAAATATCATGAGAAGATCCCGCGACGTGACTGGGTGTTTGGGTTGTCCTCATCAGGTAATCATCATTCACGAAAGCGTTAAGATTGGACTGTGCAACGTTTGGGAATTTGTACGGGCGCTGATAACCGCGCAGTTGAGCGCCCCAAAAACCAAACATCATGATCATCATCTACCGTTCCACTATCGAAAGGCGCGGGAAAACTGAGCAATTAAATTTTCCTGTGCGAGCCCTGATATCTCGTATTTTATCGTGATGATCATTTCTCCCTACGTAGATGCCTGCCAACAGAATGTTTTCTGAATCGTAGGAAAAACTGGTGATTGAAATATCATGAGAAGATCCCGCGCAACGAAAAGCGCCTTTGTTTCAATCATTGCCACTCCAATTCACGTATCATGTCTGTGGCACTATCTCCGCTATTTCGAGATAATACAAAACAAGCCGCCCTTCTCTGAACTTCTTCGATGTCACCCGTCACTCCCTCCTGACACGAATCCTACACAGCATGGCAATACTCGAGAATAAGGCGGACAAGCGTGGTGTAAGCAGTCTCTTTACTATAACTGTTGCATCTTCTAAGTGTTCTGCCAATGAATCGCAGTCTTTGGTTTTCTCTAACCACAACATTATCTATGTGATCGTTCCAATTTAGGTTATTTGTAAATGTATTCCCTAAGTATTTAGCTGAATTTACAGCCTTGTGATTTGTATGACTTATCGCGTAATAGTAATTTTGCGGATTTCTTTTAGTACTCATTTGAATAACTTCACACTTTTCTTTATTCAGGGTCAATTGACGCTTTTCAAACCACCAGATATCTTTTATAAATCATTTTGCAGTTCGTTTTGGTCATCTGATGACTTTACAAGACGGTAAATGACAACGTCATCTGCAGCGATTGAACTACTCAGATTGTCTCCTGTGTCGTTAATATGGAACTGTTGCATCAGCATACTCTGAAAGGAACCTGACTGGTACACAATCTTGACCAGAGGCCTTGCCTTTATTAAGTGATTTAAGCTGCTCTGCTACACCGAGGATATTTACTTCTATGTTTCGCATCTTGGCAGTTGTTCTTGACTGGAATGCAGGAATACTTACTTCGTCTACTTTGGTGAAGGAGTTCCGAAAAAAGTGACTACAGCTTTGTTATCGCGCAGTGACGCTATTGACTGCGTCTTGCCACTGGTATGCTTTATGTATGACCAGAATCTCTTTGGGTTTTCTGCCAGATTCCTAGACAGAGTTTCGTTGTGGAAATTACTAAAGACATCTCGCATTAAAGTACGAGCTATATTTCGAACTTCTGCAAAATTTTGCCAATCTTGGAGGTTTTGCGTTCTTTTAAATATGGCATGCCTTTTTCGTTGGTTCTGCAACAGCGATCTAACCAGTTTTGTGTACCATGGGGGATCAGTACCATTACTTATTATGTGGTATATATTTCTCAATTGCCGTCTATACTAGCTCTTTGAAAACATTCCACATCTTTTCTACGCTTACGTGATCAGATCGGAAGGAGTGGGGACTGTCTCTTAAAAAGGCGTTAAGAGCATTTTTATCAGCTTATTTAAACAGATGTAATTTGCATTTCTCTTTGATGGTTGTGGGTGTTACGGTATTCAGCCCAGCAGCAACTGCCTTGTGGTCACTAATCACTGTATCCGTCATCATGCTCCCTATTAGTCCAGGACTATTTGTTGCTAGGAGGTCAAGTATGCTTTCGTAACCATTTACGCTTCGAGTGGGCTCATGAACTACTCGTAATTGTTCAAAATAATTTTCTGAGAAAGCATTTAGTACAATTTCGGATGACGTTTTAAACGTATAATTTTTCCAGCATATCCAGGGTAAATGAAAGTCACCACCGACTATAATTGTGTGAGTGGGGTTCCTTTTTGAAATGAAACTCAGGTTTTCTTTGAACTATTCAGCAACTTTATCTTGTGAGTCGGGGTGTCGTTAAAACGATCCAGTTATTGGGCAAATCAAGAAAATATATATATGGCTCAAATGGCTCTGAGCACTATGGGACTTAACATCTGAGGTTATCAGTCCCCTAGACTTAGACTTAGAATTAACATCGAGTATAGATTTAAGTGTCAGGAAAGCGTTTCTGAATGTATTTGTATGGAGTGTAGCCATGTATGGAAGTGAAACATGGACAATAACCAGTTTGGACAAGAAGAGAATAGGAGCTTTTGAAATGTGGTGCTACAGAAGAATGCTGAAGATAAGGTGGGTAGATCACGTAACTAATGAGGAGGTATTGAATAGGATTGGAGAGAAGAGAAGTTTGTAGCACAACTTGACTAGAAGAAGGGATCGGTTGGTAGGACATGTCCTGAGGCATCAAGGGATCACAAATTTAGCATTGGAGGGCAGCGTGGAGGGTAAAAATCGTAGAGGGAGAATTGGTTCAAATGGCTCTGAGCACTATGGGACTCAACTGCTGTGGTCATAAGTCCCCTAGAACTTAGAACTACTTAAACCTAACTAACCTAAGGACAGCACACAACACCCAGCCATCACGAGGCAGAGAAAATCCCTGACCCCGCCGGGAATCGAACCCGGGAACCCGGGCGTGGGAAGCGAGAACGCTACCGCACGACCACGAGATGCGGGCGTAGAGGGAGACCAAGAGATCAATACACTAAGCAGATTCAGAAGGATGTAGGTTGCAGTAGGTACTGGGAGATGAAGAAGGTTGCACAGGATAGAGTAGCATGGAGGGCTGCATCAAACCAGTCTCAGGACTGAAGACCACAACAACAACAGACTTAGAATTACTTAACTTTAAAGGACATCACACACATCCATGCCCGAGGCAGGCTTCGAACATGCGACCGTAGCAGCATCGCAGTTCCGGACTGAAGCGCCTAAACACAGCGGCCGGCAATATATTTCTATGTAGGGTGTTTGGAATCACCTGAGAGACACCTTAGGGAGACGACAGATCGGCCGATGTGCCCTGAGGCTGACCTCACGTGTCTGGATTTCTTCCTCCAGTGGCATATGAAGCAGCCGGTGTGTGAAACCATCGTGGACAATGAAGATCTTGTCGCTACAGCTGCTGTCGCTTATGGTGCCATGGCGGACATGCCAGGAATCTTCGAACGGACACGACAGTCAATGGTCCGACAATGTACTAGGTGCACACAGGACGATGGCCATGCATTCGAGCAGTTCCTGTGAAGGCCAGTGCTGTAATTAGCGTGCTAAATTATCTTCTGTGTAAGTAGTCCTTTGCATCGAAATGGCCATCACGTACCACAGCTAAACATATTTGTTTTAATGCTCTCTACCTCCTGCAGTAATCTGAAAATTGTTTCGGAACACCCTTCTTACTTAACGATTATTATAAGATCATTAGTAACGCCAAGAGCTCCAGTTTCGCACTCTAATTCTGTGGTAAGACACACATGGAACTGGTGGTTCGGAATCACATTATTCCAGTACATTAGAGAAAAACCAAATAAATTTTAACACTATTAGTGTAAGTATGCATACTGATAGAAAAACAACTAACTCATGAGTCACTCATAGATGTACACCCGGATCAGAATAAAATGATCGGCAGTTGTTTACAAAAGAACTCCCACAGCGACACACAACCGGATAACTAGCTTGGTCGCCCTTTCTGCTTTGTTCGCGATTGCCACATTACTTTCCGGATGACAATTACGTCATTATAGTCATTCGTTTTCGTCACGTGATTTGTTTCTTTGTGCTGATTTCCCTTGAAATACGCAAGACAATGTCTGCAGCTAAAGCTAAAGTGAGCTATCTCTACATCCACACTTACGTGACTACTCTGCAGTTCTCAGTTAAATACCTGGCAGAGGGTTCATTGCACCACATTTAAGCTACTTTTCTACCGCTCCACCCTCGAACAGCGTGAGGGAAAAACGAACACTTAAATCTTTCCGTGGGAGCTCTTACGTCTCTTATTCTGATGATAATTTCTGCCTAAGTAGCTGGGCGCTAACGAAGAATTTTCACACTCGCGGAGAAAGTTGGTGACTGAAATTTCATGTGTAGTTCCACCTCTGGCGAATATCGTCTTTCTTTTAATGACTGATTCCCCAATTTTGATTGAATCTAACAATGCAGCTGGACTCTCAGTATTAATTGTAATTAGGTATCAATACGAAAGGATCTTCTTTAAGCAAATCTCTATCATCATGTGGTACAGTAGTTGAAACATGTGGGCTCCCAAATTCTTTCTTCAGTGGAATAACATATCGTGCGACAACTGCAGTCATATCTCTGCCGAAGAGGGGTATAATTAACAGAGCTGTATGTTGTTGTTGTTGTCGTTGTTGTGGTCCTCAGTTCCGAGACTGGTTTGATGCAGTTCTCCATGCTACTCTATCCTGTGCAAGCTTCTTCATCTCCCAGTAACTACTGCAACCTACATCTTTCTGAATCTGCTTAGTGGATTCAGCCCTTGGTCTCCCTCTACGATTTTTACCCTCCACGCAGCCCTCCAATATTAAATTGGTGATCCCTTGATGCCTCAGAGCATGTCCTACCAACCGATCCGTTCTTCTAGTCAAATTGTGCCACAAACTTCTCTTCTCCCCAATCCTATACAATATCTCCTCATTAGTTATGTGATCTACCCATCTAATCTTAAGCATCCTTCTGTAACACCACATTTCGAAAGCTTCTATTCTCTTCTTGTCCAAACTATTTATCGACCATGTTTCACTTCCATACATGGCTACACTCCATACAAATACTTTCAGAAACGACTTCCTGACACTTAAATCTAAACCCGATGTTAACAAATTTCTCTTCTTCAGAAACACTTTCCTTGCCACTGCCAGTCTACATTTTATATCTTCTCTACTTCGACCATCATCAGTTATTTTGCCTCCCAAATAGCAAAACTCCTTTACTACTTTAAGTGTCTCATTTCCTAATCTAATTCCCTCAGCGTCACCCGACTTCAAAATGGTTCAAATGGCTCTGAGCACTATGGGACTCAACTGCTGTGGTCATAAGTCCCCTAGAACTTAGAACTACTTAACCCTAACTAACCTAAGGACAGGACACAACACCCAGCCTTCACGAGGCAGAGAAAATCCCTGACCCCGCCGGGAATCGAACCCGGGAACACGGGCGTGGGAAGCGAGAACGCTACCGCACGACCACGAGATGCGGGCTCACCCGTCTTAATTCGACTACACTCCATTATCCTCGTTTTGCTTTTGTTGACGTTCATCTTATATCCTCCTTTCAAGACACTATCCATTCCGTTCAGCTGCTCTTCCTTTGCTGTCTCTGACAGAATTACAATGTCATCGTCGAACCTCAAAGGTTTTATTTCTTCTCCATGGATTTTAGTACCTACTCCGAACTTTTCTTTTGTTTCCTTCACTGCTTGCTCAATATACAGATCGAATAACATTGGGGAGAGGCTAAAACCTTGTCTCACTCCCTTCCCAACCACTGCTTCCCTTTCGTGACCCTCAACTCTTATAACTGCCATCTGGTTTCTGTACAAATTGTAAATAGCCTTTCGCACACTGTATTTTACCTTGTCACCTTCAGCATTTGAAAGAGAGTATTCCAGTCAACATTGTCAAAAGCTTTCTCTAAGTCTACAAATGCTAGAAACGTAGGTTTGCCTTTCCTTAATCTTTCTTCTAAGATATGTCGTAGGGACAGTTTTGCCTCACGTGTTCCAACATTTCTACGGAATCCAAAATGATCTTCCCCGAGGTCGGCTTCAGATAGTTTTTTCCATTTGCCTGTAAAGAATTCGCGTTAGTATTTTGCAGCTGTGACTTATTAAACTGATAGTTCGGTAATTTTCACATCTGTCAACACCTGCTTTGGTTCAAATGGCTCGGAGCACTATGGGACTTAACATCTATGGTCATCAGTCACCTCGAACTTAGAACTACTTAGATCTAACTATCCTAAGGACATCACACAACACCCAGTCATAACGAGGCAGAGAAGATCCCTGACCCCGTCGGGAATCGAACCCGGGAACCCTGGTGTGGGAAGCGAGAACGCTACTGCACGATCACGAGCTGCGGACGACAACACCTGCTTTCTTTTGGATTGGAATTATTATATTTTTCTTGAAGTCTGAGGGAATTTCGCCTGTCTCATATATCTTGCTCACCAGATGGTAGAGTTTTGTCAGGACTGGCTCTCCCAAGGCTGTCAGCAGTTCTAGTGGAATGTTGTCTACTCCCGGGGCCTTGTTTCGACTTAGGTCTTTCAGTGCTCTGTCAAACTCTTCGCGCAGCATCCAATGTCCCATTTCATCTTCATGTACCTCCTCTTCCATTTCCATAATATTGTCCTCAAGAACATCACCTTTCTGCTTTCCCTTCTTTGCTTAGAACTGGGTTTCCATCTGAGCTCTTGATATTCATGCAAGTGGTTCTCTTTTCTCCAAAGGTCTCTTTAATTTTCCTGTAGGCAGTATCTATCTTACCCCTCATGAGATAACCCTCTACATCCTTGCATTGGTCTCTAGTCATCCCTGCTTAGCCATTTTGCAGTTCCTGTCGATCTCATTTTTGAGACGTTTGTATTCCTTTTTGCCTGCTTCACTTTCTGCATTTTTGTATTTTCTCCTTTCATCAATTAAATCAGTATCTCTTCTATTACCCAAGGATTTCTACTAGCCCTCGTCTTTTTACCTATTTGATCCTCTGCTGCCTTCACTATTTCATTCCTCAAAGCTACCCATTTTTCTTCTACCGTATTTCTTTCCCCCATTCCTGTCAATTGTTCCCTTATGCTCTCCCTGAAACCTCTGGTTCTTTCAGTTTATCCAGGTCCCATCTCCTTGAATTCCCATTTTTTTGCAGTTTCTTCAGTTTTAATCTACAGTTCATAACCAATAGATTGTGGTCAGAGTCCACATCTGCCCCTGGAAATGTCTTACAATTTAAAACCTGGTTCCTAAATCTCTGTCTTACCATTATATAATCTATCTAAAACCTGTCAGTATCTCCAGGCTTCTTCCACGTATACAACCTTCTTTTACGGTTCTTGAACCAAGTATTAGCTATGATTAAGTTGTGCTCTGTGAAAAATTTTACCAGGCGGCTTCCTCTTTCATTTCTTCCCACCAATCCATGTTCTGCTACTACGTTTCCTTCTCTCCCTTTGCCTACTACCGAATTAGTCACCCATGACTATTAAATTATCGTCTCCCTTCACTACCTAAATAATTGCTTTTATTTCATCATACATTGCTTCAATTTCTTCGTCATCTGCAGAGCTAGTTGGCATATAAACTTGTACTACTGTAGTAGGCGTGGGCGTCGTGTCTATCTTGGCCACAATAATGCGTTCACTATGCTGTTTGTAGTAGCTTACCCGCACTCCTATTTTTTTTATTCATTATTAAACCTACTCCTGCATTACCCCTATTTGATTTTGTATCTATACCCCTGTATTCGCCTGACCACAAGTCTTGTTCCTCCTGCCACCGAACTTCACTAATTCTCACTATATCTAACTTCAACCTACCCATTTCCCTTTTTAAATTTTCTAACCTACCTGCCCGATTAAGGGATCTGACATTCCACGCTCCGATCAGTAGAACGCCAGTTTTCTGTCTCCTGATAACGACGTCCTCTTGGTCAGTCCCCGCCCGGAGATCCGAATGGGGAACTATTTTACCTCCGGGGCTGTATAGCTTATTAAAAATATCGCCAAAAACTGTTTTAGTAAACACTGTATGATCGATAAGCAGGCACTTGATGCTAAAGAAAACACCGCCTAGTTATTGGAATGCTCTTGAGAGAATTAAAATCATTATCTTCGTAAATCTCGACTACTAAGAAATCGTTTATTCAAAATACTGCGTGAGGACGTGACAAGTGTGCATACGCAGCTAGTTATATTTGTAAATAATAGATTTCAGCTCTCAGTCATCCTTTTGAAATTTTATTGGCAGATCTAGATTTCAGCTAGAAACTAGCCATCCTCAATGCACTACCATTTTTGATTAATGCATGTAATGCCTGTTGGTCGGGCTTCATTCACAGTTCATTGAACTGTGAATTGTGCATTGAGGACGGCTAGATTCTAACTGAATTCCAGATCTGCAATAAAATTTCAGAAGGACGACTGATAGCTGAAATCTATTATTTACAAGTCAATAACAGTCGCTGCGTGCAACAGCCTCGGAATGGAGGGTAACCTAGCTAGTTGTTAAGGTTAGTATCTCGGAAACAAATTAACCTGCATTTCTTGCTTGACGGAAGAGGTGCATGTTTTCCTTTAAGAAAAGTGTTTCGAACTGAATTATTGATTATTTGGTACAGAATGGCTGCTTGCAATTACTCGTTTAAGAGACGTCTTTAACAAGATCAGTAGCAAGTTACCTTAATTTAATCGGTCAGGGCAAAGTAGTTACTGGTCACGAAATAACTCTTGCCTCTAAAAACTTTGAATGCGCTCAAGAGAGAGAGATGCTTGCTCCCAACAACGAAAGGCGGTTTCGTGGAGCAAAGGGTTGAGGTAGGAGAGAGATTTATTGAAAATGTTATTCAATACTTGAAGGATCTGAATGGATCTTCTAATCAATATTTTCTAATTGAACAGCAGATTAAATAACAGAATAAATCGTAGATTACATACCGTTTTATTGTCAATGCACAACGTTCGACCATGTCAGCAGAAGAATACAAAACTTTTATGAAACTGACATTTGATTCATCGTTGGAAGAAAACCTTAAATTAATGTCGTTAGCGTAATTCTAGTAGAATTTAAAATGTATATTCAACAGGGGCGAATGTAATTCTTGGTTCTCTTAATATTTGCAACTATGGAGGGTATTCCTGCAAACATGTAATACAATGTACTACCAGATGTTTTGCGCACAGTCATAACTGCACCACTGAGTGCACTACCCCTGTCAGTGTTGACCAATCGTTTTGCATCCATGGTTCCACACATCAACACCTGTCTTGCTGCCAAGGTGAGAGAATTAATGGCTTGCTCTTGCCAACATACTTGGAGGTATTAACCAACCTAAAAAGATACCACTCCTAACAGCTATAATTAATAGCCTACAAATGAAGTAAATACTGATGCAATGTTGTTCTGTCACTAATAAAAATATCTGCATTTATACCCCCAACAACCCACATACACTCCTGGAAATGGAAAAAAGAACACATTGACACCGGTGTGTCAGACCAACCATACTTGCTCCGGACACTGCGAGAGGGCTGTACAAGCAATGATCACACGCACGGCACAGCGGACACACCAGGAACCGCGGTGTTGGCCGTCGAATGGCGCTAGCTGCGCAGCATTTGTGCACCGCCGCCGTCAGTGTCAGCCAGTTTGCCGTGGCATACGGAGCTCCATCGCAGTCTTTAACACGGGTAGCATGCCGCGACAGCGTGGACGTGAACCGTATGTGCAGTTGACGGACTTTGAGCGGGGGCGTATAGTGGGCATGCGGGAGGCCGGGTGGACGTACCGCCGAATTGCTCAACACGTGGGGCGTGAGGTCTCCACAGTACATCGATGTTGTCGCCAGTGGTCGGCGGAAGGTGCACGTGCCCGTCGACCTGGGACCGGACCGCAGCGACGCACGGATGCACGCCAAGACCGTAGGATCCTACGCAGTGCCGTAGGGGACCGCACCGCCACTTCCCAGCAAATTAGGGACACTGTTGCTCCTGGGGTATCGGCGAGGACCATTCGCAACCGTCTCCATGAAGCTGGGCTACGGTCCCGCACACCGTTAGGCCGTCTTCCGCTCACGCCCCAACATCGTGCAGCCCGCCTCCAGTGGTGTCGCGACAGGCGTGAATGGAGGGACGAATGGAGACGTGTCGTCTTCAGCGATGAGAGTCGCTTCTGCCTTGGTGCCAATGATGGTCGTATGCGTGTTTGGCGCCGTGCAGGTGAGCGCCACAATCAGGACTGCATACGACCGAGGCACACAGGGCCAACACCCGGCATCATGGTGTGGGGAGCGATCTCCTACACTGGCCGTACACCACTGGTGATCGTCGAGGGGACACTGAATAGTGCACGGTACATCCAAACCGTCATCGAACCCATCGTTCTACCATTCCTAGACCGGCAAGGGAACTTGCTGTTCCAACAGGACAATGCACGTCCGCATGTATCCCGTGCCACCCAACGTGCTCTAGAAGGTGTAAGTCAACTACCCTGGCCAGCAAGATCTCCGGATCTGTCCCCCATTGAGCATGTTTGGGACTGGATGAAGCGTCGTCTCACGCGGTCTGCACGTCCAGCACGAACGCTGGTCCAACTGAGGCGCCAGGTGGAAATGGCATGGCAAGCCGTTCCACGGGACTACATCCAGCATCTCTACGATCGTCTCCATGGGAGAATAGCAGCCTGCATTGCTGCGAAAGGTGGATATACACTGTACTAGTGCCGACATTGTGCATGCTCTGTTGCCTGTGTCTATGTGCCTGTGGTTCTGTCAGTGTGACCATGTTATGTATCTGACCCCAGGAATGTGTCAATAAAGTTTCCCCTTCCTGGGACAATGAATTCACGGTGTTCTTATTTCAATTTCCAGGAGTGTAGTTGCTTATACCTTCTCTTCTTATATGCGACAAAAAATAAATATCGCAACAGACGTGATGCTGAACCTCCTATGAGAATTTAGCTTTCACCCGTAAAGCCTAATATTAAGTGTATCTGCCAAAATTGGAACCAATACACCTCGTTGCCTGCTAATCCTCTTATATGAGTTTTATTTTTCTCCTCATTTCCTTTTTTGCTTCACAATTCAGGTGTGGAGTTGCCTTTGAAGGCTTAGCATGAAAAATGCGACGACGCAGATTATATACAATAGAGAGTGGATGGCGCGTGCTTGCATATTTGACGTTTCTCACTTTCCAGTTTCCGATGTTTCTGCTCGAAATGTAAAACAGCAGCTGAGGCAGACGTGCAGCAGTCTGCTGTGGCACATCCTCGGGTCAGTGTTTAGACTCTTTAAGTTATTCTTGAATCGTTCCTTATAGGGCTTCTTCAGAGAACAAACATGAGGCCTTCTGGCTGTGTTCACTTTATCGGGCAAGTCTGTTGTTTCCAATCCGTTGGAGGAACCCTCTAGTTTCTTAAGTTCACGGCGATACAGCTAACAGCTTTAGCAAGCATAGAGCAGGATAGAAGCAACAACTGCTCGATAAACCATTAGTTCGGTGGGTAACGTCGAATTTTTATTCTGGAAGATTCGATGAGTGAGACGTCCAAAAGCAACACTTAATCACCACACATTCTGTTCACCAAGTCCTTTCCCCATGATAAGTCAGTTGATGATCTGCTTATTCCAAAGGTGGATCCTGAAACAGTTCCAGAAGTTGACTGTGCGAGAAGCTTTGGTTTTGGATAGTGATGTTCAGGTAAAACCGTTCCTATTCACTACTGAAGCAATTTACAGGTAGCTGAAACTCTGCTGTTGTGTAAGTTGGAGATGCACTGTCGTCTGCATATTGCAGGTGAGACTAGTGACCCAATACTATTACTCAACACATTAAAATTGAAATTTAAAAGCCCTGAGTGGTGGTATGGCCTTGAATTTAAGTTAGTTTAATAGATTTTGGGTTAATTTTGAAACTACTTTTGAAACAAATAAATATTATTTGAAACTGTTATTTTTGGTTGCAAATAACGCATCTATAGAATTTTGCATGAAGAATACACTACAGAAATATACCAGGGGTTCCCCGATAAAAGAGGACATTAAAAAGGGTTTCACTTAAGAAACACTGGAGTAGTTTGAACAACAGAGCTTGCTGTTTGCACGCCGAGACAGCTGAACCTCAGCCCGCCCCGACTTCGTCACCAGTGATCCTCGACTGAATGTATCGCGTCAGTGTTCGGAGACGGTTCCCAGTTCGTGTTCCTTTTGCTGGAAATTTCGGCTCGTCGTACTTGTACGGGTTTTGTCAGTGATGGAGTGGTATAAAACGGAGAAGAGTTTTAACTCCTAGCCACGCATTTGTTTTACGACGGACAGCGCAGCGTTGCCCGGAGCTGACAAAAACCGTGAGAAGGCGTCGCCGCGGGGCGCCGGGTGGTGGCGTCGGCGCCAGGCTCCAGCCGGCGTCTCCAGCTGCGGTCGGTGGGGTGCCTGGAGCTGGAACGCCTGCTTTACTGCCTCGCTGCTTAACTTACCGTCACCGGACAGGTTACCTGCCTGCAGACAGACTAGCCCAAGCTCGGCTCATTTTACTCGAAAAATACTTCGTGCTACGTGAAATGTTCTCGTAATGCGCTGTAATGCAAGGCGTATATAAAAAGTCCTACGAATCTTATAACACTGAAACTTCTAATCGCATTCCGCTGATCTACATCTACATGTACATACACTCCTGGAAATTGAAATAAGAACACCGTGAATTCATTGCCCCAGGAAGGGGAAACTTTATTGACACATTCCTGGGGTCAGATACATCACATGATCACACTGACAGAACCACAGGCACATAGACACAGGCAACAGAGCATGCACAATGTCGGCACTAGTACAGTGTATATCCACCTTTCGCAGCAATGCAGGCCGCTATTCTCCCATGGAGACGATCGTAGAGATGCTGGATGTAGTCCTGTGGAACGGCTTGCCATGCCATTTCCACCTGGCGCCTCAGTTGGACCAGCGTTCGTGCTGGACGTGCAGACCGCGTGAGACGACGCTTCATCCAGTCCCAAACATGCTCAATGGGGGACAGATCCGGAGATCTTGCTGGCCAGGGTAGTTGACTTACACCTTCTAGAGCACGTTGGGTGGCACGGGATACATGCGGACGTGCATTGTCCTGTTGGAACAGCAAGTTCCCTTGCCGGTCTAGGAATGGTAGAACGATGGGTTCGATGACGGTTTGGATGTACCGTGCACTATTCAGTGTCCCCTCGACGATCACCAGTGGTGTACGGCCAGTGTAGGAGATCGCTCCCCACACCATGATGCCGGGTGTTGGCCCTGTGTGCCTCGGTCGTATGCAGTCCTGATTGTGGCGCTCACCTGCACGGCGCCAAACACGCATACGACCATCATTGGCACCAAGGCAGAAGCGACTCTCATCGCTGAAGACGACACGTCTCCATTCGTCCCTCCATTCACGCCTGTCGCGACACCACTGGAGGCGGGCTGCACGATGTTGGGGCGTGAGCGGAAGACGGCCTAACGGTGTGCGGGACCGTAGCCCAGCTTCATGGAGACGGTTGCGAATGGTCCTCGCCGATACCCCAGGAGCAACAGTGTCCCTAATTTGCTGGGAAGTGGCGGTGCGGTCCCCTACGGCACTGCGTAGGATCCTACGGTCTTGGCGTGCATCCGTGCGTCGCTGCGGTCCGCTCCCAGGTCGACGGGCACGTGCACCTTCCGCCGACCGCTGGCGACAACATCGATGTACTGTGGAGACCTCACGCCCCACGTGTTGAGCAATTCGGCGGTACGTCCACCCGGCCTCCCGCATGCCCACTATACGCCCTCGCTCAAAGTCCGTCAACTGCACATACGTTTCACGTCCACGCTGTCGCGGCATGCTACCAGTGTTAAAGACTGCGATGGAGCTCCGTATGCCACGGCAAACTGGCTGACACTGACGGCGGCGGTGCACAAATGCTGCGCAGCTAGCGCCATTCGACGGCCAACACCGCGGTTCCTGGTGTGTCCGCTGTGCCGTGCGTGTGATCATTGCTTGTACAGCCCTCTCGCAGTGTCCGGAGCAAGTATGGTGGGTTTGACACACCGGTGTCAATGTGTTCTTTTTTCCATTTCCAGGAGTGTACATACACTCCAAGCCGCCGTATGGTCCGTGGCGGAGTGTAGCCCGTACCACTACTGGTCATTTCCTTTCCTGTGCTTCTTCATATTTTAGCGACGCAGTATTATTATTACAGCGACGCAGTGATTGTTTCATAAAACTTCGAGCATGCAGCCGCATAAATTCATGCGACTGCGCGTCCGAAATTTTATAGGACAATTGCTTTCCTGTTGGGCCTGGGAAATACGACTGCCTGTATACCCCCACACGATTCCTAAGTTCTGTTGTCTCAACTACGTGGTCCTTACCCGAAGTGTATGTCGGCGGCAGCTGAATCGTTCTGCACTCACCTTCAAATATCGGATGACTAAACTTTCTCGATAGTGTTCCGCCTTCCATCCAGGGATTCCCATTTGCTTTCACGAATCATCTCTGCAATACTTGCGTGCTGATCGAACCTACTAGTAACAAATCTAACAGGCCGCATCTGAATTGCTTTGATTTCTTCCTTTAATCCAGCCTGCTGGGTCTCCCAAACAGTAGAGGAGTACGCAAGAATGGGCCGCACTAATCTTCCACACGCTACCCTGTTTACAAATCAACCGCACTTCCCTAAAATTCTCCCAATAAATCTAAGTCGACCATTTGCCCTTTCCACTATAGTGTTCGTTCCATTTTGTAACGCTTTGGAATGTTACTCCTAGGTATTTGAATTACGTGTCTGTTCCAGACAGTACACACCTAAAGCTGTATTCCAACAATTCAGGTTAGTTTTTCCCTACTCACCTACATTAGCGTACACTTTTCCTGCCCCCACTCAATACACCCCACCACTCCCCTCAGGCAGAAGACCAGGTTATTCTAGAGCGTGCTTCGCTTGCGTTTTTAGCCATTGACTTGCAAATATTTATTGTAATTTCCTTTTAGTACGTTCGTATGACAGTAGTTTTTATGACTCTGTGACATTGAGCGTTACAGTTTGTATTTACCAGGTTAAGAAAACAGAGTAAAAAATTTTTGTTACCGAATTAATAGTTGCAAAAGTATTCAGATAAGTACTGGTTACAAATTGATAAAATTAAATGAAAATTTTGTTGCTGAACAGTTGGGTAGATAAAAAAAAAGAAACAATCTCGTGTGTTAGAACGTATACAAATCAACAAACAGACGAAAATTGTAAGTAGGATTGGGTTATATACTTACGCCAGACTTTAATCTACCTAGACTTGAGGAGGGATTATACACACAATGTCTTAGTTACATTTAGTTAACATATGCTTAATACAGAGACATAGTGTTAGAAACCTTGGTGTTTAGAGTTTTAGAAATATGGGTGTTTGGTAGGGACAATAGAACACTACTGGACATTAAAATTGCTACTGCAAGAAGAAATGCAGATGATAAACGGGTATTCATTGGACAAATATATTATATTAGAACTGACATGCGGTTACATTTTCACGCAATTTGGTTGCGTAGATCCTGACAAATCAGTGCCCAGATCAACTACCTCTGGCCGCAATAACGGCCTTTTCACGCAGTTTTGGTGCATAGATCCTAAGAAATCAGTACCCAGAACAACTACCTCTGGCCGTAATAACGGCCTTGATACGCTTGGGGATTGAGTGAAACAGAGCTTGGATGGCTTGTACAGGTACAGCTGCCCATGCAGCTTCAACACGATAACACAGTTCATCAAGAGTAGTGAATGGCGTATTGTTACGAGCCAGCTGCTCGTCCACCATTGACCAGACGTTTTCAGTTGGTGAGAGATGTGTAGAATGTGCTGCCCAGGGCAGCAGTCGAACATTTTCTGTGTCCAGAAAGGCCCGTACAGGACCTGCAACATGCGGTCGCGCATTATCCTGCTGAAATGTAGGATTTCGCAGGGATCGAATGAAGGATAGAGCCCATACCATCACGCCGGGTGATACGCCAGTATGGCGATGACGAATACACGCTTCCAATGTGCGTTCACCGCGATGTCGACAAACACGGATTCGACCATCATGATGCTGTAAACAGAACCTGGATTCATCCGAAAAAATGACGTTTTGCCAGGTTCATCTTTGAGTGCACCATCGCAGGCGCTCCTGTCTGTGATGGAGCGTCAAGTGTAACCGCAGTCATGGTCTCCGAGCTGATAAATCCACGCTGCTGCAAGCGTCGCCGAACTGTTCGTGCATTTGGTTGTTGTCTTGCAAACGTCCCCATCTGTTGACTCAGGGATCGAGACGTAGCTGCACGATGCGTTACAGCCATGAGGATAAGATGCCTGTCATCTCGACTGCTAGTGATACGAGGCCGTTGGGATCCGGCACGGCATTCCGTAGTACCCTCCTGAACCCACCGATTCTATATTCTGTTAACAGTCATTGGATCTCGACCAACGCGAGTAGCAATGTCGCGATACGATAAACCGCAATCGCGATAGGCTACAATCCGACCTTTATCAAAGTCGGAGACGTGTTGGTAAACATTTCTCCTCCTTGCAGGAGGCATCACAACAACATTACATCAGGCAACCACAGTCAAGTGCTGTTTGTTTATGAGAAATCGGTTAGAAACTTTCTTCATGTCAGCACGTTGTAGGTGTCGCCACCGGCGCCAACCTTGTGTGAATGCTCTGAAAAGCTACTCATTTGTATATCACAGAATCTTCTTCCTGTGGGTTAAATTTCGCGTCTGTAGCACGTCATCTTCGTGTTGTAGCAATTTTAATGGCCAGTAGTATATAATTACGATGGGAGTTCGATAAGTAATGGAACACTTTTTTTCTGAAAGCAGATTGGTTTTATTCATGATTTCAATAGGCTACATCATATCACTCCCCACTCTTTCGACTGCAATACGCTCTTTTCAATATAACATCTCTCAATGTGACGGCCTTACGCCTCCTTAGTGTGGACACAGTGAAGGGAGGGAAGGGGGGGGGGGGGGCAGTGCGTCTGTATGCCTTCATGGTACCTCTCTACTGGTCCTATTGCTCCTCGACATCGGAGCCAGCGTCTTGCTGCATTACGTACTTCTTTCCGCGGAGAGCCAAACAGGGGGAAGCCAGAATGTGCGACATCCGGGCTGTAGAGTGGATAAGGGAGAACAGTCCGACGAAGTATTGTGAGCTTCTCCTGGGTACGCAGAGTTACTTGAAGCCTTGTGTTGTCAGGGAGAAGGAGAAGTTCGTTATCATTTTTGTAGCGATGAACACGCTGAAGTCGTTTCTTCAATTTCCAGAAGGTAGCACAACATACTTCGATGTTGATCGTTGCACCATGAGGCAGAACTTCAAGCAGATTAACCCCTTCAGATTCCCAGAAGACCATCGCCATGTCTTTAGTGGCCGAGAGTGTAGCTTTGAACTTTTCCATCGGAGGAGGTGTGGCCCCACTCCACGGATTACCGTTTCGCTTCCGATCGGGAGTGATCAACCCATATTTCATTGGCCGTGACGATGATCGGTACAGCCTCGTAACGTGCGAGCTATGGCGCGCACATGGCCCTGCTTTTTATGGTCTTCTGTTATGCAGCGAGGAACCCAGCAGGCTTTAGATACCCCATATGGTGGAGGAGGTTGTCACCACTACCAACACGGGCGTCCAGTTGTGCAGCGATGTCATTGACAGCCAATCACCTCGAATGAGAGTGTCCGCACGTTCCAGCAGTTTAAGAGTCATAGCTTTTTGGAGCCGGCTGGCACGCGGAAGATCGGGAAACGTTTCTGCGACCCTGTTGCAATGATGACCGACACCTCCCTCAACGACTCAGCGTGTTTGTTTATTGCCAGGGTTTTGTACACATTCTGCAAGCGCCTGTGGATGCTTCCGATCCTTTATTTTTCTGCCAAAAGAAACTCAATGACAGTTCTCTGCTTGGAATGCCACTCCGTTACAGACGCCACTTCGGAGGCTACGTGTCGCGGCGCCACCCACCGAAATTTCATGAAACTACAGGGCCTGAATCAGGAATACTGCACGGTGTCCCACAACAAATCCCGCATGCTTTGAACTGAAACTGGCGGAGAAAAGAAGTGTTGCGTCATTTATTGAACGCCCTCGTACCTGAATGCTGGTATCGATTAGACCAGGGCTTCACAACATACGTGCTCGCGGAGCAAGCTGTGAGCGGCAAGGCGCGAGCACGGGGCAGCGCGAGCACGCTACCCCCACTACCGGACCAGAGCGAAGAGTGGGGAGAGTCACGTGGGGCACACAACAGCTGCCGCCAGTCGATGTAAATCCGCGGCCACCTGCAGGGATATCACTCACGAATTATTACTGCGACAAATGAAACAAATAAAGGAGAATGTACACGTGCCACATAATTTTATTAGCTTAGTGTATGCCTCTACCATCTGTAGATACTGAAACTAAAGAATTCCACGACAATCCTGTATTTTCAACACTTTCTTCAACACTACTTAAAATATCACCTCCGGTTGTAGTGTTCTTCATGGCTACTACATCGAGGAGCTCCTCCCTCACCTGAAGTTCTCTATTAACACCTCTAATAAATATGGCAAGCTGCGCTGTTCCAGTGATATCAACACTTTCGTCCAGAGCTAGAGAATACGCCATAAAATCTTTACAGATATTTGCAAGCTGGCTCTGGACGTCGTGTGCCATGTCCTGTATGCGACGCATAATGGTCATGTTAGATAATGGCACAATCCGAAACTGTTCAACTTGAGATGGACACAAATGTTCCGCTGCAACTACCAAACATTCCTTTATTAAATCGCCATCAGTTAAGCGGCGCAGCGATTTTGCTAAAAGCAAAGCAATTTTGTAACCCACTCTGAGAGCTGCCTCAGTTGATTTTTCTTCGTCGTCCAGATCTTCTTCGGATAACTTCCTTTTTAGTTTAATAACTTCCTGTGCACGATCTGGTCAATCACATTTTCCACGTCCGTAGTCTTTCGCGTGGTACGACATATAATGTCGCTGCAAATTAAATTTCGTAAAAGAATTCAGCGTTTTGTGACATACTAAACATTTTGCAACACCATCTTTTTCTGTAAACAGATACAAAACCCCCCATGGGGGTTGAACTGCGAAAGCATGGTTGGGGTTACACAACGGCGACTTCACATGATTCTTAACCAGGGAAGTGACTGTTAAGAGCTGATCGTAGTACTTTAAACGTTACACAGTCGGCGCGAATTCAATAAGCACGCTGCGGCCCTATTCAAACGTGCGCGCGCATTTCCCCTCCCTCCCCTCCCTCCCTACTCGACGACCTTGCAGCTGCTCGCGAGCACGTGCCTGAGCAGACGCGAGTACTCGCGCTCAAAACCGGCCAGTTCTTAAGCCCTGGATTAGGCTGTAGGTCTTACTGTCAAGTTTTGGTACTGTGGTCTGGTGTGTTCGTGTGTGTGTGTGTGTGTGTGTGTGTGTGTGTGTTTGTGGCCTGGACGCTTTGTTATGATGTGTCTCCAGTAACTTGTAACTACGTAATTATTTCATTCTTGTTTGAAGGGGCTCTAAGGTAGAGACCTTGCGTAGTTCATTAGTGGGCTTCAGTTGTGTGAGTCTTGCTGTATTAATGACTAGTCGACACCTTGTATTGCAAAGTAGTTCACCCATCTGCGATCACAGTTGCGTACTACAGAGCCGGTGGTACTGAATACAGGTGTCTATTATCGTCACAGATTGTTTAGCTTCAGAGTAATCTACATCGCCAATAACAGACGTCTGCTAACATTTATGTAAAAGCTGGAGGCTGGTATGAGTAGCAGGGTACCGACACGACAGCAACTCCTGGTGGGGGGTTCACTGAAGCCGACGACTGTGAGCAATATTGTCCATACTAATACTACAAAAGTGAAAGTAGCTCTGTCTCTTACATTTTTACCGCTAAACAGCTAAACCGAATGCGATGAAATTTAATGTGAACTCTGGGAAAGAAAACAGGTTGCTTTAGAAAGTGTGTAGTAGAAGATATTTACCGATTTGAAGAATAATACAAGGATTAGGGAAAATTATTTACTCTTTAAAAAAACCTATCTATTCTATGACTTTTGAACTACACTCCTGGAAATGGAAAAAAGAACACATTGACACCGGTGTGTCAGACCCACCATACTTGCTCCGGACACTGCGAGAGGGCTGTACAAGCAATGATCACACGCACGGCACAGCGGACACACCAGGAACCGCGGTGTTGGCCGTCGAATGGCGCTAGCTGCGCAGCATTTGTGCACCGCCGCCGTCAGTGTCAGCCAGTTTGCCGTGGCATACGGAGCTCCATCGCAGTCTTTAACACTGGTAGCATGCCGCGACAGCGTGGACGTGAACCGTATGTGCAGTTGACGGACTTTGAGCGAGGGC
Organism: Schistocerca nitens; assembly: GCF_023898315.1. Taxonomy (NCBI): domain Eukaryota; kingdom Metazoa; phylum Arthropoda; class Insecta; order Orthoptera; family Acrididae; genus Schistocerca; species Schistocerca nitens. Next base: position 563,282,867 of record NC_064621.1, read on the forward strand.
GTATAGTGGGCATGCGGGAGGCCGGGTGGACGTACCGCCGAATTGCTCAACACGTGGGGCGTGAGGTCTCCACAGTACATCGATGTTGTCGCCAGTGGTCGGCGGAAGGTGCACGTGCCCGTCGACCTGGGACCGGACCGCAGCGACGCACGGATGCACGCCAAGACCGTAGGATCCTACGCAGTGCCGTAGGGGACCGCACCGCCACTTCCCAGCAAATTAGGGACACTGTTGCTCCTGGGGTATCGGCGAGGACCATTCGCAACCGTCTCCATGAAGCTGGGCTACGGTCCCGCACACCGTTAGGCCGTCTTCCGCTCACGCCCCAACATCGTACAGCCCGCCTCCAGTGGTGTCGCGACAGGCGTGAATGGAGGGACGAATGGAGACGTGTCGTCTTCAGCGATGAGAGTCGCTTCTGCCTTGGTGCCAATGATGGTCGTATGCGTGTTTGGCGCCGTGCAGGTGAGCGCCACAATCAGGACTGCATACGACCGAGGCACACAGGGCCAACACCCGGCATCATGGTGTGGGGAGCGATCTCCTACACTGGCCGTACACCACTGGTGATCGTCGAGGGGGCACTGAATAGTGCACGGTACATCCAAACCGTCATCGAACCCATCGTTCTACCATTCCTAGACCGGCAAGGGAACTTGCTGTTCCAACAGGACAATGCACGTCCGCATGTATCCCGTGCCACCCAACGTGCTCTAGAAGGTGTAAGTCAACTACCCTGGCCAGCAAGATCTCCGGATCTGTCCCCCATTGAGCATGTTTGGGACTGGATGAAGCGTCGTCACACGCGGTCTGCACGTCCAGCACGAACGCTGGTCCAACTGAGGCGCCAGGTAGAAATGGCATGGCAAGCCGTTCCACAGGACTACATCCAGCATCTCTACGATCGTCTCCATGGGAGAATAGCAGCCTGCATTGCTGCGAAAGGTGGATATACACTGTACTAGTGCCGACATTGTGCATGCTCTGTTGCCTGTGTCTATGTGCCTGTGGTTCTGTCAGTGTGATCATGTGATGTATCTGACCGCAGGAATGTGTCAATAAAGTTTCCCCTTCCTGGGACAATGAATTCACGGTGTTCTTATTTCAATTTCCTGGAGTGTATATGAAACTTTTCAAAATTCTTTTATGGTTGAATTGTTCTACGTACTACGATTCAATGTAATTACAATGCTTATACTACATTCAGCGTTACTTGTTTTGTAAATAAAACCGCCTTTTCCTCGTGCCACTTAATTACATACGATTTGCTGTGATGTGCGTTTCCTCTCATCCGGTCTGTCGGAAATATAGTGGTAGCGTGACCTCCAAACCGGATGAGTGGAATCGCAGACCACAGCAAATCGTTAGTAATTACTTTTTACATAAAATGTCGTGGCGTGAACTGTTTGATAATCTAAAAATAAAAAATAACCTGTATCGTCATAGATCCCACTGATGACGCCTTAGAACAAGAGAAAAGCGAAACGCGTCTGGGAAAAATAAATTATGTGGCAACAGGAAAAGGCGGCTTTATTTACAAGAGTTTCTGTACTTGCTGCGGAGGATGACCACGCAAACAAACTTGTATTCTGCGTGTTTAATCCACATTCCCATACTAATATTATAAAAGCGAAAGTAATTCCGTTACGTTTTCACTTATAAACTGCTGAACCGAATTCAATGAAGCATAGAGAGACAGCTTGAACAATGAGGAAGAACATGGCGTACTTCAGAAATAAAAAAAAAATTACCCATAAGGGGGTGAAGTAGAGAACAAAGCATTATTTTTCACGTAAGTGAAAATACACCATGTTAAGAAATTATTAAATTGTTTCGTAATGTACCGTTTTTACAATATATAACTACACTCCTGGAAATTGAAATAAGAACACCGTGAATTCATTGTCCCAGGAAGGGGAAACTTTATTGACACATTCCTGGGGTCAGATACATCACATGATCACACTGACAGAACCACAGGCACATAGACACAGGCAACAGAGCATGCACAATGTCGGCACTAGTACAGTGTATATCCACCATTCGCAGCAATGCAGGCTGCTATTCTCCCATGGAGACGATCGTAGAGATGCTGGATGTAGTCCTGTGGAACGGCTTGCCATGCCATTTCCACCTGGCGCCTCAGTTGGACCAGCGTTCGTGCTGGACGTGCAGACCGCGTGAGACGACGCTTCATCCAGTCCCAAACATGCTCAATGGGGGACAGATCCGGAGATCTTGCTGGCCAGGGTAGTTGACTTACACCTTCTAGAGCACGTTGGGTGGCACGGGATACATGCGGACGTGCATTGTCCTGTTGGAACAGCAAGTTCCCTTGCCGGTCTAGGAATGGTAGAACGATGGGTTCGATGACGGTTTGGATGTACCGTGCACTATTCAGTGTCCCCTCGACGATCACCAGTGGTGTACGGCCAGTGTAGGAGATCGCTCCCCACACCATGATGCCGGGTGTTGGCCCTGTGTGCCTCGGTCGTATGCAGTCCAGATTGTGGCGCTCACCTGCACGGCGCCAAACACGCATACGACCATCATTGGCACCAAGGCAGAAGCGACTCTCATCGCTGAAGACGACACGTCTCCATTCGTCCCTCCATTCACGCCTGTCGCGACACCACTGGAGGCGGGCTGCTCGATGTTGGGGCGTGAGCGGAAGACGGCCTAACGGTGTGCGGGACCGTAGCCCAGCTTCATGGAGACGGTTGCTAATGGTCCTCGCCGATACCCCAGGAGCAACAGTGTCCCTAATTTGCTGGGAAGTGGCGGTGCGTTCCCCTACGGCACTGCGTAGGATCCTACGGTCTTGGCGTGCATCCGTGCGTCGCTGCGGTCCGGTCCCAGGTCGACGGGCACGTGCACCTTCCGCCGACCACTGGCGACAACATCGATGTACTGTGGAGACCTCACGCCCCACGTGTTGAGCAATTCGGCGGTACGTCCACCCGGCCTCCCGCATGCCCACTATACGCCCTCGCTCAAAGTCCGTCAACTGCACATACGGTTCACGTCCACGCTGTCACGGCATGCTACCAGTGTTAAAGACTGCGATGGAGCTCCGTATGCCACGGCAAACTGGCTGACACTGACGGCGGCGGTGCACAAATGCTGCGCAGCTAGCGCCATTCGACGGCCAACACCGCGGTTCCTGGTGTGTCCGCTGTGCCGTGCGTGTGATCATTGCTTGTACAGCCCGGAGCAAGTATGGTGGGTCTGACACACTGGTGTCAATGTGTTCTTTTTTCCATTTCCAGGAGTGTATATCAAACTTCAGTACACAGATGCGCGCCCCTAACGACAACCCTCCACATGCACTGCTCGACAGCCTGGCGCCACATCATGTGTTCTGCTGTTGGGGGTGGTGGAAGGGGTTGGATGGTGGGTAGACAACACATCACGATCTATGCTTATCTGACGTTGTTGCAGTTCCAGTAGCTTACCTATCATCACTTATCGTAACAAAACTACTGACACGCTAGCGCAGCCAAGGGAACAGCGAGGATATTATCTACCAAAGGGACGGCACGGTCAGCTACTGTTTGTATGTGGAGCAGGATAGACAATACATTATAAATGCTGCTGGAAAAATTGAAACACTCATAGTAGGTTCTTCGCAAGGTTGTCACTGAGACTTTTCTGAAAATGAGTAAGTGGTCTGAAAAAAAAAAATACATTTGTTATATCGATGCTCATCAAACAACCATTGGGTACAATAACAGAGTAAGTCGTTCCAGTTAGAACATAATACGTTTTTGAACTGAATGACTGACATATCGAATCATATCAACTATTAGAACCATTAACACGGTAAACATATCAGTGAAATCACTACGATGACCACATAATCCAGTAAGCTTAACATCAACACCGTAAATAGAGTACCAGAGTGATGTCCAACTACGTCTAGTCCTTACACAGTCCCGTTCCTGAGACAAAGACTTACAGGGAATTGGAAATATTTTTAAGTAAAATTCCTCACTTTTCTTTACTCCTATGTTACTCATTTCTTTGACTCCTTTATCTCCTGATAGATTTCTTTTACTGTTTCACACTTGGAAGTCTTGTTGCTAAAGCATCTCAGTTTAACAGATTTATACAACACAGAGGCTGCTTTAAGAAATTAGAGAAACTTCTGTTCCATGAAAACTGAGGCTGTTATAGAAATTCTGAAATTAGATCAGGACTCAGTGACAAATTATGTTCCAGAAACAGGACATATTATTTTATATAAATTGACATATTGCCAAATAGAAGCACGTGTCGATCTAATTTATTTAACAATTTGTTACGTCTAGGATACCTTCAAAACTACAATGTTTACTTTGCCGGTTTGAACTCTTGACTATCGTCTTCGGATGTGATTTATTCGCTACCCGCCTCGTAAATATACATAATAATTTCAATTAAACATTTTGAACATCATGAAGTCTTTTAAAACATTTCAGTGAATACATCATTACGCTGCGTATCAATTTCTCTTAATACCAATTACCGCCTTAAATGACGATTCCCTGCTGTAATATTCTTGCACATACTCTTGTCGATCTTTTTTACATCTGTAATGAAGCTGTTGCTCTAACTGATCTTGTGAATAAGGTTATTTTGTTGTCATGAAAGGCAGTCACTTTAGTGCAATGATGTAATTCTATATTCTGCACTTTGCATTTTACATGCTCCAAAGTTAATTTTCATTTTCATAATGGTTTTGGTGTCATATATAGTCGATTGCCATTAAACTGAATTTAGGATTTTCTCGGTGTTACATACTTTTATTTGTACAACTGTTGAATTCCCCCTTTGACTTACCTGGTGACTGTAATCCGACTGCAGGAAAAAAAAAAAAAAATTGCTCGCCATGCGAAGAGACTCTCGTGATCAATTTAATTTCGAAATAACGAGGACATTCTGCCGTGATCGGTAGTTTTCAAATCAAAATAGTAGACGTTTTCCTTCCCTTGATTTTACGCAGGGTGGGCATGTCTCTGCTGATCATTTGTGATTGGTGGTGATGCACTTTGCTGGATATCACTAAATAATGAGATGTAAGTGCAGTCGAACATACAAAGATATACCGATTTTTAATGGACTTCGTCTATTTTCATGAACGAGGACATTTATTATCATCATGAATGTTTTTTTTTCTGTTTTTAATAGTTGCTTTATTACAGCAGTCGAGTTGATGTTTAATAGTCCAGCACAGAAAGGTGGGCGACTTTCCTACGCGACCATAGCTTTCCCTCGGTCCCATCTCTAGCACCCTGCGTGATGATAAACAAAAATGTTTTCCATCCCAGAACGAGAGGCCTATTGGAGGCGTTGAGGACCTGTCTAGTCTGTGTCAGCTTATTGCCGCAAGTGAACCTCCAACCATTAGTGGTGGCTGTGTCACTATACTTTAGACAACCGAGATGCATTTGGGACAGCTGTTCTTTTATCTTCTACAGTTAACTACACTCCGGGAAATTGAAATAAGAACACCGTGAATTCATTGTCCCAGGAAGGGGAAACTTTATTGACACATTCCTGGGGTCAGATACATCACATGATCACACTGACAGAACCACAGGCACATAGACACAGGCAACAGAGCATGCACAATGTCGGCACTAGTACAGCGTATATCCACCTTTCGCAGCAATGCAGGCTGCTATTCTCCCATGGAGACGATCGTAGAGATGCTGGATGTAGTCCTGTGGAACGGCTTGCCATGCCATTTCCACCTGGCGCCTCAGTTGGACCAGCGTTCGTGCTGGACGTGCAGACCGCGTGAGACGACGCTTCATCCAGCCCCAAACATGCTCAATGGGGGACAGATCCGGAGATCTTGCTGGCCAGGGTAGTTGACTTACACCTTCTAGAGCACGTTGGGTGGCACGGGATACATGCGGACGTGCATCGTCCTGTTGGAACAGCAAGTTCCCTTGCCGGTCTAGGAATGGTAGAACTATGGGTTCGATGACGGTTTGGATGTACCGTGCACTATTCAGTGTCCCCTCGACGATCACCAGTGGTGTACGGCCAGTGTAGGAGATCGCTCCCCACACCATGATGCCGGGTGTTGGCCCTGCGTGCCTCGGTCGTATGCAGTCCTGATTGTGGCGCTCACCTGCACGGCGCCAAACACGCATACGACCATCATTGGCACCAAGGCAGAAGCGACTCTCATCGCTGAAGACGACACGTCTCCATTCGTCCCTCCATTCACGCCTGTCGCGACACCACTGGAGGCGGGCTGCACGATGTTGGGGCGTGAGCGGAAGACGGCCTAACGGTGTGCGGGACCGTAGCCCAGCTTCATGGAGACGGTTGCGAATGGTCCTCGCCGATACCCCAGGAGCAACAGTGTCCCTAATTTGCTGGGAAGTGGCGGTGCGGTCCCCTACGGCACTGCGTAGGATCCTACGGTTTTGGCGTGCATCCGTGCGTCGCTGCGGTCCGGTCCCAGGTCGACGGGCACGTGCACCTTCCGCCGACCACTGGCGACAACATCGATGTACTGTGGAGACCTCACGCCCCACGTGTTGAGCAATTCGGCGGTACGTCCACCCGGCCTCCCGCATGCCCACTATACGCCCTCGCTCAAAGTCCGTCAACTGCACATACGGTTCACGTCCACGCTGTCGCGGCATGCTACCAGTGTTAAAGACTGCGATGGAGCTCCGTATGCCACAGCAAACTGGCTGACACTGACGGCGGCGGTGCACAAATGCTGCGCAGCTAGCGCCATTCGACGGCCAACACCGCGGTTCCTGGTGTGTCCGCTGTGCCGTGCGTGTGATCATTGCTTGTACAGCCCTCTCGCAGTGTCCGGAGCAAGTATGGTGGGTCTGACACACCGGTGGCAATGTGTTCTTTTTTCCATTTCCAGGAGTGTATATCTGTTTTTGTGCTGGCGAAGGACCATCGCCTGAAGGCGGACAGCTGTCAGCTCGTGCCACGAGGCTACTGCTGGAGTGGCTTCCTCCACCCGTCCATCCACCCTGTAGGTGCTTGGTGGCAGAGGGGAGAGAGACCCGAAATTCGGTAGTTTGAGATTGTACATCGAGGAGAACGCAAGTTCGACTACCGCCTCCTCTGCAGTCTTTTAGGGCGACGATTTTCCCCAGTACATATGCTGCATTATGACCTGCTCAATATGAGTACCGGTTCTCCACGACAGTTTCGAAGTTTAATTAGAACTGTGACGCATTTTTTTCCATCAGCTGTGATAGCATGTATTAGCTTCAATTATCTGGGCTGTAGGGCGAGTTTTAGTAGCCGTCTGTAGCGAACCCTGATGCCAATCAATGATAAATACTGTATGCTTGCAGGTAATGCACTTTTTAAACTCCTCTCTGTCCAGCACCAGCATGTAGTCAGTTGAACGTATTTCCCACAAAAAAAAAAATAAAGATAGTACCTTATACCCCAGGTTTCTTCCCACCAGCTTGTAAATGTAGGGTAGAGTTTAAGTATTTCCGTCGCTGGTTTCGAGTGGAATTGCGAAGTTTTTTCCTGGCAGGATAACAACAGTTGTATGGTATTGTCAGTTTTTGCGCTTCATTGCGATTTTATGCTGTCTTTGTGCAGCGCTATTCATATAGTTGTGTAATTAGGACTGATGTATGTGATTAATTAAATAATTAGAATCGATATTTGTTTCAGCTTCCCGACCAAAATAAATAAAGTACCCTAACCTAACCTTCCTCTCCAGCATCTGGACAGTTTCCATATGTTGGGGGTGCACTTGGGCTTTCAATCGAGGAGCACCGCCATTTTTAATTTCCCGTCAATTCCAAGTGCCTCTGGTGGTTTCATTGTGTTACGGAAGAGCGCTTGGGCTTTCCGCCCTGGAGGACCAGCGTTCGAGTCGCTGATACTTTGTCTTTTTTATGTGCACTGAGTGTTTGTGCACTGCAGTATTTTCGGGTGGTTAAGCGTTGTGAGCATGTTTGCATATCGTTACACATGCATTATTTTGGTGCTCTATGAGTAGTTTGCATGTCTCTATGCTGTGTACTGCATTATTTCGGTAATTTACAAGTTGTTTTCCTCTCTGCACATCAGTGTACTGCATTATTTACGAGTAGTTTGCAGGTCTGTAGACCATTTACTGCAACCTCAAGCACGTCAGGGTGAGTGTTTTGTATCAGCATAATAAATAAACTACGTGAAATCTGTCCCTGTATAAACTGTTCCAAAAATCAATAAAGTTCACTCCCTCCACTCTCCAGCAGCCGAGAACAGGCTGCGTCCTTTTGCCGCCATTTTTCCCCTCCAGACTGTCATCTTGGATTATGTCAGAGGAGGGTTGATGGTGACCTCTGGTGGCAGTGCTGTGTATCAGTTCGGTTGGACTCTGGTCCCCATGGTGAACAAACCAGATGGAGGCACTGCCTCAAATTGTTTAAATAAAGACTGTTTAAATGAAGACATACATACATCCTACCCGGCACAGGCTGAGTCCTTTTCCCACCAATTACCAGGTCGGGGTGTGTGGTGCGGTGGGATGGGATGTCAGCACAGCCCTGGGACAAAGAAATTACCGCCAAAATTCGAAATTCCCGCCAAAATTCAAAATATCTCCCAATAGGGTAGGTTGGGGGCAGGGTGGAAGGGGGGAGGAGGGGACTGGGGCACATGTGCAGCTGGGAAAACATGTGACATCATCTGGGGTCGGCGTCGTCGGCGGGGTGGGGGGTGGGGGGTGGGGGATTAATTGATCAATTTAATTAATTTGCATATCAATTTGATATCAAAATTGCACCGAGGCTGCCACTACCCTTGTAGCGTCACTGTCTTGTGTTGAGTTGTTTGGGGCGGTCGTTCGCGTCTCGACACTACTAAATTTTATTTCCAAACATTCACGTTTTTATTAGGTTCTGATACTTTATTATTAGTTTAATATAAGTATATACTATAATATTTGATGTTATGTAAATATAAGTTCACCTGTTTCTGAGGGGTGACTTTGTTCGATTGTCTTCATCTACAGGACACCTTTTACTACTTGTATAAAGATATTTTGCTCCTTTTTCTTTTACGCTTCGTAATTCACATGTTGCAAAGATTCAGCTGCTGAGTAGGAACAGTGATTAAGTGAGGCTCACCTTGAGGTTTTACTAAAATGTGGGAATGATGAAATAATGTTTATCTTCTGCGGAGAAGTATTCCAAATTTGTACCGCACAGTTTGTAATGGAACTTCATAAGCCTGCATCCTTATTGATTGGACATGGTACTTTCCTTTTCGTGGACGATGGAGGAAATGTACGTTTTAATAGATCTAACGTGGGAATTTTACGCGAGCCCGTTGAGTAACGCTACGGTCGCAGGTTCGAATCCTGCCTCGGGCATGGATGTGTGTGATGTCCTTAGGTTAGTTAGGTTTAAGTCGTTCTAGGGGACTGATGACCTCAGATGTTAAGTCCCATAGTGCTCAGAGCCATTTGAACCATTTTGAACCTGTTGAGTAAACAGTGTGATTTACAAACTAGAAACATCCCTCAACTGCCGCTTGAGTGCGTTGCGATCGCGTATACCACGTTGGGGTCTACGTACCGCATGCACAAGTCGCATCGTTCCTGAGCGTTCAGCAGCACGTTGAACTTGGCACGCACATAGTTAACGTTCGACAGCACGGTCCGTGTGCCGACGGCTTAACTATAGTCTACGGTAGCTTTTTACAGCTCTAGCTTTCGTCGATATACGCAGATGAAACGATGTAGTAGAGACTAGCAATTTCTTTGTGTCTATGACGTAACTCGGCACGGCGTTTTAGGTCGCGGAAGCACACTCTCCGGTGTTACATACTTTCCACGCAGCTGCGGTGGTGCTTCCGTCCTGCGAGGATCTGATCCACCTACATTACTGGCCATTAAAATTACTACAGCACGAAGATGACGCGCTACAGACGCGAAATTTAACCGACAGGAAGAAGATGCTGTGATATTCAAATTATTAGCTTTTGAGAGCATTCCCACAAGGTTGGCGCCGGTGGCGACACCTACAACGTGCTGACATGAGGAAAGTTTCCAACCGATTTCTCATACACAAACAGCAGTTGACCGGCGTTGCCTGGTGAAACGTTGTAGTGATGCCTCGTGTAAAGAGAAGAAATGCGTACCATCACGTTTCCGACTTTGATAAAGGTCGTATTATAGCCTGTCCGGATTGCGGTTTATCGTATCGCGACATTGCTGCTCGCGTTGGTCGAGATCCAATGACTGTTAGCAGAATATGGAATCGGTGAGTTCAGGAGGGTAATTAGGAACGCCTTGCTGGATCGTAATGGCCTCGTATCACTAGCAGTCGAGATGACAGGCATCTTATCCGCATTGCTGTAACGGATCGTGCAACCACGTCTCGATCACTGAGTCAACAGATGGGGACGTTTGCAAGACAACAAACATCTGCACGAACAGTTCGACGACGTTTGCAACAGAATGGACTATCAGCACGGAGACCACGGCTGCGGTTACCCTTGACGTTGCATCACAGCCAGGGGCGCGTGCGATGGTGTACTCAACGACGAACCTGGCTGCAAGAATGGCAAAACGTCATTTTTTCGGATGAATCCAGGTTGTGTTTACAGCATTATGATGGTCGCATCCGTGTCTGGCGACATCGCGGTGAACGCACTTTGGAAGCGTGTATTCGTTATCGCCGTAGTGGCGTATATCACCCGGCGTGATGGTATGGGGTGCCATTGGTTAAACGTCTCGGTCACATCTTGTTCGCATTGACGGCACTTTGAACAGTGGACGTTACATTTCAGATGTGTTACGACCCGTGGTTTTACCCTTGATTCGACCCCTGCGAAACCCTACATTTCAGCAGGATAATGCACGACCGCATGTTGCAGGTCCTGTGCAGGAAATGTTCGACTGCTACCCTGGCCAACAATTCCTCCAGATCTCTCACCAAATGAAAACGTCTGGTCTATGGTGGCCGAGCAACTGGCTCGTCACAATTCGCCAGTCACTGCTATTGATGAACTGTGTTATCGTGTTGAAGCTGCATGGGCAGCTGTACCTGTACATGGCAACCAAGCTCTGTTTGACTCAATGCCCAGGCGTATCAAGGCCGTTATTACGGACAGAGGTGGTTGTTCTGAGTACTGATTTCTCAGGATCTATGCACCTAAGTTGCGTGAAAATGTAATCGCATGTCAGTTCTAGCATAATATATGTGTACAATGAATACCTGTTTATCATCTGCATCTTGGTGTAGCAATTTTAATGGCCAGTAGTGTACTACCGCGTCTATAAGTGGTCCTTCGTAAGCAATAAGTCTGCAGTTTTTGCCGCAGCGGCTACAGCGCCGATGAAACAGCGAATAAAACGGCCGGGCGTACGAGCGATTACTTAGCGCCGGGCTGCGCTGCGCGTTCGCCTGTGACGGCCGCCGATTACAGCGCCGCAGCGCCGGCCGCACTTTGCGGGCATATTTTACGCGGCCGGCGGAGCGTCTGCCGGCTGGCTGGCGGTTCTGCACGGCCGGCCGGTCGCCGCGTAAATCTGCCGGCTGCCGGCTGCCCAGGAAGTGGGCGCCGCGCGCTCCTCACGATGCGCGATTTACGGCGCAGACATGATCCGCGCGCAGCCGCCGCGGTATGCGCCCGCCGAGGTACACCCTGTCCCGCCAGGATTTGTTACCCTGGCGTCCCTGCTGGCTGTCGTTTCGCGCAGGAAGGCATGCGGGGGCTGATAGCTGTCGCACGCGCGCTGCTACTGAGGCATTTCTGGAAAACTGCACAAAAACTACAGGTGTATGGGTGACTGCAGTAATCCTGTATAGCACATGTAATTCCACGTGATAGGTATCCTGACACAGAACAAACAGAGTGAGATTTTCACTCTGCAGCGGAGTGTGCGCTGATATGAAACTTCCTGGCAGATTAAAACTGTGTGCCGGACCGAGACTCGAACTCGGGACCTTTGCCTTTCGCGGGCAAGTGCTCTACCAACTGTGCGACCCGAGCACGACCCACGCCCCGTCCCGGTCCGGCACACAGTTTTAATCTGCCAGGAAGTTTCATATCAGCGCACACTCCGCTGCAGAGTGAAAATCTCATTCTGGAAACATCCCCAAGGCAGTGGCTAAGCCATGTCTCCGCAACATCCTTTCTTTCAGGAGTGCTAGTTCTACATGTTTCTCAGGAGAGCATCTGTAAAGTTTGGAAGGTAGGAGACGAGGCACTGGCAGAAGTAAAGCTGTGAGGACGGGGCGTGTCGTGCTCGGGTAGCTCAGTTGGTAGAGCACTTGCCCGCGAAAGGCAAAGGTCCCGAGTTCGAGTCTCGGTCCGGCACACAGTTTTAATCTGCCACGAAGTTTCACAGAACAACCATTCTAAAGTCTCTCTATGTCCATCTTTTCAGAGATGGTTGCAGTACTCGACTGCTCGATCTTCCTTTCATCTTTCACTGGTGCCATGTCCCGCACTGACTCAGGGTCGGCATTGTTAGGAACGGATTTGGCAAGGTTATTATGAAGGGGTGGCCGGATGCCCTTCCTGACGCCACCCCATACTCCCCGGGAAGGAATGAGTGTACCCCACCTGTCTGCATCGAGTGTAATTCGTGGAATAGTGCGAACGCGTTCAGATGTCGGCGAGTCGTGTAACTGAGGCGGAACGTGGGGACCAGCCCGGTATTCACCTAGCGGGATGTGGAAAACCGCCTAAAAACCACATCCAGGCTGGCCGGCACACCGGCCCTCTTCGGCAATCCGCCGGGAGGATTCGATCCGGGGCCGGCGCGTCTACCCGAGCCCAAGAAGCAGCGCATTAGCGCTCTCGGCTATCCTGTCTGGTTGGTACTCGACTGCTCGATACAGGATGTCAATTAAACACCTTTCAGCCGTAAAGTTTCCAAACTTATTTTATTTGGCTAGCACTTTCGGCGATTTATTACGCCATCTTCAGGCCACTGACCGACGTGTAGGAAGATTTCACCTCGGTTATGATGAAAACAGGGGCAAGCAGTACTGATATTACTAGATTTCTGCTTGGTATAGCGATACCTTCAACCGTCATCTACCGGCATCTGTCTGTCCTTTGACGTCGTTTTTATATGTCCGTACCATAACAGTCGTTTTTCTACTACAAAATGTGTAAATAAATTTTTAACGTTCGTTTTCTTCCTGATGACTTCATTTCTGATTCTTTATTGCCTAGATATCCCTGCGGACCGCCTCCAAAAAGTCCATCTCCGTTACCATCAACCTTATTACTATTTGTGATTTAACTGTCCATACTTCTGATCCATAAGTCATAAGGCTTCTCATAACTGCATTGAAGATTTTTGTTATTGTTACCTTTGGTGCCTTGAAACACCAATTTCTGTTCCAATAGTAAACTTCCCAGCACTTATTCTTGGCCGGCCGGAGTGGCCGAGCAGTTCTAGGTGCTTCAGTCTGGAATCGCGTGACCGCTACGGTCGCAAGTTCGAATCCTGCCTCAGGCATGGATGTGTGTCCTATGCTTAGGTTAGTTAGGTTTAGGTAGTTCTAGGGGACTGGTGACCTCAGATGTTAAATCCCATAGTGCTCAGAGCCATTTGAACCATTTTTTAACTTATTCTTGAATTAGTTTCCTTGTCTTGTTTTCCATCTTGTGTGATATTATAAGGTGGCAGCTTGAATGAAAGTTAATTTTTTACCTTACATGAGACTTTATACGCCGTAACAAGTAGATAGATTTGTCACGGGACACACTTCGGTGATAGTGAGCAGATTTGCTAATCAGTACAGTATGTAATGCAAAGGGATGACACTCGATTCGACGGTATTAAGACACCCAACCCAAATCCTGCATGTCAATGAGCAAAAGGTGAAAAAAAAAAGCTGCTGGAAGAAACGGTTTAGTTTGAGGGCAGGCGCGAGTTGCGCCGTCACCGACCGCATACAACGAAAGGCTTCTAACGGGGGTTGGTGACCCGCACCGAGAGAGACAACGAACGCGCCGGGAGATACACCCATCGATGCTGCAACGGAGAAAGTCTTTAGAAAACTGCGTTGGGGAATTTCCACATGGCTAAAAACGGGCCAGACACACAGTCGATCATTTAAAAGGGCCGTGATGAAGTGATATGCGCTTGTAACTTTTAGGAGTCAGGAGCGGACACAAAATGCCCGACTGGCTGAAATAAACTCGGAAGGAGTAAAGCTGGCGATATTTCGACGCCTTTGCGATTGGCAGGGGTAGTTTCCACAGGATGAAAGGAATGCTCCCATTGGTCTGAAAAAGCAGTGACGGGAAGCGTGAAAGGACACAGGTGGGGGACGGTATGATACAAAAGACAAAATACGGAAGACTTCGGAGACTCTGCCCTGCACCAGCGACAAGCGTAGAACATGGCGCATCACCCTCTGTACGACGCCAAAAGAGGAATTTTTGTGTGAACACTGCGTTCACTTTCGCTGACATTCAGCTAGAAATTAGCTGAAGAGTCGTTGAGCTCCGATAGCGGAGAAACGAAACAGCAACGTTTTTAATTGTTCTTGCGAGAACCGAGAGGGCACTGAAGTATACACGCTGCACCATCTATGCATATGTACACTCCTGGAAATTGAAATAAGAACACCGTTCAAAAATGGTTCAAATGGCTCTGAGCACTATGGGACTCAACTGCTGAGGTCATTAGTCCCCTAGAACTTAGAACTAGTTAAACCTAACTAACCTAAGGACATCACAAACATCCATGCCCGAGGCAGGATTCGAACCTGCGACCGTAGTGGTCTTGCGGTTCCAGACTGCAGCGCCTTTAACCGCACGGCCACTTCGGCCGGCTAAGAACACCGTGAATTCATTGTCCCAGGAAGGTGAAACTTTATTGACACATTCCTGGGGTCAGATACATCACATGATCACACTGACAGAACCACAGGCACATAGACACAGGCAACAGAGCATGCACAATGTCGGCACTAGTACAGTGTATATCCACCTTTCGCAGCAATGCAGTCTGCTATTCTCCCATGGAGACGATCGTAGAGATGCTGGATGTAGTCCTGTGGAACGGCTTGCCATGCCATTTCCACCTGGCGCCTCAGTTGGACCAGCGTTCGTGCTGGACGTGCAGACCGCGTGAGACGACGCTTCATCCAGTCCCAAACATGCTCAATGGGGGACAGATCCGGAGATCTTTCTGGCCAGGGTAGTTGACTTACACCTTCTAGAGCACGTTGGGTGGCACGGGATACATGCGGACGTGCATTGTCCTGTTGGAACAGCAAGTTCCCTTGCCGGTCTAGGAATGGTAGAACGATGGGTTCGATGACGGTTTGGATGTACCGTGCACTATTCAGTGTCCCCTCGACGATCACCAGTGGTGTACGGCCAGTGTAGGAGATCGCTCCCCACACCATGATGCCGGGTGTTGGCACTGTGTGCCTCGGTCGTATGCAGTCCTGATTGTGGCGCTCACCTGCACGGCGCCAAACACGCATACGACCATCATTGGCACCAAGGCAGAAGCGACTCTCATCGCTGAAGACGACACGTCTCCATTCGTCCCTCCATTCACGCCTGTCGCGACACCACTGGAGGCGGGCTGCACGATGTTGGGGCGTGAGCGGAAGACGGCCTAACGGTGTGCGGGACCGTAGCCCAGCTTCATGGAGACGGTTGCGAATGGTCCTCGCCGATACCCCAGGAGCAACAGTGTCTCTAATTTGCTGGGAAGTGGCGGTGTGGTCCCCTACGGCACTGCGTAGGATCCTACGGTCTTGGCGTGCATCTGTGCGTCGCTGCGGTCCGGTCCCAGGTCGACGGGCACGTGCACCTTCCGCCGACCACTGGCGACAACATCGATGTACTGTGGAGACCTCACGCCCCACGTCCACGCTGTCGCGACATGCTACCAGTGTTAAAGACTGCGATGGAGCTCCGTATGCCACGGCAAACTGGCTGACACTGACGGCGGCGGTGCACAAATGCTGCGCAGCTAGCGCCATTCGACGGCCAACACCGCGGGTCCTGGTGTGTCCGCTGTGCCGTGCGTGTGATCATTGCTTGTACAGCCCTCTCGCAGTGTCCGGAGCAAGTATGGTGGGTCTGACACACCGGTGTCAATGTGTTCTTTTTTCCATTTCCAGGAGTGTAGTATAATTTTTTCTCATACTTAATTTTTTCGCATAGGGCTTCTTTGGCTGCCTCATGTAGAGCATTAAGGCTATATTTGTATTGTATATCTGTATTGTCAAATTATGTTTCAGTTAACTTTTTATCTAACATGTTTTTGCATAGGTACACCATACTTTCATTTTCTATGCTATGTACCTTATACTTTGGGATTTTTATTTTAGTTTTAAAATCTTCCTCCTCATTAACAATTTCTCCTTTACTTTTTATACTTTACTTTTTATATCTGCATATGGAAACACAACCTTACAGTAATATCTATAGTGACACGTCCTTCATCCGGCCAAAGTTAGACCGTAAGTCATCTGAATTAACGAATATCCGAATATTTTTAAAAAAAGAAATAGAATTAGTTTGTGCTGTTAGAGGCTTTCTCGACGTACTAACTGCTTGAATGGTTCCCATGCTTTGTGTCGGATGGTGTTGTGTAAACTGCACAATATTTCCACTATCAGCTGCTCATCATCTTTAGGTGCTTCTGACGTT
Organism: Schistocerca nitens; assembly: GCF_023898315.1. NCBI lineage: Eukaryota > Metazoa > Arthropoda > Insecta > Orthoptera > Acrididae > Schistocerca > Schistocerca nitens. The sequence continues at coordinate 563,299,490 of NC_064621.1, forward strand.
TACTGTTGGGCCTCCCAACTGAATACGTGAGTCCGATAAACTCCATAACAAGCCAAGTACACTGAGGTTACAAAAGCCAGGGATCGCGACATGCACATACAGTAATGGTGATGGTATCACGTACTCAAGGTATAAAAGGGCGGCGCATTGACACCTGAAGATGACGAGCACCTGCCTCGTGAAAACACTGTACAGTTTACACAACATCCGACGCAACGGCGCTGAACCATTCGCGTAGAATAAAGGTGTTTCATCACCACAAACGTTATACTCATTTTCAAGCAAATTGACAAACTGAATTGTTTTCACATATAGTTTGACCACATATCCAAAACTAACCACAGGAAGTGAGTTTTGAAATTTCAAATAATCGGTATGTTTCTTTTGCGACAGATTCTAATGATGTATACGTGCAACATTACCACGTATGCGTTTCACCACCATTAGTTCAGCAATAATTTTGTTTTTTGCCTGGCGCTGAAAATTAACGCTATATTTCGTACAGCCGAGGTGTTTGCTCTGAATATGGCATAACATCTTTAATTTGAGCGCCAATGTCATGAGGCAATCCATCATCGCAATAGTCATGGACTGAAGTCAGACAGTCGGCTATAATTTTGTAATCAGAGATCACATTGTAGCAAGTGCCATTGTTATTTCGCAGCCAGAAATTTATGTCATTAAAACCTATGTACTACCATTCTGTGGCCAAGGGCAATTCCACCTTTTTCTGCCGAAATATCAAAAAGTATAAGATTTGGAAACGCCTGCTGTTATGCGAAACACCTTCAAAACTACTTTTCGTGCGCACGACGATAAGGCACTTGTCTGCCTCAAAGATCTGTTGTCACCTGTCTGTCTGTGGGTAGTACATTTCTGGGACGGAACTATAAGTTTTGTCTTGATGGTTCGTACGAACAGAACATGAGGGAAGGTAAGCGGCAGAATTCGTTTTTGCGCGGTCTCACAGCAAGCACACCAGGACGTTTTCTTCTTCCTGCTGCCGTGATGACGAAAGTGCAGATCTGACTACTAGTATAGACAGAATGTCTTGTGATAGTAAAATGGGGACATTCATCTGAGGCCGATGTGGAGTATGGTGAGAGTGTTGCTGTTCCTTGCACATTTGCGCTGCAATTACGTGATTGTATATTCCCATTATGGAGCGTTAGACTTCTTTGCAAGATACATTTTGCAGCAGTGTTCAACGCTGGAAACGCTAGGTCTTTCTTTGTGGCTTCAACAACTTTATAACACGCAGGGTTGAATATCCAAAGTTCACACAGTCATCCAAGTTTTCAAGTGGCTTATGTCTTTTCCCCTCCACTAGTGGAATAATGTTTCTGGCAGTAATGCTAATATGTGTTAATTTTCTTTTGTCTATTGTACCCGATACTAATGTAAAATTCCCTACATCTCTTCAGGCAAATGCCGGGATGGTTCCTTTGAAAAGAGCACGGCCGACTTCCTTACCTAATCCGATGAGACCGATGGCTTCGCAGTTTGGTCTCCTCCCCCAACACAGCCCAACTAATGTAAAGACCCATGGTCTGATGAACTGTATTTGCACATAAATGTGTGTTGTCTTATTGATCACTTCAATATCAGTAACTGTGTTACGAGGAGCCCTTTATGCGCGTATTACAATTTTCTCTCGTCTTATTTCAAATTAACCAACCCAGACGTAAAAAAACACATGTTCACGTGATAGAAGTTGACACACAGTTCAGCCCTATAGCCCACTCCAGATGTAGACCCTACAGTAAGTCAAGTATTACAGTTAGAAACATAAACTTTGGTTACTACCAGATCAAATGCACCGGGACACTTATTACCGGTCACCAATATGGGGTGTGATCACCCTTTGCCCTTCTGACGGCTCGAAAGCTGCTGAGGAGTCTTTCAAAGAGGTGTCTGAATGTCTGTGGAGGAATGGAAGCCCATTATTTCTCAAGAGCAGAAACCGGAGAAAGTAATTAAGTTGGATCCTGCTGCCTAGAGGGAAGTTCCAGACATGTTTCATCGGGTAAGGTTCGCGAATATTATTGTTCCTCACAAATAATGCTTTATGACAGGGTGCATTGCCACTGTGGTACAGTCTTCGTATTCGAACTGTTTGCTACAGTACATGAGACCACTTCGATGAAAACTTGCCCATATCGTAATACCACCCCCTACGTACTTGATTGTTGGCGCTACATATGATGACAGGCGAATTTCTCCTGTAATTAGCCAAACCCATACCCCTCCATCGGATTTCTAAAGCGTATAGAGTGATTCATCACTCGGAATCACTCGTTTCCAGCCATCCAATCTCCAGTGGCATCGCTCTTTACACTATCTGAAGTATCGCTTAGCACTGATTATACATATGTGTGGCTCATGAGCAGCAGCTCGTCATTTGCGCAGGGAACTCCTCACACACTTCTGGACTGCTGGCATGGCTTTGGAACTCACCAGTTATTCCTTCGTCAAATGTCAGGCGATTTTTTGCAACCACGCTCTGCAATGCTCCACGGTCCTTGACCGTCAGTGCATGAATCTGCCTGGCATGGGTTGTTCCTTCGCGTTTAAACTTCACAAAAACATCACCAATAGTCCACCTGGCCAGCTTTAGAAGAGTTGGAAAGACCGTGACGGTTTTATTGTTCAGGTGACTATTCCACGTTAGAAGTCACTGAGCTGTCCTGACCGACCAGTTCTGCTGTTAACTGCTTCTCGTGACATCTGGTGGGCAATTCTGCGTTACACAGAGCGGTTCGGATATTTTGGATCAGATAGTGTGTACGAATGGTGAATAATTCCCAGAATGAGTTATCACTCCGCAGCGGAGTACAATCAAGAATGGGGTGCCGCAAGGATCGGTCTTGGGACCTCTGTTGTTCTTAGTATATATTAATGACTTGCCATTCTATATTCATGAAGATGCAAAGCTGGTACTTTTTGCCGATGATACAAATATAGCTATCACACCCAACAGACAAGAATTAACTGCTGAAATTGTAAACAATGTTTTTCAGAAAATCATTAAGTGGTTCTCCGCAAATGGGCTCTCATTAAACTTTGACAAAACGCAGTATATACAGTTCCACACATTAAATGGAATGACACCATTAATAAATATAGACTTCGATCAGAAATCGGTAGCTAAGGTAGAATATTCAAAATTTCTAGGTGTATGCATTGATGAGGGGTTGAACTGGAAAAAACACACTGAGGATCTGCTGAAACGTTTGAGTTCAGCTACTTATGCTACTACGGTCTTTGCAAATTTTGGCGATATACATCTGAGTAAATTAGCTTACCACGCCTATTTTCATTCTCTGCTTTCATAATGGCATCATATTCTGGGGTAACTCATCATTGAGTAAAAGAGTGTTCATTGTACAAAAGCGTGTATCAGAATAATTGCTGGATATCATCCTGCAGACACTTATTTAAAGAGCTAGAGATCTTCACCGTAGCCTCACAATATATATATATATATTCACTTATATAATTTGTTATTAACAATCGAAGGAATTCAAAAGTAATAGCAGTGTACATGGCTACAACACTAGAAGAAAGGATGACTACTCAAGGTTAAATCTAACTTTGGCTCAGAAGGGGGTAAATTATGCTGCCACAAAAGTCTTTGGTCATTTACCTAATAGCACCTAAAGTCTGACAGATAGCCATATAGCATTTAAAAGGAAATTAAAAAGAATTCCTTAATGGCAACTCCTTCTACTGATTAGATGAATTTTTGGATATAGTAAGTGGGTAATTTCCCCAATCCCACAAAAAAAAAATATTGTTATATAATATTTTGTGTAATGTAATATCTTGTATAGACACCTTTTGTTAACCTGACACGTTCCACATCATTACGAAGTGTCGTATTTATGACCTATGGAACAAGTACTAATCTAATCTCTAATCCAATCTAGTGCACTGAATGCGCCGGTAGTTCCGCTTCGGTGGCGTTGACTCCACCATTCGCATCGAACCTCTCACATGGGTACTGCGATCGGTCCGCTACAGAAGACAAATACCCGGCCTAGCGATGGATTAGCAGTTCGTATGTCGTCTTTGAGGCTTACATTAAGCTCTTATCCGAATACAGCTGTTACCTGGCTCTTGTGGAGCTGGCCGTCGGTTAGTTAGTTAGTCAGTTTCATATCTGTTCTATCATTTTGCACGCTAGATCGTAAATGTGGAACAAGTGATTTTACGTTCACATCGCAAATTAATTTGTGCATATGATTGCATTCTGGGCGTTTATAAGTTTCTTTTTTTTCGAAAAAGAAAAAAGACATACAGATGATGTGAACTAATAAGTCTAACCCACCACCTTTTACACGTTACAGTAACAGAAATTCTTCTACGGTATAGAAGGACTTTTCAAGGAGAAACCTTTTCGCTTTTATTTTCAAATTTTACTTTGCTGTCTGTTAGTTTATATCACTGTGTAAGTGAACAAAAGTTTTTGTTGCAGCGTTTTGCATTCCTTTTTATGCTAAAGAGAACCTTAATGTGGATTAATGAATGTCATTTTTCCTTCTGGTACTGTAATTATGTACATCATTGTTACTTTTGAACTGTAGTGAATTATTTACAACAAACTTTATGAGGGAATAAATGTACTGTGAAGCAGCTAGCAGAATGCCCAACATCTGAAACACATGTCTACAATTACTTTTGAATACATTATGGGAGTGACAGTGATCAATGTGTCACAAATATTTACTATTGGAAACAGTCTTGATCACAATTTATTTATTACGGTGACCGGTTTCGACCAATGGTCATCTTCAGACCAATGTGTAAGAAGCTCCTAGTGATTCTCCAGCAGAAGGAGGTTCTTACTCATTGGTCTGAAGATGACGACAGTAGTGGTCGAAACCGGTCACCGTAATAAATAAATTGCGATCAAAACTGTTTTCAATAGTAAATACATGTCTACAAGACCATCGTGGGTGAGCACCAAACATTATTCTTACAGCACGTTTTTGCGCAATGAAGACTTTCTTTTTTAGCGGCGAGTTACCCCAGAACATTGTGAATGAAAATGACCAAAATATGTCAACTTACTGATTTGTGTCTCCCCATGATGGAAAAACTGGTAGAAGCGGACCTCGGGGAAGATCAGTTTGGATTCCGTAGAAATGTTGGAGCACGTGAGGCAATACTAACCTTACGACTTATCTTAGAAGAAAGATTAAGAAAAGGCAAACCTACGTTTCTAGCATTTGTAGACTTAGAGAAAGCTTTTGACAACGTTAACTGGAATACTCTCTTTCAAATTCTAAAGGTGGCAGGGGTAAAATACAGGGAGCGAAAGGCTATTTACAAATTGTACAGAAACCAGATGGCAGTTATAAGAGTCGAGGGGCATGAAAGGGAAGCAGTGGTTGGGAAAGGAGTGAGACAGGGTTGTAGCCTCTCCCCGATGTTATTCAATCTGTATATTGAGCAAGCAGTAAAGGAAACAAAAGAAAAATTCGGAGTAGGTATTAAAATTCATGGAGAAGAATTAAAAACTTTGAGGTTCGCCGATGACATTGTAATTCTGTCAGAGACAGCAAAGGACTTGGAACAGCAGTTGAACGGAATGGACAGTGTCTTGAAAGGAGGATATAAGATGAACATCAACAAAAGCAAAACGAGGATAATGGAATGTAGTCAAATTAAATCGGGTGATGCTGAGGGAATTAGATTAGGAAATGAGACACTTAAAGTAGTAAAGGAGTTTTGCTATTTAGGGAGTAAAATAACTGATGATGGTCGAAGTAGAGAGGATATAAAAAGTAGACTGGGAATGGCAAGAAAAGTGTTCCTGAAGAAGAGAAATTTGTTAACATCGAGTATAGATTTAAGTGTCAGGAAGTCGTTTCTGAAAGTATTTGTATGGAGTGTAGCCATGTATGGAAGTGAAACATGGACGATAACCAGTTTGGACAAGAAGAGAATAGAAGCTTTCGAAATGTGGTGCTACAGAAGAATGCTGAAGATAAGGTGGGTAGATCACGTAACTAATGAGGAGGTGTTGAATAGGATTGGGGAGAAGAGAAGTTTGTGGCACAACTTGACTAGAAGAAGGGATCGGTTGGTAGGACATGTTTTGAGGCATCAAGGGATCACAAATTTAGCATTGGAGGGCAGCGTGGAGGGTAAAAATCGTAGAGGGAGACCAAGAGATGAATACACTAAGCAGATTCAGAAGGATGTAGGTTGCAGTAGGTACTGGGAGATGAAGAAGCTTGCACAGGATAGAGTATCATGGAGAGCTGCATCAAACGAGTCTCAGGACTGAAGACCACAACAACAACAACATGATTTGTAATGATACTAAATGGAAAGGTGGCTGAAGTAACTTGTTTCAGTAGTTCCAAAATGTGTCTTTTTCCTATTTTTAATTCTCATCAATATCGACAACAAAGAGTTTTGAGGTTACCGCCCTATTTATTATTTCCTCTCCACGTGCTACACTTATCATCGATGTAATACCTTTAGATACGCAGAACTTATCAGTGGTGGTGTATCACTGGTGCAACTCTTATTCTCTGTGTGTTCTCGACCATCAACTTAGTATCGATATTTGTATCGACTCGTGGCTCGTGACCGGGACCTGCACGATTAGTGTCAGGTTAGGAACCAATGAAAGCTGTTGCGTTACTCATCCACCTATTTTTAGAAACTGTCATCTTGTTTTCAGTGCATCTGAATTGCATAAAAGATAAGTCGTTTCGACCATTCACTTACGTCCGTGAGACCGGCACGACTACACAGACCAGATTTAGAAAACGGTTAAGAAACTTTTGTCGATATTTATTTTTGTTTTTCATTACGTATCTCGCAAGTCTTCTGTGTACAGTTGTTCCGTGCGTTCGCTGTCCCATGAGACAAGCGTAACTGGAGTACAGTAGATGGCAACAAATTGGTCGACGTTAAGACGCGCGCTCTAGCGGATGGTCGCAAGTTAGTGAAGCCAGTTTCTGTCTGGGAGAGAGCGTAGAGGCGCACACAAGATAAAGAGGTTCGCTTTCTTGTTTCAGCCGACCAAGTGGGCCAATATATCAGACTAGGCAGTCGCTGGCACTTCCCTTTCCGAGTGCTTAGCGACTGTACTCATTAATCTGAAACCTACTCACTTTACGAAGTTACGCATTAGGCTCCAACAGGTGTTGCACAAATGACTGTTCCACAGTTTTGGTGGCAAATGGACAGTAACATAAAGTCACGTGGTGCTGGACGATTCAGCAACAGATTCCACGTGACGCTTGGATTCTTAACTCTACACTAACGAGAAAAGAAATTGTTACCATTAGCAGACTGAGAGAAGATCGTGCTGATGCTAACTAAACGAGACGTGTGTTAAAATTAATATGCCTACCAGACTGTGACTTTCATTGATGAGGTCGTAGTACATTTACTAATGGAATATGGTAAACACAGTCATCCAGGGACAGTTATATCGTACAATATATAGAAATAAAGAATTATTCTTCTCTTACAGTAGCTCTTAGTCCTATGGATAGGGCCTTTGTTGAATTTAATTGTAATTTCATCCATCTTTGTAAAGTGACTTTAAAATTTGAGGAGTTTTTTTTACATTACATTACACATGTATACAAAAGTGGACTTTAGATTACAAATTTGTGCCTTTTATTGTTATGATGCTCTGAGATCAAACTGCTTTGTTGACTAATCATCTCACGCAGTTATTTTTTATATTTTGTAATGAAGTCAGAATAATGTCCTGTTTGTATAGCTGTGTGACCTAACTGTATGTGGTGAAACGAAAATAAAGTTATGAATGACGATTTTTCTGTAATGCAGTTCATTATGACGACTGCTAATGGTAATTAAATCAAAATGAGACGACTTTCTGCATTTGTCATCAATATCTTTGATATCGACGTCATTGATTTTGTCAGTGAGTCCTTGTATTTGGTTGTTGCAGGTGACTGAACCTGGTCGCTTGTTAAATAGAGTTTACTGTTCTATTATTTTCATCGTCTACAGGAAGTCTCACAAAACAGACTGTTTAAACTTTCCATCGAATCGGAACAAGGGAGGAAGAATTTGATAAGATCAGATTACTAATAAATTTGTCTCTGACTAAAAAAAAATGATCTTCAGTTTTTTGTTATTATGTCATTATCGATTCCGGGGCTACCAGCCCACTCAGAGATAAACCACACATCTAATAAATACGAGGTATGTCTTTCCCATGATCACAGCTTGCTGTCACCATCGTCTAGCAGTAGCCTCCAGTGTGCAACCTGTGACTGTAGCACCAGTCTGGAAGAGATCCCTCACTTGTTGGCAGTAGATCATCTACGCTGACGTAGACGTTGATTTTGACTTAATACTGGTTGTTTCCATTTCCTGTAGACAGGCTTCGAAAGAAAAAAAAATTCGTCAAATACATTTATGCACTGTTTCTACATTTACTCGAGACTGCGTTACAATTGGCATTACTCTTCCGCTTACCTATTCTTCCTGCTATTTTCTTCCTTGGATGTAACAGGTATCGTGTTTTGCTATTTTTCTTTGCGTTTTAACTTAAATACACACATCAAAAGAAAGTTTTACTTCACCCCGGTTCCCAAAACTCCTGAAGATAGAATTTAACTGTGTGTTTGTATCACAGATACAGTCCTTTTGACTGTTCAGAGATGTCACTAAACCCGCCCAAAGATGTAAACAGCCATGCATGAGCAGCGCCTATTAGATGGAGGGGGGTCCGACAGCCGATCAGTTCCAGTCATTTCATCAGGAAGAAGGTACACAGATCGTGTTATCTGTAGTTCTGCCATGCCTAGACGGTTAATACCGAGGTTCGATCGCGTCCGCAATATTAATTTGTGCCAGGAAGGGCTCTCAATAAGGAAAGTGTCCAGGCGTCTCGGAGGGAACCAAAGCGATTTTGTTCGGACATGGAGGAGACACAGAGAGACAACAACTGTCGATGACATGCCTCGCTCGGGCCGCCCTAGGGCTACTACGGATTATGGCTCGGAGAAACCCTGACAACAACGCCACCATGTTGAATAACGCTTTTCTTGCAGCCACAGGACGTCATGTTACGACTCAAACTGTGCCCAATAGGCTGCATGATGCGCAGCTTCACACCCGACGTCGATGGCGACGTCCATAATTGCAACCCGACACCATGCAGCGCGGTACAGATGGAACCAACAACGTACCGAATGGACTGCTCTGGCTTGGTATCACGTTCTCTTCACCGATGAGAGTCGCATGTACCTTCACCCAGACAACCCTGGGAGGCGTGTTTGGAAGCAACCCGGTCAGGCTGATCGCGGGTGCAGAAACGTGGAGGTTCCCTGCTGTTTTGGGGTGGCATTATGTGGGGCCGACGTATGCCGCTGGTGGCCATGGAAGGCACCGTAACGGCTGTACGATACGTGAATGCCATCCTCCGATATATAGTACAACCATATCGGTAACATATTGGCGAGGCATTCGTCTTCATAGACGATAGATAAAGTGCCCTCCGCCAAACACCGTTGGGTGGCTTGCGGAGCATAAATGTAGATGTAGATGTAGACAATTCGGAGCCCCGTAGTGCACATTCTGTGAATGACTTCCTTCAGGATAACGACATCGCTTGACTAGAGTGGTCAGTATGTTCTCCAGGCATGAACCCTATCGAAAATGCGTGGAATAGATTGAAAACGGCTGTTTATGGACGCCGTGACCCACTAAGCATTCTCTCGAATCCACGCCACATCGCCGTTGAGGAGTGGGACATTCTGGACTAACAGTGCCTTGATGAACTTGTAGATAGTATGCCACGACGAGTACAGGCATGCATCAATAGCAGGAGGACGTGCTGCTTGGTATTAGAGGTATCCGTGTGTACAGCGGTATGGACCACCACCTCTGAAAGTCTCGCTGTATGGTGGTACAACATGCAATGTGTGGTTTTCATTAGTAATAAGAAGGGCGGAAATGATGTTCATGTTGATCTGTATTCCAATTTTCTGAACAGGTTCCGAAACTCTCGGAATCGAGGTGATGCAAAACTTTTTTTATTGACGTGTGTACATTGCAGTGGTATAAGTTCTTTGTGGCATAAGTTCTTTGTGGCATAGTGGTTTGAAGAGCTTTTGTTTATTGCAACTGCCCATGAGGATACCGTAACTTGTGGATTTGTGCGGAACGAGACGAAACTACTTTTTTTATTACAACTTTCATACCTCAACGTCAGCTCATTGTTTTGCTTTTCGGAATCACTATTTCTATCATTTGCACTAAAACTGCTACTGTGCGAATTAGGCAGGGAAAACCATCGCCAAAGGAAGAAGGTAACTGATACACAACATGTTGTGCACCACTATACTCAAACCTATGGTTAACTCACGAATGTAGATGAAGAAGATTTGTGCATCCACCGCTGACGACTGCCAGTACCGTCTTCAGAATGGTATCCACAACGAATATTTGAGCTAGACATTTAGCGGTCACTACCCCCCTCCACACTACTTTTAATGTCATTTTATATTAACAACGGCTTTGAAAAAATTTTCCAGATGGCATGGTGGGAAACCGACCCACTTTGCCTGTACTTCTCCAATTAAGAAATTAGTTATTTTAGCTAACAGAGGATACACAATTCAACAGCAGGGCTGTGATTTGTTGTCTCCGATTTTTAGCGACGCACAAGACAGGCTGACCATTGCCTCCTACCCCCGGCCTGTCAACAGTAATCACTGTTGGCACAACGTAGACCAAATACGATGGGTCCCATTCCACGCGCCCATTCTCAATGGATTATTGTGTCTCTTAATGCTGCCTGCCAGTCTAGCTGGCCATTCTCCACTCCAGCATCTACCCTCCCCTCATTCAGGAACGTAGCGACAATTCTAACAACAAACTTGTTACCTGATTAAACAGTATCTGATCAAAAGTATCTGGACGCCTACAGTGGATATTAACAAGGAATGCGTAGACTGTTCATCCATATGACGGCGTGAACTCTGTTGAGACACTTTCAATGAGGCGTTTCTGACTGTCTGTGTAGGAACGGCAGCCCATTCTCCTCAAGAGCCGAAACCAGACAATGTAGTGATGCTGGATGTTGGGATCTGGAGCTAAATCGACGTCTTAGCTCCGTTGGGGTCAAGTCGCGACTCGGGACAGGTCAGTCCATTTCAGGAATGTTATTATGAGAAACCACTGCCTCACAGATGCTTTATGATAGGGTGCACAGCAATACTTATACAATCATCGACTCTGAAAAGTTGCCCTACTGTATGCAGTACACAGTGCACTAAAATGCGCTCTTTGTCTTTCGTATTTAGCATTCCTTGAAGTGTAATAAGGAACCACGCGTTAACCATGAAAAACACCTCCATACCAAAACACCACTTTCCTAATACTTTCCTGCTAGCACTACACATGATGGCAGGTAACGTTCTGCAGGCATTCGTCAAACTCAACCGGTTCGAGCGCACTGCCACGCTGTAGAGTGATTCATCGATTGAAACCACTCGTTTCCAGTCATTCACTGTCCAGTGGAGTCGCTCTTTACACCAACTCAAGCGTCGCTTGATACTGGCTGCAGAAATGTGAGGCCTAAGCAGAGCTGCTCGACCACTGTAACGCCTCACGCACAGTCACTGAGCTAGCTGGACTGTTGTTAGCACTCTGGAACTAACAAGTTGTTCCTTCATCTGATTTCAGGTGATTTTTTACAACCGCAGTCCGCAATTCTCTACGCTACGTGGCCGTCATTACATTAGGTCTGCCTGGTCTTGGTGTAGTTCTGGTTCTTCATTCGCACTACCACTTGACAATCACATCACCAACAGTCGGATTGGGAATCGTTATTTTCCTCAGTCATCAGCCTTCTGATTGGTATGATGCGGCCCGACAGGAATTCCTCTCCTGTGTCATCCTCTTCATCTCTGCGTAGCACTTGCAACCAACGACAGTAATTTGCCGGATGCATTTTAGTCTCTGTCTTCCTCTACAGTTTTTGCGCCCTACAGCTCCCTCTAGTACAGTTGAAGTCATTCCCTGATGTCTTAACATATGCCCAATCATCCTTTTCCACATCTTTCTTTCCTCTCGCAGAACATCCTCATTCCTTAACTTACCAGCCCACCTAATTTTCACATTCGTCTGTAGCATCACATCTCAAATTCTTCGATTCTCTTCTGTTCCGGTTTCCCCACAGTCCATGTTCCACTAACATACGATGCTGTGTTCCAAACGTACATTCTCAGAAATTTAGACTTCTCTTGACCAGGAATGCCCTTTTCGGCAGTACTAGTCTGCTTTTGATGTCCTCGTTGCTCCTTTCGTCGCTGGTTATTTTGCTACCTACGTAGAAGAATTCCTTAACTTCATCTACTTCGTGACCACCACTCCCGATGTTAAGTTCCTCGCTATTCTCAATTATGCTTCATCTCATTACTTTCGTCTTTCTTCGATTTACTCTCAACCCATACTCTGTACTCATTTGACTGTTCATTCCATTCACCAGATCATGTAATTCTTCTTCACTTAGGATAGCAATGTCATCAGCGAATCGTATCATTGATATCCTTTCACCTTGAATTTTAATTCTACTCCTGAACCTTTCTTTTATTTCCATCATTGCTTCCGTGATCTACAGATTGAACAGTAGGGCGATAGGATGTAGCTACATCCTTGTCTTACACCATTTTTAATACGAGCATTTCGTTGTTGGTCGTCCACTCTTATTATTCCCTCTTGGCTGTTGTACATATTATATATGGCCCGTCTCTATGGCTTACGCCTACTTTTTTAAGAATTTCGAACATCTTGCACCATTTTACATTGTCGAGCGCTTTTCCCAGGTCGACAAATCGTGTTAAAAGTGTCTTGATTTTTCTTTAGTCTTGCTTTCATTATCAAGCGCAACGTCAGAATTGTCTCTCTGATGCGTTTACCTATCCCAAAGCCAAACTGACGTAATCTAACTATGTAAGGGTTGAAATATCCGTGATGGGCGTGGTAGGTGACATCCAATGACTTGTTTACGGTCGAAGTCAGTGAGCTCTCCTGACCGACCCAGTCTGCTGTTATTCCATCTTTACTGACAACGTAACACTCCTCACCTCTTTTACAAAGGCGGGTTCGTCTCACGTGACATCGAGTAGCCTATTACGGATTACAAAGGGTGTCCGGTTACTTTTGATGAGATATTTTATATATACATCGTTTCTGTATTACATCTTACACACTTTTAGTAGTTACTATGTCAGGGAAGCCAAAGTCTCATTTGCATAAATCGATGCTATTCTCAAACAACATACTAATATTTAACATATACTTTTCGTTAGCGCTATAGTCTGGAACCGCGCGACCGCTACGGTCGCAGGTTCGAATCCTGCATCGGGCATGGAAGTGTGTGATGTCCTTAGGTTAGTTAGGTTTAAGTAGTTCTAAGTTCTAGGGGACTGATGACCTCAGACGTTAAGTCCCATGGTGCTCAGAGCCATTTTTCGTTAGCATGTACTGTAGTAACGACTCCCCTACTTGTTTCTCCAACGCTTACCCTTTTACATAGCCTTTTCAACTAAGGAGGAATTGTTTGTGAGTCCAGAAGCACGAGAAACGTGTACTTTGCGTAGATTCATGTACATCGCACTGGCTATTACAGAAAGTTCTGCTAGTAATGCTGTTTCTATTCCTCCCGTTCCGTACCGGTTTCTTCTATTTCTTCTTTCCTTTCAAAAGAAAGTAGAAAGATATATTCTTGTATCACGATTACTGTGGTTCATGTCTTTGCAAGGAAGTAGAAATGACTCTTTGAGAATCGAGCCTCTATGCGAGACTGACGCAAAACGACAGTCGTATACACAGTTTTCTGAAAATAGATGTCAGGCAGCAGTCACAGTACCCAACAGGTAACTGTGCGAAGGACTACTTCTCTGTTTAGCTTCAAAGGTAACGGAGATACGCGTAAGACTGCGAAAAACATGGCTTTCTCTTTCCACAGCCTGAAAGAAAACAGGTTCTCAGTATATAAGTCAGTGCCGGTCTATTACCGAAGACCAAAGGATGCGGCGAACAGCGGGGAGCGTTGTGCGTCTTCCTTATGCAGCGCTAACAAGCAGTATCCGGCTGTGTGCTGCGTGCGGGTGCAGTGCTGGAATGCGTTCGGCGCCATCACTTGTCGGCTAATGGGTAGGGCGCGTGGAGTACGTGGAGAGCTTCGCCGGCAACTGCTTATAAATGAAAGTGTTGCCACCTCAGACGACCGGTAGTTAATTCTTTAACGCGAGTGCAGAGCCGCTTCGCGTCCCTGCCAGCAAGGACGGAAACAGCCCACAGTCCCGCATAGTTGCGTAGCATTCAGAACAAGCATCATAAAGCGGCCGGCGAAGCGAGGCGCGCCAAGGACTCGTGGGCACTTGTAGGAGCGTCTCGCCACAGAACGGCTGCGTTTGCTAATGAGCCACTGATGGTGACGTCAGTGACGTCTCTTGGGGGTGGTCCACGCGTTACGATTTACACTCGTCAGCAAAAACATTAGGACTAAGCTCTCCACGAATTTTAATGGCACCTGAGTGTCCTTCGGCCATCTGACGCGGTAAGGAAAGCTCACGCTGCCCGTGAAGTCCCTAACCATTTCTGGGAAGAAGCCCTTTGACTCAAATGAAATGTTTATAATATGAAAGAATTCGAATATAACATGGAACAAGACAATGTAATTCGATGGCATCACTACCGGGCGACATGTCTGCTGTAGTGGTTAATAAGAAAGAAAAAGAGAAGAAAAGAAAAGAAAAGGTTGAAAATGTGGGAAGAAATGGTGAATAAAAGGGGGGTTTTAAAATCGTTAATGACCGTGAAAAAGGGAAAGAATGCAATGCAAATCGGACTTCGCATTACAGAAAAGCTGTCGGACTTCGTGATTCGGAAAAGCTATTGTTGGGGTGGTCCTTGTGGCGTTTCTGAGCAAAAGTCAAACCAATTTCCACTACAAAAATTATTTGAAAGAGAACAGAGAATAACAAAATGTGATTAACAGGGGGAAATGGCGTAGATAAGAGTTCGCCCTTTACCATGTTAACATGTCTTCTTTCGTGCGGCGTCCTGGTCTTCAAAAATCTCCTACTTCATTTCTGCGTGAAAGGTCTTAGCTGCTCCGAAATTTTGCAATAAATTTCATTGTCCAGGAATTACTAATGTATACAAAAACCGTCTTGATATTAAATGCAATGTATTTTATGTTGCTGCTTCCATCCTCTGAATTTCATACAAATTTCCACAATACGTCTGCACATCAATAAGTTGTTTTTCGTCTTAATCAGACCAAGACTAGCTAATAAGTTTTTACGTCTGCATTAAGCTTCCGCTCTCGAGAGACAAAAGACGGATAGAAAACAAAAAGAGTTACATTTTCAATCCTTTCCTTTTCTTATATATTTTCTCTGCCGTCGAGCGTTCATACCGCTGCGACGGTATAATTTATATCTGAGGGAACGAGTGTGGCGCGGCGAAATTCAAAGTCCTGCTACATCGCCCCCTCGACTGTCACGCTAAAACATTTAGCGTGGCAGGCTAGCAAACAATATAATAGATATACCTAAATGTCAATATATATATATATATATATATATATATATATATATATATATATATATTCATAGGAAAGGCCACGTGCATTCATAGGGGATAATCTTTGTCAATACTTACTTTCTAAACCTATGTACTAAATACAATTGTTACAGTTTTGATCCCTTTTACGGAATTAATATACATATATTTACATAGAGGTTGTTTGAGCAAGCTGCTCGCCAGCGCAGTTAATGTTGTGCGCTTCCAGCGTTGGTTTCCCAATGCATCTCTGGCAGCACGTAGTCTTTGCGCATGTGCAATAGCATCACTGAATTTCGCGTGCGGCAGTTTCAAAATCGCTGTGTTATGACAGTCTTGCACAGTATGCACTTTCACATAGTGTTCATTAGAAGTTGTTATTCCTGCATAAATGGCATGCTAAGTCCGGTGACACCATAAGATTGAGCGTGTGCGTGATCTGAAGCAATGTCCATGTCTTCTGTTACGACACAACGCTCCAGGTCCTTGTGAGTTTTCATGACTATTGTTCTCGGGGAATATGTGGTCGATGTAGTTTTAGGCTCCACATCGCCTACGACAGGTGCTAAGTTTGTTGCCTCCAAAGCATCTGAAGGCTGGCCAGGAACAACGGCGTCGATGTTCGCAAAGGTAGGTGTTTCATCACGTTGTTTACACTTGCCAATAAACGTTCATTTGCAGTCTGAAAATCCTCATTATCGTCGAAGTAAATTGCAGTTTATATCGGTTTACAAACAGGTATTTGGTTTATGCACCATAAGTTTCACAAATTGCGTCATTTATGACGTACACAGTTTGCGACACTTTTAGCCATATTTAAATTTTAACAGTTCACTTTGTCCAGGAATGTTTACATCGTTAATTATGGAAGCTTACATTTCGTGGCCACATTTCACAATGTGTTGACAATATCCAAAGTTTTAACACATACAAATATATATAAATTTACAAGAATATGCATGTGAGATATTTACACTAAAAAAATTATACTAAGTCCCATTGACTTTTTTTTTGGGGGGGGGGGGGTTTATAGTCATTTTGAGTTTCTTTATTCAGGTTTGCGCGTGCCAAGGGATATCAGACTTAATATTTAAAGCACGGGCTTTCCATCATTTATTATTTATTTATTTCTTTTGGTTCCATATCTTGGCTAGTGGTTGACCAGGCTTGTAATGCCATACTTAATTTTCTTCATGTCTTTTAATTCATACTTGAAAGTTTACTGTCACACAACATACTCTTACATTCCATAAAGAAACAATACCCAGCTGCAGGAGGTGGTAGGATAATGGAGAAAGAAAAAAGGATAGAATGGAAGAAACTATTCACTACCTATAAACTAAAAAATCCTACAGCTACTACATAGAAAGAGAACATAATACATTATAACGTTTGCATCACCTTCAAGGGGTGTGTGAAAGGAGGTGCTTACCATTTACCAAATCATGGGTAAATGTAAGTGTCCTTACGTCAAGTCTGTGTAGTGTAACATCATGACAGATTCTCTGTTTGTGTTCTGACTGTTCATATGACTAAGTGTATTATACCTTAACAAATCCTTGCATGAGTAAATCACATATCTGCTCAGTACTTCCTCGATATCTCCACTTCTTGTGGATACCGTCTGTACAAATGGAAAATATATGTCACAGAGATTGTCTCTCTCATAATGTGTATTACGAGGGCAGTTCAATAAGTAATGCAACACATTTTTTTTCTCGGCCAATTTTGGTTGAAAAAACCGGAAATTTCTTGTGGAATATTTTCAAACATTCCCGCTTCGTCTCGTATAGTTTCATTGACTTCCGACAGGTGGCAGCGCTGTACGGAGCTGTTAAAATGGCGTCTGTAACGGATGTGCGTTGCAAACAACGGGCAGTGATCGAGTTTCTTTTGGCGGAAAACCAGGGCATCTCAGATATTGATAGGCGCTTGCAGAATGTCTACGGTGATCTGGCAGTGGACAAAAGCACGGTGAGTCGTTGGGCAAAGCGTGTGTCATCATCGCCGCAAGGTCAAGCAAGAGTGTCTGATCTCTCGCGTGCGGGCCGGCCGTGCACAGCTGTGACTCCTGAAATGGCGGAGCATGCGAACACACTCGTTCGAGATGATCGACGGATCACCATCAAACAACTCAGTGCTCAACTTGACATCTCTGTTGGTAGTGCTGTCACAATTGTTCACCAGTTGGGATATTCAAAGGTTTGTTCCCGCTGGGTCCCTCATTGTCTAACCGAACACCATAAAGAGCAAAGGAGAACCATCTGTGCGGAATTGCTTGCTCGTCATGTGGCTGAGGGTGACAATTTCTTGTCAAAGATTGTTACAGGCGATGAAACATGGGTTCATCACTTCGAACCTGAAACAAAACGGCAATCAATGGAGTGGCGCCACACCCACTCCCCTACCAAGAAAAAGTTTAAAGCCATACCCTCAGCCGGTAAAGTCATGGTTACAGTCTTCTGGGACGCTGAAGGGGTTATTCTGTTCGATGTCGTTCCCCATGGTCAAACGATCAACTCTGAAGTGTATTGTGCTACTCTTCAGAAATTGAAGAAACGACTTAAGCGTGTTCGTAGGCACAAAAATCTGAACGAACTTCTCCTTCTTCATGACAACGCAAGACCTCACACAAGTCTTCGCACCCGAGAGGAGCTCACAAAACTTCAGTGGACTGTTCTTCCTCATGCACCCTACAGCCCCGATCTCGCACCGTCGGATTTCCATATGTTTGGCCCAATGAAGGACGCAATCCGTGGGACGCACTACGCGGATGATGAAGAAGTTATTGATGCAGTACGACGTTGGCTCCGACATCGACCAGTGGAATGGTACCGTGCAGGCATACAGGCCCTCATTTCAAGGTGGCGTAAGGCCGTAGCATTGAATGGAGATTACGTTGAAAAATAGTGTTATGTAGCTAAAATATTGGGGAATAACCTGGTGTATTTCAATGCTGAATAAAACAACACCTGTTTCAGAAAAAAAATGTGTTGCATTACTTATTGAACTGCCCTCGTATATAATAAGATATCAAATTTCCTCTCAAGAATTCAACAATGAACTTTCTTCTACTTTAGTGAAGGTTAAACATCATGTATGTTGTGTATATATATCATTTCTTCTATAAAACGTAAATAAAGAACATAGTATTATAATTGACAGTAAAATGTGTCTTTCTCAGTGCCCGTTGCTCGAAGTTGATTGTACGGGTGGTCACTGCTCCTTTGCACTTACCTTGCATCACATGAAAAGTCAAATGTTGTCTTCAAAGTAGATGTAATTTTGTCATCTGTTCGCTTAAGTCAGGGCCGGCCAAACGCTGCACAGTGTGCAGACGTGCGAAAGTGTTGCACATGTGCGCACGTGTGCAACAGCGAGCGACAGCGACATCTGTTATTAGACATGTGTCCTAAATGAACGGCGGCGGCTCCTCTTCCCTGTTTATGTGGCACAAGCACGAGCGCAACATACCCAGTCTCGTTTACCCCTGGTGACCGTAACTTTAACAGAGAAGTACTGAGAAATGGCAGGTACTGTGAAAAAGCAAAGAACGGAAGATCTATGTTCTCAGTCGTTTCGATCAAGCATCAGTGATGAAAATCTCCCGCAACTGCTTGCGTTTGTCAATGAGCCGTGCTTTTGTGCCCGATATTAACTATATCATCTCTCATGACCAGTGATAAACGTGTTTGGATTTATTCCTTTCATAATTAAAAATTATTGTTTACTGAATTATTGCCTCATTCTACTCCATGTTTCATTATTATCAGGAAAATTGGTCATTAAACCGATTGTTGTATACTTATATTTAGGGTTTTTTTTAATGTGTGAAGGGACACGCTCAGCTGAAGTCGATAAAACATAACATTCATCTAACTGTCGGTTATTATGCAGATTTCAGACGGAACTGATTGTGGGGCGGCAGGTGAGGAAATTTACTGTTGTATAAATGTTTGAATGTAGAAACACTATATTTTCCCGGCCGATTAACCATATGTGCGGCGGCGGGTGGAATTATTGTTGTTAAAAATGTTCCTATTATTTATGCTGTCTTTTGCCGTTCTCAACACTGGCTCTCTAACTACAATATTGGCAACCAGAAAGTGATTAGCAAAACGTGAAGCCTGTAATTAGAATTCCTAGTGCCCACTTCATCTGAGAATACACTTATAGTTACAGCTTATAGCTCTGAGGAATTAGGAGATTGTCTGGGATTTATAATCAAAAACGGTCGTGAAAAAACGTTCTGTATTCTAAAAGTCACAGATGAAAACAAAAGAATCCACACAATCTAACTAACAGAGCAGTTCAGAGTGTAATGAGCTGATGCCACTATAACTGTCCAAATTAAATATTTAAATGAATGCTCGCCATAATTTGATGATTAGGTTCATCAAACGCCACGCTAAATAATGGTAGAATGTTTGTCCCGCGGCGGCACGTGAAAATACGACAATACGCAAACTGAAGATCGATAATTAAAGTCAACCCAGAATTAAATTTCACTCGAAAATAATTTCATGGTTACGCGTATCCCGAGTAACTTAATACGGCATCCGAGGCTGTTTGTAGCAATGATACCGACGCGACGCGACTCCCGACACAGATGGCGTGCTATTCAGCGTCTGGAGAGAACTGGGGCCTTTCTTCCTCGCGCAGCGTTCTTATACACTCCTGGAAATTGAAAAAAGAACACATTGACACCGGTGTGTCAGACCCACCATACTTGCTCCGGACACTGCGAGAGGGCTGTACAAGCAATGATCACACGCACGGCACAGCGGACACACCAGGAACCGCGGTGTTGGCCGTCGAATGGCGCTAGCTGCGCAGCATTTGTGCACCGCCGCCGTCAGTGTCAGCCAGTTTGCCGTGGCATACGGAGCTCCATCGCAGTCTTTAACACTGGTAGCATGCCGCGACAGCGTGGACGTGAACCGTATGTGCAGTTGACGGACTTTGAGCGAGGGCGTATAGTGGGCATGCGGGAGGCCGGGTGGACGTACCGCCGAATTGCTCAACACGTGGGGCGTCAGGTCTCCACAGTACATCGATGTTGTCGCCAGTGGTCGGCGGAAGGTGCACGTGCCCGTCGACCTGGGACCGGACCGCAGCGACGCACGGATGCACGCCAAG
The DNA here is from genome assembly GCF_023898315.1 of Schistocerca nitens. NCBI lineage: Eukaryota > Metazoa > Arthropoda > Insecta > Orthoptera > Acrididae > Schistocerca > Schistocerca nitens. The sequence continues at coordinate 563,320,214 of NC_064621.1, forward strand.
ACCGTAGGATCCTACGCAGTGCCGTAGGGGACCGCACCGCCACTTCCCAGCAAATTAGGGACACTGTTACTCCTGGGGTATCGGCGAGGACCATTCGCAACCGTCTCCATGAAGCTGGGCTACGGTCCCGCACACCGTTAGGCCGTCTTCCGCTCACGCCCCAACATCGTGCAGCCCGCCTCCAGTGGTGTCGCGACAGGCGTGAATGGAGGGACGAATGGAGATGTGTCGTCTTCAGCGATGAGAGTCGCTTCTGCCTTGGTGCCAATGATGGTCGTATGCGTGTTTGGCGCCGTGCAGGTGAGCGCCACAATCAGGACTGCATACGACCGTGGCACACAGGGCCAACACCCGGCATCATGGTGCGGGGAGCGATCTCCTACACTAGCCGTACACCACTGGTGATCGTCGAGGGGACACTGAATAGTGCACGGTACATCCAAACCGTCATCGAACCCATCGTTCTACCATTCCTAGACCGGCAAGGGAACTTGCTGTTCCAACAGGACAATGCACGTCCGCATGTATCCCGTGCCACCCAACGTGCTCTAGAAGGTGTAAGTCAACTACCCTAGCCAGCAAGATCTCCGGATCTGTCCCCCATTGAGCATGTTTGGGACTGGATGAAGCGTCGTCTCACGCGGTCTGCACGTCCAGCACGAACTCTGAGGCGCTGAGGCGCCAGGTAGAAATGGCATGGCAAGCCGTTCCACAGGACTACATCCAGCATCTCTACGATCGTCTCCATGGGAGAATAGCAGCCTGCATTGCTGCGAAAGGTGGATATACACTGTACTAGTGCCGACATTGTGCATGCTCTGTTGCCTGTGTCTATGTGCCTGTGGTTCTGTCAGTGTGATCATGTGATGTATCTGACCCCAGGAATGTGTCAATAAAGTTTCCCCTTCCTGGGACAATGAATTCACGGTGTTCTTATTTCAATTTCCAGGAGTGTATATAAAGCCACGGTGCGGACGGCTAAGGGAACGCCTGATCAAATCGGCTCTCCCGACTAGCCGCTGGGCTAGTAATGCACCACATTAAGTTATTGAATAAATCATAGCTTCTTTTGCTGATGGCCGATGAAGCTCTCAATTTAAATGTGCATTCAACACACAGGTAAGTAATCATAATAAAATTTTGACGTGGCTAAGTTAAATATTTTGGGCGAGAGAATTAATTTAATTACACTGCACGCAGTAGACGAGCTCTGAACTGGCCCTTTGGAGATACGCTATCGCTATAGTTCTATAGGTATTCAAATGAAACTTCTCACATCCTTATGGTGATAGCGGATCTCCATTATACTTAAATATTAACATCCTAGCCTTATTTAGTAGCCTACTTAATCTATCTTGCTTCCTTAAGTTTTAAGACGAAAACCAGAAAATCATGAATTTCCATTAAAATTTTAATTTGTGAAATCCAAAGTACTGTTTTTATTAAATAATTATGAAAAATGAATCTAATTATAAATTTTTAACTCTCTAGCTCTGTTCTGTTGCGCCAATGATTTTTACAGAAAAACGTCCAAATCTCGAAAATGGTTAAAGTTATCGAACTGATATTCAACACATATTAATTTAGTATTACTCCTGACATGCTAGAAACATTTTAGGTTATTTGCTTGATTTTTAAAGTATTGCGCAACATTTATGACGTCAGAGCTAGTTACAACGGACTGGCTGGCACACAATGGAAAGACGGATGTGAATTTACTACGGCGTGAGTAGGCTGCTTCCCTACATCACCCTCTACTTAATTTTTTTTTGTTTATGAATGTTAATGAACGAAAAAAAATTTAATTACAAAAAGGGAAGCAAGAGTACAGCTTAACTTCCTATGAAAATTTAAAATTGAAATGTAAACATGTAGAAACATTAAAAGAAAACTGATTACCTACTTTACTTATTTAAATTGTGGGCATGTTCACTGCCTCTTAAGCAACATTATTACTCAAATTTTTAAGCAAAGTCCATGAAACACTTTGGCATACATATTGCCTTAGACAAACAAACACATAAAAATATGTAAAATTATGAAAATCTTAACTCCATTAAATACATTTTTACATACACAAATTCAAAGAAGATAAGTTATTCAAGATACATAAACAGATGATTATATCTTAGCAGTCTTTTCTAAACCTGAAAGAAAATTTCACAAATAATTTTACACACGTGGTTGTAGCCGCTTTGGCTGGCGTTCTACACTTCCATTCACAAGGGTAGAGGAGGGGAAGTTGTTATGGTGTGCGTCCTTCACGTTCATTCTGAATTACATGGGGAAAGGGGAGGGGTCACTGTGAGTTGTGTCCAAGTCACTCCACTTTTTCACGCAGCTACCAGTCTGCCATTATCTGGTTTGTCCTGTAGAACAAACAAAAAGAGTGCCTCAGACTCTGTTCACTTAATATCTATGGGTGGGTCACAATGAAATGGGGATATATACATTTTATCCTTCAATATGTTACTGGAACCAAGTTAACAGAACTTTTTCAATATTACTCTCGTGGTTACTTAATTGTCATAAAATCGGTAAACAAATGGCTTAAAACGCCGTTAGTCACGTACTAAAGAAAATTTATGCTCAAGGCATACAATCATGAATTCTATTTAATTTCAATTTATTATTTCTGGGCCGGAACACTGAACCAATGCTCGGTACATTCCTGATACATTTGTATTTTATTCACTTCGCTGACTCATCTTCGATTACCTTATTTTTAGAGATATTATGAGTATATTTGATTAGTAGTTGTTTTCTCAGCTTCTTTGTACATGTGAGTAACTTTTGGTAACTACAGTTGTGAGTGTTCAAACATACTACGTTTAGTTGACTAAATCCACTTATTGGTCCTCTGCTGTTGTGTCAGTTCCACATCTGCAATTATGTATTTACTTCATCGAAGTGTATTTATGCTGAGCTACAAATAATGTTTCCCGTCTGCCATTAGGTTACTCAAATATGTTGCTAGTGTATGTACTTATTTAACACTCACTCTATTAATATTTAAAGCATAGGATAGCACATTTATTCCATATCTATAGTGTATTGCAGCTGATTAGTTTGCTCACGTGGCAATCCATTTCCACTCGATCGGACGCTGAAACCACAGGTAGTCTCTCTCGACCAACCACTAAAGTGCATCAAGTAATTATGGACGAGCGTAATGCTAAATTCCTTAAACCTATAGGACACCATGAGCTGCTCTGTCTCATCTAACATAAGGGTACCTATGGTCGCATTCACGCCTCCAACTCATAACCTCAATACGTGTAGGTGTATCCTGTCACACACTACACCAAATAACGGCCAGTTCCAACCTTATAAATACTTCAGGGACGTGTCCTTCACGTCTCAACCACAAACACTGCTCACTTCTATTACACTGCCATTCCTTGCTACACAAGGTGAGTCTATTCTTACAAATTATCTGCATATTTTTCATAACACTAAGCAGTCTCTCTTACTATCTATTAGTTAGCTCTACAACATACAATAGGTTTCACTGCCACTTCAGATCCTGCTTGAACACGAATTTGTATATCTTTTTTAAATATTGTTGGTGGACCATTTTCAATAAAGCAACACTTTGTACTTACAATATTACCATGGTTCTATACATAATTGTTACTCAAATACATTTATATCTTAATTACGTCATCCTTCTCTGTTGTTTATGTCACTGTTAGGTTTGTCGCAGTAGGTACATATATTTTTTTTCACTAATCGGTGGATAGAATGGTTACAGAACTCATGACTTGATAACCATGACGGAAAATTTTTGTATTGGAAAGTAAGCGCCGAAATTTTAGTGGATAGGAAAGATGAAGAATGAGTGAAATCTGAAATGGGAAAGAAGATCTCACACAGCTGGGACTGCACAGCTGCCACACTGTGTAGAGGTTACAGAACAACCTCCTCCCTACAGCATTCATTAGTTTCAGAAATTTTTCGTATTGGAAAGAAGGGGTCGAAAATTTTTGTGGACAGGAAAGATGAAGAATGAGTGAGACCTGAAAAGGAAAGAAGATCTCACACAGCTGGGACTGCACAGCTGCCACACTGTGTAGAGGTTCTAGAACAACCTCCTGCCTACAGCCTTCATTCATAACCTTTGACCACGCCACGTCGATCTGAAAATACCTTATGATGCCTTTTTAGAACCTGTCTCAGTTCTTCCTTCCGATTAGCTGAAATTTTATCGATTTCCTGCAATTTAGCTTATATTTTGTCCAAAAGAATTGCGTCTTCTTCATCTGTGTTTAGCTTACTTTTACTAAGATTAACACCTTCATCCCAATACCTCCTATTTTTCAGAACTCGTATAGGCAGCTCCCAAGTTTCATCATTAGTTGCTACATGTTTATCACTAAAAATTATTGTAATTACTCTGGTTATTGGCAAGACCATCTTTAACTGTCTTCTTTCAAAGTCAACAACACTCTGATATTTTGACAAGAAATCTATACCAATTAAAATCTCAATACTGAGATTGTTTACAATTAAGAATGGATGATCAACTAAATTACCATTAATGTTAAAGGGCAGCAAAGCTTCTTACTTTACCGTTTGTGACACCTTGCCAGTAGCACCAATTATTCTTAGTCCTGATACCCTCATTACTGTAAGCTTGTCTTTACCAGGTCATGCATCAAAGGAGGACTGAGATATCGCACTCACCTCACTTCCACTGTCTAAGAGACAACGTACATTGATACCCAACATATTCACTATTATTATACGGTGGCTTATTCTAATTTGTACAGGTGGTTCCTCAAACTCATCCAATAGTTCCTTTTGGATTTGTCTGCAACTAAAGTGATCGACATCTATCTTCATTACATTTAGGTCAAAGTGTGTAGGGGTTTCCTGAATTACATTTTCAGCTGCCTTTTCCAGTCGGTCTATTAATTTCAAATCGAAACACCGCACGACTTCATTACATTTAGTTTGCTGAACATGACCCAAATTACTGTAGTCTGATCGATTCTGCGCCTCCAGACCGGGCATAACACTAGTTACAGCTAAACCATTTTCATTATTATTGTCGGGTTCCTTCTCAAGTAACAACTAGTCACAGCTACTGGGTTCATCGACCCCCAACAGGCTACCCTCTACATTCTCACTTATCTCCTGTCTAAATCTATTGGTACGTTATCAACACCCTTCACAGGCACTTTCGATAAGAGCACATCATCCTCATCGTAAATATAAGCATGAATTTCTTCTGCTTCTTCACCTGACAATTCAGTATTTTGTAGCTCCTCCCTATCGTTACACTGCTGCGCCTTCTCTTTCTCTTCCCACTTAGAAAGCGTCTCTAACGCGGTATCTATCAAATACTGAGAGTGATCTAATATTTCTGCTGTATTCTTAGATGCTACCGACTCTTCATCCACATGTTCAGTCTGAGTATTCTGATCTGTCTTACCAATTCCCGTAACTACTTGCTTAGGAAAAGTAACCGCCTGGAGAGCGCCAGTGTCCTCATAGACGGGAACTAGTTTTCCTGCCTCGGCCTACTACTGTTTCCTTTATTTTCATTATAGTTAACTGGCACAGCATTACTTTCCGTACTGTTGTTTACATGCATAATTTTGTTTGGAACAAAATTACTATCATTTGGATGCCATTGTTGGTTCTGATAATTATTCCTCCAATTCCTACCTCTCTTAGGATGACGAACACCTACTGTTCTGATGTTTACATTGCCATTCTGCTCGTTCTTAAAATTACTACTAGTGTTATTAGCATTTCTGTTATTACGTGCTTGCTCCTCATTGGCAGCAACACGTTCTACACGTTCCAAATACTCAATGAAACGAGCCAGATTGTCTCTAGGGGCAGATATAATTCTAGTTTGCCAATACCATGCAGTTTGGCTTCAAGACCTAGTATAATCATTTCCGGTTTTAGTTTTTCGCCCAAATGTGACAAACGTGAGAACCATGACCTATCAAACTCTTTAATAGATTCCTTGCCTGCATTAAAGCGTTTTCCACTCCAAAATTCTCTCAACACTTCATTTTGCTTATTACTAGACCAATACTCATTAATGAAAGCTGTTTTAAATTCCGCTAATGTTTTACACTTCAACATAACATCAGCTGACCAACGCATGGCGTCACCTGCTAAATGGCTTCTAATAAATGAGATTTTCTCTCGTTCAGACCAAGTTGGTGGAATCACATCTTCAAAATCGTTCCAGACATCTAGCGGGTGGATATTTTTATCTGGATCGAACCGCAAGAACTGCCGACACCCGATAAAAGCGGCGTTTGCAGCTACAACTTGTTGTATACTACCATTACCAGAAGTTACTGAAGGTACTTTACTTTCAATGTTAGCAATGTTAGTACTGATATTTTCTACTCTCATTTCAACATTATCTACTCTTTGCACAATATGGGTAGTATCAGTTTTGATTGCGTCTACTTCTGCTTGACATATGTATACTTTTATATTAACATCTTTAAACCTATCTGAGCACAGTTCAGATTCTGCCTCGATCTTTTCTGTTAACTTGTGCTCCAGCTTCGCATCTTCCATTTGGAAGTCTCTGCGAACCTCAGCATCTTCGGATTTTACTGTTTTATACATTTCAGAAAATTGTTGAGCAACCTTTTTCTTAATATCCTCATGATTGTAATCAATTTTATAATTTAAACTGTCCAGATCCTCTTTCAACTTATTGCGACCAGCCTTGAAGGTATTGTCCATTTCCTCCAATCGTTTATTAAAATTAGTTTGGCTGGCCACAATTCTGTTATTTACCTCAGTTATATCAGATTTTAATTCAGCTGTCATTCTAGCATTACTGGCTGACATTTTTGCATTACTGCTTTTGACCTCAGTTATTTCAGACTTTAATTCAGCAGTACTGGTAGCTGTTGCTTGTAATATAACATTTAAATCAATATCCCCAGTATCTTTGGGTTGCTCACTAGCTGGCTTTTTATCACACTCAGGTGACGAAAAACTAGCTCCAACACAAGAATCATCAAAACTAAATGAAACTTCTGATTGATCAGTCATACCTAACTTCTCCTGTTTAAACTCTACCATCTCTGATGACTGTTTCGGTTTTAACTCATCAGATAAACTATCATCCAATAAATTAACAATTTCTGCTGTCTGCTTTACTACAGGGGTCTCTATTATTGAATCATTGCCCCTTTTCACACTACTGCCAGGAGACAATACTTCATATTTCACCTCAACATTACTATTTCTATGCATATTTACACTTGAACCGTTGTCTGGATTTACAGTTCCCTCAACAGACATAGGTTCTGATTTAAGTTTAACCTCAGTTTCTTTTGGCGGTTCCATCGCCGACAGTCTTTTAGTGCAGGTTAGTAAAATTTTTAACAGCTTCTCACTTACTTTGTTCCTTCTGCACGACGTATGGCGTTGCCGGCGCGACGTATCAGGATTACTGACGTGACGCGGCGCGTTGAACTGCAGACAGCACTTCGATGGCTGCTGTGTGGCCTGCAACTGCAGGCGCAACTCCGGTTACTCCGGTGGACGACTGCGGTGAGGCGAAACTGGCTTCTCGCGATGCCGGCAATGCCGCTAGACTCAATGCCAGCTTCGTCAATCCAGATGCGTTATTAATCCAATTGCGTCGTCCACATGCACACGTAACACTCACTGTTCTATTACTCAATTGCGCGTCGCATTTCACTCCCGAATCTGAATATTTAAAAATCACTTTCACTTTTACTCAGTTTCCTTGCCGGCCGATGCACCATATGTGGGGCGGCGGGTGGAATAATTTTTATTTAAAATATAGAATGTAATGTAGAAAAGATGCATTTCCCGGCCGATTAGCAACATACGTGGGGCGGTGGGTGGAGCAATTGTTATATAAAATGTCCCTATTGTTTATTTAATGCTGTTGTTTGCCGTTCTCAACACTTGCGCTCTAACTACAATATTGGCAACCAGAAAGTGATTAGCAAAACGTGAAGCCTGTAATTAGAATTCCTAGTGCCCACTTCATCTGAGAAATAAACTTATAGCTACAGCTTATAGCTCTGAGGAATTAGAAGATTGTCTGGGATTCATAATAAAAAACGATTCTCTCTAAAATGTTCACTATATTCTGAAAGTCACAGACCAAAAAAATCCACACAATCCAACTACCAGAGCAGTTCAGAGTCTAATGCACTGATGCAACTATAACTGTTCAAATTAAAGGCTTAAGTGAATGCTCGCCATAATTTGATGATAATGTTCATCAAACGCCACGCTAAATAATAGTTGAATGTCTGTCCCGCGGCGGCACGTGAAAATACGACATACAGAAACTGAAGATAGATCATTAAAGTCATCCCAGAATTAACACTTTACTCGAAAACGATTTCATGGTTACACGTATCCCAAATAACTTATTACGGCATCCGAGGCTGTTTATAGCAATGATACCGACGCGACGCGACCTCCGGCACAGATGGTGCGCTAATCAGCGTCTGGAGAGAACTGGGGCTTTATTTCCGCGCGCAGCGTTCTTATATATAAAGCCGCGGTGCGGACGCGGACGGCTGAGGGAACGCCTGATCAAATCGGCTCTCCCGACTAGCCGCTGTGCTAGTAATGCACCACTTTAAGTTATCGAATAAATCATTGCTTCCTTTGCTGATGGCCGATGAAGCTCTCAATTTAAATGTGCAATCAGCACACAGGTAAGTGATCATAATAAAAGTCTGACTTGGCTAAGTCAAATATTTTAGGCGAGAGAATTAATTTAATTACACTACACGCAGTAGACTAGCTCTTAACTTGCCCTTTGGAGATACGCTATCACTATAGTTTTATAGTCATTCAGTTGAAACTTCTCACATCTTTATGATTATAGCGGATCTCCCTTCTACTTAAATTTAAACATCCTAGCCTTATTTATTCGCCTACTTAATCTATCCTGCTTCCCTAATTTTTAAGACAAAAACCAGAAATTCATGAATTTCAACTAAAATTTTAATTTGTGAGATCCAGAATACTGTTTCTACTAAATTATTATGAAAAAGGAATCTAAATATAAATTTTTAAGTGTCTAGCTCTTTTCTGTTGCGCCAATGATTTTTACAGAAAAACATCCAAATTTCGAAAATGGTTAAAGTTATTGAACTGATATTCAACACATATTGATTTAGTATTACTCCTGACATGCTAGAAACGTTTCAGGTTATTTACTTGACTTTTAAAGTATTGCGCAACATTTATGACGTCAGAGCTAGTTACAGCGGACTGGCTGGCACACAATGGAAAGACTGATGTGAATTTTATACGGCGTGAGTAGGCTGCTTCCCTACAACATCGCAACATTCTTTAAATTTTAAATTTACTGTCGAATGTGTTGTTCAACAAGTGGTGTGCTTAATCAGTCTTACTGTAATCGAAAAAAAATTAAACCACCTAATATGGAAAACCAGTATGTAATGCCTACAACGAAATCCATCCCTCTGAAGTTTACTCGGTCTCGTAAGCGAAGAGTTCTCTGGCCCTGGACAATAAACTGATGAAATTCCTTATGCAAATAAACAATGAAACGCATTTTTCTTGCCGGTCGCTGTGGCCGAGCGGTTCTAGGCGCTTCAGTCTGGAACTGCAAGGCTGCTACGGTCACAGGTTCGAATCCTACCTCGGGCATGGATGTGTGTGATGTCCTTAGGTTAGTTAGGTTTAAGTAGTTCTAAGTCTAGTGGACTGATGACCTCAGATGTTAAGTCCCATTGTGGATAGAGCCATTTGAACCATTTGGAACATTTTCCTTAGCTCTTGAGTCGCAACGGGTGTAATCCTGATATTCTGTTCTCTCCACAATAGGCATACAAAATATTCAGTCTTGGCTCAGCAAAGTGGAATGCCGGCCGTAAAATAGCTTCATACAAATAATGTCAGTGCATTAGTTGATAAATGAATAACCTTGCAAATGTTCAGTGAAAATACTCAGCGCTGTGCAATGCTGCCCACATAGAAACTGTTACAAACATTAATACTTTTCTGATTCTGACACATTAATATCTTTCTGACTCTGATTAAAGAAGCATTTCTTTTAAAAATATTCATTGCATTTAAATAAATACGACATGGAAGAGGAATAGGTACTGATAACGGCATATGATAAGACCGAATGCTTCAATTCGAAAATTTTATTCAAAATAAAGTTTCTCCTTCACAAAATGTAATATAAGACATCTTACATTAACTTCAGAATCAGTGAAATTGTCAGTTGATCTACAATTCTCACTTACTGCCGTAATTAAACAGACTTGGATTGCTACATGACAAAAGTCTAACATCGTTTGACAAAACAGATTCCAAAATTTAACTTGTCTGTATCAGGATTACAAAACACATAAAATATTACAAATCGGGTATACCTCATCAACCTCTACCTGATGGCAAATATTTGGTTCCTACATTTAAAGGGCAATACAGTAACATTAGCAAGATTCACATTGCATTGCTGCATACTTAAAACTAAATATACAAAATTTCATTGCCTTACAAAACTGTATTATGCTGCGTCCATGTGCCAACAGCTAAATTTTCACACCTTTTAAGTCTTACGTCCTAACTTCCACAGAGTGTTACGACAACTGCCACTGCTCTCCGCGCGCCCCTACTTACAATCGATTCTGCCACTCAGGCAACATCTTTGGTTCAGTGGTGTCAGAGACACAATGTCTTTTACATATGATAACCATTTCATGTCATTTTTCATGAAATGTATTACAAAATCGGGTTCCACGTACAAGTGGAACCCTCACAACATGGGACGTTACATTTCGGAAATCGTTACGAAACTCAATATTCTGAAATCCACAGTGTCAAGAGCGTGCCGAGAATACTAAATTTCAGCCATTATCTCCAACCACAGGCAATGCAGCGGCCGACGGCCATCACTTAACGACCGAGAATAGCGGCGAATGCGTAGAGTTATCAGTGATAACAGACAAGCAACAGTGCGTGAAATAACCGCAGATTTCAATGTGGGAAGTACGACGAACGTATCCGTTAGGACAGAGCGGCGAAATATGGCACGTGGTTTTTGTTAACAGCACGACATCGCCTGCAGTGCCTCTCCTACGCTCGTCACCATGTCGGTTGCACCCAATACAACTGGGAAAGTTTGAGCTGGTCAAATGAGTTCCGATTACAGTTGCTAACAGCCGATGGTAGAGATCCAGTGTGTCACAGTCCTCACGATGCCATGGCCCCAGGTTGAAAAAAAGCACTGTGCAAGCTGGTGGAGTCTCCATAATGGTGCAGGCTATGTTTACATGGCCCCCCCCCCCCCCCCCATGAACAATGGACCTTGCCGTTGGTGGGGAGGCTTGCGTGCCTCACCGATACAGATGGCCGTACCGTAGGTGCAACCACAACGGAGGGGTATCTGTTGAGAGGCCAGACAAACTTGTGGTTCCTGAAGGGGGGCAGCAGCCTTATCAGTAGTTGCAGGGGCAACAGTCTGGATGATTGACTGATCTGGCCTTGTAACAATCACCAAAACGGCCTTGCTGTGCAGGTACTGCGAACGGCTGAAAGCAAGGGGAAACTACAGCCGTAATTTTTCCCGAGGGCATGCAGCTTTACTGTATGGTTAAATGATGATGGCGTCCTCTTGGGTAAAATATTCCGGAGGTAAAATAGTCTCCCATTCGGATCTCCGGGCGGGGACTACTCAGGAGGACGTTGTTATCGGGAGAAATAAAACTGGGGTTCTACGGATCGGAGCGTGGAATGTCAGATCCCTTAATCGAGCAGGTAGGTTAGAAAATTTAAAAAGGGAAATGGATAGGTTAAAGTTAGATATAGTGGGAATTAGTGAAGTTCGGTGGCAGGAGGAACAAGACTTTTGGTCAGGTGATTACAGGGTTATAAATACAAAATCAAATAGGGGTAATGCAGGAGTAGGTTTAATAATGAATAAAAAAATAGGAGTGCGGGTTAGCTACTACAAACAGCATAGTGAACGCATTATTGTGGCCAAGATAGACACAAAGCCCATGCCTACTACAGTAGTACAAGTTTATATGCCAACTAGCTCTGCAGAAGATGAAGAAATTGAAGAAATGTATGATGAGATAAAAGAAATTATTCAGATAGTGAAGGGAGACGAAAATTTAATAGTCATGGGTGACTGGAATTCGAGTGTAGGAAAAGGGAGAGAAGGAAACATAGTAGGTGAATATGGATTGGGAGGAAGAAATGAAAGAGGAAGCCGTCTGGTAGAATTTTGCACAGAGCATAACTTAATCATAGCTAACACTTGGTTCAAGAATCATAAAAGAAGGTTGTATACGTGGAAGAATCCCGGAGGTACTAAAAGGATAGATTATATAATGGTAAGACAGAGATTTAGGAACCAGGTTTTAAATTGTAAGACATTTCCAGGGGCAGATGTGGACTCTGACCACAGTCTATTGGTTATGAACTGCAGATTAAAATTGAAGAAACTGAAAAAAGGTGGGAATTTAAGGAGATGGGACCTGGATAAAATGAAAGAACCAGAGGTTGTACAGAGTTTCAGGGAGAGCATAAGGGAACAATTGACAGCAGTGGGGGAAAGAAGTACAGTAGAAGAAGAATGGGTAGCTCTGAGGGATGAAGTAGTGAAGGCAGCAGAGGATCAAATAGGTAAAAAGACGAGGGCTAGTAGAAAACCTTGGGTAACAGAAGAAATATTGAATTTAATTGATGAAAGGAGAAAATATAAAAATGCATTAAATGAAGCAGGCAAAAAGGAATACAAACTTCTCAAAAATGACATCGACAGGAAGTGCAAAATGGCTAAGCAGGGATGGCTGCAGGACAGATGTAAGGATTTAGAGGCCCATATCACTAGGGGTAAGATAGATACAGCATACAAGAAAATCAAAGAGACCTTTGGAGAAAAGAGAGCCACTTGTATGAATATCAAGAGCTCAGATGGAAACCCAGTTCTAAGCAAAGAGGGCAAAGCAGAAAGGTGGAAGGAGTATATAGAGGGTCTATACAAGGGCGATGTAGTTGAGGACAATATTATAGAAATGGAAGAGAATGTGGATGAAGATGAAATGGGAGATACGATACTGCGTGAAGAGTTTGACAGAGCACTGAAAGACCTGAGCCGAAAAAAGGCCCCGGGAGTAGACAACATTCCATTAGAACTACTGACGGCCTTGGGAGAGCCAGTTCTGACAAAACTCTACCATCTGGTGAGCAAGATGTATGAGACAGGCGAAGTACCCTCAGACTTCAAGAAGAATTTAATAATTCCAATCCCAAAGAAAGCAGGTGTTGACAGATGTGAAAATTACCGAACTATCAGTTTAATAAGTCACAGCTGCTAAATACTAACACGAATTCTTTACAGACGAATGGAAAAACTGGTAGAAGCCGACATCGGGCAAGATTAGTTTGGATTCCGTAGAAATATTGGAACACGTGAGGCAATACTGACCTTACGACTTATCTTAGAAGAAAGATAAAGGAAAGGCAAACCTACGTTTCTAGCATTTGTAGACTTAGAGAAAGCTTTTGACAATGTTGACTGGAATACTCTCTTTCAAATTCTAAAGGTGGCAGGGGTAAAATACAGGGAGCGAAAGGCTATTTACAATTTGTACAGAAACCAGATGGCAGTTATAAGAGTCGAGGGGCATGAAAGGGAAGCAGCGGTTGGGAAGGGAGTGAGACAGGGTTGTAGCCTGTCCCCGATGTTATTCAATCTGTATATTGAGCAAGCAGTAAAGGAAACAGAAGAAAAATTTGGAGTAGGTATTCAAATTCATGGAGAAGTAATAAAAACTTTGAGGTTCGCCGATGACATTGTAGTTCTGTCAGAGACAGCAAAGGACTTGGAAGAGCAGTTGAACGTAATGGATAGTGTCTTGAAGGGAGGATATAAGATGAACATCAACAGAAGCAAAACAAGGATAATGGAATGTAGTCGAATTAAGTCAGGTGATGCTGAGGGAATTAGATTAGGAAATGAGACACTTAAAGTAGTAAAGGAGTTTTGCTATTTGGGGAGCAAAATAACTGATGATGGTAGAAGTAGAGAGGATATAAAATGTAGACTGGCAAAGGCAAGAAAAGCGTTTCTGAAGAAGAGAAATTTGTTAACATCGAGTATAGATTTAAGTGTCAGGAAGTCGTTTCTGAAAATATTTGTTTGGAGTGTAGCCATGTATGGAAGTGAAACATAGACGATAAATAGTTTGGACAGGAAGAGAATGGAAGTGAAATGATAATTAAATGGACACCCTAGCTGCAAACAGGCGTTGATGTACTTCATTGGGGACATGTTGAAAATGTGTGCCCCGACCGGGACTCGAACCCGGGATGTCCTGCTTACATGGCAGACGCCTGTTTGCAGCTAGGGTGTCCATTTAATTATCATTTCATTTCTAGTAAAGCTGCATGGTCATCCACGGTAACTGTTCTTTCGGGAACAGATACTACCATCATATATAGAGAATAGAAGCTTTCGAAATGTGGTGCTACAGAAGAATGCTGAAGATTAGATGGGTAGATCACATAACTAATGAGGAGGTATTGAATAGAATTGGGGAGAAGAGGAGTTTGTGGCACAACTTGACGAGAAGAAGGAATCGGTTGGTCGGACATGTTCTGAGGCGTCAAGGGATTACCAGTTTAGTATTGGAGGGCAGTGTGGATGGTAAAAATCGTAGAGGGAGACCAAGAGATGAATACACTAAGCAGATTCAGAAGGATGTAGGTTGCAGTAGGTACTGGGAGATGAAGAAACTTGCACAGGATAGGGTAGTATGGAGAGCTGCATCAAACCAGTCTCAGGTCTGAAGACCACAACAACAACATGTTTACATGGAGTGGGCTGGATCCTCTGGTTCAAATGAACCGATCATTGACTGGAAATGGTTATGTTCAGCTACATGAATATCATTTTCATGCATTCATGGACTACATGTTCCAAAACAAGGAAGCAATTTTAATGGATGATAATGCACTATGTCGCTGGGCCACTGTTGTTCAGGTCAGTGTGAGTGAATGATAAGACAAACTAGATCGCTCGACATGAACCCAATAGAATACATATTGGACAGAGTCGAGAGGTCAGTTCGTGCACAGAATCCTTTATCGGCAACTCTTCCGCAGTTATGGGAGCCTATAGAGCCAGCATGGCTCATTACTTTTCCAGTGAAGTTCCAACGACTTGTTGAGTCTACGCAGCGTCGTGCTGAGGCTTTATGCGGGGAAAAAGGAGATCCAACACGATGCCAGGAGCTATCCCATGACTTGCGTCATCCCAGTGTATGGACGGTGTGTGTGTGCAACGACAACATACCGTCCCGGATCATACTACAGAGCAACATCAGATGCACGTCACAACAAACTTTAAAGTGTCCTCCATTAGATGCAACGCCCACTCACACGCCGCATCATGGACTGCCTCATTCTTTCGCACGTTTAGGCCTCTCTCCGAATAGCGCGTCACAGGCGTAGAATGCTGCCTCTCTGCACCCTCATCTGAGAGGACCCGTGATTGCAGAGAAGCCCAGAAAGGGGTTGAAATTTTGTATGGTGTGGTTGGTGCTTGTGAGGGAACTATAGCCGTGATGTCAGTTGACTGTTTCCACCTTGGCTGTACACAAATACCATCTCGAGTTGTTCCCGACATGAATGCCGCACCAAACTGTTGCATATAGCACGCTGCGTGAATCACACGGCCTGCAACACACAAGGAACAGAGGGCACGTGGTCAGAGAAACTCCCATCCGTCACCGTCATCTACCGTGGCGATGATGCATTTGCAGACACTTGTTCATACGAACTTTTTTCCCCCATTTCCAGCCAAGAATCCGTCCCTGCAGTTCGTCGGTTTTATTGATTTTCACCCTGTGTACTTGACTGTTGTTGCTGCACTCAACTCTACGTTTCGTCCTCTCCATGGGTCCGACTCACTGAAAGCTGTACACAACAGTTACCAGTACCTCTGTGATGGAGCGTTCAGTAACTAAATGTGGTTTGCTTGAGTACACTACATTCATAACAAGTATTCTGTTGACGAACTCCCATCTCTTCCACGAAAACTAAACACTGAAGACAGCCCTTTCGTAACGGCAGTAAGATAACCCTGATTAGTGTATGAATATCAAGAACGATAACATAAGAAAGAGTTCAATGTTGTAGGGAGTTGGTGTTGAGTGGAAGGATACTGGACCACAAATTTACCAACGTATTTATAAAAAACTCAATCCAATTTATACATGTACCTACTACATTAAGATTTCCACAGAGTTTGTTAAGACACTCAAGGAGTGGCGTCTTGACAAAAATTATAGTATAGTCGGCTTTGATGTCACATCCCTCTTCACGAGGGTATCGCAAGAGAACTCCTTGAAACTATTTGAGAACTATTTCGATGAAGACATAGTGGAATTATTCCGCCGTGCTCTCACAAGCACGTATTTCCAGTGTGGAGGCAAGTTTTACCATCAGGTGGATGGAGCCGCTATGGGATCTCCACTGGCACCATGCATCGCCAACATGTACACGTGATACTTCGAGGATATTTGGATCACGAGGTCCTGGGTTCGATTCCCGACCGGGTTGGGAATTTTCTCTGCCCGGGGACTGGGTGTTTGTGTTGTCATCATCATCATCATCATCATCATCATCATCATCATCATCATTCGTAACAGTGGCTGAATTCGACTGTGAAAAAATTTGGACTTCGCATGGGCGCTGATGACCGTGCAGTTGAGCGCCCACAAACCAAACATGATCGAGGATATCGCTTTAGAAACAGCACGCCCAACGCCTTTTATCGGTACGTGAACGATACTTTCGCAGTCTGGCCACACGGCGAGGACATCTTAAAAGAATTTCTCAAACATCTGAACAGCACACACGAGAACATGCAAGTTCACAATGGGATTAGAAGAAAATTGGTGCTAACCATTCTCAATAACCTAATAAAGAAGATAACGGACGGCACACTGGAACACTCGGTCTACCGAAAGAAAGCAAATATTGACCTGTACCTCAACGCTAACAGCTGTCATCGCTTAGCATAACGCAAATCCGTGCTCACTACCCTTGTCTGCAGAGCACATGACATATGCAACAAGGGCAGTCTAACGACTAAGATGCAGCACCTGAAGAAAACCTTCCAGAACAATGGCTACACTCAAACGCACATTAGACGCGCTCTCAAGACCAGCAAGAAGAAGAAGGAGTACCTTGAGGAAAACAACTGCTTGCAGGCTAAGATTGACAGGATACTGGAGAAGAACAAAATATCTGTCCTCCAGCAAAAATCAGGAATTGCTGGGTTCAATGAAGGAGAACTTGGGTCGAAGAACAACGGGTGTCTCCAGCATCTCCAGCGAATGTGGAAAACAATATATGGGACAGACTCAGTGTTGCATCACACAACGCCTCTCTGAACGCGTGAGAAGAGTTTGCCTCGGACAAAAGAAAAAATCTGCTGTGGCGGAGCACAGCCTCAGGGAAGAACAGACGTTTCAATCTGAATCAATGATAACTTTGTCAACCGGGATAACGGCTTCCAACTCAACACCGCGTGGGACGCAACATTATCAAGAATACGACGAGGGTGCAGCGATGGAGACAAGACGGTGGCGGTGGATGGAATAAACAGGCCACACCGCGACGAGACGCCGGGAAACGCCCCCCACCCCTCCCCCCTGCCGAGCCGACTCCGCTCGCGCCAGATTGGCCCGATCGGCGCCGAGGATGCAGGGTAGTTCTTGGTCCAGCGGCTACAAGGACCTGGACGAGACGTGAACTCGACACTTCACCTGAAGTAAACGTTGCCAGAGAACGACGTATTGACTCGTCTGTCGCCGGCCGCGGTGGTCTAGCGGTTCTGGCGCTGCAGTCCGGAACCGCGGGACTGCTACGGTCGCAGGTTCGAATCCTGCCTCGGGCATGGGTGTGTGTGATGTCCTTAGGTTAGTTAGGTTTAAGTAGTTCTAAGTTCTAGGGGACTTATGACCTACGATGTTGAGTCCCATAGTGCTCAGAGCCATTTGAACCATTTGACTCGTCTGTCAACTCGGGAAGATTCTATCATCGAGATTCGCCGAGAAATCCTGCATCCTCATCAAGCTATCTCGTAACACACGGAGTACTAAGTAACAGTTTGCATTTACAACACAAATAGACACTGTAGATGCACTTGAAAAGGCGAACGTTGCGTATGAAACACTTGATTGCAAAATGCTTCCAAACAGCTCGAGCACCACTAGTTTAGCCACACTCATTCACGGAAACGTAACTTGAATGAAAGCTTTTAAATTATTCGTGAATGAAGATGTTTACATGTCACGATGGATAACCAGGATGGGAAGTTATAATAGCCAGAGTGCGACACAACATAATCATGCACACGAACATCGGACGTTCACCGTAATTTCTTGCAGATGGAAGCGCAAATTGAGAACCGCTCGACCAAGGACTGCCATCGAGTAGGTGTTCCAACCAGTTCGCTAAGAATCAGGAACCAACGGATGCTATTCACCAGATGCCCGTGCACCCGGTTCTTGAAACTGGCTGACAGGAACCCAGCCCGGCACCACAGTGGATATAGGCCTCGTCTAATTCGTCGACACGAAATCGGGTTCCGTGCATCGCGCAAAGATAGCCTCTTCAACGAGCAATCTTCACGGCGCCAGCCGACACTCAGTCCCACGGAAGCCGCAGTGGTCAAAAACTTTTAGCAGCAGGCCAAGGATACTATCGGCCACGACGGCGCCGCGTTTCACTGCTGCTGCTGCCAAACATAACGCACATCCGCCCGTCACTTCGACAGCGCCTCCTCAGCTAGAGTGCTGGCCCACAGGCCTACCCTCTGCAAGCGACAAACCGCTGGAGAAGCTATTGCCACCAGAGAGGCTAACAACGAGTTGGAACTACCATAACACTGCAACCACTTTTACGTAGCTTGTGCAATCAAATACCTAATTTGATTTATTTCGTACTATGCACCAACAGAACAAATAGTCCTGTCACGGAAAAGCCACGTGTTACACTACTGTCCGCTACTGCTATAGCATAACCTTAAAGTTGGAGACAGATCGAATAATGAAACTATACTGTTAAAGCAATTATGGTATAAAGCAACAGAGCAGTGTTACTCTCTGAGAGGAATTTTGTTATGTTGACCGTGTGG
Source organism: Schistocerca nitens (assembly GCF_023898315.1). Classification (NCBI taxonomy): domain Eukaryota; kingdom Metazoa; phylum Arthropoda; class Insecta; order Orthoptera; family Acrididae; genus Schistocerca; species Schistocerca nitens. The sequence continues at coordinate 563,339,394 of NC_064621.1, forward strand.
TACCTAACGGAGGTGGCTTATCGGAAATGATAGTCAAAATTACGTAAATATTTAAACAGTAACACACAATATTTTACCTACAGGGTGTTTCAAAAATGACCGGTATATTTGAAACGGCAATACAAACTAAACGAGCAGCGATAGAAATACACCGTTTGTTGCAATATGCTTGGGACAACAGTACATTTTCAGGCAGACAAACTTTCGAAATTACAGTAGTTACAATTGTCAACAACAGATGGCGCTGCGGTCTGGGAAACTCTATAGTACGATATTTTCCACATATCCACCATGCGTAGCAATAATATGGCGTAGTCTCTGAATGAAATTACCCGAAACCTTTGACAACGTGTCTGGCGGAATGGCTTCACATGCAGATGAGATGTACTGCTTCAGCTGTTCAATTGTTTCTGGATTCTGGCGGTACACCTGGTCTTTCAAGTGTCCCCACAGAAAGAAGTCACAGGGGTTCATGTCTGGCGAATAGGGAGGCCAATCCACGCCGCCTCCTGTATGTTTCGGATAGCCCAAAGCAATCACACGATCATCTAAATATTCATTCAGGAAATTAAAGACGTCGGCCGTGCGATGTGGCCGGGCACCATCTTGCATAAACCACGAGGTGTTCGCAGTGTCATCTAAGGCAGTTTGTACCGCCACAAATTCACGACGAATGTCCAGATAGCGTGATGCAGTAATCGTTTCGGATCTGAAAAATGGGCCAATGATTCCTTTGGAAGAAATGGCGGCCCAGACCAGTACTTTTTGAGGATGCAGGGACGATGGGACTGCAACATGGGGCTTTTCGGTTCCCCATATGCGCCAGTTCTGTTTATTGACGAAGCCGTCCAGGTAAACATAAGCTTCGTCAGTAAAACAAATGCTGCCCACATGCATATCGCCGTCATCAATCCTGTGCACTATATCGTTAGCGAATGTCTCTCGTGCAGCAATGGTAGCGGCGCTGAGGGGTTGCCGCGTTTGGATTTTGTATGGATAGAGGTGTAAACTCTGGCGCATGAGACGATACGTGGACGTTGGCGTCATTTGAACCGCAGCTGCAACACGGCGAACGGAAACCCGAGGCCGCTGTTGGATCACCTGCTGCACTAGCTGCGCGTTGCCCTCTGTGGTTGCCGCACGCGGTCGCCCTACCTTTCCAGCACGTTCATCCGTCACGTTCCCAGTCCGTTGAAATTTTTCAAACAGATCCTTTATTGTATCGCTTTTCGGTCCTTTGGTTACATTAAACCTCCGTTGAAAACTTCGTCTTGTTGCAACAACACTGTGTTCTAGGCGGTGGAATTCCAACACCAGAAAAATCCTCTGTTCTAAGGAATAAACCATGTTGTCCACAGCACACTTGCACGTTGTGAACAGCACACGCTTATAGCAGAAAGACGACGTACAGAATGGCGCACCCACAGACTGCGTTGTCGTCTATATCTTTCACATCACTTGCAGCGCCATCTGTTGTTGAAAATTGTAACTACTGTAATTTAGAAAGTTTGTCCGCCTGAAAATGTACTGTTGTCCCAAGCATATTGCAACAAACGGTGTATTTCTATCGCTGCTCGTTTAGTTTTTATTGCCGTTTCAAATATACCGGTCATTTTTTAAACACCCTGTATCTACACTGTTCAAAGAATAAAGAAAACGGTCGCCAGCCTAATTAGGCAAGAGAATGATCAACATTCTTGTTCTAGGATATAAGTATGAGTAACTTTAACGGACAAACACAACCTATACTTTGCCACACGCGAGTGCAATGAACTCTGGCACCTGAATATGGTGTGTTCACTTTAAGGTTGGAGCTACCAGATCAGAACAAACTATTTGCATAAATATAACAGATAACAAAACACACTATTACCTTGAGGACTTAGTCAAACTGAATGGTCTCAGTAACGTTACTATTAATATTCACTGAAGGATTGTAAATTGGACATAGGTTTAATATTACTTTTCAAACATTTTTCTATCTGACAAAATCTGTAAATGTAGTTCACTGCAAAATTATGAATTGATCATAGGTTAAGTCTCTCTCACCCAAATACTTTTCTATTTAGAATGAAAGTTAAATGTATTTCACTAACAAGCAATTTCTCACTGAATTTTAAATAAAAGAAGTTACTATTTTCATAGATAGTGGCCTTTCTATTAATTGTTATTTATCATGAGCATAAAGGATAAACTGTGGATCCTATTGCACTATTAATATGCACTTTCAATACACAAGAGGAGCACAATATTGTACAGAATTCGACTTGAATAGCAAGAGTAATATTCTATAATTAAGTAACATTGTGCATTTGAACTACTTTCAATAGAGGGGGAGCCTTAATCTTGACCACTGTAGCAGAGCAAACTAAACACACTTTCAATACACTAGTGAAACAAGTACTTAGCAAGCATGAACATATAACTCTCAACAGTTGCAGTTCTGAACTTTTACTGCAGTGAAACACAAATTTCAGATATCTGTAAGATCCTTTCGACAAACAATATTAATTTTAGCACACTCCATTGCCATATTAATTTTAATATGCCTTCAATAAAGGACACTCGGTAAACACTTTAGCGTGGGAGAGAAGTGCATATGTGACTGAGGATAAATCACGGTAGGTATAGTTCAGTCAAATCTTACCTTATATTTGGGTACACTATAACATCCTATGAGATGATCCTTCACTGTACATTACTATAGTGTTCCATTACAGTGATTGCGCAATGTGGTGGCAATTGCTTGTTGGTAGGTGGATTTGCACGTAGAATTGCTGGACTCTGTCAATTCTTGGTGGCGATGATAGATACCAATTCCAGAATAGTTCCAGCTCTTTATACATCCATCCGAGGCATTGGAAAGCGCCCGGAAAGCCTCTCTCGGCACCAGCTCAATACACAACTTTTACATGAGCATTTGAAAGTTTGGTAGCTCGTCCCCGACTGACTCTTGGTTCCACCTCTTCTACCTAGGCCAACCACAATTTGAGGGCGCTACACAGTACCGTGTCCGAGGGGAACCACAACATCTTTTACATACAAAATAACTAAGAACCGTAAGTGAAGGTCAGCAGTTTACATAACAGCAAACAAACATTTTAAATAAAACAGAACATTTGCATATATTGGTAGTTCTACACAAAATTATTTAATTTTAAAGATAGCCAAAGAGATTATATGAGGAAGACAAAAGATCATTTGCTCATATTGTGCATATTACAGAGATTACACTTCATTACAGTATCGAATTAATCGTACACTAATTACAGAAGTTCAACGATGGTATGTTGAACAAAATAGAAAACTAAATGAATCAACAAAGAGTATGTAGTGCGTAAGCCATGGTGCTACACTACCAGTATCAAAACGTACCCTCACGGCAGAGGGACATTTACAAAATCGTAAGTCACCAAGACAGAGGTCACTGAAAGAGATAAAACACCAGATTTTTGTCTGTTGTTGATATGAAAGCTGAGTATCGAACACAATAATTTCCTTTTTTCAAGTGTAACACAAGAGAGATTATATGGACAAAGAGAAAAAATTAAAATTTTTCTGGTAAGAAATCTTTGCTGATACGCACTGAAGAGCCAAAGAAACTGGTACACCTGACTAATATCGTGTAGGGGCCGCGCGAACACGCAAAAGTGGCGCAACATGACGTGGCATGGACTTGACCAATATCTGATGTAGTGCTGGAGGGAACTGAAACCATGAATCCTGCACGGCTGTCCAAAAATCCGTAAGAGTACGAGGGAGTGGAGATCTTTTCTGAACAGCACGTTGCAACGCATCCCAAGTACGCTCAATATTGCTCATGTCTGCGGAGTTTGGTCGCCAGTGGAAGTGTTTTAACTAAGAAGAGTGTTGCTCGAGCCACTCTGCAGCCATTGTGGACGTGTGGGATGTCGCATTGTCGTGCTGGAATTGCCCAAGTCCGTCGGAATGCACAGTGGACATGAATGGATGAAGGTGATCAGCCATGATGTTTAGATTGAGATTTTCATTCTGCAGCGGAGTGTGCGCTGATATGATACTTCCTGGCAGATTAAAACTGTGTGACGGACCGAGACTCAAACTCGGGACTTTTGCATTTCGCGGGCAAGTGCTCTACCATGTGAGCTACCCAAGCACGACTCACACCCCTTCCTCACAGATTTATATCTGTCATTACCTCGTCTCCTACCTTCCAAACTTCACAGAAGCTCTTCTGTGAACTTTGCAGAACTAGCACTCCTGGAAGAAAGGGTAATGCGGTGATATGGCTTAACCACAGCCTGGGGGATGTTTCCATATGGATGGTTCGCACGCTGACATTTGTTGAAGGCCCATCATTGAAATATACAGAAATTTGCTGTAGGTTTGTACTTCTGTCACGTTGAACGATTCTGTTCAAATGGCTCTGAGCACTATGGGACTTAACATCGGTGGTCATCAGTCCCCTAGAACTTAGAACTACTTAAACCTAACTAACCTAAGGACATCACACACATCCATGCCCGAGGCAGGATTCGAACCTGCGACCGTAGCGGTCGCGCGGTTCCGGACTGAGCGCCTAGAACCGCTAGACCACCGCGGCTGGCAACGATTCTGTACAGTCGTTGTTGGACCCGTTCTTGCAGGATCTTTTTCCGGCCACAGCGCTGTCGGGGATTTAATGTTTTACCAGATTCCTGATATTCAAGGTATATTCATGAAATGGTCGTACGGGTAAATCCCACTTCATCGCTATTTCGGGGATGCTGTTTCCCATCGCTCTTGCGCCGAGTATAACACCATATTCAAACTCACTTCAATCTTGATACCCTGCCATTGTAGCAGCAGTAACCGATCTAACAAGTGCGCCAGACAGTTGCTGCCTTCTATAGGCTTTACAGACCGCATCGCCTATTCTGCCTGTATACATATCTCTGTATTTGAATACGTTTGTCTATACTAGTTCTTTGTTGCTTCACCATACAGGGTGTTCCATTTATCTCAACCACTCTAAATAACTGTTTGTCCAGATGCAAATTACACAATATTTTAAGGAAATGTTCTTTAGCCGTCGGGGGGACATCAATCAGCATGATTGCCTTCATTGTAGCGGTATGATTTTTTTAGATGGAACCCTGTATTTTTTATTCGGTAATTCATTTCGTCTCCTAAAGACCTATTCAAAAATAAATCACAGTGTACCATTCACTGAAACACAACTTTATTGGTTACATAACGCAACATTGGCTGGGATCACAAACTCGTCCACTTGCTGGAATTGTCAGAAAACAAATGAAAACCAAGTAAAAACATAACACAAAATTGATGTTGACTCTCCTGTACCATTGCCCAGGAGTAGAACATTCAGAGGTGCTCAAAGTGGTAACGCTGGCCGCCGATACACTGGTGCACTCGTTGTATGAAAGAATTATTTATTGCTTCCAGTGTTGCCTGCTGCAGAGAATTGCAAGCAAGCATGCTACGTTCCTGCATGTCAAAAAGAAAAAAGTCCAGAGGATTTAAATCAGGAGACCTAGCAGGACAAGTAACCGTTCCTCCTCGACCAATCCATCTGGCAGGATACATTCGGTTCAGAACACGACGTGCACGCCAGGAATTATGTGCTTGACATCCATCGTGTTGATACCACATTAGCATTCTGGTTCTTAGCGGCACTTCATCCAGAAGAGGAGGAAGAATTCGTCTGTGGAATTTGGCATACGCCGTGCCGTTTGGACTACCATTGATGAAATAAGGGCCAATAATTGTAGTACCATGTATCCCACACCAGACGTTAACTATCCATCGTGGGTTGTCGCTGGACCAATAATGCATGTTCCTTGTATTTACCTCTCCTTTGTTTGAGACGGAACGTTCATCGGTAAATAGAACATTTGAGAAGTTCGGGTTGGCCAGCATTTGCTGCTGTGCCCACTGCATGAACTGTACACGACTCTGGAAATCATTCCCATGCGATTCTTGATGCAGGTGTACATGGTAAGGATGGAACCGGTGACGTGTAAGAATACGATGTACACTGGTTTTAGGAATGCCATTCTCGTGTTCAAGCTGTCGTGTGCTCGCATGTGGATTCATAGCAACGGAAGCGAGAACAGTTACTTCGGCAGCTTCGTCTGTGCGAGTGCTACGACGTCTGCGTTGTAGTGGGTTGAAAGTTCCCGTTTCCTGAAGCGTCTCACCAAGACGAGAAAACATCCGTCGGAAAGGTGGGTTCTTGTCAGGATGTCGGTCTCTGTACAGTTCCACTGCCTGCGTAGCATTTCCACTACCTTCGACAACAACAACAACAACAACAACAACAATAAAAGAAACGTTATGTCGCTGCATTTTGTAGGAAAGACAGCCTTTACCGTCTGCCCACTCTAAACAACAATATTTAAAAGGACTAAGCTACTGTACCAAATGTACCTGTACATAAGAAAACAGTGTTGTAATTGCTGTTCTGCTAACTTACATTCCCCATAGATGAGTAGCATTTCTATCTTCTCTTCGTTGGTATACATTCTACCAACACAACTCTTCAACTGACGATGGTTGACGGAATGATGGGTGTGCATTCTACTTATGTTTACATTTGTCCTCTGTCAACGTCAGCACGTGGATGTGCTCCATTACCCCCAGTACCTGCACTAAGCACTGGGAGCGTCAACGTCAATGTTGTGTTACGCTATTAATAACGTTGTGTTTCAGTGAATGGTATACTGTATTGAATAGGTCTTTAGGAGAGGAAATGAATTACCGAATAAAAAATACAGGGTGCCATTTAAAAAAGTCATACCGCTGTTCATATCTTTGTAATGTATGAGTACAAAATAAATGATCAGCCGTTGGAAGCGGTAACATCCGTCAAGTATCTAGGTGTGACTATTCGAAATGATCTCAAATACAATGATCAGATTACACAAATAACGGGTAAGGTGAACTCTAGATTGCGGTTTATTGGTAGAATCCTGAAGCGATGCAGTCCTTCAACAAAGGAAATAGCTTACAATACGTCAGTTCGTGCAGTCTTAGAGTATTGTTCGTCTGTATGGGACCCTTATCAGTTGGGTCTGATTTAAGAGATTGAGAAGGTCCAAAGAAGAGCGGCAAGATTCGTGACTGGTACATTTAGCCATCGAGAGAGCGTTACAAATCTCATAGAAAGTTTGAAGTGGGACACACTTGCAGATAGACGACGCGCTAAACATAAGGGGCTGCTCACTAAATTCCGAAATCCAATTTTCACCGAGGATGTAGAGCATATATTATTACCACCAACTTTCAAATTGCGTAATGATCATCATTCAAAGATAAGGGAAATAAGAGCTCGCACTGAAGCGTTCAGACAGTCGTTTTTCCCTCGCGCGATCCGCGAATGGAACAGAGGGGGGCGGGGGGGGGAATATGACTTAGGCGCGAATTGTGCCCTTCGCCACACACTGCTTGGTGGCTAGCGGAGTATATATGTAGATGTAGATGTAAAAAACGGGGGGGGGGATATGACTTAGGCGCGAATTGTGCCCTCCGCCACACACTGCTTGGTGGCTAGCGGAGTATATATGTAGATGTAGATGTAAAAAACGAAGCTACAACGAAGGCCATCATGTTGGTTGATGTCCCCCTGACGGGTAAAGAACATTTGCTTGAAACACTTTGTAATTTGCATCTGGACAAACAGTAATTTAGGGTGGTAACGATAAATGGGACACCCAAATATGCAACAACAAATAACGTTGTCCGCTGAAGAAGTAGACCAGTCAAAGAAACAACGAGGAGAATAGACTTATGAGGACTTGTTTATGTCTGTCACAGAGTCACAGATTTTGAGGGAGAAATGGTTAAAATGGCTCAGAGCACGATGGGACTTAACTTCTGAGGTCATCAGTCCCCTAGAACTCGGCCACTCCGGCCGGCTTTGAGGGAGACTTTCCGCTTATAACTGCAGGTAATCCGTAACAAGAACAACTTAACAGCCAGTCTTGTCGATCTCGCGCTCGCGGCGGAACACACACGTACGTGTTAAATGTAGCTCCCTACGGTGAACAGGTAGCGCCGTGTAAATGATGAGCCAGATAGTACCCCGGGTTACAAGGAAAGCCCTGCTGCGGCCTTCGCAGTGCCGAAGCGCCGCTCTAAAGTGTTGCAAGAACAGGAAAACGACTGGCGGGTTACACGGCCGGTTGTGCCAGGCAGCTGACGCTTTTGCGGGTAACGACGACCATTGAATTGCAGGTGGCCAGCAATAACACAACTCGGGTGAGTCTTTAGTACCTACCTCACGTGAACGTAAGCGACTCGCCTAAAGACATCGTTGTAGGGCGCGCTGGTTTCGCCAATTACTGCTAATAAATGAAACGGTACTTTGCAGTGACAGACGGCAGTTAGCGGCCAGCGTAATTGCTACATAATGTCCCCGCGGACAAGGCCAGAGCGAGCGAGCGAGCGCAGTCGCAGACTGCTCGGGCGGAACGCTCGCTGCCGAACACGCCCTGTGGGGAACCGGCTGCGCCCGCGAAATGGGCCGAGCTGACAGGGGCCTCGCCGGACAACGCCCACTGCCCTCAGCCAGGCACGAGAAGAGCTGTCACCAGGTGAACGTTCGCTGACGAGCGGAAATGTTTAGTCCACCTGCTTCATAACTCCTGGTCCGCAAGTGCAGCACAACAGAGCAGCGATTAAACGTGGCGTGCATTCGACAAGTCTTTGTTTGGTAGCTTTCCAGATATCTACGCATAGGCCATGCAGTTTCCGCAAATTACGGGTCGGTTGCTTGTGAATGCAAAGCTATTGTCTACTAACGTTCCAGATGTGTTCCGTAGTGCTCAGATCTACATCTACATCTACATCCATACTCCGCAAGCCACCTGACGGTGTGTGGCGGAGGGTACCTTGAGTACCTCTATCGGTTCTCCTTTCCATTCCAGTCTCGTATTGTTCGTGGAAAGAAGGATTGTCAGTATGCCTCTGTATGGGCTCTAATCTCTCTGATTTTATCCTCATGGTCTCTTCGCGAGATATACGTAGGAGGGAGCAATATACTGCTTGACTCCTCGGTGAAGGTGTGTTCTCTAAACTTCAACAAAAGCCCGTACCGAGCTACTGAGCGTCTCTCCTGCAGAGTCTTCCACTGGAGTTCATCTATCACCTCCGTAACGCTTTCGCGATTACTAAATGATCCTGTAACGAAGCGCGCTGCTCTCCGTTGGATCTTCTCTATCTCTTCTATCAACCCTATCTGGTACGTATCCCACACTCTTGAGCAATGGGCGAACAAGCGTACTGTACCTACTTCCTTTGTTTTCGATTGCATTTCCTTAGGATTCTTCCAAAGAATCTAAGTCTGGCATCTGCTATACCGACGATCAACTTTATATGATAATTCCATTTTAAATCACTCATAATGCGTACTCCCGGATAATTTATGGAATTAACTGCTTCCAGTTGCTGACCTGCTATATTGTAGCTAAATGATAAGGGATCTTTCTTTCTACGTGTTCGCACCACATTACACTCGTCTACATTGAGATCCAATTGCCATTCCCTGCACCATGCGTCAATTGGCTGCAGATCCTCCTGCATTTCAGTACAATTTTCCATTGTTACAACCTCTCGATATACCACAGCATCATCCGCAAAAAGCCTCAGTGAACTTCCGATGTCATCCACAAGGTCATTTATGTATATTGTGAATAGCAACGGTCCTACGACACTCCCCTGCGGCACACCTGAAATCACTCTTACTTCGGAAGACTTCTCTCCATTGAGAATGACATGCTGCGTTCTGTTATCTAGGAACTCTTCAATCCAATCACACAATTGATCTGATAGTCCATATGCTCTTACTTTGTTCATTAAACTATTGTGGGGAACTGTATCGAACGCCTTGCGGAAGTCAAGAAACACGGCATCTACCTGGGAACCCGTGTCTATGGCCCTCTGAGTCTCGTGGACGAACAGCGCGAGCTGGGTTTCACACGATCGTCTTTTTCGATCAGGCACATTTTTTGGCTAAGTCATTGAGAGTTTAAAAAGTTTGGTTGGCAGCAATTTGGATGTCCTCAGTCAGTTTCTGGGTCAGAATATTCAATGACACAGAACCGCCCGTCAGTTACACAACAATGAAACGCAACCGAATTTTTAGGGGGTGCTTCACAATTTATGTCACACACTTCTAGAGGTTGCAGAGGGGACTTCGTGAATCAAATTTTACATAGGAACCCATGTCTGCAAACAGGTCGTTTCCACGTTACGAGGAAAACAAGATGTATAGATGTCACTCCTATTTACTGTGATAGTGCAACAGCTGTTCTATGTGACGATCACCCAATTTGGTGCAAACAGTGTATCTGCGCAATAAGTTTGAGTAAACTCTGTCCATAATGCGTGGTGTAGCGGGTCGGGGTTTTGTGACATTAGTTACTCTGCACCAGTGACAATGGGAACAAAGGTCATTATTTTGTCAGGGATGGAGGAAGGGAAAGTGAAGCTATATGGGCGGTGGAATTCGTTCTTTCCTCGGGTCAGTGGGTGGTGTGTGAGATAAATACTGGTGGTTCCACTATCAGTCATTTATTGAGACATAAGACCCTTTAAACAAACAGAGTAATACTGAAACGCCCGCTAACCAGCTGGGCAAAACATGTAATTAGGATTGTGGAAAGGGCCAAATAAGGTTGGGGTCAGTTTCACCTTCTAATTGTAATTTATTGTAATTTAATAACACATTTACAACCAAAGCGGCACATAGCCGAACCTTTACCAAATGCAACTCTTTCACGGCTGAAGGCCTCCAAACAAGAAATCTCCAAAAAATCAAGATAAAAATCCAGTTAAAATAGCAATAAAATAATAAAAAGAAACATCTATACCAGCTAGGTGGAAAGCCTCAAGGCAAAGAAGATAGAACAAACATATGCACGGTGCAATACCAATGGCTGAAGGCCACAATTAAGTTTCGAGATTTAAAATATATTACCATAATCTTTTAAAGGCAGAAAGCCGCAATGTTTAAGCTTGAAAGATAATTTTAAAAATAAGGTTACGAGACTGAAAGCTCACGATTAATTTTGCATAAATTTTAAGTAGCTGAAAACAGATAATTAAACACCGGTGGGAAAGACAATAAACACATCGGCACTCACAAGCCTCCAGGGAGGTCGGTCTGCCCTCTTTCACTTAGGTGAGACAGGTGGTGAGCCCAACTACACTTGATCCGTCGGAACCCAACCAGGGGATAGCCACGGACAGACCGACACAACGACTTGCTTGCCAACAATCGGTAAATGAGAACTCAAACACCAAATGTTACGAACATAATTACCCACAATGAAATATGTATTAAGCTGTCAAAACTACACACCACGTTGGACAGCGACAACAGGTGTGGAAAGGACACTGCCTGAAATTACGTTGGTGGCCAGAGCAGGTAACCGCAACACTAGCAGCCACAAGGCAGAAAATGCCGCTAGTACACTTGAATTTGAAATATTTAATTCCTCCGCATGACGGCTAAATTTCAGCTATACAAACACTCGGTGTTGCTCACAGGAAAACCTCTCCAAGAGCAAACCACCGAAATGAACCACGCAACATGAATGGACGTGGCTTGGGTACTTAAAACACCACTCATCTTAGACGTCCTGTGTCGGTGAGCACACGAAGATCGTAGCGATGGGAGAGCTCCACACACGCCCCGACACTGCGGAGGGACCGGAAGGGGACGCAGCCTGAAACGTCCCCTTTAAACAATTATACATGACTGTGCTTAAACTGACACACAATATTTTTAGCGCAACGCAATCTATCAAAGATCCCTGCAAAAGAATGGCCCTGAGTAACATTAAACTATACCTTTCACAAATCACTTACCTCACAAAAATCTTCATTACTCGAACTACTGCAATACAGCGAGCGCCACTACTGCCAGCTAAATAAAAGATTCAAACTACGGAAGGCACTAACTACTGACAGGGATAGTTAGCAAATGAAAGATATTAATAGAGAACAAACAATGTATTTACCTTAATAGTCATAATATATATAGCAGTTCATGACAAATTACAAAACTCCGCCATCTCTCTCCCCACATCCACCACTGCTGGCGGCTCACCTCCAACTGCGCAACGCAATCTGACTGTACACAGCACAGCCACTGATTCTCATACAGAGCGCTAAGTAAAGTAGCCAAGGGTCTGTTTTACTGCAGTGTTTTGCAAACAAAACTTCCTTTACTTCTCGGAGATCTCCCTTCGTTCTTCATTATTCCCAAAAAGTCCTATCTATACCTGCTTTCTGTATTCTATTCATATTTCCATGCCTGTATTCGTCGTGGCATACTATCCACAAGTTCATCAAGGCACTGTTGGTCCAGACTGGCCCATTCTTCAACGGTGATTCAGAGTAGATCCTGAAACGTCCCCTTTTTAGAACAATTATACCTGACTGTGCTTAACCTGACACACAATATTTTTAGCGCAACGCGTGCCTTACAGCAAGTCGCACATTTAGCGCTACGGGACATGTATTTGAGTGATTAATTTTGTACTTAAATCATTTATATTTAAAGATATTTGAAGTACAATAATACAAAGGTTTTCCGTAATACATTATGTATTTACCTTAGTAGTCATCAAAAGTCATAATATACATAGGAGTTCATAACATCCATTCTTACAAATATCAAAACTCCGCCATTTCTCTCCCCACATCCACCACTGCTGCCGGCTCACCTCCAACTGCGCAACGCTACATGCTGTTGACACCCAGCTGCCCAACACTACAATGGCGAGTATTACAACAATGCAAAGCAGCCACAGACTGCACACAGCACAGCCAGTGATTTTCATACAGATGTGGCAAGAAATCAAATGCACACACTTATTGATACAATGTTGGTCAAAAGCTTAAATTTTCTCACAGTCCATAAAGACAGTCCTGATCATTCATCACAGTAACATTGCCGTGTTTTTCTCAAAGTCTGAGCAGTAAAAGAAAATGCACACGGAAGTAGTGGATTTCCATGCAATCTTGAAGAAGTAGTGTTGTCCTTCCAACGAAAAGACAGTGCTGACTCTTGAGCCGCCAGCAGTGGTGGATGTGGGGAGAGAGATGGCGGAGTTTTGTAATTTGTCATGAACTGCTATATATATTATGACTATTAAGGTAAATACATTGATTGTTCTCTATTAATATCTTTCATTTGCTAACTATCCCTATCAGTAGTTAGTGCCTTCCGTAGTTTGAATCTTTTATTTAGCTGGCAGTAGTGGCGCTCGCTGTATTGCAGTAGTTCGAGTAATGAAGATTTTTGTGAGGTAAGTGATTTGTGAAAGGTATAGTTTAATGTTACTCAGGGCCATTCTTTTGCAGGGATCTTTGATAGTCAGATTGCGTTGCGCTAAAAATATTGTGTGCCAGTTTAAGCACAGTCATGTATAATTGTTCAAAGGGCACGTTTCAAGCCGATTGCACCGCAAGGAGACCCTCCCTGGTCCGCACCAACCGACCGACTGCCTGCTGGTCCGTCCGCGACTGCTGCTCCTTCGCGACTGCACCGCTGGTCCGTCTCCCACTCACTTCCAGACACACGACGGCGGAAATACTGGTTCGGACCCAACCAAGCAGAGGAAACACGCCCACTGGCTAAACGACATCCCTGCACCAGGAAAGGACCGGCCCAAGTTCCACAAGATGGTAACTGACGGGGCCCAGACGCGCTCAGAGAACCAGTTACACGTCGCCCGATGAGACGACCGACCTCTCAGAGCCAGCATGCCGACAACATTTAAAATAACTTGGCAAAGGAAATCACGCGAACTACACACACAACCTGAACGATACCCAACAGTAACTAAGTACGCACGAAGACAAAACGGGAGTCGATGCGCACACACACACACACACACACACACACACACACACACACACACACACACACACACACACACCCGACTCATGATCGATCGGCGAGCCAAAACGCGTCGATCCACCAAGACCGTGGCCCGGCTCAAGTGTTGCGTGGCGGCAATGGTCGGGCGAGCCATGTCGACGCAGACCTCACTGCTGCTCCACCAGACTGCACTAGTGCCGCGTTACAACTCCCCGACGGGCAGGTCCGGACTGCACTCCGGACGCGTTCCAACTGAGTGGAAGACCCCAACTCACAACCCGAACTGGCTTACGACAGATATAACGCCTCTTTTTCTTGATGATTTGGTTTGATTTGTACTTGGCCTCGGCTAAACTCGGCAACAGTCGGTAGAGTGTCGACATCGTTATCAAGTGACGAAGACGACGTTACACAAAATAACAGTGCTGAACCGAAATGTCGACGTGAGTGAGATATTTACTTCACCAAGAATCGTAATTAATCGTTCTTAATCGATGTTTAACTGATTAACGATGAAATATTAATGATAAAACCAACACAGTCACATCCACAACAAATTCCCTACAAGCTGGTCGTAATTTCAAGTATCCAAGCAATCGTAACAGTGGGCTTGTTATTTGAGTCAAAGATTCTACACAAGCGCCGAGCGCTACAGTCAAATACAGTATTATCGCTGCGCGTAATTATTACTCGGGCGTTTCATGTCAATAATTTGATAGAATTTTAAATCACAAATGCACGACTTGGCACGAGAGGGTGTTTTATTGGACAATATCAGTCACTTCCTAACCGAGCCTTGAGAAGAAAACTTTCCCAGGTGTTGGGGGGATTTAAATTATATGCTTCGGACCTATCACTGAAGTTCCATAAACCACTGGCTATTATGAATGAAAATTGTCTATCAGTGTTCGTTGCCTAAATCACTAAGTAATGTTTAGTTCAATTATCTAGTTAAAAGGTCACTTTATTCTAGTAGGTAAACGTCCTCCGTTCGAATTCTAATGCCGTGCGTGATATTTGAAGTCAGAAGATCGTATTACTGCGTCATAATACATCGCAATTACTCAATCTCAAACACAATCTAAGCTCGCCTACATGTACGAGCATTCAAGTGTATGACCTGCTTCGGCTAACTCTCGTAACGTAGTGACAATGCATTGAATTATACTTAGTCATTACTCACGATTCCCAAAGAGTACTCACACGGAGTATTCTTCGCGATCGTTGGTTCTACTTTTCGAATGTTAATTTATGCTAATTTTGCGATTTATTATAATTTTTATTTTAATTTTACGGAAATTTAATCTTACTTTAGTAGATTGCTAAATTGTCAAGTCTTAGATTCGTGATTTAATTTGTTGTTATTGTCCTCATAATAGTGATAAATGGAACTTCGTTCGCTTATTCACTTTTCTGGGAATTTGGGACTTGGGGGGAAATCTTTGGTGTATTGGGAGCTATTTTTTGATTTTTATTTCTCGTCCGAGGAAGTGGCATTACACAGAAAACGACCTGGAAGTAATAGCAGTCGAGCAAATACACTACGAGAGCGGATATATCGGTACGCGGTGCTAACTCCCCTCACGGTCAGGCGAAGCAGCAACTCAGTGACAGTAGTAATTTAAATTAACGTAGTGAGGTGGAAGTACGTTAAAAGCAGAGTGTAAAATACATGATGGCGGGAACACGAGCCACGCACGGCTCAAATACGTATAGAATGAAGGCTTTCACGCCCGGATGACATAGCTGCTGGTAAACATTTCGGGATGTGAGGTCGTGGTCCAAGAAACATTTTTGTTCTTGACGTTTCGTCCAGGGCAGCGCTGGACATCCTCAGAGACGGTACTCCGCTGAGTCTTGCCGAGTCGGCCCTTTTTTCTGATAACATATAAGATGTTAGACTCAATGTAGATATAGTAGGGGTCAGTGGAGTCAAGTGGAAAGAAGACGAGGATTTCTAGTCAGATGATGATAGGGTAATATCAACAGCAGCAGAAAATGGTATAACGGGAGTAGGATTCATTACGAATAGGAATTTAGGGCAGAGAGTATGTTTCTGTGAACAATTCCGTGACAGGGTTGTTGTTATCAGAATCGACAGCAAACCGACACCGACAACGATAGTTCAGGTAAGCATGCCGAAGTCCCAAGCTGAAGGGGAAGAGATAGAGAAAGTGTATGAGGATATTGAAAGGGTAATACAGCATGTAAAGGGTGATGGAAATCTGATAGTCATGGGGGACTGGAATGCAGTTGTAGAGGAAGGAGTAGAAGGGTACAGGAGAATATGGGCTTGAGACAAGGAATGAGAAAGACTTATTGAGTTCTGTACCACGTTTCACCTAGTAATTGCGAATACTCTGTTCAAGAATCACAAGAGGAAGAGGTATACTTGTAAAAGGGCGGATGAGACGGGAATATTTCATTTAGATTACATCATGGTCAGACAGAGATTCCGAAATCAGATACTGGATCGTAAGGCGTACCCAGGAGCAGACATAGGCTCAGATCACAATATGAACAGTAGGTGGAAGTTTAAGACATTAGCCAGGAAGAATCAATGCGCAGGGAAGTGGGATACGGAAGTACTAAGGGAATGACGAGATATGGTTGAAGTTCTCTAAGGCTATAGATACAGCATTAAAGAAAAGATCAGTAGGACAATCACAGAAGTCGTGAAAGAAAACATAGGTACAAAGAGGCTAATTGCGAAGAAACCATGCGTAACAGAAGAAATACCTCAAATAATCGATGAAAGGAGGAAGTACAAAAATGTGTAGGGAAACGCAGGAATACAGAAATAAAAATCGATAAATAGGAAATGCAGGTAGGCTAAGACGAAATGGCTGCAGGAAAAATGTGAAGACATCGAAGATGAAACGATTGTCGGAAGGACAGATTCAGCATACAGGAAAGTCAAAACAACCTTCGGTGACATTAAAACCAAGGGTGATAACATTAAGAGCGTAACGGGAATTTCACTGTTAAATGCAAAGGACAGAGCGGATAGGTGGAAAGAATAGATTGAAGGAGTAGATTTGTAGATTTGTCTGATGTGATAAAGAAAGGAGTCGATTTAGAAGAGATAGTGGATCCAGTATTAGAGTCAGAATTTACAAGAGCTTTGGAGCACTAAGATAAGAAAGACAGAAGGGATAGATAACATTCCATCAGAATTTGTAAAATCATTGGAGGAAGAGGCAACAAATCGACTATTCACGTTGGTGTGTAGAATGTATGAGTCTGGCGACATATCATCTGACTTTCGGAAAAGCATCATCGACACAATTCCGAAGACGGCAAGAACTGACAAGTGCGAGGGTTATGCACAATCAGCTTAACAGCTCATGCAACCAAGATGCTTACAATAATAATGTACAGAAGAACGGAAAAGACAATTGAGGATGCGCTAGATGACGATCGGTTTGGCTTTAGGAAAAGTAAAGGCACGAGAGAGGCATTTCTGACGTTGCGGTTAATAATGGAAGCAAGACTAAAGAAAAATCAAGACACGTTCATAGGATTTGTCGATCTGGAAAATTGGTTCGACATTGTAAAATGGTGCAAGATGTTCGAGGAAGCAATGATGGAAATAAAACAAAAGGTTCAGGAGTGGAATTAAAATTCAAGGTGAAAGGATATCAGTGATACTATTCGCTGATGACATTGTTATCCTGAGTGAAAGTGAAGAAGAATTACATAATTTGCTGAACGGAATGAACATTCTAATGAGTACACAGTATGGTTTGAGAGTAAATCGGAGAAAGACGAAGGTAATGAGAAGTAGTAGAAATGAGAACAGCGAGAAACTTAACATCAGGATTGATGGTCACCACGTAGATGAAGTTAAGGAATTCTGATACCTGGGCAGTAAAATAACCAATGACGGGCGGAGCAAGGAGGACATCAAAAGCCGACTAGTACTGGCTAAAAGGACATTCCTAGCCAAGAGAAGTCTACTAATATCAAATACCGGCCTTAATTTGAGGAAGAAATTTCTGAGAATGTACGTCCGGAATGCAGCGTTGTATGGTAGTGAAACATGGACTGTGGGAAAACCGGAACAGAAGAGAATCAATGCATTTGAGATGTGGTGCTACAGACGAATGTTGAAAATTACGTGGACTGATAAGGAATTAGGAGGTTGTGCACAGAAGCGGAGAGGAAAGGAATATATGACAAACATTGATAAGGAGAAGGGACAGGATGACAGGACACTTGTTAAGATATGAGGGAATGACTTCCATGGTACTAGATGGAGCTGCATAGGGCAGAAACTGTATAGGAAAACAGATTGGAATACTCCAGCAAATAATTGAGGACGTGGGTCGCAAGTGCTACTCTGAGATGAAGAGGTCAGCACAGGTGAGGAATTCGTGGCAGGCCGCATCAAACCAGTCAGAAGACTGATGACGAAGAAAAAAAATGGGATGACATCTTTTGTGTTGATCTATTGCCGCGGCACCGACATCTTCTTCCGTCGAGCAGCGTGGCTGCTGAGTCGTTTCAGTGAAGTACGAGATCCGCCGACTAACCATCGGTTCGTTAGGGGCGACGTTTCTTCGTCTCGTCTTTCTCCCCTCAAAGGACACCCTCATGCCCGTTTGTCAGAGGTATTTATTCGGTGTTTTCGTCAATGTCGCGAGGTTTCTAGGGCGGTGATCGACTCCTCGAGCGTTGATCTCTGCCGGCTTTCCTTGTTTTACCTCTATGCCAGCATGGTCATGCATTGTCCTGTCGTCCTCACCACGCACATGAGTTCAATATGCTGACAGTTCCTGGAGCACTGACAGCTGATGTGTGAACTGCGCTGGTCGTCGATCTCCCAGGAAGCAGTGCCCATCTGCTCGGTCATTGATCTGTCGAAGTGCTGACTGCCGCTGCTTAAACTGCCAAGCTTTTGACACTGTGGATTGTAGTGGTGATGGTGGAAATATGTGGTAAGTTTCTATGGGACCAAACTGCTGAGGTCATCGGTCCCTAAGCTTACGCACTGCTTAATCTATCTTAAACTAACTTACGCTAAGGACAACACACACACCCATGCCCAAGGGAGCATGAAATTGCATGATTATGGAATATTGTCTCAGTTAGGTGACTGGACTCGTGACTTACTGAAAGATAGGTCACAGTTCGTAGTAATTGACGGAAAGTCATCGACTAAAATAATCGAGTAAAATAGAAGCGATTTCTGGCGTTCCACAAGTTAGTGACATAGACCCTTTACTGTTCCTTATCTACATAAACGATTTAGGATACAATCTGAACAATCGTCTTAGGCTTTTTTGCAGGTTATGCTGTCTTTTATCGTCTATTAAACTCATCAGAAGATCAAAACAAATTGGAAAACGATTTAGAAAAGACATCTGAATGGGGCGAGAATTGGCAATTGACCCTAAACAACCTAAATATTGAACAGTATGAAGCCATCCACACGAGTGCTGAGAGGAATCCATTAAACTTCGGTTACAGGATGAATCAGTCTAATCTAAAGGCCGTAAATTCAACTAAATAGTTACGAATCGCAATTACGAACAATTTAAATTGGAAAGAACACATAGAAAATGTTGTTGGGAGGGCAAACCAAAATGTGTCTTATTGGCAGAATACTTAGTTAACGTAACAGATCTGCTAGAGAGATTTCCCACACTACTATCGTTCATCCACTTTTGGAATACTGCCGCGCGGTCTGCGATCCTTACTACGTAGACCGGATTAACAGAGAACATCGAGAAAGTTCAACGAAGAGCGTCACGTTCTATATTATCGCGAAATAGGAGAGCGTCACGAACATCATAGAGGACTTGGGATGGACATCATTAAAACAAAGGCGTTTATCGTTGCGGCGGAATCTGCTCACGAATTGACATACCTTCGAATGCAAAAATATTCTGTTGACGCTGACCTACATAGAGAGAAACAATTATCACAATAAAATAAGGGAAATTAGAGCTCGCACGAAAAGCTATACGTGTTCGTTTTTTTCGCGCGCTGTTCGAGAGTGAAATAATAGAGAATTATTATGAAGTCGATGTAAGAACTCGTTGCCAGGCAAGACTGGACAGGGATCTTGTAAACAGGACTCTTGATGTCGCGCCACAAGAAAAACTCCAGAGGAGTTAAATCTGGGGATCTTGGTGGCCCAGCATGGGGTCTCTCTCGACCGATCCACGTGTCCCCGTAGACTACTTTCAGATGCTAATGGACGCGAACTACAAAATGTGCTACCGCGCTATCATGCTGGAACAACAAATCGTGACAAATGTCCAATGGCACATCTTCCAAAAATTCCGCCAGCACTTGTTGCTGGAATATCAGTTACCTTGCAACCGTTACGTGTGTGTGTGTGTGTGGGGGGGGGGTGGGGGGGGGGGAGGATGTAAGGCCCAATTACACGATCATCGTAGATGCGCAGACATTGATCCCAAATGTATCTATTTTGAGCATTGAGAAGACCTTCTCTGTTGAAATGCGCTTCATAGGTGGACAAAATTCGCCATGGAAACTGAGGACAATCCACACAACGGTGTAAAAACGAACTACAGAAAATGACGCGTGGCACAAACTCTGTCGAGAGTACGGCATGTACCTTCTGACGGTGATATGGGTGGAGTTGCTGCCAATGTAGAGCACGCCAAACAGACGAGTGAGGCACGTGCAAGTCACGTGCAGTGGCTAGAGTACTCGTCGATGGTTCCTGTCGCAGCTCGACAGTGCGCTGCCCTCTTGGAGCACCAAAGTTTGCTATGTCGCTTGTGAGTCTCCAACTTTCCCGCAGCTGTTGTTCTACTCTGGCAGTAGAGTCACACGCTTTGGAAAGTACTCGTGGTACAGGCGTTGAGCTTCTCTTCCATTACGGCGAGTTTCACCGTAAATTAACAACATATCGGTGTACTCTGTGAACACGTATCCAGGCATCCTGTTAACAACGCATCGATGTTCGTTGTGAACATGTATTCAGGCATCAGGCATGATGTCAGCTGACGCATTACCAGGAAGCACGAATGTTCAAATGGCTCTGAGCACTATGGGACTCAACTGCTGAGGTCATTAGTCCCCTAGAACTTAGAACTAGTTAAACCTAACTAACCTAAGGACATCACAAACATCCATGCCCGAGGCAGGATTCGAACCTGCGACCGTAGCGGTCTTGCGGTTCCAGACTGCAGCGCCTTTAACCGCACGGCCACTTCGGCCGGCTGTAAGCACGAAAAAAAGGCAGATGGTAACAGAGGACATCACGTGACGTCATATCATGGTACCATTCATGTATGTGGGAGCCTACCAACCAAACGATAGCCGGCCGAAGTGGCCGTGCGGTTAAAGGCGCTGCAGTCTGGAACCGCAAGACCGCTACGGTCCCAGGTTCGAATCCTGCCTCGGGCATGGATGTTTGTGATGTCCTTAGGTTAGTTAGGTTTAACTAGTTCTAAGTTCTAGGGGACTAATGACCTCAGAAGTTGAGTCCCATAGTGCTCAGAGCCATTTTTTGAACCAAACGATAGTAAACATCTATCCCTGGCTGGGTAGGTCATGTTTTCTTTGTAACATAGAAAGGAACCGTTTTTGGAGTTGGATTTCTGTGTAAAGCTTGATCTCGTAAGTCTCTTCTATAACCTCTAGACATGTGTAACATAAATTGTGAAACGCCTTGTATGTGTAAATGACAATGTCTTGCAGTGAGCAGTGAAAATGAAGTTGACACAACGTATTACATTCGAAGATAAATTATCTTAATAAATGAGCGAGGGAATAGTATCTAATGGAATGAGAAATGACATTCAAAATAACGGCAGATTTATTACCAAAGCGAAAGAAAACACTGAACATCGATTGCATTAACAACATCGACTACATTCAAACTCCTGTCGAATAAAAATGAAGGATGTACTGATGTACAGTTGACAGCGTTGGGGAGAGGATGGAAGATTATCTTTATAACTCCAACTTTAATTGTGGACAACGCAAATAGACTGTGTTTATTTCGTTTGACAGTTACTGTGAACTGTAGTGCTGCAGGCTACCACAATATACCGAAATCGAACAGTGACTGATGCTGTTTGAAAGAGCATGCTGCAGATGGTGAAAATTTGCCTTAAATATGCCTAATGTGCCGGTGCTGCCAAATGCTCTCCATAAACCTGTAGTGGTCTAAATTAGTCTTCTGACTGGTTTCATGCGGCCCGCCACGAATTACTATTCTGTGCCAACCTCTTCATATCAGAACAGTACTTGCTACATACGTCCTCAGTTATTTGCTGAGTGTCTTGCCCTACATTTTCTGCCCTCTACAGCTAGCTCTAGTACCACGGAAGTCATTCCCTGATGTCTTAACAGATGTGTTATCATCTTGCCCCTTCCCCTTGTCGGTGTTTTCCACATATACCATTCCTCTCCGATTCTGCTCAGACCCTCTGTAATGTCCCCACAGCAAATACCCTCTACCACGCACCAATTAATCATTTTCAATCAAACCATCCACATTCATTCACTTTGGAAAAGTTATTTGATCTGATTTTCTCGTAATATATGCGGCTACAGCTCGTCGACGCCACAGTATTTTCTGGTGCGTTTATTCTTTGAAATAACAGAGATGCGTGTATGCATTCTCCGTGGTTGTTAGAGTGGTAACTAGGACAGCTTCTGGAGTATCTGTTGAGGGATTGACGTGTTTCTGAGAGATACATATTCTGCTTTTCTTCTCGCTAAAGCGAGCCAATTAACATTTGTGACGCTAGCAGTTTGTTTGAAGAGAGAGAGACTGTAAAAGGAAAATAATTAAGGCGTAGAATCACCGGAGATCTGGGCATGTAATGGAGATGGATTTAATACACGATTTCCTCCATAAATAAGGTTTGTGACTTTTTTGTTCTGGAGTGAATGAACGAATGAGGTTTTTCTGAATCATTTGTTGATCACGTTGGCCATGCAATTAGTGGGGAAGTTTCAGCTGTGTCGAAGAGAGCCTGCAATCACTGAGTCTGTGTTAAATCGTCCAAACAGGCTTCGTACACATTTGTAATTCGCAATCTTCCGTAATAAAAGGAACAAATTGTCCAAACGATTGATTCTCCCGACTGACTGCAGTGTTTAACAGTAATAATAAATGTAAAGATCTCTTACAGCAAGCCAGCCGCTGATTACCAAACCGAAGTACTCCACCAAAGATTCTATTTGGCTGATTTCACGGAATGAAATATTATATTAAAAACTGTACATAGATAAAGGAGAGAAAGAGAGAGAGCGAATGGAAATAGAAATAATACTAATAATCCTCCATTAGTCTAATTTTTCGCCTGTCTTATCACGGATCAGCCAAGAACTGGGAGGGCCTTACTTTACTGTATAGACTTGTGTGTGAAGGTGAAGGGGTCTTAAAGACAATAAATACACGTCTATACAGACAAGACATTACACAGAGATAGCGGCTAGCTGCATTCATCATCTATTCTTAGATAAAGAGACGGCAACTTATTATCCGAACATTAAAAAATGTTAAAATGGCCAATCCGTGACAGGACACGTTTTTGGACGTTGCTAAAATAATTTTGTTCTCTGTTTCATGTCAACTGCGACGAGCTAACCTAAATGACGCTTGGAAAAGAGAGGAAAGACTCGCAGGTGATATAACTGGATCCACAAAAAAAGGCCAGATCTATATTTTTATTATTAAAGCTTGCTAGTACAGTTGAAGTATACGCTTTTCTATTTAGTGTTATGCGTGTTCATGTTAGACATAGGAAATGTTTTGATTGACCTGTTGCAGTTGCATTTATCTGTATGTGTACATTAAGAAAATAGACATAGAAGTACTCTCGTGTGAAGGAAGTTACATTTAGTGACAGTAGAACATTTATATGGTTTTAACTAGGGCAATGTTTAGGATGAGTCAAGCAGAACAAAGCAGCACGCATCAGCCTTCAGTTGTTAGCTCTGATAATAACGAAGTAGTAAGAAGTGTTGTAGGACCGATGGCTACAGATAGCGCAAAAGAACGCCCTGTAGAGTCGGTTGCGGGTGTAACAGCGAGTACGCAGCAGGGATGA
Source organism: Schistocerca nitens (assembly GCF_023898315.1). Lineage (NCBI taxonomy): Eukaryota > Metazoa > Arthropoda > Insecta > Orthoptera > Acrididae > Schistocerca > Schistocerca nitens. Next base: position 563,363,310 of record NC_064621.1, read on the forward strand.
GATCCATTGGTAATTATCATGAGACAGATGCAGATGATAACCGAGAGCATGAATACTTTGAAAACCGACATTAATGCGAAATTAGCCTCAGTTACTGATGGGCAAAATGATTTGAATACGAAATTAGCCTCAGTTACTGAAGGGCAAAATGATTTGAATACGAAATTAACCTCAGTTGCTGAAGGGCACAATGATTTGAATACGAAATTAGCCTCAGTTACTGAAGGGCAAAATGATTTGAATACGAAATTAGCCTCAGTTGCTGAAGGGCAAAATGATTTGAATACGAAATTAGCCTCAGTTACTGAAGGGCAAAATGATTTGAATACGAAATTAGCCTCAGTTGCTGAAGGGCAAAATTATTTGAATACGAAATTAGCCTCAGTTACTGAAGGGCAAAATGATTTGAATACGAAATTAGCCTCAGTTACTGAAGGGCAAAATGATTTGAATACGAAATTAGCCTCAGTTGCTGAAGGGCAAAATGATTTGAATACGAAATTAGCCTCAGTTACTGAAGGGCAAAATGATTTGAATACGAAATTAGCCTCAGTTACTGAAGGGCAAAATGATTTGAATACGAAATTAGCCTCAGTTACTGAAGGGCAAAATGATTTGAATACCAAATTAGCCTCAGTTACTGACAGTCACTCAAACTCAAGAAGAGATGAAATTAGTCCAGACTGAGATTAAGCAGTAGTTACAAGACAGTTTTTCCGAATTAGAGCAGCAGATAGAGGCGAAGACCAAGGAACTCAAAGATCAGGCCGAAAAGACGGAACGAAAATTAACTGCACAAATAGAATTGGTGAAAACACAATGTGAGGAATCTACTCAGCGCGTACGTGTCGAAATGAAGTAGTATGTGGCTATTAAGATAGGTACCGTACTGGAACAAGTGGAAATGGTTCCGCAATTAGTACAAAAGCAAGGCGCCATGGCATGTGCAATTGCGCAACTTCCTGAATTGGCACGTACACAGACTAACCTTAAGGAAAGCGTTGATCATCTGACAGAGCGTCAAGACGGTATAGACCACAAAATTAACGCATTAACGGGTAAATTATCCGAAATCACATTAGAAAACAAAAGGCTAAAGTGTGAAAACGTTGAGCAAAATGTTAAGGCAGCATTCAAGAAGTTATTTGGCAAACAGGAAGAGAATTTGTTTGCGAAAGGACTTGAGTAGGTGTGACAGCAGTTAGGTGCTGATTTGGAGCATTGGAAACAAACGATAGAAGAGTCGATGCGCGCTTCACAACAAAGCTCAGAACAAATGAATACAGGGCAGCAGCAGAAGTTGGCAACGACTATAGAGCCAGTTACTGCCCATTCGCACACAATACCGACTTGTGCAAATAATGTAAACATTAAATTGCCACAAGCTGGTTGTTCGCGTGAATTCTTATCTACCGGTGATTACGAAAGCCTTTGCCATGCCGAAGAAAATATGATAAAGCATCGGCAATTCCAGATTTTTAACCCTGACAAAAGTGGGGTCCATCCAATTGTTTTTATTCGAAGTTTCAGAGGAGTGCTATCCAGAAATTGGTCGGAGTGGCAGAAGATCAGTTTTGTTACAGGATATACTGGGTGAGTCACCTAACGCTACCGCTGGATATATTTCGTAAACCACATCAAATACTGACGAACCGATTCCACAGACCGAACGTGAGGAGAGGGGCTAGTGTAATTGTTTGATACAAACCATACAAAAATGCATGGAAGTATGTTTTTTAACACAAACCTACGTTTTTTTAAATGGAACCACGTTAGTTTTGGTAGCACATCTTAACATATAAACAAATACGTAATCAGTGCCGTTTGTTGCATTGTAAAATGTTAATTACTTGTAACTTAAAGTTGACGCTTGAAACCTCCGACGTTCAGTTGCGTGTTGTAACAAACACGGGCCACGGTCGGCGAGCAGCATCTGCAGGGACATGTTTACGATAACGACCGTGTTTACGAGTGTGGCTGTAGTGCACTGTTGTAGTTTGGTCTAGCTGTCGCAGTGTCCGCATGTAGCACTTGCTGCTATTGTTATTCTGCATTCGTCTCCGCACGCAGACCAACTGTAGTACACCGTGTTACCAGACGTCTGTGATAGTGTAGTGTTGTAGGAACTGTGACCATGGTGTATTCGAACTCTGAAAAGGCGGAGATGATACTCATCTATGGCGAGTGTCGACGAAATGCAGCTGAAGCCTGCAGGGTGTATGCAGAACGGTACCCGGACAGAGAGCATCCAACGTGCCGCACATTGCAAAACATCTACCGCCAAATGTATGCAACAGGTATGGTCGTAGCACGCAAACGGGTCCGTAACAGGCCCGTCACAGGAGAAGCGGGTGCAGTTGGTGTGTTAGCTGCTGTTGCCATGAACCCACACATGAGTACACGGGACATGGCGAGAGCCGGTGGACTGAGTCAAAGTAATGTCATGCGCATACTGCATCGTCACCGCTTTCACCCGTTTCATGTGTCGCTACATCAGCAATTACATGGTGATCACTTTAATCATCGAGTACAATTCTGTCAATGGGCATTAACAGAGAATGCGTTGCAGTTCTACCTGTTTACCGATGAAGCGGGTTTCACAAACCACGGGGCAGTGAATCTACGGAACATGCATTACTGGTCCGCGGACAATCCTCGCTGGCTCAGACAGGTAGAGCGACAGCGACTGAGGACTGTAAATGTATGGTGCGGAATCATTGGCGACCACCTCATTGGTCCTCACTTCACTGCAGGGGCCCAAACAGCTGCAACATACGTCGCGTTTCTACAGAATGATCTGCCAACGTTGCTCGAAAATGTCCCACTGGAAACGCGTCGACATATGTGGTATCAGCATGATGGTGCACCTGCACATTCCGCAATTAACACTAGGCTGACCCTTGACAGGTTGTTCGACGGGCGTTTCATAGGACGTGGAGGACGCATAAATTGGCCAGCCCGTTCTCCTGATCTTACACCTCTGGACTTCTTTCTGTGGCGTACGTTAAAGGAGAATGTGTACCGTGATGTGCCTACAACCCCAGGGGATATGAAACAACGTATTGTGGCAGCCTGCGGCGACATTACACCAGATGTACTGCAGCGTGTACGACATTCATTACGCCAGAGATTGCAATTGTGTGCAGCAAATGATGGCCACCACATTGAACATCTATTGGCCTGACATGTCGGGACACACTCTATTCCACTCCGTAATTGAAAACGGAAACCACGTGTGTACGTGTACCTCACCCCTCATGGTAATGTACATGTGCGTCAGTGAAAAAGACCAATAAAAAGGTGTGGGGGAACGAAAGAAATTTCAGACCCCAAGCCTGGAATAATAACAATAATAGAAATTGGAATCAACCGGGAGGAATGAATTCAAATAGCCAACATCAGTGGGGACGGACATCTCCGAATCAACCGGTAATTACCGAAGTGACGGATGATGTCAACCAGCAGACAAATCAAAATCCAACAAACTTGTAAGGACCCACTCGTGCCCCGGAGGAGCGGTCAACAATTGGTTGAGGGGCAACAGGATATGTGTACCCATGCTAACGTATAATGATGGACGATTACCGGCAGATGAACTGACCGAGGACTTAGAACCACAAGATGAGGATAAGGAACAGGTGGCAGTAGTCGAAGTGCAAGTCATTATGGAGACCGTACCTATAGTGGCGGTTTTAGACACAGCTGCAAACACAAATGTTATTTCGGAGGCACTATTCAACAGGATCAGAAATATAAGACGAGTACCAGTTTTTCCAGTTCAAAATTGCAGAATAATAGGCGCCGTTGGGGCTCGATCGGCTAATGTAAAGGTGCAGTCACTACTTGGTGTGGAATTCGGAAATGTAGCAATATTAAGCACATTCCTTGTTGTGAAAAATTTGGTGGTAGATTGCATTATCGGAGTCGACAGCCTACGTCAATACGGATGCAGAATAGATTTTAAAACAGGAAAAATTTGGTTGAACGTTAATAAACGAGAAATTGAGTTGGAGTTGTTGAAAACAAATAGCCTTACGAGAAAATATAATTGTGGGATCAGTGTGCAAGTAATCAGGACGGCCCAAAATTCTAAAGAGCACGTAATTAATGAGTTCTAAGTCAAAGAAGATTTTGGTCAATTAGTGTTTGAAAAGTTAAATGAATACGACTGCACTATCGAAGATCAGAAGAAGCAGCTGAATCGATTATTATTAACATATGGAAACGTTTTTGATGACAGGCCAGGAGTTAATAAGGGATACATATGCCGTCTCTCCTCCTTACAGTCTGGAACTGAGCGACCGCCACGGTCGCAGGTACGAATCCTGCCTCGGGCATGGATGTGTGTGATGTCCTTAGGTTAGTTAGGTTTAATTAGTTCTAAGTCCTAGGCGACTGATGACCTCAGAAGTTAAGTCACATAGTGCTCAGAGCCAGCCTCCTCCCCCCATGAACCATGGACCTTGCCATTGGTGGGGAGGCTTGCGTGCCTCAACGATACAGATAGCCGTACCGTAGGTGCAACCACAACGGAGGGGTACCTGTTGAGAGGCCAGACAAACGTGTGGTTCCTGAAGAGGGGCAGCAGCCTTTTCAGTAGTTGCAGGGGCAACAGTCTGGATGATTGACTGATGTGGCCTTGTAACGCTAACCAAAACGGCCTTGCTGTTGTGGTACTGCGAACGGCTGAAAGCAGGGGGAAGCTACGGCGTAATTTTTCCCGAGGGCACGCAGCTTTACTGTATGGTTAAATGATAATGGCGTCCTCTTGGGTAAAATATTCCGGAGGTAAAATAGTCCCCCATTCGGATCTCCGGGCGGGGACTACTCAGGAGGACGTTGTTATCAGTAGAAAGAGAACTGGCATTCTGCGGATCGGAGTGTGGAATATCAGATCCCTTAATCGAGCAGGTAGGTTAGAAAATTTAAAAAGGGCAATGGATAGGTTAAAGTTAGATATAGTGGGAATTAGTGAAGTTCGGTGGCAGGAGGAACAAGACTTCCGGTTAGGTGAATACAGGGTTATAAATACAAAATCAAATAGGGGTAATGCAGGAGTAGGTTTAATAATCAATAAAAAAAATAGGAGTGCGGGTAAGCTACTACAAACAGTATAGTGAACATATTATAGTGGCCAAGATAGACACGAAGCGAATGCCTTCTACAGTAGTACAAGTTTATATGCCAACTAGCTCTGCAGATGACGAAGAAATTGAAGAAATGTATGATGAGATAAAAGAAATTATTCAGGTAGTGAAGGGAGACGAAAATTTAATAGTCATGGGTGACTGGAATTCGACAGTAGGAAAAAGGAAAGAAGGGAACATCGTAGGTGAATATGGATTGGGGCTAAGAAATGAAAGAGGTAGCCGTCTGGTAGAATTTTGCACAGAGCATAACTTAATCATAGCTAACACTTGGTTCAAGAATCATAAAAGAAGGTTGTATACATGGAAGAATCCTGGAGATACTAAAAGGTATCAGATAGATTATATAATGGTAAGACAGAGATTTAGGGACCAGGTTTTAAATTGTAGGACATTTCCAGGGGCAGATGTGGACTCTGACTACAATCTATTGGTTATGAACTCTAGATTAAAACTAAAGAAATTGCAAAAAGGTGGGAATCTAAGGAGATGGGACCTGGATAAACTGAAAGAACCAGGGGTTGTACAGAGTTTCAGGGAGAGCATAAGGGTACAATTGACAGGAATGGGGAAAGAAATACAGTAGAAGAAGAATGGGTAGCTTTGAGGAATGAAATAGTGAAGGCAGCAGAGGATCAAGTAGGTAAAAAGACGAGGGCTAGTAGAAATCCATGGGTAACAGAAAATATACTGAATTTAATTGATGAAAGGAGAAAATATAAAATGCAGTAAATGAAGCAGGCAAAAAGGAATACAAACGTCTCAAAAATGACATCGACAGGAAGTGCAAAATGGCTAAGCAGGGATGGCTGCAGGACAAATGTAAGGATTTAGAGGCGCATATCACTAGGGGTAAGATAGATACAGCCTACAAGAAAATTAAAGAGACCTTTGGAGAAAAGAGAGCCACTTGTATGAATATCAAGAGCTCAGATGGAAACCCAGTTCTAAGCAAAGAGGGCAAAGCAGAAAGGTGGAAGGAGTATATAGAGGGTCTATACAAGGGCGATGTACTTGAGGACAATATTATGGAAATGAAAGAGAATGTAGATAAAGATGAAATGGGAGATACAATACTGCGTGAAGAGTTTGACAGAGCACTGAAAGACCTTAGTCGAAACAAGGCCCCGGGAGTAGACAACATTCCATTAGAACTACTGACGGCCTTGGGAGAGCCAGTCCTGACAACACTCTACCATCTGGTGAGCAAGATGTACGAGACAGGCGAAATACCCTCTGACTTCAAGAAGAATATAATAATTCCAATCCCAAAGAAAGCAGGTTTTGACAGATGTGAAAATTACCGAATATCAGTTTAATAAGCCACAGCTGCAAAATACTAACGCGAATTCTTTACAGACGAATGGAAAAAATGGTAGAAGCCGACCTCGGGGAAGATCAGTTTGGATTCCGTAGAGATGTTGGAACACATGAGGCAATACTGACCTTACGACTCATCTTAGAAGAAAGATAAAGGAAAGGCAAACCTACGTTTCTAGCATTTGTAGACTTAGAGAAAGCTTTTGACAATGTTGACTGGAATACTCTCTTTCAAATTCTAAAGGTGGCAGGGGTACAATACAGGGAGCGAAAGGCTATTTACAATTTGTACAGAAACCAGATGGCAGTTATAAGAGTCGAGGGGCATGAAAGGGAAGAAGTGGTTGGGAAGGGAGGAAGACAGGGTTGTAGCCTCTCCCCGATGTTATTCAATCTGTATATTGAGCAAGCAGTAAAGGAAACGAAAGAAAAATTTGGAGTAGGTATTAAAATCCAGGGAGAAGAAATAAAAACTTTGAGGTTCGCCGATGACATTGTAATTCTATCAGAGACAGCAAAGGACTTGGAAGAGCAGTTGAACGGAATGGACAGTGTCTTGAAAGGAGGATATAAGATGAACATCAACAAAAGCAAAACGAGGATAATGGAATGTAGTCGAATTAAGTCGGGTGATGCTGAGGGAATTAGGTTAGGAAATAAGACACTTAAAGGAGTAAAGGATTTTTGCTATTTGGGGAGCAAAATAACTGATGATGGTCGAAGTAGAGAGGATATAAAATGTAGACTGGCAATGGCTAAGAAAGCGTTTCTGATGAAGAGAAATTTGTTAACATTGAGTATAGATTTAAGTGTCAGGAAGTCGTTTCTGAAAGTATTTGTATGGAGTGTAGCCATATATGGAAGTGAAACATGGACAATAAATAGTTTGGAGAAGAAGAGAATAGAAGCTTTCGAAATGTGGTGCTACAGAAGAATGTTGAAGATTAGGTGTGTAACTAATGAGGAGGTATTGAATATAATTGGGGAGAAGAGAAGTTTGTGGCACAAGGGATCGGTTGGTAGGACATGTCCTGAGGCATCAAGGGATCACAAATTTAGCATTGGAGGGCAGCGTGGAGGGTAAAAATCGTAGAGGGAGACCAAGAGATGAGTACACTAAGCAGATTCAGAAGGATGTATGTTGCAGTAGGTACTGGGAGATGAAGGAGCTTGCACAGGATAGATTAGCATGGAGAGCTGCATCAAACCAGTCTCAGGACTGAAAACCACAACAACAACAATGCCATCTCTGCGTTAAGCCGCACGAAACGTATTGTAGAACTTTCTATCCTGTTCCCTGTAGGTTAAAGGCTCAAGTTCAAAAGGAAATAGATCGCATGTTGAAATGGGGTTTGATCGAACCCTCTACAAGCCCATACTGCTCTCCATTGTTAGTCGTGCCAAAAGCAAATAGGACTGTTAGACTGGTACTCGACGCCGGAGAAATAAATAAAATCATAATGCCAATGAGAACACACCCGGAAATCATAGACGAACTTATTCAACAGTTCCAGGATGTCAAATATTTGACGAGCATTGATTTGCGGAGCTGTTATTTGCAAGTCAAGCTGGATGAGTCATCAAGGAAGTATACTGCTTTCATTTATTCCGGATGAAGTTATAATTTACCGTAGTTCCTTTCGGACTCAACCTTAGTGCTGGAATCTTTATAGCAGCTCTAGATTATGCACTAGGCCCAGAACTCAGAAGCAGGATAACAGTGTTTGTTGATGATTTGCTTATTGCATCGAAAACTTGGGAGGAGCATATTACCTTACTGAACCGAGTGATGGACGTGTTCAAAACCACGGGAATAACTGCTAACCTACAGAAATCCCATTTTGCAGTAAACAGAATCAAGTTCCTGGGGCATATAATTGACGCAAAGGGAATTTTACCAACCAAAGAGAAGCTAATTGCGATTGGTAAGTTTCCAACACCCAGGAATAGGAGGCAATTAAAAGGTTTTATGGGTCTTGCTTCATGTTTTAGAAGATTGATAACAAATCAGGCGATGAACGCAGCAGCTCTAAATAGTCTCTTGAAGAAGGATGTTCCCTGGCTCTGGACATTAGAGTGTCAAGAAGCATTCGAAGAGATAAAGAAGCAATTAGTAAATGCACCGCTTTTGTACCATCCGGACATGCAAGAAGAATTTTACTTGTCAACAGATTCTTCGAATGTGGATATTGTAGCGTGCCTTTTCCAAGTACGCAAGATAAATGGACAACTCACCTTCTGTCCTATTGCGTTTGCTAGTCGTGTTTTGTCCAACTGTGAACGAACTTACACGACGACAGAATTAGAGACTCTTGCGGTCATCTGGGGATTTAAAAAATTTCATTATTATCTATATGGGTCAAAGACTATCGTATATTGCGATCATCAATCATTAACGTTTTCACAAACGTGTAAACTGTTACACCCCAGACTGGCTAGATGGACTCTCGCTCTGCAACAATACCAATTTAATATCGTGCATGTCTCAGGACAGAAAAACATTATTGCTGACGCTCTATCAAGGTCACCACAGGGTTTGACCAACTCAGAATTCTCTGTATTGCTGCTGCAGGAAAATCCGTATAAGATGTACTACGCCAATTTGTGTGCGCATATGGCACAGTTACAGAAAAGAGATGCTCAATGGGGAAGTGTCATTCAAAGGTTACAACAGCAACCTTCGGATCAGATGGCAAATTATTACAAGCTGGTAAATGGCGTATTATTTTTCCGCTGTGGAAGGCCAAACTAAGTCCGTTGGTGTGTTTGTATACCTGAGGCGCAAATAGAGAAACTCGTATGGTTCACCCATTTAACCTGGGGACATTTCGGTGCGACAAAATGTGCAGACAAGATAAGTGTGTACTGTTATTTTCCCAACATAAAGCGCAGAGTGCATGAGGTCTTGATGAAATGCATAATCTGTCAAAAAGCAAAGCCGGATTCAAAAGCGAGTAAGCACGCATTAAGCTCTATATTAGTCCGAGAACCAAAAGAAGTAATTTCGTGCGATCTGTGTGGACCGTTACCTACTTCAAGAGGAGGTGTTAGATATGTGTTGGCATTTCTTGATGTGTGTACGAAATACGTAAAGCTATACCCGATAAAGGCGGCTACAGCCAAAGTAATTGTACTAAGATTGACAAGGGATTATCTTCCACATGTTGGTATACCTAAGGCGATAATAACAGACAATGCTAAGATATTTACGGGACTCCGATGGAAACAGGATTTGTCTCAAGTCGGTGTGAAACACATACTAACATCATTTTACCACCCACAAGGCAATTTGGTTGAGATAATTTTTAGAGATTTCAATCGATTTATGAGGACCTATTGCCATAATAAGCAGACTGCGTGGGCAAATTATGTGGAAGAATTTGAGCAGATATACAACAACATGCCCCACTCCTCCACTGGTTATACACCTCATGAATTCTACATCTACATCTACATTTATACTCCACAAGCCACCCAACGGTGTGTGGCGGAGGGCACTTTACGTGCCACAGTCATTACCTCCCTTTCCTGTTCCAGTCGCGTATGGTTCGCGGGAAGAACGACTGTCTGAAAGCCTCCGTGCGCGCTCTAATCTCTCTAATTTTACATTCGTGATCTCCTCGGGAGGTATAAGTTGGGGGAAGCAATATATTCGACACCTCATCCAGAAACACACCCTCTCGAAAAGTGGCGAGCAAGCTACACCGCGATGCAGAGCGCCTCTCTTGCAGAGTTTGCCACTTGAGTTTATTAAACGTCTCCGTAACGCTATCACGGTTACCAAATAACCCTGTGACGAAACGCGCCGATCTTCTTTGGATCTTCTCTATCTCCTCCGTCAACCCGACCTGGTACGGATCCCACACTGATGAGCAATACTCAAGTATAGGTCGAACGAGTGTTTTGTAAGCCATCTCCTTTGTTGATGGACTACATTTTCTAAACACTGTCCCAATGAATCTCAACCTGGTACCCGCCTTACCAACAATTAATTTTATATGATCATTCCACTTCAAATCGTTCCGCACGCATACTCCCAGATATTTTACAGAAGTAACTGCTACCAGTGTTTGTTCCGCTATCATATAATCATACAATAAAGGATCCTTCTTTCTATGTATTCGCAATACATTACATTTGTCTATGTTAAGGGACAGTTGCCACTCCCTGCACCAAGTGCCTATTCGCTGCAGATCTTCCTGCATTTCGCTACAATTTTCTAATGCTGCAACTTCTCCGTATACTACAGCATCATCCGCGAAAAGCCGCATGGAACTTCCGACACTATCTACTAGGTCATTTATATATATTGTGAAAAGCAATGGTCCCATAACACCCCCCTGTGGCACGCCAGAGGTTACTTTAACGTCTGTAGACGTCTCTCCATTGATAACAACATGCTGTGTTCTGTTTGCTAAAAACTCTTCAATCCAGCCACACAGCTGGTCTGAAATTCCGTAGGCTCTTACTTTGTTTATCAGGCGACAGTGCGGAACTGTATCGAACGCCTTCCGGAAGTCAAGAAAAATAGCATCTACCTGGGAGCCTGTATCTAATATTTTTATTTTCTGGGTCTCATGAACAAATAAAGCGAGTTGGGTCTCACACGATCGCTGTTTCCGGAATCCATGTTGATTCCTACTGAGTAGATTCTGGGTTTCCAAAAATGACATGATACTCGAGCAAAAAACATGTTCTAAAATTCTACAACAGATCGACGTCAGAGATATAGGTGTATAGTTTTGCGCATCTGCTCGACGACCCTTCTTGAAGACTGGGACTACCTGTGCTCTTTTCCAATCATTTGGAACCCTCCGTTCCTCTAGAGACTTGCGGTACACGGCTGTTAGAATGGGGGCAAGTTCTTTCGCGTACTCTGTGTAGAATCGAATTGGTATCCCGTCAGGTCCAGTGGACTTTACTCTGTTGAGTGATTCCAGTTGCTTTTCTATTCCTTGGACACTTATTTCGATGTCAGCCATTTTTCCGTTTGTGCGAGGAGTTAGAGGAGGAACTGCAGTGCGGTCTTCCTCTGTGAAACAGCTTTGGAAAAACGTGTTTAGTGTTTCAGCTTTACGCGTGTCATCCTCTGTTTCAATGCCATCATCATCCCGGAGTGTCTGGATATGCTGTTTCGAGCCACTTACTGATTTAACGTAAGACCAGAACTTCCTAGGATTTTCTGTCAAGTCGGTACATAGAATTTTACTTTCGAATTCACTGAACGCTTCACGCATAGCCCTCCTTACGCTAACTTTGACATCGTTTAGCTTCTGTTTGTCTGAGAGGTTTTGGCTGCGATTAAACTTGGAGTGAAGCTCTCTTTGCTTTCGCAGTAGTTTCCTAACTTTGTTCTTGTACCACGGTGGGTTTTTCCCGTCCCTCACAGTTTTACTCGGCACGTACCTGTCTAAAACGCATTTTACGATTGCCTTGAACTTTTTCCACAAACACTCAACATTGTCAGTGTTGGAACAGAAATTTTCGCTTTGATCTGTTAGGTAGTCTGAAATCTGCCTTCTATTACTCTTGCTAAACAGATAAACCTTCCTCCCTCTTTTTGTATTCCTATTAACTTCCATATTCAGGGATGCTGCAACGGCCTTATGATCACTGATTCCCTGTTCTGCACATACAGAGTCGAAAAGTTCGGGTCTGTTTGTTATCAGTAGGTCCAAGATGTTATCTCCACGAGTCGGTTCTCTGTTTAACTGCTCGAGGTAATTTTCGGATAGTGCACTCAGTATAATGTCACTCGATGCTCTGTCCCTACCACCCGTCCTAAACATCTGAGTGTCCCAGTCTATATCTGGTAAATTGAAATCTCCACCTAAGACTATAACATGCTGAGAAAATTTATGTGAAATGTATTCCAAATTTTCTCTCAGTTGTTCTGCCACTAATGCTGCTGAGTCGGGAGGTCGGTAAAAGGAGCCAATTATTAACCTAGCTTGGTTGTTGAGTGTAACCTCCACCCATAATAATTCACAGGAACTATCCACTTCTACTTCACTACAGGATAAACTACTACTAACAGCGACGAACACTCCACCACCGGTTGCATGCAATCTATCCTTTCTAAACACCATCTGTACCTTTGTAAAAATTTCGGCAGAATTTATCTCTGGCTTCAGCCAGCTTTCTGTACCTATAACGATTTCAGCTTCGGTGCTTTCTATCAGCGCTTGAAGTTCCGGTACTTTACCAACGCAGCTTCGACAGTTGACAATTACAATACCGATTCCTGCTTGGTCCCCGCATGTCCTGACTTTGCCCCGCACCCGTTGAGGCTGTTGCCCTTTCTGTACTTGCCCAAGGCCATCTAACCTAAAAAACCGCCCAGCCCACGCCACACAACCCCTGCTACCCGTGTAGCCGCTTGTTGCGTGTAGTGGAGTCCTGACCTATCCAGCGGAACCCGAAACCCCACCACCCTATGGCGCAAGTCGAGGAATCTGCAGCCCACATGGTCGCAGAACCGTCTGAGCCTCTGATTCAGACCCTCCACTCGGCTCTGTACCAAAGGTCCGCAGTCAGTCCTGTCGACGATGCTGCAGATGGTGAGCTCTGCTTACATCCCGCTAGCGAGACTGGCAGTCTTCACCAAATCAGATAGCCGCCGGAAGCCAGAGAGGATTTCCTCCGATCCATAGCGACACACATCATTGGTGCCGACATGAGCGACCACCTGCAGATGGGTGCACCCTGTACCCTTCATGGCAAAAGAAGAAAACTTCTGGACTGATCATATGCCCAAAACTCAGGAAACTAAGATGCCTTGGGAAGAAAAAATAAGACAAGCCATCATACATATGACGCAAAAGGATGATCAGAGGAAACAACAATATGACAAATTAATCAAGAGGGTACAGGCATACCACGTCGGAGAGAAGGTATTAGTCAAAAGACATACCAAATCATCCTTAATAAAGAAGAGTATAAAGAAATGGGAATTATTATATACTGGCCCATACATCATTCTACAAATTCCGAACCCTGGGGCTTATCTGTTAGCATACCCGGGATCTAACAAAATTAAAGGGTTATTTTCTCATAACGACTTGAAAAAATTTAATGAAGATTAGAAGATAGGGATGAATGGTGTTTCGAGTGACAGAGATGAACGCTCGTAAAAACATAACAATAAACTGTGTGTGTTTAATGTTAGAAAACTTTAAACTAAAATAATTAATCAGTGACACAGATTGTAGAAATAGTGACTAACTATAACTATCGAGTGCTGCAAAGAAGACAGTGGAGATAGGCTTCACCTGTGTTTGGGTAAACATAGAACTTTAGCATTGCTAATGTCATCAAGAAGTATAAAGGATCTGAATGACCTTCAAGAAGAAAGAAATATTTCCCGAAAATGACGCTGCATAATCAAAAAAGGTTCCCAGTGAATGTTCAGATATAATTTCAAGTGCACGCTTGGATGTGTAAACGTGTGAAGTGAAGTGATACGTTTAGGCAGTGAATCACGAGTGACGGTTAACGCCGCAAAGATAATTTCCCGCGCAAAACAATTGACGTCGGCGCGAGAGTTACAATCGATATAGACGACACAGATATGCTTTGTAAGAGACTCGCATCAAACGCGAGGGGAAACTGATTGATGTTGAACTTCAAAAAAGTGTCATAACTAGAGGTTAAGAGTTCTTGATTTATTGTTGAATGTCAAAAGAAATTAACATTCATAGAATTAATTGTTATTAAATGGGTTTTGTTCACTTTGGAATTTTGTTTGAGAATCCATTTCCATATATGTGCATGTATGAATGACGGATGAATCAGAGAATAAATGAAGGAAGTGAATCCACATTCCTCGCCACTGATAACTTTTACATTACAGCAATCAAGCGGAGAAATATATGTACACTCCTGGAAATGGAAAAAAGAAAACATTGACACCGGTGTGTCAGACCCACCATACTTGCTCCGGACACTGCGAGAGGGCTGTACAAGCAATGATCACACGCACGGCACAGCGGACACACCAGAAACCGCGGTGTTGGCCGTCGAATGGCGCTAGCTGCGCAGCATTTTGCACCGCCGCCGTCAGTGTCAGCCAGTTTGCCGTGGCATACGGAGCTCCATCGCAGTCTTTAACACTGGTAGCATGCCGCGACAGCGTGGACGTGAACCGTATGTGCAGTTGACGGACTTTGAGCGAGGGCGTATAGTGGGCATGCGGGAGGCCGGGTGGACGTACCGCCGAATTGCTCAACACGTGGGGCGTGAGGTCTCCACAGTACAACGATGTTGTCGCCAGTGGTCGGCGGAAGGTGCACGTGCCCGTCGACCTGGGACCGGACCGCAGCGACGCACGGATGCACGCCAAGACCGTAGGATCCTACGCAGTGCCGTAGGGGACCGCACCGCCACTTCCCAGCAAATTAGGGACACTGTTGCTCCTGGGGTAACGGCGAGGACCATTCGCAACCGTCTCCATGAAGCTGGGCTACGGTCCCGCACACCGTTAGGCCGTCTTCCGCTCACGCCCCAACATCGTGCAGCCCGCCTCCAGTGGTGTCGCGACAGGCGTGAATGGAGGGACGAATGGAGACGTGTCGTCTTCAGCGATGAGAGTCGCTTCTGCCTTGGTGCCAATGATGGTCGTATGCGTGTTTGGCGCCGTGCAGGTGAGCGCCACAATCGGGACTGCATACGACCGAGGCACACAGGGCCAACACCCGGCATCATGGTGTGGGGAGCGATCTCCTACACTGGCCGTACACCACTGGTGATCGTCGAGGGGACACTGAATAGTGCACGGTACATCCAAACCGTCATCGAACCCATCGTTCTACCATTCCTAGACCGGCAAGGAAACTTGCTGTACCAACAGGACAATGCACGTCTGCATGTATCCCGTGCCACCCAACGTGCTCTAGAAGGTGTAAGTCAACTACCCTGGCCAGCAAGATCTCCGGATCTGTCCCCCATTGAGCATGTTTGGGACTGGATGAAGCGTCGTCTCACGCGGTCTGCACGTCCAGCACGAACGATGGTCCAGCTGAGGCGCCAGGTGGAAATGGCATGGCAAGCCGTTCCACAGGACTACATCCAGCATCTCTACGATCGTCTCCATGGGAGAATAGCAGCCTGCATTGCTGCGAAAGGTGGATATACACTGTACTAGTGCCGACATTGTGCATGCTCTGTTGCCTGTGTCTATGTGCCTGTGGTTCTGTCAGTGTGATCATGTGATGTATCTGACCCCAGGAATGTGTCAATAAAGTTTCCCCTTCCTGGGACAATGAATTCACGGTGTTCATATTTCAATTTCCAGGAGTGTATTTAGGATAAAATTTTTATGAGTATAGATAAATGATATGACTTTTCAAGGAAATGATAGATTATGTCTTTGTATAAAATGAACCACACTTTCCATTATTCGATGATTCGAATCCAAGATCTACTGCAATTTGCATGAATCCTTTAAATTACGAAGAGTAAATCATTGACAGAAAATGTGTCAGAATTTTTGGACTTACAAGCACAAGTGGTGATTAAGTGATATGCGAAGTCCAAAAGAAAATTCAAACTAGAGTAAATATTATGATGTTTTCGGCAACGGCATTAGTCATTGGATAAATGGGACCTTAGGTCAACGGCTAAATTCCTTGCAGTACATCGTAAGAAAAAGGATGCATGAAGCCATGGGGATTTTGTTTTCAAAAAGGAGAATCTTGGACGGTTCAACCTAACCAGTTCCTTTACAGGAAGAGTTTCCCTTTCGGTCATTGCTAAT
Organism: Schistocerca nitens; assembly: GCF_023898315.1. NCBI lineage: Eukaryota > Metazoa > Arthropoda > Insecta > Orthoptera > Acrididae > Schistocerca > Schistocerca nitens. The sequence goes on from NC_064621.1 coordinate 563,379,531, forward strand.
TCTTTTGGAATGAATGTTGCATGTAAAATCTGGTATCCCTGTCCCTTCTACTCTCCCCATTGTGGGCCGCGTAGAAGACCGACTAAAAATGTGGACGTCGGGGACATGCAAGATCCGGGGGAGTTTCAGCACCGCAAGATATTGTCCTGGGAACAAGATTGCAAATAAAAAAAAACTCGAGTTATTGATTGTAAATTTTTTTTAGCTAGAGGCACAAAGCACTGTCTCCAAATCGTTATATAAATCTATCCCTGTCTTTCCTTTAGAGATCAATTTCAAAATTATATTTTTTTCTTCTGTAGCCTTTCCTATCTTCTATGTATCGTAGGCTGGGGGTCTAGGCTTAGGAGGTTTTCCAAGGTTTCCCTGCTTAAGAAAGTTCCCGGATGGGTGGACCCTGATAATAGTTTCATGAAAGATCATCTTTCTTGGTTGTGCACAGCAGGCATAACACCTTGATGCACGTAAAAACAATACAGCCGCGGTACCTGTCTCTTCATTTCTTCTGTTTTCAATGTTTCTTTTCTTCGTCTGTCTTATACATAATTATTTTTTTCGGTCGGAGGACTGACACTCATCACTTCCGGGTTACCCACACTAATAGATAGCTCGCTAAGTGTGTTCGGTGAATCAAAATTAGGCTCACAAACTTCGCTCTCTGCGAGGGGCGTTGTAATGTCCCAACAGCAAATACCCTCTACCACGCACCAATTAATCATTTTCAATCAAACCATCCACATTCATTCACTTTGGAAAAGTTATTTGATCTGATTTTCTCGTAATATATGCGGCTACAGCTCGTCGACGCCAAAGTATTTTCTAGTGCGTTTATTCTTTGAAATAACAGAGATGCATATATGCATTCTCCATGGTTGTTAGAGTGGTAACTAGGACAGCTTCTGGAGTATCTGTTGAGGGATTGACGTGTTTCTGAGAGATACATATTCTGCTTTTCTTCTCGCTAAAGCGAGCCAATTAACATTTGTGCCGCTAGCGGTTTGTTTGAAGAGAAAGAAACTGTAAAAGAAAAATAATTAAGGCGTGGAATCACCGGAGATATGGACATGTAATGGAGATGGATTTAATACACGATTCCCTCCATAAATAAGGTTTGTGACCTTTTTGTTCTGGAGTGAATGAACGAATGAGTTTTTTCTGAATCATTTGTTGATCACGTTGGCCCTGTAATTGGTGGGTAAGTTTCAGCTGTGTCGAAGAGAGCCTGCAATCACTGAGTCTGTGTTATATCGTCCAAAAAGGCTTGGTACACACCTGGAATTCGCAATCTTCCGTAAAAGGAACAAATTGTCCAAACGATTGATTCTCCCGACTAACTGCAGTGTTTAACGGTAATAATAAATGTAAACATCTCTTACAGAAAGCCAGCCGCTGATTACCAAGCCGAAGTACTCCGCCAAAGATTCTATTTGGCTGATTTCACGGAATGAAATATTATATTAAAAACTGTACATAGATAAAGGAGAGAAAGAGAGAGAGCGAATATAATAGAGATATTACTAATAATCCTCCATTAGTCTAATTTTTCGCCTGTCTTATCACGGATCAGCCAAGAACTGGGAGGGCCTTACTTTACTGTATAGACTTGTGTGTGAAGGTGAAGGGATCTTAAAGACAACAGATACACGTCTATACAGACAAGACATTACACAGACATAGCGGCTAGGTGCATTCATCATCTATTCTTAGATAAAGAGACGGTAACTTATTATCCGAACAGTTAAAAATGTTAAATCTCCTCATTTCTTAGCTTATCAGCCCACCTAATTTTCGAAATTCACCGGTAACGCCACATCTCAAATGCTTTGATTCCCTTCTATTCCCGTTTTTCCACAGTCCAAGTTTCACTTCCACACCATGCTATACTCCAAATATACACTCCTGGAAATGGAAAAAAGAACACATTGACACCGGTGTGTCAGACCCACCATACTTGCTCCGGACACTGCGAGAGGGCTGTACAAGCAATGATCACACGCACGGCACAGCGGACACACCAGAAACCGCGGTGTTGGCCGTCGAATGGCGCTAGCTGCGCAGCATTTTGCACCGCCGCCGTCAGTGTCAGCCAGTTTGCCGTGGCATACGGAGCTCCATCGCAGTCTTTAACACTGGTAGCATGCCGCGACAGCGTGGACGTGAACCGTATGTGCAGTTGACGGACTTTGAGCGAGGGCGTATAGTGGGCATGCGGGAGGCCGGGTGGACGTACCGCCGAATTGCTCAACACGTGGGGCGTGAGGTCTCCACAGTACAACGATGTTGTCGCCAGTGGTCGGCGGAAGGTGCACGTGCCCGTCGACCTGGGACCGGACCGCAGCGACGCACGGATGCACGCCAAGACCGTAGGATCCTACGCAGTGCCGTAGGGGACCGCACCGCCACTTCCCAGCAAATTAGGGACACTGTTGCTCCTGGGGTAACGGCGAGGACCATTCGCAACCGTCTCCATGAAGCTGGGCTACGGTCCCGCACACCGTTAGGCCGTCTTCCGCTCACGCCCCAACATCGTGCAGCCCGCCTCCAGTGGTGTCGCGACAGGCGTGAATGGAGGGACGAATGGAGACGTGTCGTCTTCAGCGATGAGAGTCGCTTCTGCCTTGGTGCCAATGATGGTCGTATGCGTGTTTGGCGCCGTGCAGGTGAGCGCCACAATCGGGACTGCATACGACCGAGGCACACAGGGCCAACACCCGGCATCATGGTGTGGGGAGCGATCTCCTACACTGGCCGTACACCACTGGTGATCGTCGAGGGGACACTGAATAGTGCACGGTACAACCAAACCGTCATCGAACCCATCGTTCTACCATTCCTAGACCGGCAAGGGAACTTGCTGTACCAACAGGACAATGCACGTCTGCATGTATCCCGTGCCACCCAACGTGCTCTAGAAGGTGTAAGTCAACTACCCTGGCCAGCAAGATTTCCGGATCTGTCCCCCATTGAGCATGTTTGGGACTGGATGAAGCGTCGTCTCACGCGGTCTGCACGTCCAGCACGAACGCTGGTCCAACTGAGGCGCCAGGTGGAAATGGCATGGCAAGCCGTTCCACAGGACTACATCCAGCATCTCTACGATCGTCTCCATGGGAGAATTGCATCCTGCATTGCTGCAAAAGGTGGATATACACTGTACTAGTGCCGACATTGTGCATGCTCTGTTGCCTGTGTCTATGTGCCTGTGGTTCTGTTAGTGTGATCATGTGATGTATCTGACCCCAGGAATGTGTCAATAAAGTTTCCCCTTCCTGGGACAATGAATTCACGGTGTTCTTATTTCAATTTCCAGGAGTGTATATTCTCAGACATTTATTTTTTAAATTAAGGCCTATGTTTTATACTTGTAGACTTCTCTTGGCCAGGAATGCCCTTCTTGCCAGTTCTGGTTATTGTGGTTATTTTGCTGCCTAGGTAGCAGAATTCCTTAACTTCATGTACTTCATGACCATCAATCCTGATGTTAAGTTTCGCGCTGTTCTCATCTCTGCTACTTCTCATTACTTTCGTGTTTCTTTACTCTCAATTTGTATTCTGTGCTCATTAGGCTATTCATTCTATTCAGCAGATAATGTAATTCTTCTTCACTTTCACTCAGGATATCAATGTTATCAGCGAATAGTATCATTGATATCCTTTCACCTTGAATTTTAATCCACTCCTGAACCCTTATTTCCATCATTGCTTCTTCCATGTGCAAATCGAACAGTGGAGGCGAAAGATCACACCCTTTTTTACCCGAGCGCTTCCTATTACTCCGTCTTGACTCTTGTACATATTGTAATTTACCCGTCTCTCCCTATAGGTTACCATAACGTAACGGTACCTCTGACGAAAAAAAAATCAGAACCGCAGATTTTGAGATGACGTAACTTTTGTTGCAGTTATAATGATGTAAAACATAGCTGAATTCACAATTTCTAAATGGTGAGGGAAACCTTGAAACAACGGTTTAAGAAGTCTCAAGTTCAAAAACGCCTTCTGGAAGGTCACTGTACTGGAACACCCTTACCGAGCGAGGTGGCGCAGTGGTTAGACACTGGACTCGCATTCGGGAGGACGACGGTTCAATCCCGCGTCCGGCCATCCTGATTTAGGTGTTCAGTGATTTCCCCAAATCGCTCCAGGCAAATGCCAGGAAAGGGCCGTGCCCTTTCAAAGGGCACGGCCGACTTCCTTCCCCGTCCTTCCCTAATCCGATGAGACCAATGACCGCGCTGTCTGGTCTCCTTCCCCAAAAACAACAACAACGGAACACCTTATTTTACAAATCTAGCACTGCTGATCTGAAAGATGGCAGCAGTGCGTCGCTGCGTCGACTTGAACAGTGGACCTCTGTCCGCTTCTCTCATCCAGAATGTACGTCCCTCTCTCCAAGAAGAGAACCTGAACATTAGATCAGTCTTCCCTCGCGACCAATGCTCAAATTTATGATCCGTCTCGCCTTGTAGCCAAAACTGGAATCTGCGGTCCTTCTCCAGTCTTCGCTACTCCTGGGCACCCTGCCCTCCTTCACTGGTATGATTTCCAACGCCATTGCTGCCGTCCCATTCGAGACACTGTTTTTCCGTGCTGGGTGCCTACGTGGTTCAAAAAACGCAACAGCTATCCCGGCGACATTGTCTCTGGCGCCCTGCCGCGCAGGCCTGTTTCAGACGCAGAGGCGAAGTGTTTTCGTGGGTCTAACAAACACTGATCTCTCAGAAAGGTCCACTGGAAACATTAGGCAGGGACCTGCAGGATCAGAGGTATGCAGTCTCCTCGACAAAGAACAATTATCGGCGCTCCGGTCCCTCGCGACTTCGCGAAAAGAAGTGGTAAAAAGTTCTGCCGCAAGCCACTGGGGGACAATGCACTGCGGTCCACTACGAGCTCTCCTGTGCTCCGCTGCTGGTAGGGCCACCCTCTGTGGCTCAGTCTGTGTCTGCCGCCGTGTTGTCCTGTGCATGAAAGCAGTGAGCAGAGACTCTCCTGGCCCAGCCGACATACGTTCTTCCGCGTCCCTCCTTGTTCTCCGACTGGCACCAACAAAGCGGCCTTTTTGTCATCTACGCCCTGCTAGCTTCTCTTCACCAAGCAGCAGCCACAGATATCCAACAAAACCTAAGATCCTTCCCGTCACCGCAGATTACTCCGTACAATTACCTATCAACGAATTCAATAAGCAGTCACTGTCAACCATCTTTAATAAACATCATATCCATCACAGTGCGTTCATAACACGATGTAAGTGCTATAATTGCATGTGTCCGAATGACGGAATACATTATGCTACTTAAACCACTGTTGCAGTATTCTGGCGATGGCGGGGAAGACATGAGGCGTGAATGGTTGAATGTGGTCTGCAGTAATGTTCAAATGATCTAGAGCTGCCGTTGTAGCTGTGATTACTATCATAGTTCTCATTCAAACCCAGGTGAATGTCCTCCATAGCATAATACTACCTCCAACAGCCCGTGTCTTTGGTGTGCAGCTGTTCTCCTGGATGATAGCACGTGTGGACGGGACCGACCACCTGGTTAACGAGAATGTGATTCATCTGACCAGGCGACACATTTCCGTTGATGCAGAGTCGAATCTCGATGATCCCAACCTCACTGCAAACTTATTTCACGATGACGGTAGGTCAACATGGGAATACATAGGGGTTGTGTGATGCAGAGAGCAATGTTGAACACCATGCGCTATATGTTGTGCTTCGAAACACCAGTGCCTGCACCAGCACTTTTCTGTTTACAGCTCTGCCACAGATGGCCATCTGTCGTACTTGATAGAGTGGGCAATACTCCGAGCTCCACGGTCTATGATGGACGTCCAACGTCTTGTCACCTGCTTGTGGTTTCGCCGCCGTCAACCACTTTCCATAGATACTCATGAGAGTAGCTCGCAAACAACTGAACAGCATCGCCGTTTACGAGATGTTTGTCCCCAGGCAATGGATTGTAACATTCCACCAATTGTCACAATATCTTAGGTCAGTGGATTTCCGCATTTGCGGCCTTTATCGTAGCTAGAGCGATTCCTCACTTGTCTGTGCTCCACTGATATACACTACTGTCCATTAAAATTGCTACACCAAGAAGACATGCAGACGATAAACGGGCATTCATTGGACAAATATATTATACTAGAACTGACATGTGATTACATTTTCACACAATTTGGGTGCATAGATGCCGAGAAATCAGTACCCAGAACAACCACCTCTGGCCGTAATAACGGCCTTGATACGCCTGGGCATTGAGTCAAACAGAGCTTGGATGGCGTTTACAGGTACAACTGCCCATTCAGCTTCAACACGATACCACAGTCCATCAAGAGTAGTGACTGGCGTATTGTGACGAGCCAGTTGCTCGGCCACCATTGACCAGACGTTTTCAATTGGTGAGAGATGTGGGGAACCTGCTGGCCAGGGCAGCACTCGAAAATTTTCTGTATCCAGAAGGGCCCGTACAGGACCTGCAAACATGCGGTCGTGCATTATCCTGCTGAAATGTAGGGTTTCGCAGGGATCGAATGAAGGGTAGAGCCACGGGTCGTAACACATCTGAAATGTAACGTACACTGTTCAAAGTGCCGTCAATGCGAACAAGAGGTGACCGAGACGTGTAACCAATGGCACCCCATACCATCACGCCGGGTGATACGCCTGTATGGCGATGACGAATACACGCTTCCAATGTGTGTTCACTGCTATGTCGCCAAACGGATGCGACCATCATGATGCTGTAGACAGAACCTGGATTCATCTGAAAAAAATGTCGTTTTGCCATTCGTGCACCCAGGTTCGTCGTTGAGTACATCATCGCAGGCGCTCCTGTCTGTGATGCAGCGTCAAGGGTATCCGCAGCCATGGTCTCCGAGCTGATATTCCATGCTGCTGCAAACGTCGTCTAACTGTTCGTGCAGATGGTTGTTGTCTTGTAAATGTCCCCATCTGTTGACTCAGGGATCGAGACGTGGCTGCACGATCCGTTACAGCCATGCGGATAAGGTGCCTGTCATGTCGACTGCTAGTGACACGAGGCCGTTGGGATCCAGCACGGCGTTCCGTATTACTGCTGAACCCACCGATTCCATATTCTGCTGACAGTCATTGGATCTCGACCGACGCGAGCAGCAATGTCGAGATACGATAAACCGCAATCGCGATAGGCTACAATCCGACCTTTATCAGAGTCGGAAACGTGATGGTACGCTTTTCTCCTCCTTACACGAGGCATCACAAAAACGCTTCACCAGGTAACGCCGGTCAACTGCTGTTTGTGTATGCGAAATCGGTTGGAAACTTTCCTCATGTCAGCACGTTGTAGGAACGTCACCGGCGCCAACCTTGTGTGAATGCTATGAAAAGCTAATCATTTGCATATCACAGCATCTTCTTCCTGTCGATTAAATTTCGCGTCTGTAGCCCGTCATATTCGTGGTGTAGCAATTTTAATGGCCAGTAGTGTATTTTCTTGACCACATGACATGATCTGAACGTACCAGGCAGCCTTCAGTCTCGTACCGGATGGAAGTTGTGTCTTGGTTTATTAGTGTGTTTAATCACTTTACACTGTTGACTGCATCACTGTGAGCATCATCAACAGTGTTCCCGCATTTCAATATTGGTCGTAAAAGGATCTTAACCAGTAGTAACCGAAAAAAAGTTTTACGCTTTGTCACTGTGTTAGATTATGGCTGAGCATAGTCATAACCCTACGGATGTCAGAAATATGTGTACTGGGTGATCTTAATGGTAATCAGATAGCTCCCCATAGCTCCAAGTGTAATTAGTTACGGCTGTCACACAATGGATACCACAATGAACTGAATTTACTAAATAGGGGTGGTCTTGGAAAATATGAAACATGGCTGGCTTAACACACAAGGTGATAAAAATAGGAGGTTCACCAACCTACTGAATGAATCAATGCTCACTATAAAACACTAATTATTTCAATTTCATATAGATTCAATATTAAACGCAGGTCCACAAAGACACGAAATTGTTATCTTCAGTAAATACTAAAAATGGGTACAGTGGCATTAAAATTTCAGCACCTTGACCAAGACTGGGTATCAAATCTGAGGTGAATACGATAAATTCATCACTAGTTTTGGGGAACAGGTAAGCCCCACAGTGATTACTGAATGTTAATCAGAAGCAAAAGAAAGAATTACAAAAAGAATCACATACGCATCCACTAACTTGACTGAGTACATGTTGAGCTAGTGGATTCCTCTTACACGTTTCTGAATGAAAACTTTGAAACCCCTAATGTTAATCAGAAATCTTCACGTACATCCTATAAATTAGTTTGCGAACCATGCAGTTGCCCACCATAATTAGCGTCACCGGTGCCAGCAAGTGGCAGCTGTGGAAATCGAAAAATTCTAAGTCATCCGACCTGCACCAAAGGATGCCCTCCCAAAGAACCTGAAATCGAGATCCATCTCTTGATTGAAGTGTTCCCTGGCGAGTTTCGGATCTAAGTACGTTCTATACAGCCCTCACAGCAGAAGGCAGAATTTCTGCTTTATCTTTTCGAGTGTAAACCTTATGCATTATTTTGATCCTGTCACTGATTCTTTCAAGAGCTGGCCAGTCAGATTCATTCTACCAATGCAAAAATCTCTCTTCCACAGTTTTAATATAATTAACCAATTATGCAGGTTTTTAGTAATTAATCTCAGAAACACGCGACTTCTGACTCTCACAATGTATCCCACTTCGAGTCTCAGTCAATCAGGCCTTCTCCGCGTACACCCAATGAAGGTTTGCTATCCCGTTACAGAATTTATGTAAACTATCCAATGGTAGCTGCTCTCACTGTTTATTGTCAGAATCAACAGCTTAACTGACTTAGTGCTTCCCTGACGGCCTTGGGTGCCGTGTTATCCAGCACAAAACAGCGGCATGGCATTTTCTCTTACTTCAATTTAGATATCTTCTCTTTCCCCGATCCTGGGCCTAGCGTTCCCCGGATATAGCTTCCAGTAGGGTAAATGACACTGTGAAATAACCGTGCATCTATTACCATCATATCAAGTAAGTGAAAAAGTATCCGATGGTACTACTTCTTTGACCTGATTTGATTCTGTGTAATGCAGTCAGTGGATTTAATAAATCCGCTCTTCCCATAAAGAACAATAATAGACGGACACTCAGCTTCCAGCCTTTCTTTGGCCTTCTTATACCACTGGTTCACCTTACTGAGTGGTATCACTAGAGGAGATATCGATGAAACAGTCATCTCTCTCTCTCTCTTCCCGTCTCACGAGCTACAGTATTTCTCTTTCTTTCATAAAATACTGCAGGATTCATTACCTAAAAGAAGATTAGTTTGCCTTCGAATGCCTAAGTTGACGAATTCGCAGCGTTTAAAAAATAGGCTTACAAATTCTAGGAATAATGCCTATAAAAGTCATTCTACATCTACATCTACATGGATACTCTGCAAATCACATTTAAGTGCCTGGCAGAGGGTTCATCGAACCATCTTCACAATTCTCTATTATTCCAATCTCGTATAGCGCACTGAAAGAATGAACACCTATATCTTTCCGTATGAGCTCTGATTTCCCTTAATTCATCGTGGTGCTCGTTCCGCCGTATGTAGGTCGGTGTCAACAAAATATTTTCGCAGTCGGAGGAGAAAGTTGGTGATTGGAGTTTCGTGAGAAGATACCGTCGCAACGAAAGACGCCTTTCTTTTAATGATTTCCAGCCCAAATGCTGTATCATTTCTTTGACACTCTCTCCCATATTTCGCCATAATGCAAAACGTGCTGCCTTTCTTTGAACTTTTTCGATGTACTCCGTCAGTCGTATCTGGTAAGGATCCCACACCGCGCAGTACTATTCTAAAAGAGGAGGGACAAGCGTAGTGTAGGCAGTCTCCTTAGTACATCTGTTAAATTTTCTAAGTGTGCTGCCAGTAAAACGCAGCCTTTGGTTAGTCTTCCCCACAACATTTTCTATGTGTTCTTTCCAATTTAAGTTGTTCGTAATTGTAATACCTAGGTATTAGTTGAATTTAAGGCTTTTAGATTAGACTGATTTATCGTGTAACCGAAGTTTAACGGGTTCCTTTTAGTACTCATGACGATGACCTGACACTTTTCGTTAATTAGGGTCAACTGCCACTGTTTGCACCATTCAGATATTTTTTTCTAAATCGTTTTGCAGTTTGTTTTGATCTACTGATGACTGTATTAGTCGATAAGCGACAGCGTCATCTGCAAACAGCTGAAGACGGCTGCTCAGATTGTCTCCTAAATCGTTTATTTAGATAAGGAACAGCAAAGGGCCTATAACACTACCTTGGGGAACGCTGAAATCACTTCTGTTCTACTCGATGACTTTCCGTCAACTACTATTATTATCCAGATGTTGTTGTTGTTCTTGTTGTTGTGGTCTTCAGCCCTGACACTGGTTTGATGCAGCTCTCCATGCTACTCTATCCTGTGCAAGCTTCTTCATCTCCCAGTACCTACTGCAGCCTACATCCTTCTGAATCTGCTTAGTGTACTCATCTATTGATCTCCCTCTACGATTTTTACCCTCCACGCTGCCCTCCAATACTAACTTGGTGATCCCTCGATGTCTCAGAGCATGTCCGACCAACCGATCCCTTCTTCTAGTCAAATTGTGCCACAAGCTCCTCTTCTCCCCAATTCTATTCAGTACCTCCTCATTAGTTATGTGATCTACCCATCTAATCTTCATCATTCTCCTGTAGCACCACATTTCGAAAGCTTCTATTCTCTTCTTATCTAAACTGTTTATCGTCCACATTTCACTTCCATACATGGCTACACTCCATACAAATACTTTCAGAAACGACTTCCTGACATTTAAATCTATACTCGATGTTAACAAATTTTTCTTCTTCAGAAACGCTTTCCTTGCCATTGCCAGCCTACAGTTTATATCCTCTCTACTTCGACCATCATCAGTTATTTTGCTCCCCAAATAGCAAAACTCCTTTACTACTTTAAGTGTCTCATTTCCTAATGTACTCGTAATTCCCTCAGCATCACCCGATTTAATTCGACTACATTCCATTATCCTGGTTTTGCTTTGTTGATGTTTCAAGACACTGTCCATTCCGTTCAACTGCTCTTCCTGTGGTGTCACCGCCAGACACCACACTTGCTAGGTGGTAGCTTAAATCTGCCGCGGTCCATTAGTACATGTCGGACCCGCGTGTCGCCTCTGTCAGGATCGCAGATCGAGCGCCACCACACGGCAGGTCTCGAGAGACGTACTAGCACTCGCCCCAGTTGTACGACGACGTTGCTAGCGACTACACTGACGAAGCCTTTCTCTCATTTGCCGAGAGACAGTTAGAATAGCCTTCAGCTAAGTCCATGGCTACGACCTAGCAAGGCGCCATTTGTAACATTGCATGAATCTAAAGAGTCTCACTTGTATCATCAAGAATGCTGTATACCAAAGGACGATATAAAAGTTAAGTGTTCTAGTAGCTACGTTCTTTTCTTTATCACATTCATCACGTATCCTGTTCCAGACTTAACGCCAGACGGCGTGAGTTGACGCGTGCCCTTTCGGCTACTTCACTGTGGACTGGCTGCCTTAACAGTCCACTACACTTCCAAGTCCCTTGCTGTCTTTGACAGAATTACAATGTCATCAGCGAACCTCAATGATTTTATTTCTTCTCCATGGGGAACGCCTGAAATCACTTCTGTTCTACTCGATGACTTTCCGTCAGTTACTATTATTATCCAGACATACCTAAAAATTACATCCATCGTGCAATATTGTATTTATTTAAGTTTGGTAACTTACGTTTATCAAGTTCAGTAACAATAAACATCAACGGTTCAAATACGCGTGTCCACGTTATACAGTACTTCAAAGACGCAACCGTTCAAGTAGGTGAAAAAATTTTCACAGTGCCGTGCCACTTCCTATACTTTTAGTCCGAAGCGTCACAAATCTGCTACACATGGCAACCGTGAGAAAATGTTTCTCGCAACAATACAGTAATGTACTGTAAGCGTTTCAAATTTGTCGAGCTCGTCCGTAGATGGTTAACATCTGGTCCTCGGTGGCAGCCGACGTGCACGTGCGATACGCGCAGAGCAGGTAGCGGAGGCCCTGTGTTGTGACATCGTGCTGTCGCCAAGAGTCCACAGGAAGGCAGCCTAATTGCCGGAGGCGTGACCGCGTGACGCGGCCTGTGTGTGGCGTGTGTGTGGCGTGTGTGCGCCGGCAGCTCCCGGCTGTTTCGCGGCTCGTTTGGCGAGCAGACGCGCCCATTAGCGCCGAGTCGGCGCACCGCTGTCACCGCCCCGTCGCCTACCGCCACGCGACAAGCGAGGAACCGACTGCCGGGCTTCTGCAACACCGACTCAAAGGCAGGCCTCGGCGCTTGTTGGTGACGTCACCTCAGCTAGGCACGGGCCTGTTGCAGGCATACTCATAATGGTGGTGTCTCCCTCTCTGACACAGGAAAATGTGGAACTATTGGCGGTAGTTGACCAACACACATAGGTCTGAGAGATTTCTGCAATCAATTAATTGTGCAATTCATTACACTTCTTATCAAATAGTGTACTCCTGAACTTAAATTTCCACCTGTTTTAAGGATTGACATACAAAAACAACTTTACGGTCCAGCAGAAACAGAATTCGTGCTTCTTTACCTTATTTGTAAATCTGAGGAAGTTACTGTTGTGGTTGGCAATAGAGCCAACACCGTTTTACTAAAGGAGGCCAAAATGCACGTGTTTTAGCTCACGCAGGCTGGCGTGAGGTCTGGAACATGACAAGAAAATTAGAATTTAGAAAAAAGGGACGTAGTTGGTGGAATACTTAACTTTAATCCATTAATGATGAACGTCGCTCTGGACGGTACATGATTTACAATATCAATAGTAACTGACAATGGCGCCTTGCTAGGTCGTAGCAAATGACGTAGCTGAAGGTTATGCTAAACTATCGTCCGGCAAATGAGAACGTAAGTAGGCATTGAGCCATCGCTAGTAAAGTCCGCTGTACAACTGGGGCGAGTGCTAGGAAGTCTCTCTAGACCTGCCGTGTGGCGGCGCTCGGTCTGCAATCACTGATAGTGGCGACACGCGGGTCCGACGTATACTAACGGACCGCGGCTGATTTAAAGGCTACCACCTAGCAAGTGTGGTGTCTGGCGGTGACACCACAGTTACGTTGTACTGGATTGGTTTTAGAAGAAACTGTGAACATATTGGTGCTCTTCTTTAGGTATCTTGGTTGACTGTGGGGTGAGGAGCACTGAATGTTAATGAAATATCTTGCAATTGTACACGTTGGGAGGAGGGAGTGGGGGACAGAAGAATACTTGTTGTATCAAATAAAATTTTTTTACCTTATAAAGTTTCTCCTTCCAGTTGCAAACAGGGGAATATTTATCTTTTCTAATGTGCATGTTTAAAAAAGTTTAAGCTCAGCAGTATTTTCGATGTATGAAGCTATTTTGTTTCCTGTTTAGAATTACTTTCGTTGAAAACGACTGTAATCTAATGACTAGCAACAGTTGGACATTTACGCATGTGAATTATTTCACATTTCCAGTGACCATGTCAAACGAAAATAAATAAATCAATCAAAGAATTGAGTTAATTGTAAGGGGGTTGGGGTAAGTTTCGGTAACAAAATGGTTCAAATAAATATAGTTACTTGAATGTAAAATTTCCGGAGCTTGCAATGGGGCAAAGCATCTTCTCATATTGATCTACGTTTGTTTCGACAGGATTCAGTAATACAGAACTATGATCTTCATTTGTAGCTTTATGATAGTAAGAAAATCTTTCACCTAAATAAAACTGCAGAATCCAAAACAATACCAAGCATTTTGTCCAAAAATAAGAGATTTATAGTGATGAGCACGCCCAGGCGTTTCTGCGTTTAACAGACCTGGCGTTCGCCGTGCCTAGCTGACGTGACGTCACCACCAAGCGCCGAGGCCTTCCTTTGAGTCGGTATTGGCTTCTGCCGGTCAACCCTGCCTAGGCCAGCCTCAGGGCACGCAAAGCCACCGCGCCGTGCTTCAGCAGGGCATCGCTGCCGCGCTGTGGATTACAGCGTAAGAGTAGCAGCCGGCTGGAAATCTGGTGTTAAGCATATGTCTAAAACTCACCTTACATCTACACCTGCGTCACTGCTCCAGTAAAAGACAGTTAAATTGAAAATGATACAAATTAGGTCTTTGGAAAAGTCATTAATTGGTTTTCTGCAAATGGGCTTGCTCTACACATTGGAAAAACACAGTACATCCAATTTTCTGCTGCAAAAAGTACAATTCCTTCAATAAATATTACACATCAACAGAAGTCAGTAGACAGGGTAGAGCATACTAAATTTTTGGGTGTACATATAGATGAGAATCTTAATTGGAAAATTCATATTTTGGATCTCCTAAAGTGATAGGTTCAGCAACTTTTGCGATCAGAATAATTGCCAATTTTGAGGATACAGAAATTAGTAAGCTAACATACTTTGCATACTTTCACTCTCTGATGTCATACAGAATAATGCTTTGGGGTAACTCAACATTTAGACAAAAAGTATTCACTGCTCAAAAGAAAGTGTTGAGAATAATGTGTGGGGTTCATTGTCGCACATCTTGTAGGCATCATTTTAAAAGATTGGGAATTCTTACAACAGCCTCACAACACATCTACTCACTAATGAAATTTGTTCTCAACAACATGGACCAGTTTAAAAACAACAGTGGCATTCATGATTATAATACCTTTAAAAAGAAAGACTTACACTATCCTTTGCTCAGCCTATCTTTGTCACAGAAAGGGGTAAAATAAGCTGCTATAAAAATTTTCGACAAATTACCAGATGAAAGAAGGCGTCTGACAGACAGCAGTAATAGCTTCAAAAATAAATTGAAATCATATCTCCTTGACAACTCCTTCTATACCATAGAATATGCATTTTGTGCCATTTAAGGGAATGGAGTAAATAATAGAAACATTAATCTTTAACTCTGTATTGTAATATACACTCCTGGAAATTGAAATAAGAACACCGTGAATTCATTGTCCCAGGAAGGGGAAACTTTATTGACACATTCCTGGGGTCAGATACATCACATGATCACACTGACAGAACCACAGGCACATAGACACAGGCAACAGAGCATGCACAATGTCGGCACTAGTACAGTGTATATCCACCTTTCGCAGCAATGCAGGCTGCTATTCTCCCATGGAGACGATCGTAGAGATGCTGGATGTAGTCCTGTGGAACGGCTTGCCATGCCATTTCCACCTGGCGTCTCAGTTGGACCAGCGTTCGTGCTGGACGTGCAGACCGCGTGAGACGACGCTTCATCCGGTCCCAAACATGCTCAATGGGGGACAGATCCGGAGATCTTGCTGGCCAGGGTAGTTGACTTACACCTTCTAGAGCACGTTGGGTGCCACAGGATACATGCGGACGTGCATTGTCCTGTTGGAACAGCAAGTTCCCTTGCCGGTCTAGGAATGGTAGAACGATGGGTTCGATGACGGTTTGGATGTACCGTGCACTATTCAGTGTCCCTTCGACGATCACCAGTGGTGTACGGCCAGTGTAGGAGATCGCTCCCCACACCATGATGCCGGGTGTTGGCCCTGTGTGCCTCGGTCGTATGCAATCCTGATTGTGGCGCTCACCTGCACGGCGCCAAACACGCATACGACCATCATTGGCACCAAGGCAGAAGCGACTCTCATCGCTGAAGACGACACGTCTCCATTCGTCCCTCCATTCACGCCTGTCGCGACACCACTGGAGGCGGGCTGCACGATGTTGGGGCGTGAGCGGAAGACGGCCTAACGGTGTGCGGGACCGTAGCCCAGCTTCATGGAGACGGTTGCGAATGGTCCTCGCCGATACCCCAGGAGCAACTGTGTCCCTAATTTGCTGGGAAGTGGCGGTGCGGTCCCCTACGGCACTGCGTAGGATCCTACGGTCTTGGCGTGCATCCGTGCGTCGCTGCGGTCCGGTCCCAGGTCGACGGGCACGTGCACCTTCCGCCGACCACTGGCGACAACATCGATGTACTGTGGAGACCTCACGCCCCACGTGTTGAGCAATTCGGCGGTACGTCCACCCGGCCTCCCGCATGCCCACTATACGCCCTCGCTCAAAGTCCGTCAACTGCACATACGGTTCACGTCCACGCTGTCGCGGCATGCTACCAGTGTTAAAGACTGCGATGGAGCTCCGTATGCCACGGCAAACTGGCTGACACTGACGGCAACGGTGCACAAATGCTGCGCAGTTAGCGCCATTCGACGGCCAACACCGCGGTTCCTGGTGTGTCCGCTGTGCCGTGCGTGTGATCATTGCTTGTACAGCCCTCTCGCAGTGTCCGGAGCAAGTATGGTGGGTCTGACACACCGGTGTCAATGTGTTCTTTTTTCCATTTCCAGGAGTGTATATTTGACTTTTTAAGGAGTTAAAAAAATTATTTTCAAAGAAAATATACGTGAATCCCTTAATAGGAAATGCCGCACATTTTTTTTCTCAGAACATATTTATTATTAGCAGACAGAATTTGGTGACAATATACATCAACATGTTTTGCCCATGATTGTTTTTTTACGTAGTCTCCATCACGTTCTATGGCCATACACCAATGTTGTGCAAGAGCATGTATTCCCTGCCGGTAAAAGCTCTTGTCGTGTAGGCGTATCCATGTTTTCACTGCATGAGTGACACTCTCATCATCTTCAAAGTGTATCCCCCGTAGAAAATCTTTAAGCGGTCAAAAGAGATAGAAGTCTGCGGGCGACAGTTCTGGATTGTAGAGTTGATGAGGCAATGATGTCCAACCCAATTTGGCGATGTATTCCCGGCTTCTCAGATTTGGGAGTGGGCGTGCATTGTCGTGTTGGAGCCAGACTTCCGCTGGATCCTTGTCTGATCGAACACGTCGGAAACGGTTCTTGAGTTTACTCAGAGTCTTCACGTATGACTCTGAATTCATGGTTGACCCTCTTCGCATGACATCCACGAGAATGACGCCATTACAATCCCAGAAAACTTTCACCATGACTTTTCCGGCACAGGGAGTTGTCTTGAATTTCTTATTTTGTGTTGAATGAGGATGATGCCACTCTACTGACTGCCTTTTCGTTTCCGGTGCAATGTGGGGCACGCGGCTTTCGTCCCCCGTAACGACCCGTGACAGAAAGGCCTCTCCGTCGGTCTCAAAATGCTCCAACAATTCAGATGAAATGGCCATTTTTTAATCTTCTGGACCGCTGTCAGCGTTCGTGGAACTCATCGTGAGCACCTCTTTGAATATCCGAGAGTCTCGATCATTGCAGACACGCTTCAAATGCTGATCGACAGCTGTAGAGCCAATTGTGTAGTTGTGATGCGCCGAACGGCACGAATAATGACATCCGCACGATTCAGCATGTCTGTAGCAGTGGTTGCGACAGAACGTACCGAGTGTGGCTGATGATGGAGCTCTGTTTCAGCATTTCCTGAGATTGTAACTTTCTTTGCCCATCGCCCAACTGTACTCCTGTCAACTGCACACAAACGTTTATGGATGTTCACCACGGTTTCTTTTTCTGCATACAAGACTTCAGTACCAGCACGCTGTTTGTAACGTGAGACGTATGTAGACGCCATTTTGACGCTGTACTACGGCTCTGCCATCTGTCAGAACGGTTCGAAACTTCACGGGCGCACAGAACAAACATCAAACGTGAACCACCAACGAGGACGTTTGTCCATGTGGCTTTTTAAAAAAACTGTGGGGCATTACTTATTGAACGACCCTCGTATGTACCTTTTTCTCGTAAACTGTTCCTGAGATTTCTACAAAATTTTCTCTGTTTAACCTCTGTCCATATAGTAAGCTTCTTTCATGAGGTTTTTTTGAATGTATCGAAGAGTAGTGGTAGTAGTAGTAGCTTTATTCATCCGTAGATCTTTTTTCTTTTTCAAGGATATAGAGCATGTCAAAGTATTTACAAGTTTACACCAATTTAAAGTAACCTAATTCGTATACACATACATTTACAGACTTCTAGTTAGAGACAATCATTAGATTTACTAATGGTGTACAGTACATTTTTTTACAAATAACTTATTAAATAATGTAATGCCACACTGTTCACTCCTATCTCACTATCAGTCACTGCACAAACTATACACACATTGTTTCGTAACACTTCACTCACTACACACACACACACACACACACACACACACACACACACGACACCGGTGGTCTACGGGCCATTTTCTGTACCACAACGTTCCATCTGTTGTCCTGAAAAACTGAGTAAAAAAAAAAGTGGCTCAAATGGCTCTGAGTACTATGGGACTTAACTTCTGAGGTTATCAGTACCCTAGAACTTAGAACTACTTAAACCTAACTAACCTTAGGACATCGCAAACATCCATGCCCAAGGCAGGATTCGAACCTGCGACCGTAGCGGTCACGCGGTTCCAGACTGTAGCGCCTAGAACCGCTTGGCCACCCCGGCCAGCGAAAAACTGAGTGAACATCCCTCTATAATGAGTGAGATGTTGAGTTCAGAAAGAGGAAGAGGTATTAGTGTTGTGCTTTGCATAGCTTGGGGCTAAGTATTTATAGAAAAGGAAGAAAGAAAGAAAAAATGTAGCGTGAAGGTGTTATGTGGAATGTTGGATGTCTTATAATAATAATTATTATTTATTTGTATACACGTATTTTACCAAACCCCTTTTCTATTGTATCCAAGTAATCCTTCAATCTATAAAATGTATTGCATAACAGGTACTCTTTAGCTGCCTTTTTAAATGTGTATTTTTGCAAATCCTTTAATCTGTTTTGGTAATTTATTGTACAGTTTTATTCCTTGGTATAAAATGCTGTTTTGAGTTCTATGTTTATTTTTTCTCGGTAAATTTGAGTCTAACTAATGTTCCATGGTCATGGGCAGAGCTGTTTGTGCAGTTATTAACGATGTCGTTTTTGATGTGTACCACTGACTGGTAAATGTATTGACATTGTGCAGTTAAAATCCCCAGTGTTTTGAACACATCTTTACAATGAGATCGATTACTATTTTTGTTTATTATTCGTATAGCTCTTTTCTGAAGTTTGAAAATTGTGTTCATATTTTTTGCATTTCTTCCTCAAAAACAGAATGCCATAGCTAAGAATGGAATGTACATATGAATAGTATGCAACTAAAAGACGCTGCATGTTACACAATCATGATATCATTCTAAGGGCATAGCATGCTGATGACATTCGATTTGTAAGTAGCTTTGTGTGTTCACACCACTTCAACAGAGAATCAGTATTCATTCCTACAAATTTTGCATTTGTTACACAGTCTATAGAGGTGTCATCTATATTTAATTTAACACTGTCATTTTCCCTCTTCAAACTTAAAATCATGGCATTAGTTTTCTTTATGTTCAATATCACTTTGTTGCGTATTGACCAATCGTAAACTTCCTTCAGAGTTTCATTTGCTTTCTCTGAGAGGAGTTCTTTTGATTTTTCAGTGACTATAATATTGCTGTCATCAGCAATGAGAATTTTTTCACCACGAGTAACACTATTGGGAATATCATTGATGTATATCAGGAATAGTATTGGTCCTAATATGCTATCTTGCAGAGCCCGTATATTAATGTATTTTGGTTGTGATAAGTGTTTTACTAAATGTTTGGATCTATTTGAAGTATGTGTTACCTCTACTCTTTGTACCATATCTGCTAGGTATGATCGAAACCAGTCATTAGCTACCCCTCTTATTCCTAATGCTTCTAATTTATTTAATAGAATCTTGTGCTCGACTGTATCAAAGGCCTTATAAAGATCCAAAAATATGCCTGTACACACTCATCTTTATCCAGAGCATCAAGTACAACTTTTGTGAATTCTAGTATTGCTGACTCCATATTTTTGTCACTTCAGAAAACAAACTGTGATTCGTTTATAAGATTGTATTTATTCAGGTAATTCATTAATCTGTCTTTCATAATTGCTTCTATTATTTTTGAGAATGGTGACAGCAGGGAAATGGGCTGGTAATTTTCTATGTCTTCTGCATTACCTTTCTTAAGCAAAGGTACAACTCTTGCCTGCTCTGGAAATGTCCATGATATGAAGGATTCATTTATTATATTTCTTAAGGGGCCTCGTATTATCTCTATGCATTGTTTTAGAACACATATTGGTACTTCATCTAAGCCTACTGACATTTTATTTTTTAGTTTTTGAACAATTTTATTGACTTCATTCTCTGTGGTTGGAAGTAACATCACTGCATTTAGTGCAACGTTATTTACGGGTGTTATATTTATTTTGGGGAATTTTAGCTGTAACTTCTCTGCAGAACTTGAAAAATGCTCATTTACATAGTTTGCTTTGTGTTGCGGTTTATTTATTACCTTATCCCCTTCCCTTAGCAGTATGTTATTCTGCGTTTGTTTGCCTCTCCCCATTTCCTTTTTTATAACATCCCACAATGCTTTGCTTTTATTCTCTGCATTATATATTATTTTGTCATTAAATTACTTTTCTGCAGCAATCAGCGCCTTCCTATAGATCTTTCGGTATCTATGATAGAAATTTAAGAGTTTTGAATCATTGCGACACTTTTTCATGGAACTGAGGTATTTAAGTATTTGGGAGGACTTCTTAATACCTGCTGTTATCCATCTATTTTTGTGTGATGTTGATACAGACATGCATACTTTTGGAAATGCTTTTTCAAAGTTCAGTGTAAATAATGTGGAGAATTTAGAGAATTTCTGATTCAGATTGGTTTTCTTATACACTTCATCCCAGCTTTGTTTTGCTAGTTCTTTTGAAAAATCTTTTATTTTGATTTTTGGTAGATGTCTTTTGTTGGCTTGTAGTCTACGGAATGATTCTACGCTTGATTTTGTTGTTGTTATTTGACAGAGATGGTCTGATAGTCAGCGAGCTTTTACAGCTACATCACATATTTCCCTATCCATATTTGTGGCCACATGGTCAATTACTGATGAAGTCATCTCAGTAACCCTTGTTGCACTATTGACCAATAGGGACATGCCAAAAATTTGAAGAGTATTTATGACGGTGTCGCTGGATTCATTTATGGTATTAGTGTTGATGTTAATGTCCCCACACATAGTTATGCTGCCCTTTGTACCTCACACTTTATCTAGAACTTCCGTTAATTTCTTGAAAGAAGTGTCCGTACTACCACTGGGAGATCTATACACACACAAAATGATTAGTTTCTTGGTGATATCAAGCCCTGTTAACTCAACAGCTGATATTTCAAAGTTTGTCTTCACTTACTGTACTGAGGCCATGTCTTGATTTGAACTGTGTTCCTTTTCTGATATAAATGCATGATCCACCACAGTGTAAACCAGTTCTGCGGTAAGAGTTTGCTATTTCATACAATGATAATACTACATGTTGGTTTTCTGTGTCTCTACACCAGTGCTCAGCAACACAAACTACCATGCAGTTCAAAGATTGGAGCTCAACTTCTAATAGTTGTCTTTCATTTTTTATTGATTGCAAGTTTTGATGGAGGATTGTTAAGTCTGTGAAATGCCCTATGTTACTCTTTTCAATGGTTTGTTTTTCTTTGTGATGTCTGGTATGGGTGACATTTGAAGTGTTAAAATCTGTCTTGTGAGTGGTTGTTTCAGTATTTTTTAAACTGCTGGAGATACTCTTTAGGCAGGGGAACCTGTTGTCTGGATTTATGACAGCAGGTATTTGACTATGTGTGGCCTGAGATCCACCCCCTATACCTTCATTAAACAGCTGTACCAATCTTCCCTTCCCAGTCCTGTTTAGGTGTAGGCCATGCCTAGTGAAACCCCATCTATTGATAGTCCAGTCAGGCACCAGAGAAGCTTGAGAAAAGTTGGGTGCCCTCAGAGCCATCCCTAACCCTACATTGATTCACCACACAGCTCCATCAAGGTGTGGTCGATCATGATGTGGGAACAGCTCGACAAAGTGTATGTTGGTGCCATGAGTCGAGGGAAGCTATCTTGTCCAGGTCACCATCTATGTCATATGTTCCATCCCTGTCCAAACTGTTTCCCACCCCACCATCATTACATGGTCTTCTTTTGTGAAGTCCTTACGTAAATACCCTATCCTCTATCACATGACTTAGCCCTGAAATTGGCTTGAAGATACTGGTGGCCCCTAAACTTTCCTGTACCTGAGGGCCTACACCTAGCCCATGGCTACTACCTAGGAGCAGCACTTCCTTCTTTCTAATGTTTTGTATATTTCTAGGCTTCTTTACCTCAGTTGAAGTATGCTGAACATTTCTTGCTCCTCCTTCTACCTGAGGCTCTTCTCCACTTATATCTGGCAGTGGAAATTTTAATAATTTTTTAATTATAATTCTGTAAGCATAATATAAAATTCCTGAAAAATTCCAAGCACTTTTCCCCATCTCTCAGTTTACACTAAAAATTTCAAATTTCACTCTTGCAGCAACATTTATTGCCTTAACAGAAGTAAGTGTTCAAAATTTCATAATTCTAGCCTTCATAGGTTCTGAGAAAAAAGGACATAACTATTTAAAAAAATAATTTTCAGGAAATGTAATTAAAAGTTAAATCTAACATTTATTCTTATGCCGCCTCGTCAGAATTCCACAGGTTTGTACTCAGGGACCTCTTTCCCTTCAAGTCTTCTCTTCTGGTTTCTTGTTTTCTATCTTCTTTCGTTTACCAGGTCTTCATCCGACTTATAAAGTGCAGAGAGGCACTGTAAATCTATTTTTCTCCATGCGTCTTAAGTGAAACATCCTATCTCAAAGCCCATTCTCTCTAATAACTTCATCCTCCCTACGTACGTTCTCATCATTAAATACAAGAACTGCATTCTGAGTTGTAATTCTGACAACTGTAGGTTACGAAAGGATGGTTCTAGGGCATCGATTCCGTATGAGTGAATTTAGAGACGTATTTAGATTCATGGTTTTGCCATGAATACACATTTTAGAAGTTCAGGATCGGCCAGAAACCTGTAAGTTGGCATGACAACATCGAAGATATAATTTGGAAGCCTCTCCTTGTGAAAGTTGTGGTTCTTATACCTCTGACCCTGAAGGTATTGAAATGTTGTTTGAAAAGATAGGCGTGATAAGAGGATCGCGTCACACATTTAATTATTTATCAGGCACTTCGGATATGATGTCATTGTTGAATCTTTGAGAACTTTCCCAAGAGGTTTGCTAATAAATAAAAAGTGAATTTAAAATTAACATTTTAGATCAGTTTCATGAGCGTCTCCTTTTAAGTGCCTGGCAGTGGTTTCTTCGAACCACCTCCAGACTATTTCTCTATTGTTCAACTCTTAAAAAGCGAATGGGAAAAAACGAACACTTAAATCTTTGCGTGCAAACACACATTTCTCCTATTTTATGATGATGATTATTTCTCTCTATGTAGGTTAGTGACTTCCTTGACACTCTCTCCCCAATTTCGCGACAATAATCGTACAAAATGAGATGCTTTGGACTTTTTCGATGTCATGCGTCAATCCTATCCGAAGCTGATCCCACACTGCACATCAATACCGTAGAAGAGGGCGGAGAAGGGTAGTGTACACAGTCTCTTCAGTAGACCTGATGCATCTTTTGCGTGTTCTGTCAATAAAACGTGGACTTTAGTATGTTTTCGCCACAACACTATGTGACCTTCCCAACTTACGTTGTTGATAGTTGTAATTCGTAAGCATTTAGTCAAATTGACAGCCTTTAGGCTTGTGTGATTTATCGTATAAACGACATTTAAAGAATTTCTCTAAGTACTCATGTGGACGACCTCACACTTCTCCTTATTCAGAGACAATTGCCACTTTCCGCATCATACAGGTATCGTGTCCAAATCATTGTGCAATTGCCTTTATCTTCTGATGACTTTATTAGATGGTAAATGACAATATTCGCTGGAAACAATCTAAGACGGGTGGTTATACTGTCTACAAAATCTTTACACAGGTCACGAATAACACTCCCTGTGGGAACGCCAGATATCATTTCTGTTTTACTCAATGATGTTCTGTCGATTTGCTGTGATCTTTCTGGCAGAAAAACGCGACTCCAGTCGCACAACAGGAGCGTTACTTCATAGGCACACAATTTAGTTACAAGTCTTTCATGAGGAACGGTGACCAAAGCCTTCTGGAAAACTAGAAATATGGAATCAATCTGAGATCCCCTGTCGATAGCACTCATTAATTCATGTGAATAAAGAGCTAATATGTTTGACAACTGTTATTTACTAAAAAATATCGCCGTTATCAGTTTAGAACCGACAGGTTAATCGCGAGACAAGTGTCCACGCTTATATTTACATTTTGGTTGTGTTTCTCATGCAATTTTGCTGTTTTTCGTTGTAGTGAGTTGTGCTCCTCTACAACAACAAAAAAATAAAGAAAAACTACTGCTTATTTGTAATTGGAGTTAACGAAGTACAGAAACAACTTTGAATGCAGTAATAACGCTCATTGTTCTTAATAAGTAAAATTTAGAAAAGTACACGTGAGTAGCAACGTCTCACAAAAACAGATGGAAAAAAGCACGTATAAGGCAGTCCTCCAAAACGTTTAAGTGCCCCAGTTCCATGAAAAAGAGTCATAATTAGCAAGAGTTCCTAAATTTTTATAGTAGGTAAGGAATGATTTGCAGGAGGGCGCTGACTGCTGCAAACAAGTTATTTAATGGCGACACGATACAGAAAGCAGATAATAAACGCAAGGCAAATGGGGAGAGACAAACAAAAATCACAGTTACATGCTGACAAGGGTTAGGGTAAAGTAATAAATAGTCCACATCCGTAAGAAACTATGGTTAGGGTAAAGTAATAAATAGTCCACATCTGTAAGAAACTATGTGAATAAGCATTTTTCAAGTATTACAGATAAATTACAACAAAAATTCAAATATATATATATATATATATATATATATATATATATATATATATATATATATATATATATAAATTGTAAACCATTATCCACTGGTTACGATGATGTTATTGCTGTCAGTAAAGTTGTACATAAACTAAAAGCTGAAGAGTATGTAGGTTAAATAAGGTACCAATAGGAATGCTGAAACAATGTAGACAGAGTATAACAGCTTCCTTAACAAACATAATAAATGAATAATTCGCTTCAGTTATTTAAAAGATGCAATAGTTGCGTCTGATTTAAGGAACATTAATGTTGAAGGCATAGAAAACTGTCGACTCATTTCCCTGCTGTCAACATTTCAAAAATAGAATCAATTATGGTACATTAATGAATTATTTGAATAGATACCACCTTCTAAGTGAAATGAAGTATACTTCCAGCATTATTGTCCTGGAGACCATATCTGCAATGTTTGGCTATCTGTTGCAAGTGCTTTTATTTGATGCCACTTCGGTAACTTGCAATTTGATGATGATGTATTTATGAGGACACACACCCAGTTCAGAGCGGATAAAATCCCTAACCCTGCTGGAAATCGTACTCGTGCCCACGGGATCGAGACTCAGTAATACAAGCCGCAAGACCACAAGCTGCTAACAAACTTCTAAATGAATCACAGTATCTGTTCCAGAGTGGTAGAAATACAGAATCAATCATAGCGTAACTCGTTAAAGAGGTACTTGACGCTCTTGACAATAATTAGTGTGTGACAGACATACTCTTAGATCCTTCTATGGCTTTTGATAAGAGAATCATTAGGAACATGACATCGAGCTCATGACTGATCCCGAACATACCTACCACATGAGGTAGGTAGATCTGAGACAACACTGTCTCAAATAGCGGTAAAACCCTAGTGGTACACTTATCACTACCAAAAACACATAAACATAGACGTTCCTCAGGGTAGAATACTAGGGCTAATGCTGTAGCTGATACACATCACTGACTTTCACTGTAGTGTTCGTCATGGGGCAAAATTCTCTTTATTGCTAGCAGCAATATTATAGTCACCAAGAGAACAAGCGAACGTCCTGCAGAGGCAGCTAATGAAACCCTCAAGGAAGTTTACAATTGGTCAATATGCAATAAATTACATTGAACGTTAGAGATAACAGATTTCAGTCATTTCACTTTGAAGAGGGAAAATAACACCATCAAAATAAGTGTTGACGATACCTCTAGAGACTGGGTAAGAGAGAAAAAATTTCCTGTAATGAATATTGATTATTAGTTGAAGTAGCGTGGATACACAGACATTTATAAACAGATTGTCATCAGCATGTTACTCCCTTAGAGTTCCTATCATCAGTGTCTAATGCTCTTTTAGTTACTTGCTATTCGTATGCAGTACATTCAATTCTCAGCTGTGGAATTCTAGTCTGGGGAACAAATACACAAAATATGATTACAAATGACACAATAGGATAGTCAGCCTAAATTTAAATCGTGTAAATGACCGTGTCATCAAGTGGTGACCTAATATCGTTATGTTTTACTAAATGAAATTGAGTGTGTTAATCGAGAGCGATTAATTCCGCAAATAAAGTGAATGAATTGGAGCAAGTGCGACTACTGTTTTACACATCATAGAAAAATAATAGGGAGGGATTTCGAGCAAACACTATGTTGCTACTGCTCTATCGACAGTGCTGTAGACCTTAGACAATGTAATAACTGGGGCAATATTTTGTTTCAAAGAAAAAGCAGCACACATATTTTGTAATTGAAGGCCTTTTCATGTTAGGCAGCCTGTTTCAAAAAATTCAGCTTTGGTTACACTTCATCACGTTGCAGGATTCCGAGGTAATGTGGCGATGATAGCAAGTGATGCTGTTATTTGACGATTCGGTGGTGGAAATTATGTCTCCATATCCGTTATACGTATGATTCTGATGGTAATAAGAGACCTGTGTACAGTCGCAGCTACTATTGTAGCTTGAACTCTTGGAATTACAGTTCCACAGCCTGCACGACTGGAAGTACACAGCATACACAGGTTTATAGGGTACATTTGTCTGTACAGTGTCTCGCTCAGCGGCTGTCATCAAACAGTTTGAATTTAATGAAAGATACGACACAATTCAATGGTTATGTATTTCAGATTAGAGCTGCCTAAATGTTCAAATCTGAAACTGTGCGCACGAACTGCTTCACCAGTAACCCACCGACATTCGTCTACTGTGCACGTGAAAACTGCCTTATATGGGGACCACACGACAACTGAATTTTTGTACGTTTTTATATTTTAGGTACTCGAAGTTCAGAACACAAATATCAAAATGCGAAAGCAGTTCGACCCAACTGAAAGAAATTCTCGAGAAAATCAGCTTTGAAGTTACACGACCATCTAGCTGAAGTAAGGTCGCTCTTTCGACAAGCAGTGTGGCCATGTGGTAGAGTATGCCCTTACTGTCTGGGGAGCCCAGATTAGATTCTTGGTAAATTCTAGTTTTTTAACTGGGGTGCGTGTTCTACGAGCATTTCCCTGAAGCAGTAAGTACATGAAGAAGAAAAAAATTAATTTATATATTTTTTAATTTAAACAATCTTACTTTATAATGTTTTTAAAAAAGTCAGTAATTACGAACATATATTTTCAATGAAAACTGAATTTTCATATGTAATATGTAATTATAAATAAGAAAACATGCTTTTTTCACAAAAAAGTACACTGCACTAACTAGCGATGTAACGCACTCCACCTTCATCACATGTGTTTCATTGTGCATAAGAGCTGACTTTGACAGTCAGCATTGCGTTTTGACGGAAGTTTTTCCATGTGGTCATTTCTAGGAAGAGGAAGAAGCGCTCCTGCAAGCACTTTGTAGATACTCTGGCTATGTGGTGAATCTGTTTTACGGTTAGATGCTAAAGAAGGCAACCTACACATGGGAGTCTCTCCACCGCTGCGAGAAGTGGCGTCATGTGGCTGACGAGCGAATAATGAAACTTTACATCAACAACCCCACAGTAGTCGCTATCCTCTTCAGTCACAAGCCACATGTGGCAAGAAAACGTGCTCATAACGATCGTAAAGATGTGTGGGAGCTACAGCTGGGTTAGTAGGGCACCTGAACCTTAAGCAAAGACTAGGTTATCTTCATTAAAACACGAAAACTGATGGTAATAGAGTGAAATGAAACCACATTAAGGAATATGTCACCAGAACTGACGGTAATATGTTGAAATGAAATCATATTAAGGAATAGGTTACTAGTGCTCTAACTGTTTAGGCTGTAATGACCGAACAAATTTTGTCCACATTCATCTCCATGACGGGGGTCTGCCCACGGTAGCTGAGTGGTCCGTGCGAGAGAATGTCAATCCTAAGGGCCCGAGTTCGATTCCCGGCTGCGTCGGAGATCGCTCAGGGACTGGGTGTTGTGTTGTCCTAATCATCATCATTTCATCCCCATCGACGCGCAAGCCGCCGAAGTGGCGTCAAATCGAAAGACTTGCACTCGGCGAACAGTCTACCCGAAGGGAGGCCCTGGTCATACTACATTTACATTTACTTCTATAACTGGGATTAGCAACTAATACAAGTGCTCGACTTATGCTCTATACAAAGTCAATTATCATTATTTAATCACGCTTTTGTTTGTTTTCTCCAACAGTACCAGTGTTGGAAAATTCACCGCTTTTTACATAAGGTCGTCTGATTTCAACATAAGGTTTGCTAAATTCGATACAAAAATGAATGGTTTACACATATAATGAAGGATTTTGACACGAAGTTCGCTGATTTCTATACAAAATTAATTGATTTCGATGTATTTGACTGATTTTGGTACAGAATTCGTTGGTTTAGAAACAAAATTGCCTGCTTTCGACATAATATTTTTTGATCTGAGAGGAGAACGACGGATTAGCAACAGGGGGTGCTGAAAGCTATACCAGAATACATTCGGCTGGGTTAGAATACTGGAATTGGATTGCAAGTATGAGCAGATTTAGATAATAGGGCTGTAACTGACTGTCATGACCACATGACCAAAAGCAGTTGTTTTGTGAACTAAGTCACAGAGTCAGGCCCTATGTATACATCTGATGAACGATCCACTTCCATTCACATTTTGATCTGCTTAAAAAAAATTAAAAAAAGGAATGGTTCTGTTGCATCAATATGCAATGGACTGAACATTGTCCTTCTTGTAATTTCATGGGTCTTAAGAAAAATGTCCCATAAACTGTTACTGGTCCTACAAATAATAATATTTTGCAGATCTTAAGAAAAAGAAGCAATGTGTCGAATAGACTTAAGTTTGTACCTAAGAGAGAAGTTACTCCTTGAAGTGCAGCTAATATGGAGAACTGGAAATGGAAGAGGTTAAGATAAAAAAAGAAAAATGTATTTGACAAAAACGATGGCCATGGAGGAAAACTATAAACTGCTAGTCGGAAAAGAGCAGCCCATTGCCGACGTGCAACTATTTCTTACAGGTTACTTTAAACATAGGTACAGAAAAAATTTGGATACGAAAAGGGAACACAAAACATATGTTTTTATGTAAATATTAATGGAGGATAATCACACGCTGGCGTACTTGTTGAAAATGGGTTCGAGGGTGTTTACTACAAAACAGAATATTAAATAAAACATGTTTATAAGCCTGGATCTGTCTAAAAAACGAAATAAATAAAAAAGCAAAATTAAAATCCCTGAATCCCCTGTCGGACATAGGGTAGACAGTCTCTGTTTAGTGGATTTCTTACGTCTTCCGCATGTTCCTGTACTGAGATGCTGTACTACTCTGATAGGTAGCAATACATATTAGTTTAGATCACATATCTGCCATTTTATTTATTTATCGTATGGCAACGACATCAAAATTTGAGGAAAACATAGTTTGCAATTATACGTTTAAGGGTTTAGGCACAAAGCCAATATGTTTAAATTTTGAAGTTAATAATTGAGTAATATTAAAGGGAGGACGTGTAGACTATAAAATTAGAACTCTTAACTAAAGTAGATACAGTTAGTCAGAGTTCAACATCTGTTGAGTGAAGCCAGTTGATAGCAAAGGGAGCAGCATTAATAAAATCACTGAATGATCCAGGGCACTTTCTCAGAGGACAGTCTCTGGCAATATGCTGAACAGTTTGTTTTTGGGCCCCACTTTCACAGGCTGGAGACTTCCGGAGTCACTATATGTTCATCCGAGAATTGCACCTGGCGTGACCAATTCTTATCCTATTGTGTCCACTTACTTCTCTTCAGATCATAACCTGGTAAGTTGGCAGACGGATCTTGAACACCTTGATTTTTTATAGTTGCAACATTTATCTCCTGCACCACGCTTCTTTAAGATCAACCTTCTTGTTGTTTTTTCCTATACCACAGTGGAGTGCGTAATATCAAGCGGTCTGGAGGAGGGTCATTTCAGACTGTATGAATCTGAGGGTCTTGGGGGTAGTCGGGTTGATACAGCTTCCTCCATTCTTGATCGGTTGCTTCTTGGCGTCGCAATTCAGATGGTGGAATGTTACTGATGGTGTGCAGCCAAGAGATCGGTGTGGATTTTAGTGTACCCCTGATAATTCTTATTGATTCATTCAGATGGATGTCTAGTTTCCTTGTATGAGCACTGTGTTGTCATACTGGGGCACAGTAGTCAGCTATTGGGTATACCAGTGTCAGGGCTGCTGTCGTTAGAGTGGAAGGTTCAGCACCCCAGGTTGTGCCAGCCAGTTTCTTTATTATGTTATTTTTAGTCTTTAGCTTTTTGCTAGTGTTTTCCAGGTGCTTTTATATGTTAACGACCGATCGAATGTGATACCAAGGTATTTGTTCCTAATCCCCTATTGACAGAAATTCATATTAAGCTTTTGGTTTGCTATTCTATTGTTTTTAAGTGGAATGCGCAAACTTCTGTCTTGGCTGCATTTGGTTGCAGTCTCCATGCTTTGTAACATGTGTTGAGATTTCCTAAGCCTGTAGACAATATATTTTCTCTTTCCTCGAGTGTGCTGGTTTGTATAGCCATGGCAACGTCACTGACGAAGCAAAACGTTTTGTTAGTAGTGTTTGGCATGTCACTGGTAAACAGGTGGAAGACAAAGGGTGCTAGGTTGAATCCTTTGGTATGCTCATTTTTATGGTAAATGACTTACTCTGTTTTTGTCCAACGCTATCCATAAAGCCTTGAAGTAAGGTTGGTCACATATTTCCCACAAGTGTCGTCAGTCTCTTATTTGGGGACATGCTTTTTTAGCTTCATCAGTAGTGCCATGAGAGACATAGAAGATAAGTAGACTTTTCGATACTCTGCATTGTTTACATTGCATTAGAGAGACATAGTTATAGATCCTATGGTGAATTAGCAAAAAAATAAAAAAATAAAATTAAAATGAAAAAGGACTGTGTAATCCATTCATTTCCTTAAAGTAGTTTCCAACAAATAACGTTATTCTACAGGTTTTAAGGAAAATAAACAATGTATCGAACAGACTTAAGGTTGTCCCTCTTAAAGAAATTACATCTCTAAGTATATTTAGCATGGAAAACTGGAAATGGAATAGGTAGAAGTCAAATAAACGAAAGCTGGGGTATTTGCCGAAAACAGTTGCCACAAGGGATTACTATAAACTGCTACTGTGTTTCCTACAAACAACTTTATTCCACAGGTCTAAAGAAAAATGTTTCATAAGCTCCTACTGTTTTCCAAATTTATGTTATTCCACAGCCCTTAAGAAAAAGAATCAACGTATCGAATAGACTTAAACCAATACCTATTGAAGAAATCACTCCTTTAAGTTCACTTAATGTGAAAAGCTAGCTGTGGAAGAGATCGGTGCCAACAGTACAAAAAAACTGTCATATTCGACAGAAGCAGTTGCACGATGGCAGACTATTAACTGTTGCTCTAAAATGAGCGTTCCAGTGCTGATGTAAAACACAGCTTACAAAATACTTTAAACACAGTATATGTGTGTGCTTTAATAAATATACTGAATTTACACTCAAGTACAAATTTTTCACACACACAGGTTGCCTAGCGTGATACGCAAATTTGATTACAGATCTCTGAGCACGAATGAAAAAAACACATTTGATCTTTGTGGCCAAGTGTAAATCGTCCATATTGTTTGGTCGAAAACGCCTAAGTTCGCCTAAAACAGATATTACAGCCTGCATTGAAAAGACATCGAGATACATACTTCGATAAATGTACACCACTAAATTTCCTACTGAAGTAGACGTTGTGGTGTGTCGGTTAAAAATATGCAGGCAACAACATTTATATTGCTTGTGGCAATACACAGATACGGATACAGATCTCTAATCACATCTGGAACTAAAAGAAGGGTCTATATTATTTATCAAACTACACAAGATTTTGCATATAAAACACGCCTATAGCACTACTGTTGCAACTTTTTTGTTCCACAGTAGTAAAAAAGTACACGTGGCTCACATATTGCCTTTGTTGGGGTTGCAGGTGACTGTAGGCATACAATAGCAAGTGCAGTGTATGCAGTCTCTTTCCTTGATTTGTTACGTCTTCCTGTAACAGCACATGGTACTACTATGCTATATATTAATACGCATTGTTGCCATGATGCTTTAGACATGAGAGACTAAGAAGATAAGTAGACTTTTAGACTGTCTGCATAGTTTACATTGCATTCGAGATACACAACTTCAGATCCACAAATCCTATAGCAGAGTTTAAAAAAAGTATATTTTTTATCTACATCCGAAGGATGTAGCTGCTTTTTGCTTTGCTAAAGTGAGACACCACGCATGAAAATTCTATATTGAGACTTGGACTACCTAAACAGTTGGCTATGATTACACTATAACGGTAACACTTCGTTCAAAAAAACTGACCAGTATCAAATAATCATGATATTAGTGTCCAAATTTAGAACTGACAGTCACGAGTCTATGCAATATCAGCAATTATCAATGCATACAGTATTCCATAAAGTTAAACATAGAGTTAAAAGCGCCATTTTATACACTGCAGAGTATTGTTGTTAAGACATTTACACCTGCACTACGCAATTTCATATCAGCTGGTAGCAAGTACACCACGTGTGGGATTAGCATGGTAGAGTGATCTTGTACAACCCATTAACCTGGTAATGGTGTAGTGAGATGTATTGCGTGGAAAATATCCAAGTCTGTTAAGAATTATAATTCGCTACCTACATCCATGTGTCAGAATCCCTTTCAGTTCACATTTTAGTAATATTACACTAATTTATAGATGCACTTAAGGAGAAAAAACAACAACAGAGTAACTAAACGGAATTGCAGGATAAGCTATTAGTTTTAATTTTGTACTAAATATAAAAGGGAGATGACCCAGCATATCTATACTTTGACAGATATGCAAGTTAAAAATTTCCTCAACATTCTGAAAAGTATTGAATGGAACTTCATAGCAGCAAACTATCGAGATGTCGGATGTACACATTAAAAACACCATTCTCATTGGGTTGGACTCGAAATCAGAGACTTTGTAGCAAAACCAGTGAATTCTGTATGAAAACCAAATTGTGTAGCAAATATTACTACTGATAGGGTTTCGGTTATAAATAACCAAACATGATTGTCACAGTTAACACCATACATCAATATATTGCAGCAAAATTATAGCAAGCTTGTCTGCTGGCAATAAAATAGTCAAAAACCTTGGAGTCATGCTGTACAACATTATAGTCACTGAAAATTACAATTGCGTCACTGTATGTTGCATCGAAACTACGTAGCAGTGGTATATACTAGATTGTTTTCAACATGTCTGGATCAATCTTCCTTTAAATATGGAGTCGTTACTGCTTTTATGAACAAAGGTATCAGTGTCAGAACGGCATAGCTACGTTACGTAATGAGGTGGAAAATGACCTATTTCGATTCTTGTGACTGCGTTTTAAATACACTACATAGTCCATAACATGGGAACGTGTTCAAATGTTCTAATGGGTGTGAAATCTTATGGGACTTAACTGCTAAGGTCTTCAGTTCCTAAGCTTACACACTACTTAACCTAAATTATACTAAGGACAAACACACACACCCATGCCCTAGGGAGGACTCGAACCTCCGCCGGGATCAGCCGCATGGGAACGTGGCCCAGAACTCAACAAAGCACGTGTTTTGTAACAGGGACACTGCGCTAGTCTGACAACGATTCTCTTATGGGAGACACAAGTTTTGTAGTATTTCTTAATCACGCTTGGTAATTGCAGAAAGACCTGGAGAGGATCGAAGATCGATAGATATTGGAACTTGGACTTGATACTAGATGTAGGTGACGTGATGTCGGAGACGTGTTTGGAGGCAACCCGGTCAGGCTGAACGCCTTAGACACACTGTCCAGCGAGTGCAGCAAGGAGGGGGTTCCCTGCTGTTTTGGGGTGGTATTGTGTGGGGCCGACGTACGCCGCTGGTGGTCATGGAAGGCGCCGTAACGGCCGTACGATACGTGAATGCCATCTTCCGACAGATAGTGCAACCAAATCGGCAGCATATTGGCGAGGCATTCGTCTTCATGGACGACAATTCGCGCCCCCATCGTGCACATCTTGTGAATGACTTCCTTCAGTATAACGACATCGCTCGACTAGAGTGGCCAGAATGTTTTCCAGGTATGAACCCTATCGAACATGCCTGGGATAGATTGAAAAGTGCTGTTTATGGACGACGTGAAACACCAAACACTCTAAGGGATGTACGCCGAAATGCCGTTGAGGAGTGGTCAATCTGGACCAATAGTGCCTTGATGCCACGAATCAAAATCTGGACCACCATCTCTGAAGGTCTCGCTGTATTGTGGTACAACATGTAATGTGTGCTTTTCATGAGCAATAAAAAGGACGGAAATAATGTTTATGTTCATCTCTATTCCAATTTTCTGTACAGGATCCGGAACTCTCGGAACCGTGGTGATGCAAAATGTTTTTGAAGTGGGTATTTGCACAAATAGATTCCGACAATCATTTTTCATTACAATGGATATGAATTTTAATTATAATAAAATCTGTTGGCTTTCCTGTGTGCATGGAACGCTCGTGTGTCTTGCAACCTGTTACCATTAGGAGTACTGATCTGACTGTCCAAACCAAATTTCATTTGCTGTACTTGCGATGTGCAATGCAAAAAGCTGTCTTATTACTTCTCAGAAAAAGGGCTTCTGAAGCACACAACTCGCGATGTGCAACGCGATTACACAAACACATTCATAAAGGTAAATTTTATATCCCGCCTGGAAGGCGGCGCGTGGGTCTGCTCCTGTAAACTGAAGAGTAGGCCGAATGTAGGAAGCGAGTAGGAGTAGGAAAAGGTAGAACACTTGGTACTGCAATTGAAAGTGGTTTTACTATGTACTTAACTTTGGCTGAGATGAGCACGTAGGTCGAAGCTGTACACCAAGTTACAAATAGTGGCTTGCCCACTATGAAATAGAAACAATGTTGCTTGGTCGTCTGCTCGGCATCAAATGGGCTGAATCTGGAGTGGAGCTCGTAAAGCTGCAAAGCGCCGGCTAGAGGGCGCTGTCGTCGTCGTCGGTGTCGTAGTGCCAACCTAAGAACTTGCACCTACGCCGTGGCATCGTAGCTATCGATACCACAGTAAATAATGAAAAATGAGGAACTAAACTTAACGACTGATAAATAAGAACAAGGACTCCAAGTTAAACTATACTTCATCAAACCGGAACAATACATCCTTTTATAAAGATCTCACAACTTGACAAGTTAGAAAAAATTAGAATAAATTTCCTGTATGTAATTACTTTTCGTCACACTTCTTTCAATTAGAAGACAAAACTATATATTGCATTACAAAATTTCTACACTGAACTTCAACCATACGCAATGTTGTAGCAATAAGAAACTAGACAATGACAAATATAAAAAACGTGGATTACTTTACCCGTTAGCCTTTCATAATTCCTCCATTCCCTTCAGACTTGGTACACTGCCAGACTATCTAACACACACTGCTTCCTACTTTCTTCAAAAAAGGTAACCTCTCTGACCAACATCTGTGGTCTCAGGAACAGACTTAGAAAGAATATGGTTATATCAATACAGTGGAGGTTCAGTACATTCATCAAATTCGCAGCTGCATTCACATTTATGGGCAAAACCACCTGAAAATTGTCATGAGAAATAAAACAGCCTCCTTTCAGTGGTACACGTGAGACTCTTTATTTGGTGTGAGAAAGTTACTGAGATGCTAAACAACCCTACTAGTAAAGACACTCTACATCACGGAGAGGTCAACTGTTAAAAGTCCGAAAGAGTACTTGCCAGGGAGAGATGGGCAGCACATTACTTTCTTCCACATACACCTTGAAAAGTGATTCCAACGAGAGAGGAATTAGCTCTAATACATAACGCAAGACAGTTAAAGCAGGATTCTTTGAAACATCGTAGTTGGCGTCCATTGGGACACAGAAGTTTGAAAATTTGGCTCAGAGGAGCCCACAGTCTTTCCCTGTAATGCAGCAGAAGCATGGCACCATGCAACCTCGCCCCCGGCTTCGGCCACGTTTCAGACAGCGAGGTGTTGCCACATGCGAGACAGAGGTCAGGGTTCAGAAGTTCATGTGAGATGTAAGCTGGGTTAGTGATTTCAGATTGCCACCAAACTTCACCACAGTTTTGCCCAACGCAACAATGGACGTCGTGCCCCCGACCCTTACCCACGTTTCACCCCTTCGTTTGACGCCTCGGAGTTGGAAGTCAGAGGCCTGACGCCCATTGTTCAAGTCATGTAGTTTTCTTATGTATAGCCGAGGAAAACATTTGAAACACACGGTCGCTTAGAATCGACACGAGAAGACGCTAGGAATTGGCATAAAGGGGTCACAGAAACTACCCCTTCCCTTGGAGCGTTGATCTCCACACCTTTCGCGCTCGAATACGGTAGCTCACAGTACGATGAACAACGGATCGACATTCGAGACAAGCTTTGACACTGCTGACATCCCCTGAATAATTCAACCTTTCCCTACAGACTTCTGAGGCTGCAAACCCACTGCGATCTGAACCCTATGGAATGTGGAGTGACCACAATATTTTCTCTCCGTAAAATTACCTTCCTTTATGAATGCTGATTGCACTCAGTGAGCGTGATATGACTTTCAAAATGATGGAGCACAGCAGTCAGTAGTTCTTTTTTTTTTTTCTTGAATAACTGTGACTGGAGCCCCAACTTAAGGTGACAGAGTATTAAAACTCTGAAATATTGCATTGATAATGGCTATTTACTAGCCGAAATCTAGATTTTCTTTAATAAAGACTGAAAGGAAAGGATGACTGATTGCTGTGCTCCATCATTTCGAAATTGTTTCTCTGTTATACGGGGTGGAACCACGAGGGACCGTTCAAAACTATTCGACGTAATTTGAACGTGATCCGAAGAAGAAATGTGTGTTTATGCTTTTTCATTCCTCAGGGGGTTGCGACATTGACATGCACGTGAACAAAATGCCAAAAAATGTCCCATGTACAGAGGCGCTTATTCATGGGGGTCTTAACCGCTGGCGGGTTAGGCAACCCACTCTACACTTGCTCCCGATGGCTGTGTACGTCAACAGAGGTGTGGCGCTAGGGTAACCTATCCGGCTGGCGGGTAGGTACAGGTACATGAGTGTCTCCCTATAGAGACTTTTTTAAGTGCCCAACAAAGGTACGTTGGTGGCACCAGTGGTGTTGCTGAAATGGGGGTCTCAGTAGGACCCTTTGCCGTCCTATTAATGCGTCAATGTCGCAGTGCCCCCCCCCCCTCCCACTCCCCTCCCCCACACACAAACGCCACAGGAGCGAGAGAAAAAGGAAAAAGTGTAAACATCGTTTTCTGATTCGGATCATATTCAAATTAGTCGAATAGTTTTGAAGTGTCGGTAGTTGTTCCACCCTGTACACTAAAGCAAAATTTGTCGCCACATTACGCTCCAAACGCGTGAGACCACTTTCAGCGAAGTTGCGCACCAAGACGTCCTTAGAAAAGGGTTGAATCGTCTAGGAGGAGGGGTCTGCAGCGGCAAACCTTGTTAATAACGTCGCCCTGTTGTACATCGCATAGCAAACTGTCCTTTCCAAGCACAAAAT
This sequence comes from Schistocerca nitens, assembly GCF_023898315.1. Lineage (NCBI taxonomy): Eukaryota > Metazoa > Arthropoda > Insecta > Orthoptera > Acrididae > Schistocerca > Schistocerca nitens. Next base: position 563,417,591 of record NC_064621.1, read on the forward strand.
GTGTCAAAATGAACGCCCCCTGCGGAAGGTGTGGTTTCATCGAACCCCGTTTCTGCCACCTCATGAGACCTTTATGTCGATTCTGTGCAGCAGTGTGTCTGAAGTCTATTTTTTACCCACCCTGACCTAAATCGCAGAGGTATCACACGAAGTGGTGAAACATGGGTAAGTGACATCCACTGTCGCGTTGGGCAGAACAGTGGTGAAACTTGCGAATGTGACATTATTAACCCGTCTTGCACCTCACATAAACCTTTGAGGTCTTGCTTTTTTTCTCGTGTTTGACACCTTAGTCTTTGAGGTGCCGCCGATCCCAAGGATACAATCACAGGTTGCCACGCTATTTTCACCTTTACAGGGGAAAGTTGTAGGCCTCTCCGAGCCAAATTTCAAACTTTCAGTCTCAGTGGAAGACAATTATAGGGTTACAGAAAAGTTACACTTTAATTCTGTTGCACAGTGTAGTCTCCAAGTAACGGTTTTGTAAAATGATAGCGGGACGTCATGGACAGAGTGCTGGATTTTGACTCACAGGACGTCGCTGATAGGGCAAAATGGTGTGCTATTTGACTGCTCCGTAAGCTGCTCTGTTGTTTACAAAATGGGGTGAGATACGGCGTACAATAATTACAATGTCCTAAGCACCACGCAGATCGTAGTTGCTCGTGTCGGAATGCGACGTAAAAAGAAATCTACGTTGAATTGATTGTGTCTGTGAACGAGTTAGCCGGAAACCGAAGCTGCGCCCCTGTTTGTGCGGCACGGGTCCCCAGTTTTTGTGCGTCGCTGTGCAGCGGGCGTGGTGCCCGCGGACGGGAATTCGATTACTTGCGGCGGGAAGAAGACGCAGTGGTCAGTGGCGGACGCAGCGGAGCGTCCACCTGGTGGCCGATCAGGCAGAGAGTCAGGATCCGGGGGAGCCACCGGTAACGGGACGGCTGTAATTGCTGCGTCATCTCGGAACGAATGGTCGCAGTGACTTATCGTCCGGGCCGCGAGACGGATGGTTCTTGTCGCGCCGCCGCCGTTTCGTGCCAGTCACACGGCCGCGACCGGCCGGGCTCTGAGAAATGTCGCCGTCACCGCTCGTTACGCCCGCGCACAAAGGCGAGACGCGACCTGCCCCGACCCGGCTCGCAAAACCGCACTCGTTCGACCGCCCTGCGCAGTCGCCCACTTTCGGAAATTAGTCCTACTCTTCGGTTACCTCGGGGGACACTACCATTTTCTTTCCGTTCCCAGACCTTCTAGAAATGTCATCCACCGTTAAGGGTGGACAATCACAACTCACCAGCAATAACTGCTGACAAAATTGCTTGACTGAAGAACAAGCTTACGTCCACAGACCATCATTAGGTTCATGAAAGCATTTACAACATCACAATAATACAATTTATATTACCATATATCAACAGTGACGAATTCATGATTTCTGTTTCCTGACACCATTAGCTTTATATCGTAGTAAGGTGTAAATGCTTTTCTGAACCTGATGACGTTCCGTGGATCGAAACAACGAAGAAATTTTATCTACACCTCTTGGCGGCAATTAATGACGCTTTCCAGATACTTACGAGCTGTAGGGCAGCTTTATCTAAAATATACGCTCAATGTTGGTTGTAGCGTTGTTCGATGGTCATCAATACTTACAAAACATCGATGCTGGCAGTCAAGACATTAATGTTGGGATATCGATACTCAGGTGCTTCGAACACCATAATAACCAAGCTGAAGACAAAATATCGAAATAAAGAGAAAGGAGAGAGAGAGAGAGAGAGAGAGAGATAGAGATAGAGAGAGAGAGAGAAAGAGAAAGAGAACAGGCTACTTGCTAGCACGACCATATGACTTTTTTGTGTAAACAAATCCTTTGCTGAACATGTCGTATAAGACGTCAGTGCAGTGCTTTTAGAAATAGAATTTGGGAGAAACGGTTGTGTATTGTGTTTTCCCGAATGCTCAGTTTGGTAGTAAACAAATTTGTTGAAGAGACTCCGCATGATATTCCGATGTAAACAGAAATGTCAGTCGGCAGCATGGTGGTTCCTGTACAACTCTTGTGAATCACACAAAGATAATGTACCACGCTTATAGATTAATGTTAATGTTTGTAATGGTATACTAACTGAAGATTCAAATATGCATTACGCCAACTGAAGATGAATGAAAGTCCGAAACTCATATTAGTGTAAATAAAAATAGGTAAAAAAGTGGCTGATTGCTGTATTTCTGAAAGTAATGACAAACGGTAACAATGAAGCTATTTTCCAAACATGGGAGCCATATTTTGTATCAAATCCTATTTAAAACAAACCCAGACTGTAAAATCTGGGTCCTTATCGTGAGATCTCAACATGAATTTTATCCTATTTGTACGCAATGCAATGGAGAGGTGAATATTTCGAACTTGACATTGGCAGTCACCGAAGGATCTGATTCGATTACGTTGTGACCCTTATAAAATACTTTAACTTTTCACCACTTATATAACATACAGAATGAAGGCATTACTAACTGCGAGTGAAGAGATATTTTTGCCTTTCATTCCTCTTCACTCGATGCATATAAGTTCTATTACTCCGGAAATTTCTTTCTTCACTTTTTTTAATGTGACTATGTGTTATTTTATTTTTGTTATGACACGAGTCTCTTATTAGTATGTATTAGTATGTATATTCACATTTTTGAAGGTGCAAAAATTTCATTATTTATCTATTTGTGATACTTTTTTTAATGGCACCGTGTGAAACTAAGTGTAACATGTAAGACTGTTATTCTAACTGAGGTGCGAGAACGATGCCTTAGTACTATGTCGGATGAAACCGTACGCAAATTTACTGCTGAGCTTTTACGTTTCAGACATGAACGTTATGAAGTAGATGTTAGACTGTCTGAATACTGCTAGATTTCTGTGCTGTTATAAACAGCAGGAAGAATGCACAAGAGAGTGGACAGCTGTCGTGATTATTAGAAACGGATTGTTTTGCAGCACAGAGAGTTACATAAACTAATGTACCTTAAGATTCTTATTCCATCTGCAACATAATTGTCTTCCACATGCGTGAATTCGATAACGTTCGCTACAGAAACAGTTCCGCTATTTATTATAGGGGTGAGTCAGCTGCCCCTCCTGCTGAATTTTATGCAGTTCACAACGCTTTAAAATACCACACGCAAGATTTTCACATTCTCTAGCTCTCTATGTCCATGCTATTAGGCCTACAGAAAAATTTACAGGACTTTTTTGTAGGAAATTTAATGCAGTTAAATCTTGTACTTGGATAAGTTTTCGCTGGAGGCCACAGTTCTCAAGTTATTAAAGAAAAACGCGTTTGAAGCTCACGTGTTCTTGAATAATTTGAAAACTACATCCTCTAGCGAGAACACATCCCAGTACGAAATTTAGCTGCATAAAATTTTCTACAGTTAGGTCCTGTTCATTTTTTCTGTAGGACCACAGGTTTGAGAATATGAAAATCTTGCATGTGGAATTTGAAGGCGTCGCGGGTTGCCCAAAACCCAGTAGTAGGCGTAGCTGAATCCCTCTGTGTGTGACACTGACTAGCCAGATTACGAATTCGAGAGAGGTTTCTCCAGTGAACAACAAGGGAATGAGGATTTTATTTTCTGTCGAAACTGTATACTTGTTACCAATTGAAGCATGTGTGTCAGAGACGTTATGGGCGTACATTAATGGACTGCAGTCCAAACAGTACAATCAATTGGTGCTGACAAACCTATACTAAAAGAGGGATTGTTGTTGTTGTGGTCTTCAGTCCTGAGACTGGTTTGATGCAGCTCTCCATGCCACTCTATCCTGTGCAAGCCTCTTCATCTCCCAGTACCTACTGCAACCTACATCCTTCTGAGGGGTCACAGAAGGATATTACTACAGCTGAGAGTACCACGTAAAAGGTAAGAAGACGGATTCATTTTATCGCCGTCCATACAGATCTGCCGTTTACATGCAAATAAGATGCATCCCAAAGTTCTCTGCAGATAAAGACTCAGAAAGTATTCAGATAGTCTCAGTTGCAAATTCTCTTAATTTGTGACAATCTTTTGCGATCATTGGTTTTTCTATAAATAAATGCAGTTTTTCAGTGAGAGCAGCCACTATTTACTGTTGACATTGTTAATTGGTTCAAATGGCTCTGAGCACTATGGGACTTCACAAAAATGGCTCTGAGCACTATGGGACTCAACAGCTATGGTCATCAGTCCCCTAGAACTTAGAACTACTTAAACCTAACTAACCCAAGGACATCACACAACACCCAGCCATCACGAGGCAGAGAAAATCCCTGACCCCGCAGGGAATCGAACCCGGGAACCCGGGCGTGGGAAGCGAGAACGCTACCGCACGACCACGAAATGCGGGCCTATGGGACTTAACATCTATGGTCATCAGTCCCCTAGGACTTAGAACTACTTAAACCTATCTAACCTAAGGATATCACACATATCCATGCCCGAGGCAGGATTCGAACCTGGGACCGTAGCGGTCACTCGGTTCCAGACTGAAGCGCCTAGAACCGCACGGCCGCATCGGCCGGCCATTGTTATTTAGTCGTGGTCATTACTACTATGGTTATTACTATTTACCACCTATGACTTTCTTTTTATTTTATTTTATTTGTTACTGCATATGTATTTACAGGCCTGTTAGAGGGATGTATGCTCATATACGTGTGCATTTCTATTGTTTACGAATTTGGCTGTGTTCTGAGGCAAACCGCATAGTCTACGGCGTCTACCTGCGGACTCCAATAGACGAAAGGCTTCTCGCGTAACATTCATGAAGGCGCTAAATCGGTGGGAACTTAAAACATTACTCTCGATCGATGACGAGAGCTATGGTTCAAATGGCTCTGAGCACTATGGAACTTAACATCTGAGGTCATCAGTCCCCTAGAACTTAGAACTACTTAAACCTAACTAACATAAGGACTTCACACACATCCATGCCCGAGGCAGGACTCAAACCTGCAACCGTAGCGGTTGCGCGGTTCCAGACTGCAGCGCCTAGAACCGCTCGGCCACACCGGCCGGCTGACGAGAACTATGTTTACATCTCTTAGATCGTCATATTACAGCATACTCATGAGGGAGTGTGAGTTTATTTGTTTCTGATAGCTATAATTGAGCAGTATCGAAACTTGTTCCACTGTTGTTTACAAAGTGATCACAATATTCAGCTGTAAGCTGATCAGCCAGAACATTTTGACGACTGACTTAATATCGATATAAACTCGTCCAGGTGACAGTAGCGTTACCTGGCGAGGAATGACTGCTACTCAGACACACGCACGATGCATTTAGTGCCAGTGAGCGTGCGTGTAGAATGGGGAAGGCGCGAATTTATCTGAGTTCGACCGAGGACAGATTGTGACGGCCCGGAGGGCCCGCTAGAGCTTTTCGGGAACTACACGCTTTGTCGGGTGTTCCAGGAGTGCTGCGGTGTCTTCAACACGTGGCGAAATGATGGTGAAACCCCGTAAAGACGTCGTTGAAATGGGAGGCCACCCCTCATTACAGACACCGGACGTCGTAGGCTGGACACACTGTTAAAACAGGACAGGCGCAGACTGTGGTGGAACTATCAGACTTTGATGCTGGGCAGACTACAAGTGCGCCTGAACACACGGTGCACCGTGCAGCCACGCAGGGTAGCAGCGCGGTCTATTTCGCCTGGCCACGGTTCGCGCGGCTCCCCCCGTCGGAGGATCGAGTCCTACCTCTGGCATGGGTGTGTGTGTGTGTTGTCCATAGCGAAAGTTAGCTTAAGTTACATAAAGTAGTGTTTAAGCTTAGGGACCGATGACCTCAGCAGCTTGGTCCCATAAGACCTTACCACAAGTTTCCAATTTTTTTGCACCGAGCACTCCTAACGATAGGTCTCCGCAGCCGACGACCCATTCATGTGTCAACATAAACTGCACGACATCGGCAAGTAGGACTGAAATGGACACGTGACCATCGGCACTGGACGATGGTTCAGTGGCAGAGCGTTGCAAGGTCTGATGAAACCCGTTACCGTCTTCATCATGGTGATGATGGACACGAATCCATCGTCTTCCAGGGGAACGGATCCTTGACACCTGTACTGTGGGGCGGAGACAAGCTGGCGCCGGTTCCATTATGCTCTGGGGAACATTCACGTTGACAGCAGGAGGTCCAGTGGAGCTCGTGTAAGGCACCATGACGGCCAAGGTGCATCTTACACTGGTTGCAGACCACGTATACCCTTCAACACAATCGTGTTTCCCGACGGCAGCAGCATTTTTCAGCAAGATAATGCACGATGTTCCAAGGCCTGACTGAGATGGAGTGGTTCGAGGAACACAGTAGCAAGTTCCAGTTGACGTGCTGGCCCCCGAACTCTCAAGATCTGTACCCGATCAAAAACATCTGGCATGTAATTAGAGATGACGTCAGAGTACTTCACTCCCCTCACCGAAATTTACGGGAATTAGGTGACTTCTGAGCCGGCCGGGGTGGCCGAGCGGTTCTAGGCGCTACGGTCTGGAACCGCGTGACCGCTACGGTCGCAGGTTCGTATCCTGCCTCGGGCACGGATGTGTGTGACGTCCTTAGGTTAGTTAGGTTTAAGTAGTTCTAAGTTCTAGGGGACTGATGACCTTAGAAGTTAAGTCCCATAGTGCTCAGAACCATTTGTTTGGTGACTTCTGTGTGCAGATGTGGTGCCAGCTCTCTCCGGCGGCCTACTGAGGCCTCATTGTTTCCACACTCCGATCCGTCGCCCCTGCTGTCCATGCCGAAGGTGGATATACCGGCTCTTAGGTAAGTGGTTATCATGTTCTTGGTGATGATCAGCGTACATATACTTTTTGGCTTGCTTACTATTTCGACACGCTTTGTAACATGCCCAGGGATAAAACATCGAAATATAACAGATCCTCGTTAGCTTGTTCACTGCACAAGTCACATAAGTGCAGGAACGAGGGTGACATATTTTACCACCACGTACCAAAACACTGCGTACCTGGTTTCCCCGCGGATGTCTTCTTGCTTCTCCCTCTGTCAACTAGAAGTGGAATGCTGCTGTGCTTATCGTTCAACACGATGAGGAGACACTCACACAATGAGGTCTAAATTTATCAGACGAGACCCAAATATATTCTGATAGTCGAGCACTTTAAATACTGACCTGCGCTGTTCACAATAAACAGGCCTATACCGAACAACCGCAGCAATCATTCAGTGGCATTTCCGTCATGTAGTCCGTTGGAAAAACTGTAAAAAATTAATCACTCATAAGGGGAGGCCACGACATTTGGAACGCGGATTTACTTCAGGCTTCGTACACTCGTAGTACTCCATTAGGACAACAAAACGTGTAAGCAGTAGCGCGTACTTCCCAAGCGTTATTTAGAAAATCGCAAGATAATTTCGGTCGTCAAATATACCCGTGCGTGGCAGTTTTTACGCATAAAGTGATACTGAAAATGTATGAGAAATCCGTTATACCTGGAACGAGCCCGAAACTACTTGTTACCTCCAAGTTTTGACCGGCACAGACGGCTTTCGAAAGATACACAATTAATCATCGCGTTCGACATTACGAGTACAATGGCAGGATGGCATTTTTCGTAAAAACATGGAAAACATAACGTTAAACGGCACCGGCTGCATTGAATAAATGCTTTTTCCACATGCATAAGATCTTTTGAGGTTTTCCGTGGAAAAACAAACCTCGTTAACATTTTCAAAAACCTCTCTTTCAGCCGATAATTTAGAAGCAAACCATGCATAACGCAGCATTTCCCCAAATATCGGTGTTAATAATTGATCATGCAGTATCGAGTGTATTTTAATAACGTTTTTATGAGAAGCAATTTCTCGTTCTTTTTCCATTAAACACGAACAATTTTGAAGACAGGGACAAGCATACATTTTCAGTATCACTTTATGCATTTGGTCGTTTTCTAGTCGATAGTTATGAATATTATGTTATTTGCGATAATAAAAATTTGTACACATCCAAATAACATTGTAAATTTAATAAAAGTTCATTCGATTACACGTATTTTTCCCATTATATCAATTGTAATGTAAACAGTAAAGAAAATGACTGTGTTACAAATAAAAAAAACTGACGAACGGGACTCGACCCAGCGATTACGCGGCTTGAACGCTCCCCACTCTGCTGCCGCCGCTTCCTGGTAAAAACGGCCACGCACGGGTATATATTTGACGACCGAAATTATCTTGCAATTTTCTCAATAACGCTTGAGATGTACGCGCTACTGCTTACACACTTAGTTGTCCCAATGGAGTACTACGAGTGTACGAAGTTTGCAGTATATCCGCCTTCCAAACGTCGTGGCCTGCCGTTGTCAGTACAAATGCCTGGAGCACAAAAGCATGAAATCCACTGTTGAAGCAGGCTGTTATAACATCAGACAAGTAACTGGCGTTAATCAGTGCTAGTGATGTAATCAGCTTTTCTCACGAACAGACGCGTGGCCGATCGCGACACGGCAGTTTGATGATTTAGCTGTGCGATATCGGGACGGGAAGTATGTACGCTCGTGTTATTTGGTCAAACCGATTTTGTGTGTCTGTCTCACTTTTAATGTTTGCGTGGATAATTGTGCACTAAACAGTTTATTGATGTTGCTGGGTAACAGTCGCACAATAACTTTAAATGAAAACACCACAGTTTGGCTGTGTTATTTAATTTCTACCCAGGTTTCGGCATTTTACGCCTGTTTCAAGCAGCTGAGTTTATGTCATTAACATATATTGCATCATGCTCAAAATTGCCCATGAATTAAGAAAAATATTGGCTGCCCACGAAATGCCAGACGTAAAATCGCCATCTTGTAACAAGATTTGCAAATAATGCTGTTGTTGTTGTGGTCTTCAGTCCTGAGACTGGTTTGATGCAGCTCTCCATGCTACTCTATCCTGTGCAAGCTTCTTCATCTCCCAGTACCTACTGCAACCTACATCCTTCTGAATCTGCTTAGTGTATTCATCTCTTGGTCTCCCCCTACGATTTTTACCCTCCACGCTGCCCTCCAATACTAAATTGGTGATCCCTTGATGCCTCAGAACATGTCCTACCAACCGATCCCTTCTTCTGGTCAAGTTGTGCCACAAACTCCTCTTCTCCCCAATCCTATTCAGTACCTCCTCATTAGTTATGTGATCTACCCATCTAATCTTCAGCATTCTACTGTAGCACCACATTTCGAAAGCTTCTATTCTCTTCTTGTCCAAACTATTTACCGTCCATGTTTCACTTCCATACATGGCTACACTCCATACAAATACTTTCAGAAATGACTTCCTGACACTTAAATCTATACTCGATGTTAACAAATTTCTCTTCTTCAGTAATGTTGGAGTACGTCATATTTAGCATATGGTATATGAAAGATGAGCACATACCCTTGAGCCGTAATCATCTTTGATATACCAACAAAGATAGGTTTTTACTAAATATGACGTGCTCTCGCTATTATTAACGGAAGATGGTCATTCTACTCTTACATCTAGCATTTCGTGGGAGCCAATATTTTCCTTAATTTATGGGCAATTTTGAGCTTGATGCAATATATGTTAATGACATAAAATCAGTCGCTTGAAACTGGCGTAAAAGGCCGAAACCTGGGTCGTAATTAACTAAACAATAATACAGTCAAATGACGGTGTGCTCATTTAAAATAAATTGTTAAGTACACGATGCTTGTACTGAATCACCCGATACGGTTGATTGTTGTCTATTGACAAGGCACATCATTTCGGATTGACTCTCTGTTCTGCGGTAATTGGCAGCTCACCGCCCCTAGCACACGTCCACCTCGGCGCCTCGGGGACCACAGCACAGTTGCGACACCTGTGGATACGCTTATGAGAGCACGAAACCGGTCAAAATTTACAACCTATTCGGTATTTTCAACCTCTGTAAAGGCCCATCCACACTGACATGAAACAAAGAAGTTGTGTGGAATGAGTTTTAATTACTTCGGCAACACACTGTAAATTACGTTCTGCTGCTTCACCACCGACACTGCATGGTATACACACACACACACACACACACACACACACACACACACATACCATAGAAACTGAGACACCACTCTCCACAATCATACTCTTCGCTCGCCAAAGAGGCGACTGTCGATTTTCGCCTGTAGGGCAGCCAGCAATGCTTCTTTAGTGAAACGAGTTCCTTTGAGCCCAAAATAATCAAATCTTTCTTCGTTACGATTTTCCAAGTTAAAAGTTCAGGCAAATTCACGGTCAAAATTTCGCTAGTTATATTAGTTAAAACCGGTTTGTTTACAACACTGCTGAGTGGGCCTGCTCTTTCTCCACTCTGGAAAATGAGAATTCACACAGCCGTAGTGCCGGAACGGTCACTCTATAAACATTTTTTTTTGAGTCGTCAGTCTTCTGACTGGTCTGATGTGGCCCGTCACGAATTCCTCTCCTGTGCCAACTTCTTCAAAAATGGTTCAGATGGCTCTGTGTACTATGGGACTTAACATCTGAGGTCATCAGTCCCCTAGAACTTAGTACTTAAACCTAACTAACCTAAGGACATCACACACAACAATGCCCGAGGCAGGATTCGAACCTGCGACCATAGCGGTCGCGCGGTTCCGGACTGAAGCGCCTGGAACCGCTCGGCCACAGCGGCCGGCACCCCAACCTCTTCATCTCAGAGTTGCACTTGCAACCTATTTCCTCAGTTGTTTGGTAGATGTACTCCAATCTCTGGTTTCCTCTACATTTTACGTCTACAGCTCCCTCAAGTACCATGGAAAATATTCCCTGATATCTTAACAGATCTTCTCTATAACAACCTTGATATACATATTTTTTATTATGAGTGGAATATGAACGTGTGGATAATATTCATTCAATTATGTAATTATTTCTTAAAAAGATGATAATTATTGCTTTATCATAGCTGCAAGAAGCGCAGCCGTTGTTAGTTGCGATTATATAGCAACTTCGTCTGTACTTCTAGTTGAAAATAGCATGGGTTTGTGTTAAACTAATTTTCAAAACAATTTAATAATTTTTTTATTGGTGGGATCAATTTAAATGATTTATTGGGAAAAGGAAAATCTTAATTAAAAAAGAAATCCTCTATCTTTTGTTGGCCGCCATCTTAACTTTTATTACAGCGGCAAATTTAAATTACTTGAAACTGCAAACTTTCAATATTCCGATTTGTAAGAAATAAATGTGTACCGAAGGTACTGAACTCTATTTATAAAAGAAAAAAATTAATCGAATCAGACTGCATTTTGTAAGAACAGTGCTGCTGGTATTTATTGTTGAACAAGATTTCATTTCTGATGTATGTGGCCAAAATTAAACTACGCACGAATCACGGAGAAAAATATTTCTGGTAGCATACGTCAGTGTTGTGTGCGGGTGATATTCTGTGGTTCCCTTTCATGATCAATTTGCTAAGAATAATTAAATCCATCGAAGACAAAAATTATAAAAGCTCTGATGTACGATCTGTAATTTTGGTAATATGAACACAGCTTACAGTCAACATTGTCACACTACGTCAGGTGGAATTCTTGTGCAATTTGAACAAAATAATTATCCGGGAGAAGTTGTAGTTTGAATAATGCATCATTATACATGTGTATAATATTGTCAGTATCATTTACAAAATCAAATCAATACAGAGTGAATTCAAACCGCAGAATACCATAGAGTATCGTATCGTCCATATTCATTGCACTTTTCGATGTTGATGATACACAAAAACAGCCACGTCTCTCATCCTGTCCCTTCTGCTTGAAGTGTTATCCATGTATTCATTTCCTCTCCGATTCTGCGCAGAATCCCATTATTCGTTACCTAATTTTCAACATTCGTGTGTAGCACCACATCTCAAATGATTCGATTCTCTCCTGTTCTGGCTTTCCCACAGTCCATGTTTCACTATCATACAATGCTTTGGTCCAAACGTACATTTTCAGAAATTTATTCCTCAAGCTGAGGCCTATGTTTGAGAGTAGTAGACTTCTCTTGGCCAAGAATGCCCTTTTTGCCAGTGCTAGTCTGCTTTTGATGTGCTCCTTGTTCCTTCCGTCATTGGCCATTTTGCTGGCTAGGTAGCCGAATTCCTTAACTTCATCTACGAGGGCAGTTCAATAAGTAATGCAACACATTTTTTTTCTGAAACAGGGGTTGTTTTATTCAGCATTGAAATACACCAGGTTATTCCCCAATCTTTTAGCTACACAACACTATTTTTCAACGTAATCTCCATTCAATGCTACGGCCTTACGCCACCTTGAAATGAGGGCCTGTATGCCTGCACGGTACCATTCCACTGGTCGATGTCGGAGCCAACGTCGTACTGCATCAATAACTTCTTCATCATCCGCGTAGTGCGTCCCACGGATTGCGTCCTTCATTGGGCCAAACATACGGAAATCCGACGGTGCGAGATCGGGGCTGTAGGGTGCATGAGGAAGAACAGTCCACTGAAGTTTTGTGAGCTCCTCTCGGGTGCGAAGACTTGTGTGAGGTCTTGCGTTGTCATGAAGAAGGAGAAGTTCGTTCAGATTTTTGTGCCTACGAACACGCTGAAGTCGTTTCTTCAATTTCTGAAGAGTAGCACAATACACTTCAGAGTTGATCGTTTGACCATGGGGAAGGACATCGAACAGAATAACCCCTTCAGCGTCCCTGAAGACTGTAACCGTGACTTTACCGGCTGAGGGTATGGCTTTAAACTTTTTCTTGGTAGGGGAGTGGGTGTGGCGCCACTCCATTGATTGCCGTTTTGTTTCAGGTTAGAAGTGATGAACCCATGTTTCATCGCCTGTAACAATCTTTGACAAGAAATTGTCACCCTCAGCCACATGACGAGCAAGCAATTCCGCACAGATGGTTCTCCTTTGCTCTTTATGGTGTTCGGTTAGACAACGAGGGACCCAGCGGGAACAAACCTTTGAATATCCCAACTGGTGAACAATTGTGACAGCACTACCAACAGAGATGTCAAGTTGAGCACTGAGTTGTTTGATGGTGATCCGTTGATCATCTCGAACGAGTGTGTTCGCACGCTCCGCCATTGCAGGAGTCACAGCTGTGCACGGCCGGCCCGCACGTGGGAGATCAGACAGTCTTGCTTGACCTTGCGGCCATGATGACACACGCTTTGCCCAACGACTCACCGTGCTTTTGTCCACTGCCAGATCACCGTAGACATTCTGCAAGCGCCTATGAATATCTGAGATGCCCTGGTTTTCCGCCAAAAGAAACTCGATCACCGCCCGTTGTTTGCAACGCACATCCGTTACAGACGCCATTTTAACAGCTCCGTACAGCGCTGCCACCTGTCGGAAGTCAATGAAACTATACGAGACGAAGCGGGAATGTTTGAAAATATTCCACAAGAAATTTCCGGTTTTTTCAACCAAAATTGGCCGAGAAAAAAAATGTGTTGCATTACTTATTGAACTGCCCTCGTACTTCGTGACCACCTGTAAACATAGCGGGGGCGAATTTGACGGTTAGTGGCTAACGAGCGGTGCCAGGTAGCACTGGCTTTCGCGCCCAGTGGGCGGGTAGTAAGGGAGGAGAGTCGCGGAGTCGCGAAGCAGTCACTGGACAGATGACTGGGTGCTGGCGGGTTCAGTCAGACGTGAACGTGAGAACCAGTCGCCTGGAAGCCCGTGAAGTGGCGGTTCAGTCATCTGTGGAGGCGACTGCGGGCAGTCAGTCTGGGGAATCAGTAGAAGGGGCGAGAAGTAATATTTGGTGCACGAGAAGGCGCAGAAGGAAAAGTAAGACAAGGGTTTGTCATTCCGCCAATGATGAGGTCACTGGAAACGGTGCTCAGTCTCCTGTTGCGGAAGTAAATCAATCGCGTTCATTTCAAATGAAACATCCAAAGCTCGCCGAATGTAATTTATGGAAAACGCAGTAAACCTGAGCCAGGATGATTGGGCGAAGGTTTGAGCCTCATTTTTTAAAGCTCTCCTTGCTCCGCTTATTGCCTTTATTGCAGTCTGCCATCGCCTTCTTCCGCATAGTCCATTTGGGATGTCGTTCATTTTTCTTATTTTCTTTCAGCTGGAGTTTCTAAGAATTAACATCTTTGTCAAGTCTGACATAATAGCAAAACTAGGTACCACCTCTATTTTGCGCAGTGTAAACGTATTCTCTCTCTCTTGATAGAGTAATTCCTGTTACTTAAAAAAAAAACTCTTTCTCTTATCTATGTTGAATTATTAGATTTCACTCTGATTTAAAATTTATAATCAAATTTAGAATACTTTAGCTCCATCTGATTTCAGTAAATTTTCTTTCTACTCATGCAGTTTCTTTACCCCTTTCAGGCCGGAATTATAAAGACATTTCATTTGTGGTCTCCACGTACTTATTTCAAATCGTCTTCACATCAGATGCAGCCACTAAACAACTTCGATTGACACAAAGTGACGAGACACTGTACGATCATCGTTGGCAGGGCCTACTACTATTGAATCCTGCGTTCTAGCGGTTCTGTGACCACTCAAAATAGCTCCTCCACCCAATACGGGAGATCTATGGAATAAAGCTGCCTGTAAGCAGCATATTCGCAGTCGTACACTATTACAGTATTTCAAAATGGCAACTGGATTCCTTTCAACGATTTTAATGCCTGACACAATCACTGACCTTTCACCGCTGACCGGTTTAAACCAACATTCCCTCTTCAGATACCACGTACAACAAGCAGAATGACGTAAATTTTACTTATGCACAATTCATGTGCTGTCACAATCTGATAGGATGAGAGATTAGCAGTTTGTGACAACACAACTTCAGTACATGTTTACTAACGAGGGAACCTCCCCATCGCACCCCCCTCAGATTTAGTTGTAAGTTGGCACAGTGGATAGGCCTTGAAAAACTGAACACATATCAGTCGAGAAAACAGGAAGAAGTTGTGTGGAACTATGAAAAAAATAAGCAAAATATACAAACTGGGTAGTCCATGCGCAAGATAGGCAACATCAAGGAGAATGTGAGCTCAGGGGCTCCGTGGTCCCGTGGTTAGCGTGAGCAGGTACGGAGCGAGAGGTTCTTGATTAAAGTCTACCCTCGACTGAAAAGTTTAATTTTTTATTTTCAGACAATTATCAAAGTTAAGGCACTCACACATAATCAACTTCGCTCTCCAAAATTCCAGGACATGTTCAGATTTGCTTGGACATATTTAGGATTTAACGGTCTACACAAGGAAAAAATTGAAAACGTTAAAGACATCCGTTTTGACTGAGCGCAGGGAAAACTGTGCAACTGTGAAACTGTTCCATTCATTTGTTGCAGTTTATGTGACAAACTATTATTTTTCATCACACTTTTGGGAGTGATTATCACATCGACAAGAAAACCTAAATCGGGCAAGGTAGAAGAATCTTTTTACCCATTCGCCAAGTGTACAAGTTAGGTGGGTCAACAAAATATTCCTGCCATGTGACGCACATGCCGTCACCAGTGTCGTATAGACTATATCAGACGTGTTCTCCTGTGGAGGAATCGGTTGACCTATGACCTTTCGATCAAATGTTTTCGGTTCCCATTGGAGAGGCACGCCCTTTCGTCTACTAATCGCACGGTTTTGCGCTGCGGTCGCAAAACACAGACACTAAACTTATTACAGTGAACAGAGACGTTGATGAACGAACGGACAGATCGTAACTTTGCGAAAATAAAGAAAGTAAAATTTTCACTCGAGGGAAGACTTGAACCAATAACCTCTCGTTCCCCAGGTGCTCACGCTAACCACGGGACCACGGCACTCCTGAGCTGAGGCTCACCTTGATGTTGCCTATCTTGCCCATGGACTACTCAGTTTGAGTATTTTGCTTATTTTTTTCATAGTTCCGCACAACTTCTTCCTCTTTTCTCGATTGCTCTGTGTTCAGTTTTTCAAGGCCTATCCACTCTGCGAACTTGAAACTAAATCTGAGGGGGGTGCGATGGGGAGGTTCCCTTGTAAGATGCTAATCGTACGAGGATGTGAAGATGGATGAAGGCTACATCTGCGAACAGATGAATGTGATTCTAACTGGATATAAGCTTGCTAACAAGTTGTGTCAGTAACGAGTTCATCCTTTGACAATATGTCAGTTATTCAGAAACATATGTATCCACCATCAGACTCCCGTAGTGAGACAGAATTGCGCAGTATCACAGAGAACTTCGCTGCCTACAAGATGTTTAAGTATTGTTTATAACTAAGCCAACAAGTTAATTATAATAATATTTTTGTTCAACGTAAACTGTAAAAAAAATTTGATTGTGTTTACTTGTTACACGTCCTTCGCAGAAATATGGCGAACGCTGAGGACTATACAGGGTCTGAACGCTAACTGTTTACAACACACTGCTGTGTTGCAGGGGAAGACGAGATGAACAATGTGATACGTCTGTGATCTGTGAAGCCGGGAAACAGTCTCAAATTGGCCAACAAAAGCCTAACCTACAACACATGAGCGCCGTGTGACATTTTGGATTATCCTCTCCCTCCTTACCCCATTATCTTAATCGTGCACTTGCAGATGTAATATTCAAGCTTGTGTAGAGTGAACATCAAAAATTTGTGAATTTAAACAGTGCAAAATTAACAGTTAAATCGTTTTATTTCTCTGACCCACTTACTCCTAGCCTTCTGTGCTTGTAAAAGTTAAGTTTACATCGAACTGGACAAGTTGTGAAACAGTCTTTTTTATTCTTTCCTTACCCTCCAGAGGAAGGTTAACTCACTAATCATAAGGAAAGCTGGTGGTATAAGTGGACGAGAAGATATTCAAAATCGGCCTTGACATTCATGCGCTTTAGTTTAGGTGGCTTCTGTAGGCCAATTGAGTGCCGTTTTTGTAAAATTCGCTTTATGCAAAAAAAAAAAAAGACAGGAGACACATTTATTTTGTTAAAAAGCAAGTTGAGAGGGAATTTTTTTACAGTTATCAAATTTCGTAAAGTTTTGCGTATGTTTTAAAGATTATCTTTGCAAATGCACAAAATTTTTGATAGTTTATCGACTGCTGGGAGTAGAAAAACAGTTTTCTTTTTCAAAACTCGCTTTATACTCAAACTAGATCAGTGATACATGAATATAAAATGCCTGTTTTTTACATTAAAGCTTTAAAATAACATTTCTTTTCTGTCTTGGGCGCAACTTCAGGCGACCGTTCATCCTCAGAAATTGTCCCTGAGCTGTCACGAGTTTGATACCCCTAACCACGTGCAGAGAGTATATCACCATAGAATCTTACTGCATCCTTAGGAATGGTAAAGAAAAGCACGAGCTTCATTACATCTTTTACGCACTCACTTCGTTTACCTTGGGAATAGCAGCATCGCGTTTCGTGGCTTTGAAAGAAGTAATTTTCTCCTCGAAACATCACAACATACTGCTTTGACACCACACTGGATCTTACCATTCCCGCCGCACGGGATTAGCCGAGCGGTCTCGGGCACTGCAGTCATGGACTGTGCGGCTGGTCCCGGCGGAGGTTCGAGTCCTCCCTCGGGCATGGGTTTGTGTGTTTGTCCTTAGGATAATTTAGATTAAGTAGTGTGTAAGCTTAGGACTGTCCCGTAAGACTTCACACACTTTTGAACATTTTTTTTTTACCATTTTCTGTTAGTCATTGCTTGTACATCCATTATTTTGAAAGGTAACGTATTCTTTAGTATTTCCTTAGAAATCCATCAGAAGTCGTAGGAAACCAGATTTTTCCCCACACCACCAGCTTTCCAAACTTCGCTACAATATTCCTGTAATCACAGTGTGATATGATCTTTTCTTTCTTACAGTATTCCTTCTCAACCGTACCGAATACATCATCCGATAGCAAAAAACTATATCTCCGAATAGGAAAATAGTCGATAAGTTTGGAGAGCACTGTAGTGATTTCCATAAAACTTGTAAGCATACACAGCAGTATAAAATTCTTCTTCTGGATGGTGCACGAGACTGAAGAAAGCTCAAGTTTCAATCCTCTCTTACCAATACCTCTAAACCTCTCTTGCAAATAATTTAGCAGAAAATGTTGCAGTGGAGATACGATTTGATTTGCACCTCTTCCATTTTCTGCTTCACACCAAGTACGCTGAGAAATGTTATCAGTACCTTGTTTTGGTACTTGTATCACTACACTCGGGTACAGAACCAAACCTGTCCAATACAGAGCTTTGTCAGAGACCGATTTGTTGTGTGTCAGAGACAACTTTTACAGTGTCTTCAGAGTATATATTCAGGAATACCTCTAACGGCTTCAGGAGGCTAAGTAGCGTAAAGTGAGTTTAGAAAATACCCCTACATATGCAATAGGTACATTTTGCAAAAACGGGCTGTACCCTCTTTTCTGTAAGTGCGAAACAAATTAATTTTTGCTAAAGCCAGCTGCTTAGGCTTATACAGGGTGTTACAAAAAGGTACGGCCAAGCTTTCAGGAAACATTCCTCACACACAAATAAAGAAAAGATGTTATGTGGACATGTGTCCGGGAACGCTTAATTTCCATGTTAGAGCTCATTTTAATTTCATCAGTATGTTCTTCCACCTACGCTCAATGGAGCACGTTATCATGATTTCATACGGGATACTCTACCTGTGCTGCTAGAACATGTGCCTTTACAAGTACGACACAACATGTGGTTCATGCACGATGGAGCTCCTGTACATTTCAGTCGAAGTGTTCGTACGCTTCTCAACAACAGATTCGGTGACCGATGGATTGGTAGAGGCGGACCAATTCCATGGCCTCCACCCTCTCCTGACCTCAACCCTCTTGACTTTCATTTATTTGGGCATTTGAAAGCTCTTGTCTACGCAACCCCGGTACCAAATGTAGAGACTCATCGTGCTTGTATTGTGGACGGCTGGGATACAATACGCCATTCTCCAGGGCTGCATCAGCGCATCAGGGATTCCATGCGACGGAGGGTGGATGCATGTATCCTCGCTAACGGAGGACATTTTGAACATTTCCTGTAGCAAAGTCTTTGAAGTCACGCTGGTACGTTCTGTTGCTGTGTGTTTCCATTCCATGATTAATGTGATTTGAAGAGAAGTAATAAAATCAGCTCTAACATGGAAAGTAAGCGTTTCCGGACATATGTCCACATAACATATTTTCTTTCGTTGTGTGTGAGGAATGTTTCCTGAAAATTTGGCCGTACCTTTTTGTAACACCCTGTAGAGGAAGATGAACAGTATTTGTTAAGAAAAAAACAAGCTGACTTGATTCCAAATGTTTATTCATATGAAGGGTTTCGGTTCCTCTAGAACCATCTTTCAGATCTGTAACGATAATAGTACCAATTTACTACTTCACGAATGCATATCTTTTTCATCCTATCCAGTCAACATCAAATGTACCAGAACGTACTGATATTTCAGTTACAGGAATAACCCGTCCACACACAGCAACCTTCACATGCTGCGTCACGTAAAATTGGTTGGCAGAATGCACGTCATTTATATTAACTATAACACTATTGCGGAAAGGTGGCGTCTGGTAGATTTGTTACGTTACATATGCACAAACTGTATTCAGTAGGTTTTTGTAATTAACTTTTATCTCTAAAAATACTTAATTAAAATCTGTAGATGTCAAGGTTAAAATCTGAACTTATCAAAATTAAAATACACAGTAAAATTATCAATTTTGATACGATCTAAAAGCTAAGAAGGAACGTGAGTAAATTTTCGTTCATTCCTTTCGCCTCAGCGGATTGTTCACTGGGGTCCCTTTCCTCAAATTGGTTCATTTACCCTTCTCTATCTTTCCTGAGAGTTTCCAGTTTTAAAACGGAAATATTTAGTAATCTATTGTTCTACACCAAGCTACCAATGGAAGCTACTGATCTTGCGGAGTACTCTGATTCGGATACTACATGACGTCTCCCAAGGCTTTGATTCCATGTACCTCGTGGCTCTGTTCTATAAACGGCTGGTCTTCGTGGCTCCTTGTTACACGTCCATCTGCTCCGATATCTACAGGAGCGGTCCTTCCACGTCTACCTTGGAGCGAAGAGTCATCGAAACACCCTCACCGGACCCCCCTCCCCAGGGCTCAGCACAGGGTCCAGTTTTATAGGGTTATCAAAAAGGACTTTACAATTTAAACAATTCGTAAAAATTTATTCATACGACTTACGTGCGTAGTCTTGCTGTCATCTTGAAGGATAACAGATCATGTTTTGAGTCACGTGGTACGCTAGTACAGAACCGCTCCACTGAAAGTGGTAGCTGCAGCAAAGATGACTGTCTTTACTGGTCACGAGCATGCTCACTCTGTATTTTGGTTTGAAGAGTCAAAATATACGACAATTGTGCAACGTAATTTTCGTTCAGAGTATGCTAAAGATCCTACCAGTAAGCTCATTATTTTTATGAGTGGCGAAAGTGTTTTATCGAAATTGGATGTTTGGTTACACAGCCGGCCAGGGTGGCCGAGCGGTTCTAGGCGCTACAGTCTGGAGCCGCGCGACCTCTACGGTCGCAGGTTCGAATCCTGCCTCGGGCATGGATGTGTGTGATGTCCTTAGGTTAGTTAGGTTTAAGTAGTTCTAAGTTCTAGGGGACTGATGACCTCAGATGTTAAGTCCCATAGTGCACAGAGCCATTTGAACCATTTGGTAACACATGACAACTCCTCTGGTTGTCCCCGTGCATCTGATGTCACCGTAGGGCAAGAGAAACAAAGCTTTGTGAACAATCCTACAAAATCGATTCTCCATGCTTCTCGAGAAATGGTCGTCTGATATAAGACTCTTTGGCTTGTGTTAAGAAAACTGTTTCATCTCAAACCATAGAAGTTTACATTGGAGCAAGAACTAAAAGACACTGGCAGGACTGCCCATAAGAAGATCTGTGTTGAAATGTTACATCGGCTGGATGAAGATGAAGATTTCACTGGAAATATTATGTTTAGTGATAATTCGACATCTCACTTGAATGGTATACTTAATAAAGGCAGCTCTAGGATTTGGGCAGTTGCAGATCTACGAAAATTCCTG
The DNA here is from genome assembly GCF_023898315.1 of Schistocerca nitens. Lineage (NCBI taxonomy): Eukaryota > Metazoa > Arthropoda > Insecta > Orthoptera > Acrididae > Schistocerca > Schistocerca nitens. The sequence continues at coordinate 563,438,633 of NC_064621.1, forward strand.
GAACACAAACGGGATGGACCAAAATTGATTGTTTTTTACACACTGAGCAAGAGCAAAGTTTACAGGTGTTTCTTTCTCCAAGCGAAAACTATCAATGGAATAGTGTTCTTAGATATGTCAGAAATCTTTTTAATCCTCCAAATTGACACTGATGACCAAGAACGCAGCGTACAGTTTATGCAATATGGCATACCGCCACACCACCTCTGCAACGCCTCGGAATTCCAAATTTCCTATTTCCAAATAAGTAGATGGGCTGAGGTGCGCCATTTGCATGGTCCCCCATTCAATAGATCTGATAGCTCGTCACGTCTTTGTTCCACCCTTGCCGGCTTTCCTGCAAGAACTCAGGGCTAGAATCTGCCTCTAAATGAATAATTCACGCCTGACATGCCGCATCGAGTGTGGCAAGAAATCGACTTCAAATGGGATGTGTTCCGTTTAACCAGTGGACGACACATTGAATGCGTTTAGGTACAAGATAGAAAACCTGATGTAGTTTACTATAAAATGACACAAAAACCAAGTCTTTATGTTAAACGAAAAAACTAATATCAATATTCAAAGTTTTTAAGTCCTTTTTGATACACCCGTTATGTCCAGTTTACGAGTGACATGCTGCAAACCAGAAACACCTAGTCTGTTTCGAATGTCGATGATGAGGCAGACAAGAACTCTCACATCTTCAGCGTCAACGTATACCTGGATTGGGAGAACTTATCACCTGGGCCAGTGCACATCGTCTGACATATATCTAGGACAAGACGTAGGCCACCATCTTCGCCCTGGGTACCATTCACCCTACCACCAGTTGATATGCTTGATACAGCAATACTACGGATGCATACCATCAAATACATGTGGGTCATGATACACACTCGACTCACGTCGCTCTATCACGGACGGGACGTTCGCTGGAGGGTTAGGGGACGCTAGTGCCAGCCAAATGCTACTCTCAGTCCATAATCAATGTGATCACTTGACGTCTGTCTGATCGTCTGCGACACTCACCTGCAGCCGCTCGTTTAATATTCAGTTGTCATCTGGGGATATGCCGCAGAACGTAGGTTCGTTGGTTGATTTGGGGGAAGGGACCGAACAGCGAGGTCACCGGTCCCATTGGATTAGGAAAGGATTCGGAAGGAATTCGTCCGTTCCACTTCAAAGGAATCATTCCGGCATTTTCCTGAAGCAGCGTGCAAGGAAAGTCTGAATGGGATGGCCGGAAGCTGTTTTGAACCGTCGTCCTCCCGAATGCGAGTCCGGTGTGCAAACCACGGCGCCACCTCCCTCGGTGCCGAACAGAGGTCGAGTCCAAAACGAGAAACTGAAGTTGGCACTCCCATCAGACTACCCAACAGAGCCTGTTCATCTGGCATCCGTTGTGTACACTGCTTGTGAGTTTTCTCCGAAAAGATGGAACACTCATAGAACAGGCACATCTTGGTGCTGGAACATGAAAATTATCGATGCATTACTGCCTGCTGGCCAGATGTGTTGCACACTTAAAGTGCCAACATGTAGCAGATGGGACAAGAAGAAAGGAAAGACACAGTCATAAGTGAAGTTAAACAGACGACGACTCGAATACTAGAGAAACAGCTCAGTCGTTTAGCCTCAATCAAAACCCTGGTGCAACGCATGCCGGTTCCAGGTGTATACTAGACACCCACTCCCGGTTTTTCCATCCAAGTGTGACTCAAGGATCTGTCCTACCACAGCTTCTTTATATTCTGAACACAGCCAATGTTCCAAAACAATACCGTCCTTTTGATCTGCTCCATTGTGCTAAAGACATCATCTGTTTATCCAAGCAGCCCGTTCAACTCCATCTCAGTTAACTTCACCTCATGGTGGAACCAGTGTTACCTTTCCCGAAAGATTTTTCACTCTGCAGAGGAGCATGAATTGATTTGAAACTTAACAGTAGTTCTCCTTCATTGCAGGTGTTATTTAGTACCTCTGTGAATGTTGGAGAGTAGGTGAGAGCTACTGGCGAAAGTGAAACTGTAAGGGGGACTCGTGAGTAGTACCTGCATAGCTCAGTCGGCAGAGCATTTACCCACTACAACCAAAGGTTCCAGGTTCCAGTCGACAAGCAGTATTAATTTGCCAGGGAGTTTCAGTGGTGCCGTTCCATAAAACCTGTAAACTCTAACGAACCTGGACTGCAGTGCTCGAAGTAGTCCCGAGGCTTTCAGTTCAGGCTGACACAGATAGGGTAACATTTCCCTCTCTCTCTTTCTATCCAAGTCTTTCCTATCACCTGTCATCATATCTTCTTAAAATCTGAACTTCAATTTCTAATGTATTTTTAATTTATTGTTATTTCCATTGTAGTTGCTGAAAATAATATTTCTGTTTGTAATGTGGAGTATGTTTTGTAATCTCCATGAAAAGCTGTTAAATGAACGACCTGTTATAAAATGCAAGAGGACAGGTCTCTAAATGAGCAATAAATCAAATCAATCCATAAATATTACAAAACTCAGACAGTAATTTCACGAGAAACTACCTGATCTCTTCGTCCCATGAATTTTTACCTGACAGTTTACAACCTACCAACGCACTCTGATAAAATACTAGAGAATCTTGGTCTAACACTCACAAACTAATCAGGAACTCTCTCCTACTAAACATCGAAAAGAAAGCTCACATTAGGTTAATTCAACTAAAGCTAATAAATGGCCAAGAGTGGACATTAAATTTCGCAATCGTCATCTATACGTATAAAACTCTTTATCATCCCTATATTATCTACCCCAAAGTGTCAAGACTAGCCGCACCTACCAAGTTTTAACGCTCGCTCTCAGTGTCCGAAGTAACACCCCACCTCAGTTTCCATACCAATTTCCATACCCTATTACCCACCCCCACCAGGGTCCTATACCAGTTCATAAATTTCCCACGGTCCCTTAAACACCCAGAACCCCTTCCCGCCACCTGCAAATCCTTTAAATGGAAGTGCCAACACCCTACTGTAAGGACAGAAATCGAAATAGCCAAATTTCCGAGAAACTTGTAACACCCCTCTAGAAAAGTTAAACTGTTCTTCCGTCTGTTGACCGGGTACGCAAACCAACGCACTGATAATGAAAGAATTACTCTCCAGGGGTGCGGCTATCGGGTTAAGCCTGTAGCTCTCCACGGAATATTAGTCAGGTCACTTGTGGCTCAGCCGCGGCTGCCGCAGTCTCAAACGTGGTTGTTACGCAAGCAGGACGAACAGCCACAGATGGGAGTAACGCGCATCGATACGTGAATTTAATCTACTGCATTGTTGGTTGATCTACCGGAATATCTGTTCTACATTAATATGAAAATACGTTTATGTACAGGAAAAAAGACAAACAATTAGATCCAGTTTCTGAGGTACTCCATTGACTGACGTTTTCTTTATTCTTCCATTGAATTATCTTAAGGTATGTCCTTATTTTAAACTTTGTATTTAAAATCATTAATGCTAAGGTGGAAAAACAAAAATGAATAACTTTTGTTAGATGGTCAGTAAGAAATAAGAATTTATCCAACTCTTAAAACAATTTTTCCTATATCGAACATACTAATTAGCACGCTAACTTTCCTTGTATTTTTTAATTTACTCCCAGCACATCCTCAGCTACAGCCCAAAACATTTGCAATATTGCTAGTCGTGCAGTACGTAAGTGAGCCTATGATTGTTTCGGGGTACTTAGTACGTTGGCCTGGATATGGAGACTTACATTACACTGAACGAATAACGGGAAACACGACGTGTCGTTATACGGCAGACTGATCGAGGGAATGAGGGGATAAAAATAATAAAAGTATCGGGCTGTTTTGAGAACTTTGATATTACCGGGCATCCGCGAATAAAAGTGCATCCTATCTTCTTTCAGATAGTTACATTTAAATAGGGAATCCCTAAGATGAGCGAGTGCTTGTATTTGTTCACAGCGTAGATTGCCATTCTTTACGGCGTTACCTCTTCCACCATATGACATGGATTTCGATCCGTCACTCAGAATTCTCAGTCTTATAATCGCCCACAGCATGTGTACTTCCGTACCCTGGACATGACATACTCCCCAATACCCTCGGATAATTTCCTCTGTTGATGGCTAGTAACAGCGCTCGTAACTTGAAATCAGAGAGACCGAAAATTTAGTCTCCTGTAAAGTAATAACTAATTCCATTTACCTGCACAAGTTTCAGAAGCTGATACATTTGCAAAAGTTGTTCAAAACGGCTTCTACCAGTGTAAATGCTGCCAAACTCTTGAAGCACCAAGTTTTTACGTAGCCTTCCTAATATCCCCGCTGTTTGAAAAGCGTCGCAGACAGCGAGAATTCTTTCCAGGTTATCCTCTTCAGTCTCGAGAGGCCTCTTGCACACAAGACTTTTCACATGGCACCACACGAGTAAATCGAGTAGGCTGAGATCAGGTGAACGTGCTGGCCACGAAACGGGACTTCCTCTACCTATCCATTTATCAGGGAATGTTTGACCCATATGTTTACGAATTCTCACTCCAACATGATTTGGGGCTCCGTGATTATGGAACCACATCCGTTGATGAATAACCAGTGGGATACGTTCTGGGAACCTGGGTAGTATGCCTCTGATAAGTACTGTGTACGCTGGTGCGTTCGAGCAAGGGGAAGGAAACTGTCGTAGTACGTCTACAGTGAGTGCGGCTGCACACACGTAGACTCATATCTGTACTGATGGGGCCTCACAACTGTATCGTGCGGATCCTCATCAGCCCAAACATGACTATTGCGCCTATTTAGCATTCCGTCTCTGCTGAAACAGGGTACATCCGTCAATAGTACACACGCAGGAAAATGAGGATCGACTACAAGGCGCTGCAAGAAACATTGTCTGAAGACGGCACGAAGTGCAAAGTCAGCAGTAGTCGAAGCATGCACTTTCTGTGGATGATAGGGGTGTAGCTGCATTTCTCGTAAGGCTAACCGCGCATTACTCTGCGAAACATTCATTTCACGTACAACTGATCGCACGCTGATTGCAGGCGTCTCATCCGCTTGATCAAGCACAACATCTTGTAAGTCGCGTGTCCATGTAGCTCGTCGTCCTCATCGGTTCAAAATGGTTCAAATGGCTCTAAGCACCATGGGACTTAACATCTGAGGTCACAGTCCCCTAAGACTTAGAACTACTTAAACCTAACTAACCTATGGACACCACACACATCCATGCCCGAGGCAGGATTCGAACTTGTGACCGTAGCAGCAGCGCGGTTCCGGAATGAAGGGCCTAGAACCGCTCGGTCACAGCGGCCGGCTCCTCCTTGGTCGTTGTACTGTGGTAGCAAAGTGAGCCGAATGTCTTCTACGCGGATATTTCGCCTTGTACAACTTTTCAGCTTCTGTGCTGCTTCCATTTGCTTGTCCATACACGAAAATCATGTCTGGAAATTCCGTCACTGGATACAACTCCATTTGGTTAGGACTGATCGCCGCTAGTACTTCGGCTTGTACACGCAGACTGCAGTCTACTACACAGCAAACACCGTACACCAGCACTGCTTATCCCAGTACACAGTACCCCATCTGCATTGGATGAACTGACAAGGGAACCCCCCCATCACACCCTCCTCAGATTTAGTTGTAAGTTGTCACAGTGGATAGGCCTTGAAAAACTGAACACAGATCAATCGAGAAAACAGGAAGAAGTTGTGTGGAACTACCAAAAGAATAAGCAAAATATACAAACTGAGTAGTCCATGTGTAACATAGGCAACATATAGGGTAATGTGAGTTCAGGAGCGGCGTGGTCCCGTGGTTAGCGTGAGCAACTGTCGAACGCGCGGTCGTAGGTTGAAGTCATCCATCGAGTGAAGAGTTTAATTTCTTATTTTCAGTTTATGAGACAAACTCTTACGTTTTCTTCACTTTTTGGGGGGTGATTATCACATCCACAAGAAGACCTAAATCGGGCAAGGTAGAAGAATCTTTTTACCCATTCGCCAAGTGTACAAGTTAGGTGGGTCGACAACATATTCCTGTCATGTGACGCACATGCCGTCACCAGTGTCGTATAGAATATATCAGACGTGTTTTCCTGTCGAGTAATCGGTTGACCTATGACCTTGCGATCAAATGTTTTCGGTTCCCATTGGAGAGGCACGTCCTTTCGTCTACTAATCGCACGGTTTTGCGGTGCGGTCGCAAAACACAGACCTTAAACTTCTTACAGTGAACAGAGACGTCAATGAACGAACGGACAGATCATAACTTCGCGAAAATAAAGAATGTAAACTTTTCACTCGAGGGAAGACTTAAACCTACAACCTCTCGTAGCGCAGCTGCTCACGCTAACCACGGGGCTCCTGAGCTCACATTATCCTTGATGTTGCCTATCTTACGCATGGATTACTCAGTTTGTATATTTTGCTTATTTTTTTCATAGTTCCACACAACTTCTTCCTGTTTTCTCGACTGATCGGTCTTCAGTTTTTCAAGGCCTATCCACTGTGCCAACTTATAACTATATCTGAGGGGAGTGCGATGGGGAGGTTCCCTTGTGAGTTGCCATCTCAATCTCGACAGCTAAGTGCTCGGCGGGACAGCCTACCCTGAAATCTTAGCAACAATAGCTCCGGTAAATGTATTCCACACTCGGAGGTATTAGAAGGGTTTTGGCTTATAACTTTCGACTCGGTTGCTATCGGACAAGGGTGCGTTAACCCATATTCATACCCTTCTCCACCATGCCTGAAAGTTACAACATCATCACGGAATCGCCCTGTGTTTGGAACCAGGGAACTAGTCAGCGCGGTAACACGCTCTTTTTCTATCAGCGAGGAGGCTGCGAGGCTGCTTTTGAGGCGACCCGCCCACCGCCCGGCGACACCATTAATATTAATACAGCGAACCGCGCGCCCTGGCGCGGTGACAGCAGACACGCCGGACGTGTAATTACGAGGCCCGCCGCCGGGAAGGTCCCCTGCTGGCCAAACGGCTAATTAATACCTTGCGCACACCGCACGCTCGCCCGCTGGCGCCGCGGTAATCATTATTATTGCGGCAAAAGGCGCGGCCGGCGCGACGACGACGGGTTTTAAGCTTTCGAAATCGCGTCACGCTGGACGTGTCGCGTTTAAACGGAGCTGTGCTGCTGCCAAGGTCACTCCCATTGCAAACGACTCCGGCGGAGCTCTGGTGCGGCAGTCCGAGAACCGAGAACTAGTATGACCTCTATTTTATCTCGATAATTGCAAGTCTTGGTTTAATTAGTGACACATTCGCACCAATGCTACTAAAAGGTAGGTAATACACTACTGCCCATTAAAATTGCTACACCACGAAGATGACCTGCTACACACGCGAAATTGAACCGACGGGAAGAAGATGCTGTGATATGCAAATGGTTAGCTTTTCAGAGCATTCACACAAGGTTGGCGCCGATGGCGACACCTACAACGTGTTGACATGAGGAAAGTTTCCAACCGATTTCTCATACACAAACAGCAGTTGACCGGCGTTGCCTGGTGAAACGTTGTTGTGATGCCTCGTGTAAGGACGAGAAATGCGTACCATCACGTTTCCTACTTCGATAAAGATCGGATTGTAGCCTATCGAGATTGGGGTTTATCGTATCGCGACATTACTGCAATCGTTGGTCGAGATCTAATGACTGTTAGCAGAATATGGAATCGCTGGGTTCAGGATGGTAATACGGAACGCCGTGCTGGATCCAAACGGCCTCGTATCACTAGCAGTCGAGAAGACAGGCATCTTATCCGCATGGCTGTAACGGATCGTGAAGCTACTTCTCGATCCCTGATTCAACAGATGGGGACATTTGCAAGACAGCAACCATCTGCACGAACAGTTCGACGACGTTTGCAGCAGCATGGACTATGAACTCGGAGACCATGGCTGCGCTTACCCTTGACGCTGCATCACAGACAGGAGCGCCTGCGATGGTGTACTCAACGACGAACCTGGGTGCACGAATGGCATAACGTCATTTTTTCGGATGAATCCAGGTTCTGTTTACAGCATCATGATGGTCGCATCCGTGTTTGGCGACATCGCGGTGAACGCACATTGGAAGCGTGTATTCGTCGTCGCCATACTGGCGTATCACCCGGCGCGATGGTGTGGGGTGCCATTGGTTACACGACTCGGTCACCTTTTGTTGGCATTGACGAAACTTTGAACAGTGGGCGTTACATTTCAGATGTGTTACGACCCGTGGCTCTACCCTTCATTCGATCCCTGCGAAACCCTACATTTCAGCAGGATAATGCACACCCGCATGTTGCAGGTCCTGTACGGACCTTTCTGGATACAGAAAATGTTCGACTGCTGCCCTGGCCAGCACATTCAACACATCTCTCACCAGCTGAAAACGTCTGGTCAATGGTGGCCGAGCAATTGGCTTGTCACAATACGCCAGTCACTACTCTTTATGAACTGTGGTAACGTGTTGAAGCTGCATGGGCAGCTGTATCTGTACACGCCATCCAAGCTCTGTTTGACTCAATGCCCAGGCGTTTCAAGGCCGTTATTACGGCCAGAGGTGGTTGTTCTGGGTACTGATTTCTCAGGATCTATGCTGCCAAATTGCGTGAAAATGTAATCACATGTCAGTTCTAGTATAATATATTTGTCCAATGAATACCCGTTTATCATCTGCACTTCTTCTTGGTGTAGCAATTTTAATGGCCAGTAGTGTAAGTAAAAGACGAATCGTCAGAACACTCCGGTCCATCGTTGAAACGAAATGATGGCAGTATTGGCCGGAAGATCCCATATGGTGTTGTTGGGCTACGTCAGGACCCGCCTCGGCATGCCAAATCTCACGCGCGCAGCGTATGCGATCCACGGGTGGGCCAAGGCGCAGTCAGTCATTCGGCTTTGCTCGGTCCTTCTCGGAAGTACCCGGATGAGCGTGGCACCTCATTTAGCACTCCAGTGCGGCATTTTGAGGTCTGCGCATATCTCTGAGTTCGGCAGTCGTGGTGTCACCACTATTTACCATTCGCTACTTGTTCATTGTATGAAAGACGTTCATAGGCCCAGTGGCTGTTTGCAGAAAAAGAGACTGTCTAAAGCTCTTACGCCATAATCCTTTAAACTGAATGGAAGTGGCAGATAAGAAGGATGAGAATTCGCATAAGCGACGTACACTGCTGATGTGCTATGAAATGACATTATAGTACCATCGGATTCAAACTTTTCGATGACAGTAAAAGAGCATAAAATTACAAAGGGAATAGTAAATTTTCTGAAGTCGCACCCATTATTCCATTTTCAGTTGCAGCAGTTTTCAGTGCTCATAGCAGCGCCGTTGAGCGCTCTTAAGTTCCCCCTCCAATAGTTTTCAACTGAAATGAACGAAAAATATGGAGACCATATGTTACTGAGAAGTACGTTGGTTAAGTTAAGGGGCATGCCTGGAATGATTTTTCGATTTAAATCTCGCTGTTGTTGAATTTATGAAGGAAGAAGACGTGCACGAACGAAAATTAAAACATCTAGAATGGATTGCCGACTGCGCCTTTTCAGAGAACTTCACCACACACTGCCCACAGTGAGGAACTGCAAGGCCACCTATTTCTCTCTGGATGAAGATACCTTTAAAAATAAAATCATACAAAGACAATTCAGTTCCCCAAGCTCACTGGCGCTAAAGAGAGTATGAGGTTTGAAGAAATCATTGTGGCCTTGCAAGAATTACAACTATAGTTTCATACAAGTTTTGAGGACACTGTCAGTCTTACACATGTTTCCCAGCTGTTTTCCAGACCGTTTGCCGTTTCAGTTGAAAGCGCCCCACTCCATGTGTAGTTGCAACTGATTGACCTGAAAGGTAATTCCAGTTTTATTACAAAGCTTTTAATGCTAAAATTGTCCAGCACGTCTACATTGTTTTTCTCAGTTAGGATTTTCCGGGTCTCCGTAATGAGATTTCAGAAGTGCTACAATATTTCGGTTGGCATATATATGTGAAAGGTCTTTTTCCGATTATGAAACTAAGTAAGTCACGATTACCTGGCAACTTAAGTGTGAAGCTCTGTGAAATTGTCTGCGTCTATCAGTATACCGACAGTTGGTACCAGAGAAATGTGAAATATACGACAAACTTTTATGCTGTACGACTGTACTGCCATTTAAATGTTGGGTGTTCGCTGTTTTTCCCTCTGGCCCCTCCTCGCGCTCAGACAACTTCCATATTTCAATTTGTTATTTATCTCATCTGAGTTGTTTCGATTACTCGTTGTCGCAGTTTTATTGGAAAGACTACGTTCTGTACTTAGTCTTGATTCCAAATAGGTTACTTACCTGAAGGGTAGTCTTGAGGCTTATGGGAAGTATGCTTTGACTATCCAGATGAACGAACCATTCAGATGACTACCTATCGTAGTAGGAACACAGGGCATCTGTTTCGAATAGACTACTTTGTGCCCGGCTGGATAGAGAAAGGATGTGTTTACTGAACGCTGGTCAATAAGTACCAAAGTGTTGCCAGGCTGTGTGCAGAAAATGCACACGTACTGTCTGATCTTGTTAATCATTCGCAACAAACTTATGGCTCATGCTTAACTATTTTCTTGAGTTACATTCCACATGTGGTTGTTGTTTCTTTGTGTCTTTGTGAAGCAAGTTCATTTTGATGCTCAGTACAGGTTCTGCTATTAATTCACCCGAATGACAATTCAGTGAATGGTTTGCGACGTGTTCTCCAGGAACAATTAATACCTGTATTGTTCTGAATTACTGACTTTGTTGAGATAAATTATATGAATTTACAATTAAACATTCTGTTACGTGCAACTTCTACCTGCCTGATACACACTCTAATGGTCATTCATTTATTTAAAGCAGCAAACTCCATAAAGTCATAAATGAGTAGCACACTTGAGTTTATACGCAAACAGGAGTTATTATTGTGATTACGAATTCCTTTAGTTTCTGTTCTGCGTTTCTCCACTCCGGAGTCGTTTCTTTCTGCCAGCAAATTACATGAGCTGCCATGGGACATTTCCGTGTAAGGGTGCTTTATAGGGTCATAAATGTGACTCTGAAAGCCTTGAGTAAACAGGTGGTCGCAGCAACTGTGGCGCAACGGAGCCCAGACGTGTCCAGAGACCCTAACCGTAGGAGACAGTAAACGTTCAGGGCTGCGAGGAGCCTTAAGAATGCTTTTTAGACAGTTACATATCTGTGGGGTGGGAAGCAAGACACTCTATCAAAGCAAAGAATGACACCGTGACGAAAAGGAAGCAGCCAGGTGTTCTTAATCAAACTTGTGAAAAGAACTCTGATTGGCTCATAAAAATAATATTGGTAGTCGGGGAAAAGGTTCCCATGAGTGTACATGCTGCCCCACTCATTGCCTAGATGGAAAATTACGAGGCCTGTTCAGAAAGTAAGCTCCGATTGATTGCCAAATTGAAACCACAGTGAACATCAGAAATGTTTTACTTGTAACAATTAGCTACACCTTTCAGCTACTTCTCTACGTAGTCGCCGTTCTGACTTAGACTTTTGTCATAGCGTTGTACAAACTTTTCAATAGCCTCATCATAGAAGGCAGCCGCCAGTGCTTTCCGCCAATTCTCCACGCTGGCCTACACCTCGTTGTCTGTGTCAAAATGTTGTCTTCAAAGACAGCGGTTCATGTGACCAGAGATGAAACTCAGGGGGAGACAATTGCGGACTGTATTGTGGGTAATCTCACATTTCCATTTGAAAACGATGCAGGAGCATCTTCATTGCCCCTGCATAATGCGGCTGAGAATTGTCTTGAAGAAGAAACAGCACGACAGTTATGTAATGTTAGCTGCATAGCTTCAGGCGAAATTTCTCACCAGGCCCTCGTACTTGGCGGCAGACACTATTTTCTAGACATCTTTACGCACTCACTGCGAGCTCAGAAATGAGAAGAGCGACGTGATGCTAACTGGGGTTATACTAGAGACACTACCCAACACATCTGTGCAAAGCTTTATCGGATTTTCATAGTCGTTTCCATTTCGCGACCGATCGGAGCTTACTTTCTGAACGCCCCTCGTATGTTCTTGGCGGGAGAGAACGTCCAACTTCTGCCGCCACTTTTAGGGACAATTAAAGTCATTGGTTAATCAGGTCAAAATACATAAGATAATGCATTCCTGTAATATATTTCTGAATTTTTCATTAATCACCACCCACAATCTTTACCATAATTGACTAGAGAGTCACCAATACTGGGGCGCCGGCCGAAGTGGCCGTGCGGTTAAAGGCGCTGCAGTCTGGAACCGCAAGACCGCTACGGTCGCAGGTTCGAATCCTGCCTCGGGTATGGATTTTTATGATGTCCTTAGGTTTGTTGGGTTTAACTAGTTATAAGTTCTAGGGGACTAATGACCTCAGAAGTTGAGTCCCATAGTGCTCAGAGCCACCAATACTGGGAGAGCCAGCCCTGTTTTGGCAATAGTGAGCAGAGAACACCTCGGCTTAGCTGGACACCTGGAATGTTCAGACTTCTGGAGCCCACCAGGACATTTCGTCTCCAGAAGCCTCACAGCCATCTCCATCTTGTAGAGCTTGCACTGTGTCACAAAACGGATGCAGATCCCCTGAGCAGACTCAGAGTCTGCAGCCACCACTACATTCGCCCAGTTTGGAAGAATTGTATGACTGTAGTGAGAACATGCAGCAGCTGTGTGTGTCATGACGAGCGTCTGTGAACTTACTTATTTTGAAACTGTTTTAGCCTAAATGAATTCAGGCAGGCAGCTCATTTGACTTACGTGACGGAACTGGTGCTTCCTTATAACACTCTAGATATGTTATTTTTGGTCTTAGATTCTACTGATTAGTTGCAATCGCAGTCAGTGACATTTATGTTCGCAATTTTAATTACTTTCCTCGCTATGCTATTTCTCCACATCCATTCCAGGGTTTTAACGTGTCATTTTGTGAATCTCATTCTGTCATTGTGCATCCTAAGATGACTGTAAATTCAGCCCGTGTTTATTAATGAACCTTTGCATTTTTTAAAGAAATTTAATTTGAAAGTGATCATAAGTTTCATTCTGTGGTTACAGGAAACCCTTCTTCAATATATGTCATCTATTGACCCACGTTGCCATGTTTGTTAGTACCACCAATATTATCATTCCAGATTGCAGTAGTTTTGAGGCGTAGCGGCGTATACCGATCCTGCCTTGGAGGCGGTTAAAGTGGGAGATGTGTCTCAGAGCTGGATATTGACAGATGGTGACTCGAGACTGGACGCGCACGTAGTTTATGTATCAGCCGATAGAGGACAATATTGTACAGGGGACTGATTTAGTTTCGATTGTGTCCACTAGAGTTCACTAAAGTAATAGAATGTTTTTCATAAACTGTTCTAGTATTTTCATAAAGTGTTACTATGTCTTTTTGTGTAGGTAAAATGTTATAAATGTGTTTTAGAAGTATGAATGATGCGTGAGTATTGTTTAAGGTTAATATGAAGGTAATTGGTTAACGAGTTATGTAGTGAGATTTAGTATGGGAACATTTCGAAGAAGTCTGGATGTGGACAAAGGGGATTTTTGTACAATAGATTTGGAAAGTAAGTTTGTGATAAAGGGAAAGTTAATTCAGGTATAAATAACAATAGTAAATAACTTTATGCATAAACAAAACTTCAGCATATTAGATAATTACGTCGATAACAAGTGTAGTCGTTAGGTTTACTATTTTGCGATTGGTTATTGATGAAAAGCGCGGACTGACGCGGGATAATGTTGTTTTGCTATTGGCTGTTGAGTAAACTGACCAATGGTAAAGCAATATTCTTCGCGCGCCTTTCTCTGCTGCTAGAGAAGGCTTAGAGTATTCTAGGGAAGAGTCGGAGCCTAGCCATGAAACAGTTCGGACGTGTATAGTAGTAGTTCCGATGGAAATGATAAGTTCCCGGTTCTAGCAGTGTTTCATACATCAAAAGTGTGGTAAAGTGACGGCATAATTATTCCGATGGGTGTGTAGAAATTTCGGAATTTTTAAGTGCATTTTGTGACGAGAAAAGGCATATATTCCGGGTGGCGTATTGAGCAGGTCGCTGGCTAAAAACTGTGACTGCATTAGGTACCGACAGACTTAATATTTGGCGAGCATTCTCAATCAAAAATAATCCGTATTTTTGTAGCTATTACGTTTTCGGGAAATGCATACACCATAAACTTGCTAACGTGAGTGAAAGGGATTGTGAGTGACTGTGTTAAGACTAGCACGGGCTTGGCAGTGATACTTGTTCACCTATGTTTCAGAATATATTAAGTAAGGAAAAAATTTTCAGCCTTTCATTTCATGTGAAAACTTTCCCCCGAAACTTAGATTTAGTTACTTTAATTGCAGCTTGGTTCACGTCGAAGTACAGTTGGTTTCGCTCGGCCTCACTACTGACGATATACTGAGACAATATTCACAGGTAGGTGCAGGTTCGTCTTAAAGGGACGGAAGGAACCGCGCCGCCGCAGTTTCCATTGTATGACTTTCTCGTTAATTAATTTCACGTGATTCCGTGGATGGGGCGATATATTGTCTAGTTAAATCACCAGTTACAGGTCTCACTGGCACCATCGGGATACGCTGAGCACCCAACCAGTGTCGCACAATTCTTTACAATCATCCTCCCTGTGACACATTTTTCTATTTTAAAAAATTAAACTGACTAGTATTCAACCATTAGTATACTATCATTTGATTTGAAAACATCTTACTCGACTATTTCCCATCGTGGAACTCAATGATTTTTTCTTAAGAATCCATTTTAAAAATAGCCTTAATCACTAATAATAATTTTTTTTTCTGTTTCTGCAGAGCTTTGCAGGAAACAAGGTAGATTATCTAGTACAGGAAGAAAAGCAGCAGTGCTTGAGTTACAGAAAGCATGTTTATCAGATGTCTTATGACCGGCCGTGGTGGCCGAGCGGTTCTAGGCGATTCAGTCCGGAACCGCGCTGCTGCTACGGTCGCAGGTTCGAATCCTTCCTCGGGCATGGATGTGTGTGATGTCCTTAGGTTAGTTAGGTTTAAGTAGTTCTAGGTTCTAGGGGACTGATGACCGCAGATGTTAAGTCCCATAGTGCTCAGAGCCATTTGAACCATTTTTAGTTGTCTTATGTTTTGTGTATGACTGCAATAGACCTGGGGCACAATCCCATTGCAATGGAAATGGTTACAAGCCACGTTGTTCAAACACTTTTATGCTTGTGACATATCTGGCATGATTGTTTATTCTTATTTTAATTCAATTACTTTTTTGCTACACCGACTGTAAACTATTGTACTTACAGAGTAAGTGTTAACTATTTAGCCAAATTTCCATATGTTCCTTGTAGATCAATAGTGTTCTTAAATTTGGTTGAGGGATGAACATTCTGTACATGAAGGCGTATTTCGATTTACTTTCACAAGGACACCGAAGGGCCAAAAAGTTGCTACACCTGCCTAATATCGTGCAGGACCCCCGCGAGCAAGCAAAAGTGCCGCAACACGAAGTGCCATGGGCTCGACTAATGCCTGAGATAGTGTTGGAGGGAACTGACACAATGAATCCTACGGGGCTGTCCATAAATCAGTAATAGTACTAGGAGACACTTAAAGTAGTAAAGGAGTTTTGCTATTTGGGGAGCAAAATAACTGATGATGGTCGAAGTAGAGAGGATATAAAATGTAGACTGGCAATGGCAAGGAAAGCGTTTCTAAAGAAGAGAAATTTGTTAACATCGAGTATAGATTTAAGTGTCAGGAAGTCATTTCTGAAAGTATTTGTATGGAGTGTAGCCATGTATGGAAGTGAAACATGGACGGTAAATAGTTTGGACAAGAAGAGAATAGAAGCTTTCGAAATGTGGTGCTACAGAAGAATGCTGAAGATTAGATGGGTAGATCACATAACTAATGAGGAGGTACTGAATAGGATTGGGGAGAAGAGGAGTTTGTGGCACAACTTGACCTGAAGAAGGGATCGGTTGGTACGACATGTTTTGAGGCATCAAGGGATCACCAATTTAGTATTGGAGGGCAGCGTGGAGGGTAAAAATCGTAGGGGGAGACCAAGAGATGAATACACTAAGCAGATTCAGAATGATGTAGGTTGCAGTAGGTACTGGGAGATGAAGAGACTTGCACAGGATAGAGTAGCATGGAGAGCTGCATCAAACCAGTCTCAGGACTGAAGACCACAACAACAACAACTAGGAGGTTGAGATCTTTTCTGAACAGCACGTTGCAAGGCATCCCAGATGCTGAATAATGTTCATGTCTGGGGAGTTGTGTGGCCAGCGGAAGTGTTTAAACTCAGAAGAGTGTTTCTGGACACTCTGTATCAATTCTAGACGTGTGGGGTGTTGCATTGTCCTCCTGGAATTGCCCACGTCCGTCGGAATGCACAATGAACATGAATGGATGCACGTGATCAGACAGGATGCTTACTTACGTGTCACCTGTCAGTGTTGTATCTCGACGTATCAGGCGCCCCATATCACTCCAGCTGCACACGCCCCACACCATCACAGAGCCTCCACCAGCCTGAACAGCCCCTGCTGACTTGCAGGGTCCACGGATTCATGAGGTTGTATCCATACCCGTACACGTCCATCCACTCGGTGCAATTTGAAACGAGACTCACCCGACCAAACAACATGTTTCCAGTCATCAATAGTCCAATGTAGGTGTTACAGGGCCCAGACGAGGCGTAAAGCTTTGTGTCGTGCAGTCATCAAGGGCACACGAGGGGGCCGTCGGTTCCGAAAACCCGTATCGATGATGTTTCGTTGAGCTGTTTTCACGCTGACACTTGTTGGTGGCCCAGAATTGAAATCTGCAACAATTTGTGGAGGAGTTTCACTTCTGCCACGTTCAACGATTCTCATCATTTCTTGTTGATCCCGTTCTTGCAGCATCTTTTTCTGGCATTAGCGATGTCGGAGATTCGATGTTTTACCGGATTCCTGATATTTATGGTGCACTCGTGAAATGGTCGTACGGGAAAATCCCCACTTCATCGCTACCTCGGAGATCCTGTGTCCATTGCTCGTGCGCCGACTGTAACACCACGTTCAAAATCACTTAAATCTTGATAACTTGGCACTGTAGGAGCAATAACCGATCTAACAACTGGGTCAGACACTTATTGTTTTATATAGGCCTTGCCGATCGCAAAGCTGTATTCTGATGTTTACATATCTCTGTATATCAATACGCATAGCTATAGCAGTTTCTTTGGCGCTGCAGGATAAAAACCTCGCAGTAACCTTAGACATCTTACTAGAACACTAAAACATCTTAGATTAACACTCGGTCAGAAATAAACGGTGGACCTTCAACTACTAACCTTCCAAAATAAACACCACAATAGTCCAGAACTAGTAACTGTGCTATCTACCCAGCCTTCTTCTTCCTCTTGTGGATTACCTAAGACTGGCGCCGCTTTCCGCCCCCAGTCTCCATCTTCTTCTGTCTTGACTTCCTTCAACGTTCGTATTCTTTGCTCCATTTCCTCCGCCAAATTGTTCTGCCACCTGCACCGTGGGCGACCCATATTCTTGTGCTGGGATGGTATCCATCGTAGTGTCCTATTTCGTATCGTGTCTTAATTTATCCTACTCAAAGGACCAGACCACATCAGCTCCTTTTATCGGACGTCGTCACAGGTATCCATATCCATTTTCATCCTTTGTCGGATTAGGTCATTTCTTATCCTGTCAATCCTAGAAGAACTTGGGCTTCGTCTTAAGTAACCCATCTCAGAGTCAAGTAATTTATTTTTATTTGTTTTTAACTAAGGTCCCAGTTTTCTGATCCGTACAGAAGTACACTCTGGATCATAATCTTATACATTCTGGTCTTCCTTCTTCTTCTTCTTCTTCTTCTTTTTATTTTTTTTCCCACAGAACAGAGCTCATTGACTGCGTTACAGCTCGCATTTTATTAATCCTACTAGTGATTTCATAATTACTTGTGCCCTGATTATTAGATAATACCCCAAGATTTTTTGGCTTTACCGCACCAACAATTACTTCTCCATCTAACTCCAAATTATTTACTTGTTACATTCCAATTAATGTTCATCTTGATGCCAGCCTTACTGAATTCCAGTTTAACCTTCCTCACGATAAATGTTACGACATCTTCTACTAGTAAAACCTGATCACCTGCATAATATAGGCTAAATATCTTGCTGTCCTCTCCTGTCACTCACACAACCTGGCATTTTCTCTGGCAAGTCCGCAGTACTGCTCCTAGATACTGTTTAAAGAGGGCTGGTGACAGCTCACATTCCTGCAGAAGACCATTATTTACGTCAAATTCTTCTGTCCACCTATTCCCAATCCTTACTCCCGCCGCGTTATTTTCACATAATTACATGAGTCTTCAGCAACCTCTGATCCATTTCCATTCCTTCCGACTTCTTCACACATTATGTTGGTAGCTGCATTATCATATGCTTTTTCTAGATCAATCAATGCAACACGCATCTGCTGGCCAACCACTGTGCGTTTTCCACGTGCTAGTTCCCTTGTGATGACGCCCATTACCAACCTCTGTGTTAGGAATTCTGCTTGCTCTTCTTGCTGCTTGTGACTTGTTACTTTCTCTACCACATATTTCATTACCTTCGAGTACTGTCCTCCAACGAAAGAGATCACTGCCAATTCCCTGTAATTATTTGGGTCACTGCGCGACCGTTTCTTAAGCACCGGGGTTACGGATCATGTTTTCATTCCGGTGGAACATGTTCTTCTCCATTTAACACTCTTTCGAACAGACTTCTTAGCATCTCCAACAATTTGACCCACGTCCTGGTACCTTTTTCATCTTACAGTCACTCACAGCCTGCTGAAGAACTTTCATATCTAAACGCCGTAATTCCCCCTGTTGCATCCCCACCCCACATGTATGTGAAAATTCACGACGATTTTCCCGAAATAAAATGCATTCTCCATTGAAAATGACTATCATGACGTAATTTGTCTCTGTTGACACTCGCATTGACTTGATAGTAATATGCCTCGGTTTTCAGATCCGCCAAACCATGGGCATTAAATATCACGACCATCATCCATACAAAAAGAGCTTCAAACACCCCATTCTTATTAATGTTAATGTGGCATGGACTTCCGCTCATCCCAAGTATCATCGCACCCTCCCGATTCAGTAACGACTTGCACGCTGCCTCGCTTTCCACAACCAACTGCCTTGCCTTATGTCATCCATGTTCGACTGTTTTTAAGGAAAATAAAACATTTTAGCTATGTCATTTGCTTTTTATTTCCTCCCACGACACATATCGAAAATTTATACACTTATCTTCAGGTGGCAAATGGTGGTATCTTGTTACATGTGTGCCATCTGGATGCAGCGAGTTGTTCGTTTTGGTTTCATTTCGCTACAAAAAGTACAACGGGCACTTTTTATCGTCATGCTGCACTAAGATTATACATCTGAAATGGTGATGCAGTTGCTTGCCATCTGTTCCAGTGTCCAGAGCTCTGTAGTTCTTCAGAAATGAACACTTTTGGCTTGATTTTTCACGCAGAAAGACTAACCAGTAATATAAACTCACCAAAGATTACGGCAATGTAAAGCTGTAGTACTTGTCTCAGAGAATATATATATATATATATATATATATATATATATATATATTATATATATATATATATATATATATATATATATATATATATATAATTTTACCTTACTGCCATATGTTTTACAATGTGATACTTTTAACAAGGTGTTGTAAGGAAAGAAATAATTTTATATCTCTGATCCACAATGTAAGCTAGCTATGACTGATCTCTGAAGCAAAGTACCAAAGTACCATATCTTTACTTCGCCACGATCTTTTGTGTGTTTTTATTAGAGGTTCATGTCTCTGTGTGAAAAATCAAGCCAAAAATGTTCGTTTCTGACACTGGAACAGATTGAAAGTAACTTCGTCACGATTTCAAATGTATAACCTTAGTGCCGTATGACGATATCAAGTGCCTATCACACTTTGAAGCAACACGAAACCAAAACAAACAACTAGCAGCATCCAGCTGGCACTCGTGTAACAAGACATCGCTGTTTTCCACCTGAAGATAAGCGTATAAACTCTCGAAACGCGCCATGGGAGAAAATGAAAAGTAACTGACACAAATAAATTGTATAATTTGAAATTTTATATCCAACTAGCTTCTCAGCCTGTACCAGTTCATGAAGTTTCCATAGCTCCTCAAACAGCTAGAGCACCTTTGCCTCTCCTACATCTCCCACAAGCTTCAGTTCTAACACCCTATCCTTGAGAGCTCTAGCTTGTTGTCACATTGTATCAATACGTTTCACCTTCCCTCCATCTCAAAACATTCCATATCCCTTCCCAGTGTAATGTCGACTAACTTCCCTCACAAGTCATTAATTCATTCCTGAAATCCCCCTTCTTTCCAGCCCTGACTGACCCGTTGCCCGATCGATAGCTCATGGCACGTCTCCCGGAACATGAACTTAGTCGTGAAGGGGGCGTGGCACATTTGCCCCAAATGATATTAAGGTAGTTTTCTGGGAGAGGCAGTGAGTGAAGCAGCATGGAGAGCACGGATCACCGAGTAATGGGCGGGCTGTTTATTTTACTACCCATGTGACTTCCAGGTTTTTGTGGCTGAACATCTTCTGCACAAATGGTTCAAATGGTTCTGAGCACTATGGGACTCAACATCTTAGGTCATAAGTCCCCTTAGTACTACTTAAACCTAACTAACCTAAGGACATCACACACACCCATGCCCGAGGCAGGATTCGAACCTGCGACCGTAGCAGTCCCGCGGTTCCGGACTGCAGCGCCAGAACCGCTAGACCACCGCGGCCGGCCATCTTCTGCACAAGACGGACGTGCACTGGAAACGGGTGTAGGCACATTATACCATCAGCCGACCAGATTTGGAGGTGGGTGGTGGATCGTTCTCATCCACGCATCTCCTGATGGCTCCAAGTTTTTGCAGTGCTTGTCACAGCACACCGGCCTTGGATGCTCCGTGACCAACTTTCAGTTCGTTGCTTCGGTGATGAAACCACGTGGGATTCATAATGGCAGATCTTTCTCCCCGATGTGAGACTGATAATTATGACTGGTTCGTTTCCTGCACGTGCTTGTGTGTTGCTGCTTGTATATTGAACTTGATTTAGCCTCCTGTTGTTGTTACTCCCTGTTCCTGTATCCGGACAGGTGATTTGAGTAGCCCGTCACTCTTATGGAAACATACTATCAAAAATTTCGTATTTGTCATAGAGACATTATTTGATTGTATGCTTTAAATTATTGTGGTACTGGACTGCTTGGGGTTATTTAAATTCTTTTGACGTTCAATGTTTCATTATTCATGGCATTCAAATCTTTTTTTTTTGCCTGTATTTTGGTGGGTTTTAATTTAAAGCCAAGCCTGTGTTCAACGTAGATGAGGTTCACAAACCAACCGTTTGCGTCTCCCTTCCACATATGTTTTCCGTTCCGCGCGACGGTTCGGTATTTACAATTTCCGCCTCAAGGCATGATTTGAAGCTGAATCTCGCTTGGCTGCTGAACTTCCATGCAATAAGGTGTAAGAGTTGATGGTTGCCTCGGCCAGTCATCTTCTTATTTTCTAGTCTCTTATCACGACTGTCTTGTCTACACTGGCAATGTGTAATCTGATGACAAGCGTTCACTCGTTTTACATAAAATCTCCTTCTCTGAAACTTCCTGGCAGATTAAAACTGTGTGCCCGACCGAGACTCGAACTCGGGACCTTTGCCTTTCGCGGGCAAGTGCTCCACCATCTGAGCTACCGAAGCACGACTCACGCCCGGTACTCACAGCTTTACTTCTGCCAGTACCTCGTCTCCTACCTTCCAAACTTTATTTATCTCATTCTGGGATCTCCTTCTCTGTTCATCAGGGTAACATTGTATGTTGTTGCTTGGAAGGTGTGCGCACTGGTTGCTTAGAAAAGAAGGCATGTGGTGAGCAGCGTATCGGGCCTGCCCTAAGTAATTCCGGGGCTGTTCATCCGGACCTCGTTGCCCGATGTTTTATCATGCTGTACTTGTTATAAGACACCGTTACTTGCGGCGTTCTTGAGTTTTCTACTTAATCGTTTATCATATTAACAAAGGAAAAGAACGGTTGTAGAGATGGGTTGAGTTGGGTTGTTTGGGGGAGGAGACCAGACAGCGAGGTCATCGGCCTCGTCGGATTAGGGAAGGATGTCGGCCGTGCCCTTTCAAAGGAACCATCCCGGCATTTGCCTGGAGCGATTTAGGGAAATCACGGAAAACCTAAATCGGGTTGGCCGGACGCGGGATTGAACCATCGTCCTCCCGAATGCGAGTCCAGTGTGCTAACTACTGCACCACCTCGCTCGGTGGTTGTAGAGAATGTTTTAACGATTATCAGTAATTTTTCTTACTGAGCAGTCTAAGGCGTTGCAGTCATGGACTGTGCGGCTGCTCCCGGCGGAGGTTCGAGTCCTCCCTCGGGCATGGGTGTGTGTGTGTTTGTTCTTAGGATAATTTAGGTTGAGTAGTGTGTAGGCTTAGGGACTGATGACCTTAGCAGTTAAGTCCCATAAGATTTCACACACATTTTTTTAGTAATTTTTCTTAAATGATTATGTATGTAATAGGATGGTTTTGTCCCAATATGTCAAGGTCCTGTTGACCTAATTGGTAAAGTTACTTTTCCTGACGACTGTTAATAGAAATCTTGATATGAATTACGTTCAGTCCTTATTTTGCCCGGTAACATTATACCACAAATGCTTACCATTCTGCATGCTACAGCGTGTTTGCTTCTGGAAGTTGAAGGTGCACTTATCTGCTTTGAGCCACGAAATCCGAGAATTGGCGGAGGATGGGGACGTCGCAGAGCATCGGCGCGACTTCTGGCAGTTATGGGCGTTCCGACGCAGGTGACGACGAAGCGTACTGATCAGCTGAGCGTGACCATCCAGCACTGCGTCGCTTAACTGTCAGAGACAGAGCAGACCTTAAAGTTTCTTCGGATCAGTGCCCCATCGCGCGCTCATCTGTACCGTACGCAGGTGTAAAAATGCACGAAGTAATTTCATTCTTCCCTCTCACACAGGCCATCAGTTCATGCCTGTAATCTGTCCCGTGGTCTAAGGGTCTCTCGCGCCATGCAAATTTTGCCGGCACAGTAGCTCAGCGTGTTCGGTCAGAGGGTTTGCTGCCCTCTGTAAAAAAAAAAAAAAAAAAAAAAAAAAAAAAAAAAAAAAAAAAAAACGAACTTCAGTGGGCGTCAGGTCACGTCCGCCACGAACAATTGAAACGAACAATAACGAACAAAATGAGATTTAAAAAAAAGGGGGTAGCGTCTTTGATTCATAATCGAAACTTCTTCGGTCCCGGGTTCGATCCCCGCCACTGCCTAAATTTTGATAAATAATCAGCATTGGCGGCCGAAGACTTCCGGCATAAGAAGTCAGCCTCATTCTGCCAACGGCCTTGTCAAAGAGGGCGGAGGAGCGGGAAGAGGTTCAGGGCACTCTCTTGTCCTAGGGGTGGGAAATTGCCCCTAAAGGCGGAAGAATCGGCAATGATCAACGACATGAGGATGCAGAAGGCAATGGAAACCACTGCATTAAAGACACGTAACGTGTATCCACAGGACATGTGGCCTGTATTTGAAGAAGTGTCATGATGATCTCTCCATTAGCAAAAGATTCCGGAATAGTCCCCATTCGGATCTCCTGGAGGGGACTGCCAAGGGGGAGGTTACCATGAGAAAAAGATTGAATAATCTACGAAAGGATAACGTTCTACGAGTCGGGGCGTGGAATGTCAGAAGCTTGAACGTGATAGGGAAACTAGAAAATCTGAAAAGGGAAATGCAAAGGCTCAATCTAGATATAGTAGGCGTTAGTGAAGTGAAGTGGAAGGAAGACAAGGATTTTTGGTCAGATGAGTATCGGGTAATATCAACAGCAGCAGAAAATGGTATAACAGGTGTAGGATTCGTTATGAATAAGAAGGTAGGGCAGAGGGTGTGTTACTGTGAACAGTTCAGTGACCGGGTTGTTCTAATCAGAATCGACAGCAGACCAACACCGGCAACGATAGTTAAGGTATACATGCCGACGTCGCAAGCTGAAGATGAACAGATAGAGAAAGTGTATGAAGATATTGAAAGGGTAATGCAGTATGTAAAGAGGGGCGAAAATCTAATAGTCATGGGCGACTGGAATGCAGTTGTAGGGGAAGGAGTCAAAACATCCTTTGGTAACATTAAAGGCAACGGTGGTAACATTAAGAGTGCAATGGGAATTCCACTGTTAAATGCAGAGGAGAGAGCAGATAGGTGGAAAGAATACATTGAAAGCCTCTGGGAGGGTGAAGATTTGTCTGATGTGATAGAAGAAGAAACAGGAGTCTATTTAGAAGAGAGAGGGGATCCAGTATTAGAATCGGAATTTAAAAGAGCTTTGGAGGACTTACGTTCAAATAAGGCAGAAGGGATAGATAACATTCCATCAGAATTTCTAAAATCGTTGGGGGAAGCGGCAACGAAACGACTATTCACGTTGGTGTGTAGAATATATGAGTCTGGCGACATACCATCTGACTTTCGGAAGAGCATCATCCACACAATTCCGAAGACGGCAAGAGCTGGCAAGTGCGAGAATTATCGCACAATCAGCTTAACAGCTCATGCATCGAAGCTGCTTACAAGAATAATATAGAGAAGAATGGAAAAGGAAATTGAGAATGCGCTAGGTGACGATCAGTTTGGCTTTAGGAAAAGTAAAGGGACGAGAGAGGCAATTTTGACGCTACGGCTAATAATGGAAGCAAGGCTAAAGAAAAATCAAGACACTTTCATAGGATTTGTCGACCTGGAAAAACCGTTCGACAATATAAAATGGTGCAAGCTGTTCGAGATTCTGAAAAAAGTAAGGGTAAGCTATAGGGAGAGACCGGTCATATACAATATGTACAACAACCAAGAGGGAATAATAAGAGTGGACGATCAAGAACGAAGTGCTCGTATTAAGAAGGGTGTAAGACAAGGCTGTAGCCTTTCGCCCCTACTCTTCAATCTGTACATCGGGGAAGCAATGATGGAAATAAAACAAAAGGTTCAGGAGTGGAATTAAAATACAAGGTGAAAGGATATCAATGATACGATTCGCTGATGACATTGCTATCCTGAGTGAAAGTGAAGAAGAATTAAATGATCTGCTGAACGGAATGAACAGTCTAATGAGTACACAGTATGGTTTGAGAGTAAATCGAAGAAAGACGAAGGCAATGAGAAGTAGTAGAAATGAGAACAGCGAGAAAACATCAGGATTGATGGTCGCGAAGTCAATGAAGTTAAGGAATTCTGCTACCTAGGCAGTAAAATAACCAATGACGGACGGAGCAAGGAGGACATCAAAAGCAGACTCGCTATGGCAAAAAAGGCATTTCTTGCCAAGAGAAGTCTACTAATATCAAATACCGGCCTTAATTTGAGAAAGAAATATCTGAGGATGTACGTCTGGAGTACAGCATTGTATGGTAGTGAAACATGGACTGTGGGAAAACCGGAACAGAAGAGAATCTAAGCATTTGAGATTGTAAGTAGGCTGTTTAGGTTTTTTTATTGGTAACGCCACCTCTGTATGAAAATCACTGGCTGTGCCGTGTGCAGTCTGTGGCTGCTTTGCATTGTTGTAATACTCGCCATTGTAGTGTTAGGCAGCTGGCTGTGAACAGCGCGTAGCGTTGCGCAGTTGGAGGTGAGCCGCCAGCAGTGGTGGATGTGGGGAGAGAGATGGCGGAGCTTTGAAATTTGTCATGAACTGCTATATTTATAAATGATGATATCAAGGTAAAGACATTGTTTGTTCTCTATTAATATCTTTCATTTGCTAACTATCCCTATCAGTAGTTAGTGCCTTCCATAGTTTGAATCTTTTATTTAGCTGGCAGTAGTGGCGCTCGCTGTATTGCAGTAGCTTGAGCAGCGAAGATTTTTGTGAGGTAAGTGATTTGTGAAAGGTATAGTTTAATGTTAGTCAGGGCCATTCTTTTGTAGGGAATTTTGAAAGTCAGATTGCGTTGCGCTAACAAAATATTGTGTGTCAGTTTAAGCACAGTCGTGTATAATTTGTTCAAGAGGGGACGTTTCATATGTCGACCCTTAGCCGAGGATACCTCACTGGAATCTTCTGATTTTTTTCCTTGTAGTTTGTGTAATTAGTGTAGCTTTTGTTTATTGCCAGCGCGTGATTATAGAGAGAATTTCCTTTGTAGTTGTAGTTTTTCATTGTTGTACAGTAAAACAGTTGTGGCATGCATGTAGATTTGCACCAAGTATTTCGCAGCTGCAATTAATTAGATATTATTTTCAGTGTTATGTTAATGTGTTCTCTTATTTTTGCTCTTCAAATTGTGTTTTTCTGTGTTGTTGTGTGAAATACTGTGACAATAATGGCGTGTGAAAAACGTAATACTAGGCTCCAAAGTAAACTGCGAAATGACAGTGAAAACGAAAGCAGTGTGTTAGCGCCACCGAGTAATGAATTAACTGATGTTCAAAGTAACAATTTGGTAATTGTGCATAGGGAAATGGAGCGGGCGGCAAACAATGGCGTGGACAGTGAAACAATTAGTGAGCAGGGAAGCATTATCGATCGATCGGTCGGCAATAGCTCGCCTCAGGAATCCGAAATGACAGGACACAATTTTGCAAATACTGTAGATTCAGGTTTTGCGTCCTCACCGTTTTCTCAAATAAGTAAAGACACAATTTCTGCTAGTCAAAATGTGAATGTTGCCGGTGCAAATGCACTGCCGAAAAGCATAGAGGAACAGATTCCAGACACTCATTCATTATTATTGAAATTAATGCAACAAATGAAACAAAATCAGAGACAAACACAGCAACAGCTAGACACAGTGGAACAAAATCTTAAAAAGACACAATGGAACAAAATCAGAGACAAACACAGCAAAAGCTTCAAAAGTTAGACACAATGGAACTAAATCAGAGACAAACACAGCAACAGCTTCAAAAGTTAGACTCATTGGAGCAAACTCTTGAACAAACACGTGAGGATTTAACTACTGAGTTACATCACATTGAATCGAAATGTCAAAAAGTCTGTAATGACGTAAAAACACAAATTTGTGAGCATTTCCAACCTATTTTTTCGCGGCATGAAAATGCACTACAGAATCACGAAGCAGCCATAAAAGAACTGCAAACTACTGTTCACGAAAATCATGAGACCTTGCAAGCTAAATTTGACTCAGTTGCATCTACCGTTTCGGTTACGCAACTTGCAAAAACTCAGGAAAACTTAAAGGACACAGTAGATACTCTGAAACTTGGTTCAGAAAAACACACTGAGGAAATAAGTACACTATCGGAGAAAGTAGCCGAACTTTCGGATCAGGTCACTAACTTATCTACAAAGGTAGATGACGATCTGAATGACACAACACCTGTAGCCTTCACTGACACTGAAGAGTACGAACAAATTAGAAAATTCAAACAAAATCAAAATCAAATCAATACACAGTACAAAAGAGAAATCCGGGAAGTGCAAGATCAGTTGGCACAAGTAGTACAAGAATTACGTATTTCAGAGGACACTCGCGCTCCAACACGGGAAGAGGGACTTAGAAATACGGAAAAGACGCAAAATAATAACACAGGGCATTTCGGAAGTTATGAAAGAAACTGGCAATGTGCACCGAATTTTGAGATGGAACGGCCGACACGACCTAACAATGACCGATATGCGACTCGCCGACATGATGATTTTGACTATAAGCTGTTCATTACTACACGTAAATTCAAAACGTTTAAGAACTCTGCCAACGACATTCATCCACAAGCGTGGCTCCATCAATTCTCTCATTGTTTTCCTCCCAACTGGTCATTACAACACAGATTAGAATTTATGTGTGGCTACTTAGAGAATGAACCAGCTGTAAGAATGCGATCGGTCATTCACGATTGCCACAGTGAAGGAGAATTTTACCATGCCTTCCTCTCAGCATATTGGTCTCAAGCTACACAAGACCGAGTAAAACATAGCATCATAATGATGAAACATTTCGAACAATCTGAATTTTCCAGTCTTGTGAAATATTTTGAAGACATGTTGCACAAGAATCAGTACCTGTCAAACCCATACAGCCCCTCAGAACTCATCCGCATTTGCTTAATCAAATTACCTGAACATTTACGACACATTATTTTGGCAGGACGTTGCAAAGACGACATTGAAGCATTTCAGGGACTCTTACAAGAATTAGAAATTGACACTGACAGTCGCCGGATGCGAAAACAGGAAAACAATCACTACGGGTCACATACGTCACAATTCCGTGACGACAGAAACAAGAACTGGACACGACAAGGCTATTCTCACAACACAAATCGTGACCAAAACAGACACCACCCGTATGACAACCGTTGGCAGAGTAGTAATAGTTACAGAGAAAGATCGCATTTCCGTAGTAATGACTATCACAGAGACAATCAGAGAAACAGACAATATGGGAACCAAAACAATTATTATCAAGGGAGGCAGAATAACTTCAGACGCAACAGTTCGGCGCACAGTTACGATTCAGGGAGAAATTCTCCACCACGTGACGGACAAGGAAGAAACTACGGAACCTACCGACATGACGACAGACGATATATTCGTAACGACAGACCTGAATTGCATCAGAACTGGCGGGATTTAAACAGAGCTGGGCCCTCTCGTCACGGTGAATTTGTAGAAGTTCGGTCTCCTAATCCCAATAACGACGCGCGCCAACAAAGGGACAGACAATGACTCGCACCGCAGGGAGCCGCGTGCGCCGGCTGGCTCCGAGAAAAATAACACAGACGCTAACCTTGAGAAAAGATTTAGCATTCCTTACCGACGTATAAAATATGACAATTGCTTTTCAGTTGAAAGTCTGAGTACTATGAAGAGTAAAGGATTGCACCACACTTCACATGTAAAACCTTTTATTGAAAGATAATCTGCTTTTTAACTTAGTCTTCGCCATAAAATTTTTCACTGTACATTACTAGTATGCATTGTCAGATTTAGAATCTGTTAATATGCAACAATGTTTGAAGTTAAATATCCAGTCAAGAACCAAGAAAACTTATTTCAACAAAAATTACGAATGCATTGTTATTGTGAATAGATGACACAGTGTTGTTGTATTTGTACATTCTTGCTTGTTAGTTGCACGATTACGTAACGACTATAAGGCTCACATACTTAGAACATTTACCAGTACTGCTAATGAGATTTTAATGCAACATTTTGGTTTGCTTGAAAATACATCCTTTTTGAAGTACTTTCTGTGAGATACCAGATGACACAGTGGTTAGTTTATGTGACAGCTACACGATTTTATCACGACGCTACTAATGAGTGACAATTTACAATGTTGCTTTTGCGGTGTATCTGTTTTATATCTGCACAGTTTTCTGAATTCTTCTGGAAAGAAAAACATGTTTTAGTAGTAACTTTTGTGGTATAGCAACAATGAGACAGCCTTTTTCGTGGCACAACAATACGTTACAGTACAGTACTTTCTTCATCACAACAATAAGTGTAATAACTACGATATCCATACACAAAGCATTTCACTTTTGTTTATCATGAGGTAAGTACATTGACTTCTGCAGAACTTAGCTTTCGGAGGACGATAACTACGACACTTCCACAGAATTATCTTACAGCAAGACGCACATTTAGCGCTACAGTACACGCATTTGAGAGATTAATTTTGTACTTAAGCCATTTATTTTTCGAGATTTTGAATTGCAAAGAAAGTTTTCCGTAATACATTTCATTCCATTGCTGTAATCTGTAACACCTGAGGGTATAATTACATTTATCCTCAGGGGGGTACACGCTTACTTTGTGTACCATGTGTGTGGCAACCACAAGGAACCCTAGCTAATATGGTATTTACTTATACAACTTTACACATCGGTACCATATTTCTCTAACACACAAATTACACAGCTATCTGATCATGTAACTGAGAGATAAACATTTTTTTTTTACTACATCAGTGACAGATGTTTACGGAATTACACAGTTGGATAACTTCACACTTATGAAATTGTATTTTGTCTGTACTTTGTGAACTGTTCATATTTTTTTGGAACCATTGTGATACTATGAGAGCTTTGAATGATGTATTTGGTATGAGATCATGATTTTTAAGGTACGTTTGAGGTAGATGACACTATTGAAATGAGCAGAGAATATTTTTTAGGGTTTGAAATAATTGCAGAAAGCTACGACGTTTTTGAGATCTGACTGAGGTATTATGATGTTATTTTTACGACAACGATGTGTATTATGCTGCTGAGGTATGTTTATGATCAAGAAGCTGATACTATATGAGGAATTTGATTATGCTACATATTTCATATGTTATGGTGAAATATTGAAGAAGCGTTGACGAATATTTATATGTGTAATAAGGTAAGGAGTAATGAGTAGCGGTTAGGAACTCTGACTTGTGAAGACGTATGTTGGAAACCAAGAATCGTACTTTAAGAGTTATGAAATGTATGTAAATGCGTGAATGTATCACAATGCCGACGAAAATTTTTTTGGACACTGTTATATCAATAAGATTTTGTTTCTACAGATTTGCAACGCTAATTCTTGACCTATGAAATTTTTATATGAGACTGTCGCTGTAGCGAAAACTGCTGTCGTAAATATTTCGTTAAGAAAGGTAAGTGACCTTGATGTAATGCGTTGTGGCGCGCAGCTGGGCCAGCCGCCCGGAGAAAAAGCCATTAGGTGGAGAAAAAAAAAAGGGGAGGCCATTATCCTCGCTATTGACGTTCCTTTGTAGAAAGCATCGCAAATGCGACACGCTCATTACTTGGAAACATATCGTACTTTCTGATATTTACTGAAATGCCTAATGAAATGACAAGAAATAGTTTGTCTACACACCTGATTATGACTACTGTCTTTCTAGATGAGATATTTTTTACTACTTATGAAATGCCACATGGCTATTGAACGATGTTTTTATGCTTTACTTTGTACATAGTTGCTTATTTCATTTGATATCTGGTTTCCAGCTGTCTTGTAGCATTGGTTTCATAAAATAAAATTAAATGCATTTGCTAATGTGAACACTTTCTGTCAACAGATCTATTAAATAATAATTTTGTGATCCACATTTTTCAAAAAAGGAGCACTTGGAAAGGAAAGAACAATAAGGAGGGACTAGTAACAGTAAATGCATACATAATATTCTTTTCAAGTACATGGTAATACTTTTTTTAACAATAAGTTGTTGTGGTGCACCACTTTAATTACTTGGTGATGTTTTCTGTATCTTTGTTATTGTATTCTCATGTTATAAAATTGTAATTGACAGCAGTTCATCAAATTAAGTAACTTGTAAGTTCCATTTCACTGCACACGTTTCTGTTGGTCATACTATATGGACAATATGTGAGAAGTAGGGACTGATAGTGTTTGCACGTGTGTTCATAATTCAGCAAGGGACTGGATAACAGCATTGCTGGTTCTGAGGACAATTCCAAAAACTTTGTGAGTGCACAAGTGGTGGTTATGGACTTGCTAAATTATAAGCAAGACTCTTCAATGGTGATTGTGCACCTGCACAGTCACAACAGATGGCTGCTGGCCATCTCTACAAGGACTACAGTGGGTCTGCACCTCTGGTGGCCCACCAGTACCGTCATTTCTACAAGGACTACATTGGGTCTGCATTTTTGATGACCCACCAGTACCATTATCTCTACAAGGACTACAGTGGGTCTACATCTTTGATTATCCATCAATACCATTATTTCTACAAGGACTGCAGTGGGTCTGCACCTCTGGTGACCCACCAATACCGTAATTTCTACAAGGACTACAGTGGGTCTGCACCTCTGGTGGCCCACCAATACCATAATCTCTACTAGCACTACTGTGGGTCTGCTCTGTGATGACCTACCAAACGATATTCTTCAAAACTTCGATTGAATCCGCTGTGGGTGTGCTCTGATGTGGCCCATTACCTGTCTGCATGTCCAGAGTCAGCACTGTCTTTCCGTTGGAAGGACAATACTACTTCTTCAAGACTGCATGGAAATCCACTACGTCTGTGTGCATTGTCTTTTACTGCTCAGACTTTGAGAAAAGAAACAGCAGTTTTACGATGAACGATTAGGACTGTCTTTATGGACTGTGAGAAAGTTTAGCTTTTGACCAACATTGTATCAACAAGTGTGTGCATTTGATTTCTTTGTTATTGTAATTGTGAAAAAAAAATTTAACAAATATGTATTGGCCAGTGCCCAACAAAATTTGTAAAATTTTTTGTGGGGAGCATGGGGGCTATGTAAGTAGGCTGTTTAGGTTTTTTTATTGGTAACGCCACCTCTGTATGAAAATCACTGGCTGTGCCGTGTGCAGTCTGTGGCTGCTTTGCATTGTTGTAATACTCGCCATTGTAGTGTTAGGCAGCTGGCTGTGAACAGCGCGTAGCGTTGCGCAGTTGGAGGTGAGCCACCAGCAGTGGTGGATGTGGGGAGAGAGATGGCGGAGCTTTGAAATTTGTCATGAACTGCTATATTTATAAATGATGATATCAAGGTAAATACATTGTTTGTTCTCTATTAATATCTTTCATTTGCTAACTATCCCTATCAGTAGTTAGTGCCTTCCATAGTTTGAATCTTTTATTTAGCTGGCAGTAGTGGCGCTCGCTGTATTGCAGTAGCTTGAGCAGCGAAGATTTTTGTGAGGTAAGTGATTTGTGAAAGGTATAGTTTAATGTTAGTCAGGGCCATTCTTTTGTAGGGAATTTTGAAAGTCAGATTGCGTTGCGCTAACAAAATATTGTGTGTCAGTTTAAGCACAGTCGTGTATAATTTGTTCAAGAGGGGACGTTTCAAGATGTGGTGCTACAGACGAATATTGAATTGAAAGGAATGAGGAGGTTCTACGCAGAATCGGAGAGGAAAGGAATATGTGGAAAACACTGATAAGGAGAAGGGACAGGATGATAGGACATCTGCTAAGACATGAGGGAATGACTTCCATGGTACTAGAGGGAGCTGTAGAGGGCAAAAACTGTAGAGGAAGACAGAGATTGGAATACGTCAATAAATAATTGAGGACGTAGGTTGCAAGTGCTACTCTGAAATGAAGAGGTTAGCACAGGACAGGAATTTGTGGCGGGCCACATCAAACCAGTCAGAAGACCGATGACAAAAAAAAAAATCTGTCCCTTCTTCCAATCATAGCCTACTCTACCCAGCACATTCCATCCCACCCCGTCTCTGCACAGCTAGTACAAAATACTGCACACATCTCTTAATACCAACATTCCACTTATCAGTTCCTACCCACAAAGGCATCTCAAATCCTTTTCTATATAAAATCATTTTAATACTTAAGCTTTGATCCATTACGTGTTTGGAACACTGCTACTGTTACGAATAAAGTTTTTCAGAAATAGTTGCAACCAACGCCCTTTCGTCACGGTTAAATTTTTATTATATCTGACTCATCACAAGTGACGCAGCGACTGATCATCAGACGGTACCCACTTTTATGATTGTTTGTAGCGTTATGGGTCTTGTATAGTTATTAGCAAATACGGATTTAATCCTGGAACACATACAACTTACGAAAAGAAAATTTGTGTTTTCCATCTATGTTGATTTCACAGGGCTACACAATCCCTGCCACAGGCAACAACTCCCCCAACCTTGAAAGGATGTAAACAAACATGTAGACCTACTAACTTAATATTATGGACTATCGATCGACGTTTTTGATGGGCATTTTGTTTTCGTTGGTATACAGTATTTGGATACGTTTTCAATTTCAATAAGAAATACATTGAAGGTTAGTTTTGATCGTGAAAGTGTGAAGCCAAGTGCATTTGGGTTTTGTTGATGAGAAAGTTAGATGATGTTATTGGTCCACACCTTTCGCGATTCGCTACTGTTGCTTATGTGAAACTTAAAACTTTATTAATTTGTAGTCGTATAATTGAAGAGACAGGAGGCGCTATGAAACATACATTCTAATTCAAGTATGAGTGAGGTTCTGGTAACATATGCTGGTTTACTAGTTAGTGTTGCACACCGTAATTGTATTCGAGCTCCCATTTCAAACCCTATATGATTGTATAATTCAAGTATTAACTGAATATGGGTGAGTAATTTCTTTTTATGAATAATGGTTGGATAACTGGTTTCCCTTGTCTGTTCTGAATAGAGTTTGAAGTTAAGATTGTTTTACAGAAACACGTCTGTTGTTCGTAAATGTATCTCTCTACCGAAGAGGAAGAGCATGTGTTAACAAATAATGACCCATTTGAAATGGTGACTGATACTGAAAATGATGACGATAACCTAAATGGAAATAGTTCTCACTCATTGTGGAAAAAAGAGGAAAATCAGTTTTACGCTAGCGTATTTTTTGAAATGCAAAAATTTCAGTGACTAGTGTTGGAGAAATGATTTCGTATAATTATATTAAAATGAGGCAACAAATTTATAACACAAGAGCGAAAAATATTTAAAAAATCTAAGTCCACATAAAACACAAAAATCTGATTGAAAAGATTCCCTGTGTAAATCTCACACCCATATTGCGGCATTAGAGGAGCGAATGTTCGCAAATCTCGAGATACCAGGCCTTAAGGAAATTCTAAACGTAGCTGTCGGTAATTTTGTTAAATATATGATGAACAAAAGACGATTACACTTATATAAGGAATACAAATCTTACATTGAACTTGAATTCAATAAATATGACACCAAGAGAGTTCATAATACAGATTTTGTCAGTATGGAAAAGCAATATTTCATAAGCAATAATATGTTAACACTGTACTGAAATTAAAGCAGGACATTTATTCTGATGCAAGGAATGCTGAAAGCCACATACTAAATGATTTTATATGTTCATTTCAGTGTACATCAACTATGTACAGAATGCTATCAAATTTCATTAGCTAAGTGTGCTATTTTATATTTGATTTTACATCTATTTTAGCAACTTTACATAGGTGATGTGGCACTTCTTTAATTTGTGTCACTTCATCAGTATTTATTAGGGACTTCAAAAGAAAAAGTAGCATTATTTACTTATATTTCTATTTATTTACTTTTTCGCCAAGGAAGAAGACAGTTTAATGTAGAACCAAATATATTCCATCATTTATTTTACTTTCTCTTTTTTAAGAACATTAGTGAAAAAGTGTCTTTCTAAGAAGATGGTATTTTAAGCTGAAATATTTAATTTGGCTATGCCATTTATTAATTGAAGTAGCAGTTATATATTTTATCAAGAAGCAATCATGTTTTTATGAAGAAGCAAGTATTTTTTTTGTTGCAATTTCTCTTTACTATAATCAACCAAAGATATTCATTTTCTTGAAGAGGAGAAAATGTTGTTTACTGGTGTCTGAAACCACGATACAGAAGTGTACTTTGCCTACGAGATTGCTCATAGCGAAGCTTCTGGTTCAATTTTCGTTTGTGGGCATATTTTCTTCTTACTTGTATTTCAATTCTTTGTTTATAATTATCAAATATTGTTAATTAACAATTATTCAGTGATTATCTTTGTATACAAAAGTGCAACCTGCATATGTTTGTGCTCGGAAAACTAGGAAAATTGCTAATCGAGCGCTTTGGCATTTTGACGTAACGTTGCATCTGTATATACGAGTTTTTATATGCTTATATTTTAAGTGTAATCAATACGTAAATAAATATTTAATATATGTAAAGGGGACACGTTGTTACCAAAAATCCCGAAAAGTTCTTGACGGATTTATTTCAAGTTTTAAACGATAATGCACGTGGTTTCCATAGTTTTTAAACGACAATGTACTGGTTTCCTGTTAAAAACAGTCTGCGAGAAAGAAAATGCTCTGCTGTGCTCCACTGAAAAAACGGGCGTTTTTTCCTTTGTCTCGGATAATTTTAAGTACGGTACTGGAGTATTTAAAACACTAGACGAATTATTTCTCCCACATATATTCTTTCTCTTTATACAGGGTGAATCTCATAAGACGTAACACCTCTCTTTTATTTCGTGAACTGTTACACATACCGAAATGCGGTTTTTGGCAAACGTTAAAGCGCTGTGAGGCACGTATTTCTTTGTTTGATTCACGTTTTTTGCGCTGGAATCAAAGGAACTATAGAAACAAGACTTTTTTTATAAATGGAACCGTATGCTGTTTATTACTGCATTCGATAGCTCTTGAAAAGATAGTTACAGTGACATAGCGTTTGTCAATGTTGACGTTGAAACCTCTCGTAAAAAAATCTTGAAACATACTAGAATTTTAGAGTGCGGTGGCTGGAATCAGCATCAGCGGTGCAAATACCGCCAAGCAGAGCTCTCGTACTGCGCTGTGTCAGAATGTCAACACATTTGTCTGTTTACTTGTCTGCACTGCAGGCGGCTCATATCTGCTTGAACATTCATTGTTCAAATGGCTCTGAGCTCTATGGGACTTAACATCTGAGGTCATCAGTCCCCTAGAACTTAGAACTACTTAAACCTAACTAACCTAAGGGCATTACACACATCCATGCCCGAGGCAGGATTCGAACCTGCTTCCGTAGCAGCAGCGCGGTTCCGGACTAAAGCGCCTGGAACCGCTCGGTCACAACGGCCGGCGAATATTCATACCAATAGGGAAAAGTTGAATATACTACTTTTATAATGAGGATGTAAAACAAATGCCGCAAAAACAAATCGGATCGCCAATGTACGACGCGTCAGGAAGTTGCACGAATTATTAAGGCTGCTTGAACGTTAGAAGGAGGACAAGAAAGGAGACTGTAACTGATAGACAACACGAAGAAGCTATTCTGGCCACGACGCTAATGAATCCGCACAGTGGTACGAGACATATTGCCAAGGAACGTGGAATCAGCCAGACGAATGTCATTTACATCCTGCGTCGACAGAATTTCTATCCCTGTCGTCTGTCCATACATCAGGCATAGACGACCGTGGTTTAGAATGTCGTACAGAATTTTGTCAGTTTGCCCATCAGCAACTGAGAGGCGAGCATAAGTTTTTCCAACATATGCTCGTTACCGAAGAAGCAACGCTTACTAACCGCGCTAATGTTAATTTGCGTAACATGCCCTACTGGGCAGACGAAGATCCACTCTGGCCTCGTCAGGTACAACACCATCGACCGTGAAGCGTAAACGGGAGGTGCGGCATCATAGAAAATTACTTTGTAGGACCTCACTTCATCTCAGGCGTTCTAAACGGTAAATCGTAATCACATTTTATGACGAACATCCTGCCGGTTCTGCTAGAAGAGATACCACTGGATATTCGACAGTGTATATGGCTACAAGACGATAGTTGACCAACCCACTCATCACGTGCTGCATCGCAAATACTGAATGAGAAGTTTCCTGGACGTTGGGTAGGACGAAATTCTTTTGTCAAATGACCTACGAGATTAAATGGTTCAAATGGCTCTCAGCACTATGGGACTTAATATCTGAGGTCATCAATCCCCTAGAACTTAGAACTCCTTAAACCTAACCAACCTAAGGACATCACAAACATCCATGCCTCGTGCAAGATTCAAACCTGCGACCGTAGCGGTCGCGCTGTTCCAGACTGAAGCGCCTAGAACCACTCGGCCACGCCTGCCGGCACCTACGACATCTCCCAATTTTACTCCTCTTGATTTATTTCCTTGGGCAGCAATCAAAGATGCAGTCTATGACGAAGCCCCAACTACGTCAGACGATATGGGTCATCGAATCGCCAGTCCCTACTCTACCATATCATCCACTGTAATAACATGTGTTCATGGCTCCTTCGGACGCCGATTGCGAATGTACCTGTCATCCCATGGACAGCAATTTTAACACGTGCTTAAATAAAGGATGCCAACGGCCTTGGCCGCAGTGGTAACACCGGTTCCCGTCGGATCACCGAAGTTAGGCGCTGTCGGGCTGGGCTAGCACTAGGATGGGTGACCATCTAGTCTGCCGAGCGCTGTTGACAAGCGGGGTACACTCAACCCTTGTGAGGCAAACCGAGGAGCTACTTGATTGAGAAGTAGCGACTCCGGTCTCGGAAACTGACATACGGCCGGGAGAGCGTCGTGCTGACACATGCCCCTCCATTTTCGCATCCAGTGACGTGTATGAACTGAGGATCACACGGCGGCCTGTCGGTACCCTTATGCCTTCATGACCTGTTCGGGATTGGGAGTAGTTCTTAAATAAATTATAAAGTTATTTTTTTTTTGGAAGAAAAAGTATGTGTTTCATCTTTTGGGTGGTTATCACGCCATTGTTAATAAGTAGTTTATTTAATTGACGTGTGTACGAAATTGCACTGCAAAGTCGTCAGCATTTATTGCACGTAACTGGTAACACTACTCTTACGCGCTTAAGTTCAGCATGTAACAACGTTTCGTTAGGAAGAATATTTATTTTGCAGTGTACAGATGGTCACCAAAGAATTTTTAATGAAATGTTTAGTTCAACGTGTGTATTCCATATGATATAATTTAGAGCAGTGTAGGTAGAGACAGTTGCCCGACAGCATGTATTTTACCTCTAAGAAGCCCACAGCCACATACAGAAAAAGAAGGGCGAAATCTTCCTTCTAACATTTTAATATTTAATACAGGAGTTACTTTTTTAAGCGTATAAGCACTCCTCATTTCTAAAGAATGAACAGTTAATCTCTCTGTTTCAGCTCACAAGGGGAGGCCGCCAATTGTGAAATTCAGATTCAATTCATATTGCGCATAATAAAAGCTCATAGCCAGAGGTGTAATGTGGCAAAGCACCAAGATGCACTTCTCAGCCGTTGTCGAGAAAATCGACAGTTAAAAGAAACCGTTGAGGTGAAATACTCTCTACGATTTGTAGCTTCCTACAGCGTCGTGGCGCAGCGGTAAGCGCTCGGGTTCGTAATCTGAAGGTCACCGGATCGAATCTCGCACCATGCAACTTTTTTTTTTAGTATTTGTTATTTATAATTTATATATATATATACACTCCTGGAAATTGAAATAAGAACACCATGAATTCATTGTCCCAGGAAGGGGAAACTTTATTGACACATTCCTGGGGTCAGATACATCACATGATCACACTGACAGAACCACAGGCACGTAGACACAGGCAACAGAGCATGCACAATGTCGGCACTAGTACAGTGTATATCCACCTTTCGCAGCAATGCAGGCTGCTATTCTCCCATGGAGACATTCGTAGAGATGCTGGATGTAGTCCTGTGGAACGGCTTGCCATGCCATTTCCACCTGGCGCCCCAGTTGGACCAGCGTTCGTGCTGGACGTGCAGACCGCGTGAGACGACGCTTCATCCAGTCCCAAACA
The DNA here is from genome assembly GCF_023898315.1 of Schistocerca nitens. NCBI lineage: Eukaryota > Metazoa > Arthropoda > Insecta > Orthoptera > Acrididae > Schistocerca > Schistocerca nitens. The sequence goes on from NC_064621.1 coordinate 563,478,032, forward strand.
TGCTCAATGGGGGACAGATCCGGACATCTTGCTGGCCAGGGTAGTTGACTTACACCTTCTAGAGCACGTTGGCTGGCACGGGATACATGCGGACGTGCATTGTCCTGTTGGAACAGCAAGTTCCCTTGCCGGTCTAGGAATGGTAGAACGATGGGTTCGATGACGGTTTGGATGTACCGTGCACTATTCAGTGTCCCCTCGACGATCACCAGTGGTGTACGGCCAGTGTAGGAGATCGCTCCCCACACCATGATGCCGGGTGTTGGCCCTGTGTGCCTCGGTCGTATGCAGTCCTGATTGTGGCGCTCACCTGCACGGCGCCAAACACGCATACGACCATCATTGGCACCAAGGCAGAAGCGACTCTCATCGCTGAAGACGACACGTCTCCATTCGTCCCTCCATTCACGCCTGTCGCGACACCACTGGAGGCGGGCTGCACGATGTTGGGGCGTGAGCGGAAGACGGCCTAACGGTGTGCGGGACCGTAGCCCAGCTTCATGGAGACGGTTGCGAATGGTCCTCGCCGATACCCCAGGAGCAACAGTGTCCCTAATTTGCTGGGAAGTGGCGGTGCGGTCCCCTACGGCAATGCGTAGGATCCTACGGTCTTGGCGTGCATCCGTGCGTCGCTGCGGTCCGGTCCCAGGTCGACGGGCACGTGCACCTTCCGCCGACCACTGGCGACAACATCGATGTACTGTGGAGACCTCACGCCCCACGTGTTGAGCAATTCGGCGGTACGTCCACCCGGCCTCCCGCATGCCCACTATACGCCCTCGCTCAAAGTCCGTCAACTGCACATACGGTTCACGTCCACGCTGTCGCGGCATGCTACCAGTGTTAAAGACTGTGATGGAGCTCCGTATGCCACGGCAAACTGGCTGACACTGACGGCGGCGGTGCACAAATGCTGCGCAGCTAGCGCCATTCGACGGCCAACACCGCGGTTCCTGGTGTGTCCGCTGTGCCGTGCGTGTGATCATTGCTTGTACAGCCCTCTCGCAGTGTCCGGAGCAAGTATGGTGGGTCTGACACACCGGTGTCAATGTGTTCTTTTTTCCATTTCCAGGAGTGTGTGTATATATATATATATATATATAAATTGACGGCAATCAGTTGCAACAATTATGCATATAATAAGTTGCTGAAAGTCGTTTGTCGCGGAAAAACTGGCGACTTCGAACATGATTATGTTTTCTGCAAAGTTGTATTTCACAAATGTTATTAATTGTCTTCATAATGTTTACACGTGTAGTTAACGGAAGACATAGAAACGATATTCCGAAACGAATACGTATAGTGTAAGTCAAACGTTCGAATTAGAGACCCCATATATATATATATATATATATATATATATATATATATATATATATATATATATATATATTAATTACAAAAAACAAATACTAAAAAAAATTGCATAGCGAGAGATTCGATCCGGCGACCTTTGACTGACAAACCTAAGCACTTACCGCTGTGCCACGACGGTAAAGGAAGTTATGCATCGTAGAGAGTATTTCACCTAAACGGTTTCTATTAACTGTCGATTTTCTCGACAACGGCTGAGAAGTGCATCTTGGTGCTTTGCCACATTACACCTCTGGCCATGAGCTTTTATTATGCGCAGTATGAATCGAATCTGAATTTCACAATTGGCGGCCTCCCCTTGTCAGATAAATCTGGGAGGATGAACAAATGTGAAATAGTTTTCCTAAGCCCTTTGTAATACGGTAGATTCTAGCCTATATCGTATTTTCATGTACAAAATTAGTGGCGAAGCGTGCATCTAGATCCTAATTTGGTTCAAGGGGAAGTAAACCTCTATTCTCGTGACGCAGGCCTTCCTTACAACCACGCAGCCTCGTTCGAGACACCTGCTTGGCACTGCCTGCACCGCAAATGCCGTTTCCGGCCACCGTGCTCTCACATTCTAGGACGTTCCTTGTATTCTTTTACGACAGGTTTAGAAGTCAACATTAACAAACGCTCTATCACTGTAATTGTCTTCTAAAGAGCTATCGAAAGCAGTTATAAGAAGTATACGGATCTATTTTAAAAAAGCACATACTTGCTCCAATATCTCCGTTGATATCGACACTAAAAACATTATCCAAACAAAAAGTATCTGCCCCTCGGCTCTCTAACATTGGCCAAAAACCACATTTCGGTATGTGTAACGGTTCACTAAATAAAAGGGATGTTACATTACTCACCCCATATATATTTTTATACATAATTGTAATAGGAACAATGTGCTTTTTTAGTTTTCTTTCTCACAGATGGTTTATCACAGTAAACAGGAAAGTTGTATTTCTGCCTTATCGTCATATGATTAGGGTACTACCATAGAATCTGAATTTACAGTAACAGTAAACAAGACTCAAGGCGAGAAACGGGTGCAAGGGGAGATGGACAGGGTAATGGGAGGAAATGGTCCTGGAGGACGGAAATGAGGAGATGGGCAGAGAGAGGGTACAGGAAGAGATGAACAGTGAGGGGGGACGAGAAAATGGATAAAATGGATAGACGGAGGGGGAAGAGGTGATGGCCAGAGAGAGGACAGAGGGGAAGGGAGAGAGAGAGGGGGACAGCGACAGGGGAATCGGAAGATCTGGACGTATATCCAATTCCCAGGTATATTAGTAATGTGTACTTTGTCTTTTCTTTCTTTTCCAGTTAACGTGACTGAGCCACACCAAAGCGTACCCGGATAAATCTTCTTTTAATAAAAATAATATCTTTTCATTTTTAATTTTTGGTTGTGTGAGAAATTATAATTTGGTGGAGACATGTGAAATGTCTTATTACTAACTGAAGAAACAATTAGATTGTTAGACAACATTATTCAATCTCTGGAAAAAAAAATTATTTTATATTCTATTTAATGTTTCGTATTTTTGTGCCAAATTTTAAATTATTTCGATTACTCTCGTTTTCATACAGTTAGTAATTAAAAATTCATGATTTTTTTATTAAAAAGATGATCCAATATAAGTGAATTAACATTTCAGTTTTTGTTAATAACTACAGAGCCAGTGTTGCTCTGTGTCTCCGCCCCCCCTCCCCCCCCCCCCCCCCCCCGCGCCCCCTGCTGTGGCCTACTACGCTCGTAACTGGCAACTCCTGGGTCAGCGCTACAGGGAGCCACTGTGCTAGTAGAATTAAATGCTCCGAAAACTACCGCATTCAGTTCTTAACGTAATACTTAGCGCGTTTACTTTATGCTCAAATGGCTCAAATGGCTCTGTGCACTATGCGACTTCACTTCTGAGGTTATCAGTCGCCTAGAACTTAGAACTAATTAAACCTAACTAACCTAAGAACATCACACACATCCATGCCCGAGGCAGGATTCGAACCTGCGACCGCAGCGGTCGCTCGGCTCCAGACTGTAGCGCCTAGAACCGCACGGCCACTCCGGCCGGCTGTTTACTTTATGCCACTAAGAATGAATACTGTGGTAGCTAAGTAACCTCACCGTAGCGAAGCGAACGCTAAATGTTCTACGAGCATCATGAAGGGTCTGCTACTGGCAGACGCTGCAGAATGACGCTCTTGCTTGAGTATCACACGATACGCAACTTGTCGCCACTACTCATCGCCACACTACCCACCTTCTTATGTTCGCAGCACTATGGGAAACTGGTGTATGAACACTGACAAGGAAAACACGCCAAGTGCCACAATGCGATTTTCCAGAAACTTCGCTCAGTGGAAGACGGGTCAAAATAAGCGAAGACGTGACTCGGCTTGTCTGTAGATAGTAGACTGTTTGTGAGGAAGCGGCAGTCGAAGTTTTGGAGGTATTTTATACACCGCTGAGCATGTAACTATCTCAGTGGAAGCTCTGACAGAGTTGGTGGCGCTACCGTCCGACACTTTTGCGCCCCGCGTCCGAAACCCGGTTATTACGTTGATTTTATTTTTTTTCTTTCTCATTTATCTACACAAATCCGTAGCTTACAACACGAACTTTTTCTATCAAGTTATGGGATTCAAGGGCGTTATATTAGTTGTAAAATTACAACTGACTTTCATAGTAAGTGTCACACACTTATTATATAATATATATGTTTATGGTCCATTGCCGTCTGTTCGTTTTGAGAACTAAATCGGGAATGATGTGTTTTCTTCACTAATTCGCTCAAGAGGTCAAAACCAGCTGGGCAAGTCACAGTCGACTCGATACAATACCTTCATGAAGGCTGCAAGAATAAACGGGTGTACTTGCTAGTCGACCGAAACGCTCTTCTCGGGAACAAGTACACAAGATCACCAATATTATGGACAAAGTATACAACAGGAACTCGGCTGAAAACAGTTCCAATTTTTTTCACTCATTTGCTGTTTTACACATTTTTGTATTAATCTGTTGCAGACGTCGACAGAAAGATGAAAAATAATGAAAATTAAAGAAATAAGCTGGCCGGAGTGGCCGAGTGGTTCTAGGCACTTCAGTCTGGAACCGCGCGACCGCTACGGTCGCAGGTTCGAATCCTGCCTCGGGAATGGATGTGTGTGATGTCCTTAGGTTAGTTAGGTTTACGTAGTTCTAAGTTGTAGGGGACTGATGACCTCAGAAGTTAAGTCCCATAGTGTTCAGAGCCATTTGAACCATTAAAGAAATGTTGTTGTGGTCTTCAATCCTGAGACTGGTTTGATGCAGCTCTCCATGCTACTCTATCCTGTGCAAGCTCCTTCATCTCCCAGTACCTACTGCAACCTACAGCCTTCTGAATCTGCTTAGTGTAAAGAAATAAATAAAACGAAAGCAATAATAGGGTTTCGAAAACGGGGAGCAAGAAAGTAAAACTGTGATGCTAGCCACTGTGCCAACGATACGACTTGTGTGTTTATGTGCTGAACGGCATGTAAAGTGTCTCAAAATAATGATTGGTCGGGTGGCTGCTTTGGGGGAATGGACCAAACAGCGAGGTGTTCGGTCCCATCGGGTTAAGGAAGGAAGGAGAGGAAGTCAGCCGTACCCTTCAATGGAACCATCACGGCATTTTCCCGAAGCGATTTGAGCATATCATGGAAATCATAAATCAAGATGGCCGGACGCAGGTTTGAACCGTCACGTTCCCGAATGCGAGTCCAGTGGTTTCTGGGAAATGGGGTTGTAGCACTTGCCATGTTCGCCTCGTGAGTTTCAAATGCTTTATGAATAAAACAGAAGAAAGTCAGATCGCAAGATCCCCTTGCCAGCTGATATCAAATTATTCGCCGATCACAAAATACTGCGCCCCAGAGAGGTTGTGTCATACATCGCATTAACTTTGCCTGCAGCAAAGCACAAGTGGTACGAAAGCGGCTGCCCTTGAGGTGTGAGTGTGGACAGGCGGATGTGCCGCGGACGGGCGGCCAGCCCGCGGTCTCCGCGGCGAACCCCGGCAGGCTTATTATTTCTAATTGACGATATCCGGCCGGAGTCACGGCTCGCTCGCCGTCGCCGTAGCGTCGCAGAGCGGCGCGGCGCATCGCCTATGCAAATGGCCCGGCATTATATGCTAATGGCGGCTGCCGCGGCCGCTACACGGCGGCTACTCGTCTCCGCTATTAACATAGCCTGCCCCCCCCCCCCCCCTAAACTCTGGGAATCTGTCGTCATTAGGTGCCGCATCCATATGCAGACGCACGACCTTATATTTAATATAACAGGTGCATGGGAACCGAGCCGCTACAGTTTTGCAATCACGCGCAAGCAGCACTTCCTCTGTCATCTCATACGGTACCCGAGAGAGGGTTCGCAACCGATGTTGTCAACTACATTCAGAATACCGCTTGTTCGTGCTGTTGTCGTCTTCCGTCAGCTCTCCGTGCAAGTCTGTCCTGTCATGGACTCTTCCTCTCTGCATAACTACTCCAACCTGCATCCACTGGAATCTTCTCACTGTACTGAATAGTTGCTCTTCTCTCTAGGATTATAATTTGTACAGCCACGCCCCCCCCCCCGCCCCCCACCCCAAGCCTCCCTCCAGATTTACTCTTTCTACTCTTCTATTACGCCCGAAGAGGTTTCATGTCAGACAATTCTTTTATTACCCAAATAGTGCCATAAATTTCTTTTCCCAAAAATTCAGTTCAGTGCCTCTTCATTATTTGCTCCATCCACCCGTCCTATTTCCAACATTTTTCTATTGCACCACAATTCCAAAGCATCTACACTGACTGGGAAACAACTGCAACAAAATAACTACCGTAGAGTAATGAAAACTCGGTAGTACTTTAGCCGGCCGAAGTGGCCGTGCGGTTAAAGGCGCTGCAGTCTGGAACCGCAAGACCGCTACGGTCGCAGGTTCGAATCCTGCCTCGGGCATGGATGTTTGTGATGTCCTTAGGTTAAAGTAGTTCTAAGTTCTAGGGGACTAATGACCTCAGCAGTTGAGTCCCATAGTGCTCAGAGCCATTTGAACCATTTTCGGTAGTACTTTAGTGTACAGGTTAATGTAAGCGCGAGATAAGCTACAGCAAATGTGAAATGTTGGTACATTCGTAACCGCCAGAATGTTGAATGCAAGCATGAAACCTTCATGTGGTGTACAGGGGCTGATGTCAGTTTGTGCGACGGAGTTCCAATTCTCGATTGGAGACAGATCTGGTGATCGAGTAGACCAAGTCAGTATGTAGACACTGTAGGCATATTTGGTTATGAAACCTTCCCGTCTCCTCTATATCTCTTTTGTTAATGATAACCTTCCCTTTTACAATAACATATTGAAAGGTGGCTACACTGAGTCACAGCGCCAGAGATTGCGCCAAAGAGTTTTATTCAGCCGCCTCCGCTGGCAGTCGTAGTTGAGAAGTCGTCGTGGAGAGTGCTTGTTCAGAAGTTGTGGTGGTTAGTGCCTTGCTGAGAGGATGATGATAGCTGTACTATTTGAGGCCATGTTGTGTGCAGTTGTTTTGATGGGCTAGACACCAGATGTTGTTGGATTGGGGATTTTGTAATGATCAGAGTGTACTTTTCGTCAATATATTGAAAGGTGGCTACACTGAGCCACAGCGCCAGAGATCGCGCTAGAGAGTATTGTTCCGCCGCCTCCACTGGCAGTGATTATTGAGAACTCGTAGTAGTCAGTGCTTGGGGAGAGCTCGTGGTAGTCAGTGCTTGTTAAGAACTCGTAGCAGAGAGTGTTTGTTGAGATGTGCTAGTAGGGAGTGCTTGCTGAGATGTGATACTGAAAAGTTCTTGTTGAGATGTGATAGTAGCGAGTCGGTGTGGAGAGATTGTAATGTCTAGAGTGCTTTTCATCAATATAAATTAAGGTAACAAACTACTTTTCTTTTCTTTCTCATTATTTCAATGTCCTGAATAATGCGTCATTACAGGTTCAGTCAACAAAGCATCTGGCGTGTGTTCTTGTATTAGAGTGTAATTCTGGGTTTTTTGCGCAATTATAGTATTTCTAATTTTCTTTTATCACGTCAGTATAATTGGTATTTAAAAATTCTTGTCTTGTTGAAGAAGAACCGTGCCAGATGTGCGTTGAGTCATACTTCCACATACAGAACAGTTACACTTGTGCTTTGGTTTCGTAGGTTTTATAGTTGCTGGGGACTTAATTAATTAATTGTGTTAATGAAAATTTCCATTTCATTCTTTGTTGTTGTTCTATGCAGTCAGATGGCGCAATAATACTAGTCAGGGCCAACCGTTTACGAGACTTCGTAATCGGACAGACAGCTACAAAAAATTAAAATTATTTGCATTTTTTTTTAATTAAGCCCCCATGCAATATATGAAGGTAAAGAAAATTTTTTTTATTTCAAATGTCTTAAACAATAATGCCTCTTGGTCACAGGTTCAGTCAACAAAGCATCTGGCTTGTGTTCATGTATTAGAGTGTAATTCTGGTTTCTATGTGCAATTATAGTATTTCTGTTTTTTTAAATTTCTTCATTGTAAGTGGCGTTTTAAGTATCTTGTCGTATTGAGGAAGAACCGTGCCAGATATGTACGTTGAATCACACTTCCACACACAGAACAGTTGTTTCGTAGCTTTCATAGTTGCTGGGGACTTAATTAATTAATTGTGTTAACGGAAATTTCGTTTCATTCTTTGTTGTTGTTCTATGCAGTCAGATTGCGTACTAATACTAGTCAGGGCCAAGCGTTTACGACACTGCGTAACCGGACAGACAGCTACTAAAATTAAAAATTATTTGCAATCCTTTTAATTAAGCCCCCATGCACGTGGTGACCACTGCTTCGGATCGCCCTTTGGAATCTTCTGATATTAAAAATAGCAGATAGTAGTATTGTTGTAGTAATTTGTAGTTTAGTAATTGTAGTCTATATTGCATGTGTAGATTTGGTAATGAACATTTGTAGCTGACTTGTCTTTCTTCTAATGGTATTTTTGCAGAATTTAATTTTTGATGTCTTGTATACGGGTTTGACAATTTTGTGCAATTATGAAGATTTCAATTGTTCGTTAATCGTGTTTGTCGGGAAGCATTTCGTGTGAATGGTATTGTTGGAGATAAAGTATCATTGTGTGTAATTTTCGTATAGTGACGAGTTTTGTATGTTTTGTAAATGATTACGCGGTCGATGAAAAACGCAAAAATGATGTACAGTGAGAATGACGAAATTGTTAACATGGCGAATTCGCCAACACATGAGAACGGTATGATGAATAACGAAGCAGAAAACAATTTAATAAGTCGGGAAAGCAGTCCGGAACCAGTTCAAAATTTTTCGCAATCAAAAAATTTTCAGAATTCGAGATTAACGACAGAAGATTCTGGAATAGTATCGAACACAGATAACTTTACGGCTATTTAGAAGGAAGTTAGTTTTGCGGGAAATGTTAGGGGTGAAATGAATTTCGAACCAGTTAATATGGAGCAGTTGATGAGTGCTATATTAAATTTGGGATCACGGTTAGAAACTGATATGGGAACAATGGAAACACGGTTAGACTCACTGGGATCACAGTTAGGATCAGAATTAAAAACAGAGATGGGAACTTTGGCAACACGGTTAGAAACTGATATGGGAACAATGGAAACACGGTTAGATTCACGAATAGGGACATGTTTCAAAAACATGAAAGAGGAATTAAAGAAAGAAATTAGAGAAGAAGTACAACCGATTTTGAATTCTCGCAATAATAGATTAATTGCAGTAGAGATTAGACAAAAGGAACAGGATAGAGAACAGGAAGAAAGAGATCGCGTGATAGTACAAAAATTTTCAGAGTTAAATTTACAACGTGCACACGATAAGGAAGAAATATTTGAGAGAATCGAGGAATCCGTACCAAATGACAGAATACTTAACCTTACACAACAATATGAACAGTTAACTACTAAATGTGTCAATACTGAAACCCGAGTCGCGACACTTACGGAAGACGTAAATAAACAGAAAGAACATATAGGTGACTTATCAGAAAGAGTTGCGGAGATTTCAGATAAATTGACAAATCTTAGTTTAAATGGGGACAGAGATTCAGATGATACAGCTCCATTGCCATTTGCAGAAACAGAAGAGTACCAGAGCATAAATAAACATGTTGAAAATCAGGGAAAATTTAATGAACGCGTTAAAAGGGAAGTTGAGGCGTTACGAAAGCAAGTCAAACAAATAGAAGGCGAAATCGTAGGAAAAGACAGCAGAAGAAATTTAGAATCACAGATAGCAGAGGGCTTTGAAGAAAATAATTTATTTCATTTACGAGATGCAACAAGAGAGCGCCAGGCTCGCGAACTTGACAATAATCGACATTCGGACTGGGACAGACGCGGTAGGTCTTTGTCGCCACGAGGCGAAAACTTTGACTATAAACACTTCTAAACTGTTCGGAATTTTAAGATCTATCGCAATTCTAAAAACGACGTACATCAATGTTCATGGTTAGATCAATTTATGTACGCACTTCCACCAAATTGGCCACTAAGTCACAAACTGGAATTTATGTGCGGCTATTAATGTCCTCAGGGGATTCACTACACTAAGTGAATATGTGCCGTAGCGTGCACAGGGCCCCGAGCTGTAGTGGTGCTATTTCCCTTTTAGTTTTCTGCACTGCTGCCTACTCTTTTACTATTCTTTGTATCTATCAAAACAACTCTTCGACTATCAATCTATCTAGAGAGTCGGTAAAGAATAACCGGATATGACTATTTTACCCAAAAATGATTTCGGAAATTACCGTTTGGACTTACTGTATCTTCAGCATCATTCATTCGTAGTTTAAACGAAATTTTACCTGTTTATCTTCGTGACAATATTACTTCATATGTTGACGATATTCTTATTGCTAAACGTTCTTGGAGTGAGCATAACAAAATTTTGGATTCATTATTACGTATTTTTGCAAGAGTTGGCATTACAGTGAACTTGGAAAAATCTGAATTTGGTCGTTCTCAGTGAAATTTCTTGGTCACATTATTTCTACAGAAGGTATTCTTCCTGATCCAGAGAAACTAGATGCTGTTCTTAATTATGCTGTTCCTACTACAAAACGTGATGTTCGTAGTTTCCTTGGTGTCTCTAATTTTCTTAGACGCTTTGTTAGATTGGACAATTTGGCCACACCTCGTTTTAGAGATCTATTTGGAAAGTTCTTTTTAAACGAAAATCGGTTGACAACTCTTTTTGGTTAGTTTGCATTCCTGATGAGTGGGTTAATAAATTGATTTGGTATACACATTTCAGTTATGCACACTTTGGTCCCAGAAAATGCTTTCATAAATTACGAGAAAATTGCTACTTCAGTAATACGGAAAAACGTATTCGATCTGTTCTTGCCAAATGCAAATTATGTCAAAAGGCTAAGCCGCCAACTATTTCTCACAGAGCACCGTTGTTTCCTATCATTCCAGCGAAATTAAAGGATATGGCTGCAGTCGATTTGTTCGGTCCAGTGGTTCGTTCTACTAATGGTTTTGCGTACATTTTGGTAGCAGTGGAATTGACATCAAAATATGTGTGTTTTACACCTTTACGCAAAGAAACAGCTCGTTCAGTATCTAATGCTTTCATCAAACATTTTCTTAAAGAAGTTGGTCATGTTGATAAGGTTATATCAGATAATGGATCACAGTTTCGCTCTAAAATTTGGCTTCATACTCTACGGCGTCGTAAGATTAAACCAATTTTCATTTCACTTTTTCACCCTCAATCTAACGCTTAAGAGAGATGGATGAAGGAAATCAATAAATTGTGTCGACTTTATTGTCATCAGAATCACAAAACGTGGGATCAGTAGCTTCATATTTTTCAAAACATTCTGAATGAACTCCCTAATGATTCAACTTCTTTACCGCCTCTATTGATATTAAAAAATAAAGCACCGACAAATCGCATTTCTGAAATCGTTCCTTTTCCGCCTTCACGGAAACTGCGGCATTCTGAAGTTGTCAACCTGGCTCTACGAAATATTGCATCTGCGGCTGCTAGAAGAGAGAAATCAGCTAAACGTCCTGGTCGTTTAAAAACCTTGTCAGTTGGTCAAAAGGTGTTAATTAAATCTCATTGTTTGTCTCACAAAGGAAAAGGGTTGTGTCGCAAATTTTTTCTGCTTTATAACGGTCCATATAGAGTTCGCAAAATTATTCATGATTACACTGTTGAAGTAGAAACTCTTAAATCTCGACGCTCTAAGGGAAACATCATACATCGAAAGTTAAAACTTTTGTGGAATGACATACTTTTGAGAGACTAAGTTACATGTAAACACGCAGAGAGTACAAGGATACCGCGCCGTGTTCCGGCGGCGGCACATACTCAAAGCAACAGTCAAGTCTGTGCGGCGCACAAGGCAGTCGTTGACCGCAAACAATTACTTCCTACGTCACGCGTACCTACAGCTGATCGAGCGCTCAGTGCGAATGCACTGACAGCCGTAAACAAATACACAGTCTAATTTCTCTGATTCAATTCAGTATAAAGCTCTAGTGACTTGATAAATTATGTTATTAACGTTCAGTATTTTTCAGGATACGGTTGTATAAAATATTTAAGACCTTCAGGTAAATTCCGTGTGTGTCCGACGTTAAGACGACTTGCTAGGGAGAAAATTTCAGGAAGAATGTAATTTCGAAGAAGAAACTAATAAACTAAAAAGGTAACTATTAATTGAGTTTATTTTTCAGGTAACATATTTCCACTTAGGTACGTACTTTAGACGTAATTTGCTGCTCCCGATTGCGTGATTCATACTTTGTGCTAAATTTCATGTTCTATGAATTTACTTGTGAAGCGACGTGCTTGCGTACATTAACTGATCTTGACAATGATTGATTAATGAAAAGGGTTATTACTTATGTATATTATGCATCGCTTGGCTGCTATGCTTTTTCACTGACGTCATATTTTTTTATTATGTGCCTGCTGTGCTTATTTATTTAAATTATAATTGTCACCTGATTAGTTGTGCTGATATGGTTATGTATGTAAGTTATAATTTGTGATTTATCTGCTTGCACCTTCATGTTTACTTATTAAGATTACATATGAACATTTATTTGCTTATGCTGATATGATGCTAATGACCTGTTTATTATGTAAGATATATATTTGCTGCTTTGCGTATGGATTGCATATTTCCACAATTCTGTTTTGTTGTCATAACTACTCTTTAATTTGGTATATAGAAATGCTGATATATGGTGTACGAACATGGAGTTTAGGTCACACTATGGTATTAATTATAGATTGTTTGCTTGGCAGAGCCTCGTTGTAGGAATTGTGCTGCATCAACTTGTTGACATTCCGTTCTCTACTGGTATATTTACTCGCTGTTGCATGTTTTGCTTACGCTCAGTGCCTTATATTTTAAGATAAGAAAATGAACTGCTATAATTCTACGAACGACGTTGCTACAAGAAACTTCATTGAAGTCACATGAGCTGGAGGTTTTATGGAAGCTGTATAAATTTGTGCTAATAGAAAGGAAGCTAACGACATGACATACCAACACTAGGTTTAGACCATTGACAGCTATTACACTGCATTCTTCGTGAGCAATTGAAATAGCAAGTGACACTTGACACAAGAAATACTCCACATGTTTGCTTCTGTTTTGCCATGATTCTTGAAGTGGTGTACACACTGTGAAATATTACGATCATTAACACTCCGTACTCGTACTTACTTACTGAGAGTTATTCAAACTAAAGGCTGTTAGAGGTCATGTATGCATTTCTTTTATTTAATGATGGACAAGGTAACCAAAATGTATTTTATAATTCATAATGAGTAGAAGATTTGGGTCAGGTGGATTACACAGAGGTTGTGTGTGGACATTGTGTCTTTGCATTGTATGGGATGATGAATTGAAGTTTGCACTAGGATTTTATCCGTACTTGTTCGAGGAGACTGACTAGAGGAAAGAGTTGTTATGGAAGTGAAATGATATTGGCGATAAGGTTTATATGTATCGACGTATTGAATAGGTATTATTGAGGTATTGAGATTATGTGAAGTTGATGATTATTGGAGTTTTGGTGGACAAGAGGTAAGGTAAATGATATTGATGATAAGATTTATATGTATCGACGTAAGAGGTATTATTGAAGTATTGAGATTATGTGATGCTGATGATTATTGGAGTTTTGGTGGATAAGAGGTAAAGTAAGTGAGGAGCATTTTTTTTTTTTTGTTGATTTATATGGAACAAGGAGGATGAAGATGGCAGACTAGAACACTCAAGAAGAAGGAAGATTGTCTACACACACACTTTGTTAAATCAATAAGCAGTATATACTTTTTTTTGGAGAGAGGAAGCATTTGTATATCTTGGCACACTGACAGTTGTTCAGCAACTGTACATTTTGATCTGGCTTGGCAAACATTGGTCTTAACATGATGACTATGACGTTGACTAACTATTATTGACTGTTACACACTGCTGCCATTACTACTTGATACACATGTCGAACATCAAATTTTGATAGAATTGCATTTACACAGTTAACACTACTCAATTACACATTAGTACTTAATGTGGATGAAAGATGAGTGAGTGTGTTTTGTGTGTTTTCCTTTCCTAATCCCAAATAATTGGTACCGACCTATCTCCTACATATTATTTTACTTGTTTGTTGTGGCTTGCACTGACACCTATAAATATTATAGGTTTACTGTTATTTGTGTATTGTAATAGTTAATATGACAATTATCTTATATCATTTGTGTGTTTATTATAATTTGTATGTTTAGTGTAAGAGCATTGATAATAATTTTGTAAGAGCAATTGTGTGTGCATTCAAACTGTTGTTCGTGCTTGCACCCGTTCAACATTGATGGGTGCCACTTGGGAATGTTTAATTTCTGCTAATTAACTCTGATGAACTGTCTGATTAGTGATAGTGAATATTATGGACTGTTACTTGCACCTGTTGAACATAATGGGTGCCGCTGATGGAACTGCTTCTACTGAAATAATGTCACTTGTTGGTGTCTGCACCTGTTCAACATTGCTCGGTGCCACTGATGGAACTGCTTCTACTGACATAATGTCACTTGTTGGTGTCTGCACCTGTTCAAAATTACTGGGTGCCACTGATGAACTGCTTCTACTGAAATAATGTCACTTGTTGCTGTCTGCACCTGCTCAACATTGCTGGGTGCCACTGAAGGAACTACTTCTACTGAAATAATGTCACTTGTTGCTGTCTGCACCTGTTCAACATTGCTGGGTGCCACTGTTGGAGCTGTTTAATTAATGCTGATGAAGTGTTATAAGACTGCTATTTGCACCTGTTGACCATTGCTGGGTGCTACTGCTGGAACTGTCAACTACTTGTATATTGAACTATTGACAAGATTTTATGTGAATATTTGTATAAACTGATTTTTTGTGTATTTACTGTTTATGAAATGTTATGAGACTCTTACCTACACCTATTCGTCATTGCTGGTTCTATTGATTGAATGATACTTGTGTAAACTCTTATGTAAAATCACATGTATGCAAGTGTTTGTATTCCTTACTGTATTTTATATATTAAGTTACTGAAGGGTCAGTGCAAAGCCAAATTTTATCTAGTTATGTGACATTTACTTATTAATATTATCTTTTATTTTTGTCTGTATTTTTTTTGGACGAATTTGGTGGTATTTTCACCACCAATGCTGGCACAAATACCATCAAATTCTAGCCTGTGGAGGAGGGGCATATGAAAGGTGGCTACACTGAGTCACAGCGCCAGAGATTGCGCCAAAGAGTTTTATTCAGCCGCCTCCGCTGGCAGTGCTTGTTGAGAAGTCGTCGTGGAGAGTGCTTGTTCAGAAGTTATGGTGGTTAGTGCCTTGCTGAGAGGATGATGATAGCTGTACTATTTGAGTCCATGTTGTGTGCAGTTGTTTTGATGGGCTAGACACCAGACGTTGTTGGATTGGGGATGTTGTAATGATCAGAGTGTACTTTTCGTCAATATATATGAAGGTAAAGAAAATTTTTTTTATTTCAAATGTCTTAAACAATAATGCCTCTTGGTCACAGGTTCAGTCAACAAAGCATCTGGCTTGTGTTCATGTATTAGAGTGTAATTCTGGTTTCTATGTGCAATTATAGTAATTCTGTTTTTTTTTTAATTTCTTCATTGTAAGTGGCGTTTTAAGTATCTTGTCGTATTGAGGAAGAACCGTGCCAGATGTGTACGTTGAATCACACTTCCACACACAGAACAGCTACACTTGTGCCTTGTTGTTCCGTAGCTTTCATAGTTGCTGGGGACTTAATTAATTAATTGTTTTAACGGAAATTTCGTTTCATTCTTTGTTGTTGTTCTGTGCAGTCAGATTGCGTACTAATACTAGTCAGGGCCAACCGTTTACGACACTGCGTAACCGGACAGACAGCTACTAAAATTAAAAATTATTTGCAATCCTTTTAATTAAGCCCCCATGCACTATGTAACCTTCCCTTAGGATTTCTATCCCTTGCTTAATAATAACAAATGAAATCTTCCCTTTGAAAAAATTAATTCTCTTTCTCAATCTTCGCATACAAATTTAATTGCTGCTTATTAAAAGTGATTTTTGGATTATTTCGACGAAACATAAAATGTGTCGTCGTCGTGGCCCTGAGTCGTTATCTGCAATAACCCAAAACTGTTCCTTACCTTTTTTTACTGTTACTGGATCGCCATCTGACAGCTATATCGAACTGCGACATGAATATACTTACTCTGGTTTACTATACTCTATTAACTGCTGGTGGGCTGTCATAATAAGAGGCTGTATTTATTACCAAAGCTGACGTTATTCTTTAATTAATTTTACTGAAGTTACGTAATTCGTAGTTACGCTTTTTCTTGACAACAATAAAATTTTTGCGAAGTTTTATGTTGATGGTTTTTGGGATGGATTATAATCAGTAATGCAACATTGGTGTCAAAAATTAATTATATTCTGAAAACGCTTCAAATATTTATTGTTGGTAATGAAATGATTTTACAAACGTTGAAATGGGATTTACTTTTTACGATAATCTTACAACTAGCATTGCGGAAACATACCTTCAGTAGTCTTAAGTTTATCAAAAAATTAATTCAATAATATTAGTTCCTCTTATGATCATAGTTAGCTGATGTCTCTGTACATCCGTTTATAATCTCTTTTAAATCATAGCTGGCGGCTGGCAGGCACACCGCTCCTCTCAACCTCTCGCTTCAGACCTGCTACCGACTCGCTTCACATCTCGCTTACTACTGACTTCCTACGAACACTAAAGTGCGGTCTCTCCTGCCAACAATGCTTTCTGGTGCAGACAATCCCTGCTACCATTACAAAATGTATCAATGAGCGGTATTCCCCGCTCTTCTCTTAAAATGTATCCGTACGCGATTTCTCCCTCCCTTTTTAAAATTATGTCAACAGTACTTTGGTGCAGATATTCCCTACTACCACAATTATTTCGAACATGACAAATATTAATTATTCCTAGTTAATCCTATTAATAAAATATAAACATCTTTCATAAATTGTGGTTTGACAATAGACAATAGAAATATACACGTCTTACAGTTACAACTGCAGTATGTGGGCGAGCGTTATCCTGTTGGAAAACAACTCCTGGATTGCTGTTCATGAATGGCAGAACAACGGGTCGAATCACCAGGTAGACGTAGCAACTTGCAGTCAGAATGCGTGGGATTACCACGATAGCACCCCCGGTGTCATACGAAGCCGCACCCCACACCATAACTCCAGGTGTAGGTCCAGTATGTCTAGCACGCAGACAGGTTGGTTGCAGGCCCTCATCTGGTATCCTTCTAACCAACGGACGATCGTATCTGGAACAGAGGCAGAACCACCTTTCATCAGTAAACACAGCAGACCTCCACTCTGCCCTCTAATGAGCTCTCTCTTGACACCACTGAAGTCGCAAATAACGGTGATTTGGGGTCAGTAGAACGCACGGACAAGCGCGTCTGGCCGGTGCTCTCCTTGAAATAACCAGTTTGTAACAGATGGTTGTGCCACTGTGGTGGCAGCTACTGGAGACGCAGATGTACAGTGGATACTTTCCTGCAAGTCCGTCTATATTATCCCAAAGGGACATCGCCCTTCTCGTCGCCCTATTACACGACCTCGTTTTAATTCACTGAGGTGCCGACAATGGTATCTTCGTCGTCTTGAGGGCATTCTACACTAACATCAGCTCATCACGTCCAGCTTCGAAGGTAACTAACGCTCACGACCGTAACAGCGTGTATTTAAAACAAACCTGATTCGCATCTTCGTAGTGGCGCTACAATCGCCATTTTTATACGACTGGTTTGAAATTTGCGTAGACATCATGTTTCAGCTATAGAAACACGACTGCCAACTTCCGTTTATGTCGCACAACTCCTTCTTGGTGTAGCGACTTTTCTTCCCTCTGTATATTTTCTCTTTTCTGAGTTGTTTAGCGTCCACGTTTCACTTTCATACCAGGCAACCCTCCACACACGTGCCTTCAGAAATAAATTCGTAAATGTTAAATTTATTCTTCATGTTAAAACATATTTCTATTTCAGACACACATTTCTTCCTATTGCCAGTCTGCCATAAATGTCCTCCCTACTTCATCGATAGTCAGTTATTTTGTTTTCCAAGCAACAAGACACACGCACTACTTTTAGTGTCTCGGTCGCTGATGTACCCTCTACAGCTTCTGATCCATTTCGACTGTTAATATTGATTTTATAGCACATTTTCAAGAGACTATCCATTCCGTTCAGCTGATCTTTCGAGTCCTTAGCCGTCTCTGACAGGATCAGAAAGTCATCGTCAAACCTCAAAGCATTCTGTTCTTCCACCTGAATCTTAGTTCCTTTTTCAATGTTGTCTCCATCGTGTCCTTTTACTCAGTGTTACCTACACAATTACAAACAGTTTATTTCAGCCGATCTGAAAACCAGTGACCCAGAATGAGACAACCTGAATGCTAGTACGCAATTAAATCTGATGCATAAGGGATCCTGGTTCAAATTAAGCATAAGTATGCCCGACCAGTCTTATCAAACCTGCACCGAGAGGCCATCACTCTTCTACAGTGGCTATCTCTCTCCCAACGGAATATTTATGGCACGCTATAGACTGACAGCCTGCAACACCAACACCGCTACCAACAACCGCTTCCATCGAGCGCTCGTCCAGGAAGTAGACAGGCAACAAGCAGAGGTGCTCCAAGCTGGGGCACCATTGCGCACACTGCACTACCACGCCTCACTGACCATATGTATTTCGAAACTTCCTGGCAGACTAAAACTGTGTGCCGAACCGAGACTCGAACTCGGGACCTTTGCCTTTCGCGTGCAAGTGCTCTACCAACTGAGCTACCCAAGCACGACTCACGCCCCGTCCTCACAGCTTTACTCCGCTGCAGAGTGAAAATCTCTTTCTGCATATGTATTTCGCTTGTGGAGGGACACCGCACAGCTTCACGGTATACCGTGTCACGTGACAGAATATTGCCGTTGCGCATTTTAGCACACATAACCTGTCAGTAAAAAGAATTTGGAGACTTGGTTGCAAAAAATGAAGAGAAAAGTTAATACGGTGCTTTTAATGACCGAGTGTGTGCTACGTAATCACCCCTCACTGAGTGCAACACACAACCTTCACACAACCATGTGAATCTCTCAGAATAGTCCTTCTTTGGAATGTTGTTCGTTTCGCGCATCGCCCTGGCTTAAATGTCAGTTATGTTGTTAAAGCGTTCACCATTCGTGTGAATTCCTGTACTTTCTCGTTTTGTGATAGGTTCGCACTGATAGTACTAAGACTCGTCAATCGTGATAATTTTTTCCAGCAAAGAATTCTACGCGTTTGGAATTTCGTTCAAGTCGCGACAGACGTCCGCGTATAGTGCTTTTTGCTAGGGAGTCAACACGTACGAAAGAAAATCTGCATACACCTCCCTATTGTTCAAAACATTCTGGACAATTCTGAAACAACCGATTTAGCCGAAGTCCTTTATTTACAGGCACGACCGGTTTGGCAGCAATTCTACTGAATAAATGGGTCTTTAGCAGTAAGTTTTTCAATCCACTTTAGGTAACTGAGAGACCGCGAGCTGATGATCATGTACAGTATCTTTTGATCGGTATTTCGGTATATGTGGACCCCATTAGCTCACCAGATACTGTCAATCATGGGGAGTGGAGTTTATTACAGTTGTATCTTCCTGATAGTCCTTTGTAGGGAATTTCTTCTTATTAGCTACTGTTCTCTCTAGGAAAGACAGGAGCGGTCTGTGTTAATTTATGCTGTGTTATGTCTGACGTCCGCTACTTAGCAAAAATTGCTATGACCGCTGGGTCATCCAATTCTCTTCTCTCGATTGGAACATGACTTGATTTTGTATGTTCATCCCGTATATAGTTTTCATTTTATTCACGTGTTGCTGCCTAACACAAGTTTTTGTCTACCAATTTGTATAGGTAGGACAGACAATGCAATTAAATGCTGTGAAATCGGTCTTGCCTCTAAGTGACGGACTTACAGAAAAATGACCCATCTAGGCTGTGGCTGCCTTGACTACAAGGTATTCTGGACAATGTATCGATCATGTGATTTAGAGATGTTGCTCCACTGTGGTTTGTGGCACAACAAAACTGTCACACGACGTTGGCACGTCCATTCCTTAAAACTACACGCCCACGTTGATTGGTTGAGTGCACACCTGCTGTTTAGAGTTGTTAGTTCTGAGGTCGCTTCTATGCCAGGAATAAAACCAGTCTCGGAACTGTGGGTACGGACGGTCTGCTGTCTCCGCACCTCACATTGCGTTGTGGATAAACAATTTTACATTGCGTTGTGAATATACAATCACTCCAAACTTGAGTTTATTACGTATGCGTCGGTTCCGCATGTTTGTACTATATAATTGTCGACGTTCCTGCGATATTCCGTCAACAGAGGACATTTCTAAGAACATGTTAACACCTCTCACTTCTCATCATTTAGTTATCTTAATTCGGTACTGACTTTATTTCTTTATTTATTCTTATATAAATATATACAAGAGGTTAATTCTGTTTGCTGCCTAAATTGTAACCACTGTTCCACTTAGTAGTCGCGCAGGTAGAATTAAGTATTGAACAGTTCGTTTAGAGGCGCATAAGCACTCATTCTCCCCACGGGAAGAAACGTCAGAAATGGTACAATACAGTGTAGCTTCTTCCAATCACCACATAGTAATTCTCCGTGTAGATATAGATTCTGATGTAGATGTCCATTGCTCTTACGAGGGGCATTCAGTACAGCACTCCATATTATTTCCAACTCTTTTGAATACGCCGCGCGGGATTAGCATAGCGGTCAAGGCGCTGCAGTCATGGACTGCGTGGCTGGTGCCGGCGGAGGTTCGAGTCCTCCCTCGGGCATGTGTTTCTCCTTAGGTTAATTTAGATTAAATAGTGTGTAAGCTTAGGGACTGATGACCTTAGCAGTTAAGTCCCATAAGATTTCACGCACCTTTGAACCTTTGAATACAGAACCATATTTTCCGTCATAATCTCTGTTGAATGAGACAGGCTTACTCCACCTCGCTGGGAGGGTGTGTATGCCCGTATGGTACCACTCTACCGGTCGACGCCAGAGCCAACGTTTTTCCGCAATAATAACCTCCCCATCACCCACGTACTGTCTCCCGTGGAGTGTAGCCTTCATTGGGTCAAAAAGATGGAAGTCGGAGGGTACGCGGTCCGGACTGTAGAGTGGATGAGGGAGAACAGCCCAGTGAAGTTTTGTGAGCTCCTCGTGGGTGTGCAGACGTGTACGAGGCCTTGCATCGTCATGGAGAAGGAGAAGTTCGTCTGCACTTTTGCGCCGACGAGCACGCAGCAGTCGTTTCTTCAATTTCCTGGGTGTAACACGATACACTTAAAATCTGTGCACCGTGAGAGAGCACACCAAACAGTATAGCGGCTTCAGTGTCACAAAAGGCCGTCGCCAAGGCTTTACCGTTTGAGGGTGCGTCTTTGAACTTTTTCTTCGGGGACAGGTGGTGTGGCGTCACCTCATGGATTGCAATTTTGCTTCCTGTTCGAGGTGAAGAACCCACATTTCATCGACTGTGACTATTTTCGACAAAAAGAGTCACTAACACACTCGTAGCGCAGGAGATCGTCTGTAAAGTTTGGAAGGCAGGAGACGAGGTACTGGCAGAACTAAAGCTGTGGGGTCGGGGCCTGAGTCGTGCTTGGGTAGCTCAGATGGTAGAGCACTTGCCCGCGAAAGGCAAAGGTCCCGCGTTCGAGTCTCGGTCAGGCACACAGTTTTAATCTGCCAGGTAGTTTCATATCAGTGCACACTCCGCTGCAGAGTGAAATTTCATTCTAGTTCCGCACAGCTGGTCCTTCGTTGTCCTTTATGGTCTTCTGGTATCAGACGAGGAACCAGTCGGGTACACCTTTGAGTACCCCAACTGGTGGACGTCCAATTGTCCAGCGAGGTGTTCGATTGTGATCTGTTGATCAAGTCGGATGAGAGTGTCCGCACGTTCCAACACTGCAGGGGTCGCAGCTGTGTGCGGCCGGCCAGGAGACTGGACAGGTCTGCGCTGTAGTGTTGCGATGATGACAGGCACCTCACCCAACGACTCACCGCGCTTTTGTTCACTGCCAGGTCTCCACAGACATTCTGCAAGCACCTATGAATATCTGTGATGCTTTAGTCTCTCGGCAAAAGAAACTCAAAGACAGCTCTCTGCTTGGACCGCACCTCCGTTACAGACGGCATTTTGAAGGCTACATACAGCGCCTCCACCTGTCGGAACTTCGTGGAATAATATGGGCTGAAGCGTCAATATTCCACCATGTCCCACAGCCAATTCCGCATTTTCTCAACCTAAACAGGCAGAGAAAAAAAATTGCATTCCTTATAGAAAAACCCTCGTATGACAGGAGCGTTGACCTGCTTCATGCCATTCATTTTGGGAACTAAAAACAACGAGTTCACTAAAGCTTATTTGGTATTGGAAAGATTCGATTTTCAGTCAGTATCGATAGTACCACCCATAAACTGAAAACGATATTAACGGTATCTCAAATTTTTCATAAACATTTTTTCAATCTTACATCCCCCTCTCATTCGTGCGGCGTAATTGTAAAGTAATCAAATTGCTAATGAGTTCTTTCGGTACCAAACAATGTATCTTAAACACAGTTTTGAGTGTGCTGACATTATTATTTGCTCCCTAATGCATTTGGTTCTGTTTGGAAGGTTGGGTGTGGGAGTCTACAATCTGCCTGTTTCGATACGGCCCACTATGAATTCCTCTCTTGTACCAACCTTTTCATCAAAGAGTAGAATTTGCATCCAACGTCCTCAATTACCTGTGGCTGTATTTCAGTCTGTCTTCCCACACTTTTTACCCTCTACAACTCCCTCTAGTATAATGGAATATATTCCCTGATGTCTTGTTATCCTATTCCTTCTTCTTGCCAATGTTTTCGGCATGTACCTCTCTTCGGCAATTCCCCGAAGAATTTTAGGCACCATAATAGGTACCAGTGGATGGGGCACGACATATTGGAACGTACGTGAATCAGCTGATAAGATTTTTGTTTCGTATCCAGCTACCGTCCACCAATTTTTCCCATTTAAGATACATCTGAAATAGTTTGAGACGTCATTAGTTACTTACTGCTGACTCACACATTCCACCGAGCGACGTGACGCAATGGTTAGCTCACTGCATTCCCTTTCGCGACGACGACGGTTCAAATCCGCGTTCAGGCATCCTGATTTAGGTTTTCCGTGATTTCACTAAATCGTTTCAGGTCAGCGCCGAGATGGTTCCTGTGAAAGGGCACAGCCGACTTCCTTCCCCATCCTACCCTAATCCGATGGGACCGATGACCTTGCTGCCTGGTCCTCTCTCCTGCATCAGCCAACCATCACACACTCCAGTGGACCTTCATTTGAGGGAAACAGAGAACTGGGCATTGCGTCATTAGGTGCCGTTGAGGGCGATCAGCTATGATGAGCAAGTTCATTATTTCATAAATACACATTCATGCTCATAAACTAAGGATAATGCTAATACATGGTGAAACAACGATCTGGTGGGCGGTTTGCGGGTTTAAATCACCTCGGGGTATCAGCAGAGGTGTGTTGGTGCATGTCAGAGTACGGTGCAGCGAGTAAGTTCAAAAGGGTTCGAATGACTCTGAGCACTATGGGACTCAACTGCTGAGGTCATTAGTCCCCTAGAACTTAGAACTAGTTAAACCTAACCAACCTAAGGACATTACAAACATCCATGCCCGAGGCAGGATTCGAACCTG
This sequence comes from Schistocerca nitens, assembly GCF_023898315.1. NCBI lineage: Eukaryota > Metazoa > Arthropoda > Insecta > Orthoptera > Acrididae > Schistocerca > Schistocerca nitens. The sequence goes on from NC_064621.1 coordinate 563,501,780, forward strand.
CGACCGTAGCGGTCTTGCGGTTCCAGACTGCAGCGCCTTTAACCGCACGGCCACTTCGGCCGGCGCAGCAAGTAAGTGTTCAGACGTTTTCCGACGTGCTAATGGTGACTGTGTGTTGAAAATGACTCAGAGAACAAATATAGATGACATTATGAGGGTAGAATACAAGGGCGACTGGAGGCTGGTCAAACACAGCAGGTCGTAGCACGGGCCCTCCGTGTGCCACAAAGTGTGATCTCAAGATTATAGCAACGATTCCAGCAGACAGGAAACGTGTCCAGGCGCTACAGTACGGGTCGTCCACAGTGTACAACACCACCCGCAGACGGCCAGGGAGTACTGCAGGTAGCCTTGCTCGGGACCTTACCGCCGCCACTGGAACAGTCGTCTGCAGACACACCGTCTACAGACGACTGAAAAGACATGATTTATTCGCCTGGAGACCTGCAAGGTGCATCCCACTGACCCCTGGTCACAGGATATCCCTTAAAGCCTGGTGTCAAGAACACAGTACAAGGTCATTGGAACAGTGGTACCAGATTTTGTTCACGGACGAGTCCAGGGATAGTCTGAACAGTGATTCTTGCCGGGTTTTCATCTGGCTTGAACCAGGAACCAGATACCAACCCCTTAATGTCCTTGAAAGGGACCTGTACGGAGGTCGTGGTTTGATGGTGTGGGGTGGGATTATGATTGGTACACGTACACCCCTGCGTGTCTCTGACAGAGGAACTGTAACAGGTCACGTGTAACGGGACGTCATTTTGCACCAGTATGTCCGCCTTTTTATGGGTGCAGTGGGTCCACCTTCCTCCTGGTGGATGATAACGCACGGCCCCACCGAGCTGCCATCGTGGAGGAGTACCTTGAAAAAGAAGATATCAGGCGAATGGAGTGGCCCACCTATTCTCCAGACCTAAACCCCATCGAGCACGTCTGGGAAACTCTCGGTCGACGTATCGGTGCACTTCTTCATACCCGTAGGACACTTCAGGAGCTCCGACAAGCACTGGTGCAAGAATGGGAGGCTATACCGCAGCAGTTGCTCGACCACCTGATCCAGAGTATGCCAACCCGTTGTGCGGCCTGTGTACGTGTACATGGTGATCATATCCCATATTGATGTCGGGGTACGTGCGCAGGAAACAGTGGCGTTTTGTAGCACATGTGTTTCGGGACGGTTTTCTCAACTTATCACCAATACCGTGGACTTACAGATCAGTGTCGTGTGTGTTCCCTATGTGCCTATGCTATTAGCACCAGTTTCGTGTAGTGCCACGTTGTGTGGCACCACATACTGCAATTATCCTTAATTTATGAGCATGAATGTAGATCCGCGTTTAAAAAAGGAACGAGACAAATTTTTCATCTACGCTCTTTAACATGAAAACAGAACAATGCTTACATTAACGGATTAAATAAGAAATTTAGAGAGAGTGCTCACAACATTTATGATGGTTTCGACACGAGAGTTGATACCCGCACTGGAACACCCGGCCAACATATGGGAAGCAGAGCTTTCAAAACCACGCCTGCCAGTCACGAATTAGCTTTTTTTGTGGGTTCTCCAAATCACTTTACGTGGTGATGATGATGTGAATTCTAAAAACAGAACTCGACCGATTGGCTTCCCTGTCTTCGTACAACTGTGAATAACGCTTCGTCGACTGTAGCTTAAGTCCCGCCTCCTTCTTTCGAACGGATGTCGGGCCCGGATGCCTGGTGTCTCCGCTCATTTCCTTTACAAAGGCTGCAGCTAAGTCTGCATCCTGTTCCCTGTGTTAATGGGCACTTTCAGTCTAAATGGCGTGACATAATGATGACAGTTAAACCGCGAGGACGCAAGAGAAGGGAAATAATTTATTACCATCCAGCAAGTACGTGAATAAAAAAGGAACGTTGTGAAAGGAGAAAGGCCTTACAGATGGAGACTCACTCGCGTCATCTCAACTTGACTCGTTTAAAACTTGAATACATAAATTCAAAGTAACACTTTTGTTGGTCTGGCCAATTTCCGCAGCTGGTGTGTAAATATTTCTTTGGTAAATTGAAGCGACTTTTTGTTGCTGGAGTTCCAGTATTTAATTCCCAGACGCTTTTCGCCTTTTATATCGGTTTGTTTTTAGTTACTTGTGCTTTTTCTGTTAAAATTTGCGTTTCCTACCGCGTGTTCATATATTTTGTTTCGTATTTATGATTTATTAATTGGTTTTTAGTTTTATACCCTTATAGCCATCTACACAAAATGTTTGACGCCCAGTAATTCTTACAGTTTCTTAGCGAGCTTTGAACTGGTTTAGGTGAGACACAACATTTTTGCTTAAACTCGTGAAGAGATATCACTACCTAGAACGAAGGTTCACATATAACATTATAGCCCACAGTATTGCGTTAGAACTGTTAAAACAAAATAGAGGGTAAAACAGAGATAAAACCGTAATCGAGTGTACACACTACAAATAATGGAAGTAATAGATTTACATTATTCGTCGATGTACTACCGATATGTTTGCCACGTAAGTTCTGTAAGAGACAGTTAACTGTATTATATCCTGTAAATTAAAGGCAAACTGAAATTTACAAGTTTCTTCCTCCTCCATTTCACAGTGGTTGATCTGACTGCATATATGTGCATTATATGTTTAATTTTTCTGTACTCACGAAGAGAAAGAGTTCTTTGTACAGCCCTTAGTCTTTTGACACTAGGAACGCCAGCGCGGATTGAAGACATAATAAACGCTACCAGACACCTAATCGGTATTGGGTTTGTTGCCTTCGATTGTCGTATCCAAAGAACAAGTGACCCACATCCTTTGTGATTCCACACGCACAAAGCGGTGACCCAGCAGGTTAAGAGAAACATTTCCATTTCACTTACCACGCCATGCCACGTACTCAAGTGGAAATATTTATTGTTTCGTATTTTAGATATATTGTTTTTCGCTTACTAAATGATATGAAATACTTGAATGGTGATCTGGCAGTAACTTCACATTGATAGTACGAGAACTCTTCCATCAAAAATCGTCAGAATTTAGAATTTTTCAGCAGCCTACCGACAGCAAATTCATTGAGATACGAATTTTTGAAAAGACACGTTGGCGGGCAAGATCATCTTCAGATGAGTTTAATAATTTTCGAGATATGACAGGAGAAGCCTGAAACTCTTTCTCCAAACTGAAAATTACATCCGCTTCAAAAGAGTAATATAAAAAAGCACTCGGTCTTTAGGCCACGAATGGAGTACCGGGACCATCCTCAGTGGAGGATGCGGATAGGATGGGCGTGGGGTCAGCACACCGCTCTCCTGGTCGTTATGATGGTATTCTTGACCGGAGCCGCTACTATTCGGTCGAGTAGCTCCTCAATTGGTATCACGAGGCTGAGTGCACCCCGAAAAATGGCCACAGCGCATGGCGGCCTGGATGGTCACCCATCCAAGTGCCGACCACAGCCGACAGCGCTTTACTTCGGTGATCTCACGGGAACCGATGTATCCAGTGCGGCAAGGCCGTTGCCAAAAGATTAATATAAATGGTTCCATAATTAAAATTGAGAACAGCTTTTTGACATACTTGTGGATACTTTAGAGACTGAATTTCGAATTCCGTGCGTAATTTTTGCAAGGGACCGGACTTTTAAAATGATTTTCTATGATCGTGTAGTGCGAAGCGCTCTGCTGGGCGCCTGCAGACGTACTTGGAACAACGTCACCCCTTCATATCCTACACGTCTGATGTCAAAAAAATTTAAGCCACGCTATGTAGATAGCCTACTGGCCGATTGTGACCGATGAGTTGTTGAAGCCATTCATACTAGGTGCTTTCATCTGCTTATGCCGACTGCATTACATTTATTAATGATGAGAGTCAGTTGTCAGCCATGCGATACCTCCTAATATCATCTCGGTCACCCCTTTGAGCGGCTTAGTGCAGCAACGCGATGTGATATGGACTCAACAAGTCGTTGGAAGTCCCCTGCAGAAACATGCAGCGATTCTGCCTCTATAGCGCCCATAACTGCGAAAGTGTTGCCGGTGTAGGATTTTGTGCAAGAACTGACCTTTAGATTATGTCCCATAAATGTTCTATAGGTGGCTAGATCATTCTTTCGAACAGTCCAGAATGTTCTTCAAACCAAACGCGTACGATTGTGGCGCGATGATAAGGCGCATTGCCTTCCACAAAAGTTCCATCATGGAACATGATATCCATGAATGACTGCAAATGGCCTCCAAGTAGCCGAACATTACATTTCCAGTCAACGATCTGTTCAGTTGTTGCAGAGGACCCAGTCCACCGCACGTAAATAGAGCCGACACCATTGCTGAGCCACCACGAGCATGCACAGTGCCTTGTTGACAATTTGCACCCACGGCTGCGTGTGGTCTGCGCCATGCTCGAACCCTATTACCAACTGAAATCGTGACTCATGCGATCAGGTCACGGTTGTCCAGCCGTCTACGGTTCAACCCATACGGTCAGAAGCGCAGGAGAAGCGGTGTAGGCTGTTTCGTGATGGCAAAGCCATTCGCGTCGCTCGTCTGCTGCCATAGCCCATTAAGGCGAAATTTCGCAGCTTTATCCTTACGAAAACTTTTGTAGTACGTCGCACATTGATTTCTGCCGTTATTTCACGAAGTGTTACTTGTCTCTTAGCACTGACAACTACAGGGTGTTTCAAAAATGACCGGTATATTTGAAAAGCAATAAAAACTAAACGAGCAGCGATGGAAATACACCGTTTGTTGCAATATGCTTGGGACAACAGTACATTTTCAGGCAGACAAACTTTCGAAATTACGGTAGTTACAATTTTCAACAACAGATGGCGCTGCGGTCTGGGAAACTTTATAGTACGATATTTTCCGCATATCCACCATGCGTAGCAATAATATGGCGTAGTCTCTGAATGAAATTACCCGAAACCTTTGACAACGTGTCTGGCGGAATGGCTTCACATGCAGATGAGATGTACTGCTTCAGCTGTTCAATTGTTTCTGGATTCTGGCGGTACACCTGGTCTTTCAAGTGTCCCCACAGAAAGAAGTCACAGGGGTTCATGTCTGGCGAATAGGGAGGCCAATCCACGCCGCCTCCTATATGTTTCGGATAGCCCAAAGCAATCACACGATCATCGAAATATTCATTCAGGAAATTAAAGACGCCGGCCGTGCGATGTGGCCGGGCACCATCTTGCATAAACCACGAGGTGTTCGCAGTGTAGTCTAAGGCAGTTTGTACCGCCACAAATTCACGAAGAATGTCCAGATAGCGTGATGCAGTAATCGTTTCGGATCTGAAAAATGGGCCAATGATTCCTTTGGAAGAAATGGCGGCCCAGACCAGTACTTTTTGAGGATGCAGGGACGATGGGACTGCAACATGGGGCTTTTCGGTTCCCCATATGTGCCAGTTCTGTTTATTGACGAAGCCGTCCAGGTAAAAATAAGCTTCGTCAGTAAACCAAATGCTGCCCACATGCATATCGCCGTCATCAATCCTGTGCACTATATCGTTAGCGAATGTCTCTCGTGCAGCAATGGTAGCGGCGCTGAGGGGTTGCCGCGTTTGAATTTTGTATGGATAGAGGTGTAAACTCTGGCGCATGAGACGATACGTGTACGTTGGCGTCATTTGGATCGCTGCTGCAACACGGCGAACGGAAACCAGAGGCCGCTGTTGGATCACCTGCTGCACTAGCTGCGCGTTGCCCTCTGTGGTTGCCGTACGCGGTCGCCCTACCTTTCCAGCACGTTCATCCGTCACGTTCCCAGTCCGTTGAAATTTTTCAAACAGATCCTTTATTGTATCGCTTTTCGGTCCTTTGGTTACATTAAACCTCCGTTGAAAACTTCGTCTTGTTGCAACAACACTGTGTTCTAGGCGGTGGAATTCCAACACCAGAAAAATCCTCTGTTCTAAGGAATAAACCATGTTGTCTACAGCACACTTGCACGTTGTGAACAGCACACGCTTACAGCAGAAAGACGACGTACAGAATGGCGCACCCACAGACTGCGTTGTCTTCTATCTCTTTCACATCACTTGCAGCGCCATCTGTTGTTGAAAATTGTAACTACTGTAATTTCGAAAGTTTGTCCGCCTGAAAATGTACTGTTGTCCCAAGCATATTGCAACAAACGGTGTATTTCTATCGCTGCTCGTTTAGTTTTTATTGCCGTTTCAAATATACCAGTCATTTTTGAAACACCCTGTATATGTAAACGCTGTTGTTCTCAGTCGTTAAGTGAAGGCTGCGGCCACTACGCTGTCCTTGGTGAGACGTAATGATTGCAGTTCGGTATTCTCGTCACACTATTGACACTTTGGATCTCGGAATACTGAATTCCCTAACATTTCCGAAATGGAAAGTCCCACGCGTCTAGTTAAACTACCATTCTGTGAACACAGTCTGTTAATCGCGACATGAGGTCAAAATCGCATCGGAAAACTTTTCAATGAATCACTACGGTACAAATGACAGCTCCACGAATGCATTGCCCCTTTATACCTCGTGTACGAGATACTACCCCCATCTGTGTCTGTGCGTATCGCTATCCCATGACCTTTGTCATCTCAGTATATATCAGCCAGATGGGCAAAAGTTGACCATCGGTGAAAGACACATGGGTTACAGCACATCGGAGATTACACGCAACTGAGTTTCTGAGGCGAACAGTGCCGAGGGTAAATGTTCAATATCGTCGAGACAAGTTTTGAGACGAGTAAACAACCTCCTAGGACGACAGTAAATGCTTGACACGCGGACGTCTCGTCGCCTTCGTAGAGTTATACGGGGCGATCGATGCACTACTGTGAGTTAGACCACCGTCGGTTTTAATGTGGTGCCTCAGGTACCCATTTCTACCAGGACCGTACACAGCCAACGGCTGACTCGGCTACAATGTTTATGCCCACTTTTACAAATCGGTGAATCAAATCGGTCACTCGTAAGGGGACCGATTCGATTCGTGTTGATAGCGTGTGTACGGTACGAATAGCATTTCAACAAACGCAATCAGGAAGACGAAACTCCCAACCACTTTCGAGCAAATGGAGTTGCAATTTTAGGCGTGCTTATATACGGGGCGTTTCAAAAGTCTAAACGTGGCTAAATCTCGCGAAAATGATGTCAGGGATATGATTATAAGCAAAGAAGGTTGGCGGAACTTTTTGGCTGACTTGCGAGAGCCGTCTGCCTTGGTATGCGCCATGTTGGGTTCAGCTCACATTTCTTCAATGCGAATGGGGTATTGTGATACATGTTTTAAAGGAAGAATATGACGAGAAATTCAATGGTGATGTCAATTTTGCAATATATTTGACAGGTAAAAAATTATGCATCATGTGTTATGCTATGTGTAATTTTTCATGCAGCGTGCTCAAACCTGATCACGCTTTGTTCCTGTCGTTATAGCTGTGCCGTTAATGTGAAGGGCAACATGCCACTTACCAAAGAAGAGAGGATCGGAATCACTGTGCTAGCTGGTGCCCGGAGTTCCACAGCAATTACAAGGGACTTTAACCTGTGACATTCTGGCGGGGAACCCATCACCCAAAATGCCGTCAAGAAATTGATTAGAAGTTTGAGGAAACGGAATCGGTGGCAGACATATCCGTTTCGGCCGTCGCCGCACAGCAACTGATGAGGCTACGACCACGGCAGTGTTATCAACAGTGGCCACGAATGCCGTCCAAGGTGTCAGGCGACTCGCCCAATGACATGGCGCTTCTCGGAGCAGTAGCCACCGAATTCTACAGCGACAGAAATGGCATCCATTCAAGAGGCAACTCCGACAACATGTGGCGGAAGACAACGCTGAGAGAAGGATATACGCTACTGGCCATTGGCTCTGAGCACTATGGGACTTAACATCTGTGGTCATTAGTCCCCTAGAACTTAGAACTACTTAAACCTAACTAACCTAAGGACATCACATGAATTTGACTTTTCACTTTGCCATGCGAGCTTTTTTTGGTCTCGGTGATCCCTTTGAGCTGTTTCGATGCCTCGTGTAAGGAGGAGAAATACGTACCATCACGTTTCCGACTTTGATAAATGTCGGTTTGTAGCCTACCGCGATTGCGGTTTATCGTATCGCGACATTGCTGCTCGCGTTGGTCGAAATCCAATGACCGTTAGCACAATATGAAATCGGTGGGTTTAGGAGGGTAATACGGAACGTCGTGCTGGATCCCACCGATCTCGTATCACTAGCAGTCGAGATGACAGGCATCTTATCCGCATGGCTGTAACGGATCGTGCAGCCACGTCTCGATCCCTGAGTCGACAGACGGGGACGTTTGCAGGACAACAACCACCTGCACGAACAGCTCGACAACGTTTGCAGCAGCATGGACTATCAGTTCGGAGACCATGGCTGCTGTTACCCTTGACGCTGCATCACAGACAGGATCGCCTGCGATGGTGTACTCAACGACGAACCTTGATGCACGACTGGCAAAACGTCATTTTTTTCTATGATTCCAGGTTCTGTTTACAGGATCATGATGGTCGCATCCGTGTTTGGCGACATCGCGGTGAACGCACATTGGAAGCGTGTATTCGTCATCTCCATACTGGCGTATCACCCGGGGTGAAGGTGTGGGGTGCCATTGGTTACACGTCTCGGTCACCTCTTGATCGCATTGACGGCACTTTGAACAGTGGACGTTACATTTCAGGTGTGTTACGATCCGTGGCTCTACCCTTCACTCTATCCCTACGAAACCCTACATTTCAGTAGGATAATGCACGACCGCATGTTGCAGGCCCTGTACGGGCCTTTCTGGATACAGATAATGGTCGACTGCTGCCCTGGCCAGCACATTCTCCAGATGTCTCACCAATTGGAAACGTCTGGTCAATGGTGGCCGAGCAACTGGTTCGTCACAATACGCCAGTCACTACTCTTGATGAACTGTGGTATCGTGATGAAGCTGCATGGGTATCTGTACCTGTACACGCCATCCAAGCTCTGTTTGACTCAATGCCCAGGCGTATCAAGGCCGTTATTACAGCCGCAGGTGGTTGTTCTGGGTACTGATTTCTCTGGATCTATGCACCCAAATTAAGTGAAAATGTAATCACATGTCAGTTCTAGTATAATATATATGAATACCCGTTTATCATCTGCATTTCTTCTTGTTGCAGCAATTTTAATGGCCAGTAGTGTACTTTGTGCGTGGGTGACAGCAGAACACTCTACCGATCACGTTATTGCTTACAACAAACTCTTTATAGTGTTGAGGGGCCTTTTTACGTCACTGGGTGGGTCAACAAGGAAAACCTCCAATACTGGTCATTGGTCAACGTGACGTGTATGTCTCCGAGTAGCCGGCCGCGGTGGTCTAGCGGTTCTAGGCGCTCAGTCCGGAACCGCGCGAGTGCTACGGTCGCAGGTTCGAATCCTGCCTCGGGCGTGGATGTGTGTGATGTCCTTAGGTTAGTTAGGTTTAAGTCGTTCTAAGTTCTAGGGGACTGATGACCACAGATGTTAAGTCCCATAGTGCTCAGAGCCATTTTTTTTTCTCCCAGTAGGGCTCAAGGGAAAATTGATGGTAAGGTGTGGCATTTCGCGACTGCGGGTTATTGGCCCTATGTTTCTAATGGGAATCCCCAACATTGCGACCTATCTACAGACGCTGCATGAGGTGTTGATGTGTATGGCTCTCAACGAAGACGGGCAAGTTCTTTCGTTCTTTCAGTACGATGGGGCTCCACCCCACTACGAAGCCTGTGTACGGGAATGGCTTGACGCGCAGTCGCCCGATTGTTGGACTGGCCGTCGTGGAGCTGTGCAGCGACCACCGTGTTCACTTGAATTGAATCCCACACAGCTTTCTACCTCTTGGGATATTTGAAGTTCGTGATGTATGCCTTGAAATTTCATGATGGAACAGTAGATTACCGTGGACTGTAGAACGGTCATACCCGCTGTGTTGCGACATGTCCATGTCAACTTTCTCCAGATACCGAAAGGGACAGCATGTGTAACATATTTCATGAAGTGCACTTTGTTTTGCAGTGTATTGCATGCCACTCGAGTCGTCATTGATGACGAATTACACAAGTGATGTATAACTTTTTGTCTATCAAAGATATGGCAAACGCAATTCACTGTTGTGTTTTCGTGAAATTCTACACTTGAAACATGAATCACATACCGAACCCCCCCCCCCCCCGTCCGTTGAAGGAATGTGAAGATGGCGAACAACTCTCGCAGGTCACCCAAAAAGTTCCCTCCCCCCCTCCCCCACCTCCTTCGCTTATATCCATATCCACCCCGGCCCTGTCTCTTACAATTTTCGGGACATTTACCCCTGTCCCTGTATTTCGTATGGTCGCTAGGATTCAGGGATTCCGCAGACGAGAGAGTATAGGTTTATTTTCATAAACATGAGGTCTCAGTATCGAGTCTCGCTGTCGGTCCGTTTTATTGCTGTAGAAGAGAATGTAACATTATGTTAGATAACAGGTATCTGGGACCGCATAAAGTGGTGCAATACTACACAAATCCTGCTGTCTGTATAGAACAAGAAAATGACGTTGGAACGAGATGTAGGTTCGTGTTGCAGCTGGGTGACCCACATTGGCGTCACGGTTTCACCCATATCAGAAACTTGCTATTGCCTGCCTGAGTGAAATTTCTGTGGCTCAAACGAGTGACCCAGAAAGTCTCTTGTTTGGAGCTAAAAGTCCGGGCCGGGCAGCGCCAGTGCGGTAGCGGCGTCCACCGTAGATGGACGGATCGGTGGCGGCTTTCGCAAATTGTTAGCAAACATCGTTAAAAACTTTAGTTGTAACTGCATAGTAGTGGGTCGATCCATCTTACGGCCACGTAATGTGTATCGGAAGTAACTGAATTGTCGAAGGTACTAAAAAAGAAATCTATCTACAACTGCAGAATGAAGTGATACCTACGCTGTGCAACACATTAAGTGTACAAGGATCTCTGATGTGAGAAACCACAGGAATCATTAAACTGTATCTCTTAAACACTGAAACTGTGTGCTCTTTACTGCTGTTCAATCAGTTACGGATTCCCTCAAGGTATCAGTATTACCGCTCTACATCCGCCACTTCTGTCCAATCCCATGACCAGCGCTTCCACTGCAGCGAAGGCACGTCTCTGGAGACGCAAGGTTAGTGAAAATCAGAAAAACCAGCGAGACCGCATTGATTTGTATATCTACAAGTACAACCTCGCCTACACAGTCTACTACAACTAGAGGCTGAGGCACATATTGCCGACGCAGGGAGTTGTAAGGTGTGTTGTAAGATGTGTTTTACGATAGCGAAGGTGACCAAGTGCTCATAGCTTTTAAGATATGCAATTTATAGCCCTTGTATATTGGCCTTTTTTTCTTGTTTTGGTTTATACTATCACCTCTGAAAGTTGCCTATAGTATATGTCTTAGCAACAGCTTTACCGGTACACGGGTCCACTGTCACAGGTATCAGAACGATTGCCGTTTATAGTTTTCGCGTCGGTCGTTTCCGGACCAAGGTCCATCACCTCAAATTGCTATATTTGCTTTTCTCCATCATCCCTGAAAGTTTGTCACAGCAACACAAAATCACACTGTATAATATTTTTTTGTGGAGTCATTGTCTTGGCAGTCGCTCTGGAACGCTACATAGACCAAAATTAGATGTCGTCTGCTGGGGTGTTTCCATTTCTCCTCCACTGTAACTGATTTAACATCGGTGATCACTACGTGAGGTCTCGTGGGGTTCACCAGCAGGACGCTATTCAACGTCTAGATTTTCGTAACAGTGAGGTCCACCTAGACAAATGTACCCATCCACCGTACGGATAACTACCAACAGTGTCGAATACTCACAGTCTTCGAGACACTGTATAAAAGTCTTGATATCGAACTCAGCACGAAGATGTAATGTCCGGTGACTAGAAACTTCCCGTCCCTACTCATTCCGCAGTGTCTGAAAATATCTACGATTGCTTTCCAACTAGTAAGATTCGGAAAAGCTACCCTCGGGGCAAATTTCGCCGCGTGCTTCAGCCATTATCTCAACTTCTAGTATACGCCCTACTAATCGAATTCGGATTTAATCATGCTGTTATTTCCAGATCCCACCTTTTTCGTACACGTTTATGTACTCGTATACAGACGAAAATTACTAATTTTTTAAAGAAAATTGTCTCGGATTCTGTCGCAGGAACTGAACATCAAACAAAAAATGCGTTCACCTATACTGTGGACCATCTCCTCTCAATAGAGGCACAAGATGTGCTCGTGTACAGAAGAATCCGACGCAACACCCAAGCACCTTTTAAAGTTTGTCTCGGAATGTTTCTTTGAAAGTATAAGAGTACAGCTGTACAGAAATTGAACCATGTTACGTGAAATAGTGTCACCACGAGCAGGAAAACTTCCTATTTGCTGTATGCCCTAGACGAGTTTGTGAACATACTTTTACAGGGTACGAAAGGTAAACTTACGCGCTCATTGCACAGAACATCCACTATTGCTGCATAATCCAACATTGTACGAGTAGTGAAAAATTTTAAGGGTTACAACGAAACCTATGATTCATACGCACAGTTACGGTGGCTGCTGCCAGAGAAGTTGTTATTATTGTTATTCTTATTTGTCGTATAGATATAAATACATTATTCACAGCAATAATTACACAGAAAAGTAAAAAAGGAATATGCAAGAGGTCTGGTCTCAGTTAACCTTAGACAGTGATGTCGACTAAGTCTATCCGTTCCATTGCTGTTGGAGAGGCATTGATGATATCATTCCAGTTTACATTAAAACACTTCTTGGGACGTTTCTCCACAATATAGACGATTGTCTGCTCTGAAACTTCACAGTCTAAGAATCAGGTGTCAGAGAGTCCACGACGACATGTGTTTTTGTGTCTCCTTCCCCACATCCACAGTCTTGAGTGGTTGGATCTCACTGCCCAGAATGGTTTCCTTGACTTGATGCGCGTGCTGGGTGTGCTGCGCGTAGCTTTCTGGGAAAACTGTGAGTTATTTATCTTTTTCCATGTGACAGTGACAGAGTCTCAAATGTGGCGGAGCGATGTTACCGAGAGTAGACAGCCAAGGCAGAGGATCTGATCTCAAGGTGTCTGTTGTTATCCTCATGCTATAGTGCGAATGAACATCCGCCTTATTGACATACACTCTCTGGTATCACACTGGTGCGCAATATTCAGCAACAGAAAGGTCGTTCGCTGTACGGAGAAGGTCAGTTTGAGCCCCTCCAAGGAGTTCCGGCTAGTTTCTGGATAAGGTTGGTCCTGGTTTTTAACTTCGCTGCAAGTTACATGAACCCTGACTGACAGTTAACGATCCACTGTGATTCCGAGATACTTATGGTTTTATCTTAACTGTGACTTTTAGCGGCTGGTTTGCTAAGACAGCAAAAGACAAGTCATCTGAGTACTACATGCAAAGTCTACTTTATCGAGTCTTCAGTGTGCATGCGTATCCAGTGTTTCGCATGAGAGATTAAGTACCTGTCATCTCACCATAATCTAAATATAGGTTGTACTTACCTTACTTTCTTCTCTTCCGCTACTGTCAGCCTCCGGAGAAAGGAACACTGTATTGTGTGTTCACTTCAGTCCCCAGTTGTATTTAAATCCCGTTTTACACAGAAGCGAACACAAGCGAACATGCAACAACGAACTATTCCCTCAGACACAAAAGATATGCGCGCGTGAACAAACGGCTGTCCTTCATGTGTTGCTGGCGCTCACAGTTGTTCGCTCCCGTTCCACTGGTTGTCGGTTTCCAGCGGACCATCAAAGGAAGTTCACGTCCTCTCCGCCTCGGCGTCAGCAGTACAGAAAACTTTCTTTTGCTATGTTGTCTGCTTCAGTTGTTATTGGCATGAGTTTCGTGAATGATAGAATTGTCCGGCTAGAATGTAATGCTGCTGATGGAGGGGGGGGGGGGGGGGGGCAAATAAAAGTGGCTGGTCGAGTGGATGCGACTGGGACTGAATGTATGCATAGAACCACACCCTACGACGCGCACTCCACGTGTACGCCCGCCAAGTGATCCACGCCGGTTCAGAGCGTAGTGCGGGCTATGTCAGAGAGAGTGGAGCAGTGCAAAGGGGACGATGTTACGGTGGAACAATGGGTGTTCGTTTTGGAAAGTTACGTGACAACAAAGTCGTGTAAACGGTGTGGTCAGTAGGGTACTGAGCAGTTCATGTCAAGGTGACAGCAACAGAATGCCATGCAATGCTTTGTCCGAAAATGGCGTCAGACAGAACTATAGCAATTCCAGTAGTCCAGCTTCGATCCGCCTTCAGAAGCCTGCTGACCAGGGCCCAAAAGTGCAGGAGATGAATGGTGATCTTTTTCAACATCTGTCATAGTCAGTTCCTTCACTCTGGTGTGTTTCTTTGTATCCTGATACTCTGACCTCCGGGCCACTTTTATTTGCCCCACCGTGTGTATATCAAGCGTTCTTCCCCACCGAGGGAAAACAAATATGATAGATTCAAGATTGTCGGCGGAGTCAGGGGCCCTATTGGGGACTTTACAAAGACGATAAATGCAATAGACGCTTACATCAGGCGAGAACGGAGTAAGTTAGCACAAGCCTCGTAATTACTTTTTTGAAAGGAAAGTAAACAGCTGCGAGTATGTATACACAGGGTGACAGTTACGGAACTGTATTAAGAAAAGTGAAACATGGACGATAACCAGTTTGGACAAGAAGAGAATATAAGCTTTCGAAATGTGGTGCTACAGAAGAATGCTGAAGATAAGGTGGGTAGATCACGTAACTAATGAGGAGGTATTGAATAGGATTGGGGAGAAGAGAAGTTTGTGGCACAACTTGACTAGAAGAAGGGATCGGTTGGTAGGACATGTTTTGAGGCATCAAGGGATCACAAATTTAGCATTGGAGGGCAGCGTGGAGGGTAAAAATCGTAGAGGGAGACCAAGAGATCAAACACTAAGCAGATTCAGAAGGATGTAGGTTGCAGTAGGTACTGGGAGATGAAGAAGCTTGCACAGGATAGAGTAGCATGGAGAGCTGCATCAAACCAGTCTCAGGACTGAAGACCACAGCAACAACAACAACATTAAGAAAATGTAAACTAGTTATAAACTACGGCGTGCACACACTTATTCACCCTGTTAAAGTCATCACAGATATTCGGATTTAGGTTATGGCTGGCTCTGAGCACTATGGGACTCAACATCTTAGGTCATAAGTCCCCTAGAACTTAGAACTACTTAAACCTAACTAACCTAAGGACATCACACACACCCATGCCCGAGGCAGGATTCGAACCTGCGACCGTAGCAGTCCCGCGGTTCCGGACTGCAGCGCCAGAACCGCTAGACCACCGCGACCGGCATTTAGGTTATGACATGTTCGATATGCCTGCCCTCATTGACAATGATGTGGAGCAACCGAATAGCGAAATTCTGTATGACCCGCTGAAGTGTCGGAATATCGATGCTATCGATGACCACCTGCATGACTCTTTCCAGCTCAGCAATGGTTTTGGGGTTTTGCTGTATATCCTGTCTTTAATATAGTCCCACCAGAAGGAGTCGCATGTGTTCAGACCCAGAGAATATGGCGGCCGATCGAGGCCCGTGCCAGTGGACTCTGGATACCTCAGAGGCAGAATGTGGTTCCCAAAGTGCTCCTCCACGAAATGAAAGATGCTCCTTCTTTCACGGGATCGAGCTCCGTCTTGCATGAACCATATCTTGTCGAAATCAGAGTCACTTTGGATATTGGTGATGAAACCGTCTTCCAAAAGCATCGTGTACCGTTTGTTAGTCACCGTGCTATCAAGGAATATCGCACCGATTATTCCGTTACTGGGCATTGCACCCCACACAGTGATCCCTTGAGGGTGAAGAGACTTCTCGATAGCGAAATGCGGATTCTCAGTCCCCCAAATGCGCCCTGTTTGCTTATTAACGAACCCATCCACAGGAAAGTGGGCTTCGTTGCCAATCCAAACCACGCATGCGCAGACTAATTCCCATCATGCCCCGCGGCAAACGCTGCTATTTGAACGTCCTACGCAAACCGTACAGAAGTTATGACGATTTTATTTCATGTAGAAGAATAACTATCATCCAGTATTGAGCTGATTAAAATTTAAAGTATACCGAAGATCTGATCATTCTCGTTGCTTATTTTCATGGTATCTGTGTCTACATAGCATACATGTCACTGTTATGTTGCTGATTTTTATGGCGAATACAACTTGTTTACCCAGGATCATGCTATCAGTGCTTCAAGTAGTCTCTTTGACAGATGGCATGTAAATTTCATATTTCAATAATCTTTTTTTTACACTGCCTCGCTTATGCATACGTTAATAAAATCCTTGAAGTGATTCACTTATGTCACTGCAGACATCAGAAACTGTCTGATATAATGCAGCTATTGAAATGCGAAACCATGTCTCCGGTTGCCACTAAGCAGTGTATAAATGCTTGCCTTTCCTCAGATTTTATTGGTCGTCGGAAAATAGTGTCCTGTTTTTAAATTTCTTCCCCGATCGTAAAGAGAAACTCGCGAAAAGCGTCAACTGACGTCAGTGCCTTCGAACGTGGACCAGCTGTTGGATGCCGTCTGAGTAACAAATACATCAGGAACATTTGAGGCCTTCCGAAGCTGCCCAAATAGGTTGGTGTGTGATGTGGAAACGCGCAGGAATAACCATAGGTGCACAAAGACCGGGCTGACGCCACGTCATGACGGACAGGAACTGTAGAACTTTGCTGAGGATGGTTGTAAAAAGTCACATATAATCAGTGGAGGGAATAAATGCTGCCAGCTTGCACAATGACTGTACGTACGAAGTTAAAAACAGTGGGGTACAACGGTTGAGCGGCTTCTCATGAGCCACAATACCTGCAGTCAGTGTTGAGTGACGTTTCAGCGGGTGTAAAAAGCGAGGCAACTGATTACTGGATGTCTGGAAACGAGTGATTTGAGGTGATGAACCATGCTACACGCTGTGGAAATTCGATGGAAGGTTCGGGTCTGGCGAATGCCTAAAGTACTTACCTGCCACTATGTGTGGTGCCAACAGTGAAGTACATAGTATCTTGAATACACACATCAAGTACGGAGTAGGTAGTCCCATGGTATGGCAACGCTTTTCTGGTTCTGATGTGATCACCTTATTGCATTTACGAAAATGGTAAATACGGAAGGATTTGAACATATTTTACAGAGTTGTTTATTGCGTCCATTTGAGAAACAGTTCGTAGGCGATGACTGTCATAAAGCAGGATTTGTAAGGCAATGATTAGCACACAAGAACATTTCTGAAATGGACTGGCCTGAACCCCAGTGGAACACTTACAGGATGAGCTAGAACGCCGACATCACTCCAGAGTCCTGTGTCAAACACGACTACCTTCTCTGGTTTCGCTTCTTGAGGAAGAATAAATCTTCTATAAGACTTTCATTTTCATTTACTTATGCCTTCAATGTTGATTTGATGTACCTTGATGACAGGTCCAAGGTTTATAGCTTGAGGGTCCTGAGAAGGACCATGTCTTGTGACAAATTAATTTTAACCAGGATATCTTTGAGATTATCTGGCTGCTGCTCCTTCTTGAATTTAGATCTTTTCCTTGAAGTGACTGCTCTTTAGCACCACTCAGGGAACACATGTGACTTACACTATGTCATTGTTAACTACTCCCACATATTGGCTGCCTACACTGTGTGATCAAAAGTATCCAGACAGCTGGCTGAAAATGACATAAAAGTTCGTGGCGCCCTCCATTGGTAATGCTGGAACTCAATAAGGTGTTGGTCCACCCTTAACCTTGATGACACCTTCCACTCTCGCAGGCATACGTTCAATCAGATGCTGGAAGGTTTCTTGGGGAATGGCAGCCCATTCTTCACGGAGTGCTGCACTGAGGAGAGGTATCGATATCGGTCGGTAAGGCCTGGCACGAAGTCGGCGTTCCAAAACATCCCAAATGTGTCCTATAGGATTCAGGTCAGGACTCTGTGCAGGTCATTCCATTACAGTGATGTTATTGTCGTGTAACCACTCCGCCACAGGCCGTGCATTATGGACAGGTGCTCTATCGTGTCAAAAGATGCAGCTCTTCAAAAATGGGAAGCAGGAAGGTGCTTAAAGCGTCAATGCAGGTCTGTCATGCCAGAGTGCCACGCAAAACTACAGGGGATGCAAGCCCCCTCCATGAAAAACACGACCACACCATAACACCACTGCCTCTGAACTTTACTGTTGGCACTGCACACGCTGGCAGACGACGTTCACCGAGTATCCGCCATACCCACACCCTGCAATCGGATCACCACACAACGTTTTTCCACTGTTCAGTCGTCCAATGTTAACGCTCCTTATGCCAAGCGAGGTGTCGCTTGGCATTTACCGGCGTGATGTGTGACTTATGAGCAGCCGCTCGGCCATGAAATCCAAGTTTTCTCACCTTCCATCTAACCGTCACAGTACTTGCAGTGGATCCTGATGCAATTTGGAATTCCTGTGTAATGGTCTGGTTGGATGTCTGTCTATTACACGTTACGACCCTCTTCAACTGTTGGCGGTCTCTGTCAGTCAACAGACGAGGTCGGCCTGTACGCTTTTGTGCTGTACGTGTCCCTTCACGTTTCCACTTCACTATCACATCGAAAACAGAGGACCTAGGGATGTTCAGGAATGTGGAAATCTAGCGTACAGATGCATGACACAAGTGACACCCAATCATCAGATCACGGAAATCCGTGAGTTCCGCCGAGTGCCCCATTCTTCTCTCTCACGGTAATGACTACTGAGGTCGCTGATATGAAGTGCCGGGCAGTAGGTGGCAGCACCACGCACCTAATATGAAAAACGTATGTTTTGGGGGTGTCCGGATACTTCTGATCACGTACTGTATCTTGAGCCACATTCCACCTCCTGAAATCGGGCGGAAGAGTGCGCTACTGCGTGAATACCAGAAGACTGCTAATAACACGGACCGTCCAAAAGTCGACGACATATTTCCTGAGGAGCGAAAGAGACTAAGATCAAGACATTCCATTCTCATCACAGCCAGGACTCTCATGGAAATTGAATTTATTACCTTCGATGAATGGAAACGCTCCTGGCAACAAAACTGTTCCATACGTGCCTGAAGCTGCCTTGTATCCAGAAGAAACCCCCTGGATTCGACCAGCCTTGGGCAATTTGGATTACCTTGAACCGCATCTGAACGGGCCATGGACGATGTGCAGACACTCTCTACAAGTGGAGCAAGTCGTGTGACTACAGCGCGGAACCACAGACAGTTGCTCATGTTATATCGACATGTCCCGCTCGTGCTTACTAGGGTCGTATCGAAGATTTCCTGACAGCGACGGGTGCTGTAATAAAATACATAAAAAATCTTGATATCCATTTGCAACTTTTGTCATTTGTGTTATTTTATGCTGGATAGCTATACTTAAATGTTGACGTGTACCAGCTTTGTAATCTTTGTATATATACAGGGTGATTCAAAAAGAATACCACAACTTTAAAAATGTGTATTTAATGAAAGAAACATAATATAACCTTCTGTTATACATCATTACAAAGAGTATTTAAAAAGGTTTTTTTTCACTCAAAAACAAGTTCAGAGATGTTCAATATGGCCCCCTCCAGACAATCGAGCAATATCAACCCGATACTCCAACTCGTTCCACACTCTCTGTAGCATATCAGGCGTAACAGTTTGGCTAGCTGCTGTTATTTCTCGTTTCAAATCATCAATGGTGGCTGGGAGAGGTGGCCGAAACACCATATCCTTAACATACCCCCATAAGAAAAAATCGCAGGGGGTAAGATCAGGGCTTCTTGGAGGCCAGTGATGAAGTGCTCTGTCACGGGCTGCCTGGCGACCGATCCATCGCCTCGGGTAGTTGACGTTCAGGTAGTTACGGACAGATAAGTGCCAATGTGGTGGCGCTCCATCCTGCTGAAATATGAATTGTTGTGCTTCTTGTTCGAGCTGAGGGAACAGCCAATTCTCTAACATCTCCAGATACTGTAGTCCAGTTACAGTAGCACCTTCGAAGAAAAAGGGACCAAAAACTTTATTGGCTGAAATGGCACAGAAAACGTTCACCTTAGGCGAGTCACGTTCATACTGAGTTGTTTCCCGTGGATTCTCAGTGCCCCATATACAGACATTGTGACGGTTGACTTTCCCGTTAGTGTGGAAAGTTGCTTCATCACTAAACACAATCTTTGAAACGAAAGATTCATCTGTTTCCATTTGAGCAAGGATAAAATCACAGAAATCGATTCTTTTAATCTTATCAGCTGCAGACAGTGCTTGAACCAATTTCAGACGATAAGGTTTCATAACTAACCTTTTTCGTAGGACTCTCCATACAGTTGATTGTGGAATTTGCAGCTCTCTGCTAGCTTTCTGTTGAGCGGTCGCCATCTTAGCATCAACTGACGCTGACGCCTAGTCAACAGCGCCTCAAGCGAATAAATGTACAACTAAATGAAACTTTATAGCTCCCTTAATTCGCCGACAGATAGTGCTTAGCTCTGCCTTTTGTCGTTGCAGAGTTTTAAATTCCTAAAGTTGTGGTATTCTTTTTGAATCACCCTGTATTTCGTTACGATAAATAAATAAACTGAGGAAGAATGAACTGCAGTTCCTCCACAGACATTCAGATTGCTTATTCAAAGCGTCCTAAGCAGAGTTGAAGCGGTCATAAGAGTGAGGGGTGGACACATTCTTCATTACTCTCCTCTCACTGGTGTCGGGGTATCTTTGATCAGATAGTGTATACAATGTGAAGACGTAATCACTTATTTTATATGGGAGAAGTTTGGAACAACGTAATTAGACAAGAAAAATTTATAGAATGAACTGAATTCTTGCGCTGACTGTACTGCGCTTAAGAAAATGCTAAATGAGTAAGAATATAAACACGTTTTGCAGCATTGTGTATTGAGTAAAGTAGAGTAGTAGTGCAGAGGTGATGGTTTTCGCTTTACAATTCACCGAATCATGAAGCAGCACTTGCGTGGAAATGCTTTATGAACAAGAACATTCCTGAAATGAACTGACACACCGAGAGTTCCGACCTAGCCCTATGGTGATCCACTCATGAGGCAAAAGCATACAGCATTACTACCTCATCTGCTTCGGCTGTTGAGGAACAGTGGGGTGCCATACCTCCACTCTCATTCAGCGCAAGTCATTAAGGGGCTCCGGAACGCCCTATACTTGCAATGTTAAAATAACGCTTATAAATTACATCTTTCCTCACAAAGTATTTGAGGTAGGAAGTTGAACTTTTTACAGATTATTTATTGGAATATGGGCTACAACTTAACACAGGGATTTTACAAAATTTTAGTTCAGTTATTAAAGATGATTTTTTTTCAATTGTAATGAAAATTCACAAATTTTTTTTGCAATTTTTTATTTATATATTCAAAAATATACAGTTTTTTGGAAAAAGGCTGTGTTAAATTATGGAGAAGGTACTGTGTAACATTTACTGAAAGTTTGAAACAAATGTGTTTGGAAGATCCTTAGAAAACACGTAATTAATATGAGAAAATAAAAGTTTTGGGAATCGAGCGACAAAGATTGGATTAACTTTTTAGTGCATTCCAGGTCCATTGGATGGATTATCTTCATCCTCTGCAAACTCCTCCTCCAGCTTCCTCTTGTTCTTCCTCCTGTTTACTCTTGCTTGTATTTCTAGACTCTTTACAGCCCTGTCTGCAGCCCGAAGGCGTTCCCTGTCTAAAGCAAGCATCGCTCGTACCATGTTAGAACCTATCTTCATTCTCATATTTTCTTCAGTTGCAGATACTGCAACACTATTCCAAAAGGTGGTCATGTATGAACACTTATCACATTTCAGTTGTATTTCACTAAGAAGTCCTACATGCTTTATTATGGAGAGTTCCAGACCAACTTCACTACAATGAATACATCTTACACAGTTTGAAAAAATTCCTTTGAGAACCGACATATCAAATATTTCATTGACATCCGATTCGCCCATAAAACATTCATAGTTTTCACTCATTGAACCAAGCTTCTTCTGTGAAGTATTTTCTTTCCCACTTTGACTGCTATGGGCAGCTGTACTTGAGAGGTTAGGTTCACTCACTTGGTTATCGTCTTTATTGTTTACAGTAATAACACATACCTTTGGCTTTCCAACATTTCTCCTTTTCTTAAAAGCCTTCAGAGGATTTCTAATAACTTTACTTTTACTCATTATTATACTTCAACAAAACAGAGACTCAAGAAACAGAATTAATTACGAATATTTTCGAGATAACGACAGAGTAAATAAACATGAAACAATCGACAATCACACCAGCGATATATATTGAACCATCACAGGTTAGCCACAACACATACTTTATCTCACATCACTAAAATGTACCTGATGAACACGGACGTTAATAATAACACCATTTGACAGCAGTTTAACAGCGCCACAGTGGGTCACGCCCATGTAGAACACATTTCAAAAAAAATTTAAAAATAGTTGTAGTCTTCGGAATTGAATAAATTATATATCTATTAAAAGGTAATAGTCTGCAGATTCAGAAAACGCAAAAAAGTAAAAATTGAACTTTTCATGATTTTGAGCCTTTCCGGAGCCCCTTAACAGCGTCCCCAGCAGGGTTCAAGTCGTCACTAAGGCAGAAAGGTGGATACACGCCGCATTCATATCCGCTACTACTTGTCAGGATACTTTTGATCAGATATTGTACAAGGTATTCCAAAAAGATTGTACATATTTCGAACTCTTATATTTGCTATACAGGCCAACGGCCTTGCCGCAGTGATAAGACCGGTTCCCATCAGATCATCGGAGTTACGCGCTGTTGGTCTTGGTTAGCACTTGGATGGGTCACTGCCGGGTCTGCAGAGTGCTGTTGGCTACAGGGGTGGACTCAGCCCTTGTGGGGCCAACTGAGGAGCTACTTGTTCAGGAGTAGCGGCTCCGGTCTGTATCTGCATCCGGCGAGGCCTAACGACTGAGGATGACACGGCGGCCCATCGGTACCGTTGGGCATTCGTGGCCTGTTCGGACAGAAAGAAATACAAATATGAAACTTATTTACGAATCTACTATGTTTAGACTGGATATGTTCAATAAGTCCACCACTGGCGACACAAACAATATCAAACCTTTCTCGAATACCTCCCACACTCGGCTAGCAAGTCCATTGTCGATGATGTTATGGCATTACGGATACGCTTCTTGAAATCTTGTAGGTTCTGTGGTAGTGTTGGTTCATAAACGTTGGTCTTGATGCACCCCCACAGGAAGAAGTCACAAGGCGTCAAATACGGTGGCTGTGAAGGCCAGCTGAGAATTGCGAAGTCGACATCTGCTTGACGACCAGTCCCACAGCACGGCAGAGTTTCATTCAGATATTCACTCACTTGGTGACTCCATTGCGCCGTCTTGATGAAAAATGAAGCTGCCTGCTTCAACCTCGGAAAGAATCAGTTTTGTAACACAGCAAGTAACTGCTGACCATTAACCATGTTTCTATCAAACGAGAATGGGTCGTAAATGAATGAGTAGGAAAATTCAAAAATTTTCCTAAATTTGTGGTAAGTTTCTATGGGACCAAACTGCTGAGGTCATCGGTCCATAGGCTTACACACTGTTTAATCTAACTTAAACTAACTTACGCTCACGACAAACCACAGGGGTAACAATCTGTTTAAACTCACGTTTTCTTATACAAAATCTTGTAGTTATTCTTACATTTTATTCTGATGTTCACTTTACGGGAAGACGGAGAACTCGAACGTCCGACAGCGGGAGCCGCCCGAACCGTGCAAGGCGCCTACGACCATGTTGCTACACCATGCTGCGGATGAGTAGGATTTCCCACAAAACATATTCATTTTTGGTGAATCTCGTACACGTTCAGTGTGTGCATGTTGGTTCTGTACGGCCCAAATTCGAATATTGTGTTTTTCTACTTTCTCACTAAGTTGGGAAGTCGCTTCATCATTGAACAGGATGCGTTGCGCGAAAGTTCCATCATTGTCAATAAGAGAAATGCCCCACGTCTGCGTTTGTCGTCATGATGTACAGCCTATAAGGGTTAACTTGTTTGGCATCATAACCAACCGACGTCTCAAAACACGCCAAATTGTTGTTGTATGCAGTTGTAACTTCCGACTGACAGGACGAATTGAGTTTGTAGGACTGCATTAGAAAGTGGTTTTTAATTCGCGCGACATCTTCGTCTGAAACATGATGGCTGCCAACTGTCGATACCAACTGCGAACGTTCCATCCGTTCCGAGAACCAGTTTCGTACGGCAACCTGAAACGTCTTTGCACTGTAATCACGGGAATTATACTTCAAATGGTTCAAATGGCTCTGAGCACTATGGGACTCAACTGCTGTGGTCATAAGTCCCCTAGAACTTAGAACTACTGAAACCTAACTAACCTAAGGACAGCACACAACACCCAGCCATCACGAGGCAGAGAAAATCCCTGACCCCGCCGGGAATCGAACCCGGGAACCCGGGCAATTATACTTCGTAAACTCGAGAACACAAAATTATTTCTGCTGCTGAGTAGCCATTTTGCAACGTGTGACGGTAGCCAAGGAGTCTAGAGAGCCTGTATACAGAGAGAGTGAAGTTGCCCGTGACTGGTTGATTAGCTTTGGCAGAAAAATGGCGCCAAACGTCTCTCGCGCTTCCTATGTTCGCCGTGATTTTGAGTTGAATTGAAGTTCAGAGGACTTTTGGCAACGATTAAAAGGTATTTGAATTATTGAGAGACTTGTTATGCGTTGTGCATGCATGTTCGATTTAGTTGTACATCGTTTTTAGTACGTAATTAGCTTTGCGATCTTAAATACGAGTTGAAATAATGAAGCGTTTTGTGATGAAGTCGGTAGGCCTACATGTTTGAAGTAAACACGTTATTAATTGTACAGTATTGTTTTTGAGATCTGTAATTCGTTCTGCAGACGTTCGTAAACGATGCGAGGTTGTGGTGCATTTTGTTGTTCCAATAGAGGCGAAGGTGGATTTCGCATGTTAGCATTTCCACGCAATGAAGAAAGACGAAAGCAGTGGGCAGTCGCAGTCAACAGGGTTGGCATAAATCAAACACGAGCTTTGTGGAAACCAACCAAGTACTCTTATCTATACGAAGTAAGTCGTTTTTGCTTTTTACTACATATAAAACAACATGCAGTATACATAGTCAGCCGGCCGTGGTGGCCGAGCGGTTCTAGGCGCTCAGTCCGGAACCGCGTGACTGCTACGGTCGCAGGTTCGAATCCTGCCAAGGGCATGGATGTGTGTGATGTCCTTAGGTTACTTAGGTTTAAGTAGTTCTAAGTTCTAGGGGACTGATGACCACAGATATTGAGTCCCATAGTGCTCAGAGCCATTTGAAGCCATACATAGTCAAATTTGAAAACAGACCTGTAAATTGGCTGTGTGAAAATTATTATAACTCATTATTCTTATAAACAAAGCCATTTAACGAATGATTTCGCCATATTGTGCTTTTGACTCGGTGAGTGTGTGCTCCACTACTCCACTACTGGCCATTCAAAAGTCCCGCCCGCAGATTGGCAGAAAAATGGCCGCCGTATCGCCCCGTTGGCCACTCACTCCCTATACAGGCTCTCTAAAGGACTCAGAACACAACTGACATCTGGCGGCAATAAATATAAACTAGACAATTTATTCGTTCCTCCAATAACCGAGCCGTAGCGCGGCGATCGATAGTTTTGACAACATAATACTGTTAAGCACTCTCTATAGCAGTCTGTATATTTTCTAGGTGCAGATTAACTTCAATAACACATTACCTGTTACGTTTATTCAAAAAAATGGTTAATAAGTGAGTCATATTTTCTGTGTCCCGATTCTTAAAGAACCAATTTAAAGCTTCAGAAAAACTGTGAGGCAGGTCAGGGTACTTGCGAGTCAGAGAACACGCCCGGCACGGCACGGTCTGCGATATTCAAAGCAATGAGCCCGGGGAGCGCGCGTATCCATTATGAAACAAACGCGGCCACATCCCTCGTGTCGCCAGGGCGGCCGTGCTCCGCGTCCTCTTTGACAATAAATACTGCGTCCTAGCTATTCATGTATTCATGATCATTCCAGGAGGAACAAATATACGCCGGGGTCAGTTCGTGTGTTACGGAAATGGCCGACCCTTGCGTCGTTCAGCTTACGTGCGCTGCATAATGGACACCATATTTGTAAGTGCGCCGTGCGCGTCCACAGGCTGCGAAAAGTGCGCTCGCTGGCTGCATTCATTGAACTCGGTACGGTAGCCGCTGGCGTGTGCATGAGAGCGTGCCACGGCAGCCGGCGCTGCACGGGGAGCCGTCGTGCTGATTGTGGCTGTGCAAGGGCCTTCAATGGGGACAAGACTCCCTTATATTACACAAGTCGCAGCCTCTGACGGCCCACTCATGTATGACAGCGCGCGGTTTCCTTAACCAAGCTGACTCGTAACATCAAGAATGCAGTTTTCCACAGCCAGTATTTGCGTTACTGTTGAGTTTCCTTTTATGGACATAGATCGTGATGCAGGGCATAATTCATCTACATCTACATCTACATACATATTCCGCAATCCACCATATGGTGCGTGGCGGAGGGTACCTCGTACCACAACTAGCATGTTCTCTGCCCGTTCCACTCCCAAACAGAACGACGGAAAAATGACTGCCTGTATGCCTCTGTACGAGCCCTAATCTCTCTTATCTTTGTGGTCTTTCCGCGAAATATAAGTTGGCGGCAGTAAAATTGTACTGCAGTCAGCCTCAAATGCTGGTTCTCTAAATTTCCTCAGTAGCGATTCACGAAAAGAACGCCTCCTTTCCTCCAGAGACTCCCACCCGAGTTCCTGAAGCATTTCCGTAACACTCGCGTGATGATCAAACCTACCAGTAACAAATCTAGCAGCCCGCCTCTGAATCGCTTCTATGTCCTCCCTCTATCCGACCTGATAGGGATCCCAAACGCTCGAGCAGTACTCAAGATGCTTTACATCCTTTACAGATGAACCACATCTTCCCAAAATTCTACCAATGAACCGAAGGCGACTATCCGCCTTCCCCACAACTGCCATTACATACTTGTCCCACTTCATATCGCTCTGCAGTGTTACGTCCAAATATTTAATGGACGTGACTGTGTCAAGCGCTACACTACTAATTGAGTATTCAAACATTACAGGATTCTTTTTCCTATTCATCTTCATTAATTTACATTTATCTATATTTAGAGTTAGCTGCCATTCTTTACACCAATCACAAATCCTGTCCAAGTCATCTTGTATACTCCGACAGTCACTCAACGACGACACCTTCCCGTACACCACAGCATCATCAGCAAACAGCCGCACATTGCTATCCACCCTATCCAAAAGATCATTTATGTAGATAGAAAACAACAGTGGACCTACCACACTTCCCTGGGGCACTCCAGATGATACCCTCACCTCCGATGAACACTCACCATCGAGGACAATGTACTGGGTTCTATTACTTAAGAAGTCTTCGAGCCACTCACATACTTGGGAACGAATCCCATATGCTCGTACCTTAGTTAGGAGTCTGCAGTGGGGCACCGAGTCAAACGCTTTCCGGAAGTCAAGGAATATGGCATCCGTCTGATACCATTCATCCATGGTTCACAAGATATCGTGTGAAAAGCGGGCGAGTTGCGTTTCGCAGGAGCGATGCTTTCTAAAGCCGTGCTGATGCATGGACAGCAACTTCTCTGTCTCATGAAATTCATTATATTCGAAATGAGAATATGTTCGAGAATCCTGCAACAATCCGATGTTAAGGATATTGGTCTGTAATTTTGAGGATCCGTCCTTCTACCCTTCTTATGTACAGGCGTCACCTGCGCTTTTTTCCAGTCACTCGGGACTTTACGTTGGGCAAGAGATTCGCGATAAATGCAAGCTAAGTAAGGAGCCGATGCAGTAGAGTACTCTCTGTAAAACCGAATTGGAATCCCATCAGGACCTGGCGATTTATATATTTTCAACCCATTCAGCTGCTTCACAACCCCAGGGATGTCTATCACTATGTCCTCCATACGGGAATCTGTACGAGACTCAAACGGTGGTATGTTTGTACGATCCTCCTGCGTGAAAGATTTCTCAAATGCTAAATTTAATATTTCAGCTCTCGTTTTGCTGTCTTCCGTTGCCAGGCCAGACTGATCAGTGAGTGACTGGATGGAAGCCTTCGACCCGCTTACCGATTTTAATTAAGACCAGAATTTCCTTGGGTTTTCAGCAAGATCTTTTGCTAAGGTATGACGGTGGTAGTGGTTGAATGCTTCGCGCATCGCTCTTTTTACAGCAGCACGAATCTCTACTAACTTTTGCCAGTCCTCATTCTCCCGATCTTTCTTGTAGCGCGAGTGCAACTGTCTTTTATTCCTGAGCATTCTCCGAATTGCGCTGTTAAACTACGGTGGGTCTTTTCCGTCCGTAACCCACTTTATCGGCACATACTCCTCCAATGCGTGATTTACAATGTGTTTAAAATTTGACCGTAATTCTTCCACGTCCATCGACTTCATTTACTGAGTGGGATGCTAACGACTGCTTATCTGCTCTTTCTAGTAAGAATACTCTCCTAGCCTTCTTGACCGACTTTTTAACTTTCGTAACCATAGTCGTAATGACAACATCATGATCACTAATCCCTGTCTCAACACTGACACCGTCGATGAGGTCTGGTCTGTTCGTGGCTACCAGATCTGCCTAACGACTTGTCTTGCAACGCTGGAGATATCATCACAGATTTTAATGATTCAGAATGCAGCATCAATCTGAAACAAGTTGCGCAAGCCAAAAATTTTATACATATCCACGTGCCGTTAATTTCACAAATGATATGGCAGTGATCTGTAAACATTGTCTCAAATCAACTTACTGTCAATGGGACAACAAATTTTATGACCAACTGGTGGTATGGCTATAGGGAACGACTATAATGCTGCAAGTGCTATAGCCCGATTCCCATGAAACTTATCTCAGTAGAAGAGGTGCCAAAATGAGCGAAAACGTTCCTCAGCTTATCCGTAGATACTCTACCGTTTCGGAGAAAACGACCGTCAAAGTTTGCTACGTACCTTAGATGCCTTTTTGAGAGCGATAATCTCAGCCGACATCGTGACACAGTGGCTAGAGTCACGGTTTCATACGTTTAGGCCCCGTATTCAAAACCAGATTATTGTGTTTATTGCTTGACGTTTATCTACCGATGTTCGTAGAACGTTACTGCTCGAATGTTTCTTGTCAAGTTAGAGGATAGAAGGGCGTTATATTAATTGTAAAATTACAATTGAGTTTCACAATCAGTGTCATGTTTGGTTTTTTCAGGGGTAACCATCTTTTTAAACTCACATTTTCTTACATTATATCTTATAGTAATTCTTATATTTTATTCTTATGTTCATTTTACAGGAAGATTCGGTGCGTTCTCTTGGATTAAGATTCGATACACATACATTTCTAACACAACAAGCGTCATACAAAGGCTGGTTTGCTACAGTGACATTTCTTCGTATAACTCTCACTCGGGAAGGAAAGATCATTGGTTCAAATGGTTCTGAGCACTATGGGACTTAGCATCTGAGGTCATCAGTCCCCTAGAACTTATAACTACTTAAACCTAACTAACCTAAGGACATCACACACATCCATGCCCGTAGTAATCTCCTACGGACTTGGGTAGATAAATGAAAAACAAAAATAAAATTAATAATCGAGTTTCGAACACGGGCCGCAAAAGTGTGGAGCCGTGACACCAGCCACCGTTTCAGTTGAAATACTGAATCGTTAAAAGGTACTTAAGGTACCTCGAAAACTTTGACTGTCTTTTTTTTTCAGAAACGGTCCAGTGTCTACGGATAAGTCGAGACACGTGTTTGTTTATTTTTACCTCTCTTCCACTGAGCAAAATTTCTGAGAAATCAGGTTATGGAACTTCATGCGTCCTCCTTGTAAGCACTGTTGTAGCGACCTTTTATGTGTAAAAATCCGAAGAAGCAGCCCTTCAGACACCGAAGAAGAAACCCTCATGCTGGTTTAGGCACGCCGATGATACTTTCGTTACGTAGCCACATTCAGAAGAAAAAATTTGTAAATTACCTGAATGATATTAATTCTTATATAAAGTTCACTATGGCAAAAGAGCAAGACAGTCAAATTTCACATTTGCATGTAGAGGTACTTAGACATCCCAACGGAACTTCAGCACATAAAGTCTGCAGAAAACCCACTAATACGGATAGATACCTTCGCAGAAATTCCAGTCATCATCCTAAGCATAAAAAAGGAATGATCAGGACATGGTTGGGCCGAGCTAAAAGAATCTGCAAACCTCAGTAGTTGCAGAACGAGCTCGATCTTTTAAGAAGTGCCTTCAGACGAAACTTCTACTTTGACAACGATATAAATGAAGTAAAACGCTCTAAAAGATGAAAAGTTTCTAACGTAAAAGAACCAACTCAAGGTAAAGTTTCCCGTCCATTTGTAAAAACCGTCAAAGATTGCATAAGCAGAGCACTTAGTAAACACGGTGTTGACGCACGGTTTAAACCAAAAACGAAGGTGCGGGAATATTTTAATACTGCAGAATTTGGAGAATGTTGAGGAAGCAGAGGCCGTTGCACTCTCGCTTCAAAAGAGAACGGGTAAATGACGACAAGCAGAGGTTAGCAGATATTCGTGAAACTGTGACAAGGTCTATACGCGAAGCATTCAACAACTACCACCTTCATTTTTAGCAAAAGATCTCGCAGAGAACCCGAGAAAATTCTCGTCCAATGTAAAATCACCAAACGGGTCTAAGGTTTCCACTCAGTCACTTGTTGACCCAACTGGTGTGGAACTTGAAGGCAGCAAAACGAAAGCCGAAGTTTTAAATTTCGCATTCAAGAAATAGCACTCGCAGGAGAATAGTACAAACATACCATCGTTTGACCACAGAACAGACCTCCGTATGGACGACATAGTAATAACCGTCCCTGGTTTAGGAAACAGCTGAAAGAGTTGGAAACAAATGGGTCACTAGGGCCGAATGGAATCCCACTTCGGATTTTCAAAGACTGCTCTACAGCATTGGCCACTTACCTAGCTTGCATTTCCCGCAAATCTCTCGCCAAGCGCAAAGTCCCAAGCAATTTAAAAAAAGCGCAGGCGACTCGGAATACAAGAAGGGCAAAAGGACGGATCCGCAAAATAAAAAATCAGTATCCCTTACATCGATTTACTGCAGAATCCTTGAACACATTCTCAGTTCCAATATAATAAATTTTCTTGAGACTGAGAGTCTTACGTCCACGAATCAGTGTGGTTTTAGAAAGCATCGTTCATGAGAAACTCAGCTTACACTTACGTCAAATGATATACTGCGAACCATGGATGATGGGAAACAGGCAGACTCCAAATCTCTAGATTTCCGGAAAATATTTGATACGGTGCCCTGTTGCAGACTGTTAACGAGAGTACGAATATGGGGACTAGGTTCACAGACATGTGAGTGGGTCGAAGACTTTTTAAATTATAGAACCCATTATGTTGTCCTCGACGGTGAGTGCCCATCAGAAGCAAAGGTATCGTCAGGGGTGCCCCAGGAAAGTGTGACAGGACCGTTATTATTTTCTATATACATAAACGATTTGGTGGACAGGATTGGTAGCAGTCTGCCGCTCTTTGCTGAAACTGCTGTGGTGTACGGTAAGGTGTCGATGTTGAATGGCTGTAGGAGGATACAAGATGACAGACAAAATTTCTAGTTGGTGTGATGAATGGCAGCTAGCTCTAAACGTGGAAAAATGTAAATTAATGAGGACGAGTAGGGAAAAAACAGTAATGTTGGGATACAGCATTAGTAGTGTGCAGCTTGACACAGTCATGTGGTTTATATATCGGGCTGTAATGGTGCAGAAAGATATGAGATGGTACCAGCATGTGTGGACTGTGGTAGGAAAGGCGAATGGTCAGCTTCGTTTAACGGAGACAATTTTTGGAAATCATTTGTAAAGGAGACAGCATTTAGGACGTCAGTGCGACCTGTTGTTGAATACTATTCGATTATTTGGTATCCATAACAGGTCGGGTTAAAGAAAGACGTTGATGCAATTCAGAGGCAGGCTGCTAGATTTGTTGCCGGTAGGTTCGAACAATATACAAGCGCTTCGGGAACTCAGATGGGACTCCCTGGAGGAACACTACCGAGAAAATTTAGAGAACCGGCATTTGAAGCTGACTGCAGAAGGATTTTACTACCTCCTACATATAGTGCAAGTTCTGAAGGTGGCAGGGGTAAAATACAGGGAGCGAAAGGCTACTTACAATTTGTACAGAAACCAGACGGCAGTTATAAGAGTCGAGGGTCATGAAAGGGGAGCAGTGGTTGGGAAGGGAGTAAGACAGGGATGTTATTCAATCTGTATATTGAGCAAGCAATAAAGGAAACAAAAGAAAAATTCGGAGTAGGTATTAAAACCCATGGAGAAGAAATAAAAACTTCGAGGTTCGCCGATTACATTGTAATTCTGTCAGAGACAGCAAAGGACTTGGAAGGGCAGTTGAACGGAATGGACAGTATCTTGAAAGGAGGGTGTAAGATGAACATCAACAAAAGCAAAATGAGGATAATGGAATGTAGTCGAATTAAGTTGGGTGATACTGAGGGAACTAGATTAGGAAATGAGACACTTAAAGTAGTAAAGGAGTTTTGCTATTTGGGGAGCAAAATAACTGATGATGGTCGAAGTAGAGAGGATATAAAATGTAGACTGGCAATGGCAAGGAAAGCGTTTCTGAAGAAGAGAAATTTGTTAACATCGAGTATAGATTTAAGTGTCAGGAAGTCGTTTCTGAAAGTATTTGTATGGAGTGTAGCCATGTATGGAAGTGAAACGTGGACGATAAATAGCTTAGACAAGAAGACAATAGAAGCCTTCGAAATGTGGTGCTACAGGAGAATGCTGAAGATTAGATGGGTAGATCACATAACTAATGAGGAGGTATTGAATAGAATTGGGGAGAAGAGCAGCTTGTGGCACAGCTTGACTAGAAGAAGGGATCTGTTGGTAGGACATGTTCTGAGACATCGAGGGATCACCAATTTAGTACTGGAGGGCAGCGTGGAGGGTAAAAATCGTAGAGGGAGACCAAGAGATGAACACACTAAGCAGATTCAGAAGGAAGTAGGCTGCAGTAGGTACTGGGAGATGAAGGAGCTTGCACAGGATAGAGTAGCATGGAGAGCTGCATCAAACCAGTCTCAGGACTGAAGACCACAACAACAATAACCACGATAATAAGATACTAGAAATTAGGGTTCATATGGATGCATATAGATAGTCGTTTTACCCTGGCTGTATTTGTGAGTAGAGCAGGAAAGGAAATGACTAGTAGTGGTACATGGTACCCTCCGCCACGCGCCATCAGGTTGTTTGCGGAGTATCGATGTACGTATTTGATGGAGAGCCACGGCCTGCGCTTGCCACGGCAGCAGTATGTGAAATGCCTTGTTCCTGCTGAGAAGTGTATTCAGGAATACAAAAAGACGTATTAACACCAGTCTTAAGGAACACAAGAGCAACTGACGGCGGGGCAACGAATACATCAGTGGCAGCGTATCGTGCACCGAGAACCGGGAACCATCGAATTATTTTCTCTGATAGCACGGTTTTACGAAGGTCTAATGATTATTAGGATAGGTTGTACAGAGAGACCAGAGAAATTCAAAATCACAAAAACATCTTTAACTGGAAAGAAGAAACTGAAATTTCTTAAGTTGTGGGCGTTAGTGCTACAAACAACGCCAACTCTTCTCCATCGCAAACTCCGTAGCACACGACGGGACTATTCCGTGATCGTAGGCAGCGGTGCGATGACCATTGCGTGTATACGTACCAACAGTTCGGCTTGCTGAGCTTATTTGAGACTGCAACTGCTTTCTGAGTCGTTACAGCCTCTGATGATGTCTCCACCACTGCAAGACGAAACGTTAGACAGAGGATTATGCTATGGACCACGTTCATGTCCATAACACAGAGACCATCAATGGCATGTAGCAGTTTGTTGTGATTCATGCCAATCACCTTCTTCCTCCACCTCCTGTCTTATTATTTTCTTGATACTGTGGTTAACCACATTTCGAACCCCAGTATGAATAATAGTGCCTAGGGGTTTCGATTAGCATTCGGGAGAACGGCGATTCAAATCCTTGGTCAGATCATCCACGTTCAAGTTTCCTATACCTTTTCAGGTAAATTCTCCATTGGTTTTTCCCCATCCCGAGCTGATGTTCTCTTTCGTACACGGGAGGTCTGAGCCTAATCTTCCCCGCCCCCCACTTTCGGCTTCTTTTGAAATGTTACACAGTCTCCATTACTCCATTACTTTGCCACTCCGTACTTCGTAGCTGACTTCATATGCGTACGTTCAACACATGATTCACATTACGATACTAATAGTGCTTTTCACCATAACTCTAACAATACGAATAGAATGTGCACCAGTTGATAAATCTCATAACTTATATGGCTGTACTGAACTTTTCCGACTGCGATAATGTAAATTTAATTTAGATGCGAAAATTTAAACCGTTAATAATATTAAACCAAACCAAAACTGCATGAATTTACATAACACAAGAACTTAATCTGACGCAACACTATTGATTTGAAATTGGCCCTGGTAATAAAACGAAACTTGATCATGTAAATAATCTATACAAAACTGTAACCAGTCACTTTTTTGAATAATTAAGTTTTATTCCATGAACCGGTTTTCGAACCTTTTCAGTTTCATCTTCAGATGGTTTCAGGAAGTTACATCATTGTTGCTAACGTAAGTGACTGGCTGCAGTTTTGTTTAACTTATTTACATTCAATATACAGTCACGGTTCTAAAATATCCGTAATGGATCAGCATAATTTAAAACTTGATCAATTTGAAAGTGAGGTCCCTGCGTTTAATGAATGCTATCCCTGAAATAATAGAATTGAATTTCTTACGTTTATCTGCGCAATGGTAACGCTCTTCGCCCTGCTCTCTGTTAGTACTTTAAATTATATAGTTTGCAAACAGCTATTGTGCAGGGCTGCTGCTTAGCATACATTTCAATTAAATCGAATATGTTAGAGAGAATAACTTCTTGAGAAAAATAGTTAGTCAAAAGTGACATGGATCAGGGAACTGGTACTGACTTGGGGTAAGTAACTTTAAAACTTGAATTTGGCTCTTTGAAAATTAATAATGCTCACAGTTAACACACTCAGTAAACGTATTATACATTAACAATTACCTTTACATAATCATTCGATGTGAATGTTATACATTGTCTCAATCCACTTATGATTACGCGCATTGCATTAGTAACAAAACAACTATCTTTACCTTAATTATTTCCAACTTCTGTTGAGATTCCGTTTACAGTTAGCAAACATCATAGTATCTTCCAAATAAAAAATCATTACTACCCGTAACCAGTAAGTATATATCCAGCATACATCAGGTACATCACGTCTTTACACTTGAGAGTCCTCCATGCATCTCTCGATCTAAAATTACTCTAACACATTACCCATAACACCTTGAATCAGCGATCGCTGTTGAGCAACGACGCTACAACACAATCGATACTACATTTGACCATGTCTGGTTCAATATAATATTTTCTTACAGAACTTGAAATAATTTAACTTTCAAACTGTTCTCAGGCATCATTGCCAAGCACCATTACTTTTCCCGCAATCAGCGGAGCGAAACGTTGTCCACTCGCAAGTTGCATTTTTCCACTCCTCCCGCAGTTAACATTCACTCTCTCCACAAAATACTATGCCTCTACTGTGTGTCTTGTGAAGCGAGTAAGAATAACTGTGAGTGGAACTCCTCAGTAACATGTATCGTGCCAATGTGTGCATTTCCACAACAGAGGGACATGCAAATGAGGACGGATACGCCGAGAATAATTTTAAATAATAGAAATACTGGAAGAATCCTGGAGAATCCTGGAGATACTAATAGGTATCAGATAGATTATATAATGGTAAGACAGAGATTTAGGAACCAGGTTTTAAATTGTAAGACATTTCCAGGGGCAGATGTGGATTCTGACCACAATCTATTGGTTATGAACTGCAGATTGAAACTGAAGAAACTGCAAAAAGGTGGGAATTTAAGGAGATGGGACCTGGATAAACTGAAAGAACCAGAGGTTGTAGAGAGTTTCAGGGAGAGCGTAAGGGAACAATTGACAGGAATGGGGGAAAGAAATACAGTAGAAGAAGAATGGGTAGCTCTGAGGGATGAAGTAGTGAAGGCAGCAGAGGATCAAGTAGGTAAAAAGACGAGGGCTAATAGAAATCCTTGGGTAACAGAAAAAATATTGAATTTAATTGATGAAAGGAGAAAATATAAAAATGCAGTAAATGAAGCAGGCAAAAGGGAATACAAACGTCTCAAAAATGAGATCGACAGAAAGTGCAAAACGGCTAAGCATGGATGGCTAGAGGACAAATGTAAGGATGTAGAGGCTTGTCTCACTAGGGGTAAGATAGATACTGCCTACAGGAAAATTAAAGAGATCTTTGGAGAGAAGAGAACCACTTGTATGAATATCAAGAGCTCAGATGGCAACCCAGTTCTAAGCAAAGAAGGGAAGGCAGAAAGGTGGAAGGAGTATATAGAGGGTTTATACAAGGGCGATGTACTTGAGGACAGTATTATGGAAATGGAAGAGGATGTAGATGAAGATGAAATAGGAGATAAGATACTGCGTGAAGAGTTTGACAGAGCACTGAAAGACCTGAGTCGAAACAAGGCCCCGGGAGTAGACAACATTCCATTAGAACTACTGATGGCCTTGGGAGAGCCAGTCATGACAAAACTCTACCATCTGGTGAGCAAGATGTATGAGACAGGCGAAATACCCACAGACTTCAAGAAGAATATAATAATTCCAATACCAAAGAAAGCAGGTGTTGACAGGTGTGAAAATTACCGAACTATCAGTTTAATAAGTCACAGCTGCAAAATACTAACGCGAATTCTTTACAGACGAATGGAAAAACTGGTAGAAGCGGACCTCGGGGAAGATCAGTTTGGATTCCGTAGAAATGTTGGAACACGTGAGGCAATACTAACCGTACGACTTATCTTAGAAGAAAGATCAAGAAAAGGCAAACCTACGTTTCTAGCATTTGTAGACTTAGAGAAAGCTTTTGACAACGTTAACTGGAATACTCTTTTTCAAATTCTGAAGGTGGCAGGGGTAAAATACAGGGAGCGAAAGGCTATTTACAATTTGTACAGAAACCAGATGGCAGTTATAAGAGTCGAGGGGCATGAAAGGGAAGCAGTGGTTGGGAAAGGAGTGAGACAGGGTTGTAGCCTCTCCCCGATGTTATTCAATCTGTATATTGAGCAAGCAGTAAAGGAAACAAAAGCCGGCCGAAGTGGCCGTGCGGTTAAAGGCGCTGCAGTCTGGAACCGCAAGACCGCTACGGTCGCAGGTTCGAATCCTGCCTCGGGCGTGGATGTTTGTGATGTCCTTAGGTTAGTTAGGTTTAACTAGTTCTAAGTTCTAGGGGACTAATGACCTCAGAAGTTGAGTCCCATAGTGCTCAGAGCCATTTGAACCATTTGAACCAAAGGAAACAAAAGAAAAATTCGGAGTAGGTATTAAAATTCATGGAGAAGAAGTAAAAACTTTGAGGTTCGCCGATGACATTGTAATTCTGTCAGAGACAGCAAAGGACTTGGAAGAGCAGTTGAACGGAATGGACAGTGTCTTGAAAGGAGGATATAAGATGAACATCAACAAAAACAAAACGAGGATAATGGAATGTAGTCAAATTAAATCGGGTGATGCTGAGGGGATTAGATTAGGAAATGAGACACTTAAAGTAGTAAAGGAGTTTTGCTATTTAGGGAGTAAAATAACTGATGATGGTCGAAGTAGAGAGGATATAAAATGTAGACTGGCAATGGCAAGGAAAGCGTTTCTGAAGAAGAGAAATTTGTTAACATCGAGTATAGATTTAAGTGTCAGGAAGTCGTTTCTGAAAGTATTTGTATGGAGTGTAGCCATGTATGGAAGTGAAACATGGACGATAACCAGTTTGGACAAGAAGAGAATAGAAGCTTTCGAAATGTGGTGCTACAGAAGAATGCTGAAGATAAGGTGGGTAGATCACGTAACTAATGAGGAGGTATTGAATAGGATTGGGGAGAAGAGAAGTTTGTGGCACAACTTGACTAGAAGAAGGGATCGGTTGGTAGGACATGTTTTGAGGCATCAAGGGATCACAAATTTAGCATTGGAGGGCAGCGTGGAGGGTAAAAATCGTAGAGGGAGACCAAGAGATCAATACACTAAGCAGATTCAGAAGGATGTAGGTTGCAGTAGGTACTGGGAGATGAAGAAGCTTGCACAGGATAGAGTAGCATGGAGAGCTGCATCAAACCAGTCTCAGGACTGAAGACCACAACAACAACAGAAATATGTAGTCGCGGAATATTTTCGCACAACAAAACAATGTTTATCGATGAAATGATTTGTTGACTCGCCAACCAAACTCTTACTAACATCACTTAGTGGCAGGTAACAAGCTGTCAGTATACAATAACGTCGAGTCCTACAGCCGCGCGGGGTCCTACAGGATAAAACAATATAGAAAAAAATACTTTTACGCCTAAATTCGTCGGAATAATTTGTACTTGAAACGTGTTTCGACTTTACAGAACTGATCGAAAGTCTCCAACAATTAAGACACAGATGTGCTGAAACATGTCTAGACGTATAAGACAAACGTGTTGTTTGCGTAATAGGCGGACCCGAATTCCCATAATTTGTTCTGCAAATACAGATGTTGGTGGAGCTTCGAAACATAACGAACGAGGAAGGAGCATTCAGATTTAATTTCCCCTTCGACGAGCGACCGTTAGAGATGGAGCGCAATCTTAAATGAGCCGCGGACCTGGCGTCGACCCATGGTCGCTTCAGTGGAACAATTCTGCCCCTCACCTCAGCCGCATATGGAACAGGCTCCCAGATATGTGACTGGCTCGAAAACTTCTTAAATAATACAACCCAGTATGTTGACTTGACGTCCAGTGTTCGTCGGAGACAGGGGTAACATCAGCAGTGCCCCATGGAAGTGTGATACGACAGCTGTTATTTTTTATATACATAAATGATTTGGAAGATAGGGGCAGCAATCTGGGGTTGTTTGCTGATGATGCTGTGGTGTACGGTAAGGAGTCGATGTTGAGTGACTGTAGGAGAATACAAGATGACCTAGACAAAATTTCTAGTTGGTGTGATGAATGGCAGCTGGCTCTCAATATACTCGTATAAAAATGTAAGTTAATGCGGATTCGTAGGAAAAGCAAACCCATAATGTTCGGATACAGCGTTAGTAGTGTCCTGCTTGACACAGTCACGTCGTTTAAATGTGTGGGGGTAACATTTGCTAAGCGGTATGAAATGGAACGAGCACGTAAGGATTGTGGTAGAGGAGGCGAATGGTCGACTTCGGTTTATTGGAATAATTTTAGGAAAGAGTTATTCATTATAAATGAGACCGCATAAAGAGGCTAGTGCAACCTATTCCAGAGTACTGTTCGAATATTTGGGATCCACACAAGTCGAACTGAAAGAAGACATCAAAGCATAGAGATTAGCTGCTAGATTTGTTACTGATAGGTTCGATCAGCCTGCAGGTGTTACAGATATGCTTCGGGAGCCCAAGTGGCAATATCTGGAGGGAAGAAGACATTCATTTCGAAGAACACTACTGAGAAATTTTAGAGAACCGTCATTTGAAGCTGACTTAAGACCTGTGTTACTGCAGCCAACATACATTTTGAGTGGGGACCACGCACATAAGATACGAGAAATTAGGGCTCATACGGAGGAACATAGACATTAGCTTTTCCTCACTCTACCTGCGAGTGGAACAGGAAAGAAAATAACTATAGTGGCTGGCACGAAAATAGGGCTTCAAGGTCATCTCGCTGTCTTACAGCACTGCCAGTTTTTTTATAGTGATAATTTTAAATGTTCATAAAAATTTTAAAAAACTTGGGCAACTCTATTTTTAGTCTAGAATATGATAGAGTACATTCCAAAATAAAATTCTCACTAGCTGCTAGGGAAAAAGAAAATAAAAACTAACATTACAAGAAATTTTGGAGGAATATAAGTTTTCGCTTCAACCTGTGGTACTAACATAATCACTAATGTAATTCGACTGAAAAAATACATGAAAATCCTCAATATTTACAGATTCATATGCTGCGTCTTTTATTTTGCAAACATAAAAGCATTCTGAGATAAAAAAAACAGTATAAGAGGTGAAACTGTGCCAACTGCGCAGCGAACGATGTATTCGCTGATGACTTTTCGTACTGTAGGACGGCGAAGAAACTTCCCGCTACAAAGTTATTAAGTAAACTACAAAAATATTTTTGGTAACATTTCAGACATAATTATTATATCGTATCGCGTACAGAGGCATATTACTTCCGCGATATTCTGTGGGCAGCACCGCGCGAGTCGTTGTAGGCCGTCGCCAAGAGTTTTGTTCGGATGGCTCGCTTTAATATGACCCAGAATATTCCATACTTCCTGAAAATATTTTACTGGCTGCTAGTAAAATATCACCTTTGGAGATAAGAGAACCACTTGTATGAACATCAAGAGCTCAGATGGAAACCCAGTTCTAAGCAAAGAAGGGAAAGCAGAAAGGTGGAAGGAGTATATAGAGGGTCTATACAAGGGCGATGTACTTGAGGACAATATTATGGAAATGGAAGAGGATGTAGATGAAGATGAAATGGGAGATACGATACTGCGTGAAGAGTTTGACAGAGCACTGAAAGACCTGAGTCGAAACAAGGCCCCGGGAGTAGACAACATTCCATTAGAACTACTGACGGCCTTGGGAGAGCCAGTCCTGACAACACTCTACCATTTGGTGAGCAAGATGTACGAGACAGGCGAAGTACCCTCTGACTTCAAGAAGAATGTAATAATTCCAATCCCAAAGAAAGCAGGTGTCGACAGATGTGAAAATTACCGGACAATCAGTTTAATAAGCCACAGCTGCAAAATACTAACACGAATTCTTTACAGACGAATGGAAAAACTAGTAGAAGCCGGCCTCGGGGAAGATCAGTTTGGATTCCGTAGAAATACTGGAACACGTGAGGCAATACTGACCTTACGACTTACCTTAGAAGAAAGATTAAGGAAAGGCAAACCTACGTTTCTAGCATTTGTAGAATTAGAGAAAGCTTTTGACAATGTTGACTGGAATACTCTCTTTCAAATTCTAAAGGTGGCAGGGGTAAAATACAGGGAGCGAAAGGCTATTTACAATTTGTACAGAAACCAGATGGCAGTTATAAGAGTCGAGGGACATGAAAGGGAAGCAGCGGTTGGGAAGGGAGTAAGACAGGGTTGTAGCCTCTCCCCGATGTTATTCAATCTGTATATTGAGCAAGCAGTAAAGGAAACAAAAGAAAAATTCGGAGTAGGTATTAAAATCCATGGAGAAGAAATAAAAACTTTGAGGTTCGCCGATGACATTGTAATTCTGTCAGAGACAGCAAAGGACTTGGAAGAGCAGTTGAACGGAATGGATGGTGTCTTGAAGGGAGGATATAAGATGAACATCAGCAAAAGCAAAACGAGGATAATGGAATGTAGTCGAATTAAGTTGGTGATACTGAGGGAACTAGATTAGGAAATGAGGCACTTAAAGTAGTAAAGGAGTTTTGCTATTTGGGGAGCAAAATAACTGATGATGGTCGAAGTAGAGAGGATATAAAATGTAGACTGGCAATGGCAAGGAAAGCGTTTCTGAAGCAGAGAAATTTGTTAACATCGAGTATAGATTTAAGTGTAAGGAAGTCATTTCTGAAAGTATTTGTATGGAGTGTAGCCATGTATGGAAGTGAAACATGGACGGTAAATAGTTTGGACAAGAAGAGAATAGAAGCTTTCGAAATGTGGTGCTACAGAAGAATGCTGAAGATTAGATGGGTAGATCACATAACTAATGAGGAGGTACCGAATAGGATTGGGGAGAAGAGGAGTTTGTGGCACAACTTGACCAGAAGAAGGGATCGGTTGGCAGGACATGTTCTGAGGCATCAAGGGATCACCAATTTAGTATTGGAGGGCATCGTGGAGGGCAAAAATCGTAGGGGGAGACCAAGAGATGAATACACTAAGCAGATTCAGAAGGATGTAGGTTGCAGTAGGTACTGGGAGATGAAGAAGCTTGCACAGGATAGAGTA
Organism: Schistocerca nitens; assembly: GCF_023898315.1. NCBI lineage: Eukaryota > Metazoa > Arthropoda > Insecta > Orthoptera > Acrididae > Schistocerca > Schistocerca nitens. The sequence goes on from NC_064621.1 coordinate 563,544,138, forward strand.
GCATAGAGAGCTGCATCAAACCAGTCTCAGGACTGAAGACCACAACAACAACAACAACAGTAAAATATCCTTCGTCATTGCGTCCATCACTCAAAACGCCGATATAAGCTACGCAAAAGTAATTGTAGTTATTTTGAAGCCAATATTTTCACTGAAGTCGAGCAAAATATTTGTTCGAAAGTTTTATCTAAAACTTTCTATTATCGACAGCATGCAATGCGTGCTTGGTACACAAAAGCCTCGTTCTTACTACTGCAATGTCCCTGTCTTGTCTTGCAAATTTCGTCCATCATTACAGTTTCTGAATTAAAAACCAAGTGGGCGGAGAAGACAGTGCATTGAAGTGACTGGCCAGAGTAATCAATTTTATCACGGACATTGCCCTGTATTTCTCTAGTCATCGGATACTATCCTCTGTCATACTAAAGTAATGCAGTTCTATGTTCTAGCTTTTTGTCAAAGACCTGAAATATCATAGATTTCTATGCTCTTCTTGGAGAATCAGAATAGGTGCTGGGGCTGTTCTGATGTTCCTGCATTGTCGATACAGAGGCACCACAGCGTTTTGTCATTTTATGAACTGCATTACCCTTACTACGAAACAGCCAGTAAACCCTTCTATGAAAAAAAAAGGAGTTAAATTTCGTATGTACAAGTAAACCGAATGCAGTAAGAGTACACCCGAATGTAAAGACATTCGATACAGGTTTTTAGGAAAAACTATTGTTAATTAATGCAGAATTGACAATCTTAGTTTAATTGACAGTTACTGTCGAGTAAACTAGTCACCACCACTTGTGAAAAAGTTATGAGACGTCTATTGTAAGGGAAAAACATTCGCAGAATGTCCTCTATAACTGAAATAAATAGACAAACATTTAAATCAAGTCAGATTTTTAGATAGACGGCACTTACCTAAACTGAAGGATATAAAGGCTCCGTGTCTTCAGATTCACTGTCGCTTGTTTCAGGCAGGTGTATCATCACAGATTCCACTATGGCGTCTCTTAAACCCTGGTTCAAGAAATCAGTTTCTTGCAATGCTTCTGCGTGTTTCACACACCTCTCCCAGTCCTGCTGAGTAACATTGTCAAGAGCTTCGTGTGTTAGCTTCTCGACATCAGTAAGTTTGAAAGTAGTATTTCTTTTCGCTATTTCTCGATCTACTTGGGCCTATATCAATTCAGTGAGATTATACTGGCAGTGATATGGTGGTAGACGTATCACTTGGTATCCCATTTTATTTGTCAGTTGATTTAATTCGTAAGTCTTTTTGGCACCTACGATTTCTTCCTCAGACAGGAGTTCTGCCTTCGTTTCATCGACTGAAAATGAAACATTCTTTCTCTTTAAGCACTCCATAATATCTGCCTTGCGCCAATTTGAACGTGACAGCTTTTCTATCCGAATGGAGTGGTAGCTGGCGTTATCCATCACGATAATTGGCCTTCTTTCCAGCGCAGACAACAGTCGAATAAACCAATTCTTAAAAATCAGGTAGGCAAGTACTTTTCCCACCACGAAGAACAAGTTTGGCCCCTGGTATGTAGCCTGTGGTTAATGAAGCAGCGTGGACGATGATTAATCGGCCACCTCTACCAGTAGGCACTTCCAAACCGCCATTTCTTTTGGAGTCGTGCCATATGAACTTATTGGTGTGGTTCTGTGAAACCTAAGTTTCATCCAAGTACACTATATGCTTGGCGTAAGCAAAGGATTGGAGACTGAGGATCAGTGGCCTGTCGACTAATTCCAAGGCTTTCATCCTCAGTTTCCCAGGGTGGAGGGACTATAAACTTCTTCCTTTCCCATCTTCTTTCCTCTTCTTCATTCTAAACTATATTTTTGTATTTCTTTTTCAAAATTTGTAAATTTTTGTTAAACGGTTTGGGAAAGCTGCCATAAAGAAAAGAAAAGAAAGATAAACAGCAAACAAAGATAACCGAGTAAAAGAAAACAAAATAAAAGAGACAAAAACAAAACACAACGGTGCGATCGGATGCGGGAACTGGTGTGAAGGTTCAGCCATATCAGCGCTCATATACCGATCGCAGCGGCTAAGTGGTCAATAAAGACCCACATTAAGCAATTAAGTGGTGGGTCGTAAAATCAGGGCAGCAAGTGAAAAAAAAGTGTCTTCAGAACGCAACAAGTGCATTGCATGCAAAAACTTAGCTCCTGCTGCTGCAATATCTCCGTGTTCCACTAAGAATTTCCGTCCGTCATTACACTTCTTGAATCGGAAACCAAGGGAGCGTAGAAGACGATGAACGGAGGTCTCTGAGTCCGAGTAATTAATTTTTGCATGGAGGTCAGCCTGTATTTTTTTAGCCATTGGATACTCTCCTCTGTCGTAATATCCAAGTACAGTAAATATCTTCCAAGTCGGCTGAATTCCATTCACGTTCGTATCCCTTTCTTGGAGAATCGAAACACTCAATTATTCTGGAGATTCTGCTAATGACATAGATTTGCTAATACGGTCTACATTTGACTTGGAAACACCACACGCTTTTGCAGTAAGTTTATGAATTTGCGCAAAATTTAAGTTATTCCTCGCTTCTTCATTGTCGGCCACATCAGTAAAGAACTTGAGTACATTCGATATGATAATTTTCTATTGTTTACGAATGTCTTTCCGCCCTTTACGCACACCGGCGGGAGTGGTACTACAAGTAGGCCGTTGCTCCTACATTGTTCTTCACCACCGAACACACGTCAAAGCACCTTCCCAAAGACAGTAAAACACTGAGATCAGACGTGAACACTCGATACAGCACGGTAACACTGAGCTTTCAGCTGCTCTGACCTACCGCACAACTAATGGTACCTACGTGGCAACAAAGCAGAGAGGAGGACATATCACAGCCCGTAGCCCCTGTTGGCGGCAGGCAGCGGCCATGATCTTGAGGACTCTACTTTCATAGTTGTGGTAAAGGATACGCTCAGTCACGCACTGTATGTTGGCTTTCGGAGTACATATGTAGATGTAGATGTAGGACTGATTTACAAGGGGAGGCCGCCAATTGTTAAATTCAGATTCGATTCATACTGCGCATAATAAAAGCTCATGGCCAGAGGTGTAATGTGGCAAAGCACCAAGATGCACTTCTCAGCCGTTGTCGAGAAAATCGACAGTTAAAAGAAACCGTTGCGGTGAAATACTCTCTACGATTAATGGTTTTCTACAGCGTCGTGGCGCAGCGGTAAGCGCTTGGGTACGTAATCCGAAGGTCGCCGGATCGAATCTCGCGCCATGCAATTTTTTTTTATTATTAGTTTTTTGTAATTCAAATATATAAACTATTAATGAATTGCTTATGCATGTTGGTGAAGGCGGATCGCTCTCTAATTGTACCGCCTCCATTTTTCCTTTTTTTTTTAACAGGGTGTACCAAAGCTCTCCCGTCCGCACTGATTTTCGACGATGTTATAAGTTGCGCTAGGGACCGCATCTACCTTCTTTCGAAGTTAGCAGGCAACTACGCTGTTATGCGGAGGCTCGTTTCGGCCCAAACAACATCTGTCCTTCAAGTGTAACGAGCGAGTAACGGAGTGTATATTTCATACCTGCCACAGCGAATTTGTGTTCGTGGGGTCTCTATTCTAATTCGAACGTTTGACTTACGCTATACGTATTCGTTTCGGAATATCGTTTCTACGTCTTCCGTTAACTATACGTGGTTAACATTATGAATACAATTAATAACATTTGTGAAATACAACTTTGTTTGCGGAAAACATAATAATGTTCGAAGTCGCCAGTTTTTCCACGACAAACGACTTTCAACAACTTATTATATGCATAGTTGTTGCAACTGATTGCCGGGTATTATATATATATATATATATATATATATATATATATATATATATATGTGTGTGTGTGTGTGTGTGTGTGTGTGTGTGTGTGTGTGTGTGTGTGTGTGTGTGTGTGTGTATTTGAATTACAAAAAACAAATACTAAAAAAAATTGCTTGGTGCGAGATTCGATCCGGCGACCTTCGGATTACAAACCCGAGCGCTTACCGCTGCGCCACGACGCTGTGGAAAATAATAAAACGTAGAGAGTATTTCACGGCAACGGTTTCTTTTAACTGTCGATTTTCTCGACAACGGCTGAGAAGTGCATCTTGGTGCTTTGCCACATTACACCTCTAGCCATGAGCTTTTATTATGCGCAGTATGAATCGAATCTGAATTTCGCAATTGGCGGCCTCCCCTTGTTAGAGAATGTTTAAATTTATGTGGTCAAGCACTTGTTTAAAACCCAGTAGTCTCGACACCTAAGCTAATTCCTTAGTCAGCGCACTCCTTACCTCTGTATTTGTTACGTAATTCCAGGACGTTTTCAATAATAAAAGTATCCTAGACTCAACTGAAGTGAGCGGTTGAGGTTCTCGGACAGCGTTTGTGAAAAGTGTCGTTCAAATCCCTGTCCGGCTAGTTGAATTCTGGATTTCCACAGAGGCGAATGCATTGTTGATTGCTGTGGTAATACAACGGCTCATTTCCTTCTCAGTTCTCGCCTGTTCAATTCCTGTACTCTGCATCTGATGTTGATACTGAGGGATCCTTAGCCCCTAATTTTCCTGTCTATGTCTCACAACTTATTATTCCACACAACCTGTTTGTCAAGGCCCCTCGCGAACCATGGACCTTCTTGCAGTGGGGTGACGTCAGTGTCGCAATGTTGCTGAAAGCTGTACCATAGGTGTAAACACGTCAGAGGGCTATCTGTAGAGTCTTCAGACTAACAAATGGTTCCTGAAGAGGGGCGGTGCCTGACTAATCTGACCGACACAGACATTCTATGTTGGTACTGTGAACACCTGGAAGTCAGCTGAAACTACAGCCATAATGTTTCTCAAGGACATGTATGGGTTAATTATGATGTCGTCCTCTTCGGTAAAATATTCCGGTGATAAAATAGTATTGCATTCCGATATCCAGGAGAGAACTGCCTAGGACGATGCTATTAACAAAAAAGGCACCCCATGACTTACATAAAAGATAGATTGCAGAAAGGAAAACCTACTTTTAAGACATCTGTAGATATAGAGAAGGCTTTTGACGATACTAACTGTAATACATATTTTGAAATCCTGAAAGCAGCAGGGATAAAAAGAAGGTAGAGAAAGGTTACCTTCAATCATTACATACACTGCTGGCCACCGTAAATGCAACACCAAGAAAGACAAGAGGTAGCACAACAAAATTTATTTTGTAGATAACATGTTGACCAAGTATCAAATGATTACGTTTACAGACGTCTGTGACATGTGGTTCCTGCCAGAATCAGTAGCCAGAGTAGCCGCCATTGTTGGAGATCACCGCTGCCACACGTCTCGGCATTGAGTCAAAGAGACGTTGGATGTGTTCCTGGGGTACAGCAGCCCAAGCAGCTTCCACACGTTGCCAAAGATCATCTAGTGTGGCAGCTGGGGATGTAATCTGGGTCACTCGTTGAGCAACCATGGACCACATGTTTTCTATCGGCGAAAGATCCGGAGAGCGAGCCGGCCAGGGAAGCACTTCAATCTGGTTATTGACGAAGAACCTTTGGACAATGCGTGCCACGTGTGGTCGCGCATTATCCTGTTGAAATATGGCTGTGGCCGAGCCCTGAAGGTAAGGAAGGACAACTGGCTCCAGCACCTCGGATATGTAGCGCCGGCTATTTAAAGTACCGGCAATGCGTACTAGAGCCCTGCGAGAGTAATATCCAATACCGCCCCATACCATAATACCCGGTGCAAGACTAGTGTGGCGGTGCATAATGCAGCTGTCCAGCATCCTCTCTCCACGGTGTCTCCACACTCGAATCCGACCATCGTGGTGCTGCAGACAGAAGCGTGCCTCGTCAGTAAAGACAACGTCATTCCATTCTGCCGTCCACATCCGTCTGTCATCACACCATTGGCGACGGAGACGTCTGTGGTTCTGCGTCAATGGTAGACGAAGCAATGGACGTCTTGCGGACAGACCACTCTGCTGTAAACGGCGTCGAATGGTACGCGCAGACACTGGATGATGCGTTACAGACGCAATGTGCTGTGTTATGGTTAGGGATGTCACTGAGCGATCCGTCACTGCCATACGCACAATTTGCCTATCAGCACGTGTAGTGGTGCGCCGAGGTGAATGCGATCGACCACGTCGGTCCGTCGTACCCTCCTGCATCCAACGGTCACATATCCGCATTACAGTTGTTTGGTTTCGTCCAACACGACTAGCGATTTCTCTGTATGATAATCCACAATCTCGGTAAGCCACTATCCTTCCTCTGTCGAACTCGGATACTTGATCAAACGATGTTCGCTGTTGTCTACGAGGCATAACTGATCGTCTTGTGAAACAACCACAAGGTAAACACACGTGCCGAACGTACACTCGTCGAAATCGCCAAGCCTTAAATGGCGCTATGAGGTGGCGCCACAGGCGCGCGTGATGTGCGTCTGCGCTGAAATTCTAATCAGTTGCATATCTCATCGCTGCAAACCCATGGTGTAAATTTCACTTGATTCGGATGCTTCCTTCAGGGTGTTGCATTTACGGTGGCCAGCAGTGTATTATAAAAATGGAATACGTATATGAGATCTGTATGTCCCATATCTCCTCCTAAGTCATTACACCTATTTCAACCAAACTTGGTATACCCATCCTTTACTGTCAGGCAAAAATCGCGGTGGGGGTAAGAACCACATACCTGTCACAGTTCATATGATATGACGTCATAAGCAATGGGTTACGTGAAAGACTGCCGCATCATGCATTACTTACGTTGTTACTTGCGCTGTTCCCAATAAATTTCGCAGACAGTGTGCAAATATACGGCTAAATACACCGAAAAACTTGTACTTGGTAACTGCACATAGTTCAAGTTATATAACGACATAAACATTGGCAGACATGATAACCTGCCGCATTGTGCATGACATTTAAATGTATTACTTATTTGCTACTGGCTCTGTTCGCAGTACATTAGGCAGACAGTATCCGCATATGCCGCTGTATGAACCTACAAAATTATATCGCTGGATGACACATAGATCAGAGACAGGTCGTCAGAGACTGAGGTGCATGAAAAACTGTTGCAACATGCATCAAGTTTTAAAAAAATTTGTTCTTTGCTACAGTCGAGTCAACTTAAGGAAATCTTTGAAACCCGTCAGCGCTTTTGACAGCTTTCAACTGCGAAGTGGAGACGGTTATAGGCGAAAACAATAGCCGGCTGTAGAGATATTAAGAGGCGTTGCTGTAGAGTCGTTTACAAAATCGCGTTGTACACACTCGAAGCAGCAGCGCCCAGCGTACAGAAATTGTCCGAGTTTACTTCACACCGAGTACACTGAATAATTTCCAAAAGGTTTTGAGAATACACGAAAATGAATTTTTTTTATATTACGCTACAAAACACAGTTCATTGGGTTGAACGTCCCGTCAGCATCGAGGTCATTAGAGAAAACACACACACACACAATTCACTTTTCGTTTTCGTTTCCAATATGAAACTGTCGAAATGAATATCCAGGCTATGCCAGGTTTGTCAGCTAGTTTGAATGTAAACCAAACTGTAGTTATTAGAGTCAAAAAATGGCTCCAAGCACTATGGGACTTAACATCTGAGGTCATCAGGCCCCTAGACTTACAAGGGGAGGCCACGACGTTTGGAACGCGGATTTACTGCAAACTTCGTACACTCGTAGTATTCCACGAGGACAACAAAATGTGTAAGCAGCAGCGCCTACTTCTCAAGCGTTATTGAGAAAATCGCAAAATAATTTTGGTCGTCAAATATATATCTGCGCGTGGCCGTTTTTACCATGAAGAGGCGGCAGCAGCGTGGTTAGCGTTCAAGCTCCGTAATCGCTGGGTCGACGTATCGAGTTCCGTTCGTCAGTTCTCTTTATTTTATTTTCAACACAGTCATTTTCTTTACTATTTATCTTACAATTAATATAATGGGAAAATACGTCTAATCGGATGAACTTTTATTAAATTTACAATGTTATTTGGCTGTCTACGAAGTTTTATTATCACAAATAATATAATATTCATAACTATCGACTAGTAAACGACCATACGCATAAAGTGATACTGAAAATGTATGCATGTCCGAGATTTGAGAAATCCCTTATACCTGGAAGGAGCCCGAAACTACCTGTTACCTGCAAGTTTTGATCGGCACACACGGCTTTCGAAAGATGTACAATTAATCATCGCTTTCGACATTACGAGTACAAGTTGCAGAATGGTATTTTTCGTCAAAACATGGAAAACATAAAGTTGTGAATATTAGATTTTTTGTGATAATAAAAATTTGTAGACTGCCAAATAACATTGTAAATTTAATAAAAGTTCATCCGATTACACGTATTTTTCCCATTATATCAATTGTAATATAAATAGTAAAGAAAATGACTGTGTTGAAAATAAAATAACTGACGATCGGGACTCGATCCAGCGATACAGCGATTTCGGTACTTGAACACCAACCAATCGGCTACCGCAGCTTCATGGTAAAAACGGCCACGCTTAGATATATATTTGACGACCGAAATTATCTTGCGATTTTCTCAATAACGCTAGAGAAGTACGCGCTACTGTTTACACATTTTGTTGTCCTCATGGGGTAATATGAGTGTACGAAGTTTGCAGGAAATCCGCGTTCCAAACGTCGTGGGCTCCCCTTGTTAAAACTACTTAAACCTAGCTAACCTAGGGACATCACACACATCCATGCCCGAGGCAGTATTCGAACCTGCGACCGTAGCAGCAGCGCGGTTCCGGACTGAAGCTCCTAGAACCGCTCGGCCACAACGGCCGGCTACGAGAGTCAAAGGACATGAAAAAGAGGTAGTGTCTGACGGGAGAGGGAAGGGTTTTAACATATACCCGATGTTATTCAGTCTGCATACTGAATAAGTTATGACCTCGAAAGGTAATTAAAGTATTGGGAGAAGATATAAGAACTCTGAGCTTTGTCAGTGACGTAATTATGCCAGACGCGTGAAAGGATTTAGAAGAGCAGTTGAATAGAATGGATAGAGCCTTGAAAATAGGATGTAGGATGAATACCAATCAAAATAAAACGAGAGCATTAGAACACAGTGGAATAAAGTAGATGATACTGAGGAATTTCGATTAGGAACTGAGGCACAAAAGAAAGAGACGAATTTTTTGTTGTACTATAGGCGATAAAGAGAAATACGAGTATATAATGTAGTTTTGAAACAGATAAATTTCCAAACATCGAATCTAAATTTAAGTGTTTTGAGTTCTTTTCTAAAGATAGTTGTGTGAGATGTAGCTTTGTATGGAAGTGAACCGGAGATGATAAATACACTAACGGAAAAGATAAACCGGAATACCAAAAACTAATTAATGTAAAGAAATTTAAGGAATACATTTGTCCAGGTAACACATTTAAGTGATTAACACTGCGAGATCCTAGGTTCATGTAAGTACAAGACAGGCCATTGCAAATAAAGAGTGCTGGTACATTAATAACCGGTGTAGCTGCCAGAATGTTGAGTGCAGGCATGCAGACGTGCACACGTTGTATTGTACAGGTGCTGGACGTCCGTTTGTAGGGTGGACTTTCACGCCTGTCGCACTTGGTCGGTCAATACAGGGACGGTTAGTGCTGTTTGTGGATGAGGCTGGAGTTGTCATCCGATGATGTCTCGTGTTTGCTCGATTGGAGATAGTTCTGGTGGTCGGGTAAGCCAACGTGTCGACACGCTACAGAGCATGTGAGGCTACATCCGCGATATGTGGGAGAGCGTTATACTGTTGGAAAACACCTCATAGAATGCTATTCATGAATGGCAGCACAACAGCACAATTTTGCAGTCACGGTGCATAGGATAATGCTTCTGCTGTAATACGAATTCGCACTCCAGGTTTAGGTCCAGTGTGTCTAGCACGAAAACAGATTGCTAGCATGGCGTTAACTGGCCTCCTTCTAACCAACACAAGGCCACCACTGGCGCCGAGGCAGAACCGCCTTTCATCAGAAAACACGACAGACATCCATCCTACCTTCCAATGAGCTCGCTTGGCACCACTGAAGTCGCAAATGGCGGTTGTTTGGAGTCAGTGGAATGCACGCCACAGGGTGTCTGGCTCGGAGCTGTCCTTGAAGTAAGGCCGGTATTACACAATCAAATTTCTTTGTCAGAGATTTGATCAAAGATGTGATCAAATATTCCGTCAAATATATTTGACAAAGATCTTTGACGTAGCGCTAGAAGGGGTATTACACTGTCATCATATTTTTCGTCAAAGTTCAAGATGGCTGACAACAACAACTTGTTATTAACTGCAGCAATTGCATGTAACAGAATTGCACTGAGTGCATATGCGGAAGAGAAGCAGGGGAAAAAAGGAAACAAACCTGGGTGAAGCCGTGGGTTTTACGACGACACGATAAAAGCATTCAACGAAACTTGATACGTGAGCTTATAGTGGAGGACGTCAAGACGTACATCCATTACTTAAGAATGGATGAGCACACGTTTCTGTATGTGCTCAATGAAGTGTATCCTCATATCACAAAGTACAATATTCACTTAATGCTACATCTGCAGAAGACAGGCTCACTGTAACACTCCGACTCCTTGCTACAGGAGAGGGTTAGGTTAGGTTAGGTTAGGTCAGGTCTCCAACCTTCGTAATCTATTTTTGTATTCAACGTGCCTCATGTTGTAAAGCGCCTCATCAGCTTCATACATCTCTAATAATTTTGTAATTGTCGGCACACACCAATTGCATTTACCCACAATGTTTATAAAAACACTACAGACAACAGAATGCAGCGATGCTAGCGCTCCATGTGGTAACATGTCACATTGCAGTGAACAGAAGACAAGCGACTTCTTTGATCAAATCTACAGCGAGGCCCTAGATTTGATCAAATATTGGACGACATTTGACAAAGTTCCCTATTACACCATCAAATATCTTTGACAAAGATATTGGACAAAGAAATTTGATAGTGTAATACCGGCCTAACCGACTTGTAACAGTTCGTTGGGTCACTGCGGTGCCCAGGGGGGTGAAACTCATATAGGAATTTCCAGTAACACGACGTTGGTTTGGTCCCAGGCCACTTGGAGCGCTGCAAGTTTAGCAATTTGTAGTCTCGTGTTCCTATTGGATGACGTAGTCTTCCATAATTGTTTTGGTATCGTAGCAACGTGATCGTGATTTTTCTTGTAAATTGCAGTGTAAGTATGTTGCTATTATTCTGCTTAATTTTTGGATGCATTCGTAATATTTGATGGTGTGATGATTCAGTATTTACTTTTTTACTTTTGTTTCATATAGAACACGAGGTTGTATCATCACATTACGTTCTGTGGACTCTTGTATATCTGTTCCTGCAAAGAAATACAATTTCCGTTGCTCAGTTTACTTAAAGGGTAAGTATATTTCTTATTTCTGTTTATATTTCCTTGTATTTCATATAGAATCCCATACTGGCAGCTTTTGACATAGCTGGTATTCAACTTTCCGAATCCTGTAATGGAATATAATTCTGGCTTTGATTCATCTTCCTTTTTGCCACGAAGTACTCTTAGTGATATAATAAGTACCATTTATTGTGCCGTTTACTACATATCAAATATTAGACGTGTTACAATTGATTCGTAATGCCTCTAGTGTGTTCTATTTCCCGTTTTCGACAGTAAATATTCTGTACAGTACATAACACTCTATCCAGGTAAAAAGTGTTTGTTGCTGTTGTATCGACAAAGGTTGTGTTCTCACATAATAAGACATTTGTTTGGAAGTCACACAAAGCAGGTCCTTCAAGCAGTTGGACATTTACACGTATTATTGTGGCAATATCCAATGCAGTAGAAATCTTCTCGCACTTTAATGCTCAGCACAATGTAATACAGATTTACGGCTGTAACTGCTACTGATAATGTACAGTTGAATTTGGTATCTACCATGGTATTTAGATGCTGAAATATACTGAAATGGTACAATAAGCAGTGTTTCTACTGCCTGATAGCACTGTTTAACGAAGTAGTGTTGAATATAGAATATAGTGCAACTACGCTCACGCAGTTATATAGAGAGTGATGTGCATATCCGTAGTAGAAATGAGAATGTGTTTCGTTTTTTCACTATTTTGTAGCAATACCACATCAGATTACAAGCCATGATAACAGTTATCAATACTTCAGTACAGGATAGCTGCATTTAGACATAAGCTAATATGATTTTTGATAGTGAAATTAATTTCACATTGAGTTTTCTTTAACATTAATCAATGTAAACCATATCTGATCTTTTTTCTCGTTCCTAATTTTTGGTTTGAATAACATTTCACACACATGAGGATGGATCAAACAGGAAGAGGAGAATCCAGTTTGAGATTGAAATTGAAATACTCGTGCAAGTTTCCCGGATGCAGGAGTAGTTATTATGTAAAAACAAATTCCACACACAAGAATAAACATTTCTATAAATTTCCAGCTGCATCAAAAAGTGAGACTTTAAAGAAGTGGAAATTGATCTGTAATATAGATGAAGGTGTCAACTGTAGTTATTATTATGTGTGTGAGGATCATTTTTATGAAGCAGATTTTGTGAACTTTACTAGACACAGGCTAACTCCTGGTGTTACGCCAAAGCACATGGAATTGGTGTTGCATCACCCTCCCCCACCCACCTGTGTTACACTGGTGGTGGTGGTGGTGGTGATGGTGGTGGCGGTTTCACCACATCGGGTGCAAATATAAGTGTGCACGAGACAGGTCACAACGCAAAATCTACAGTAATACAACGAAGCAGTCCCCCTTTACAGAGCACAGATGATGGTGAGTCCAGCTTTTTATCCTCACCTGTTTATGACGTTGAAACTAGTCCAGGTGTAATGGGATCTGGCGTTTCTAAACGTGATTTAACTCCAAGAAAACACAAAATGTATAAACTGCATAGAATTACAGTTTCCAGAGTGTGTAAATTGAAAAAACAGCTACAGAATGAGGGGAATAAATTGAAAATTCTAAAAGAGTTGTATGATGACAGGAAATTTCAGTTAAATGAAGAAGAGTTGAATGATGTGACTAAAACTTTTATTAATAGTCAGTTAAGAAATGCCAATATGCAGCCCACAGCAGTACGGTGGTCTATACAAGATAAGGCATTTGCTTTATCTATTTATAAGCGTAGTCCCCAGTTGTACAGATATTTGGCCACATACTTCTCCCTTCCATCTATCAGGCTGCTCAAGGGAGTGCTTTCCCACATACCATTTGATACAGGACTTAATGCAGCTTTATTAAACTTTTTAGCAAGGGAAGTAAGTAATATGCATGAAAATGACAAGTATTGTGCTCTACTTTGTGATGAAATGTCTCTGGATGATGGTATGTACTACGATGCACACAAACAGCTAATCTATGGGTATCAGGACTTGGGTCATTTAGGACGTTCACCTGTAGCTGCTAGTCAAGCATTGGTTTTTATGCTGAAAGGCATTCACAGAACTTGGAAACAAGTTCTAGCATATTACTTTACCGCAACCACTTTCCACTACACCCATTTGAAATCACTCATTGTTCACATCATAAGTGAACTACGGAATATTGGGTTCAAAGTGGTTTGTGCTGTATGTGACCAGAATGCAACAAACCAAAAGGCCCTTAAGCAACTGTGTGAAGCAAATTTGTTGAAGCCCAGTATATTTCATTTTGTCGTCAATAATCAACCAATTGTTACCATTTATGATGTACCACATCTGCTCAAAAACACTAGAAATTCTTTGATAGATAGTAAAATTCAATTTGAACCTCACAAAGCAGCAAAGTTTGGGTACATCAGTACAGTGTTCTTTTTGGATAAAAAAAACGGTTCAAATCTCTACCCAAATTAAAAGCACAACACTTTAACTTTTCTGATTCCCATGTCAAAATGAAGGTAAAAGTTGCTGCTGCACAAATGAGCCATACTGTTGCAGCTGCAATTGAAACATATGTTTCTACTCACACATTAACATCTTAAGCTATACACACAGCTGAGTTTGTGGAAAAGGTAGATAATCTCTTTGTTTCACTCAACAGTAATGAGCAATATCCCAGGGATGAAAAACAATTTAGGTGCGTTTTATCAGAAAATTCGCCACATTTAGAAATGTGGTATAGCATATTGAGGGAAATATGCAGCTGGCAAATAATAGATTTAAAAATGGGAAGAAACAAGACTAATATGTTTAGCGTCATAAAAGGTTGGCAGATTACATTACAGTCTATTATTTTCTTGTGGAAGACCTTGAAAGTGGTTGGCTTTAAGTACTTAAATTTAAAGGCTTTCAATCAAGATGCTTTAGAAAATTTCTTTTGTTTTATAAGACAACATGGTATTGCTAATACAAACCCAACTTGTTTTCAGTTTGTACAAGCTCTGAAGACTTGTGTTGTCAATCACACGACTTTGCATTTCAAAGCCATGAGTGTAAGTAACTGTGAAAATGATGATTACACTCCCTTGAGCAGTTTGTGTCACTTTTTGGCAGCTAGTGGTAGGAGTGAATATTTAAGTGAATGTGAGATGAATGACACTGATACACCTGAGCAAATTTATTCTTACTCAGATGGTATCATCGAGACTGTAGGAGATCAACAATCCCTAGCCTATGTAGCAGGCTATGTACTAAAAGCCATAGATGTACCAGATGATTGTAAAACATGTAATACCAGTCTCTACTCCTCTGTTGTGACTGAAAATCATTTGTTTACCTCATTTAAAGAGAATACCGAGGAGCATTCTCATTTGAAATATGCAAGTGAAAGAGTCATGATTTTCCTAAGGGCACTCCATGATCAGCTGTATGAGTCTCTATGTAGTCATGGTCACACAACAAGACTACATGATAATTAAAAAAAAACATTTGTTCTGTCTCATACAACAATTTGTAATAAACATGGCATTGAAGAGAGACTTCTGAAGACAAGTATTCCATTTATTATATATAAGTATGTGAAAGAAAAGAAATTTACAAACAAGAGGAAATTGTGTATGCAACAACTTAAAAAGAAGTTCAAATCATGTTAAAAGACTTTGTATTTCAGTGTTTATTATGTGTACAATGAGCGTAAGCTCCCTATACATATACAAATCTTGTGTTAAAGGCAGAGAATTACATGTTCTTGTATCAAAATCATGCCTTTGATTTGTTATGACAAAATCTGGTAATTCAGCAGGAACATAACTTAACACTTTCTAGATGTGATGATTGGACTCTAAAAGTATAATGAATAAAGTGCTGTCAAGGGGAATTTGTGTTAATTTTCAGTAGTGTACCAAACAAAGTTTTCAAAGAGGAAGTAAATAAATAAAAATGTTAAAAATAAATGTTGTACCAGCGTCTTCTTTCATTATTTAAACATGATGGGTGTTGCCAAAATAACAGCCAAGTTGGGGAAAAAAGAAAAAAAATGTTGTGTGTTGCAATTCATTTTCTTTGTATGTCTCATTCGCAAAAACATTTTGGCTACATTCATGGGGTGTCTACGTGCTCTGCTCCCAATTTGTTTTTCAGTTGATGTAAAGCAGTATTTTGTGTGTTTCATAAATTTATTTGAACTCCGCAGAAGTTCAATTTCAGATGCCTGATTATCCATAAATAACAATCAACAGAAAAAATAATAAATCGGATTTTGTAAACTTTATAGTACATCCTTGGTTTGTAGCACAGATTTTTTTGTAAATGACCTCTTGGTTATCCTTTATTTGTATAACCTACTATTCCACTTTCGATCATGCGAGTGGACATAGTGTGCTTTAGGATACGTGGAAACGTAAAAATCATTTATATATGCATGCAATGTCAGATGATTTTTTAGTCTGACATGTGCTAAAGCTCGTTTATTTCCACATGATAATGGCCACACGGCCAAAATCGCAATATTGAGTTTTACAAAAAAATTTCATAGTCAAAAGGTGACGTCGTAATTTACGAAAATTTTCACAATGTAAACTGCAGCTACGAGTAGTTAATGTTTGTTTTTGATTGAATTTCTTTTATATATTACTTTGCAAGATCTCAAAAACCTTTATTGCTGCACTATGCGGCCCACATTCAAAGATTAAATGAAAAATATTGTCATCTAATTCGCGTATTTAGAAATAAATATAAGAGATTTTCGCGCCATATTTTTTCGTATTGAAGTTCACAGCCAGGCCACAAGTAGCGCTGGTGTCGTTCTGTGTTTCCGTATAATAACGTGGTCTTTGCACTTCTACTATATTGGTGTTCTGTGGTGGTGCCAACTGCCGTTCAAATTGTTGCTGCAGATGCAGTACGAGGTGCCAGAGCCAAACGTCGAACACGGTGGTCTTCCCTCTCGGTAGTGCCACGTGGCTGTCCGGAGACGGCCTTCTTACGACCGTGCATTCTCGTGACCACTGCTGCAAGCAGTCATGTACAGTGGCTACGTTCCAGACAACTCTGTCTGCAAAATCTCAGAAGGGACATCCAGCTTCTCGTGACCCTATTACAAAACCTCTTTCAAACTCGGTGAGGTGCTGATAGTGGCGTCTTTGACGCCTTAAAGCCATTCTTGACTGAGATCAACTCACCAAGTACAACCTCGCATATGACTAACGCTCACGACCGTTACAGCGTGTATTTAAAGCAAATCTGATTCGCTTTTTCATAGTGGCGCTACTAGCGTCACATTTAACCCTTTCCACCCTGAACACCTTTTTTTTAAAAAAATGGTGAATAAAGTTGAATTCCCTGTTTACTTGGGCATAGTAGACACTGGGAAAAATAATACAAAAACTCTTCCATAAAAAATGTAGCGGGAAAACAATTAGCACAATCGTGAGGGTCAGGTTTTATTTCACCAAAATTATTCTCTGACTTCCTGCTATTTGTTTGATATTATACATTACCTGAGGAACAGTTATGAATAAAAATTATTCTTTAATTTCTTTTATTAATTAGTTGTTATAAAAATGTTACATAGATTGTAAATCATATTCTGCGGAAAAAAATTAATAATAATTTTTTTTATTTATTTTGTAACACAAAGGCATGGTTCAGACTGCTTCACTTTTCGTGAAATAATTTGAAACAATCCTTTCCTTTTGCAAGCATAAGTACTGATTGCATTTTATGCACTTTGTCTTTGTTCTGGAAGTGCAGCGCTCATACATATTTTAGTAAGAAAATGGGAATGATACACGAAATAGGCAACTCAGATCGCACCTCTTTGTCACTGACCTCAACAGCACTGTAATTAATTTCTGGTGGAGGAAACTTCTGAACAAAATTTGATCTCCGAAAAAGCAGTGGTCTGACACCTTCTGGGACACTGTGTGAACTCCTGCGCTCTTCAGGAACTTCTTCGGCACTCAAATCATCATCAGACGAGTCGTCTGCCAGCTGAATATTTGAAGGAGAAGGATAAAACTCGTCGTCTTCATCTGACGAAATGCCACTCAAATCCGAATCCTCTAATAGAGAACGGATTTGATTGTCTGATAAACCTGCATACAATAACGGGAATGTGCATAAAAACTTTCCCATTCAAAACTGTATGAAAAGCAGTAATATAGGGAGGCCAATGACACAATCAACAACACCCACTCGAGGATGAAGTTACACAGTCAACACCTAACCCGCACAATCGTGCTAGTACAAATTTAACGCACAATTACTGTGCAAAAGTATGAAGTTACTAATAATTATCAATATCACAACGTTGTACACACTATTACAAATAACCAGATCCAGCAAATCGGCGGAACAAATCAATTTAACTTAATTATGAGCAACTAACCAAGCGCAGGCATAATGCTCACTTCTCGATCAACTTAAACAACATGTGCTGCAATCTGTTGGCGCCGAATGGCAACATAAACTTGAGAAACGCGTAGCGCACAACCTGCACGATCGTTGCAAGTCGGTTGGAAGCAAGGCAAGAGATTCAGTTTGTCGTAAAAAAATAAAAACCGAACCCGCACGATCGTGTGGGTTCGGGTGGAAACGGTTATACGACTGACTTGAAATTTTAACAGACATCATCTTTCAGATGTAGAAACACTCTTATTAACTTTCGCTCACGTCACATAACTCCTTCTTGGTGTTGCGACTTTTTTCCGTCATTGTAATTCAAACAAGAAGAGGAGTTTCTGAAACATATTGCACAGGAGCATGTTGAAGAAGAGACAGGTAGATCGAATAACTAGGGAAGGGACACAGAATCAAACTGAGTGGAAATGAAATTTATGGCGAGAATTATACCTCCATAAATTTCCTTCAGGGAACACTGTAACGTCCCCTTTGGAAAAATATAAATGACTGTGCTGATAAACCTCTTACGTCACTTGATTTTCAAACAGCTCAGCAAAACTGAACGTACTCAGACATTTCTCTCTCTACTTATTCTGATCATCACTAAAATGACCAACAATATTTTTAGCGCAACGCAATCTGACTTTCAGTAATCCCCACAAAAGAATGGCCCTGACTAACAATAATGTATACATTTCATGAATCACTTACGTCACAAAAATCTTCGTTACTCGAACTACTGCAATACAGCGAGCGCCAATAATGCCAGCTAAATGAAAGATTCTAACTACTGAAGGCACTAACTACTGATAGGCATAGTTAGCAAAAAACTCTTTGATGTTTCAGTATCGATTTCGCATCAAACAAGATGTCTCTACTTCTGATTTAACAGTTTCAATAAAATATTTACAAAATTTTTAAAAAATATGAACGATAATGTCACAGTTTCACCTTCGATCATATCAATCTTTCCTCTTGGCACACTACGTACGGCATGCAATCTGCCGCCGTCTCAGTGACTTACTTGTGCAAAAGGAGAACCAGCGGATGTGCAGTAAAAGGTGTGCAGGCAGTGTGACTAGCCGTGTGTCACCGAGTGCACTTAGAGTGGACGCGAGCGCAGCTTGTCCCTCCGGCCGCCTTTCCAGTGCGTCATCTCCAGCTGGCCGGCGCAGTCGGAGCGTGTCCAGTGCCCACCTGGCCGGCTCTCCAGCGCTCACGGCACAGATGCAGTCGTCACGAGCTGCGCCGCCGCACCTTCCACACCGTCCAAAACATTATGATCGTCTGGTTGAGGACGTTCTAGTCCAGTTTTCTAACGATATGCAGCAGGGATTCAGGGTGGCATCGATTCCACAAGTCCACTGACTGTTTCCGGAGGTATATGGCTCGAAGTGTGTATGCAAATGTCACAGAATTCGAGAGTGTTACCAACCGGTGATTTTTTGGTGGGGCGGTGTCCCATATGTGTTCCATCAGGTTCATATAAGACATCAAAGTGAGGTCACTATCATGTTTCTCAAATCATTGTAGGACGATTCTGTTCTTGAGACACGGCCGATGAATCGCCACCAGGGAAGACAGTATGTTTTGTAAACCAATTCAGCGAATAAAAAATACACGCAGGTATTACATCTGGTTCTACATATCAGGACAGTAAATAACACACACAACATAAGGAGGAATATTACAAAACAAGCTGTTATTTTATTATAAAAAGGTCATATAGTAATCTTAATCGATCTATTTCTCCAATACAGTTTTACGTACGTGGAGCAAATTGCGTGTCACGACTACGCATTCAGGAGAAGCTTAACTCTCTTCCTGCTATCAACAATACAGCTCCCCTCTCGGCATATTCTATCTCCCTTCCAGCTACGAACCATCACTGATAATAAAATCTCGCGAGTCTTAAGGCTGCATCATATACCTCTCACATCACTTCAGTGCTCGACGTTTCGATCCCTCTGCTCAGATCTTGTTCAGTATTCTACAGGTATTCCTGGATGGCTGCACACAGAGTGTGTGACATCAGGAGCACGGCTTTAATTGTCATTGCGGCGGTCTCGGGTAAGCAAAGTGGCCAGTGAGCGCGACATCTCCCTCACGAGGTCCACGCTGACATGGGGGAGGTGGCTGGAGAAGACAGTGAACAGGGTAAAAGACGGTATTTTCATCGCAACTAAGTAACAGATCTTACAAACATGTCACAATGAAACGAAATACTCCATAAAAGTAATGGCGATGACACGAACTTATTTCAACTTTAAACGAAATACTACGTAAGTATTAAGAAAGATACAGCTATTTTTAATTTTGCGTATTTCACGGGACAACAGACATTAACACGTCGGGGATGGCCTCCGAGTCCCAGTTCGGTAGTGCCTCGAGTAAGACTCGCTCGCCGTCTCGAAAACGTTAACATTAAGAAAATGGGAATAAATCACAAGAACAGAATCAACTTCATCGCCGTTATTAGAATCATTTGAAAACACTACCACCTTACGCTTCTTTACTGGTCTGATGGTATCACTGTCAATAAAATCGTGCTCAGAACCACACAAGTATTCATTGACATCTGGATCTTAATTCTCAGTAGGAACGTTGGTTGATTGGTTGATTTGGGGGGAGGAGACCAAACTGCGAGGTCATCGGTCTCATCGAATTAGGGAAGGATGGGGAAGGAAGTCAGCCGTGCCCTTTCAAAGGAACCATCCCAGCATTTTCCTGAAGCGATTTAGGGAAATCACGGAAAACTTAAATCAGGATGGCCGGACGCGGGATTGAACCGTCGTACTCTCGAATGCGAGTCCAGTGTGCTAACAACTCCGACACCTCGCTCGGTCAGTAGGAACATCTCAATAATTGTCGTCATCAGTAAGCGTTTCAGATCCGTCATTTCCTTTCGTTTTCTGAATAGGGTTGTCTCTAAAACCACGAGGAGCCGTAATAGTCCAGTGAAACTGTCAGAAAAAAAGCCTGTACCTTGCAAAAGATGGGGTAGAAGATTTTACTTTTTTAACTCGTTCATAATGTTGGACAGGTTAGAAAACCAAGTTTTGCCAACAAAATTTCTCTTGGTAAAACTTTCTGCAGTCAAAAAACTTCGAAAATTTCGGGCTTTTTTCAAAATATCTCAGTTTCATTTGCTCCCATCGCTTTGACGTCTATTTTCTTTTTTAAAGAGCACAAAATTCTCTACAAATTTGATTCTTACCATTTTTTTCTACTCCCAGTATCTAAGGCGCTACAGCGCGTAAAAAAATACCAATTTTTCAAATTTCGAGCAAAGTGGCAAATTACCTAATTTTTGAACACTGTTATTTCAGTTTCTATTTGTGTAGTATAAACATATTACTCATCATGTTATTCATTGGAATTTACCATCTCACTCTGCTGCAGGGCCAGGACAAACAGCATCATATTCAGTAACTACGAACGCATTCACGTCGGATTGCGAGAAGTTTATTTGTGTTACAATATGTAATACGATTGCATGCAGGTGCCGTACATTTTCTTACCCAATGTCCCTATTCTCAGAAAAAGATATGCGAAAAGGAACAAAATCTTCATTCTACAATGCCTTCGTTCCAGTGGAAGATGTGAAGTCAGGTGGACCGAGTAAATGTTTTGCCATTGATGGAGGGTACCTTATCCACAAAATGACCTGGACTCGAAATGTTTGCTTCAAGTCAATAGCCCAAAGCTATGTTTCTTACCTGCAACGTCATTTTGGATCTCAATTTGCTATTGTATTTGATGGGTATCCATGTGAGGGAGACAAATATAGCACAAAGAGTGCTGAGAGGATTCGTGGGTCCAAACAACATTCTTCGGTTGACGTTGTGGTTCAACCAGATATGGTGAACCAAGTCCCTCAGGACAAGTTCTTGTACAACGAACGAAACAAGATGCGTTTGATCACGCTTCTTAAAAAGGAATTTCTGGAGTGTAGCATTGAAGTGCACTAGGCACAAGAAGATGCTGACGTTATGATTGTAACATCTGCCATTTCAAGAACGATAGATTTTGGAAGGGTTGTCATTGTAGGAGAAGATGTTGACCTGCATGTACTCATGACCGGTTTGGGGCAAGGCATTGAAAACTTATTTTTCTTAAAACCAGGAAGAGGAAATGCAGAAGACAAGTGGTTTTCCACTGCATCTTACAAGTTTGACAGTGAATATATTCTGTTCACTCACGCCTTTAGCGGATGTGATACAACATCCGCTTTTTTTGGTCAAGGAAAAATTAAGTGCTGCAATATTGTTGCGAAAAATGAACACCTAACCTCAGCGCTTTGCACGTTCAATAAACCACATGCTACCCTTGAAGAAATAATAACAGCAGGAGAACAGGTTACTATCGCATTGTATAGTGAAGGTGGCAGCAGTTCCCACACACTAGACCATTTGCGGTACCAGCTATTCGCCAAGTCTGCCACAAAAAGCAAACTGAATCTTGCACGGTTGCCACCTACACAAGATGCTGCACAACATCATTCGTTGCGGACTTACCAACAAGTCCAAAGTTGGATGGGAAACTGGAAACCTCCTGAAAAATGGGGCTGGAATCACTGTGACCACGGTCCAATACCCGTTATAATGAGCCAAGATCCAGCACCTGAAGCACATCTTCACACTGTTTCATGCTCATGCAAGCTGAACTGTGGCGGAGCGTGCTCCTGCAGAAAATCGGGTTTGAAATATTCTTCAATTTGCAAGAAATGTATTGGGGTCAACTGTGAAAACATGCCAAAATTTTCATATGAAGACAGTGAAGAATATGTTATCGAGGATGTTGAGGAAACCGCTGACGAAATCAACGAGCTTGCTGAGGCTGACTCGCTGTTTAAAGAAGAGGTCAATCCGGGATCAACTCTATGTACAGACCCTGAATCCGTAACTCAAGGTATTTCTGGTGACACTGAGGAACCTGGCCCATCAAAACATTGGAAGTGATACTCATATCTCTCTCAAGTGCGCTAAAGTGCGGTATTACAAGTATTACACACCCAGAACTGTCAACATTTTTTAGTAACTGACAATGCATTTTAATTGTAATAAAGCTACTTATTTTAATGTCAACTGTGTGGCTTTTGTACACAAGAATAATTACCTAGGTTCAGTTTCCTGAGACAATTTATTTTGTGTGTGTGTGTGTCTACGTCTCTTAATGATGTATTTTTATATTTATAGTTTTACAAATATCAGGGCTGAGCTGGCACATAGTGAACTTCAGGTAGTGATGTGAGAATCACAATAGTTGGGTGCCCAGCAATTCTCATGTTGCATACAGAGAAATTGAATACCTGAAAGTGAGGTGGTAAATTCCAACATATAACATGATGTATAATGTATTTATACTACACAAACAGAAACTGAAAAAATATTGTTCAAAAATAAGGTATCTTGCCACTATGCTCAAAATTTGAAAAATTAGTATTTTTTGAAACGCTGTAGCGCCTTAGATATTGGGAGTAGAAAAAATGGCAAGAATCAAATTTGTAGAGAATTTTGTGCTCTTTAAAAAAGAAATTAGACCTTAAAGCGATAGGAGCAAAAAAACTGAGATATTTCGAAAACCTGAAAAAGGCCGAAATTTTCGAAGTTTTTTGACTGCAGAAAGTTTTCCCAAGCGAAATTCTGTTGGAAAAACTCGGTTTTCTAATCTTTCCAACCATATGAAAGAGTTGAAAAAATAAACTCTTCTACCCCACCTTTTGCAAGGTATATCTGCTATTTGACTGGAGTGTAAGAGGGAAACAGGAACTGTTGTTAAAAAATATCAATAAAATCAAAGTTCTAAATAGGCAAAAACCAAATGAGGGCAGTCAAATTTTTTGCACTGACACCAGGTGTGAACACCTAAACAGACGACGCTGGTGTCACAGGCAGCCATTTTGACAGCAGTGAACTGAGTGACGCCAAGTCGCTGAACTACTGTGTAATGCCTGGAGGCCGCGTGCTAAATCTAAGAGGTGCCGAAGGGGACGCCTGTCAGGCCGGCGCCTAGGAAGCAATGATTAGTGTGTTTGCCTTTCAAAGTCCTATGTGTTATCCTGGAATTCATAGTTTGCTGTACGTATCAGACGTCGCCATTATCTACGTAACGACAGATGTGCTGTTATGGCCTATACTGTTTTAACCCTAATCCGCGAAAATGGTCTGTGACTGAAGTCGGTCGATACTTGGATTTTAAATAAATAAGGATGTGGTGGTCAATCACGCATTTTATACATTTATTGACGGCTGTCAAGCCACCTCCCAAAAATGTTCAAAGCAGTGACTGGCTGTCTGCTTGCAGGAGGATTATTAAAATTCCTGAGAAAGATCCCCGGATGGCACCGAGGATGTTGCCGAACAGGGAGGTCCTCAGATGGACCCTTTGCCTTTATATTCAAGCTAGTGTCATTCTAGCGCACCACCCCGCAATCACGCCACTTGAGGGTGCGAAGCAGGAGAGCTAAAGAAGCACGAACGTTTGCTGCCTCCGATCGCGGTCAAATTTCATCGGGTGGTTTTGAACATTCCCAAATGATTCGACCGTGTACATTCGACGGTATGCACCAGAGCAAGAACTGTGGTCGCACTACCTTACAAAGAGGTGCGATCGTTTTCATTGGATTTGTAGCCCCCTCGATGTTCTTAGAATATCACTGAGTTGTGCAGGCGGCGGCAGCAATGTCAAGCATTGACAAGAACGTCGTCCTGTTCATTACTGCATTGTGTACCGTCGTTTTCGCTCGCGAAATGTGTAGGAAACAACTCCCCAAGTGAAGTGGTGGTTTCTTTACGCTCTTCGTGCTACCCCCTGAGACGTATTCGTGTCGATGGTGAGCGATTGTATGTCTGAAATGTTTTCCTTGGCAACCCATAACACAACAGTGTGATTCAACGCTGGTCTTCGAGCAGAGCGTAAAGGCGTACAAAGAAGGGGTTGAAATGTAAGAAGAGACGGGATGACTTTTTCATCGTGTGACACAGTCGCGCGCACAACTGTGGTGAAATTTTATGCCAATATGACTTCATTAATGCAGCTTGCATCTTACATGAAATTCTGTCCGCCCCGATAGCTGAGTGGTCAGAATGACGGATGGCCGTCCTACGGGCCCGGGTTCGATTCCCGGCTGGGTCGGAGATTTCCTCCGCTCAGGCACTGGGTATTGTCTTCATCATCATTTCATCCCCATCCGGCTCACTGGTCGCCCAGTGTGGTGTCGAATGCAGTAAGACCTGCACCAAAGCGGCCGCACTTGGCCCGCAAGGGGCCTCCCGGCCAGTGACGCCAAACGCTCATTTCCGTTACAGGGAATTCTGACCTCTGGCCTTTTCGTTAGCGTGTTTTTGAAACCTTACTGTTGGAAGCGTCACCGAGCCCGACGGTGACGTCACAAGACGGCTCACTTTGGTACCATTACAGAGGAAGGATATAGGCAGCACTGTACACGTATCTGTCGCAATAGGGGCCAACTACGGAGTTTGGAAAAAACTTATAATTCAATTGTTTGCGCAGTGTACTTAAAATGATTATTTATGTAAAAAGCTATTAATAAAAGGTACATTAAATGGCTACGGACGTGTGAATAACAGAAAGTACAACTCTGGCAATTAAAATTGCTACACCAAGAAGAAATGCAGATGATAGACTGGTATTCATTGGAAAAATATATTATTCTACAAATGACACGTGATTACATTCTCACGCAATTTGGGTGCATATATCCTGAGAAATCAGTACCCAGAACAACAACTTCTGGCCGTAATAACGGCCTTGATACGACTGGGCACTGAGTCAAACAGAGGTTGGATGGCATGCACAGGTACAGCTGCCCATGCGGCTTCAACACGATACCACAGTTCATAAAGAGTAGTGACTGGCGTATTGTGACGAGTCAGTTGCTCGGCCACCATTGACCAGACGTTTTCAGTTGGTGAGAGATCTGGAGAATGTGCTGGCCAGGGCAGCAGCTGAACATTTTCTGTATCCAGAAAGGCCTGTACAGGACCTGCAACATGCAGTCGTGCATTATCCTGCTGAAATGTAGGGTTTTGCAGGGATCGAATGAAGGGTAGAGCCACGGGTCGTAACAAATCTGAAATGTAACGTCCACTTTTCTAAGTGCCGTCAATGCGAACAAGAGGTGACCGAGACGTGTAACAAATAGCACCCTATGCCATCACGCCGGGTGCTACGCCAGTATGGCGATGACGAATACACGCTTCCAATGTGCGTCCACCGCGATGTCGCCAAACACGGATGCGACCATCACGATGCTGTAAACAGAGCATGGATTCATCCGAAAAAATGACGTTTTGCCATTCCTACACCCAGGTTCGTCGTTGAGTACACCATCGCAGGCGCTCCTGTCTGTGATGCAGCGTTAAGGGTAACCGCAGCCATGATCTCCGAGCTGTTAGTCCATGCTGCTTCAATCGTCGTCGAACTGTTCGTGCAGATGGTTGTTGTCTTGCAAACGTCCCCATCTGTTTACTCAGGGATCGAGATGTGGCTGCACGATCCGTTGCAGCCATGCGGATAAGATGTCTGTCATCTCGACTGCTAGTGATACGAGGCCGTTGGGATCCAGCATGGCGTTCCGTATTACCCTCCTGAACCCACCGATTCCACATTCTGCTAAAAGTCATTGGATCTCGACCAACGCGAGCAGCAATGTCGCGATACGATAAACTGCAATCGCGATAGGCTACAATCCGACCTTTATCAAAGTCGGAAACGTGATGGTACGCATTTCTCCTCCTTGCACGAGACATCACAACAACGTTTCACCAGGCAACGCCGGTCATTGCTGTTTGTGTATGAGAAATTGGTTGGAAACTTTTCTCACGTCAGCACGTTGTAGGTGTCGCCACAGGCGCCAACCTTGTATGAATGCTTTGAAAAGCTAATCATTTGCATATCACAGCATCTTCTTCCTGTCAGTTAAATTTCGCGTCTGTAGTACGTCATCTTCGTGGTGTAGCAATTTTAGTGGCCAGTAGTGTAGAACATCTGCATTAAATATCAGTATGTAGAGGACACAAGAACACACTTTCTTCAAGTTAGCCGCAAGTCAGTTTAGCAAAATTGTTTTAATTTTGTGAAACCGGATGTAAATGTCTTTAGGAATTTAGGTCTTAACTTAAGTGATACTGTATTATTTTTGTAAGGAGAGGTCGTAACATGACCGTAACAATTGTGGGAATATTTCAGTACTCGGATTTACAGACAGACGGATTTATTTCTGAATGACGATCATTCTTTCAATATTTAACATCGATCCAGTAGCGTGCGACGTAATTGAAAGTATTTAAGGGCGAACACCAGCGTGCATGTGGTCCCTTAGTCTTCCGTCTTTGGTGTTCAGTCCTTCATCTGGAGATACTTTCGACTTTTACGAGAGGTAACGTATCGATGGGTGTGCATAGCCGTGGTCGATATAGTCTGGACGGCGAAGCAATCACGCTACTAAAACACTTTGTTCGGGTGGTGATTCTTTGACTTAATTCTGATGAGCACAGGCATTTCACTTTTCACTGGTTTGGTGATTGATTCTGAGCGTCGATACGTACATTATTTGGGGGACCTGTAGCAGCTGAACTTTGTCTCTTTTAATGTAGTTAATAGTGAGACTCGTGTGTAATGGACTATTTACACTGTTGTTTTTTCTTTTTTATTATTATTAGATTTACGTTACTATTAGTGGAGAGACTGTGCTTTCGAAGTATGAGTGTTTTCTATCAAATTTTGTAATTAATGGGCTGCAAAATGGACTCTGCACGCACATATTCCATTTGCTTTGCTCTGTTGCAATACGTTAATTATTATCTTTTTTTTTGTCTGAATCCGAGGCTGTGTAAAGCTACCATTCGCAAGTGTGTGATTTATTTGAAGTAAACTTTAATTGAATTTATACAATAATTATCAAGTTTCATCAACGTTATTAATTCCATCAGATTTATGCGTGTGGCTTATTGATTTAAAAATAATTTCACTAACTTACCTACTAAGTTATAATGGTCTAAGGATTTGTACTTCAGTAAATGTATGTATGACTTTCACAGCACTGATGTACGATCGACCCCAATCACAGTGCAGGAAGACAAGCTGATGGCCGAACAACCGGATTTCGGAAACCGCCGTTGCATTCGTAAATTTTCAGGCATTCAGGGACCACGTAGGAATCCCGATGAACATTGCAGCAGACAGATGGAAACGTTGAGTAGTGAAGAATTTTGAAGAGGAACATGACGCGACCTAACGACTCGGAACATTTTAGCATCAGTGGAAACGGCTAAGAGAGCCTGCAGACTGTCACGTTACCGTCGCCTTCCTAAGCTGAAATCGTTATAGGTACAGAAAGCTGGCTGAAGCCAGAGATAAATTCTGCCGAAATTTTTACAAAGGTACAGACGGTGTTTAGAAAGGATAGATTGCATGCAACCGGTGGTGGAGTGTTCGTCGCTGTTAGTAGTAGTTTATCCTGTAGTGAAGTAGAAGTGGATAGTTCCTGTGAATTATTATGGGTGGAGGTTACACTCAACAACCAAGCTAGGTTAATAATTGGCTCCTTTTACCGACCTCCCGACTCAGCAGCATTAGTGGCAGAACAACTGAGAGAAAATTTGGAATACATTTCACATAAATTTTCTCAGCATGTTTCAATTTACCAGATATAGACTGGGACACTTAGATGTTTAGGACGGGTGGTAGGGACAGGGCATCGAGTGACATTATACTGAGTGCACATTCGAAAATTACCTCGAGCAATTAAACAGAGAACCGACTCGTGGAGATAGCATCTTGGACCTACTGATAACAAACAGACCCGAACTTTGCGACTCTGTATGTGCAGAACAGGGAATCAGTGATCATAAGGCCGTTGTAGCATCCCTGAATATGGAAGTTAATAGGAATATAAAAAAAGGGAGGAAGGTTTATCTGTTTAGCAAGAGTAATAGAAGGCAGATTTCAGACTACCTAACAGATCAAAACGAAAATTTCTGTTCCGCCACTGACAATGTGTTTATGGAAAAAGTTCAAGGCAATCGTAAAATGCGTTTTAGACTGGTACGTGCCGAGTAAAACTGTGAGGGACGGGAAAAACCCACCGTGGTACAACAACAAAGTTAGGAAACTACTGCGAAAGCAAAGAGAGCTTCACTCCAAGTTTAAACACAGCCAAAACCTCTCAGACAAACAGAAGTTAAACGATGTCAAAGTTAGCGTAAGGAGGGATATGCGTGAAGCGTTCAGTGAATTCGAAAGTAAAATTCTATGTACCGACTTGACAGAAAATCCTAGGAAGTTCTGGTCTTACGTTAAATCAGTAAGTGGCTCGAAACAGCATATCCAGACACTCCGGGATGATGATGGCATTGAAACAGAGGATGACACGCGTAAAGCTGAAATACTAAACACCTTTTTCCAAAGCTGTTTCACAGAGGAAGACCGCACTGCAGTTCCTTCTCTAAATCCTCGCACAAACGAAAAAATGGCTGACATCGAAATAAGTGTCCAAGGAATAGAAAAGCAACTGGAATCACTCAACAGAGGAAAGTCCACTGGACCTGACGGGATACCAATTCGATTCTACACAGAGTACGACAAAAAACTTGCCCCCCTTCTAACAGCCGTGTACCGCAAGTCTCTAGAGGAACGGAAGGTACCAAATGATTGCAAAAGAGCACAGGTAGTTCCAGTTTTCAAGAAGGGTCGTCGAGCAGATGCGAAAAACTATAGGCCTATATCTCTGACATCGATCTGTTGTAGAATTTTAGAACATGTTTTTTGCTCGAGTATCATGTCGTTTTTGGAAACCCAGAATCTACTATGTAGGAATCAACATGGATTCCGGAAACAGCGATCGTGTGAGACCCAACTCGCTTTATTTGTTCATGAGACCCAGAAAATATTAGATACAGGCTCCCAGGTAGATGCAATTTTTTTTGACTTCCGGAAGGCATTCGATACAGTTCCGCACTGTCGCCTGATAAACAAAGTAAAAGCCTACGGAATATCAGACCAGCTGTGTGGCTGGATTGAAGAGTTTTTAGCAAACAGAACACAGCATGTCGTTATCAATGGAGAGACGTCTACAGACGTTAAAGTAACCTCTGGCGTGCCACAGGGGAGTGTTATGGGACCATTGCTTCTCACAATATATATAAATGACCTAGTAGATAGTGTCGGAAGTTCCATGCGGCTTGTCGCTTATGATGCTGTAGTATACAGAGAAGTTGCAGCGTTATAAAATTGTAGCGAAATGCAGGAAGATCTGCAGCGGAGAGGCACTTGGTGCAGGGAGTGGCAACTGACCCTTAACATAGACAAATGTAATGTATTGCGAATACATAGAAAGAAGGATCCTTTATTGTATGATTTTATGATAGCGGAACAAACATTGGTAGCAGTTACTTCTGTAAAATATTTGGGAGTATGCGTGCGGAACGATTTGAAGTGCAATGATCATATAAAATTAATTGTTGGTAAGGCGGGTACCAGGTTGAGATTCATTGGGAGAGTCCTTAGAAAATGTAGTCCATCAACAAAGGAGGTGGCTTACAAAACACTCGTTCGACCTATACTTGAGTATTGCCCATCAGTGTGGGATCCGTACCAGATCGGGTTGACGGAGGAGATAGAGAAGATTCAAAGAAGAGCGGCGCGTTTCGTCACAGTGTTATTTGGTAACCGTGATAGCGTTACGGAGATGTTTAACAAACTCAAGTGGCAGACTCTGCAAGAGAGACGCTCTGCATCGCGGTGTAGCTTGCCCGCCAGGTTTCGAGAGGGTGCGTTTCTGGATGAGGTATCGAATATATTGCTTCCCCCTACTTATACCTCCCGAGGAGATCAGCAATGTAAAATTAGAGAGATCGACCGCACACGGAGGCTTTCAGACAGTCGTTCTTCCCGCGAACCATACGCGACTGGAACAGGAAAGGGAGGTAATGACAGTGGCACGTAAAGTGCCCTCCGCCACACACCGTTGGGTGGCTTGCGGAGTATAAATGTAGATGTAGAACTTCCAGCGTTTCTTTTATTTTTTATTTATTTATTTCATTTTGCGTCTCTCCTGCTAACTATACCCTATTATTTCTCCGTGTTCCTCCGACCAATCATTTGCAGATTTAGTTCTTTCGGTGTCACTACCATGGCTCCGTGTTAGCTTACCAAAGCTTGGTATGAAATGAAATGTCGTGTGGCTAGGGCCTCCCGTCGTGTAGACCGTTTGCCTGGTGCAGGTCTTTCGAGTTGACGCCACTTCGGCGACCTGCGCGTCGATGGGGATGAAATGGTGATGAGTAGGACAACACAACACCCAGTCCCTGAGCGGAGAAAATCTCCGGCCCAGCCGGGAATCGAACCCGGGACCTTAGGATTGACATTCTGTCACGCTGACCACTCAGCTACCGGGGCCGGACATGAAATGAAATGAAATGATCGTAAGGCATTGTTGGCCGGGAGGCCCCATGCGGGGAAGTTCGGCCGCCGTATTGCAAGTCCTTTTTAGTGCGAGTCAATGATGACGAAATGATGATGAACACACAACACCCAGTCGTCACGAGGCAGAGAAAAAAATCCCTGATCCCGCCGGGAATCGAACCCGGGACCCCGCGCGCGGGAAGCGAGAAGGCTACCGCAAGACCACGAGCTGCGGACTACCAAAGCTTGGTAAGAACATTATATAATGAAAATGTTCATTTTACATAAGAAATAAGAAGTTTCCGCCAACGTTTCACAGCTTTTTATTTCGTAGTATATATATTTTTTAAGTCTGATATATGTCCGCAGCTCGTGGGCGTGCGGTAGCGTTCTCGCTTCCCACGCCCGGGTTCCCGGGTTCGATTCCCGGCGGGGTCAGGGATTTTCTCTGCCTTGTGATGACTGGGTGTTGCGTGATGTCCTTAGGTTAGTTAGGTTTAAGTAGCTCTAAGTTCTAGGGGACTGATGACCATAGATGTTAAGTCTCATAGTGCTCAGAGCCATTCAAGTCTGATATACAGAGTGATTCAGAACGAACGTCACATAATTTGTGAGGTGATTCTATTAAGTGAAAGTAAATCGAAAAAGTCCTATGAATATGTGTCCGACTTCCGATCGTAACGGAACTGAAGCAAGTCGAAGAGTACACATATCCATTAACGATTATGAAGACTAGTGGGAATACTACTTACCGAAATGCTGTGTAGGCGCTGTGGTGGACAGAATAGTGGTGGGACAAATGATTGATCCACCTTACAAGACATATTCAAAAATATCCCACCAATCCCAGGCACTTGTCATTGCGTTGGAGGGTGTCTTGTACTGCACATCGAACGTCATCTCGCCTTAATACGGGCTACAGCGTCACTGATGTGCTGATGCGAGCGACAAATTGTTCACGTGTATCCTCCCCGCCCCCCCCCCCCCCCCCCCGGCACCATTTAACAAGCCCCATAAACAGGAGCCTAACGGGGTTAGGTCCGGGCCGGCCGCGGTGGTCTCTCGGTTCTAGGCGCGCAGTCCGGAACCGTGGGACTGCTACGGTCGCAGGTTCGAATCCTGCCTCGGGCATGGATGTGTGTGATGTCCTTAGGTTAGTTAGGTTTAAGTAGTTCTAAGTTCTAGGGGACTGATAACCACAGCAGTTGAGTCCCATAGTGCTCAGAGCCATTTGAACCATTTTTGGTTAGGTCCGGTGACCCGTCAGGTCAGTTAATGGTTCGGCCACGGCCAGTCAACGTCAAGGAAATGTGTTATTCAGAGTCTGCGATACTTGTCTGGTACAGTGCATCGGTGATCCATCATCTTGTAGGTACATTCGCCATTTCTAATGTCACGTCTCCTAAAAGTGCAAGTAGGTCCTCTATCAGGAAATGTGCGTATGCTGCAGCTGTCATGCCATTTGACAGGAACGCGGGCCCTATCACCACGTCATCA
Source organism: Schistocerca nitens (assembly GCF_023898315.1). Classification (NCBI taxonomy): domain Eukaryota; kingdom Metazoa; phylum Arthropoda; class Insecta; order Orthoptera; family Acrididae; genus Schistocerca; species Schistocerca nitens. Next base: position 563,576,887 of record NC_064621.1, read on the forward strand.
GTCGTACGACACCAGCCATTCACTGACAAACTAACTTGGAATTTTGTTTCTCTAGTGTCACGTGGGTCCTCCATCACCAATGTAGGAGAATTTCGGATGTTCATGATAGCATTGTGTGTAAATGTAGCCCCATGTGTAGATAGAGTGTATTGCACGACGTCTTTGTGTACAGCCAACCAGTCAAGGAATTATTGTCTGCTTACTGAGGCACCTGGATGCAGGTGATGCACAGGCTGCACATGGAATGGGTACAAGTCCACAGAACGTAATATACACCACACCGACGCTTCTGGAGTATCGGGCTGGCGGCTAATGCACCGTGTAATATTAGTGGGATCCTTTGTAGCATTGCCGTAATGTCCTCCCTTTCTCAGATGACTGGGCGGCCTCACGTCTTGATGTTACGTGTACACCCGGCAGTGTTCCGGATTCACATAATGTTTGAAAAATCCTGGCACACGAGTTCGTCGATCAGCGAAACATCTATGGTATTCTGTAGCAGCCACACAGGCATTGCCCCTACACAAACAACATGTCTGCGTATTCTTCATGGCCCGTTGGTATTCACATACACGATGGAATTGCTCAATTAAGAAGCACAACACGCACATGGATCAATCATCTGTCCCACCATTATTCTGTCTATCACAGCGCCTACAAATTTCGGCAAATAATATTCGCACTTGCCTGCACATTTATTCATCGATGTGTGTAGTCTTCAATCTTCTCCAGTTCCGTAACGATCGAAAATCGCAGCCATGATCATAGGACTTCACCTGTAGAATCACCTCGCTAGTTACGTGACATTCCTGTTGAATCATTCTGTATGTGTTGCTGTTGTGGTATTTAGGCCAACGACTGGTTAGCTGCACCTTTCCACGCTAATCCGTCCTGTGCAAGCATCTTTATCTCAGCATAACTACAGCATCTAACGTCGATTCGAACCAGCTTATTGTACTCGTAGTCAGGCCTTTGCTCGCTCAACAATTTTTGCCCTCATTCCGTCAGATGATACTGAGAGAATTAGGTTAGAAAGAAATAGACGACTTTTGTTATTTAAGCAGTAAAATAATTTACGGTAGACGAAAAACAGAAAATATAAAACGTAGACTGGCAACAGCAACAAACATAGTCCTGAGACATATTTGCTAGCGTCGAAACTAAATTTAAATGTTAGGAAGTGTTGTAAGTAGGCTGTTTAGGTTTTTATGTTGGTAACGCCACGTAGAACTCTGTATGAAAATCACTGACTGTGGCTGGTTGGCATTGTTGGAATATTCGCTATTGTAGTGTTGGGCACTTGGATGTGAACAGCGCGTAGCGTTGTGCAGTTGGAGGTGAGCGGCCAGCAGTGGTGGATGTGGAGAGAGAGATGCCAGAGTTTGAGAACGTACAATATGGACGTGTGTCCGCCAGAAAAAGGAAAGTTGTAAAGATGGATGTCATGAATTGATATATATATATATATATATATATATATATATATATATATATATATATATATATGTGTGTGTGTGTGTGTGTGTGTGTGTGTGTGTTAGAAAGAAATAGACGACTTTTGTTATTATATATATATATATACAAAGTAGACAACAAAACACGGGCTATCATAGAGCAAACTTTAACCAACACGACCTCCAAAGTAAAGTTCTGTGGGGAACTATCAGAGCCCTTTGAAATTCGCACAGGTGTCCGACAAGGCGATGGCCTCTCACCTCTCCTTTTCAATCTGGTGTTAGATAAGGTCATAAAAGAATGGGAAACATCACAACAGGGGATAACCTTAGGAAACCTACAGATTAAATGCCTGGCTTTTGCAGACGATTTGGCGATTGTCACGAAAGGTATAAAGGAAACAAAAGACGCTATTGAAAAACTGCACGAAATCGCTGCCAAAACTGGACTACAGATCTCTTACGAAAAGACACAGTTTATGAGCACAAAGAAACTCTCATCTCTGAACACAAAGTATGGCACGATTTACAAAACGGCAAACTTCAAATACCTCGGTGAAACACTACAAATGAGTGGACATAACAGAGACTCAAACGAAGAAAGAAAGACTAAACTGGACAAGGCATACAAAGTAGTGTGGAATCATTACAACAAGAAGTCTATCTCACAAAAAGCCAAATTACGCCATTACGACACGGTGGTGCTCCCCGAGGCACTATATGCAGCAGAGACCACACTAATCCTAGGGCATACACGTATCAGACAATTAGAAAAAGTAGAACGGAAAATACTTAGGAAAATATTTGGCGCAACTAACAACAATGGAATATGGATCAAGAAACCTACAAAGGAACTGTACAAACATACGGAGACAATCACAGAAAAGATTAGAAAACGCAGACTACAATTCTATGGACACCTATACAGAATGCCATCACACAGGCTGACCAAACAGATCTTTGACTGGGTAACCACTAGAAACAACAAATGGGTGGCAGAGGTAGAAAACGACCTGAACCAGCTCAACATAACAGCAGACACAATAAACGACAGAATAAAGTTCAGAAACATCATTAAGAAAAGTAAACTACATGAGATACAATGCGACAAACGAACAGGCATAAAATGGACCGAAGAACGCAAGCAAGATCACAGCCAGAAGATGAAAGAAATATGGGCAACCAAAAAGGCAATCAAGATGAAGCCGAAGATACAAAGCCGACAAGAAGCATGGACAGAGGACCGGAAACAGAAACACAGCGAGCGAATGAGGGAAGTTTGGGCAGCAAGGAAGGCAGCAAAAGGAACTGGCCATGTAGTTTAGTCCAAATGCGCTCTTTAAGGGCAAAACACCAATTATATATATATATATATATATATATATATATATATATATATATATATATATATATGGTGACTTTTGAACAGTATTAAGGTAAATACATTGTTTGTTATCTGTCAAAATGAATGCACATATTAAGAAAAAGGGTGTAATATTTACTTGTAAATATTGTAAAGATATCTATTTGTTATACCGAGCGAGGTGGCGCAGTGGTTCGACACTGGACTCGCATTCGGGAGGACGACGGTTCAATCCCGCGTCCGGCCATCCTGATTTAGGTTTTCCGTGATTTCCCTAAATCACTCCAGGCAAATGCCGGGATGGTTCCTCTGAAAGGGCACGGCCGACTTCCTTCCCCATCCTTCCCTAATCAGGTGAGACCGATGACCTCGCTGTCTGGTCTCCTTCCGCAAAAACAACAACAACAACATATCTATTTCTTATAATTATTAAATGTAAAAATGTGTTATAATGTAATTATGTATGTAATAGTTACTGGCACTCACTAAGGGCTGTATGAGATATGTGTAGTATAAAAGATGGAGTAGTTCTGTCAGGAACAGAAAGCTGTGTAAGCGTAGGAAAAGGTAGGAGCGGAAACGTTTGGCGCGCTTTGGCGGGCGCGAACAAAATCAGTCGGTGAATAGTGATCTTAGAGCCAGCACGTACAGCGCCAGCATAGTCTGGAGTGCGCCGTACGGTTGCGTCTTGCCTCAGTTGGAAACTGCAGTTTATCACGGCCTGTTCTTTCGTGCGCTTTCTACAAAGCAGCGCAACAGTTTGGTTCGGAGTGCACCATGTGCTCTAGTTCGGCCGTTTGCAAGCAGCAGACGCAGTGAGTATGTTGAATAATTATCGCACAACCTCGTGCATTGGTTAAACCTCTGTCCAGAATAGTGCATGCGTAGAATCGTAATGCGAATCTCATTGAGATATTTTTATGGTATGAATGCAAAGGAGATGATAGAATCATTGTCTCCCACCCCCGTTATCTGTGTTTCTTCTTGCTGTAGTTAAGTTGTGCTCTGTTACATTCTCAGGAAATTCTTACTTAAATATTTCGAGTGAGGCACCAGTTATGTGTAGTTAGGATCTGCAACCAACTATTTAGTTACAATAAATAATTTACGTGAAAGATAAATTCTATGGTGTCGATCTTACCCCCTTACTGTGATTTCCATTCCTGAATTAATGAAGTTGCTTCATGCACGACATGGAATGCTATTTATCTTGCTGATTAAAGAAATTTGCGTACTTGTAATTAAATTATTAAAGTAATTAAACTAATAATTTTCCAGCTCCGTTTTTTTCTAAATGGTTAGCAAGTGCTTGGGCTGGTGGCGACCCTGAATTTCTCAATTTTTATCTTTATTTGTGTGAGAGGAGCAGCTAGAAATGCGAGATAACGTATATGCCTTGATGAGAAACGTCGTAAAGATAGTAATACGTTACAAAGTCCACAACTCATGAAGTCAGTAAAATAGCTATTAAAAACAAATTCTGGCGAAAGAATTAGATCAGCAATTGACGTAAACAAAAGAGCTCTTAAACAATTAAGAAACTAAGCGTTCTGTCAAACATTAACATGTATGTGAAGTCAGCCAAGCTGCATATTAATAATCGAAACCTTAACATTTAAAAAAATTTTCAATTAACTTTTAAATATAATATCTTACATGACTGGAGCATATTTGTTGACAACAGTAGCAACACAAACAACGCGCCACCTCCCCTTGGTGACATAATTTCAGAACGTGGAGCTATACAGACGCAACTGAGCCCCGTGACAGGAGGAATAACCCGACGGACAGGCTGGCTTTGACTCGCCACCCACGCGATGGGGCAGGTGCGGTACAACGTCAACTACAACAGACTAAAAACTGAAGCAACTGAAATCACTCAACAGAGGAAAGTCCACTGGACCTGACGGGATACCAATTCGAATCTACACAGAATACGAGAAAAAACTTGCCCCCCTTCCAACAGCCGTGTACCTCAAGTCTCTAGAGGAACGGAAGGTTCCAAATGATTGGAAAAGAGCACAGGTAGTCCCAGTCTTCAAAGGGTCGTCGAGCAGATGCGAAAAACTATAGGCCTATATCTCTGACATCGATCTATTGTAGAATTTTAGACCAATGTTTTTTGCTCGCGTATCATGTCATTTCTGCAAACCCAGAATCAACTCTGCAGGAATGAACATGGATTCGCGAAACAGCGATCGTGTGAGACCCAACTCGCTTTATTTGTTCATGAGACCCAGAAAATATTAGATACAGGCTCCCAGGTAGATGCCATTTTCCTTGACTTCCGGAAGGCGTTCGATACAGTTCCGTACTGTCGCCTGATAAACAAAGTAAGAGCCTACGGAATAGCAGACCAGCTGTGTGGCTGGATTTAAGATTTTTTCAGCAAACAGAACACAGGATGTTGTTCTCAATGGAGAGACGTCTACAGACGTTAAAGTAACCTCTGGCGTGCCACTGGGGAGTGTTATGGGACCATTGGTTTTCACAATACGTATAAATGACCTAGCAGATAGTGTCGGAATTTCCATGCGGCTTTTTGCGGATGATGCTGTAGTATACAGAGAAGCTGCAGCATTAGAAAATTGCAGCGAAATACAGGAAGATCTGTAGCGGATAGACACTTGGTGCAGGGAGTGGAAACTGTCCCTTAACATAGACAGATGTAATGTATTGCGAATATATAGAAAGAAGGATCCTTTATTGTATGATTATGTGATAGCAGAACTGTAAAATATCTGGGATTTATGCGTACGGAACGGTTTGAAGTGGAATGATCATATAAAATTAATTGTTGGTAAGGCTGGTGGCAGGTTGAGATTCATTGGGAGAGTCCATAGAACGTGTAGTCCATCAACAAAGGAGGTGGCTTACAAAACACTCGTTCGACCTATACTAGAGTATTGTTCATCAGTGTGGGATCCGTACCAGATCGGGTTGTCAGAGGAGACAGAGAAGATCTAAAGAAGAGCTGCGCGTTTCGTCACAGGGTTATTTGGTAAGCGTGATAGCGTTACGGAGATGTTTAGCAAACTCAAGTGGCAGACTCTGCAAGAGAGGCGCTCTGCAGGACGGTGTAGCTTGCTGTCCAGGTTTCGAGAGGGTGCGTTTCTGGATGAGGTATCGAGTATATTGCTTCCCCCTACTTATACCTCCCGAGGAGATCAGGAATGCAAAATTAGACAGATTCGAGCGCGCACGGAGGCTTTCCGGCAGTCGTTCTTCCCGTGAACCATACTCGACTGGAACAGGAAAGGGAGGTAATGACAGTGGCACGTAAAGTGCCATCCGCCACACACCGTTGGGTGGCTTGCGGAGTATAAATATAGATGTAGAACGTTGGAGAACTAGTAATAGTGCACTGCTTCACAAAGGGAGGCATATATTTCATCATATTACCATTTAAGAGCCAAACATAAGTAAATAAAGAAACATCTACATGATAAGCGAATACGCTGATAAGCAACAAAGCACTTAAGAACTGGGCAGCACTCTGATGACAGGGACGAGAAAACCAATTAGGTTTACGTGCCCTCAAAATTAATTGATAAACAGTTATTTGTACTGATTTTGCAGCAGGACAGTCATTATACACTATTTTGAAATGGAAGAAAATTCAAACTCGCTGACTTCTAACATGTTTTGCAGATGACACTAGCCGTAAGTAACGAATCGGGCAGCTCTTACTGACGTGGGCTCCACTGTTTCAAATAGCTACGTAACCGAATCTCAGATGTCGAACTTTGTTTATCAGGCTGCCCGTAACAACTACAGTCGAACGGTACATTCTTATTTTAGTAGAATTTAATATAGAATATCTCAGAGGAGGTCAACTAACAACCCCAACAAAATGTTTTACAAATATTTAGGTAAAATGATTACACAGATAAAGTACTATGACTAAATTGACTCACGCCACTAAAAGGTTTTACAAATGCTCAACAGAAATTATTACGATGAAAAGGCTTTGATTAAATTGGACTAACCCCACTAAAATGTCTTGCAAATGCTCAACTAAAATGATTATAGTGAAAGACATTCTGATTAATTTAGATTATACTGTATTTCAAAGGAAGAACAAAACACAGTTGAGCCCTCAACATGGTCAAAGGTAAGCCACTCGAAATATGACCAATTCAAGCAGGCAGTTCTGATTAATGTACCTCCACTGTTACCTCTGTAACGTAGACCACGCAACTTCCACATATTTCACAAACAGTGGCGACTAATGTCTGTAATGAAACAGAGTTGGTTCCATCAAGATAAGACTTCAGTTCTTTCGGAGCGAACAGCCATAAACAGCAAACACAGCAGACTTTCGAGGACGGAGAAACTAGTCACGGCACTACGACTTTAACAAAACGAGGCGCAGAAGCCACAGAAAGAATCTCAACAAACATTTGATGAATTGATAGCGAAATGGCACACAAAATCTGCACACGCTCGGCACGGGCTCATTTCCAGAGTCCCATCGCCACCACAGACAACCACAGACACCTTCTTCGCGGTCTGAGGTCTTGGCCCTGCAGAAGCCGTTTACCACCAGCTCCAGACAGCGAAGGTAAGCCGGCCTCACATCGTGCAAGTGCTCCTTTAAATTCGGCCCGCCAATTCCAACTGTCATCCTTTATGCTGACCAAAGCTCCCCGCGTGCAGAACCACCAAAGGTCGTCCCCCCGCTACCGCGATATATCGATCGGTTGATCGATGCGAGCCGCACCACTTAGGGAGAAACGGGGTAGAATATCATCGACGTACCTCTGCGCTGTAAGAACGCAGCGGATCACAACCGAAGAAGTCCTGCTATGAAATGAAACGATAACTCCCTGACAGTCAGGCAGGTATCACACCGCTGTCCAGGGCTTCTCCACATGCATCTTCGCCAGTCATCGGGGCTCAGTTCGCATCACTGAAGACAATTCTACTCCATCAATGAGATTCTCAGTCGAAGACGAGTCTGGAAAAACCTCGGACAGTGATGGGATACCAATAACACTGTCACCCGCCATACGAACTGACAACCAAGAGTGACGCCCTGTGGTGGAATTTCAATTCATAGCAGAACCCGTTTCGTTGTCACCACAACACCCTCACGGCACAGTGGTATGTCGACGTCATCCAAGCTCTGTTTGACTCAATGCCCAGGCGTATCAAGGCCGTCATTACGGCCAGATGTGGTTGTTGATATCTCAGGATCTATGCACCCAAACTGCGTCAAAAAGTAATCACATGTCAGTTCTAGTATAATATATCTGTCCAATGAATACCCGTTTATCATCTTCATTTCTTCTTGGTGTAGCAATTTTAATGGCCACTAGTGTAATATTGGCCTCACTGGTTTTTATCCACGGCGCGGTGGATGATTCGAGAGCTTGTTCGCCGGACGACGGCCTACCCGGAGACCATCATCTGGGTGTAACGAGAAAAGAAATCTATGTGCCCAGCCGACACGTTTCAACAACGGCGGCACAAGCTCGATCATTCCGTGCCCATTGCAATCGTAACAGACGATGTCGTTCGCTCAACGGAGCTCCGTTTCCAACAATTCGCACTGCACAGAGTGCTCCGAAAGGCTGCTACCTGCACCAGCTCTGGCACAGGTCACCGTCTATTCTGCTTTACGAGGAGTGGAAGCCTTAACCCTCCACGCTCTGTGATGGGCTGCGGAAACCCAACACTTTGTGCCATATTCGTCGTTTCAGCATACTTCACCGCTTCCCTATGCCAGTTCCGTTAGGACTGCTTGAGGTGAAATTCCAAACTGCAATGTTATCTCGTGGAAAGTTGTTGCGTTACGACCCTCCAAGTTCCAACAACAGCTCTGTAGAAGGTCAAAGCGCTGGTACCGCTGCAGCAGCCGTCCTGGCAGTGAATGTAACGTTGCGTGTCTGACATTGGAAAATGGCAGTGGAGCAGAGGGGCAACATCCAGTTTTGTGTTAAGTTTTGTGTATTTGGGCGAGAATTCGTCGAATTTAACCCCGTTACCGAGAGGCTGGTTCCTAATCGCCCTCCACAACATCGTAGCCCACAGAGTGAAGACCGTGCGAGAGTTTTCGGCCAGAAAACGGATCACAGTCCTCGATCATACACCTTATTCGCTGACATTCAGGATCAAATGACCCCTGCCTGTGCCCCAAAATTTGAGCTGCCGAAAGGACGCCGTTACGACGCAGCTAAGAAAATCCGAGAAAACTGTACTGCAGTGCTAAATGCAATTCCAAAATAGAATTACAGTTAGCGTTTCAAAACACTTTTAAAACAGTTTCAGCTGCTTATTAATTCATGGGAGGACTATTTTGAATAAATGCTGTGGTTTTGTGGACATAATTGATGACTTACACTCCTCATAGCCACAATCCTAATAGATTGTAGATGACCGTGGCCTAGGGGTAGCATTTTTGACGAGTGATCTAAACGTCCTAGGTTCGAGCTCTGACACATAGATAATATTGTGGGTAGAGCAAACCAAAGACTGCAATTCATTGGCAGAACACTTAGAAGGTGCAACAGGTCTACTAAAGAGACTGCTTACACCACGCTTGACCGCCCTATTCTGGAGTACTGCTGTGCGGTGTGGGATCCGCATCAGGTGAGACTGACAGATAACATCAAAAAAGTACAAGGAAGGGCAGCTCGTTTTGTATTATCGCGAAATAGGGGAGATAGTGTCACAGACATGATACGCGAATTGGAGTAGCAATCATTAAAACAAAGGCGTTTTTCGATGCGACAGGATATTCTCATGAAATTTCAATCACCAGTTTTCTCCTCCGATTGCGAAAACATTAAGTTGGCACCCACCTACATAGGGAGAAATGATCATCACGATAAAGTAAGAGAAATCAGGGCTCGCACAGAAAATTTAAGTGTTCGTTTTTCCCGCGTGCCGTTCGAGAGCGTAACGGTAGAGAGACAGCTTGAAGGTGGTTCATTGAACCCTCTGCCAGGCACTTTATTGTAAATAGCAGAGTAATCACGTAGATGTAGATGTAGATGAGGACCTAGGTTGCAAGTGCTACTCTGAGATGAAGAGGTTGGCACAGGAGAGGAATTCGTGGCGGGCCGCATAAAACCAGTTAGAAGTCTGATGTTCAAAACAAGAGTTAAGCTAGAAAATCTGAAAAAGGAAATGCTAATACTCAGTCTACATGTAATGGGGATCAGTGAAGTGAAATGGAGAGAAGATAAGCATATCTGGTCAGGTGAATACAGGGTAATGTCAACAGCAGCAGAAAGTAGGGCAGAGAGTGAGCTACTGTGAACAGTTCGGAGATTCGGCAGCAAACGAATGCCGGCGTGGCAAGCACGAGCCGAAAAGACAGAGAAAATGCGAAGTACAAAAAAGGCAGCATTACGAAATATCTGGAAGGGACGGTAACCAGTAGATCTTATGTACGTATACAGACACACAAATGATTTCAGTTTCAGCAAATTTGGATGATTCATTGAAGAGTAAGAGATTCACAGATTGAGCAAGGCAGTAATGTGTTGGTCGATCTTTGGGCATTACGCAAGCAGTTATTCGGCTTGGGACAGATTAATAGTGTTGTCGGATGTCCTCAACTAGTGTGTTAGATCGTCAGAATCCCAAGCCGATTGGGGGATCCTGCTGTGATGCTCCTAATTTTCTCATTTGTGGCGAGATCCGGCAACTTTTCTGAACAAAACAGGGTATGGCAAGCACGAAGGTAAGTAGTAGGAACTCTAGCCGTGTGCGGGTGGACATTATGTTGCCAAAATGTAATACCAGTATGCCTTGCCATGAAGGGCAAGGAAACGGTGCGTAAATTGTCGTCGACATACCACTGTGCCGTAAAGGTGTTGTGGTGACAACGAAACGGGTTCTGCTGTCAACTGAAATTCCACCACAGGGCATCGGTCCTGATTGTCAGTTCGTATGGCGGGTGACAGTGTTATTGGTATCCCATCACTGTCCGAGGTTTTTCCAGACTCGTCTTCGACTGAGAATGTCATTGATTGGAGTATAATTGTCTTTAATGATGCGAACTGCGCCTCGATGACCGACGGAGATGCATGTCGAGGCGCCCCAGACAGTGGTGTGATACCTGCCTGACTTGTCGGCCGAAATCCAGGAGTTATCGTTTCATTTCATATCAGGACTTCTTTGGTTGTGATCTGCTGCGTTCTTACAGCGCAGAGGTACGTCGATGATATTCTACCCCTTTTCTCCCTAAGTGGTGCGGCTCGCATCGATCAACCGATACCAATATCGCGGCAGCGAGGCACGACCTTTGCCGGTTCTCCACGCGAGGAGCTTCTTTGGTCAGCACAAAGGATGACAGTTGGAATTGGAGGGCCGAATTTAAAGGAGCACTTGCACGATGTGAGGCCGGCTTACCTCCACTGTCTGGAGCTGGTAGTAAACGGCTTTTGCAGAGCCCAGACCTCAGACCGCGAATAAAGTGTCTGTGGTTGGCTGTGGTGGCGATGGGACTCTGGAAATTTGTCCGTGCCGAGCGTGTGCAGATTTGGAGTGCCATTTCGCTACCAATTCATCAAATATTTTGTTGAGATTCTTTCTGTGGCTTCTGCGCCTTGTTTTGTTAAAGTAGTATTGCTGCGACCAGTTTCTCCGTCCTGGAAAGTCTGCTGTGTTTGCTGTTTATGACTGTTCGCTCCGAAAGAACTGAAGTCTACCTCGATGGAACCAACTCTGTTCCGTTACAGACGTTAGTCGCCACTGCTTGTGAAATGTGTGGAAGTTGCGTGGTCTACGTTACAGAGGTAACAACGGAGGTACATTAATCAGAACTGCCTGCTTAAATTGGTCATATTTCGAGTGGCTTACCTTGAACCATGTTCAGGGCTTAACTGTGTTTTTTTCTTCCTTTGAAATACAGTATAGTCTAATTAATCAGAATGCCTTTCACTGTAATTATTTTAGTTAAGCATTTGCAAGACATTTTAATGGGGTTAGTCTAATTGAATCAATGCCTTTTCATTGTGTAAGTACGCTGTTTAGGTTTTTATGTTGGTAACGCCATGTAGCACTCTGTATGAAAATCACTGACTGTGCTGTGTGCTGTGCTATGTGCTGGTTTGCATTGTTGCAATTTGCCATTTTAGTGTTGGGCAGTTGGCTGTTAACAGCGCGTAGCGTTGCGCAGTTGGGGCTGAGCCGTCAGGAGTGGTGGATGTGGGGAGAGAGATGGCGGAGTTTTGAGAGCGGATGATCTGGACGTGTGTCCATCAGAAAAACGAAATTTGTAAGGCTGGATGTCATGAACTGGAGCCTCAGGTACAGGGCGGGTCGCAGGTGGCGGATAGCGAACGATCCATCAGATATGGTGGACAGCTGCGAATAAGGGGAAACCCAAATAAGCAGTCCCGGACCGAGGCGGCAGCATCACGAGGGTGTGGGAGTGTGACTTTTGGCAAGGGTCACACTCATTCAAAAACCACAGAACCCGAAGACGTTGCTGTGTCATGGCGAGTAAGTGCCGCCATTACAATAAGCACCGTCAACACCGAAATCCAGGACGCGTCTGAAGTGGGAACCATCGGCATCCTGGTCAGCGTCTGTTCACACAATGTGCGGCTGGTCATAATGCTCCAGGAACTAACAATCCCTGGTTCTAAACACCCAGTGGAAACACTGGACCAACTTGATTACAAGCAAGTGTGACTCGTGCAAGTAATAACAACATTACCCCAGGTGGTAACCAATCCACCCATCAACAGATGGCAACCAGGAATTCGGATTCTGGGGAACCTGGACTTACACGATTACATCAGAGAAAGTCGGAGCTCTCTGGCAAACTTCCACTTAAAACACCTACATACATTGGAACCTTTAACATAAATACATTAATCCAACCAGGAAAACTTCTAAACCTTACAACAGAACTTGAAAAGCAAAAGATAGTAATACTAGCTTTACAGGAGACACGTTTTACAGATGAAGAAACATCAGATTATGGCAACTATCGCATCTTTAAGAGCAAGACGGATAAACGAATCGGAAGAGGAGCCCCCCATCTCGGGATGGCGTTTATCATACACAAGAGCGTGCTCAGCTCCATCAAGGAAGTTACTCCCGTAAATAATAGGATAATGACGATGCGCTTACAATGTGCCAACAAAACATACACAATGGTTAATGTTCATGCTCCCACAAACGGAGACAACAAGAAAAACCCCATAGAAACAGAAAAGTTCTGGGAAAATTTGGAGAATATAATGGCCAGGATTCCAAAAGATGATACAAAAGTTCTACTCGGCGATTTTAATGCCCAAATGGGTAGAGAGAAAATCCACCAAAAAGCCGTAGGAAAATATCCTGCACATAAATTTACCAATAAAAATGGTACAAGGCTCGTCGAACTATGTAAGCAGAATAACCTGAAGATAATGTCAACATCTCTAAGAAAATGTCCAAGAAAACAAAAGACATGGAGATCTCCTATCCAACAAATTGGCGAGTTTCAAATACACTCCTGGAAATTGAAATAAGAACACCGTGAATTCATTGTCCCAGGAAGGGGAAATTTTATTGACACATTCCTGGGGTCAGATACATCACATGATCACACTGACAGAACCACAGGCACATAGACACAGGCAACAGGGCATGCAAAATGTCGGCACTAGTACAGTGTATATCCACCTTTCGCAGCAATGCAGGCTGCTATTCTCCCATGGAGACGATCGTAGAGATGCTGGATGTAGTCCTGTGGAACGGCTTGCCATGCCATTTCCACCTGGCGCCTCAGTTGGACCAGCGTTCGTGCTGGACGTGCAGACCGCGTGAGACGACGCTTCATCCAGTCCCAAACATGCTCAATGGGGGACAGATCCGGAGATCTTGCTGGCCATGGTAGTTGACTTACACCTTCTAGAGCACGTTGGGTGGTACGGGATACATGCGGACGTGCATTGTCCTGTTGGAACAGCAAGTTCCCTTGCCGGTCTAGGAATGGTAGAACGATGGGTTCGATGACGGTTTGGATGTACCGTGCACTATTCAGTGTCCCCTCGACGATCACCAGTGGTGTACGGCCAGTGTAGGAGATCGCTCCCCACACCATGATGCCGGGTGTTGGCCCTGTGTGCCTCGGTCGTATGCAGTCCTGATTGTGGCGCTCACCTGCACGGCGCCAAACACGCATACGACCATCATTGGCACCAAGGCAGAAGCGACTCTCATCGCTGAAGACGACACGTCTCCATTCGTCCCTCCATTCACGCCTGTCGCGACACCACTGGAGGCGGGCTGCACGATGTTGGGGCGTGAGCGGAAGACGGCCTAACGGTGTGCGGGGCCGTAGCCCAGCTTCATGGAGACGGTTGCGAATGGTCCTCGCCGATACCCCAGGAGCAACAGTGTCCCTAATTTGCTGGGAAGTGGCGGTGCGGTCCCCTACGGCACTGCGTAGGATCCTACGGTCTTGGCGTGCATCCGTGCGTCGCTGCGGTCCGGTCCCAGGTCGACGGGCACGTGCACCTTCCGCCAACCACTGGCGACAACATCGATGTACTGTGGAGACCTCACGCCTCACGTGTTGAGCAATTCGGCGGTACGTCCACCTGGCCTCCCGCATGCCCACTATACGCCCTCGCTCAAAGTCCGTCAACTGCACATACGGTTCACGTCCACGCTGTCGCGGCATGCTACCAGTGTTAAAGACTGCGATGGAGCTCCGTATGCCACGGCAAACTGGCTGACACTGACGGCGGCGGTGCACAAATGCTGCGCAGCTAGCGCCATTCGACGGCCAACACCGCGGTTCCTGGTGTGTCCGCTGTGCCGTGCGTGTGATCATTGCTTGTACAGCCCTCTCGCAGTGTCCGGAGCAAGTATGGTGGGTCTGACACACCGGTGTCAATGTGTTCTTTTTTCCATTTCCAGGAGTGTAGATCATGTGGCGATTTCATACCCAGTACAAAAAGAAATTTACGACGTCCAAGTACGCAGAGGAGCAAACATTGATTCAGACCTTACCTAACTAGAATTAAAATCAAGTTTACAGCACGAAGAAGTCATCAGAAGAAAACAGAAATACAGAAATATGACACCAAGAAGATTAAAGAATCTGAAGTAAAAGAAGAATGGGAGAAGGAAAAGGCAAACACATGGGAAGAATTTCATTCTAAAATCACGCGAATAGCTAAGGAAACTATTCCCTTGAAAAAGATATTCAAACACCCTTGGTGGGATTCGGACTGTGAAAATGCATTGGAAAGGAGAAAAAAGGCATTTCAAGAATATAACAGTAAAAAATCACAAGAAAGTCTACATTTATTTAACGAGGTTAGAAAACAGGTTTCAAAATCTATTAGGCAAGCAAAAAGGAAGTACACAAAGGCACAACTGGATGCCATAGAAGAAAATTTCCAAAACTATAATACAAGAGACTTCTACAGAACTTTGGCAGATAAAATACGAGGATATATCCCTCAAAATTTATGTTTCAGAAAACCAGATGGTAAATTAGCCCTAACAAACCAGGAAAACTGTCAAGTATTGGCTCAATATTTTTCTAACCTACTAAATTGCCCAGAACCTAGTTTAAGGTTTCCCAAAGAAATCTGTGCCAACGCTCAACCGGATTCATTACCACCAACACAGGAAGAAATCAAATGTCACATTAAAAACTTAAAAAATAATAGAACATCTGGCGAAGATGGCATTGTTGCAGTGCTATTAAAAACCCTAGGACCAAAGACGTTGCAAGAGCTCACAAAAATAATAACAAAAATATGGGAAACAGAAAAATTACCAGAGGAGTGGAAATGTGCCCTTATTCACCCGTTACATAAAAAAGGAGACAGAACAAATGTCAATAACTACAGGGGAATCTCACTTTTGCAAGTCACCTACAAAATTCTCTCAACATGCCTGCTGAAAAGAACTCAAGAGCAGCTGGAATGCCAAATTGGTGATTATCAAGCAGGCTTCCGCCCCGGCCGCTCATGCATAGAACAAATATTTAATTTAAAGACAATATTAAAACACAAAGCAATTAGAAATGCCCCCATAATTTGTACATTTGTAGATTTTAGGAAAGCCTATGACTCAATTGACCGGCAATCTTTGTTTAACATTTTAGAGGAACTTGGACTTGACTCCAAAACACTAAGGCTTATCAAAGAATCACTGACAGACACTGTATGTAAAGTTAAATTCAGGGGAGAAATCTCTGAACCTTTTCTCATAAAAACTGGAGTACGTCAAGGTAACGGGCTATCTCCACTTTTGTTTAATATAGTCCTGGATAAAGTCATTAAGGAATGGGAAAAAGAATTAAAAAATCAATCCTACTGGAAACCAATCCATCTTGGTAGAACCAAAGACAACGTGGAGATATCTTGTTTAGCATTCGCGGACGACTTGGCCATACTTGCAGATGATGAAGAAATCGCCACCAAACAAATAGAGATCCTTAGGGAATGCGCGGATAAAGTAGGTTTACAAATTTCGTTTCAAAAGACAAAATTTTTCTGTACAAAATTCCATATACACAGTTTGAACACAAAATATGGAAAAATAAATAGAGTAAAACATTTTAAATACCTAGGTGAAATTTTGGAGCCAACCGGAGGAGAGAAAGTTGCACAGAAAATCGGACAACAGAAAATGAAGAGAGCATATGGCATGACACATGAAATATACAATAAAAAATGCATCTCCTCGAACACAAAAATCAGACACTACTGCGCAGTAATTAAGCCAGCAGCACTATATGCTAGTGAAACGCTCACACTCCACACAAAATGTGATATAGAAAAAATACTAAAAGAAGAACTAAAAATTGTGAGAAAGATTTTAGGTCCAAAATTAACAGAAGAAGGATACCGGATACAATCAAGAAGAACCACAGAAACTATATCAAACCTGGCAGCAGACATAAGAAGGCGAAGATTAAAATTTTATGGACATGTCACTAGACTTCCCCCCACACGACTCACCAACAGAATTCTCACTTACATAGAAAAAGTGAAATCAACAACACCATGGATTAGCCAAGTAAAATTAGATTTACAAAAAGCAAATATTGAATTTAAAGATGTCAAAGATAGAAAAACTTTTAGAAATAAGGTGGAAAAGTGGAATTTATTGTCGGAGAAGGAAGCACTAAAGAGACCAGGAACAAAATGGACAGAAGAAAGAAAAAGAAAACATGGAGAACGAATGGAAGAAGTATGGAAGAAACGACGTCAGAAAGCTTTGCGTGATCGTTCTGGGTCCATTCGCGATATATATATATATATAGTGAAGACGGAGATGAAGATCATCGGTACGGCGGAACTGGCGAAAGAGGCAAGCATTATCAACAAGATAAAGCATATTGAAAAGCCCAGACACGTCTGTGTGGCAACCACCGGTACTCTGGCCAGCGTCTGTTCACCATGTGAGGTGCGGCTGAACACCAAGCTCCAGGAACTAACAATCCCTGGTTCTAACTACCCAGCATTAGCTGGAACTTAATTACAAGCAGTATGATTCGTACAAGTAAAATTAATATTACCCCAGGTGGCCAATCCACTCGCCCTGTGGCGACAACCAAGCTATCGGATTCTGGGGAGCTTGGGCTCGTACGACAGAGAAAGTCGGAGTTCTCTAGTAAACGTCCACGAAAGTCCCATACATTTATTGGCACTTTTAACATTCAGACACTAATTCAGACAGGCAAACTTCATAATCTTACAACAGAACTCAACAAACAGAAAATTCAAATCCTTGCTCTCCAAGAGACCAGATTCACTGATTCAGAAACAATAGACTACAACAATTACCGCATCTTTAAAAGTAAAACAGACAAGAAAATTGGCAAAGGAGCTGCAATATTTGGCATGGCTTTTATTGTAAATAAGGACACCCTTGACTCTGTTATAGACATAAATCAAATCAGTAACAGACTAATGACCATGCGAATCAAGCACACCAACAAAATATATACATTTATTAATGTTCATGCACCTACCAACATTGCCAACAAAAAAGAACCGGAGAAGACAGAAAAATTTTGGGAAAAACTCGAAACTGAAATGTCCAAAATTCCAGAGGAGGATGTAAAAATTCTTCTAGGGGATTTCAACGCGCAAATTGGCAAAGAGAGGAAATATAAAAAAACAGTCGGTAATTACCCTGCACACAAATTCACAAACAAGAACGGCATGAGACTCATCGAGTTATGTCAGCAAAACAACCTAAAAATCGTGACAACATCACTTCGAAAAGACCCCAAGAAACAAAAAACATGGAGATCACCAAACCTTCAGCTTGGTGAATTTCAAATAGACCATGTTGCGATCTCCTATGACTTCCAGAAAGAAATACACGACGTTCAAGTCCGCAGAGGGGCAAATATAGATTCTGACCACTACCTTACCAGAGTTAAAATTAAATTCACTCCAAAAAGGAAACGCCAAAGGAAATCACCACTAATTCCCAAATTTGACTTGAAAAATATCAAGGAATCAGAAATTACAGAAGCATGGGATAAACAACCAACAAACAACTGGAAAGATTTCCGAACGAAAATTATACAGAAAGCAAGAGATTTGATTCCGTTAAAGAAAATATCCAAGCATCCATGGTGGAATTCGAATTGTGATAACACATTAGAAGAGAGACAACAAGCCTTTTTAAATTACAATTGTGACAAATCAGAAACCACACAACAAACATTTTTCAAAGTGAGAAAACAAACAGCTAAAATACTTAGACAAACTAAAAGAAAATACCTTAATGAACAGCTAAACACAATTGAAGAAAACTTTAAGAACCACAACACTCAAGATTTTTATAAAATATTCGCAAATCAAATCAAAGGATACACTCCACAAAATCTCTGCTTCCGGAAACAGAATGGAAAATTGGCACTAACTAACAAAGAAAATTGCCAAGAACTAGCTAAATATTTCTCACAACTCCTAAATTGCCCACAACCAAGTACAAGATTCCCCAGATTACAACCAGAACACACGAATGAGACTTCACTACCACCATCTCAAGAAGAAATTTATAGTCACATTAGAAAACTCAAAAATAATAAATCATCGGGAGAAGATGGAATTGTAGCTGAACTACTGAAAAACCTTGGTCCAAATTCGTTAAAAGAGATCACTAGCATCATCCAAGAAATTTGGCAGACAGAAAATATCCCAGAGGAGTGGAAGTGTGCACTAATTCACCCATTGCACAAAAAGGGAGAGAGATCAGACGTAAACAACTACAGAGGCATTTCACTTTTACCAGTTACCTACAAAATTCTATCTGCATGTCTCCTAAAGAGGGCACAAGAACAACTAGAACATACAATTTCAGATTACCAAGCAGGCTTTCGTTCTAATAGATCATGCCCGGAACAGATATTCAACCTTAAAACTATTTTAAAGATTAAAGCAATCAGGTCAAAACCAATAATCTGCACATTCGTTGATTTCAAAAAGGCATACGATTCCATAGACAGACAGTCTCTATGTCACATTCTCGAAGAACGAGGCCTAGACACTAAAACCCGAAAACTAATTGAACAAAAACTAACAGAAACCAAATCAAAAATTAAATTCAGAGGGGAAATTTCGGAACCATTCTCAATTAAAACAGGAGTAAGACAAGGAGATGGGATCTCACCACTATTATTCAATATAGTTTTGGACAAAGTTATGAAAGAGTGGGAAGTAACACTAAGGAAACAAAGCTTGTGGAAGCCAATTGAACTAGGAAGAGGTAAAGGAAAATTGAACATCCCTTATTTAGCGTTTGCAGATGACTTGGCAATTATAACTGACAGTGAAGAAACAGCAGTAAAACAAATTGAGACACTTAAAGAATGTGCTGAGAAGGTTGGCCTGCAAATCTCCTTTGAGAAGACAGAATTCATCTGCTCAAAATTAGATATTTCGAAACTAAAAACAAAGTATGGTGAAATAACTAGAGTCAAGCACTTTAAGTATCTCGGTGAAGTTATTGAACCAACAGGACTTGAGAAAATAGCACAAAAAAACCGATTACAGAAAATCAAGAAAGCATTCGGACTTATTCAAAATATATATAACAAGAAATGTCTATCGAAAGGCACTAAAATCAGACACTACAACACAGTCATCAAACCAACAGTCACATATGCAAGTGAAACACTCTCCCTGAATAGAAAACTAGATTTACACGAAATTAAGAAAGTAGAGAGAAAAATTATTAGAAAAATCCTAGGACCACGATACACACAAGATGGATACAGGCTGCAGACTACCGAGACAACCGAAAAAATATCAAACATCGAGGCAGATATCAGGAAGAGGCGGATGAAGTTTTATGGACATATAGACAGATTACCTGGAAACAGGTTAACTAAACGTCTATTGGACTATATGACATCACTTAAGGCAACAATACCCTGGGTAACTGAAGTTAAGAAGGATTTGAAAAAGGCAAAAATTGACATAACAAACACATCAGACCGGGATACATTCAGAAGAAAAATCGACAAGTGGAAGTTTACTCCAGAGACGGAATCTAAACCTTTCCGACCAAAGTGGACCGAAGAAAGGAAGAAGGCCTTTGGGGAGGCAATGAAGAAATACTGGGAAAATAAGAAGAACATTAAGAAATGTTAATCACCTGCTTATCGTTCTCCCATGGGGACATTCGCTAATAATAATAATAATATATATATATATATATTATGACTTTTGAACACTATTAAGGTAAATGCAATGTTTGTTCTTTATCAAAATCTTTCATTTGCTAACTATGCCTATCAGTAGTTAGTGACTTCAGTAGTTAGAATCTTTTATTCAGCTGGCAGTAGTGGCGCTCGCTGTATTGCAGTAGTTCGAGCAATGAAGTATTTTGTGAGGTAAGTGATTCATGAAAGGTATAGGTTATTGTTAGTCAGGGCCATTCTTTTGTAGGGATTATTAAAAGTCAGATTGCGTTGCGCTAAAAATATTGTGTGTCAGTTTAGTGATGATCAGAATAAGTAAAGAGAGAAATGTCTGAGTACGTTGAGTTTTGCTCTGCTGTTTGAAAATCAAATAACGTAAGGAGTTTACCAGCGCAGTAATTCACTAATTTTTTAAGGGGACGTTACAATTGTAATCATTTATGTTGAGCATTTGTAAGACCTTTTAGTGAGGTAAGTCTAATTTAGTCATAGTACTTTTTCTCTGTAATCATTTTACCTAAATATTTGTAAAACATTTTGTTGGGGTTGTTAGTTGACCTCCTCTGAGATATTCTATATTAAATTCTGCTAAAATAAGAATGTACCGTTCGACTGTAGTTGTTACGGGCAGCCTGATAAACAAAGTTCGACATCTGAGATTCGGTTACGTAGCTATTTGAAACAGTGGAGCCCACGTCAGTAAGAGCTGCCCGATTCGTTACTTACGGCTAGTGTCATCTGCAAAACATGTTAGAAGTCAGCGAGTTTGAATTTTCTTCCATTTCAAAATAGTGTGTAATGACTGTCCTGCTGTAAAATCAGTACAAATAACTGTTTATCAATTAATTTTGATGGCACGTAAACCTAATTGGTTTTCTCATCCCTGTCATCAGAGTGCTGCCCAGTTCTTAAGTGCTTTGTTGCTTATCAGCGCATTCGCTGATTATGTAGATACTTGTTTATTTACTTGTGTTTGGCTCTTAAATGGTAATATAATGAAATATGTGCCTCGCTTTGTGCAGCAGTGCACTATTTCTAGTTTTCCAAGGTTAGTTTTTAGTCTGTTCTAGTTGACCTCGTACGGGACTTGCCCCATCGCGTGGGTGGCGAGTCAAAGTCAGCCAGCCTGTCCGTCTGTTTATCCTGCCTGTCGCGGGACTCAGTTGCGTCTGTATGACTTAAGGTTCTGAAATTATGTCGCCAACGGACGTGGCGCATTGTTTATGTTGCTACTGTTGTCAACAATTCTGCTCCAGTCACGTAAGATATTATATTTAAATTTCAATTGAAAAATTTTGTAAATGTTAAGGTTTCGATTATTAATATGCAGCTTGGCTGACTTCACATACATGTTAATGTTTGACAGAACGCTTAGTTTCTTAATTGTTTAAGAGCTCTTTTGTTGACGTCAATTGCTGATCTCATTTCGTCGCCAGTATTTGTTAAGCTATTTAATTTCTTACTTGTTTTTAATAGCTATTTTACTGACGCCATAAGTTGTGGACTTTGTAACGTATTACTATCTTTACGACGTTTCTCATGGAGCAATATACGTTATCTCGCATTTCTAGCTGCTTCTCTCACACAAATAATGATACAAATTCCGAAATTCGGGGTCGCCACCAGCCCAAGCCCTTCCTGACCATTTAGAAAGAAACGGAGCTGGAAAATTATTAGTTTAATTACTTTAATAATTTAATTACAAGTATGCAAATTTCTTTAAGTAGCCAGATAAATAGCACTACATGTCGTGCTTGAAGCAACTTGATTAATTCAGGATTGGAAATCGGAGTAAGTGGGTAAGATCAACACCACAGAATTTATCTTTCACGTAGATTATTTATTGTATCTAAGTGTTTGGTTGCACATCCTAACTACACATAACGGGTGCCTGACTAGAAATATTTAAGTAAGAATTACGTGAGAACGTAACAGAGCACAATTTAACTACAGGAAGAAGAAGCACAGAAAGCGGGGATGGAAGACAATGATACTATCATCTCCTTTCAATTCATACCATAAAAATACCTCAGTGAGATTCGCATTACGATTCTACGCATGCACTATTCTGGACAGAGGTTTAACCAATGCACGAGGTTGTGCGATAATTATTCAACATACTCACTGCGTCTGCTGCTTGTAGACGGCCGAACTGGAGCACGTGGTGCATTGAGAATCAAACTGTTGCGCGCGAAAGAACAGATAATCTTGCAGAAATTATAACTCATTAAACAAACAAACTGTTAAAATAAAGCCTATTGGGGTACCGTGGTGAACCAGAAGGGTCATTGATTACCAGACACGTGACACAAAATCGACACAAAAAGACAAAAGCAACTTCCACAAAATAAAAGATTAAAAATCATACTTTCTTTGACACAGTATTACACTCACGTACGGTTGAAGTGATACTAACCAGCTTTTACTAATCAGATTTACCGTTAGAAATTCTACTTCATCGTTGTTCAAAATGAACAAAGTAACTTCCACAATTTTAACTCAAACACCCAAAAATCGCCTATTTAAAGCAATATAATTATGGCACGTTCGGAAAAATAACTCGCTTCACACGCTTCAGTTAAGCTGAAGTTCTTAAGTATTTCAATAGTTAAACAGAACCAAGTCCTAACTCAACCTGCTTCCTATCACCTGAAACCCCTCTTAAGAGCTACGATCCGTACTCACCAAGCTTTCACCGAAGAGTGCCGCTTTCTCTTTCGAGATTACCTAGCTCCCCGTGCAGCGGAAGCTACCAGAGAGGTAGCCCTCCGTCACCAACCTCACACACAAAAACGGCCTCGTCTAACGTGGGTAAACCTCCCTGTTCAGGTATTGGTAAACTAAGTTAGTCATCCTGTGCTCTCCTTCGAACGAGAAGCAACATAGTCTGCTCCCAGAAGACGATGACCAACTCAGTGATTCCCACAAAACAAAACCGAAACCCCACATTAAAACACACATATAAGATTCAATAGACTTTATTTGAGTGCTCAGTCTTTTTGGAAGAGTTCATGAATTGAGCTAAAATCAGGTAGTAAAGTACCGAATTCGACAAGCGTCTTATGAAACGACTTCACAGAGATAACTTCTATTCAAATCAAAGACCATGTTTTCAACTGTGATCGCTGCTTTCTTGTCTCCTGCCCAGCCACACCGCCTAACAGCGTATTAAGGTGCTTTACGGCCCCTACGCCCGTTTCGCACCCTTTCAGTACCCCTTCATGACAAGCCACCCTGGGCGTACATTTCAGCAAGGCAATGACCGACCGCACACGGTGAGAGCTTCTACTGCTTGTCCTCGTGCTTACGAAACCCTACCGTGGCCGCCAAGGTCGCCAGATCACTTCCCAGTTGACAACGTCTGGAGCATCATAGGGAGAGCTCTCCAACTCTGAACATCTGACACGACAAGTGGACAGAATTTGGCACGAAATCCCTCAGGGGGACATCCAGCAACTCATTAGTCGGTGCCAAGCCCTACACACTACTGGCCATTAAAACTGCTACACCACGAAGATGACGTGCTACAGAAATGAAATTTAACCGACAGGAAGAAGATGCTGTGATATGCAAATGATTAGCTTTTCAAAGCATTCACACAAGGTTGGCGCCGTTGGCGAAACATACAACTTGCTGACATGAGGAAAGATTCCGAC
The DNA here is from genome assembly GCF_023898315.1 of Schistocerca nitens. NCBI lineage: Eukaryota > Metazoa > Arthropoda > Insecta > Orthoptera > Acrididae > Schistocerca > Schistocerca nitens. The sequence continues at coordinate 563,600,998 of NC_064621.1, forward strand.
CGATTTCTCATACGCAAACAGCAATTGACCGACGTTGCCTGATAAAACGTTGTTGTGATGCCTCGTGCAAGGAGGAGAAATGCGTACCATCACGTTTCCTACTTTGATAAAGGTCGGATTGTAGCCTATCGCGATTGCAGTTTATCGTATCGCGACACTGCTGCTCGCGTTGGCCGAGATCCAATGACTGTTAGCAGAATGTGGAATCGGTGGGTTCAGAAGGGTAATACGGAACGCCATGCTCGATCCCAACGGCCTCGTATCACTAGCAGTCGAGATGAGAGACATCTTATCCGCATTGCTGTAACGTATCGTGGAGCCACGTCTTGATCCCTCAGTCAACAGATGGGGACTTGCAAGACAACAACCATATGCACGAACAGTTCGACGACGTTTACAGCAGCATGGACTACCAGCTCGGAGACCATGGCTGCGGTTACCCTTGACGCTGCATCACAAACAGGAGCGCCTGCGATGGTGTACTCAACGACGAACCTAGGTGCACGAATGGCAAAACGTCATTTTTTGGATGAATCCAGGCCGCATCCGTGTTTGGCGACGTCGCGGTGAACGCACATTGGAAGCGTGTATTCGTCATCGCCATACTGGCGTATCACCCGGCGTGATGGTATGGTGTGCCATTGGTAACACATCTCGGTCACCTCTTGTTCGCATTGACGGCGCTTTGAACAGTGGACGTTACATTTCAGATGTGTTACGAGCCGTGGCTCTACCCTCCACTCGACCCCTGCGAAACCCTACATTTCAGCAGGATAATGCACGACCGCATGTTGCAGGTCCTGTACGGGCCTTTCTGGATACAGAAAATGTTCAACTGCTGCCCTGGCCAGCACATTCTCCAGATCTCTCACCAATTGAAAACGTCTGGTCAATTGTGGCCGAGCAACTGGCTCGGCCCAATACGCCAGTCACTACTCTTGATGAACTGTGGTATCGTGTTGAAGCTTCATGGGCAGCTGTACCTATACACGCCATCCAAGCTCTGTTTGACTCAATGCACAGGCGTATCAAGGCCGTTATTACGGCCAGAGGTGGTTGTTCCGGGTACTGATTTCTCAGGATCTATGCACCCAAATTGCGTGAAAATGTAATCACATGTCAGTTCTAGTATAATATATTTGTCCAATGAATACCCGTTTATCATCTGCATTTCAGCTTCGTGTAGCATTTTTAATGGCCCGTAGTGTAACTGCTTGCATAAGAGCCACAGGTGGACCTGCGCATTATTGACTTCCTCAGTTTATGAAGCTCTTTCTGTTGAATAAATCATCCAATTTTTCTGAAATCGTTATCATTTGTTTCGCTGTACATGTACACCTCATGTATCTATTTCCGTCGCATTCGGATAATTCCTCCGTGTTGTGTCGTTTTTTTCTTTTGTCTTCGAGCTCATACTGCAATAACACTCTAGATGACAACAGAAACCTTAGTTGTTGTGATGAAATGAATAAAAGTGTGTCTAAAACTGTCGGAACTTGCTTTATAAGGAAAACAAATGCCTTAACGCATCGTAAATAATAGGGGTAAATGCTATAAGAAGCAAAATTTGTGACAGGCTAAGAGAAGGTGTGGTAGTTACAAATCTACCAACATAAGTGCAACTTATTAGCATCAGGCAAGACTAGAAAATGAATAAATGACAGTACTAACAGTGCGGTAACATATTAGGGACAAGTAAAGCAAACAAACAGCGTCTTGCATTAGAAATAAAATCACGGATATTTTTCACAGCAAGCACGCAACGAAAGAAGACCATCAACATTCAAAAATAAGATCTTCGATCGCGTAGCGAAACTACAGGGGTGTGTAACATACGCCAATTTGATCATTTTAGGTGATGTTTGTAGAAAATAGAGGGCCACTCTCCTTCTTCACACACATAAAATGTGCGACGGATAGAATGAGGAGCAACCAGCGACTGTTTGCTGATCACACTCTGGAGTACGGGGAAAGTGCTGTAAAAAATTAGGAAAATTACGGTTTAACGTCGAGTCGACGTCGCGGTTATTAGAGACGGAAAAGACTTGTCATTCAGTGATTGTATGAGGATTCAAAATGGCCGATGGAATATCTATTTGGTTTAATGAATGGCAGGTTACTCTAAATGTAGAAAAATGTAAGTTCATGTGAATGAGTAGAAAAGACAATCGTGTAATCTCAGAATACAGTATTAGTGGTGTGGCGTCTTTTACCTAGACGTAACGTTGCAAAGCGATAAGAAATGGAACGAATATGTGGCGTTTATAGTAGGGACGGCGAATGATGGACTGCATTTTATTGTCAAAACTGTGGGAAAATGAGGCTCATCTACAAAGAGACTGCGTATATAGCACTGGTACCCAGAATCTTGAGCACTGCTCGAATGTATGGGATCTGGCAAATTGGATTAAAGGACGTTGAATCAATTCAGAGGCGTGCTGCTAGTTTAATTACCGGTGCCTTTCATCAACACGCGAGTATAACAGAGACGCTTCGTGAACTCAGTCGGGAATCCCTGGAGCGAAGACGACGTGTATTTCGCGAAACACTGTTAAGAAATTTTAGGGGACCCGCATTTGTGGCTGACTGCAGAACAATTGTACTGCCGCCAACGTACGGTATATTTCGCGTAAAGCCAATTTCGCTCGAGCGACTACTTACTGGACATTATCGTTTACCGGTAGTGCGCCCGCCTTTCCTGCCTGCGTCTAAATCAGCAGCTAACCACGACGTGAGTGTATCTATGGCATCAATGATCTGTAGATTGTGCCGAGCGAGTTCTAAATTTCCGAGTATGCTACAAACTGCGCATGTGCAGGAACACGGAACTATCGCGGTATCAGCCACCATCGAAACTTAACCTATTCCGGCCCAGCTCACTTCTGTTATAGAAATGGATACAGTGCTTTCCTGTCTTCTTAAATTCGAATCTGGCGTTTGCTTTATTCTGGTGGCACAATGAAAAGTTACAGAAGTAAGATGGTTCAAATGGCTTCGAGTACTATGGGACTTAACTTCTGAGGTCATCAGTCCCCTAGAACTTAGAACTACTTAAGACTAACAATTCTAAGGACATCACACACATTCATGCCCGAGGCAGGATTCGAACCTGCGACTGTAGCAGTCGCGCAGCTCCCGACTGTAGCGCCTAGAACCACTCGGCCACCCCGGCCGGCTAAAAGTAAGACGAAATATCTGAAAGCAAAAATGTAATTCCGTTTTTTCATTGAAAAAGCCTACGCTATGCATAAATAAGAACGTAAATAACTAAATATGTTTTAATGAAAATTGTATGAACACTGAAAATGTCAGAAATATTTCACAAGAAAATAATTTTCTATGTTCTTTGGCACTTAGGAAGGAAACAACATACAAAGAATAAAGCAAAACAGCGTTCAACTTTTGTAGTCCTGTCTTCCTCAGTTGCGTGTAATATTACGGTATATTGATAATTTTTACTTATGGACCGTCTGACAGCAACTGAATAAAACACAATTTTAGTGCCATACGCGTTTCGCCTTTATTTTCTGCAAGGCATTATCAGTGGCAGGTTGCGTGGACAATTTATTACATATTACTCACATTTTTGGTGTTGTTCTTCTTCTTATGAACGCCAATTTGCGGTTTTTTCCACATTCCACAGCACTATGCACTGAACGCTTGTTTTGATGCAATGTTTTGGTTTCTGTTCAGTTGTGTTTTATTCAGTTGCTGTCAGACGGTCCATAAGTAAAAATTATCAATATACCGTAACAAAACAGCGTTATTTACTGCATTCTGCACATCGTTTTTTGTGTTTGCAAGTAGATATGTTATTGATCAAACGAATGTTTATATTATGACATGTTTGGATGACACGTTCAAAATTGTTTCAGCTCTCTGGAGTGTAAGGAATTTGCAATGAAACATTTGACAGTAACTTCCACTATGAATTTTGCTTTGGTCATTAACACTAGAACACTAAAAGAAGGACAATGGTACATGGTTACTAAAAAACTAAACTAAACTCCTCCCGAACAGACCATGAAGGCCCAAAAGTACCGACCGGCCGCCGTGTCATCCTCAGCCCGCAGGCGTCACTGGATGCGGATATGGAGAGGCATGTGGTCAGCACACCGCTCTCCCGGCCGTATGTCAGTTTCCGGGACCGGAGCCGCTACTTCTCAATCTAATAGCTCCTCGGTTTGCCTCACAAGGGCTGATGCCAACAGCGCTCGGCAGACCGGATGGTCACCCATCCAAGTGCTAGTCCAGATCGACAGCGCTTAACTTCGGTGATCTGACGGGAACCGGTGTTACCACTGCGGCAAGGCCGTTGGCACATGGTTACTAAAACCATCGTAAATTTTACTACTCCCTATTTATACATTATGCACTGGTCAATAACAATTACACGGTCTCCAATGCTATGTCACATACAAAATAACTGCAATACGTCCTGTTTTACACGCTATACTGACAGTACCGGACTGGCGGGAACCACTAATTAGAACCAACTGTAATCCTAAATTTTAGGAAATCTTAGCAATCGAGAATTCATAAGCAATACTATCACTGCTTGTTGCTACATTTTGTAACTGTATTTTCCTTTTTCGTAAAAAGGATAGTTCCTGATAACTTCGCTTTCACCGTTCATATCCCAAGCCGCGCAGCACACAGCTCTCACAACACACACACATGTTCGACGCTGAAGTGTAAACGAAAATGACCGCCAAAGACATACGAGACACATTTCAGAAATGAAAGTGCAGAGGTGCTGCTGTAGACTCACTTGTCTCGAGCAATCGACTGAGACAAGGAAGTCGATCGTGTAAAAGCGGCTTAAGGCTCGATGCCCACGAGCGAGTCAACAGCCGCGCGTGATTGCTGGGAGAGCGCGGCGCCGGAAGTCGTTCCAGTGCACACTCGATGGCATCGCAGCGGTAACAACGCAGCAGCAGTAGACGTAAGCCAACTAGTAAGCACGTAGACAGCGCGTGAGTACATTACGGAACGCAGGACGAAGTTTTGGACGCACCCAACGATTGGTTCACGGCTGCTGAAGGGAGACTTCCAGATTTAAGAGAAGATAAAAGTAAATTCTTTTTCTTTTCGAATGAATATACTGTCGCTTCATCAGTTAACAGTAAGACAGCTGTAACGCCAACTGTTAACCTACATCTACATCTACGTCTACATCAATACTCCGCAAGCCACCTGACGGTGTGTGGCGGAGGGTACCCTGAGTACCTCTATCGGTTCTCCCTTCTATTCCAGTCTCGTATTGTTCGTGGAAAGAAGGATTGTCGGTATGCTTCTGTGTGGGCTCTAATCTCTCTGATTTTATCCTCATGGTCTCTTCGCGAGATATACGTAGGAGGGAGCAATATACTGCTTGACTCTTCGGTGAAGGTATGTTCTCGAAACTTTAACAAAAGCCCGTACCGAGCTACTGAGCGTCTCTCCTGCAGAGTCTTCCACTGGAGTTTATCTATCATCTCCTGTAACGAAGCGCGCTGCTCTCCGTTGGATCTTCTCTATCTCTTCTATCAACCCTATCTGGTACGGATCCCACACTGCTGAGCAGTATTCAAGCAGTGGGCGAACAAGCGTACTGTAACCTACTTCCTTTGTTTTCGGATTGCATTTCCTTAGGATTCTTCCAATGAATCTCAGTCTAGCATTTGCTTTACCGACGATCAACTTTATATGATCATTCCATTTTAAATCACTCCTAATGCGTACTCCCAGATAATTTATGGAATTAACTGCTTCCAGTTCCTGACCTGCTATTTTGTAGCTAAATGATAAGGGATCTTTCTTTCTATGTATTCGCAGCACATTACACTTGTCTACATTGAGACTCAATTGCCATTCCCTGCACCATGCGTCAGTTCGCTCCAGATCCTCCTGCATTTCAGTACAATTTTCCATTGTTACAACCTCTCGATACACCACAGCATCATCTGCAAAAAGCCTCAGTGAACTTCCGATGTCATCCACCAGGTCATTTACGTATATTGTGAACAGCAACGGTCCTACGACACTCCCCTGCGGCACACCTGAAATCACTCTTACTTCGGAAGACTTCTCTCCATTGAGAATGACATGCTGCGTTCTGTTACCTAGGAACTGCTCAATCCCATCACACAATTGGTCTGATAGTCCATATGCTCTTACTTTGTTCATTAAACGACTGTGGGGAAGTGTATCGAACGCCTTGCGGAAGTCAAGAAACACGGCATCTACCTGGGAACCCGTGTCTATGGCCCTCTGAGTCTCGTGGACGAATAGCGCGAGCTGGGTTTCACACGACCGTCTTTTTCGAAACCCATGCTGAATCCTACAGAGTAGATTTCTAGTCTCCAGAAAAGTCATTATACTCGAACGTAATACGTGTTCCAAAATTCTACAACTGATCGACGTTAGAGATATAGGTCTATAGTTCTGCACTTCTGTTCGACGTCCCTTCTTGAAAACGGGGATGACCTGTGCCCTTTTCCAATCCTTTGGAACGCTGCGCTCTTCTAGAGACCTACGGTACACCGCTGCAAGAAGGGGGGCAAGTTCCTTCGCGTACTCTGTGTAAAATCGAACTGGTATCCCATCACGTCCAGCGGCCTTTCCTCTTTTGAGCGATTTTAATTGTTTCTCTATCCCTCTGTCGTCTGTTTCGATATGTACCATTTTGTCATCTGTACGACACTCTAGAGAAGGAACTACAGTGCAGTCTTCCTCTGTGAAACAGCTTTGGAAAAAGTCATTTAGTATTTCGGCCTTTAGTCTGTCATCCTCTGTTTCAGTACCATTTTGGTCACAGAGTGTCTGGACATTTTGTTTTGATCCACCTACCGCTTTGACATAAGACCAAAATTTCTTAGGATTTTCTGCCAAGTCAGTACATAGAACTTTACTTTCGAATTCATTGAACGCCCCTCGCATAGCCCTCCTCACACTACATTTCGCTTAGCGTAATTTTTGTTTGTCTGCAAGGCTTTGGCTATGTTTATGTTTGCTGTGAAGTTCCCTTTGCTTCCGCAGCAGTTTTCTAACTCGGTTGTTGTACCACGGTGGCTCTTTTCCATCTCTTACGATCTTGCTTGGCACATACTCATCTAACGCATATTGTACGATGGTTTTGAACTTTGTCCACTGATCCTCAACACTATCTGTGCTTGAGACAAAACTTTTGTGTTGAGCCATCAGGTACTCTGTAATCTGCTTTTTGTCACTATTGCTAAACAGAAAAATCTTCCTACCTTTTTTAATATTTCTATTTACGGCTGAAATCATCGATGCCGTAACCGCTTTATGATCGCTGATTCCCTGTTCTGCGTTAACTGTTTCAAGTAGTTCGGGTCTGTTTGTCACCAGAAGGTCTAATATGTTATCGCCACGAGTCGGTTCTCTGTTTAACTGCTCAAGGTAGTTTTCAGATAAAGCACTTAAAAAAATTTCACTGGATTCATGTTAATCTTTTCCAGGTTCCTGGATAGTGGCTGCACTGCAACCGATCTGCATTGTACGCACAGAATCGGCCTCTCAAAACAGTGTGAAGTAGTTCTAAGTTCTAGGGCAATGATGACCTCATATGTTAAGTCCCATAGTGCTCAGAGCCATTTGAACCATTTGAAATAAATAAATTTCAATACACGAAACTAGTGGCAGCATTCTAAAGTTTAAAGAGGTAGAGGAGTTATTAAATATGTATTTTTATTTGTTTATTTATGTTTAGTATAAAAAGTCCGGGAAAAGCAAAATCACGCCACAAGAACATTATTTGTGAAAAAACGGTGGCAGATACAAAAAAAAAAAAAAATTGGACTTTAGATTGTTATTGCCCGGAAAATTTCCATATGTTTGAATGTATCATATATATAGTTTTAGAATATTCGTAATTTTTTTGTCAAACGTTGTTTTAAATTAGGCAGTCGTTTCGAGGGTGCATAGGGCGGCCATCTTTGAGGACAGTTGAGTTTGAGCGACGCTAAGAGCCGAACGTGCCGCCTATTTGGGGGTAATATTGTGTTGGTAGCCATGATCGGGGATAAGTATGTATGTAGCGACGTTCGAAAACGATCAAGTTGAGCGCAATATGGTGGTTTAGAGCAGCAGACACCAGCGTATTTTGTCAACTGTGAACAGACTGTCGAGTGCCGTGATCGCGACATTTGAATTTTATAACGCAGTGTTGTAGCATGAGTCACGAACTTCCGCCCTTACGTAAAAGCCCCTCAGACTGCATTTTATGTGTTTATCCAATATATTGAAGACTATTCATGAGAAAATAGAAATAAACTTCTTGTTCAAATTATAAAACAACGTGAGCGACTCAATATTTTTAAATTTCACTGCAGTACCTGCCTGCACTGTTATATATTATTTCAGCTTGAAAAGTGAGTTTACGACAAGTTTGGGCTGGTACCCTATGACGAAAAAGTAGCCAAACATTGAGACCAGCCAGATCTCTGAGCCGCTCAATTAAACTGAGTTGAGTGTAACATATATATATATATATATATATATATATATATATATATATATATATATATATATATATATTCGTGCCATAGTACGTGAGGGCTCGAGCCAAACTATTCAATCTTCAATGCGTAGTATCCAGTACCATCGTAGTCTCTAATGACTTCACTGTCAGCGGGACGTCAAACTATAATCTACTTTTCTTAAATCTGAGTGGAAAGCCTCCACAAAGAGTGCATACGGAAATTCAAAGAAAAAAGGCGCCTGAAAAAATGTCAGGGGATCTGGAGAATATGCTACGTAATCTGGACGATGAAAACCCACCAACCGGAGGAGGAAATTTACCGAACATTGGAAGAAATGTTTTCGCTGATTACTTCATTGACAGCCGACCGGAGTGACCGAGCGGTTCTAGGCACTACTGTCTGGAACCGCGCGACCGCTACGGACTCAGGTTCGAATCCTGCATCGGGCATGGATGTGTGTGATGTCCTTAGGAAAGTTAGGGTTAAGTAGTTCTAAGTTCTAGGGGACTGATGACCTCAGAAGTTAAATCCCATAATGCTCAGAACCATTTTGAACTTCATTGACAAGTCTGGGAAAGTGCCGTGGCAAGACAAATGTATGAAACTGTGGTTGGCAGCAGTGGTAGTGAACACTCAATCAATTAATTTCAGGAAGACAGCTCAGTTTATACAATAACTGAAATGTGTGCAATTATGTATTTAGTAGCTGAAATACAATAAACCACTGATTAAACTGAATCGGCTGAAGTTACAGTGTTTAAATATTGTTAAAGGAAGACTAGTTCATTCACATGAAAGGGATCTCGCCAGGGAGCAAAGCATTTCCTGTTTAGCGCTATTGAAGTTTTAGGCATAGAGTACTAAACTCTCTTAAAATTTTCGATTGCAGTTGGTGTCAGTTCGCGGTTCTCATCAACTTGTTGTCAGTATACGATGAATAAGAGGGCATTTTGCACTTACGTTGTATGTGATACACCATTGGAAATGTTATAACTGTAAATAACTACTGCATAAACTGCGCCTTAACACATCGTAAATAACAGGAGGAAATGCTATAAGAACCAAAATTCATGACAGGCTAAGAGAAGACGCGGTAATTACAAATCTACCAACATAAGTGCAACTCATTAACGTCGTGCAAGACAATAAAATAAATATATGTCGGTGATGATAGCACAGAAATTGCTGTAACACGTTAGGTAAAAGTAAAAGAAACAAACAGTATCTTGCATCAGTCATAAAATCCGATACCTGTTTTACAGCGAGCACAGAAAGAAAGAAGAGCATCAACATCCAAAAATAAGATTGTTAGACTGCCTAACGAAATTACAGCGGCGTGCAACATACGTGAATTTGATCGTTTTAGGTGGTGTTTGTAGGAAATAGAGGACTACTCTCGTTATTTATGTAGTTTACATAGAAGGTCTGATGGCTGGAAACATTATAAATGTAATTAACTAGGGCATAAACTTAAATTATGACTTCCTTTGAATAAAATTTGGAGTAATAGAAGTTACATTGTAACAATGAAACATTTCTCTCCTTATTCTGTTTCGCAGTAAAACAGTCACAAAATCTTACACATAATTGAAACCGTTCGGCTTTCTTCTTAATCCTATCATGATACTCGTTGCGAGAGGTACCGCATATTTCACGGTATTTCTTCATCGCTTCAGCGAAAAATTTCACGTTCAAACAGGCTGCATGAATAGCAGGCCGACAGCAGCTCTTACTTGTGCTGCGAATGCACGAACCTGCACTGCCCCTTTCACCTGCGACTGCTGCTTCGCGGCGATCGGCGACGTCAGTGTGATGAAGTCGGTTGGTCATCTCGGTTCTCTCGATGTTGTCATGATGTTTGGTCAGTGGGGCGCTCAACTGCTCGGTGATCATTGCCCGTACAAAGTCCCAATTTTTACACAGTCCAATTTTGTTTCCACAGTCCGATCTTCCCGCTGTCACGAATGATGATGATGAGAATGAAATGATGAGGAGAACACAAACACCCAGTCCCTGGGCAAAGAAAAAAATCCCCAACGTGGCCGGATTCGAACCCGGACCCCCGTGATTCATAGGCAGCACCGCTAGCCACTTTTTTTTTATTTTGTTCGGTGTATTTAATCGTAGCGGACGTCACATGACAACCGTTGAAGTTCTTTGGTGATCCTTTCACTCAGTTTTTTTATTATTTACAGAGGCCAGCCAGTTCTCTGATCGAACACGCTGAGATACCGTGCCGGCGCCACTAGACCACGCGCTGCGCAAGCTATTTTCTCGCTGTGACCTCGTGCAGCATCACCGGCTGAGTGTGAGGGGCTCCATTGTTTCACATGCACTTCTGAAACTCGCGGGAAAGTGACGCTGCGAGCTCACGATAACAAAACGCTTGCGTGCATTGAGCCTTAAGCCGTCGGCACACGGACCGTGCTGTCGAACGTTAACGTTGAGCGTGCCAAGTTCAAAGTGCTGCTGAACGCTCAGGAACGATGCGACTTGTGCGTACGGTACGTGGGCCCCAACGTGGTATACGCGATCGCAACGCACTCCAGCGGCAGTTGAGGGATGTTTCTAGTTCGTAAACCACACTGTTTACTCAACGGGCGCGCGTAACATTCCCACATTAGCTCTATTAAAAAGCGCATTTCCTCCATCGTCCACGAAAAGGAAAGTACCACGTCCAATCAGTAAGGACAGAGACATATAATAGTTCCATTACAAACAGTGCGGTACAAATTTGGAATACCTCTCCGCATAAGATAAACATTATTTCATCATTCCCACCTTTTAGTAAAACCCCAAGGTCAGTCTTACTCGATCACTGTTCCTACCCAGTAGCAGAATCTTTGCAACGCGTGAATTACGAAGCGCAAAAGAAAAAGGAGCAAAATAGCTTTACAACAGTGGCGCAAGGTGTCCTGTAGATCAAGCCAATCGAACAGTCACCCCTCAAAAAAAGGTGAACTTGTATTTACATAACATCAGATATTATAGTCTATACTTACATTAAACTAATAATAAAGTATCAGAACCTAATAAAAACTCGAATATTATGAAAAAAATTGGTTGTGCCAGGACGCGAACCAACGCCCCAACAAGAAAACACTATACAGGACAGTGACGCTAAACCAGCATCACACATTTTATTGCAAATCTTAGTATCTTACCACTTGCTAAAAACCTCAATCGTAGATATGTTACTAACTGACATTTAATTATAACAAATTGTACCAAGAATAATGCGTTTTGAGTGGATCTTGGGTGTGTTGCTGCCTTCAAATAGCCTACTCTCATTATATGCAAGTTACAATAATTCTTTTCCCACGAATATGATGTTTATCATTATTTTATTGGAACGAATCACAAAGTTTATAACGGGTTTTGCAGTGATTCTCTATTTTCTGGTGCTCGGAACGGTATATATACATATAGGCTTGAAATAAATGCCAATATGGCGCCTCACAACTCTGTACTGAAGGGAGACGCTCTGCGTGTGACGTAGTTGGCGTTGTGCCATCTCATTGGTCAACGCTCAGACGTACGCTCAGAATATCTGACATGCCAGATATTGCTGTGCACGTTCGGGAAGACTCCCGAACGTGCTATTCCACGCCATGACGTCAGAAACTCGCCACGTTCAACGCTCAACGTTCGGTTGCACGGTCCATGTGCCGACGGCTTTAGGACCACGAAGACAATAGAAATTAGGACTCGTGCGGATGAGCATAGATAGTCACCTTTCCTTCGCTCTATTTGCGAGTGGAATACGAAACGGAACGATTGTTAATGGTAGAAAGTACCCTCCCCTATGCACCGTAGAGTGCGTGTAAATTGGAAGGGGAAAGGAAAGGAAAGGGAGGGGATCGCTGCTGTCAACTGCATCGGGACACTATGCGGAATCAGCGGCGTCGAGTGAAAATGTGTAGCGGGCCAGGATTCGAACTCGGGATCTCCTGTTTACTAGGCTGCTGCGTTAACCACTGCTCCATCCGGGCGCGAACTATCCCGGCACGGCTCACGGCCCACCCACACTCCTACCGAGCGCCACCTATCCGCCTGCAGTCCCTGTCCATTTCCTCCATGTTCGATCTCTGAGATTCCCATGTCCGAAAGCGCAGACACCACACATTCAAATAATTCACCGTATAGTGGTTGGGGGGTAAGGATGTAGATGTAGACAGAGAACTTAAGGGGGTAGGACGTCAAACGGGCCGACTTGGAGCATGAGAGGCACCACAGGACATTTTAATTTCTACTGTCTATACTTTTACAAATAAATTCATAAAACTTTGTCACCATGACCAGGAAGAATTGACTACTCACACTCATCGCAGTGGAAGTTCAAAAACGTAGCAAAATACCTTTTTTTACATGTGAAATTTCATCATTTTTTCCACTCGGCAGTGGAGTAGGCGCTGATATGAAACTTCCTGGCAGATTAAAACTGTGTGCCGGACCGAGACTCGAACTCGGGACCTGTGCTGAGTTGGTAGAGCACTTGCCCGCGAAAGGCAAAGGTAACAAGTTCGAGTCTCGGTCCGGCACATAGTTTTAATCTGCCAGGACGTTTCAAGAGAGATTCTTAGTTGAAATTTTCGTACCATACAAACAGTAGTTGCAGGTGTATGAAACTCTAGAATTTCCCAAATCTATTAAAAAACTGTGGAAAAAATTGAGATAATTAACTATAAAACTTGAGTTTTTTCTAAACATCAAATTTAAAATGTAACAGTTCATTCATTTTTTCATAAATTAAATAACTTCTAGAGTTTCATACACTTGAAACTATGGTTTGTATGTTGTGCAAAAGTCATCGAAGAATCTCTCTTACTTAGGAAGAAAAGTGCACCTTGAAACACGTATGTATTCAGTGTATTCAGTACCAGCGATGGCGAGGCATGACAGAATCTCTGACCAGAGAGTTGTTTATCGTTGCGTGTAGCGAGTCGACAGGAACAGTTGCGAGTAGTAAGTTACGAGTTGTACTCAGTCGTTGTTGTGTGTGTGGAGTCGGCGGGCGTCGACATGGGTCTCTGATCAAGGTTCGGGACGAGGTATATTGTTAAATAAGGTAATGAAGCAGCATTGCGCACATCTGATAATGTAATGTATGTTAATTGTAATTAATTTGTTCAAGAAATGCCCCAATAATAATTTTGTTTTCAAAGCAATCGTTTTTAAGAAAAGAATCATTCGAATTGAAACAATATTTCCTATGCTTTTCCTCACAGAATCAATTTATCAGATTAATTATTGCACAGGGCCTAAGGTCAGTGATGCTGCGCTATTATTGTGGGTTTAGTGATTAATCTTGATTTCTTAATTTTTGTGTCGAGTTTACATTTTGGTCATTATTATTCTTTAATTTCTGTGGGGACCAAACATTTGGCTCGTTTTCATTATAATAGACTTTTCTTTTATTTCTGCTGGGAGGTTACGTTTAGCACGATGCGTATTTACATTTAATTATTGTCATTTCAAAATTCTGTGGGGAGGTTACACTTGGCGACATCCGGACGAGGATCGTATTTCTTTGTGAATCTTCTAAGAAACAGTCAGATATCTGCTCTTATATACTTAAATATAATTAGGATTTGGCGCAACGCTTTTACTAATTTTGTCAATTTCTTTCACAGATCATCGGCAATTCGTTGCTCTTTGTTGTATTTGTATTTGTTGGATTTTGCATTGTCTTTGTCTCATTTGTGAATAATTGTGACTTGTGTAAAAATGCCGCGAAAAACTATTAATAGTACATCGCGAGGTGTAATGAATGAAATTACCGACTTAAACAACTTCACCGATAGCCCTTGTGACACGCAGTGTAATGATGACAATCCTGCGTTTACTGACAGTCAGTGCGTTCCAACCACTAATGATGATTTTTGTCTTAATGATGAACAAACGAACTCGGTTATGTCCTCTGTTGATTTGACGACAATTGATGACGCGGGGCGTTCTGTTGCAATGAGCGCTGCGCAGCTCAACACAACCGGTTTGCAAAATTTACGTAATGAACAGACAGATTTGTCTAATGAAACCGAACAGTGTAATCAGAATGCGTCGGATTTATTTAATTCCGATTTAGTGAATAACAGTGCACATCCGATTGGCAAACATTTTCAAGAATCACAGAATAACCAAATGGTTACACAAAACGTGACAATTGCAGGTACGTCATCAAACAGTACAGAGAATCGAGTAGGTAATATTGGCTCGGATCAAATTATGGCACTATTGCTACAACAATTTGATGAAAAATTCAAACAACTTAGTGAAAATTTCAAACAACAACTTAATGAAAATTCCAAACAACAGAATGAAAGACAGGACAACTATCTCAAACAACAATTTAGTGAAAATTTCAAACAATTTAGTGAACAGAACAAACAACAACTTAATGAAAATAACGAAAATCGCAAACAACAGCTTAATGAAAAATTAGACAACAATTCCAGACAGCTTAGTGAACAGATTAGAGCCGTTGCCGCGCAGTGTCATGATACTAAGGAACAATTACGTGAGGAAATTGAGGCTTGTGCTAGGAAAAGGAGCGAAGAAATTAGATCTGTTGCGCAAGAATTAAGAGATATGCAAACAACTACAACAGAATCACTTAGAGACGAAATTAATGCAGTCGGTAAACAATGCTCTGAGAAGGCAACACAATTATGCGACGAGTTTAAATTAATGACAGTAGAACTTTCGCGCACAATGGATGCAAAGACAGACGCGAAATTCGACCAACAGAACAGTCAGATTGACGAGCGTTTTAATCTTCACCTACAAAACAGTGATACGCGTTTCCGTAAATTTATTCAGGATCAAAATAAAGTAAAACGTCAAGTCATGGAAACAATCACTGCACAGAGACAAGAAGATAAACGTAAAATGTTTGCGAAGGCAAAAACATACGTAGACAACAATATTGCTACAGTGTCCGACAAAATTAATACCATCGAACAGTTGAACACCGAATTACGTGATGAAATTTCTGATCTTAAATCAAAAACAGATACACACACAGTAGATATTCAAACAGTGACCGACAGACTCGAACGAATAGAACTAACACAGGATTCCGATGACATCAAAGCTGACGTTAAAAAACTGAACGAAACCACACGTAAAATGCAAAAACAGATTAATGCCTCTGACACTAAAACCGATGATCAGGTAAAAATACTGACTGAAAAATGTGATGTATTGATATTAATGAAAGTAATAATGACAGCAAATCAGACGATACTGCACCGATTTTGTTTAACCAAACACCTGAATTCCAAAATTTACAGCAGACAATCAATGAGATCGATTCGTCTAATAATACATTGCGAAGAAAATTGTCAAGTTTACAGCAAGAGGTAACAGAGATGAAAAATATTTCAGTTAATAACACATCACAACAGACGCCACTTTGCGAACATTTGTCAGACTCACGCAGAGCGTATAATTTGGGTAATCTACACAGAATACGCGACTTAGATTCCGAACAGACACATACAAATAGATTCTCTTACAATCCTGAACCTGTTCCATCATACAGAGACGATAATTTTGATTACAAACATTTTCTGTCAGTGAGAAAATTTAAAGTGTTTAAAAATGACAGAACACAGATTCACCCACTGGATTGGATACAACAATTTAGTTTTGCTTTTCCACCGACTTGGCCCATAACACACAAACTTGAATTTATTTGCAGTTTTTTGGAAGGCGAACCGGCAACTCGTATGAGACCGATTGCGAGACAATGTTACTCGGTAGAAGAGTTTCAGAATGCTTTTCTGTCAACGTATTGGTCGAAGACGAGACAGCGTGGAATTAAAGATCAACTAATTAGTTTACCAAATTACGAGAACACAAATTTTCCCAATGTCACACAATTTTTTGAGCACATGGTCCAACAAAACAAGTACTTAAGTGAACCTTATAGTGAATCTGCACTTATTCAACTATGTATCTCTAAATTACCACGGTCATTAAGAGTGTCACTTCTAACGGGTCAGCAAAAAGAAAATATTTCGGCATTCAGGGATCTGTCGCAGCTTTTAGAAGTGCAGCAATCAGATTATTCCTTCGTGAACAAAAATTTTTCATATAACAACCAAGGCCAACAAACTTACAGTAATTACGATCAACCATGCAATTTCCATAGCAAAGCTAATAGACGCTTTAGGAACGACAACCACCAGAACTTTAATAGCAGACAAAATTTTGATTATCAGTATCGACAAAATTATCAGCAGGAACGGGAACCACATTTTTGTAACAATAGAGGTTTTTCACAACAACAGCAACAAAACCAGCCGGTTAGCATACCTAACCAACAATGTAATGCACAAGGTCAACCTAACTTTAATGTTTCGCCACGTGGACGTATAGTCCCTGGTACAACAAATAGTAACGCACGGCAGCAAAGGAACAACTACGTACAGAAAACACAGTATTTCAATTCCTATCGCAATGCACCGTATAGGAATGACTATTACGACAGACGTAAAAATAATGAGGACAATTTTCAGCGTACGTTTAATAACAGTCGGTCTTACCAGCAGCAAAATGATCAGCAACAACATATTCTCATGAATGAACCAGACAGTAGGTATCATCCAGAGCGTAATACGTCTGGAAGAAATAATAGAACAGTTCAAATAGTCGAAATGCCACAGAATCCTCCCGTAAATAATAACACATCAGATAGAATTTGACTAGATACTATACAGGTCGCATCATCCAGTAACACAAGCACAACTTTAGACACGCAGAATGTTATTCACGAAAATGTTATTACTTTCGACGACATCCGAGACACTCTTTTACAGGAAAGACCAGTTA
This sequence comes from Schistocerca nitens, assembly GCF_023898315.1. Classification (NCBI taxonomy): domain Eukaryota; kingdom Metazoa; phylum Arthropoda; class Insecta; order Orthoptera; family Acrididae; genus Schistocerca; species Schistocerca nitens. Next base: position 563,618,319 of record NC_064621.1, read on the forward strand.
TTCAAAAAACCATTTCACACCCTGTCATCGAAATTAAAATTGGTTCATCGAAATTTTCAGCGTAATCGACTCCGGATCACCTATGTCAGTTATAAATGAAGAAACTTTCAACGAGTGTAACAAAGAGAATACATATCCTACAGTACCATTAGGCAAAACGAAAGTGAAAGGAGCAGTATCGAGTAAAGGAGTAGATGTTAAATAACAGACACATTTATCATTTTGTATTGCAGGTCACACGTTTCATTCAAATTTTTGGATTGTTCCTTTATTGACAACAGACGTTATTTTAGGTACTAATTTTCTGGTAAAATACGTCGCAGTTATTGATTTTCAAAATTCCTATTTAATGTTGAAGGATGAAAATGTACAATTGGCTTTAGAATTTCAGCACTCTTTATCTGCGGAAGAACAAACAATTAATCGTACAGAGGTCATTTCCGTATCACGTAGCATAGACTGTGATTCCACATTGTTCACGGATACGTACGTACATAACTATAATACTCCAGACGAAGCCGACTATGACATAATACAGACGATTTCTGATAAAGTTAAACAGAGCAGTGCAAATACAGACGACAAACGGACGCAACTACACAAAATTCTTTTACAGCATGCTCCAGTTTTTGACAACATTCCTGGTACTATGTCCGGTTTAATGTATGAATTTCAAGTCAAACAGCACGACACATTTAAAGCAAAGCATTATCCCATTCCATATATCCACAGAGAACAAGTTAAAAAAGAGTTGCAAGCTATGCTTGACCAAGGTATTATTGAACCGGCAGTTAGTCCGTACATAAACCCGCTACATATTGTTAAGAAAAAAGATGGCTCACTTCGCCTCGTACTTGATTCGCGTCACATTAATGACATTATTATTAATGAAACAGATCGACCACAGACACTAGAAGAACTACTACAGAAATTTCATGGTACGGCTATTTATTCCACACTAGATTTGAAATCGGGATTTTGGCAAACTCAGCTCCATCCGCACTGCAGAAAGAACACAGCTTTCCTCTGTTTTGGTGACTGTTATCAATTTTGTAAATTACCATTCGGTTTAACTATTTCTTCAGCAGCTTTTATTCGCGGTTTGAACACAATACTTCCGACAGAACTTAAAGACAGAATCACGACGTACGTAGACGACATTCTTATTGCAGAAGCTAACTGGTCTGAACACAATATGATTCTGTTACAACTTTTTCGTGCACAAGGACTCACAGTTAATCTCAGTAAATCGCACTTTGGTAAAACTTCCATAAAATTTCTTGGACACGTAATTTCAGCAGAAGGCATTGCGCCTGACCCGGAAAAACTTCAAGCTTTACGTGATATTACTGTTCCTACAACGAAGAAACAACTACGCAGTTTTTTAGGTTTAATTAACTTTTTTCGTAAATTTATTCATCACTCTGCATTAGACACACCTAGATTATGCCAATTGACAGGAAAAAACACTATTTGGCCCTGGGATCAACAAGCACATTCTGAATTTATGAACCTGAAACATGCTTTGTTGAATGCACCACTTTTATCGCACCCAGATCTTACCAGAAATTTTTCCATTGTCACCGACAGTTCTAACACCGCTTTAGGAGTACATATTTTCCAGGAAATTGAACAAGATGGCTCTACAGTAATAAAAAACACATTTGCAAGTCGCATTTTGTCACCTGCTGAACGAAATTATTCCGTTACAGAACTTGAAACGTTATGTGTTGTTTGGGCTTTTACGAGATTTCGGCACTTTCTTTATGGAAGACATACCACCGTTTACACAGACCACAGAGCGATACAATTTTTACTTTCAGCTAAATTCACACACGATAGATTAAGTAGATGGAAGCTTTATTTACAAGAATTTAATTTTACAATAGTTCACATTCCCGGCACACAGAATGTCATAGCAGACGCACTATCTCGTTCTCTCAGCAACAATCAGCAAGACATCGCAACCAACTTCTGCAAAGCAAATTTCAGCGTCATGTACATTCAACAAGTTGTATTTGAAAATTTTATTTCGTCGTCATTACAGGACATAGCAAAAGAGCGAAATAAAGACAACGTGTGGAAAGAAATTAAACACCTTTGGCAAGATAAGAATAATGTTGCGATTAGAAACCATTACACTGTACGCAATGACATTCTGTTTCGCCGCTCTCATCCTGACAGCAACAATTGGTTATTATGCATTCCTGACGAGCTTGTTAACAAATTAATCTGGTATACTCATTTAAGTTACGCACATTACGGAGCTAGAAAATGTTTTCTTATACTGAGACAGAACTGTTATTTTACCAACATGGAGAAACGTATACGACGAGTTTTAGCGTCATGCAAAATCTGCCAGATGGTTACGTCAGACACAACTTCACATATTCCTCCATTATATCCCATTGTACCTGTTAAATTAAGACATATGGCCGCTGTAGACATTTTTGGTCCAATTCCCAGAACTAATAGAGGTTTTTTCTACATTTTTGTCGCTGTTGAACTCACTTCAAAATTTGTTACCTTCACTCCGTTACGCAAAGCTACTGCTAAATCTGTTTCGAAAGCATTTGTGAAACATTTTTTATTTCATGTAGGGTATGTGATGAAAGTAATTTCCGACAATGGATCACAATTTCGATCTGCTATATGGACACGTATGTTACGAGATAGAAACATTTCTCCGATCTATATATCCAGGTACCATGCTTCTTCGAACCCTTGTGAACGATTAATGAAAGAAATTGGTAAACTGTGTAGAATATACTGCCACAAAAGACATATTGATTGGGACACACACATATTATCATTCCAAGATGTAATTAATTCCATTCCAAATGAATATACTATGCAATCTCCGTTTGTTATACTGAAAAATGCTGAACCACCTAACAAAATTAAAGAATTAGTAAACTTTCCTACATCTCGTCGACTACGACACCACGAAATAATTGACATTGCGCTGAACAACATCAAACGTGCCGCAGAACGCCGGAGAAGACAGCAAAAACAGGTTTGTACACGCCGTGACTTTCACATTGGACAGAAAATATTAGTACGTACACACTATTTATCCAACACAGGGAAAGGTAGGTGCAGTAAATTTGAACTTCTATACGCAGGTCCATATCGGATTCGCAGCATTCCTCACCCCAATGTTGTACACGTCGAAACTTTGAGAACCAGAAAATCCAAAGGCACTCACCATTGGTCAAACATCAAGCCTTTTATTGAATGAAGACACTTTATGATTTAACATGCTATAATGCCATTTTGCTAGTTTTATGATCACTTATGCAATTATATTCACATGACTAATTACCAATGATTATCGTATTATTTTTTCTTGGCAAGTGCCCGGCAAGGTAAGGTTAGCAGGTCGCTCTTCTTGTCGTTACACATCAGACCGTGCATATTTTTCCAGATGAAGTTACACATTTTATGAGCACTTATGCAGTTATATTTATGTGACTACTTACTGATGACTGTCGTATTTTTTCTTGGCGAGTGCCCGGCAAGGTAAGGTTAGCAGGTCGCTTTTCTTGTCGTTACACATTAGACAATGCAAATTTTCCAGATAAGAATTACGTATGTTACGAATAATTATGCAATTCTATCTAGTGATATATTAATTTTATCAAATTTTCTCTCCATTAAAGTCTTTAATTCTCGCCTCTATTAACTACACAACATACAAGCTGAACACAACGAACATCACATTTTTTGTCTTTCTTAGGTATATACGATTGTTTCATGTTTTGTTTGTATGCACTATGAAATAATTAAGATATAGCAAACACCAGTTGACTTTGACATTTTGCCTTATGATATCTCAACATCGTGACTACTTTACTGCTACATTGTGTTACACTGAGTACATTTTTGCCTCTGAACACTATATAAGTTTTTCACATATTACGTTTTCTGTCATGTTATGCTGTATGCTTAATTATGTTACCATAAACCAGTCATTATTTAGTGAGTATATGATGTAAATGCAAGATATTAATCTTTGTTCATCAATTTCAGAAAGAAATGATGCGTGAAAGAAAGAAATTAAACAGAAATGGGAATTTCACCTTCGGAATGATCGAAAGAAGATGCAAACGTCGTGAGGAAGAGTAAATGGATCAGGATTAACAAGCATTAACAAGAATATACTATACACATCGTAGAATAGCAGTCTTAACTAATTTTTTCTTTCAGAATACAAGGCGATTGATGCAGGCTGTCAGACAGAACTACACATCTTAGTTTTAGTGATAAAAAATGATAGAAATAAGGAATAGTTGTATAATGAGTAATGAAGTGATTTTTTGCAGATGATAATGAATGCTGATGAATAATGATGAAGTATATGCTACTATGGATAATGAAGTTTTTCTTTACAGGTGATGATGATAATGGAGTTATGATAATATAGATAATGAAATGATGGATAATGAAGTTTTTTCTTTACAGATGAGGATAATGTGGAAGTTATGTATTCATGCTATGTAGTTATTTAAGTATTTGTTGCAGTTCGCTTTGACAGCAGTTGTTATATTGCATGGTATAATGACTGAAGGTTTTGGAAAGGACAGCTATGGAACACATCTTTATAGACATTTCACTACCTGTTAATTCGAAGTTCACTACTTTTCAGCATAAAATGCGTTTCTTCTTTCAGCTTAATAATCCATTCTTTTATATATTTTTGCAGGAGAAATTATTTATGAAATTAATGTGCTATAAGCAGTTGTTCATTAAATCTATGTCATTTATGAATGTGATTACATATACTCTATTTGTTTCATAACCTTGCTACAGCTGACTCATGACGAATGACGTTACACATTTTCATTTACAGGAACAACCCAGAAGCAAAATTTTTTCTCTTCTTGCTTTCCCCTATAATTACCCAAAGCAATGCATTGCTAACACAAAGAATGTATTACCAGTCCCAAATAATGATACCAGTTTAAGAGAGTTCTGAGTAATTCTGATTAGCTCTGAATAGTATGTCACTTGAATAATGAATGCTACTGATTACTGTATTGAGATGACCAATGATTAATTACTAATGCTTTGTAACTGAGAAATGAATGCTAATGCTACTGATTACTGTATTGAGATGACCAATGATTAATTAATAATGTTTAGTAACTGGGAAATGAATGCTACTGATTACTGTATTGGGATCACCAATGATTAATTAATAATGCTTTGTAACTGGGAAATGAATGCTACTGATTAATTAATAATGCTTTGTAACTGGGAAATGAATGCTACTGATTAATTAATAATGCTTTGTAACTGGGAAATGAATGCTACTGATTACTGTATTGGGATGACCAATGATTAATTAATAATGCTTTGTAACTGAGAAATGAATGCTAATGCTACTGATTACTGTATTGGGATGACCAATGATTAATTAATAGTGTTTTGTAACAGGGAAATGAATGCTACTGATTACTGTATTGGGATGACCAATGATTAATTAATAATGCTTTGTAACTGGGAAATGAATGCTACTGATTAATTAATAATGCTCTGTAACTGGGAAATGAATGCTACTGTTTACTGTATTGGGATGACCAATGTTTAATTATCAACATTATTCTGTAATACTATGTTATTGACGACCTCCTGTTTTATGGAATGACTTCTGATGATTTGTAATTAGGCAATGAATTTCAATGTTCTCTGTAAAACGAATGACTTCTGATCATTTGTAATTAGGCAACGAATTTCAATGTTCTCTGTAAAACGAATGACTTCTGATGATTTGTAATTAGGCAACGAATTTCAATGTTCTCTGTAAAACGGATGACTTCTGATGATTTGTAATTAGCCAATGAATTTCAATGTTCTCTGTAAAACAATTAATGAACATTTTTCTGTAATACTACATACATGGTACAGAAATGTTCAATAACTGGGCTATGACTGCCGCAAACTACTAATGTAATTCCCAATGAAGACTAGTATGTGACTTAATGTCCTTCACCTTCTGACCTAACTACCCTGAATTACTGCAATATCCATGTGTCCTGTATATCTCTTGATCATGGAGCACTATATTTGGTTTTTGCACTAATTCTACGTTGGTGTGCCTGGTAAGAGCGTGGTGTTGACACGACATGCTGTCCACCACCGTGAGCGATGGAGACGTTATTATGGTCCCACTGTTTGGTGTACCTGATGTACTGCCAAAATGATAACATGGAATATTACTACGACATTTCAGTGTCTTGGCTACGCTGATAAACACTTCTGGGAAAAGAACTTCAGATTGTCTCACTTGGTGTTGTACTTCTGTGGAAAGATATGGACTTTCAGTGCAGCTGCGTGCAACCTAAAGTGCTACAACCATGATGCAATTCTTCCCTCTCCTATCCTAATTCTTGTAACATAGTGAAAATCATTTTTGCTAACATGATTTATATTCATGGCCTATACATTTTTTCGATTTGCTGAACTACAGTGCGAGTGCACTTTTGTCATTTTCTAACATGATTACTACTCATTGTATGTACATTTTGATTTGCTGATATATTCGGAACTACAGTGCATGTGCACTTATGTCATTTGTTAATATGTTTTGTACTCACATTTTGTTATTGTCTAATATGTTTTGTGCTCGGTGAATGTGCATCACATTTACTTCATGTTCTACATCTGTATATTCTGTGATCGTAAAGTTAATTAGTCAAAAAAAATTTGTTGCTCATAGCAAGTCAAAATGACTCACCATCGCTGCCAAATTTTTGTCCCCCCAATGGAGGGTTATGAAACACGTATGTATTCAGTGTATTCAGTACCAGCGATGGCGAGGCATGACAGAATCTCTGACCAGAGAGTTGTTTATCGTTGCGTGTAGCGAGTCGACAGGAACAGTTGCGAGTAGTAAGTTGCGAGTTGTACTCAGTCGGAGTTGTGTGTGTGGAGTCGGCGGGCGTCGACATGGGTCTCTGGTCAAGGTTCGGGACGGGTATATTGTTAAATAAGGTAATGAAGCAGCATTGCGCACATCTGATAATGTAATGTATGTTAATTGTAATTAATATGTTCAAGAAATGCCCCAATAATAATTTTGTTTTCAAAGCAATCGTTTTTAAGAAAAGAATCATTCGAATTGAAACAATATTTCCTATGCTTTTCCTCACAGAATCAATTTATCAGATTAATTATTGCACAGGGCCTAAGGTCAGCGATGCTGCCCTATTATTGTGGGTTTAGTGATTAATCTTGATTTCTTAATTTTTGTGTCGAGTTTACATTTGGGTCATTATTATTCTATAAGTTTTGTGGGGACCAAACATTTGGCTCGTTTTCATTATCATAGACTTTTCTTTTATTTCTGCTGGGAGGTTACGTTTAGCACGATGCGTATTTACATTTAATTATTGTCATTTCAAAATTCTGTGGGGAGGTTACAACCTATAGCAACAAATGAAGCCAGTAGTAAGTGAAAAAATGATGAAATTTCACATGTAAAAAAAATGTGTTTTGTTACGTTTTTGAGCTTCCACTGCTATGAGTATGAATCCTGAATCCTTCCTGGTCATGCTGTTAAAGTTTTATGAATTTATTTGTTGTGGTGTGCGTACTGTAAGACCTTCAGTACACACACCATCAATTATTAGACTTGTCGCTCTAACGAAGTAGGCGAGTGTCAGCAATACATCTCGTGGTCTTATCGAGGCGTGGTTATCTTCTGCCGTTAGGTCAGACGATAGAAATGCCACTTTCACGCTTAGGGTAGCAGATTGACGGTGACCAACTTTAAAGAGAACTTGATTAATTTTCACACACATTTATTAAAATAATAACAAGCATAAAAATTACTTAGCTTGGTTCTGGATGCTATTTACAATTGACAATCTGAAGTTCCTTTGGTCTTGGTACGTTAATCTTATTCTCACATATCTCTGATACTTGACAAAGTGTCTATTCATATATCTTCATGGCTATGTACGGGAATATGGTAATCTTATTAGGCGCATACTGAAACTTAACTATAGACTGGTACAGACTAATGCAGCCTGACTAATCGGAGGTCTGTACACTCGTTATAATACCTCGCGAGTTCAGGTATCACTGCGCGAGTGTGATCCGCAAGGAGAAAAGGTTCTACGTAAGCAGCAATCTCATTGGCTGCGTTACATATTAATACGCGGATCGGCGGAAGCATCATTTGGTCCCTCTCTATGGCAGCGCCCTCTCGTAGTGCGGAAACGGACGAGCGCTGCGCTGCGCTGTTGTGCTTAGCAAAAAAATGGCTCTGAGCACTATGGGACTTAACATCTGTGGTCATCAGTCCCCTAGAACTTAGAACTACTTAAACCTAACTAACCTAAGGACATCACACACATCCATGCCCGAGGCAGGATTCGAACCTGCGACCGTGTAGCAGTCGCGCGGTTCCGGACTGACAAGGGGAGACCGCCAATTGTGAAATTCAGATTCAATTCATACTGCACATGATAAAAGCTCATGGCCAGAGGTGTAATGTGGCAAAACACCAAGATGCACTTCTCAGCCGTTGTCGAGAAAATCGACAGTTAAAATAAACCGTTACGATGAAATACTCTCAACGATTAATAATTATCGACAGCGTCGTGGCGCAGCGGTAAGCGCTCGGGTTCGTAATCCGAAGGTCGCCGCATCGAATCTCGCGCCATGCAATTTTTTTTAATTAGTATTTGTTTTTTGTTATTCAAATGTGTCTATACACACACACACACACACACACACACACACACACATATATATATATATATATATATATATATATATATATATATATAATTCCCGGCAATCAGTTGCAACAATTATGCATATAATAAGTTGTTGAATGTCGTTTGTCGTGGAAAAACTGGCGACTTCGAACATCATTATGTTTTCCGCAAAGAAAGTTGTATTTCACAAACGTTATTAATTGTCTTCATAATGTTAACCACGTATAGTTAACGGAAGACGTATAAACGATATTCCGAAACGAATACGTATAGCGTAAGTCAAACGTTCGAATTAGAATAGAAACCCCACGAACACAAATTTGCTGTGGCAGGTATGAAATATAAGCTCCGTTACTCGCTCGTTACACTTGAAGGACAGATGTTGAATGGGCCGAAACGAGCCGCCGCATAAAAGTGTAGTTGCCTGCTAACTTCGAAAGAAGGTAGATGCGGTCCCTAGCGCAAGTTATAACATCGTCGAAAATCAGTGCGGACGTGAGAGCTTTGGTACACCCTGTTAAACAAACGGAAAAATGGAGGCGGTACAATTGGAGAGCGATCCGCCTTCACCAAAATGCATAAGCAATTCATTAATTGTATTACAATAAACTAATAATAATAAAAATAAATGTTGCATGGCGCGAGATTCGATCCGGCGACCGACTTTCCGATTACAAACCCGAGTGCTTACCGCTGCGCCACGACGTTGTATAAAACTATTAACCGTAGAGAGCATTTCACCGCAACGGTTTCTTTTAACTGTCGATTTTCTCGACAACGGCTGAGAAGTGCGTCTTGGTGCTTTGTCACATTACACCTCTGGCCATGAGCTTTTATCATGCGCAGTATGAATCGAATCTGAATTTCACAATTGGCGGCCTCCCCTTGTGAGCGCCTAGAACCGCGAGACCACCGCGGCTGGCTGTGCTTAGCAGGGTGCGCTCTAGTGGGAAAGTTTTGTACGCGCTGACTACGCGGAACTATGTACACAACATTTGTAAAAGTATAAACAGTGGAAATTAAAATGTCCTGTGGTGCCTCTCCTGCTCCAAGTCGCCCCTTTTTCACGTCCTACCCCCCTTAAAGCGTTTTTCTATCACTGCGGGGCTGTGTGGCGGTTGCCTCCAGACATCGTCTCAACTTTGGAGCTTAACCGCCAGCAGCCAGATAATGAGGTCACTCTGCAAGACAGCGCCCGCCGCGACTGTCGCAGACGGCGGGTCCCACGAGCGTCCGGCCGCGGGCCGCGGCTGCAGCTCAGAGCTCAGAGCGCAGAGCTCAGACAGAGCACACTGCTGGCTGGCTGCTGGGCGCTGCACGCTCCCCGTGCCCGGGCAGACGCACCTCGCCGCCTCATTGTGCCCGCCTGTGTTCTAACGGCGGCTCGCCGCTCGCACACCGCCCCTGCGCCGCCCTGCACACGTCCGGCCGGCGACCCTGCACCACTTTCAAAGGGCGCGCCGCCTCCCGGGCCCTTTGTAAGGGTCACCCCGAGGGCGCCCTCCGCGCGCAGGGACCCCGCGTGACACCGGTGACCCGGGCCGCCTCAGCCGTCCTGCACATCCTTTGCTTTTTAGCCGAGGATCGTCACTATTCAAGACGATCCACCTCAGTCATACAATACTTTTCGGATGCACCTATGCTCTTTGCTTCCTCAGGTATACACAAAAGCGGTTCCAAGACGGGGAGGGAGGGAGGGAGAGAGAAGCTCATGAGGTTCATGACACGCTCCACCTACTTTATCTTTCTACTTAAACCGCTTATATTTTTACACATACCAGCTTTCAGAGTTCTCAAATAACTTTCACGGAATAGAGTGTGATAGAAGCGTGTGCTGCATATAGTCGTATTGAGCACTGACGGGAAAAAAATCCCAGCATCAAAAAATTAATGTAGAGTAATGAAATCTGAAGAATACATTTGCCTAGCTTACATATTTAAGTGATTAATGCAGGTTAATTCTTACAAAGAAAAAAAAAGCAACCAGCCTCTATTAATACTGCTATTTATTTAGGTAAATAGCACCGTTACCGGTTTCGAACTGTCAAGATCATCATCATACGGCTGTTCACATGATTTTCAAGATACACTTTACATTATCGTCCGTTTCCAAAAATGGCTCTGAGCACTATGGGACTTAACGTCTGAGGTCATCAGTCCCCTAGAACTTAGAACTACTGAAACCTAACCAACCTAAGGACATCACACACATCCATGCCCGAGGCAGGATTCGAACCTGCGACCGTAGCGGTCGCGCGGTTCCAGACTGAATCGCCTAGAACCGCTCGGCCACTCCGGCCGGCTCGTCCGTTTCCGATTTTTATTATTCCACTGTCGCGAAGTATTTTTGGTGTGTTGGTGCCCTACGGTAGAAAACAGTGTTAGAAGCGCACTATGTGAAAGTAACTAATCTCCAAACGATGAAATACAGCGTAAATAAATATGTGAGGTTAAGTGGTTATGGTACTTACGTCGAAAATTCCGCGAGGTTTTGTTGCGAACTTGCAGGATTGTATTTTTCGAATGTTCCCAAATATATCCAGCACTTATGCAATTTGTACATCACCATATTGTGCAAAGCACCACACACACACACACTAAAAAGAATTTGCCACATGTGAAGTTATCACAAGATTGCAGATTTACAAACACAACAGTGTCAGAGACGTTCTCTGTCAGAGACATCACAATATATAGCTTGCTTTGATTTCACGGAATGACTGTTTTTAAAGAATAACATAACTTAATGAAAATTAAAAAAACAAAGATAAACCTTACATTATGAGCATATAATATTACAAATGAAGTTGACAGATGTTGTAACCAGTTTGTGTGAGTGCTAATTATATGGTATTATGTAAATACTGTACTATATACAAGGAGCAACATAGAGGTGAGATAAAATGAATAATTTGACAATAACAATTGTATTAACATCTATCTATGGTGCATTGTAATTTTGAATAAAGTATACTAGCAGTAATTTTTTTTTTCAGGAATCAAGGTTTTCTTCTTTGTAAGAATTAGCCTACATAAATTGTACACAGCCACGGTCTCACAGTGTCATTTTTAGACAAAATAGCATTTAAGTGGTTAACATTGCAAGAAGAAAAGTTAATGTACGCGGAGATAAACCACCGCAAATGTGAAGTGCTGGTACATTATTAACAGGAGTAACCGCCAGAACGTTGAATACAAGCACAAAAGCGTGCATGCGTGCTGTTGTTTAGGTACCGGGTGCCATTTTGTGGGATGGACCTCCACGCCTGTTCCATTTGGTCGATCAATACAAGGACGGTTAATGCTGTTTGTGCATGACGCTGGGGTTGTCGTCCATCGACGTCTCATACTTGCTCGACTGGAGACAGATCTGGTGATCGAGCAGGCCAAGCGACATGTCGACACTCTGTAGAGTTTGTCAGGTTACAACAGTGGTACGAGGGCGAGCGTTATCCTGTTGGAAAACACCCCTGGAATGCTATTCATGAATAACAGCACAGCACGTCGAATCACCAGACTGACGTATAATTTTGCAGTCGGGGTGCATGGAATAACCGCGACAGTGCTTCTGGTGTCATACGAAATCGAATCCCAGACCTTAACTCCTGGTGCGGCTCCAGTGCGTCTAGCACCACGACAGGTTGGTTGAGGGCCTCAGCAGACATCCCTATAACCATGACACGGCCAGCACTGGCACCGAGGCTGAACCATACTTCATCGGAAAACACAACAGAATCACGCCATTGAAGTTGCAAGTGGTGGTGGTTTGGGGTCAGTGGAAAGCACGCTCTGAGCTGTCCTTGAAGTAACCTGTTTGTAACAGTTCGTTGTGTCACTGTGCTGCCAACTGCCGCTCAAATTGCTGCGGCAGATGCAATGCGATAGGCCAGACCCACACACCGAACACGATGGTCTTCCCTCTTGGTAATGCCAAGTGGCTGTCCGGGGCCCGGTTTCCTTGCGACTGTGCATTCTCGTGACCACCGATGCGAGCAATCAGGTACACTGGCTGCATTCCTGCCAACTCTTTCTGCCATATAGCAGAAGGAACAACCAGCGTCTCGTAGCCTTTTTACACGACCTCGTGTAAACTCAGTGAGGTGTTGACAATGGCGCCTTGACTGATATCAACTCATGACGTTCAATCTCACAGGTAACTAGCGCTCACGACCGTTGCAGCGTGTATTTAAAGCAAACTTCATTTGCAATATCATAGTGCCGCTACTAGCGCCACTCTTACGCGACTGGCTCGAAATCTGAATAGACACCATCTTTCGGTTGTAGAAGCACGCCTTCCAGCTTTCGTTTCTGTAGCAGCGAATGTATCTACATTCTACAGGGAGTAACTAAATTTCCTTGCCGACAGTTGTGGCCGAGTGGTTCTAGGCGCTTCAGTCCGGAACCGCGGTGCTGCTACGGTCGCAGATTCGAATTCTCCCTCGGCATGGATGTGTGTGATGTCCTTAGATTGTTGTTGTTGTGGTCTTCAGTCCTGAGACTGGTTTGATGCAGCTCTCCATGCTACTCTATCCTGTGCAAGCTTCTTCATCTCCCAGTACCTACTGCAGCCTACATCCTTCTGAATCTGCTTAGTGTATTCATCTCTTGGTCTCCCTCTACGATTTTTACCCTCCACGCTGCCCTCCAATACTAAATTGGTGATCCCTCGATGTCTCAGAACATGTCCTACCAAACGATCCCTTCTTCTAGTCAAGTTGTGCCACAAGCTCCACTTCTTCCCAATCTTATTCAATACCTCCTCATTAGTCATATGATCTACCCATCTAATCTTCAGCATTCTTCTGTAGCACCACATTTTTAAAGCTTCTATCCTCTTCTTGTCTAAACTTTTTATCGTCCACGTTTCGCTTCCATACATGGCTACACTCCATACAAATACTTTCAGAAACGACTTCCTGACACTTAAATCTATACTCGTTGTTAACACATTTTTCTTCTTCAGAAACGCTTTCCTTGCCATTGCCATTCAACATTTTCTATACTCTCTACTTCGACCATCATCAGTTATTTTACTCCCCAGATAGCAAAACTCCTTTATTACTTTAAGTGTCTCATTTCCTAATCTAATTCCCTCAGCACCACCCGACTTAATTCGACTACATTCCGTTATCCTCGGTTTGCTTTTGTTGATGTTCATCTTATACCCTCCTTTCAAGACACTGTCCATTTCGTTCAGCTGCTCTTCCAAGTCCTTTGCTGTCTCTGACAGAATTACAATGTCATCGTCAAACCTCAAAGTTTTTATTTCTTCTCCATGGATTTTAATACCTACTCCGAACTTTTCTTTTGTTTATTTATTGCTTGATCAATATACAGATTGAATAACATCGGGGATAGGCTACAACTCTGTCTCACTCCCTTCCCAACCACTGCTTCCCTTTCATACCCCTCGACTCTTATAACTGCCATCTGCTTTCTGTACTGCCTTAGGTTAGTTAGGTTTAAGTAGTTCTAAGTCTAGGGGACTGATGACCTCAAATGTTAAGTCCCATAGTGCTTAGAGCAATTTGAACCATTTCTTTTAAAATTCGCTTTACGGACTCTGAAGAACGAATCCTCATACTGAACATGTATACAGCAACTCAGGGTTTTCTTTTATTTTTTTCTGTCATCTCCAGCAACATTGCTACAAGACATACGGAGAAGGCATTTTGCATGAAGGAGCTCTACATGAGCTATTGTGGTACCACAGAGAGTCGGAAATTCAGGACCACATTTATTTAATGGGTCGCCACGTACCAAACAATCTATTTACTCGTGGATACAGTAGTTAAGGAAATAAAGGCAGTAGGCTACCATCAAAGTCTGAGGATTATGTCGAACAGTTCAGTGAAACATTATTCAAAAGTCGACAAAAGTCAACGTCTTTTGCTAGTCGCGAATTAGAAATTCCACAGCTAACTGTTTGGAGAGTGCTGAGAAAACGGCTACGAGAGAAAGTATACGGGAATCAGTGACTCCAGGCCATTACACATGGCGACAAACCTTTGGTGGAACAGTTCTGCATTGATACGAAAGGACGGTTCCAACCGCAGGTTCATTTTCAGCTATGAGGCTACCTTTCACCTGAACGAGGCAGTAAACAAACACAGCGTACGAATACGGTGAGCAGAAACCGCCACACTGCCGAAGAACATGTGTGAATCCCTGAAGATTAATGTGAGTTGCGATTTGTCAAGGGAAAATGTATATGAACTCTTCTTCTTTATAGAGACGCCGATCAAAGGACAAACTTACATGGACATTCTTCAGCTGTGGCTCACTCCGCAACTGGAAGGGGACAACGACAATTTCGATTTTCAACACGCTGGTGTTATCGCTGTTCTACAACGACACTCGTTAGTTCCAGGATACTGAGTTACCACGATGATGCATCGGTCATGCAGTTGCTGGCATGCCCCCAAGTTCACCACATCTGACAACTTGTGGTTCTTATTTGTCGGGCTGCATCGAGGACGTTGTGTTTCACATCTTCACTTCCCAACAATCCCGCTGATTCACGAGGACTCATCAAGTTACCTGTAACTCATATCGAAGAGAACGCTTTTTGCGAGTGTGATCCGAATTGGACTATCGAATTGACGTATGCTATGAGACCAACGGTTCACACATTGAACATTTGTGAACATCACAGAAAAACCTTCCTGAGTTGCTGTTTGCATACATATCTGTCTATACTACTATACAGAGGCAAGATGTAGTCTAACGTTGTTAACAAAAATTTCGAAGAGTTCTCGACCCATTTACTTCAAATTTATACACGATACTCTAATAAACATTCGCTCGTACACAGAGAACTTTCTTTAAAGGTATAGTTCTGTATGAGGGCAAATCATAGTTTACGGTTGTTACCAAAAATCTCGAAAAGCTGGTGATCGAGTTGCGTCAAGTTATTCGACGATTTCCTAACAATAATAAACGTGTAGATGTAACAACTTGAAGTAAAACAATCAAGAACTTTTCGAGATTTTTTGATAACAGCGTTTCCCATTTATGTATTAAATATATATTTATGTACCATATAAATTTAAAAATACATATTAACAAAATTCTTCAAATTTCTTGACCGATTGACTTCAGACTTTTTCACGATATTCTAACAAGGGAACCTCCCCACCGCACAGTGGATAGGCCTTGAAAAACTGAACACAGATCAATCGAGAAAACAGGAAGAAGTTGTGTGGAACTGTGAAAAAAATAAGCAAAATATAAAAACTGAGTAGTCCATGTGCAAGATAGGCAACATCAAGGACAGTGTGAGTTCAGGAGCGCCGTGGCCCTGTCGTTAGCGTGAGCAGCTCGCGAACAAGAAGTCCTTGGTTCAAGTCTTCCCTCGAGTGAAAAGTTTACTTTCTTTATTTTCGCAAAGTTATCATCTGTCCGTTCGTTCATTGGCGTCTCTGTTCACTGTAATAAGTTTAGTGTCTGTGTTTTGCGGCCGCAACGCAAAACCGTGCGATTAGTAGACGAAAGGACGTGCCTCTCCAATGGGAACCGAAAAATTTGATCGCAAGGTCATAGGTCAACCGATTCCTCGACAGGAAAACACGTCTGATATATTCTATACGACACTGGTGATGGCATGTGCGTCACATGACAGGAATATGTTGTCGACCCACCTAACTTGTACACTTGGCGAATGGGTAAAAAGATTCTTCTACCTTGCCCGATTTATGTTTTCTTGTGGTTATGATAATCACTCCTAAAAACTGCCAGCCAGGGAGCCTCGTTAGCAGAAATACTCTGTTTAGGTGTAGCGTCCCCATACTACGGAGGAGTTACCTCGCATCGGACGGACGGACGGACAGATAATAATTGTCTGAAAATAAAAAATTTAACTTTTCAGTCGAAGGAAGACTTCAACCAAGCACCTCTCATTACGCACTCGCTCACGCTAACCACGGGACCACGGCGCTCCTCAGCTCACACTATCCTTGTTGTTGCCTATCTTGCGCATGTACTACTCAGTTTGTATATTTTGCTTATTTTTTTCATAGTTCCACGCAACTTCTTCCTGTTTTCTCGATTGATCTGTGTCCAGTTTATAACAGTTTTGATCTGTGCCAACTTATAACTAAATCTTTGGGGGGTGCGATGGGGAGGTTACCTTGTAAGAAACTTCCAGATAGTATTTGTTAGCAAAAATCTCGAAAAGTTCTTGATCGTTTTACTTCTAATTGCTACACGATACTCTACTAACATTCATAACGACACACGTTGTATACTTTTTTAAGCAACAATGTAAAGATTTTCCTTTAGAACCGACTGCGAGAAAGAAAATAACTTTCTGTGAAAACGTTCAATTTCATTTTCGTTACCGAGCGGGGTGGCGCAGTGGTTAGCAAACTGGACTCGCGTTCGGGAGGACGACGGTTCAATCCCGCGTCCGGCCATCCTGATTTAGGTTTTCCGTGATTTCCCTAAATCTCTTCAGGCAAATGCCGGGATGGTTCCTTTGAAAGGGCACGACCGACTTCCTTCTCCATCCTTACCTAATCCGATGAGACCGATGACCTCGCTGTTTGCTCTCTTCCCCCAAAACAACCCAACCCTCATCTTCGTTCTTGAAGTTACTTTCCTCTTAAATAACAGGGCTTTTAAACCATTAGACACAGTGTTTCTTCCACATTTTTCTCACAATACATAATTTTAAAGACAAATGTTACACACGGCAGTGTCCTGTTTTGTTTTCTTCGTCATATTCAGTTTCAAGAGGAAAGAGGAATGTTGTATTTATGGCTTATCGACTTACGATTAAAACACTGATGTGGAATCTGAATCATCCGAAATTTTGCAATCCTACCGTTCACAGGTTAAAACTATGAGAAATACTGTGCTATTCTCACAGATCCAGCACCTGGAGAAGTTACTCCTGTACCTTTACTGTAACGATAAACAAGGCTCAAGGTCAGACATAGAATGGAAGGTGACGGGGAGAAAATGGACAGACAGATGGGGAAGGTGGAGATGGACACAGAACGGGATGAAGGTGTGATGGTCAGAGAGTGGAAAGGAGAGATACAAAGATAAGGGGGAAGAGCAGGATATAGGTAAAGAGCGGGGCAGGAGGAGATGGACAGAGAGAGAGAGAGAGAGAGAGAGAGGGGAAGAGGAGATTAGTACACTTATACAATTCCCATACATATTTAACAATTGCGAAGCATTCCGGGTCCACTTCTAATAATATTGTACTTCACCTTAATACAGGAAAGAAGGAAGGATGATTGGGTTTTACGTCCCGTCGACATCAAGGTCATTAGAAACGGAGCACAGTCTCTGATTTTGTAAAAGATGAGGACGGAGATCTGCCATGCCCTTTCAAAATAACCATCCCGGCTTTTCACTGGAGTGATTTAGGAAAATCAGGTAAAACCTAAATATGAATAGTCGGACCCGTGTTTTAGCCGTCGTCCTCCCGAATGCGGGTCCAGTGTGCTAACCACTGCGCCACCTCGCTCGGTACTTTGATACAAATATTTTCTATAGTCAGTTGAAAGTGTCAAGATCATTCTGAACAACCCTGTAAATGTAGGCTTTCACGGCCGGTGTTTACTTAAGTTAGAACTTACGGTTTGAGAAGTTCGTCTGCGTCAGTGGCAAACATTTTCAGATTTACCTACAGTCGTGGAAGGAAAAATTCATAACATAATTTCGACTACAAACCTTCGACACTTGGAAATGTGTTTTATTCGTCTTCTGCTTTCTAAACGCACACGCTAGTAGGGCAACATCTACTGATGTGATTTTGTTTAGTCTACTGTAAAACTCTGAAGGTGGCAGGGGTAAAATACAGGGAGCGAAAGGCTATTTACAATTTGTACAGAAACGAGAGTCAGTTATAAGACTCGAGGGGCATGAAAGTGAAGCAGTGGTTGGGAAGGGAGTGATACAGGGTTGCAGTCTGTCCCCGATGTTATTCAATCTGTATATTGCGCAAGCAGTAAAGGAAACAAAAGAAAAGTTCGGAGTAGGTATTAAAATCCATGGAGAAGAAATAAAAACTATGACGTTCGCCGATGACATTGTAATTCTGTCAGAGACAGCAAAGGACTTGGAAGAGCAGCTGAACGGAATGGACAGTGTCTTGAAAGGAGGGTATAAGATGAACATCAACAAAAGCAAAACGCGGATACTGCAATGTAGTCGAATTAAGTCGGGTGATGCTGAGGGAATTAGATTAGGAAATGAGACACTTAAAGTAGCAAAGGTGTTTTGCTATTTGGGGAGCAAAATAACTGATGATGGTCAAAGTAGAGAGGATACAAAATGTTGAATGGCAATGGCAAGGAAAGCGTTTCTGAAGAAGAGAAATTTGTTAACATCGAGTATAGATTTAAATGTCAGGAGGTCGTTTCTGAAAGTATTTGTATGGAGTGTAGCCATGTATTGTTGAAATGGCTCTGAGCACTATGGGACTCAACTGCTGAGGTCATTAGTCCCCTAGAACTTAGAACTAGTTAAACCTAACTAACCTAAGGACATCACACACATCCATGCCCGAGGCAGGATTCGAACCTGCGACCGTAGCGGTCTCGCGGTTCCAGACTGCAGCGCCAGAACCGCGTGGCCACTTCGGCCGGCTAGCCATGTATGGAAGCGAAACGTGGACGATAAATAGTTTAGACGAGAAGACAATAAAAGCTTTCGAAATGTGATGCTACAGAAGAATGCTGAAGATTAGATTGGTAGATCACATAACTAATGAGGAGGTATTGAATAGAATTGGGGAGAAGAGGAGCTTGTGGCACAACTTGACTAGAAGAAGGGATCGGTTGGTAGGACATGTTCTGAGACATCGAGGGATCACCAATTTAGTATTGGAGGGCAGCGTGGAGGGTAAAAATCGTTGACTAAGAGCTGAATACACTAAGCAGATTCAGAAGTATGTAGGCTGCAGTAGGTACTGGGAGAATGGTTCAAATGGTTCTGAGCACTATGGGACTTAACATCTGTGGTCATCAGTCCCCTAGAACTTAGAACTACTGAAACCTAACTAACCTAAGGACATCACACACATCAATGCCCGATGCAGGATTCGAACCTGCGACCGTAGCAGTCGCGCGGTTCCGGACTGCGCGCCTAGAACCGCTAGACCACCGCGGTCGGCTAGGTACTGGGAGATGAAGAAGCTCGCACAGGATAGAGTAGTATGGAGAGCTGCATCAAACCAGTCTCAGGACTGAAGACCACAACAACAACAACAACTGTAAAACCGGCGGAAATTTACTCGAGAATGTTGAAACACTATAGCGGCAAGCGTTTATGCGACTTAACTGTCCGTAGGAGAATCGAACAGCTTAAGTCGGGCAGAACAAGTGTCGACGATATACATCACGTGGGACGACCTGTTAAAGTTTCGACTGATAAGTTAGAAAACGACAAAGTGATCCCTTATCTGCAAATACAGGTGATTTTTATAATGTTAGTGTGCAAGGGTGCAGTCTTCATTCGTCACAAACTTCAGTCCCATAATAAGTGTTCAGCATGGTTTCCAAGCCACAAGACCAGAAGTACATTGTTAAGAAAAGCGGATGTCTTCCTAAATACGAAGGTTATCTTACCCGAATAATAATTCGGTTAATATTAGTATCCGTAGCACTACGCCCATCACCAGGTCTCCGACAGAACTCACGCTGTTTTATCAAGGTACGATGAGCATTAAAAGGGCAATTCAGCACACTATTTTTTCCTGAAAGCAAATGGGTTTTATTCAGGTTTCAATACACCATGTTATTCCCCGTTCTTCTGGCTACAAATACTTGTTTCAGCATTATCTCCTTTCAATGCGATGTCTTCGCGCCGCTTTCAGGGATGGCCTGTATGGCCACATGGTACCAATCTACTAGTCGACATCGGAGTCAACGTCTCGCAGCATCAATGACTTCCCCCTGATCCACGTACTGCTTTCCGCGGAGTGAATCCGTCATCGGGCCAAAGAGATGGAAGTCGGAAGGTGCGAGATACGGGCTGTAGGTTTGATGAGGAAAAACAAACCAAATAAGATTTGTGTGCTCCTCTCATGTGCACAGACGTGTGTAAGGCCTTGCGTTGTAATGGAAGAGAAGTTGATTGGCAACTTCATGCCGTGTTCTGCGCACCACGACCAGATAATGGATATAATTGGAGGGAGAAACAGCGTTGGTCGTATTTTTTTGTTTTGTTATCCGCAAAATCGATTTTCGGTCACTTAGTGACCATCCTCAGTGCTAGAAGTTAAAAATTTTTCATAACGTTCAGAGAGTATAAAACAGAAAATCACAACTACACCTGCGTATGAACATAACAATTGGTAGGATAATACCTGCAATATACAATTAAAATTGGTAGGCACTGGTATCAACAAGCTTAGAGTGATCACATAAACTGAGGCCGCTGTTTAAATGCACCTGTTCAGCAGACCTCGGTGTGACAGGGCTTGGAACGCCCTCTATGTGACATGTGTCACGTGAAGACTTAATATTACTGGTTTTGCAAGATATTAACACAAAATAACTCTTGTGCATTTGTGAATCATGAAGTAATTCAAATTTAAAATGTACGTAAAACAGCCGACCGCGGTGGTCTCGTGGTTCTAGGCGCGCAGTCCGGAACCGTGCGACTGCAACGGTCGCAGGTTCGAATCCTGCCTCGGGCATGGATGTGTGTGATGTCCTTAGGTTAGTTAGGTTTAAGTAGTTGTAAGTTCTAGGGGACTGATAACCACAGCAGTTGAGTCCCATAGTGCTCAGAGCCATTTTTTTGTACGTAAAACACATAGCAGACGAAGGGGGAAGGAAACATCTAAAATACATTGGCGTATTGTTTTTGTTTTAAAAAAACTTACAAAACACAAAACAGATCGATAATAAGTTGTCAGAGTGCAAGACAGGTAAAAGAGAAAAGACAATGAAAAAGAATAGTATATGTAATGAGGTATAACACAGGTTTTTAGAAAACATAATACCCACCATCTGGCGTGGGAAGTTAGAAGTTCAACGATCGTGATTTACGTAAAATGTTACGTTAAGACTAAGGAGTCAAATATATAAAAAATAGTAATAGTACGAAACTGCCATTACGTAATAATTAAAATGCCGTGAACCACAATGTTCATTACAAAAAAGTTTGTAGGTGTGGATAAACAATTTTGTTATCATATTTAACCGCCATGATAATGTACATCTCATTTGTCCCTTTGGACAAGCTAGCATTATTATAACAGTGGTTATACGCTTCCGCATAAGCACTGGGTCAGAACCCATACATACATGTCATCAAATATACACGGTTGCTTACTGTAAAACATAGCCCCCATCATTTGGTGTGGGAAGTCAGAAGTATATCGTTCTTGATTTACGTAAATATTACGTTAAAACTGAGAAGTCAAATATATAAAAATAGTAATAGTACGAAAATGCCACTAAGTAACAATTCAAATGCCATTACACAATATTCATTACAACAACAAAAAAGGTTTGAGGGTGTAGACTAACAATTTTGTTATCATATTTAACGTCGTGATAATGTACATATCATTCGTCCCACTTTGCTTTTTTGTGGATACTTTCCAACACTGCAGGAGCGAAAACTGCGTGCGACGGCCGTCACGCGGGAGATCGGACAGGTTTTCGTAACTTTGTTGCGGCCCTGACAGATTTCTCGCCCAACGGCTCATCGTGCTGTTGTTCCCTTTCAGGTCTCCGTAGACATTCTGCAAGCACCTTCGAATATCTGCGATGCTCTGGTTTTCCGGCAAAAGAAACACAGTGACAGCTCTCCACTTGGAACGCACTACCGTTACAGACACAATTTTGTAGGCTACGTATAGCACTTCCGCCATCGGAACTTCACGCAATTATAGGCGCGGAAACGGAAAAATTTCACGATGTCCCACGACAAATTTCGCAGTTTTTCAACCGAAACTGGACAAGAAAAAATGTGTTGCATTACTTATTGAGCGCCCCTCGTCCGTTAGAGAGTTCACACCTGACGTTCTACCCCTAACCATTCATTGGCTTCACATGTAAATAGGCAGGATGCATTACCTTCCATCGGAATATCAATGGCTATGCTTCTTATGCAAAATTAAGGTGATCTGTCAGGTAGAGCGTTAGTGGAAACCGCATGACCCTGTGAGTTGGAAAGGGCTTTTGATCGTTGTGTAACAGTGAATCACGTCGCCGGAATAAATCACTTACCGATCAGTTCGAGTAAAGCGATCCCGTGAACCAGGATACAATCTCCTTTTCGAACACCTGAGAACGACTCCGCGACAGACCCATGGACAATAAGGATCGCTTGGTCGACGGCTCCATGGATTAGGATCACGGAATCTGCTCCGACACCCTGCCTAAACGTGAGTCAGGGCAGGTCCTTTCCACTTCAAATGGCCCGACATTTCGGGTCAGGGGTGAATGCCGATAAGCTGTAGGTGTCGGCATATAAAAAATCGAACCATTGGTTTCTTATTCAAATAGTGCTTCAGAAGCGATCAAAATGCCTACGTATCTAGTTAAACACTTCTGTATTCTAAGGTCTCGTAGAGACTTCAGGATCGTATCCATACTATACAAACATAAGAAGGCGTTGCAGCCTACTTAATTACTGATGACCCAAGACAGGCGCTGTTTGTCAGGTAATGCATAGAGAATGGCAACCTCTAGGACACTCTGGTAGCTTCTAGGCAGTAAAGTATGAGGTACGAGTGGAATTCAGAAAGTAGATTCTTCATTTGTGTAGCCATATTGTCCGTAGCTGCTTTACAATTTCTGAGGGTATTTTCTTTCTGTCGATGCAACCACAACAAAATGCGTGTTTTTTTTTTTTTTCATCATACACGTCTCGCTTTATTGAGGTAAAGCACCAACAGTGGTCTGTAATTAAAAATATTTATGATTTAATTTGTTTTTAAGATCGAAAAACAGTTCGTTAAGAACATGTTCCTTTGTACTTACCGTGATTTTCACTTTCTTTCTTGCCTACATCGGAAATGCCGTCTGCTAGCAGATCTTTTGTCTTTTTCCTCGTTGTGCTAGCAGACGGCATATCCCTATGTAGGCGAGAAACCAAGTGAAAATCACCGTACGTAAGAAGTAACATACTGTTAACGAACTATTTTTCGATAACGAGATACTGGCAGAAGTACAGCTGTGAGGACCGGCCGTGAGTCGTGCTTCGGTAGCTCAGATGGTCGGTCAGAACTTCCGACGACACGGAAGCCCAGCACGAAAGACTATTATCGCCTCTATCAACAGCAGCAACCTGTAAATACGGTCGCCCACAGACATCCTGAGGTTGCCTGGAACACGGTGTGGCGAGCGGTACACACGCCTTTTCTACCTACTACGGTGCGTTCATTGTGGTATGTGGTTGTGAATGGGAAGTTCGCTACTCGTCAGAGGTTACATTCCATACATCTGACGGACGACCCCTTGTGTCCGACATGCTCAGTCGCTGACTCGGATGCACACCGTCTGACGTATGCCACGACCAGCGAGTGCTGGCTACTGACGCAGCGCATGCTGGCGTTACTCTTGCGGCGATTGCCGGAGTCTATCTCCCCAAATGAGATATTGCGCCCCGACGGCGTATACTTTCCATCAACCAGAACGAACGCCGTTAACTGGCTAAAAGGCATGGCCGTTTACTACATATTTTGCGATGCTCCCAAAGGCACACTCGATTTTTGGTCCCTATTGATGACGACACATGCAGCTTTCAGCCGCCACCCGAAGTACAGAACTCGTTTCGCAAAATATTTAGGTTCATTATTTGCGGATCCTCCTGCTCACTGGGGCGTTCCGGGTATGAGACGCTGAAAATGAAGAAGAATCCTGGAGCATATTGATCCTCTATGGACGGAATAGGGGGGAACCCCTCCCAACAGACGAGAAGACGACTCGGACGCTCGGCTACGGCAGTTGTAGGATCTTTCTTTGTAATGAAACACAAATAAATCTATAAATACAATACAATATGAAAATTAAAAAAAAAATTAAAAATGATGTAAAAAGTAAAGAAATAAATAAATAAAACAACATCGACAAACCCACTACATCCCCTTCCTGATCCTTCGATCCTCGAACACGTGGCTTGGGCGTGGCGGCGGGATGGCCAGGCTTCGGGTGTCACCCCCCTGCCCTACCCGTCGTCCTGCAAAAAAAAAAAAAAAAAAAAAAAAAAAAAAAAAAAAAAAAAAAAAAAAAAAAAAAAAGGTGGTAGAGCACTTGCCCGTGAAAGGCAAAGGTCCCGAGTTCGCGTCTCGGTCGGGCACACAGTTTTAATCTGCCAGGAAGTTTTATTTTTCGATCTTAAAAACAAATCAAATTATAAATATCTTTTATTACAGACGACTGACGATGAATTTCCTCAATAAAGCGAAACGCGACTGGTGAAAACAAACAAATCAAATTATAAATATCTTTAATTACAGACCATTGATGATGCTTTACCTCAATGAAGTGAAACACATCTGGTGGAAAAGCACGCGCGGAAATACCCTCAGTAAATCAGAAAGTGAGCTACTCATTGTCATGGCTGTCAAGTAATTTTTATTGTATTCTGCACTAAACTTCAAAGTTACACACACAAACACGCACACATACACACACGTGACACTATTTTTTCAACCTCTTTAACAGTCACCAAACTGTCTTCGCATCGTTCAATTGCTCGACGATAGATATCATCTCCTTAGTGAAGGAGACATCCGAGAACAGCTGTGAGAACGTCCTCATCGTTGGAAAATCTCTTTCCCACCAGTTGTTCCTTCGCCTTGCCGTAAAGATGGAAATCGCAAAGCGAAAAATCTAGCCTTCCCGCCCAGCATCACCCCCCGGCTGACCAGCCTCGGTCAAAGTGTTGTCACCGTCTGACCACGGATAGACAAGACACTGCATTTGCTCCATACACCAGGTAGAATGTCACGGTGAATGTGTGCTCAATATAGACGTTTTGTCCACAAGAATCGTATAGTCTCCAGTACTTCTACTTTGGTGTGCGATAAAAGAAAGAAGGTATGTGTTTAAGGTCCACCGACATCGATGTCATTGGGGATGGAGCACAAGCTCGGATTGAAGTAAGCATGAGGAAGGAAACGGACAGCGCCCTGAAAATGGAACCATCATCCCGGCATTGGCCAGAGTAATTTAGGGAAATCACGGAAAACCTAAATCAAGATGGACGGAGACGGAGTTGAACTGTCGTCCTCCAGAATGCGGTTGGAGTGCGTTTGCAGTTGACGTCTCACTTCAGTCTCACGTTATGATGCACTCATCATCCAAACCGCACCAGAATTGGCTCTGCAGGAAACCCAAAACAAGTACTCTCTTCAGACAATGTGCCACTCATGTTGCGAAATGGTCTAAGCTTAGGACGACATGTGTAACTTACTGTACGAAGTCGCTGCGTAGGCCTACATCTAGATGTGTATTTGCGGCGGTTGTGATGTTACATTTCGAATTTTGTGTTGTTTTATGCAGTGTGGTAGTAAAATTCATGCGTCGTACAGTGTCCGCCATTAACGCAGCTGACTATGACAAGTGAGGAAACAGTTGGTGAGGCTTTAAGACTCCGTGAAAAGTTTACATTTGATGGCTGTGTGTTGGCTAGAGTTTGTTTACATCTCAGTGCTCCTCACACTACAGTGCTGCAGAGTCATTTTCGGGCCTAGTCTATCCGTTTCGGTGAATGTGGTAATTGTTTCAGTCGGAGTGAGTGTAATATTCAGTGAATTCCGCGAACAATCAAAATTTTACGTTTCTGGACATTCCAGTATTACGTACTACAGATCATACGTTCATATCATTAGAAATGTATCAATTTTCGTTTTTTAATAGTTTTTTGTCAAATTCTGTTTCAGTTTCAAAGATAGTTTTAACATCAGGCTCTTTATACGAAAACGATCATTTCTGATTGAAAAGGAACTAAAAAATGTTGTAATTTAATCTCAAAGGTACAAGAAGAAAATTTGTTCGACTGTCATACCAGAGGAATACTCAAAAATCTTTTTTATCATTGAGAGACAAAGGACTAATTTCGAGATTCTTTTATTACTTCTAGTATTAACTACCTTTTTGTTCTGATGTGCTGGCGTAAAGACGTACTGTATAGTTTCATGTCTATGTGTGTGTTAAATGAAGGTGTTAAATGATGAAAATGTGTTTTATAATTTCTGTCAAGATCAAGCCTAAATCCCATACCAATGGAGTACAAATTATTCTGTTAATTCGAGAAGGCGAATTTTAGGTGCAGGCGACGATCTTTACGGCGGCGCTGCTCAACAATAGAGGTACGTGTTTGTGCTCACTACCTTCCTTTGGTGGCCACTAAGATTAATTTCGATGTGTTTTTGCCGAGACATTCAGAACCTGCAATCTTCCTTTTCGTATAAAAATAGGAGTCCGATTGAAAAAGAAATATTCTTAAATTTAAATAATTGCAATTCTTTTACCCAGGCCACGGGGAATTATACACAGTACGTGCCTCTACCCTGATTGTACGTTCGCAATGTCCG
Organism: Schistocerca nitens; assembly: GCF_023898315.1. Lineage (NCBI taxonomy): Eukaryota > Metazoa > Arthropoda > Insecta > Orthoptera > Acrididae > Schistocerca > Schistocerca nitens. Next base: position 563,645,562 of record NC_064621.1, read on the forward strand.
AGTGTGTTACGACGTAATTATTTTACAACAAAAAAATTAAGATACATCTTTCTCATCAGATCGCAACCGCTCGTACGCGAATGTACGTACCCTCTGAATGTGTCTAGTCAGTCGTGCGCAATGTTCTAAAGCTTCTCTGTTAATATTCTGTGGATTGCATTTCCGCAATTAATTTTTGTTTATGTCGCAAATCGCACTTCACGCGAAGTATTTGTTACGCAGGTTTCAGGCTCCATTTAATGTCAAAAAATTCCCAAGTACGGCTGACTAAGCAAACCGCTACAATTATTTCCTATCCCTACAACTACAATAACAAAAAAAAGCAATAACAAAAAAAAAAAAAACAATAACAGAGAGAGAGGGAATGTTACACGATAGACGTAATATTAAGGAGGCACCTGTTTCGGCACACTCTCCATCGATTTCATTCTTCATTCTTGTCTCACTGAGTTAAGACCCACTTTCTTGATCCGTACATCGTCGGAACCATAAACTGTACGTTGATTTTCTTTCTTCCACCCACGAAAGCTAGCATATTGATCAACACAGTAGATCCAGAGCACGTTTCAGATGCTCGTCCAGTTATACTAATTTGTGTTTTTCGTGGGTTTCCTAAATCGACATGAGTCGCAGTTTCGTTACTTAGTTGAGAACTTACCGATTCTGTTCTTATCGAGTTGAGTTAAAATACAGTCTTTTGTGACGATAGAGTATGATTACAAAAACACTCAGGTTGTACCAATTATTAGAGAGGGTTGATGGGCTACTGCACATATCTAATTGTCCTCCCATCGGCGTCTGTCAACGAGGACAGCGATGCTGCTCAAATCGTTCCCGAATGGAATCTGGTCTAGCAGCCTGCAGCCTGTAATTCGTTACTGAATCGTCATACACTGGTTGAAACTGGTGTACATGATTGCTCTAAACAGCAGGTTTAGGTATTTCTGGCGTAATGTGGACGACCACTGTGAGAAACACAATGGCTTTACCAACTGTTGTATAACTTATGTTTGTTTGGTTGTTACGCCGTTCACTTGACGTTACGTCGTTTCCTTTGGCCCAGCTGCATTTTTGCGCTGACCTGATCTCACAGCAGATATGAACATTTGCAGAACATTCCTGAATCAGAGACTCCAATCTTTTCTCCGTCGATTACCCGTATTGTAACGGCCTTACTTGACATATTGTATTGTGCAACTGCTACTACAGGTTGTTCAGATTTCTGTATTAAATTAGTGAACTGTATATTCTTTTTCTCTGTATTTTATTTTCCCTGATAACGTTACTTATTTTGGATTATATGACTTGGTGTGTACAGATGCAATGTAATTTATTATGTCTACATCAACATCTACATCGATAGTCTGCAAATCACACGAAAGTACCTGGCGGAGGGTTCATCCAACCACCTTCACAATAATTCTATGCTGTTCCAATCTCGAAGGGCGCGAGGAAAAAGACGAACACCTATATCTTTCCGTGCGGGCTCTGATTTCCCTTGTTTTATTATGATGATCATTTCTCGCTATGTAGATTGGCTCAACAAAATATTTTCGCATCGGCGGGGAAAGTTTGTGATTGAAATTTCGTGAGGAGATTCCGCCGCAACGAAATACGCCTTTGTCCTAACGATGCCCAGCCCAACCAGTATCATGTCAGTGACACTCTCTCCCCTGTTTCTTGTCCTGTTCTTCTTTGAACTTTGTCAATGTACTCCTTAATCTTATCTGGTAAGGATCCAACACGACGCAGTGATACTCCGTAAGAGCACGCTCAAGCGTAGTGTAGACAGTCGTTTTAGTGGTTCTGTTGCATCTTCTCAGTGTTCTGCTAATAAAACACAGTCTTTGGAACAACTTCCCCAAAACATTTTCCATGCATTCTTTCCAATTTAAGTTGTTCGTAATTGTAATTCGTAAGTACTTAGTTGAATTCAGGGCCTTCAGCTTTGACTGTTTGAGCGTGTAACCGAAGTTTGACTGATTCCTTTTAGCTCTCCTGTGGATGACCTCACACTTTTCATTAATTGGAGTCATTTGCCAGTTTTCGCACCGTACAGATATCTTTTCTAAATCGTTTTGCAGTTTGTTTCGGCCTTCTCATGGCTTTACTAGACAATGAACGACAGTATCATCTGCAAAGAACCTAAGACTGCCGGCCGCGGTGGTCTCGCGGTTCTAGGCGCGCAGTCCGGAACCGTGCGACTGCTACGGTCGCAGGTTCGAATCCTGCCTCGCGCATGGATGTGTGTGATGTCCTTAGGTTAGTTAGGTTTAAGTAGTTCTAAGTTCTAGGGGACTGATAACCACAGCAGTTGAGTCCCATAGTGCTCAGAGCCATTTGAACCATTTTTGAACCTAAGCCTGCTGCTCAGCTTGTCTCCTGCATCGTTTATATAAATAAGGAACAGCAGAGGGACTATAACACTACCTTGGGGAATGGCAGAAATAACTTCTGTTTTATTCGACGATTTTCCGTTAATTACTACGAACTGTGATCTCTCTGACAGGAAATCGCGAATCCAGTCAATATTATCATTTATTGTGTAGTGCTATTTCCATGTCGGTACGTAATTTCGTTGTAATTTTAGGAGCTTTAGCACATTACGAAAATCCATTCCTTTTTGTGCTGCAACCATGTTGCACATAGGACAATCTCCTGGAAACCAACATGAGCTGGAGGGCCCGCATCTCGTGGTCGTGCGGTAGCGTTCTCGCTTCCCACGCCCGGGTTCCCGGGTTCGATTCCCGGCGGGGTCGGGGATTTTCTCTGCCTTGTGATGGCTGGGTGTTGTGTGCTGTCCTTAGGTTAGTTAGGTTTAAGTAGTTCTAAGTTCTAGGGGACTTATGACCACAGCAGTTGAGTCCCATAGTGCTCAGAGCCATTTGAACCGTTTTTTTTTGAGCTGGAGGAGATGGACAGAAAGCCCTATAAATAGGTTCAAAAATGGCTCTGAGCACTATGCGACTTAACTTCTGAGGTCATCAATCGCCTAGAACTTAGAACAAATTAAACCTAACTAACCTAAGGACATCACACACATCCATGCCCGAGGCAGGATTCGAACCTGCGACCGTAGTTGTCGCTCGGTTACAGACTGTAGCGCCTAGAACCGCACGGCACTCCGGCCGGCTTATCAATAGGTAGTCGGCAGCTAAATATTTGGAGCAACTGGTTCGTGGCCAGACATTATGTTCGCTGTGAAGTTTTTACATAATCCAGGTCTTGAACATTGACATGCTGTTAAAAGGATTATTAAGTACCTGCAGCGAACCAAAGACCAGGCAAAAAGGTACAAAGCCGATTCTACTGGTCTGACGGTCTACTCCGATGCCGATTTAGCTGGTCTCTGTGACACTCGTCCGTCAACAACAGGCAATGTGAGCTTGTTAGCAGCTGGGCCTGTGACATGATGTTCACGTCGTCAGAAACGTGTAAGCAGGTCAACAACGGACGCCGATTGCATAGCAGCTTCAAGTGTTGCTACTGTAATTGTTTGCATGAAATGTATTAGCAGTTGCGAAAGTGGATAATCATTAGCCGTATAATGGGATAACGACAGTGAAAATTTGTGCCCGTCCGGGACTCTAACCCTGATTTCTCCACATATCGCGAACGATCGTCTTACCGTTAAGCAATCCGAGTACTCTTCAGAGGCATGTCGAAACTTCCATATGTCGTCAACCCTGTTCACTCTTACATCCATTATGTCTATTCCCGTACAGATGAGATATTTTAACTGAAAGCCTCTTGCCCAGCGTCGGCGGATAAATACGATATTTCAGTGCATGTGTTGTTCAGAAGTATGGTGCAATGTTCCTTCGAACATGCGTAACTGAACCTAGTATAATATTTTACTTGTCTATGAGATTCGTTGCAAATGAACAATTCAGTCCCTGTTCGCGCAGCACAATAACAGATAAAAACGTAACCAGATTTTAATCAGTTTGAAAACAAGACGGCAACATTCAGCACAAACAGTTAAGACAAATAATTGAGAATTAAATGCCGAACAAACGACATAGCTCGTAATAAAGCCACTAATTTTTTTTTCACAAGAATGAATTACAACAGAAAGACCTGTCTTGGGGTAATACCGTCAGACGTCACTAGGTCGCGGGAAGAACGAAACCCTGAGATGTGGACAGATTCATGATTGCAGTCTATTATTTATTTGTTAGTTGCGCTGTTACGCATCACCTGCACCATAGTCAATATTTCAGACCTTGTTCTAAAGTTACTTTTATCATTAAAATCCACAGTGCATTAAAAACGCCAAGGCAAATCGATGCGATAGTATCAACAAAGGTCACTAGATCGCATGCCGGTCAAAAGATCGAACAGAACCTGAAATTTTCCGATCTGTGACATAAACTGTTCGAACAATTCGAGTCGTGTTCAGTCACAGTCCTACACAAGAAATTTACGTTTTTTTTCTTTGCACGACCGTTTCTGTGATATTACAAAAATGATACATACAAAGAGCCAAGTTCTTTGTATGTATCAAAACATGTGGTGCGTGGTAGAAATATTCTCAGTGACAAATCTAAAGTGTTCAGCGAGAACAATTTACGTGTGCAACAATAAGAATGCAGTGGGAATGCATTTACATCTTATGGACGAATGTTATGAAAACAAACACTCCAAACCGACGTTTCACGACAATTAATCTGTAAAAGACACACCACACGTCATAAAGAGAGCGTGTAAACCGTCTGAGGATGAATCACAACGATTCGAAACCGGTGACGGTACCCTTTGAATAAAGGAACTGAAAGTAAATTTGTGGCTGGTTACTGTCCTAACACCATCAACATTTGTCTTCGAACAACAGCCACGGTCTCCATCATGTCATCATATGACAAAATTGCAACATACCTGTTGTTCTATACATACCATGTGAACACACCACAGTTTTCTCCCAAATAAAATATCACATTTAAACATTTATTTGCACATAATCTGTACTGTAGCACACTGCACGTGTTCTTGCTACAGTGTTTTAACGTTGACTGAGGTATGATGGGAGGAATAGGAGATGAGAGTAGATCTGAGTGTTGAGGTGAGGATGGAGGTGGTGGCCCTCTCTCTCTCTCTCTCTCTCTCTCTCTCTCTCTCTGTGCGTGTGTGCGTGTGTGCGTGTGTGTGTGTGTGTGGCCGTGTGTGTGTGTGTGTGTGTGTGTGTGTGTGTGTGTGTGTGTGTGTGTGTGTGTGTGTGTTTGTGCATGTTCATGTGCATGTGTGTTTGCATGTACATGTCTCTTTTCTTTACTGCGAGTTAGTTTCAACAGTGTTCTTCAGTTATTGCTCGTTTGGCCATTGACCATATTTCCATTTCTTTTTGTGTACATCTGTATGAAATATTCTTCCTGTAGAGTGGCCATCCACTGTATTTTTTGCGACAGTAATTTTCTTTTATTAGATGTTCTGCATACATGGAATGGACACATAGTCACTCTTCAATGCGCTTACATTCTCTTTCTACCTCATATTAAAATTTCTTGCAGGCATCCCAATATAGTTAGAGCTGTAGCCATTACATCTTAATTTATATATATAGCTAAACTGTCGTATTTATTTTTCTCTTCTGTCACAGTTTTCAGTTTACTTTGTACTGAACTGCTTGTGTTGAAAGTTAGATTAATTTCACTGTTTTTTAGAAGATGTTGCTACTCTTGTGTGTGAACTGGTTGTGGTATGATATGATGTGCCATTTTGCCTTTGTCTTGGGGGATTTCTTTTCTAGTGTGGTTATGTGTTATATGTTACTGTTATGTGTAAGTATTTCGGAATACTTTTTTTAAATTTTGCTATCTCCTGTTTTCATTTTCCTTTTAATGGTGTTGTGTAGTTTGTGTACTGTCTTGCTGTTGTATCCATTTTATTGAGTTATGCTGATTATTATGTTTAATTCTCCTTGATAGTCCTTTTCCCTTAGAGGTATTCTGTGCAGTCTGTGTACCATATCTGTAGCTTTTGCTATTTTTTGAGAACGTTGGTGGTTTGATTTCCAGTGTATTATTACATCTGTAGCTGTTTCCTTTCTAGAAATGTTGAACCCTTATCTCTCATCTGATTCTGTGATTTTGAGGTCGAGGTAGCATATTGTCACTTATGTTTCTGTTTCCATAGTGAATTGAATGTTATTTACCTGCTTGTGTGAACTGTTTAAGTGTTCTCATGGTTTGTATAAGAGGTATATGATATCATCTACATACATGTATCAGTATAATTCTCAATATTTTTTTGTTGCTATTATTTCTAAAGAAAAATTTTTCGTTCTGGTTCACTAGCAGAGCTATAAATGAGGCCAAGGACCATGTACTTAAGCTAAATGTGCCCGCATGTGAATAAAATGAGTGAATACTGTACAAGTTACGGCAGTAAGTTACATTAACCGATTTTATCCCAGTATCCACTAGATGATGAGAGCTCTGTGAAGGGCGCGGAGTTTCTGCGTGCTCGTATGAGACAGTGTTATTAGCACCTGACAGAGTGTGAAAGGGATATCATTTTGTGTCTCCATTTGACTTGCTGGTGGAATCGTGCAACGCCCCGCATTGTAGGGCATTTGCATATGACAGTGGCTCATTGTTGCACTGAATGAGGGCAGGCATACACGTCAAAGTCCCGGTCGACCGCGTCTGATCACCATAAGAGAAAATCGTCATATTGTGCAATAAACACACTGTAACCCCTTCACATTTGCACCTACCGCCGGCCGGAGTGGCCGTGCGGTTCTGGGCGCTACAGTCTGGATCCGAGCGACCGCTACGGTCGCAGGTTCGAATCCTGCCTCGGGCATGGATGTGTGTGATGTTCTTAGGTTAGTTAGGTTTAATTAGTTCTAAGTTCTAGGCTACTGGTGACCTCCGAAGTTAAGTCGCATAGTGCTCAGAGCCATTTTGCACCTACCATCTGAGAATTAGTAATGGACTTCCTGCAACATTTTGTGTCACATCGCATCACTGGTCGTAGACAAGCAGTAGCCCGACTAGGGAATTACCGTCCCATGTGTAGGCTGCCACTAACACCACAACAAAGACAGCTGCGTCTAGAGTGCTGCTGCGTGCTGTGGCCAGGAAGCATAGAGTACCGATAAATGGCATCAGTGATGATCCACGGTTCGGGTGACCGTCGTCAAGAGTACGGTGGCAAGGTCACATTCTTCCGAAGTGGAATAGCCACAGCAGGGTTAATCATGGCGTCATGTAGTTGGGGAGCCATCCAGTACGATTTCACGTCACGGAGGGTAATGATTGACGGAACTCTGATGGTACAACCTTACGTCACAGACATCATGCATCCTCATACGTTACCTATCATGCAACAGTATCGTGGTACCATTTATCAAAAGGACAATGCTCGTTTTCTTGTGGCACGTGACTCCATGAGTTGTCTGATTGCTGTTGAGATACACCTATGGCCAGCAAGATCTCCAGATCTGTACCTGATGGAACATGTATAGGACCAGCTCAGACGTCTGCATCGAAGTCCAGTATCCAGGACAGCAAGTGCCACTTATCAACAGCTGTGGACCAGCAAAGAGCATTCACTGTCTCATAACTCCTTTCCCGCAGAATCAGTGCATGCATCCAGGGCAGAGGGGATACAACATCGTAATGGTCTCATACTGCCAAGCTCTTTGTAAATTTGGCTTGGTTCTCTCATCACTCATCCTCTCAAGCCATGCACTGTCATTTCGTTTCTTCCTCGGTTTTGGGATGCTTCCCCTATTTTATCTGGCGTTGTATATCTACAACTCATAAGGTAAACCAGTCATCAATGTGAAGGTTGATTTGAACACGATTTGCTGCACTGGTGATATGCCAGAGCCTTCCACTGATCTTTACATTAACATCTAAAGCGGATAGGCAAAATAATGTGAACAGTGGTAGTAAAGAAATGGTTGTGTTTGACGGTCAGCAACGCAGGTAAGCGCTGGACTGTGCGTTTTCAGAACGGACTAGGTATCAGTGCAGGTTCTTTACGAGTAGTGCACACTTCGTATTTGCATTCAGTGGCCGAGGTCGACGTGCAATGAAAGACCTAACGGAATTCCATAGAGGGCGGATTGTGGGGGCTCGATTAGCTGGAACATCAGTAACCAAGACAACCAACTCGTTGAATGCTTCAAGAGCAACTGTTTCAACAGTCATGACAGCCTACACAAAATATGGAGAGACATCATCGTGTAAACGTAATAGTGGGCGCAAATCAAAACTAAATGACAGAGATGATAACACGAATTGTGTCATAACAACACAGAACTACTGTGGCTGAAGTGACCGAAGATCTTAATAGTGACCTTCAAAACCCTGTATCTATCGATTCTGTCCGCCGACAACACCATAATGCGAATATTCATGAACGGGTTGCTGAAACGAAACCATTAATGACGAGAACCAACGCAAAGAAGCGTAAAACATGGTGTGAGGAGCATAAATCCTGGACGGCTGATCAATGGAAACACGTCATATGGTCCGTCGATCTTTATTTCCAACGTCGAGCCGGGCATACGTCTGGAGAACGCCAAAAGAAGCTAGAATCCTGATCGCTTGATTCCAACGGTTAAGCATGGAGGTGGATGTGTGATGGTGTGGGCAGTCATATCCTGGTATTCTGCTGGTCCCATCACTATTCTCAAAGGGCGTTTTACAGCCATGTTATCAGGTGCACCCAATGATTCAAATGTTGTTCCCCAACAATGATGCCATATTTCAGGACGATAATGCACCCATCCACGCAGCCAAGACAGTAGAATCGTGATATGAGGTGCGTCGAACTGAACTGCAGCGTCCTCCCTGGCCAGCACAGTCCCCGGACTTCAACATATCGAACCGTTGTGGGTGATATTGGAGCGCAGACTCCGGAGCAGATTTCCGCCTCCCTTGTCACTACGGGCTCCAATCGAAGAGTGGCATAACATTCCACTGGAGACTATTCAATCATTATATGCCAGTATTCCAAGAAGAATCGCAGCTGTATTACGAGTAAATGGTTGTCCAACCACTTATTAACAAACTATTCCCAAGTACAGATATTTGCATTATTTTGCCTGTTACCTTGTGTATACATACTGCGCAAGCCGCCACACAGTGAGTGCACTATGTAATCTCCCCCCTATTTCCTAATTCCATCTATATTCCACATTATTTTATGAAGATGTGAGAGGAGCGAAGATTACAATAAACTTTCTAGTTTACTTAGCTTTCCATGTAGAGATGGCTCCAGTTGTTCTTGTCTAGGGGTCTGAGTCTTGAAGCCGAAAATGTCACATTTTAGGTCCTCAGGGTTGGCTGGATTGATCTAAATAAAGTTTAAGATTGTTGTTGCAGAACTTTCGTTTTTACGTTAATACATTTTCTCACATTAACAAACATTGTTCACACAAAATACAAAACTACTTCTTATCACATCATAGGCATGCTTACGACTGCCACACACTGCGGAAATAACAATATTCCAAAGGGTTTACAATTTTTCTTAACAAATGAAGTTCTACTAGATTTTGTTACGTTATTACTTTCGATTATTAATTCATAAATGAATCCAGAAATAAGCACAGTAACCCGTTCAGTATTGCGTAATTAATAATACAAATTTGAAGTGTGCCAACAGTTCGTAATTTCAAATGTTTCTGTAAAAATAATTTTAATTGTACGTTCAGAACTATTTATTATCGATTATAGCATTGAGAATATAACATTTTATAAGGTAATTAATTTTCATAAATTTTAGTTTTAAATATAACACACTGTGCGTAAAATTGTATAGAAGTTTTCAGAAAAGCAACTGAGATAATACTGACCTGTCCAAAATTCGAAAAATAATACTGGTATCGACAACTACTGTTGAGGAAAAGTAATGCTGGAGGAAGATGTCCCGTTACAACTACTGTGGGTAGCTTCTACCACTACCATTCATTTTTATCATGTACGACTTCCTACACTAAGGACAGCTGGGCTACAGAGTGGCTGTGGGAACTGTAATTGTAAGAGAACTGTACAGGAGCAGAAATGATAAACAAACAAGTTCACACAACAAACAGAAGATTTACTTAACTTGTGTTTCTCCATACATATGAAAACTCATTACAAATGACACAATTAGAAACAGAGTCCAGCTATCGATGTCACAACGAAGAAGTGCAAACGAAGGTGTCGTAACGTCGCGGCTCCAAGTTGGGTCAGTAGCTGCTGCTGGCCATCCTGTAAGATGGCAGCAGTGGCGCTCTTAGTCCTGAGTCGCCGGAGGCATGGCTCAGCAGATATGCTCCACTGGGTCCGTCGTATCTCGCATGATCGCTATTGGTGTCAGATGGAAAACTGCAATTCCGTTACCAAGTGCGATAAGCTGGTAAGGTGGTATCGATACCTGATACGATAGTTTAGTTTCCTGTCCCACTAGGAAATGGTGCGAGGGATGAACGACTGTATATCTGCCCCCGTAGGAACCCCAATGTCTTTTTTTCATAGCCCTTACGCGAAAAGGACGTCGGTAGTGGTAGGATCGTTCTGAAGTCAACCTTGTAGCTAGGTTGTTTAGGGTTTAAGGTTGGTAACGCTACGTAGCGCTCTGTATGAAAATCACCGACTGTGCTGTGTGCAGTCTGTGGCTGGTTGGACTCATTGTTGGAATATTTGCTTGTGTACTGTTGGGCAGTTGGATGTGAACAACGTGTGGCGTTGGGCAGTTGGAGGTGAGCCGCCGGCAGTGGTGGATGTGGACAGAGAGATGCCAGAGTTTTGAGAGGTTGCTACAAGCGGACGACCTGGACTTGTGTCCGCCAGAAAAAGGGACTTTGTGAAGATGTAGGTCATATATATATATTATATATATAGACGACCTGGACTTGTGTCCGCCAGAAAAAGGGACTTTGTGAAGATGTAGGTCATATATATATATATATATATATATATATATATATATATATATATATATATATATATATATATAATGACTTTTGAACGCTATTAAGGTAAATACATTGTTTGTTCTCTATCAAAATCTTTCACTAGCTAACTATACCTATCAGTAGTTAGTGCCTTCAGTAGTTAGAATCTTTCATTTGGCTGGCAGTATTGGCGCTCGCTGTATTGCAGTAGTTCGAGTACGAAGATTTTTGTGAGGTAAGTGATTCATGAAAGGTGTAGGTTATTGTTAGTCAGGGCCATTCTTTTGTGGGGATTATTGAAAGTCAGATTGCGTTGCGCTAAAATATTGTGTCAGTTTAGTGATGATCACAATAAGTAAAGAGCGAAATGTCTGAGTACGTTCAGTTTTGCTCAGCTGTTTGAAAATCAAATAACGTAGAAATTTACCATCACAGTCATTTATACTTTTTCAAAGGGGACGTTTCAACCTCAAATACCGGTTTTTCCCTTCAGGGATTCCCATCTGAGTCCACGAAACATCTCTCTCATACTTGCACGCTGCTCGAACGTATCGGTCACAAGGTTTTTCAGCACTCCTCTCAGTTGCTTTGATGTCTTCATTTAATCCGACATGGTGGGTATCCCTCACACCCAGGCTGTTATGAAGACCTTTGTGTTGACTTACGCAGCCAGCTACAGCGGGGCCTACAGTTAAACGAAAATACCGAGCTACAGTGCAACTCAGCTTTTTTCACATTAATATACGCTGCCAGAGGTATAAAGTGACAGATAAAAACCCTATGACTGAGTGAGGATGAAAGCCAACGTCTAGAGTTTTAGCAAGTAGTCACACACATCTACAGCCATAATCTGCGAATCACAGTTGGTGCGTGGGAGAAGGTGCTTTTTTATTACACCGTGTATTACTGTTTCGTGGATGGAGACTCGGAAGGATGACGCCTTGTACCTCTCGATGCAATATCTCATTTGCCTAATTTCACAGCCGGCCGGTGTGGCCGAACAGTTCTGGGCCCTTCAGTCTGGAACCGCGCGGCCGCTACGGTCGCAGGTTCGAATCCTGCTTCGGGCATGGATGTGTGTGATCTCCTTAGGTTAGTGAGGTTTAAGTAGTTCAAAGTTCTAGGGGACTGATGACCTCAGATGTTAAGTCCCATAGTGCTCAGAACCATTTGTACCATTCAGCCACCGTTTTCAGTTAAAGTTTTATCTGAGTGTAACGTATACCAACCAAGTAAACGCAGGAATTCTACCCTGTCGTTTAAAATTGCTACAGTTCTGTACTAAATGTATCCGTGTTGTAACTAATAATATGTTAATAAGGATTTCGATTAATCTTGGGTATTTATAAAGGGAACTGTTCTGAAAACATAGCTAGCAGCTTTCCGTGTGACGACCCCTCGTTTCCGAGAAAATCGATCTTGAAATTTTATGTGTATCTACTATACCCGCAATCCTCCAGCGCGGTTAGTGCAATGGTTAAGGTTCGCGGCTACGACGCACGTGGTATGGGTTCAAACCTTGTATGTACTTTTTTTCTTTCAATTACATCGTACAGAATATCATCAGATAGTACGTGCCACGCAAAACTATTCAAAAGTAATCACTTTCGTCGTACTATTTTCATTAACAAGTCGGTCATTATAGCAAACTTTGTTGAAATGTGTATTCCGTTTGTCACAAAATAGATGACTCGCTATCGCTTGCACAGCTTTCTGTGTTTGAACAGAATTCTGTATGGTATTTGTTGCAGAAACAACAGAAACACAAATTCGTGGAGCACCACACACGTGTACTACCTTGCAGGTGCACAGATTTTTCAGAAGCGACACCAGAAAACATAGTTCGTTTGGATTCAAGTTTTTTTAATCAACTTCGATGCGAAGCAGGCGTATTTGGTCATTCCTGTGAGACCAAGTAAACTAAATTGATGCAGAAGTAAATAATTTATTTTTATGGACTTTTCCCTCGAAGCGATTTCTCTGTTAGTCTTTAGCACGTCGGGAGAACTTTGTATTTTTTTTCCGCCAAAAATTTTGGCCTGCCTGTAAAAGACAGTACCATGCGCTGGGCTAATCCGTACCGCTTGTGTGGCAACTGTGAACCTTCGCTTCCTCTCAACGCAACCAACGTTACGGGTATAGTGGGTACCTGTAGAACTTCAACAGCAATCTTCTCGGAAACTAGGGGTCACCTCATGAAGAGTCGCTAGAAATACACTCAGGACAGGCCTCTGTACAACATATCGGAGACTCATCGAATTCCTTGATTAAGAGATCTGACGGTCTCCTCGTAAGAATATTAAGAATGTTGTAAATACTATTCTGACCGCCTCCTTGTAAGAATATCGTAAATACTATTCTGCTACATTCTCTATAGCTGAGTAATATTTCTTCTCTCTCTTCGCTGGTGCACAGTGGACAAGCTACATTACCTCGGATACCGCACTGTATGCTAGTACAGAAGAGCCAAAGTAAAATTTGTGTTGCGTTTCTGATAATGTCATGTTTGCGTTAATGGTACAAAAAATGGTTCAAGGGGCTCTAAGTACTATGGGACTAAACATCTGAGGTCATCAGTCCCCTATACTCAGAACTACTTAAACCTAACTAACCTAAGGACATCACACACATCCGTGCCCGAGGCAGGATTCGAACCTGCGACCGTAGCAGCCGCGTAGTTCCGGACTGAAGCGCTTAGAACCGCTCGGCCACCGCGGCCGCCAATGGTACACTGTGACACGTTTTGAATACGTACTGAGGAGAGGAAATGTATACCAACTGAAAAACATAGGGTGTACTTAAAGCAGACGTAGTGGTCTTCATAAAGAATAAAGTTACAAGAAAGGCAATCATGCTGGTTAATGCTGATAGCTGAACATCATTTGCTTCGCACATTTTTTTAAAATTTTGTTTCTGTTTAACAAGTTATTTGGAGTAGTCACGGTAAATCGTATACCCTGTATATTAACCAAAGGTCTCGTGGCTTGTTATTTGCTTTAGCTACAACTGAGACTTTTCGGTCGTTCATTGAGCCAATATAAATAGGGTTAAGGGTGGGGGGGGTGGGGGGTAAATACCCGCGTGGTGTAAAACCCCTCGCACCGAATCTGTGAATTGACTGCCATCGATTCGAGATTTAACCACCAGGTGGCAGGTTTGTCTTATGGTTCAAATGGCTCTGAGCACTATGGGACTTAACATCTGTGGTCATCAGTCCCCTAGAACTTAGAACTACTTAAACCTAACTAACCTAAGGACATCACACACATCCATGCCCGAGGCAGGATTCGAACCTGCGACCGTAGCAGTCGCTTTGTCTTATGGTACGTTACTGTTCAATGAGAGTTCGTCCTGGCAAGTCGCTCCAGAGGTGAGAAAATGAGGGAAGTATATTTTTTACTACTTATATGTAACTTATCTGGTGTTTTATTTGAATATTGTATAATGTAGTATTAAATAAATGTAAATGTCGTGTGACTAGGGCGTCCCATCGGGTAGACCTTTCGCCGGGTGCAAATCTTTCGATTTTACGCCACTTCGGTGACTTGCGCGTCGATAGGGATGAAATTATGATGATTAGGACAACACAATACCTAGTGCCTGAGCAGAGAAAGTCTCTGACACATCTGGGAATCGAACCCGGGCCCTTACGATTGACATTCTGTCGCGTTGACCACTCCGCTACGGGGGACGGACACTGTAGCATTTAGTAAAAAGAACCAACGATTTACTCTTTGGCTTCTATGCTTCACTTTCACGTGGAAATAATTGTTCCATTTGGTCGCCAAAATCAACAATGGCGCATTTGTCAGAAAATGGCAAAACGGGGTAAATCATCATAGGTGTTCTGGTATAAATCGCCGCGGCTGCAACAATATGACGACAATTCTTCAATGATAACCCCCGCAAAAGATAGCATTCAGCACACACAGTACGAGATTATCTCACCTGAAGATACAATTCCTCTATCTAAAAAAATGATTTAAGGGAAACTTTATGGCAAGGCATCGAAATCTGTGCTGCTGACGTCACCACCCAATAAAGGACGAATGGAAGAAGAATGCACTGAAAAAGAAAAGCTTGCTATTGAGAAGGAAAGATGTGTCAAAGAAAAAGAAAAGAGTGTGCTATAGAAACAAATTCACGTAAGTCAGATTTCAGAGCCAGAAGAGCAAAACGCGTCAGACGGCCGGTTGATTTGTCTTCAGAGTCACATTCAGCCCTCTCGCACCATGACATATATAGATATGGACTTACTATTTTGCGAAGAAATATGTGAAGAAGGAGAAGAACAGGAGCCTAGGACTTCAAAGAAGAATCAGAGGACCTAACAATGACTCTATATATTGCATACCTAGACAGCTTAGCCTCAGTAAATGACCTCTTTCAGGTTACCCTAATAATTTTCCTTTCGTGGAGAAGAAAGTATTATTCTCGTACAAGTACTTTCAAGGGTTATTTACCAATTTACGAGACATTTGGGTACAACACAAAAATATTACAAAGGGTTAGTTCAACAGATTTTATCATGCAGATATCGATTTTTACGCTTGTTTCCTCAAATCAAGCAAAGACACGCACTTTGTGGGGTGAGATCCCGCAAGTATTGTCTTAGCTAAATTTCAAATTTCTCTCAGATTAACAGACAGAGATGGCCTGTGGATTTGTTATAAGGTAACAACCCAGGCTATGAATTCAGTATGAAATCGCGGGAAAATCTACAACTCACTCAATGTTTCAAGTAGTGCTGGAGGCAACTGACACCATGAATCCTGCAGGAGTGTCCTTAAATCAGTAAGAGTACGAGGGGTACAGATCTCTTCTGAACAACAGATTACAAGGCATCCCTGATATGCTCAATAATACTGCTGTCTTGGAAGAGTAGTGGCCAGCGGAAGGATTTAAACTCAGAAGAATGTTCCTGGAGCCACTCTGTAGCAATTCTGTGGGGGGATCGCATTGTCCTGCTGTAGTTGCTCAAGTCCGCCGGAATAAACAATGAACATGAATGGAGGCAGATGTTCAGAAAGGATTGTTACGTACGTGTCACCTGTCAGAGTCGTATTTAGACGTATCAGGGGTCCCATATCACTCCAACTCCAAACGCCCCACACCGTTACAGAGCCTCCACCAACTTCAACAGTCCCCTCCTAACATACAGGTCCCATGGATTCATGAGTTTGTCTCCATATCCGTACACGTCCATCCGTTGGATACAATTTGAAACGAGCCTCGTCCGACAAGGCAACATGTTTCCAGTCATCAACACACCGATGTCGGTGTTGACGGGCACAGGCGAGGTGTAAAGCTTTGTGTCGTGCAGTCATCAAGGGTACACGAGTGGACCTCCGGCGACGAAAGCCCATATCGACGACGTTTTGTTGAATGGTTTGCACACTGATACTTGTTGATGGCCCAGCACTCAAATCTGCAGCAATTTGCTTGCACATATGTCACGTTGAACGATTCTCTTCAGTCTTCGTTAGTCCCTTTCTTGCAGGATCTTTTTCCGACCGCAGCAATGTCGGAGGTTTGATGTTTTAACGGATTCCTGATATTCACGGTATACTCGTGAAATGGTCGTACAGGAAAATCCCAACTTCATCGCTGCCTCGGAGATGCTGTGTCCCATCACTCGTGCGCCGACTATAATGCCACGTACAAACTCACTTAAATCTTGATAACCTGCCAGTGTAGCAGCAATAACCGTTCTAAGAACTCCGCCAGACACTTGTTGTCTTATACAGGCCTCGCCGACCGCAGCACCGTATTCTGCCTGTTTACATATCTCTGTCTTTAAATACGCATGCCTATACGTTTCTTTTGTGCTTCAGTGCATGTACTGGGTGATCAAAAAGTCAGTATAAATTTCAAAACTTAATAAACCACGGAATAATGTAGATAGAGAGGTAAAAATTGACACACATGCTTGGAATGACATGGGGTTTTATTCGAACCAAAAAAAAGTTCACAAAATGTCAGACAAATGGCGCTGGACAGCAAAACGTCAGTGACTGCGCATGACAATCGTGTATAAAAGGAGCTGTAAAGAGAGAGAGAATCAGATGCGCCAGCAGTCACAGCATGTTGACGTTACCTGAAAAGGCGCTTTTAGTGCAGCTGTATTATAAGAATGGGGAATGTGCTAGTTCAGCGTTACGATCCTATTGCCATAGGAGGGGGATTCGAACGGGTAAAGGTCCGTTGGTAAATGCAGCTGTGGCGAGAATGATTTCGAAGTTCTAAGCCACGGGTTGTTTAGACGATAGACCCCGTAGTGGCCGACCGAGCACAAGGCGTAATGCTGCTTAGACAGTTCAGGAAGAAATGGAGACTGTAGCGGAGTCGTCTATGCACGGGGAAGTCAGCGCTCGTGCAGTCGCACGTCGCACCGACATTCGATACACTACTGTTTGGTTGGCACGCAGGCGTCCCCTCTGATGCTATCCGTACAAAATCCATCGGCATCATGAACTGTTACCTGGCGATTTAGTGAAGCGGGGGGCAATTGCGGTGTGGGCGTTTAAAGATGGCGGAAGATGACGATTGCTTGAGTAAAGTGTTGTGGACCGACGAAGCTCATTTCACGCTCCAAGGGTCTGTCAGCGCCCACAACTGCAGAATTTGGGCTACCGAAAATCCTAGAACTGTCGTGGAAACTCCATTGCACGACGAGAAAGTCACGGTATGGGTTGGATTTATCACATCTACCGTTATCGGGCCGTTTTTCTTCGAGAAAATGCGTGATTCTGGTTTTGTAACTGCTACCGTGACGGGTGAGAGGTACGCCGATATGTTACAGAATCGCATCATCCCCAGCCTGGCTGATAAACATCTTCTGGAACGTACGATGTTTATGCAGGATGGCTCTCCACCCCATATTGGTAGACGCGTGAAAGATCTCTTGCGCGCATCGTTTGGTGATGATCGTGTGCTCAGCCGCCACTTTCGTCATGCTTGGCCTCCCAGGACCCCAGACCTCAGTCCGTGCGATTATTGGCTTTGAGGTTACCTGAAGTCGCAAGTGTATCGTGATCGACCGACATCTCTAGGGATGCTGAAAGACAACATCCGACGCCAGTGCCTCACCATAACTCCGGACATGCTTTACAGTGCTGTTCACAACATTATTCCTCGACTACAGCTATTGTTGAGAAATGATGGTGGACATATTGAGCATTTCGTGTAAAGAACATCATCTTTGCTTTGTCTTACTTTGTTATGCTAATTATTGCTATTCTGATCAGATGAAGCGCCATCTGTCGGAAATTTTTTGAACTTTTGTATATTTTTGGTTCTAATAAAACCCCGTGTCATTCGAAGCATGTGTGTGAATTTGTACCTTTGTATCTACATTATCCGTGATTTATACAGTTTTCAAATGTACACTGACTTTTTGATCACCCGGTACTCTTTGCCTTCAATTGCAACCGCTTCGAAATGCATAAAATACCGTCTTCAGGTAGTAATGCAGGAACTGATGTATAGGGAATGACGATGGAGTCTCTGCGAAACGTATTGTGGAAGATACATTATGCGGGTGTAGAGAGACCCGAGGCGTTGTTAAAGTAAAATAGAGCTCAGAGATGCAGCCGAACCTTGCTCGACGAGGACTGGATAGAGACCACGCGCAGAGCAAGTGCTCTGTGTACACAAAAGGAGCGAGCCGCTGCGGAGCAGACTGCAGGCAGTCAGCTGCCCCGAGGTGTGCCCGGCCACCTGCAACCGGTCGCCGAGTCGCGCGGGGTCGCCGTGTCGTGACCGTTGTGGGAGAAGGTTCTGCTCCCGTCACCTCCGCTGCACTGTGCCAGAGAGTTTCGGCGGAACCAGTTCCCGTTCCGCAGCGGCGCATCCCGCCCGAGACGCGCGGCTGCCGAGTTCCCACAGCGGCGGAGACGCGGCTGCAGGCATTATGCACGCGGTGACAGATGTCCGCGCTGGATGCCGGCCGCCGCTGCCGGCGTCTTTGGGTGTCCCCTCCTGGGGAGCAGGCAGGGCGGAGGGTGCGACAAAGACGTGGACCGCGAGCGACCGTTGGGGAGACGCGCGCAGCACAATGCGAGAGTCGCGGAGCAGCGCAGATCCTGGAAACGGGCCAACCGTCCGCAACTCGCGCCGAAATGCTGCCGCGAGGAACACCTTCCCTCGTCTCTCTGCAGGAGGAACGTCCCGCTGAGCCGAACAATAGCTGGCAACGTACCTTCTGTTACTGCACCCCAGAACTTTATCTGCAGCCAAAAGTTAAAAGCTCTCTGCTGTTTTTAAATTCTGTTAATGATTTAGGAGACTCTCTGACATAGCTTCTTCGAATCCAGATGATGCTACGTTTAGCGTCAAGCGAAGTCATCAGAATATCAGAACGAACCGCGAAATAATTAACATTCAGGGACTGGATAAAAATATGAAAACACAGCGAGAAATTCATGCTTGAAAATAAATGAAGATGCTAGGCAGTCCTGAGGTTTGCGCAGTTGTATTTGATCACGAACGGCACCTAATAAATGTCTTTAATGCACTATTGGCCATTAAAATTGCTACAACAAGAAGAAATGCAGATGATAAACGGGTATTCATTGGACAAATATATTATACTAGAGCTGATATGTGATTTATATTGTAACAAATAAGCCCTCGGTCACAAATATTAAGTCAAAATTGACTTGGTTTTGACGCTACTATGAGCGTCGTCTTCAGAATTAGACTAACTGTACTAAAACATTAGATATATAGTACATTAATAAAATTAAAATTTGTACTGACTCGAAAAGATGCAGTACTTACAAGTCACATATTAAAAAAATCTCAGTCGGAAAGGCGACGTCATGAACACTTGTCAGATGGCGAGCCGCTAAGGGCTGCTCGTACTGTGGACAAGGGTTGCAACAACGGTGTTTCACTCTTTGGACGTAGACTCGGCCAGAAGAATGTGATTACATTTTCACGCGTATTGGGTGCATAGATCCTGAGAAATCAGTACCCAGAACAACCACCTCTGGTCGTAATAACGGCCTTGATACGCCTGGGCTTTGAGTCAAACAGAGCTTGGATGGCGTGTACAGGTACAGCTGCCCATGCAGCTTCAACACGATACCACAGTTCATCAAGAGTAGTCACTGGCGTCTTGTGACGAGCCAGTTGCTCGGCCACCATAGACCAGACGTTTTTAATTGGTGAGAGATTTGGAGAATGTGCTGGCCAGGGCATCAGTCGAACGTTTTCTGTATCCAGAAAGGCCCGTACAGGACCTGCAACATACGGTCGTGCATACACCTGCTGAACTGTAGGGTTTCGCAGGGATCGAATGAAGGGTAGAGCCACGGGTCGTAGCACATCTGAAATGTAACGTCCACTGTTCAAAGTGCCGTCAATGCGAACAAGAGGTGACCGAGACGTGTAACCAGTGGCACCCCATACCATCACGCCAGGTGAACGCCAGTATGACAATGACGAATACACGCTTCCAATGTGCGATGTCGCCAAACACGTATGCCACCATCATGATGCTGTAAACAGAACCTGGATTCATCCGGAAAAATGACGTTTTGCCATTGGAGCACCCAGGTTCGTCGTTGAGTACAACATCACAGGCGCTCCTGTCTGTGATGCAGCGTCAAGGATAACCGCAGCCATGCCCTTCGAGCTGATACTCCATGCTGCTGCAAACGTCGTCGAACTGTTCGTGCAGATGATTGCTGTCTTGCAAACGACCCCATCTGTTGACTCAGGGATCGAGACGTGGCTGCACGATCCGTTACAGCCATGCAGATGAGATACCTGTCATCTCGACTGCTAGTGATACGAGGCCGTTGGGATCCAGCACGGCGTTCCGTATTACCCTCCTGAACCCGCCGATTCCATATTCTGCTAACAGTCATTGGATCTCGACCAACGCGAGCAGCAATGTCTCGATACGATAAACCGTAATCGCGATAGGCTACAATCCGACCTTTATCAAAGTCGGAAACGTGATGGTACGCATTTCTCCTCCTTACACGAGGCATCACAACAACGTTTCACCAGGCAAGGCGGGTCAACTGCTGTTTGTGCATGAGAAATCGATTGGAAACTCTCCTCATGTCAGCACGTTGTAGGTGTCACAACCGGCGCCACCCTTGTGTGAATGCTCTGAAAAGTTAATCATTTGCATATCACAGTATCTTCTTCCTGTCGGTTAAATTTCGCGTCTGTAGCACGTCAGCTTCGTGGTGTAGCAATTTTAATGGCCAGTAGTGTACGTTGCAAGCGTCAGCCGTGCTCAGAACAGTATTCTTTGTAGTTGTGAGTGTCCTACGTCGGAGCTAACTGAAGTCGAACGTGAGGAAATAGTTGGTGCTCGCATAATCAATGTAGCCAAAGGGTTTGGTGTTTCAAGAGGCATCACATGGAAGATTTACATCGCATACAGAGACCAAAAAGTGTTTGTTGAGTGAACGTGAGGGACCATCATTGAAGAGGACTGTGACGAAAAATTAGAGGACAGTAGTTGTAGAAGTCCATACACAACTAATGTCCTACTCGAGAATTCAGTCAGCACCAAAACAATATGAAGGTATCTCCATTAGGTACGAATTCCAGCCCGCATCTCGTGGTCGTGCGGTAGCGTTCTCGCTTCCCACGCCCGGCTTCCCGGGTTCGATTCCCGGCGGGGTCAGGGATTTTCTCTGCCTCGTGATGGCTGGGTGTTGTGTGCTGTCCTTAGGTTAGTTAGGTTTAAGTAGTTCTAAGTTCTAGGGGACTTATGACCACAGCAGTTGAGTCCCATAGTGCTCAGAGCCATTTGAACCATTTTTACGAATTCCAGGGCGAACTGCAATTCCAAAACCACTCCTCAGTGATGAAACTGCCCGTATCAGGAACACGTGGTGCCGAAGCCATAAAAATGGACTGTGGAGGATTTTTTTTTTTCACTAGCTGCTTATACACTCCTGGAAATGGAAAAAAGAACACATTGACACCGGTGTGTCAGACCCACCATACTTGCTCCGGACACTGCGAGAGGGCTGTACAAGCAATGATCACACGCACGGCACAGCGGACACACCAGGAACCGCGGTGTTGGCCGTCGAATGGCGCTAGCTGCGCAGCATTTGTGCACCGCCGCCGTCAGTGTCAGCCAGTTTGCCGTGGCATACGGAGCTCCATCGCAGTCTTTAACACTGGTAGCATGCCGCGACAGCGTGGACGTGAACCGTATGTGCAGTTGACGGACTTTGAGCGAGGGCGTATAGTGGGCATGCGGGAGGCCGGGTGGACGTACCGCCGAATTGCTCAACACGTGGGGCGTGAGGTCTCCACAGTACATCGATGTTGTCGCCAGTGGTCGGCGGAAGGTGCACGTGCCCGTCGACCTGGGACCGGACCGCAGCGACGCACGGATGCACGCCAAGACCGTAGGATCCTACGCAGTGCCGTAGGGGACCGCACCGCCACTTCCCAGCAAATTAGGGACACTGTTGCTCCTGGGGTATCGGCGAGGACCATTCGCAACCGTTTCCATGAAGCTGGGCTACGGTCCCGCACACCGTTAGGCCGTCTTCCGCTCACGCCCCAGCATCGTGCAGCCCGCCTCCAGTGGTGTCGCGACAGCCGTGAATGGAGGGACGAATGGAGACGTGTCGTCTTCAGCGATGAGAGTCGCTTCTGCCTTGGTGCCAATGATGGTCGTATGTGTGTTTGGCGCCGTGCAGGTGAGCGCCACAATCAGGACTGCATACGACCGAGGCACACAGGGCCAACACCCGGCATCATGGTGTGGGGAGCGATTTCCTACACTGGCCGTACACCACTGGTGATCGTCGAGGGGACACTGAATAGTGCACGGTACATCCAAACCGTCATCGAACCCATCGTTCTACCATTCCTAGACCGGCAAGGGAACTTGCTGTTCCAACAGGACAATGCACGTCCGCATGTATCCCGTGCCACCCAACGTGCTCTAGAAGGTGTAAGTCAACTACCCTGGCCAGCAAGATCTCCGGATCTGTCCCCCATTGAGCATGTTTGGGACTGGATGAAGCGTCGTTTCACGCGGTCTGCACGTCCAGCACGAACGCTGGTCCAACTGAGGCGCCAGGTGGAAATGGCATGGCAAGCCGTTCCGCAGGACTACATCCAGCATCTCTACGATCGTCTCCATGGGAGAATAGCAGCCTGCATTGCTGCGAAAGGTGGATATACACTGTACTAGTGCCGACATTGTGCATGCTCTGTTGCCTGTGTCTATGTGCCTGTGGTTCTGTCAGTGTGATCATGTGATGTATCTGACCCCAGGAATGTGTCAATAAAGTTTCCCCTTCCTGGGACAATCAATTCACGGTGTTCTTATTTCAATTTCCAGGAGTGTATTTTATGACCCACCGTCTAATTTATTATGGTGGGTCGTATGTTGCCACTTAGCCGCTGTGACTGGGTGCGGGGTCCGCAGTGACTGAAAGTAACACCACACCGGCTCCCGTCCCCACTCACACCGTTGCCCGTGTCCCGCCACGTGGAGGCGGGCTCTGTTTAGATCCACTTGATATCTTTTTTTTTTTGTGCAGCATTCGAAAAACCTATAACTAATACAAAATCAAGTAAGATATTAATAAACAAAACGAAATTAAATATTTAGAAATAAGGAAGGAAGAGAACTGAATAGAGAAGGGATAGGTATAATATTGCCCGTCACCTGGTTGTGGGCGGCGGCCCGGGTCTTGGAATGACCCTCAACACGCTGGCCGTCGCTCACCATGCCTTCAACATCTACCATCCTAAAAACTAACTTAACTAGAAGAGGTTAGAGTACGTTAGAGCTAGAAACTAAGACTAAGACCTCCATGTCCAGCCTGCTAAACTATTTACGATACACAATAGAGAGGTAACTGATTTTGTGCTTGGCTCAAAGTTGCTAATGAAAGGGTACTTGTGGTAAAAGTAATAAAGTAATGACGCTAACGGTTTGTGTTGAGCCTACAAGGCTCCTAGTAGAGTACATCAGGCGCAAGCACCTCCCGGCCCCGCCGACAACACGACCTGAACGGTGGTTTTCCCCGATCTACCATAGGTATCCGTCGGGTTGGGCTCAAAAGAGAGGGACCACACTTAAAATCCTTCCATCCAGACTGTGCGCTGCCTCTTAACGGAAGGCGTAGGTCCCTTGAAGAGGTACCTAGCTTTAAGCTCGTATTAGACATGGAGATGCTGTTAACTATTTACATATAAGGTGAAATCTGTTTTTAGGATTGTGTGTGACTTGTGCACCTCTTGTCGGTTGTTCCGCTCTGTTCTTTGAATTTGACTTGGTTGACACTATGGATCATCCGCGTTGGACGCTTCAATATCTGTGTTGGTGCCCTGGTATGTATCTGTTTCTTCTTCATCACTCGTGGTGCTAATCATATCTGTGTCCCCCTGGCATCGTGACGTCTGTTTGGACCGACTTGCCTTCGGTAGGGTCTGTTGCGCAAGTATTCTATTTGTTGGATCTTCGAGATTTCGTCCGTTAGTTTGTTAAGTTCAGTCCACCTTTCCGGGTCGCGTATTATGGCATTTAGTTCGTTCTGTGTGTTCAGGCGATTTATGTGTACTGTGTGTCTTATGTTCGTGCGTTGTCCGCAGAAGAAGACAGTATGTTCAGGGGAACCTTCTTCCCCGCATGTGCATCTATTAGTCTGCTGAAGGCTCGCGCGGTACAGGTGCGTGGAATAAGGGCCATGTCCTGTGATGAAATGTACCATACCGCGGCTGGGATCAATATGTTTTGGTTTTAGTCTTTCCCGGATGTCAGGGAAGAAGTTGTATACACGGCGGCCCTTACCGCTGTTGGCCCACTCGCTCTGCCAGGTATCCACTCGCCATGCTCTGAGTTGGCGTGTTGTCTCAATCGGTACACCAGTGATCTGCCGAAGTGGAAGAATGGAAGAAAGTCATCTGGGCGGATGAGTCCTGTTGCACACTGCTTCCAACTTCTGGCCGAGTCTACGTCCAAAGAGTGAAACACGGCTGTGTTTGGTGACGGTCTGGGCAGCTACATCGTGGTATTCCATGGGCTCCGTGCTGCAAGGTCCCATTACTGCCAAGGACTACCTTCTGGCTTTTCACTTGCGTCCCACGGTACAATATTGGTTCCCCGATGGTGATGTTGTGTTACAAGACCACAGGGTCCCTAGTCACACAGCTGTCGTTGTCCAGGACTGAGTCTCTGAGCACGAGAAAGAATTGTCGCCCTACCCTGTCACCAGATCTTAATGTTATTAAGCCTTTGTGGTCTTCCATGGAAAGAAGGTTTCTTGATCACGATACACCTGCATCATCGTTACCTGCACTTGTCACTGTTTTGTAGGGAGAGTCGAATGAAATCCCTTCAAAACCACACAAGACCTGTATTCGTCTGTTCCTATACAAATGGAAGTTGTTTTAATGCCAACGTTTTCACTTTAGCGTATTAGGTATTGGAATGTATTATGTTTTTGTGGCTTCCATATTTTTCTCCACCCCTGCATCTGCGTTATTCATAAAGCTACAATTAATTCTAAACAATAAAACGTATGAGGTCCTCCACATGGCTACTAAAAAGAAACTCAATATCCTTACATCAGTCACACAAATTTAAAGGTTGTCGATTCAACTATATACCTAGAAAATATTCGATTCGTAAGTAACAGCTATGACGTATTTTATTTTATTCAGGGGTGTTTAATCTTATACTTTAAGGCATCTTCAGTAGAATCTAGAAGGATACAGTTTTGTTTTGATATGAGGGATTTATAGATTGTTAAACAGTTCACATCATGTTTTTCACGTAAATAAGTGATTATTTACAATATTCGCGCTTCTAGCTGGCAACACGTAAACTGTTTTATAATCTATAAATCTCGCATATCGAAACAGAACTGTATCATTCTAGAGTGCACTGAAGATGCCTTAAAGTAAAAGACGGAACGGGTCTGGGAGAAATAAAATACATTGCAGCAAGAAAAGGCTGTTATAATTAGCAAAACGAATATTTCCGTGCTTGCTGCGGATGGTGGCCACGTAAACAAACTTGTTAAATACCTACGGATTACAATTACGAGCAACTTAAATTGGAACCACGCAGAGAAGATGTTCAGAAGGCGAACCGTAGCCTGCGCATTATTGGCAGAACACTCAGAAAATGCCATAAATCAGGTAAATAGCGACTGCCTACTCTATCCTTGTCCATGCTCCTCCGGACTTCTGCTACGTAATTTGGGTTCCTTAGCGGATAGGACGGACGGAGGACATGGAAAAAGTTCAAATAGGCAGCTCGTTCTTTATTATCATGAAGAAGAGGAGAGAGTATCGTGGATACGATAAGTGAGTTGGGCTGGCAATCTTTTTACGTAGCAGAGAGATCTTATTGCGGAATTTCAGTTATCTTCTCCCCCAATACGAAAATATTTTGTTAACACTCACCTACGTAGGGAGGAACGATCACCGTAATTAATTAAGAAACGTCAGAGCTCGCACGGAAATATTTAGGTTTTCATTTATCACGTGCTATTAGAGACTCTGAAAGTGGTCTATGAGCCCTATGTGAAACGCTTACGTGTTAAGTAAGGGTAGTCATGTAGATCTGGATATTGCAGTACTGTCTAATATTTCGAGTGTCAGTTTCTACCCGTGCCACCATCCCGGGACTTTTGAATTTAATTTACAGGAATTAAAGCCATATCCATTGAATCATTCCTACTCAGATTTCATTTACCACATCCTACTCAGTGGTCAAGATGGAAAAGTTCTTGGTGCTCGTTTACTCTGAGTAAGTCTCAATCAAATTACTCTACAAGTTGATGAATCATTAAGTCATTTAAAATTAAACTAAAATGTTGGAAAGCTATCTCTTTGATTGACATTTTCTCAAATTTAGATTAAAGATTCTAGTCTTAACACACAGAATAAAATGTTAAAAAATCAATCAGTTATTGAGGGGCTGATAATCTGCTAGCTTTCAAGAAGCCAGACTGGAAAGTTGGGTGAACTCGATGAACTAACATTAGGATAAGAAACCATGGAGCATTTATTTATCGATTAAGTTATATAAACAATATCAAATGACCATCATAATCTCAAGGAAATGCTGGTGCTTGATACTCGGTACCCAATACAGTACGCACTTCATAAATCGTACCTCAACACGTGGGGAAAATATAGCACAAGCGGCTCTGAGCAGTATGGGATTTAACTTCTGAGGTCATCAGTCCTCTAGAACTTAGAACTACTTAAACCTAACTAACCTAAGGACATCACACACACCTGTGCCCGAGGCAGGATTCGAACCTGCGACCGTAGCGGTCGCGCGGTTCCAGACTGTAGCGCCTAGAACCCCTCGGCCACACCGGCCGGCTATAGCAAAAGTGCAAGGAAGGATTCGTCAAAACACACCCAGACGCACATTCGTACTAAACGTCCACACAGAAAGAAGAACAGAATTCAAAAGGATAATTCCGTGCACTAAACTTACACCCATTGGGCCAGAGAGTAACTATCACGACCATAAACTTGCATAGGAATCCCCAGTTTCGGAACTACTAAAAATACATAAACATTTCGACTAAATGTAAACTACAAACAATCCTGTTGGCAGAACATCCGCAACTGAGCATTATAGCAGAGGTTGAAAATACCACTTCAGTTGTAAATTGCTTTATTTTCACGCGACCGGTTTCGGACTGCGCTCATAGGCAGCACGCCGCGCCTGGTGCACGCGGCGCTCTGGGAGCACAGCACAGCTACGGCACCGGAGGATGGTTAGATTAGATTAGTACTTGTTCCATAGATCATGAATACGACACTTCGTAATGATCTGGAACGGTGTAAGGTTAATAAAAGGTGTCTACACAAGATATTACATTACACAAAATATTACATGACACTTTTTTGTGGGGTTGGGGAAATTACCCACTTACTATATCCAAAAATTCATCTAATTAGTAGAAGGAGTTGCAATTAACAAATTCTTTTAATTTCCTTTTAAATGCTATATGGCTATCTGTCAGACTTTTGATGCTATTAGGTAACTGACCCAAACTGAGCCAAAGTTAGATTTAACCTTGTGTAGTGAAGATCATCCTTCCTCCTAGTGTTGTAGCCATGTGCATTGCTATTACTTTTGAATTCGTTCAGATTGTTAATAACAAATTTCATAAGTGAATATATATATTGTGAGGCTACAGTGAAGACCTCTAGCTCTTTAAATAAGTGTCTGCAGGATGGTGTTGGATGAACTCCAGCAATTATTCTGATTACACGCTTTTGTGCAATGAACACTCTTTTACTCAATGATGAGTTACCCCAGAATATGATGCCATACGAAAGCAGAGAATGAAAATAGGCGTGGTAAGCTAATTTACTGAGATGTAGATCGCCAAAATTTGCAAAGACCCTAACAGCATAAGTAGCTGAACTCAAACGTTTCAGCAGATCCTCAGTTTGTTTTTTCCAGTTCAACCCCTCATCAATGCATACACCTAGAAATTTTAAATATTCTATCTTAGCTACCGATTTCTGATCGAAGTCTATATTTATTAATGGTGTCATTCCATTTACTGTGGTTTATAATATTCCGAAACCGATGATGTGAAAATAAAGTAATTTACAGCTGAAGTGGCATTTTCAACCTCTGCTAAATGCAAACTGGTACACGGTATGGAATTTGAACTGAACAACGAACTTGAATAAATGATTAAGTTTGGTCGAGGTCTCACCACGTGAGGAGAACACACGTGATCTGACTCAAATAAGAAACACAATGTAAACCGTAGAACTCGCGAAAAGTACTTGTATTAAATAAAATCTCACTCGCAGAGTAGATTAGTAAAATAGTCTTAGTAAGAGAAGATGAATTAGCAGAGATGAAGGTTCAGTATAGAGTACGAGAAACACTTGGTTGCTGTCACCATCTCGCACGCTATAAGAACACGAAACTCACGAAATGACATAAAAGCGAAGAACAGAAAAAGGTTACTATCAAGAGTTTACATAAAATACACGATGCATTCGCACATAAGAGATACAAACCGACTGAATTTGGACCTGGGTTGGCTGAAATGTTTTCTCATTGCCAAGCATCGATACGACAAAGGATCAAAGATACAGAAACTAAATATTGATAAACTTGATACAACTCCCTAACGGAAATAATTACACGTTCGCTTTGCGATGGTTACACCTGAGTGAAACGCGTTATGACGTCAGACTAAACCAAGTCTTACACTTTTCAACTCTTTCTGACTGAGACTGCTAAAGAAGACAGGAACGGATACCCCACTTACCGAAGCCCCAGCGCACATAACTGCTCCACGCCGCTGCACCGAATTCCAGAGATAGCAGCCGAAACAGTCAGAGAAAATATGCCCCAGCTACCTGTACCAAGCTGTACAATAGCTGCTGCACAGTGTCCACCAATGTCCCTTTGACCCAGCATAACTACGTTTAAACTCTATGCAAAAGTTGGCTAAACTGCCACTACCATTCAAAGAACCGGTGCCCGGGAACCAAAGTTTTTGGGGGCATCACACACAGGCACTGACGCACTCTCTCTAGAAGCCAAGGTTAGGAGTAAGAAAGGGAACACAGGAATTTAGCACGGGACAAGAAATATAGCATGGATGCATAAAAAACACGATTATAGGAGAACCTGTACGCAAAATACGCTCGTAGGTGTATGAATGGTGAAATATGGGCTCAAGAATCAGAAGATCCGAATGTTAAACTTCCACTGTGGCTGTCTAATGAAGAATTTTGCTCTTTTTTTCTCTCCAGCTAAAGCACTGAGACATCGACAATTAGAGGTGCCAATCAGTATTCCCGAAAGCTGAAGTCCGCTCATCGGAACTAATGGAACGGCACACATGGATACGTTTCACCTTAATTTGCAAATCAGACTGATGGAGGGATTATAAAGTGACCCTTAACGTAATATACGTAATGTATTGTGTGTATGCAGGCGGAAAGACCGTTCACTGTGTGATTACCCGATCACTGAACAGTCACTGAAAACATTGACACCCATTATATGTAAGGAGCGATATCGTGTGGAGCGACCACATAAAACAAATCGTGACGAGATTTAATGGAAGAATCCTCAGGAAGCATAATACACCAAGTGGGAAGACAGCTAGCTTACAGGTGCCTCGTTCTACCAATGTGTAAGTGTTGCTCGACGTTAGAAGAGCAGCGCGTATCGTCGCAAGAATGGTTTGATTCGGCTCTTCAAGAATTCATCTCCTGTGGCAACCTCTACATCTCAGAATAGCACCTGACCTAGCGTCGTCAATTATTTGTTGGATATATTCCAGTTTCTTGCTTCCTCTGCGGCTTTAACCCTCCACAGCTCCCCCAACTACCATGGATGTCGTTTCTTGAGTTGCAACATACGTCCCCTTCTTGCCGATGTCTCCCATATGCTCTTCTTCCCTCGCCTGTTATCCTGCTACTTCTTCTCAGTGTTTTCATGTGTTCCTCTCCTCACCGATTATGCAAAAATGGTTCAAATGGCTCTGAGCACTATGGGACTTAACTTCTGAGGTCATCAGTCCCCTAGAACATAGAACTACTTAAACCTAACTAACCTAAGGATATCACACACATCCATGCCAGAGGCAGGATTCGAACCTGCGACCGTAGTGGTCGCGCGGTTCCAGACTGTAGCGCCTAGAACCGCTCGGCCACTCCAGCCGGCTGATTATGCAAAGAAACTGCCCATTTCTTACATCATCAGTCCACTTAATTTTCAACAGCCTCCTATAACACTACATCTAAAGCGGTTCTATTCTCTTCTTTTCCGGTATTCCCACAGTCCATGATTCTCTATCATATAACGCTGTGCACCACATTTACTCCTATGTATCTGGTTTTTATATCGTCTCTGCTGCGTCCGTCATGTGTTATTTTGCTTCGAAGGCAACAAAATTTCTGCAGTTTTCCACTTCGTGGTCACCAATTTAGCAATTTAAAGTTAATCACTAATCTCATTTCTTCTAGTCCTCATTACTTTCGCCTTTCTTCGATTTATTCTCAGTCGATTCTGTGTGGCCGGCCGTAGTGGCCGAGCGGTTCTAGGCGCTACAGTCTGGAACCGCGCGACCGCTACGGTCGCAGGTTCGAATCCAGTCTCGGTCATGGATGTGTGTGATGTCCTTAGGTTAGTTAGGTTTAAGTAGTTCTAGGGGACTGATGACCTCAGAAGTTAAGTCCCATAGTGCTCAGAGCCATTTTAACCATTTTTTGATTCTGTGTGCTCATTAGACTGTTCATTTCATTTAACAAGTCCTGTAATTATTCTTCTTCACTTTCACTGACGATAGCAACGTCACCAGCGACTCTTATCATTGTTATTCTCTCCACTCGTGAATCTTTCCTTTATATCTATGATTGTTTCTTGAAAGTGTAGATTGAATAGTAGAGGCGAAATACTGCGTCCCTCTCTTACACTCCGCCTAATTCGTGCTCTCCGTTCTCCGTTTGTTTGGTAAGTTTGTTTAGCAAGCGTTAAAGCGTCACGAAAATGCTCGTTCACTTCCAGATGAGGCCATTCACCCTTCGCACATTTGTGAAGACTGCGCTCTCAGAAAATCAGGCAGTAAATGACTAAGAACATTCAACGGCAGGTTGTCAAGCGGACAAAAATCTATGGAATACACATTTGGTATGATAATATCAATATTTAGAACTACACATACGCCGTCGTGTTATAACGTTTTCAAAGTCGATGTTATAATTCAGCCTACTTACGTATTACACACCTTTGTCTAGAAGTGAGAAGGAAAATTCAGGTATGCGCCTATACCATAAAAGGAAAATAGAAAAAAAAACGAAGGATGACTTACAAATATAACAGATTTTTGGTAAGGATGGATGTCATCACATCGTTTTCCGTAAGTCGCTAGGTCTGAAACTTCAGATCTCACTCGAACTGTAGCTATAGTTAGGTTCAGTTTCATTATCTGTAGCACAGTGCGGTGCTTCGTTCTAACCGCGAGTCTGAACAGCAAAACCCAGTGCCCCACTTAAACGCAGAAAGCTGGTGCAGGTCCGCACCCAGAGTTTGGTTCAGGGGGTGGGAAGTGGAAGTCAGTTTCTCACTGCTATCTCCATTCCCACGCCCCGACTCCAGTCCATATATGACTTCTCATTACCACCACTTTATTTTTAACGTGTAACAGATGCCTACAATTTTAAAAGCAAGAAAAATAAAAATATAACATCGTATAATATCAATGCTTACAAGGTAATATACTCAGATTTATCATTTCCTAGGCTTATAATATTTATATGTAACTATTGTAGTCACTGGGATACGATAGAGCAACGATAATTGTAAAGGTTAGGGCTGCTACGCCTTCCTAACGACGACTTCACGAGTTCGCGCGTAAATAGAGCATTTTTGGACACTTACTGCCACCTGCCAACCTCTCCACAAGACGACGATGTTCGGCGATGCCAATAACACGTGACTCTTACAGTGATCAGTAGTTTAAATTGTAAATCCCAACGACTCTTCTGAAAACATAGTGGTTTGTGAGTATGTAGATTCTGTCTACTGGCATACTGACATACGTCGCTGCTACCTGGGGTAGGTTCCTGATTCCAAGATTCCTTTTATTATGACTGAATATCATAAACATGTAGCAGAATTTATTAGAATTGTATCGAATTTTGTTTCTTTGAAGAGTTCAGGAGTAAATCTCATTTAACTAACATCCAGTCTGCAAAGTACGAAGTCTTTTATTTGAAAGTAATTAGTTCAATTAATTTGAATGTTCCCAGTGAACAACTTAAATATTGAAAGAAATTTGTTTTTGCTTCTGTATTGTTGTGTATGAATTCTTGGTATGCAGAATTTCAGACTAGTTACAACAGCTGATTTTTCATGGGGGTTTTCATTGGTTTGAACCTTTTATTTTTCTGTTCTGCATAATTCATCTAAAAATAACTTTCTCAAGGTAAGTGCTAGTGCGCTGCTACTTCTATGCATTGTCGTATCCAATCTCCTTTCAGAGTTACAGTATCACGGTACCTTTTATCGTATTAAGAATGTTCTACCCAAATCATTGAGCAGAGTGTTTCAAACATACTAAATTCAGTTAGCCCAGGGAATATTTGCTTCAGCTGTCATCATAAAAAATTACGTAATCGCGTTGCATCGTAGATTACCTATGCATCTGCAGTAATCAGCTGATTTTGCAGTAAAGTTGTCCATCTGGACTGGCGAGTATGTTATTTCGAAAGTTCGTTTAAAGGAACTGAATTTTGAGCCAGTGTAAATATTTATTTCCATGGAAGACCTTCACAACCTTTAATTCTTTCACTCTTTAATAATTCCATATCAAAGATGTTGAAGTTGATTGCGTGGTCTGTAAAGCATTCGTCCTAAAATTTCAGAATAACATGTGTCATGCAACGACTCTTTCAAATTTGAGTGTGTCATAATTTACACGATAAAGAATCGAATCGTGCTCCCACCACCGTCAGCATCACCGTACAAGGACACCGCACAAACTTCCCCTCACTGATATGATTCATTTTGAAAGGGTGTCTGGGCACAACTAGGACTTCAAATCCGTGCGCTGTGGCCGAGCGGTTCTAGGCGCTTCAGTCCCGAACCACGCAGCTGCTACGGTCGCAGGTTCGAATCCTGCGTCGGGCATGGATGTGTGTCATGTCCTTAGGTTAGTCAGGTTTACGTAATTCTAAGTCTAGGGGACTGATGACCTCAGATGTTAAGTCCCAAAGTGCTTAGAGTCATCTGAACCATTTTAGGACTTCAAAATCTGTAAAGAGGAAGACCAGATTCTCAACTGTTATCGAAAAGATCTATTTTGAAAATTTTTGGCTCACTTATTTACAACGCAGATGTTCAAATAATCCGCAGCCCAGGGAGCGAGCGTGTAGTTTCATAAGCGTGAGTTCTCTGGACCGAATCTTGCTGCTGGTCCTTTTATCATTCCCACATAATTCTAACGCTATGGAAATTACCAATATTTATTGATTCATCTATTATTTACCAAATATTTAGTGTGGTTCTAGGCGCTTCAGTCTGGAACCGCGTGACCGCTACGGTCGCAGGTTCGAATCCTGCCTCGGGCATGGATGTGTGTGATGTCCTTAGGTTAGTTAGGTTTAAGTAGTTCTAAGTTCTAGGGGACTGATGACCACAGATGTTAAGTCCCATAGTGCTCAGAGCCATTTGAACCATTTTGAACCAAATATTTATCCCGAGAAAAAGGAGAAAAATCTTTTTCCGAAAGGGGATGAGAAATAAAAAAACCATGTACGAGAACCTTTAATCACATCTGCGTAGTCATTTCATTATTGATATTTCACTGTAAAAATACAGCAACCAGCCACTTTTTAATGCGTTTTATTTATGCCAATATGCATTTCGGGTTTGCACCCATCTTCAGCTGACAAATTACATGGATCTTCAGTTACTACAGTAGTACAATCTCGACAGCAGTTTGGATGATGCAGCAGGCCTGTGCAAAAGCAACGATTGCAATCATTTACTTTAATTTCGCGAGTTTAAAGTTATGCACTATCAGTTGTTCATTTTACTTACATTCTCCTCTCCTTGTTTTTTCTTGGCTTTTCTTCTTTTTTGCAACAACACAAACACTTTTTATCACGCATTTTACACAGGCGCACTGCGTTATCCGCCATGTTGTCGACTGACAGTTTTTGTTCACATACAAACGGTTTATCTATGGACAGAGTTATATTTTACGAAAGTTTTGAGGTTCTAAGATAAGCTACTGTTTTCCAAACATTGACTTGGGTGATAGAAGTATTCTAAGTACGATGTATACATTTTTTTTCAGCATTGCAGATAATAAAGTAACATAACACATTTATACAAAACAGTAATTCATACATTTACAATATAACAAAGATAGAATTAAGATTTTTATGTTTTATATTATTACATGCATTTGTTGGGTTTATATTAGATTATGTCATTTCTTGATTGTGCTTAGTAATTGGTTTGATAAGTAGAGTGTGGAAGTTTTTCAGAAATATTCGGTTTGGCAGCTCTGTTTGGTCGTTAAGTATGTCAGAAGGGGATGCATGTTTATGTGAATAAATTTCGATTTCTTCTAGGAGGTTCATTCTTTTACCTTTGTTGGCTAGGTGGAGAACTTGTAGGTTATGGGATATGTCTGTTACTTGATGTTCTTCTTCTGCTACATATTGGGCGAATGTGGATTTATTTAAGTTTTTTAAACGAAAAGCATCCATGTGTTCTCGAAACCGTATGCTGAAGTTTCTCCCTGTTTGGCCTATGTATGTTTTTGGACATGAGTTGCAGTTAAGTTTGTATATTCCTGATTGATTGTACAGTTTGGTATTATTTTTAATGTTATGGATAGCTTTGTCCTTTATTTTGTTATTTGTATAGCAGCTGATTTTGATATCTGTTCCTCGGAACAGGTTTGCTATTTTATATGACAGCTTTCCTACAAATGGCAAGCTTGCATATTTTTCCTTTGGCTGTGTTGTGGTGTTCTTTAATGTTGTTTTGTTATTGTATTTGTTTATGTGGGGATTTATTTTAGAGTTTAGTTCATCTATTAATTCTGAATTGTAACCATTATTGTAAGCAATTGCTTTGATGGTGTTTAGTTCTTCTATTTGGTCAGCTGGTTCTAGTGGTATTTTGTGCATTCTGTTTATCATTGCTCTGTATGAAGCCGTCTTATGTTTATCCGGGTGGCAGGATGATTTATTAATTGTGTTATCTGTATATGTTGGTTTCCTGTATACTTGAAATTTGTGTTTGTTGTTGGAGCTACTTATGCAGAGATCCAGAAAATTTAAACCTACTTCTGTTTGGTGTTCTACAGTGAAGATGATGTTCTGATGCATTTTATTCATTTCTTTTGCAAGGTTATCAATTTCTTCTGCTGTGCCATCAGATAAGATTATTATATCAACATACCTTTTGTAATAAATTATCTTGTTTACTATCTGGGGGTTTTCTTTAAAAAATTTACATTCTAAGTTATTGATGAAAATATCTGCAAGCAAACTGGCAAGGCAGCTACCCATAGCCAGGCCTTCTTTCTGCTGGTACATTTTGTTATTAAAAGAAAAATAGTTGTGTGATAGTACTAGTGTTTATAGATCAATGAATTCATATATTTCTGATAATGCCAAATTTTTATGTTTAAGTAAATTGTTTTTAATTATTTCTATTGTTTCTTTGGCCGGTATGTTTGTGTAGAGGTTTGTGATGTCAAGTGATGTAAACCTAGCAGTATCAGGAATCTGAATTTCCTTTAGACAATTAATAAGTTCATAACTGTTCTTTACTGAGTATGTCTCTTCAAATTTGAATGTGTTGCTAAGGATCTCATTCAGTTTCTTGCTGATTTTATAAGTTGGGCTGCTCCGAGAATTAACAATTGGACGTATGGGATAGTTAACTTTATGGGTCTTGGGTTGTGCTCGTAGACGTGGTGCATAATGGTTCATAACAGTGCATTCATGTATATCTTTTGCATTTAAGAGGAAATCACTTTTTTTCATCATATTTTTAAGTTTATTCTGTAATTTAAGAGTGGGATCAGACTGAATTTCTACTATATTATTGTTACTGAAAAATTCAATGGTTTTTCTTACATATTCACTTTCATACATTACTACAATAGCATTGCTTTTATCTGCTTTTACTACTAAAGCTTTATTGTCACTTAGTTTCTTATTAACACTTTTAAGTATTGTACTGTCATGGTGCTTTATACTATTATTATTATTTGCTTTCTCTATTTGTTTGGTGATAAAATTGTTAACTTCGTGGCCTATGGCAATCTGGTCACTCTGACTTAGTTTTGCAGTATCACAGGCTATTTTGGTGCCTACTATTAATTCTTTAATATTATTTTCAGTCAGAGATGGGGTGATATTATGTTGAAGCCCTTTATTCAGCAAACTTACTTCTTTATCACTGAAGGTGATGTTAGTTGAATTTACTAGACGTTTGGAGAATTTATGCTTAGTGGAAGGTACATTGTCATTCACCTTTGGAATTTGTGACATAAGCTTTCTCAACTTATTGTTATGCCTACATCTGACTTTATGCTGTTCTTTCATAGCTATTACACTGACAAAATCTAATGCATGGTTGAATTGTGTGGGAGTAAGTTGTTTACCTAGCTCTAAATGTAATCTATATAACTGGTGGTTTAAAAACTGCTTCTTTCTGTGTTGGTTTCGGATTTCAGATTGGAGCCATATAATTTCACTTCTTTCTTTAGCTATTTTCGCTGCTTTGCTTTGACTGTTGATGTTCACTTTGACATATTTTGGAGTTACATTCGCACTTAAACACTTTTTATTGAACTTGATACTAAGAATTGTTCTTTCTAACTTAATTTTGTACTTTCTGAAGTCATGTATAGCTCTTAGTACCTGGCTAGGTAGTGTCAATAACAATTTGTCCATTTTATTTGGACTGTTGAGCTCCGTGGCCGTGGATAATGATATTTCACTGTAAAAATACAGCAACCAGCCACTTTTTAATGCGTTTTATTTATGCCAATATGCATTTCGGGTTTGCACCCATCTTCAGCTGACAAATTACATGGATCTTCAGTTACTACAGTAGTACAATCTCGACAGCAGTTTGGATGATGCAGCAGGCCTGTGCAAAAGCAACGATTGCAATCATTTACTTTAATTTCGCGAGTTTAAAGTTATGCACTATCAGTTGTTCATTTTACTTACATTCTCCTCTCCTTGTTTTTTTGGCTTTTCTTCTTTTTTGCAACAACACGAACACTTTTTATCACGCATTTTACACAGGCGCACTGCGTTATCCGCCATGTTGTCGACTGACAGTTTTTGTTCACATACAAACGGTTTATCTATGGACAGAGTTATATTTTAAGAAAGTTTTGAGGTTCTAAGATAAGCTACTGTTTTCCAAACATTGACTTGGGTGATAGAAGTATTCTAAGTACGATGTATACATTTTTTTTTTTTTTTAGAAATCGAAATTTATTCACATAAACATGCATCCCCTTCTGACATACTTAACGACCAAACAGAGCTGCCAAACCGAATATTTCTGAAAAACTTCCACACTCTACTTATCAAACCAATTACTAAGCACAATCAAGAAATAACATAATCTAATATAAACCCAAAAAATGCATGTAATAATATAAAACATAAAAATCTTAATTCTATCTCATATTTTTCTTAGTGGAGAGAGTCATGTTTCAAATGTGAAGCACATACACGATGCATCCCTTCGTGTAGTTAGGCCGTGCCACAAACTTCTTTTTCCCTCAATTTCGTTCAGTACCGTCTCACCGTAAATCGATCTATCTATTTAATTTTCAAATTATTCCGTAGGACGATGTTTCAAATGCTTCCATTCACTAAATGATTGAATCATCTTTAAAAAACCACTGTGCGCTCTCAGTTTTATTATGCAAAGTGCCTTCGTATATTCACTGAAGAGCGAAGGAAACTGCTACACCTACCTAATATCGTGTAGGGCCCCAGCGCGCTTGCAGAGTGCCGCAACACGACGTGGCACAGACTCGACTACTGTCTGAAGTAGTGCTGGAAGTGACACCATTAATCCAGCAGGGCTGTCCATAAATCCGTAAGAGTGCGCGGCGGTGGAGGTCTCTTCTGAACAGCATGTTGCAATGCATCCCAGATATGCTCAATAATGTTCATGTCTGGGGAGTCTGGTGGCCAGCGGAAGCCTTTAAACTCAGGAGAGTGTTCCTGGAGCCACTTTGTAGCAATTCTGGACGTCTGGGATGTCGCACTGTCCTGCTGTCGTTGCTCAGGTCCGTCGTTGCACAGTGGACGTGAACGAATGCAGGTGATCAGACAGGATGTTTACGTACGTGTCACCTGTAAGAGTCGAATCTAGGCGTATCAGGAATCCCATATCACTCCAAATTTACACTCACGACGCCATTACAGAGCCTGTACCAGTTTCAGCAGTCCCCTGCTGACATGCAGAGTCCAAGAATTCATGAGGTTGTCTCCATACCCATAGACGTCCATCCGCTGGATACAATTTGAAACGAGGCTCGTCCGACAAGGCTACATGTTTCCAGCCAATGTCGATGTTGACGGGCTCAGGCGAGACGTAAGGCTTTGTGTGGTGCAATCAGCAAGGGAACACGAGTGGGCCTTCGGCTTCGAAAACCCATATCGATGATGTTTCGTTAATGCTTCGCTCGCAGACACTTGTTGATGCCCCATCATTGAAATCTACAGCAATTTGCGGAAGGGTTGCACTTCTGTCACGCTGAATGATTCTCTTCAGTTGTCCTCGGTCCCGTTCTTGCAGTATCTTTATCTGGCCACAGCGATGTCGGAGATTTGATGTTTTGCTGGATTCTTAATTTTCACGATACACTCGTGAAATGGTTGGACGGGAAAATCCCCACTTCATCGCTACCTCGGAGATGCTGTGTCCCATCGCTCGTGCGCCGACTGTAGCAGCATGTTCAAACTCACGTAAGTCTTCATAACCAGTCATTGTAGCAGCAGTAACCGATCTAACAACTGTGCCGCACTCTTCTTGTTTTATATAGGTCTTGCCGACCGCAGGATCGTATTCTGCAAGTTTACATTGTATCTGAATACGCATGCCTATACCAGTTTCTTTGGCGCTTCGATGTACTGGGTGATCAAAAACTCAGTACAAATTTGAAAACTGAATAAATCACGGAATAATGTAGATAGAGAGGTACAAATTGACACACATGCTTGGAAAGACATGGGGTTTTATTATAACCAAAAAATACAAACGTTCAAAAAATGTCCGACATATGGCGCTTCATCTGACCAGAATAGCAATAATTAGCATAACAAAGTAAGACAAAGCAAAAATGATGTTCTTTACAGGAAATGCTCAATATGTCCACCATCATTCCTCAACAATAGCTGTAGTCGAGGATCAATGTTGTGAACAGCACTGTATAGCATGTCCGGAGTTATGGTGAGGCACTGGCGTCGGATGTTGTCTTTCAGCATCCCTAGAGATGTCGGTCGATTACGATACACTTGCGACTTCAGGTAACCCCAAAGCCAATAATCGCACGGACCGAGGTCTGGGGACCTGGGAGACCAAGCATGACGAAAGTGGCGGCTGAGCACTCGATCATCACCAAACGACGCGCGGAAGAGATCTTTCACGCGTCTAGCAATATGGGGTGGAGCGCCATTCTGCATAAAAATAGTACGTTCCAGCAGGTGTTTATCAGCCAGGCTGGGGGTGATGCGATTCCGTAACATATCGGCGTATCTCTCACCCGTCACGGTAGGAGTTACAAAACCAGAATCACGCATTTCCTCGAAGAAAAAAGGCCCGATAACGCTAGATAAGGTAAATCCAACCCATACCGTGACTTTCTTGTAGTGCAATGGAGTTTCCACGACAGTTTTAGGATTTTCGGTAGCCCAAATTCTGCAGTTGTGGGCGTTGACAGACCTCGGAGCGTGAAATGAGCTTCGTCGGTCCACAACACGTTACTCGACCAATTGTCATCTTCCGCCATCTTTTGAAACGCCCACACCGCAAATGCCCTCCGCTTCACTAAATCGCCAGGTACCAGTTCGTGATGCCGATGGATTTTGTACGGATAGCATCGGAGGGTACGCCTCAGTGCCAACCAAACAGTAGTGTATGGAATGCCGGTGCGACGTGCGACTGCACGAGCGCTGACTTCCCCGTGCATAGACGAACCCGTTGCAGTCTCCATTTCTTCCTGAACTGTCTCAGTAGCATTACGCCTTGTGCTCGGTCGGCCACTACGAGGTCTATCGTCTAACCAACCCGTGCTTTCGATCTTCGAAATCATTCTCGTCTCAGCTGAATTTGTCAACGGACCTTTACCCGTTCGAGTCCCCTTTCTACGGCGATAGGATCGTAACGCTGGACTAGCACATTCCCCATTCTGATAATACAGCTGCACTAAAAGCGCCTTTTCAGGTAACGCCAACATGCTGTGACTGCTGGCGCATCTGATTCTCTCTCATTGCAACTCCTTTTATACACGATTGTCATGCGCAATCACTGACGTTTTGCTGTCCAGCGCCATCTGTCGGACATTTTGTGAACTTTGTTCTTTTTTCGGTTCTAATAAAACCCCGTGTCATTCCAAGCATGTGTGTCAAGCATGTAGATACCTCAGTATCTACATTATTCCGCGGTTTATTAAGTTTTCAAATTTATACTGACTTTTTGGCTCTGAGCACTATGGGACTCAACTGCTGTGGTCATAAGTCCCCTAGAACTTAGAACTACTTAAACCTAACTAACCTAAGGACATCACACACATCCATGCCCGAGGCAGGATTCGAACCTGCGACCGTAGCAGTCGCACGGTTCCGGACTGCGCGCCTAGAACCGAGAGACCACCGCGACTGGCTACTGAGTTTTTGATCACCCTGTATTTCATATGTTTATATCTGACAAGTGTATGGCACAACTGGACTAAAAGAAGGAATCAGTTGTAGGATACAGCTTGTGGCATTAAGGAATCGTCAACATGGCAATGCGAAATTGGTAACAACAACTGTAGAGGGCGAGCACTTGAATTACACTAAACGGGTTGAAATGGATGTAGGTTGCAGTAGTTAGTAGAGATGAAGTGGACCGCGTGGGATAGACTAGCGGGAAGAGCTGCATCAGACCTGTGTCTGGACTGAGGGTCACAACAACCACGACAGCAACAACGACGTCCGCGCCACACCACTCCAGTGCGCCTGCAGTCTCTCCGCAGAGCGAGCGCGTCTCACGCCCCGTGGAGTGGCTGGAGCGTGGCTGGACTCGGGACGGCCGCACCAGCTGTCGGATGCTCCGCCTGCACAGCTGACGCGCCGGACTCCCGGAAACCCGGACTGCGGCTCATTACGGCGGCAGGCGGCTGCCACGCCGCCACCACGGCCCTGCTATTATGGCGGCAGAGCGCGTCGTCACCTCCAGTAGCACGCGCCGCCGACGCACGACTCCCACATGCCGTGAAAGTCTCGTCCGGTCCCCGACACCGCATTTCATTTCCTGGAGCTGTCCGGTCCGAACTGTTAGCGCCGGGCCCGGGCCGGATGTAAGAAGTGCGGCCCACTCCGTAAAATTAACTGACTCATCAGCAGTGTCGTTTCCACAGGTCGCGTTTAATGCGAGTCTGTTAACGGGGACCCTGAGCATCTAGTGCCGTGTATACTCAGAACTTTCTTCTGCAGTCGGCAGCTGACATTATTCGCAGCAGCACCGCTATAATAGTCGATAGTGTTAACCTGTACACCGTTCTTGTACTCCCATATCCCTCGTCCCTATTCGTTTCCACCGTTGTTGTCCCCATCTTTCCTTCCCACCTCACTGCTCAGTCTTCTCAATAACATGCCCATCATCATCAAACATAGCCATTTTTGGTTCAAAATATCTGCAGCTGCAGCATGAACCACAGTACAACCGCCGCAGTGGCACCAATCATGTTATTGTTGTGGTCTTCAGTCCTGAGACTGGTTTGATGCAGCTCTCCATGCTACTCTATCCTGTGCAAGCTTCTTCATCTCCCAGTACCTACTGCAACCTACATCCTTCTGAATCTGCTTACTGTATTCATCTCTTGGTCTCCCTCTACGATTTTTACCCTCCACGCTGCCCTCCAATGCTAAATTTGTGATCCCTTGATGCCTCAAAACATGTCCTACCAACCGATCCCTTCTTCTAGTCAAGTTGTGCCACAAACTTCTCTTCTCCCCAATCCTATTCAATACCTCCTCATTAGTTACGTGATCTACCCACCTTATCTTCAGCATTCTTCTGTAGCACCACATTTCAAAAGCTTCTATTCTCTTCTTGTCCAAACTGGTTATCGTCCATGTTTCACTTACATACATGGCTACATTCCATACAAATACTTTCAGAAACGACTTCCTGACACTTAAATCTATACTCGATGTTAACAAATTTCTCATCTTCAGAAACGATTTCCTT
Organism: Schistocerca nitens; assembly: GCF_023898315.1. Lineage (NCBI taxonomy): Eukaryota > Metazoa > Arthropoda > Insecta > Orthoptera > Acrididae > Schistocerca > Schistocerca nitens. The sequence goes on from NC_064621.1 coordinate 563,688,434, forward strand.
GCCATTGCCAGTCTACATTTTATATCCTCTCTACTTCGACCATCATCAGTTATTTTATTCCATAAATAGCAAAACTCCTTTACTGCTTTAAGTGTCTCATTTCCTAATCTAATCCCCTCAGCATCACCCGATTTAATTTGACTACATTCCATTATCCTCGCTTTGCTTTTGTTGATGTTCATATTATATCCTCCTTTCAAGACACTGTCCATTCCGTTCAACTGCTCTTCCAAGTCCTTTGCTGTCTCTGACAGAATTACAATGTCATCGGCGAACCTTAAAGTTTTTACTTCTTCTCCATGAATTTTAATACCTACTCGGAATTTTTCTTTTGTTTCCTTTACTGCTTGCTCAATATACAGATTGAATAACATCGGGGAGAGGCTACAACCCTGTCTCACTCCTTTCCCAACCACTGCTTCCCTTTCATGCCCCTCGACTCTTATAACTGCCATCTGGTTTCTGTACAAATTGTAAATAGCCTTTCGCTCCCTGTATTTTACCCCTGCCACCTTCAGAATTTGAAAGAGAGTATTCCAGTTAACGTTGTCAAAAGCTTTCTCTAAGTCCACAAATGCTAGAAACGTAGGTTTGCCTTTTCTTAATCTTTCTTCTAAGATAAGTCGTAAGGTTAGTATTGCCTCACGTGTTCCAACATTTCTACGGAATCCAAACTGATCTTCCCCGAGGTCCGCTTCTACCAGTTTTTCCATTCGTCTGTAAATAATTCGCGTTAGTATTTAGCAGCTGTGACTTATTAAACTGATAGTTCGGTAATTTTCACATCTGTCAACACCTGCTGTCTTTGGTATTGGAATTATTATATTCTTCTTGCAGTCTGTGGGTATTTCGTCTGCCTCATACATCTTGCTCACCAGATGGTAGAGTTTTGTCATGACTGGCTCTCCCAAGGCCATCAGTGGTTCTAATGGAATGTTGTCTACTCCCGGGGCCTTGTTTCGACTCAGGTCTTTCAGTGCTCTGTCAAACTCTTCACGCAGTATCTTATCTCCCATTTCATCTTCATCTACATCCTCTTCCATTTCCATAATATTGTCCTCAAGTACATAGCCCTTGTATAAACCCTCTATATACTCCTTCCACCTTTCTGCCTTCCCTTCTTTGCTTAGAACTGGGTTGCCATCTGAGCTCTTGATATTCATACAAGTGGTTCTCTTCTCTCCAAAGGTCTCTTTAATTTTCCTGTAGGCAGTATCTATCTTACCCCTAGTGAGACAAGCCTCTACATCCTTACATTTGTCCTCTAGCCATCCCTGCTTAGCAATTTTGCACTTCCTGTCGATCTCATTTTTGAGACGTTTGTATTCACTTTTGCCCGCTTCATTTACTGCATTTTTATATTTTCTCCTTTCATCAATTAAATTCAATATTTCTTCTGTTACCCAAGGATTTCTATTAGCCCTCGTCTTTTTACCTACTTGATCCTCTGCTGCCTTCACTACTTCATCCCTCAGAGCTACCCATTCTTCTTCTACTGTATTTCTTTCCCCCATTCCTGTGAATTGTTCCCTTATGCTCTCCCTGAAACTCTCTACAACCTCTGGTTCTTTCACTTTATCCAGGTCCCATCTCCTTAAATTCCCACCTTTTTGCAGTTTCTTCAGTTTCAATCTGCAGTTCATAACCAATAGATTGTGGTCAGAATCCACATCTGCCCCTGGAAATGTCTTACAATTTAAAACCTGGTTCCTAAATCTCTGTCTTACCATTATATAATCTATCTTATACCTATTAGTATCTCCAGGATTCTTCCAGGTATACAACCTTCTTTTATGATTCTTGAACCAAGTGTTAGCTATGATTAAGTTATGCTCTGTGCAAAATTCTACAAGGCGGCTTCCTCTTTCATTTCTTCCCCCCAATCCATATTCACCTACTATGTTTCCTTCTCTCCCTTTTCCTACTGACGAATTCCAGTCACCCATGACTATTAAATTTTCGTCTCCCTTCACTACCTGAATAATTTCTCTTATCTCGTCATACATTTCATCAATTTCTTCATCATCTGCAGAGCTAGTTGGCATATAAACTTGTACTACTGTAGTAGGCATGGGCTTTGTGTCTATCTTGGCCACAATAATGCGTTCACTATGCTGTTTGTAGTAGCTAACCCGCACTCCTATTTTTTTATTCATTATTAAACCTACTCCTGCATTACCCCTATTTGATTTTGTATTTATAGCCCTGTAATCACCTGACCTAAAGTCTTGTTCCTCCTGCCACCGAACTTCACTAATTCCCACTATATCTAACTTTAACCTATCCATTTCCCTTTTTAAATTTTCTAACCTACCTGCCCGATTAAGGGATCTGACATTCCACGCTCCGATCCGTAGAATGCCAGTTTTCTTTCTCCTGATAACGACGTCCTCTTGAGTAGTCCCCGCCCGGAGATCCGAATGGGGGACTATTTTACCTCCGGAATATTTTACCCAAGAGGACGCCATCATCATTTAATCATACAGTAAAGCTGCATGTAAAGCTGCATGTCCCCGGGAATAATTACGGCTGTAGTTTCCCCTTGCTTTCAGCCGTTCGCAGTACCAGCACAGCAAGGCCGTTTTGGTTAATGTTACAAGGCCAGATCAGTCAATCATCCAGACTGTTGCCCCTGCAACTACTGAGAAGGCTGTTGCCCCTCTTCAGGAACCACATGTTTGTCTGGCCTCTCAACAGATACCCCTCCGTTGTGGTTGCACCTACGGTACGGCCATCTGCATCGCTGAGGCACGCAAGCCTCCCCACCAACGGCAAGGTCCATGGTTCATGGGGGAAGGCACCAATCATACCAGCCCAATATTCAGTTTTACCTCTAACATCGTCACCTGTACCATTATATTCCACTAGCCCTAATAACAACAGCAGCACTGTCTCCTACATGAGCACCGCATTTTCATCCATCAGACCAGCGTCGCCAGTGTCATCAACAACGCCATCACCAGTCCGTCACCAGCTCCTTTACCAGGAGGATTACCAACTCCACCAGCAGCTTCATCATGAGTACCACCGTCACTTCTGGCAACAAAACCAGTTTCATGAGCTCCAGACACAACAGCCGTCATCTCACGCTCCTGAAAACGCAAGGTGCAGATCTGACAAAAGAAATCCCACTGACCAGATTCTCATCAAACAGTAAGCCTGCCCAGCTCCCTCCAGCTAATCTCATTCAACAGACGTGACAACCTCCCAACAGGATCCGTATTTTCTAAACCTCAGTCTCGTGATCCATGAAGTCCGTAAACGTGCAAGTAGTCATCAAATCCTTCCACTCATTCACAACAATGATTCTGTCGTTATAAAATCCGCAGATTCCGGCCTCCACACGAGTGTGTGCAAGCAGTCATTCTTCGCATACTCACTCTGTCTGTGAATGGAATGTGTATAAATCTTTACATAAGAGGTGATCAAAAAGTTTCAGTTCGAAGGCCGTACAGTGCAGAATCGGTGTGCCAGACAGGCAAACTTGCCGTGAACACTGAGGCAATCACCCCACCTACGTACCAGGCTGAAGATACTCGTTTGGTAAAACAGCGTGTCCTACTGTATGAAGAAGTCCGTAACTGCTTTCTACACGTCTCGTGTGACAAGAATCATCAGCCCTTCAAGGCCATTTTTAGAGCACCGAAGGCGCAATAGTCGCCTGAGGAAGGATCGGGACTATAGAACGGGTTCTCCCAGATGAACTGGCGTGACATACGCGCTACGAGATTTGCGATGTAAGGAAGTGCATTACCATGAAGCGGCAGCACCCAGTCGGAATTTGGCGCATTATTGCGTAATAATGGTGCTCTAAAGACATGCTGCCCCAAACATGTTATTCATTTTCCGATGGATGACTACCAGTGCGTGTATCTCGGGAGCCAAGATAGAATAACAGCACACTGGTCCTGTTTGGATGCATTTGGTAATAATGTCGCCATAGTTCACGTTTCCACATTTAGTGCACGCACATCGGAAAGGCACGAAAGCTCCACTAATCCCTAGCCTACACGTCGGTGCTTCTAAACCCGTATCGCAGTCACTCTACGTTCCACATGCGCTGCAGCCACGATCTCCGAAGGAACCGACCTGATCGTCCCTGATATTAGTAGTACACTCTGTCGCACACTTCACGGTGATCCGAAAGGTATAGATGTCAGTATAGGTGTAGAATATTGTTTCATAGCATGAGTCATGTGCCCTTGGGAATGATCTGAAACTGCGATGGGGACTTTTAAGTTTTATTTTCTGAATGGATGAGGCGATGGTACGCCGCCGACACACCACAGGCATCCAAGGAATGAGTCGTGAAGTTCCAGCAGCCCGGCAGCCAAGAGCTGCGAGGTCGTTAGTGCGACCGGTGGCCGTTCGGAAGGTCCGTATGACTATGCGAAATCAACCGCTGCGTATCATTTGTCTTACGGCGGCGCGCTTAAGAACACAGAGGCATTGGATTCCAACACAATGGCATCTGCGAGAAGCCTACTTGTCCGTCGAACGATGTTGTAGGCGGGGCTCGTCCGTCAATTCTGAAGAACTAAAACCACTGTGAGAGTTGTTTGAAAGACGCCGGCTGGTGTGGCCGAGCGGTTCTGGGCGCTTCAGTCTGGAACCGCACGACCTCTACGGTCGCAGGTTCGAATCCTGCCTCGGGCATGGATGTGTGCGATGTCCTTAGGTTAGTTAGGTTTAAGTAGTTCTAAGTTCTAGGGGACTGATGACCTCAGATGTTAAGTCCCATAGTGCTCAGAACCATTTGAACCATTTTTTGAAAGACACAAGAAATTAGACATGACAAAGAGGGAATCGATGGAATTCATTTTAATTCGTAAAATTTAAAATTTAGAATTCTGTCGGAGAAGAACGATGCCCTCACGCCCACTAGTTGTGTAAGGAATATTTACAAATCGCTGTGAACACGGGACGGGCAGTACTTTTCAGTACACTTCACCATTAAGACACCTTTCGTTTAAAATTTCCCATTTCAGAATGTGACATTTGTGTACCTATCATGCCATTATTACTAGGGCGTGCTAAAGGTAAAGCCTCCGAATATTTTATGTGAAAACTCTCGAAGCTGTTTCAATTAAGCGAACTTCATTAACATTCTACAATTTTATTCTTTATGTCTACAGGTTTATTTCTCAACACAGTCACCGTCTCTACGAACACATTTCTCCCAGCGAGAGACCAGTTTGTTGGTAGTGTCAATGTGGAATTTTTGGCTCTATTGACGGAGCCACACAACCTTTCCTCTGCTTGCATCGTTTCATTGCTGTCCAAGTGAAGTCTTCGAATGTGTTGTTCAAGTTCTGGAAATAGGTGAATATCGGGTGGGGCCAAGTCGGGACTGTATGGAGGATGATCGATGACGGTGAACCCAAGGCGTCGGATTGTTGCGGGTGTCGCAGCGCTCGTGTGTGTGGCCTCGTGTGTGTGGCGTTGTCATGCTGAAGCAGAGGCTGTTCCATGTGTGGACGAACGCTTCGAATTCTAAACTCGATTACAGCACGCTGTTTCCCACCCATTGACGTATTCACGTTACACACCGCCATGTTACGCGGTACAATTCGGAGCCCTCTAGCGGCAGACGGGTGCAATTACGTAGACGTGAAGTTTGAAGGTGTAGAATGATAATAAAGTTTGTTTTATTTAAAAAGCTTTCAGCTTGCTTTCGTATTAATGCTACGCTCAAAACAATTAGAGTATCAGACATTTTAACACCTATGTCCTCCATACACGGAACTGCATTTTTATCAGTTAGTTTTATTTTCTGTTAGTTGTCCGACTGGAATTATAATTGCGGGAAGGGTAAGGGTCTGTAAACATTAGCTGTGGTGCGGTGAGCAACCATGACAAGAAAGTAATTCACTCATTTCGACAACTATTATACTCAGTACCAAGTCGGTGAGAACACAGCTAGGGAGCTTTACGGATAAGCGTATTGCCTAGAGGACAATCACTAGCAAAGAGTGGATTTCCTTAGGGCTCGTAAGGTTGTGTTTGGAAAGTGTATCACTGGCGGAAAAGGCTTCTATAGATGTTATCCACAGCACGGCAGCAGGGATTATTCAACACTATCCTACGGATCACAATGAGGATGGCGACCCTGTGCGTTTCCTACCACCAGTTCTCCACTGTGTTTCATCGAAATAGATAATTTCGAAGGGGTGACAAACCCTTCCCACTTGGGACCGGTTCGTGGTACACCTGGTTCAAATATATGCTGATGATTATCGTCAGCAATTATGCTACCAGTCGAAGTTACTGTTTAGGTTATCATACGTTAAAGAATGGCTATACTACTATTAGCCTAGTCTCTGCGCCATGAACGAACAATACAGCCAAGTACATTAATACGTAGGGGGCGATCAAAAAGCTACCGTTTGAGGCTGTTACTGCAGTGTTTAGACCTATAATACGTAGCGCGACTCCGATGCGGGTGTATAACCATCGACATGTAGGCAAGGGTTAGTGTGGCATTCATGTGTTTCCGACGTGCGTGCGGTAAACACGGAAACGTGCGATAAATATTATGACGACGTTATTACCAAAAGCGACGAAACAAGACCAACGTGCTAATGTTCTTTTCTTGGCTGCTGAAGGACAAACATCGGTAGACATTCATCGGAGTATGAAGAATGTGTGCCGGCCGCGGTGGTCTCGCGGTTCTAGGCGCGCAGTCCGGAACCGCGCGACTGCTACGGTCGCAGGTTCGAATCCTGCCCCGGGCATGGATGTGTGTGGTGTCCTTAGGTTGGATAGGTTTAAGTAGTTCTAAGTTCTAGGGGACTGATGACCACAGCTGTTAAGTCCCATAGTGCTCAGAGCCATTTGAACCATTTTTTTGAAGAATGTGTATGGGGCAGGCAGCATGTCTGTCGAAAACCACAGTTGTTGAATGGTGCGCCAAGGGGTGCTCCTGCTTCATGATTACGCACGCCCCATCTTGCTAATGCCGTAAACAAGAAGTTACCCCAAATGAAGTGGGAGATACTCGAGCATCCGACCTAAAGTCCTGAGCTCTACCCATGCGGTTGTCACGCCTTCGATCCCTTAAATAAACGCCTTGAAAGATCGACGATTCCGTCGTATGACGATGTGCAATTGGCAGTTACGATCTTCTTCATGCAGGACACGATGTTTTACGAAATGCGTACCTTCAACGTGGTGCATCGGTGGGAAGAATGCCTCAGTGCTCACGGCGATTTTGCCTGATTCACACACCGATTCTCGACTGTACGGCTTTCGAATGGAAATTTTTTGATCACTCGTCATGAAACAGCACAAAAGTAATAAACATGTTTTTCTGTAAATTACAGCACTGTGTAATAATTGCAAGCATATTAAGAATCACTGCAGAAAAAAAGAGATTCGGGTAGTATGTGAAGAATGCTAGCGACAAGACACAGTCAATGCCTTCTCTGCGCCATAGCAATGAATACTATCGAAGACAGTGCTGTCAAAACAGAGTTACTATACACAACCTTCCGAAATTTCTTCACCGAAGAAGACGAAGTAAACATTCCAGAATTCTAATCAAGAACAGCTGCCAACATGAGTAACACAGAAGTAGATAACCTCGGAGTAGTGAAGCAAATTAAATCACTTAAGAAAAGCAAGTCTTTCGGTCTAGATTGTGTACCAGTTAGGTTCCTTTCAGAGTATGCTGATACAGTAACTCCATACTTAACAATCATAAACAAATCGTTCGCTCGATGAAAGATCCGTACCCAAAGACTGGAAGGTAGTGCAGGTCACACAACTATTCAAGAAATGTAGTAGGAGTAATCCAACAAATTACAGGCCCATATCATTAACGTCGATACCCAGCAGGATTTTCGAACATAAATTGTGTTCGAACTTTACGAATTACCTCGAAGAAAACGGTCTATTGACGCACAGTCAACATGGATTTAGAAAACATTGTTCTTGTTAAACACAACTAGCTCTTTATTCACATGAAGTGTTGAGTGCTATTGACAAGGGATTTCAAATTGATACCGTACTTCTAGATTTCCAGAAGGATTTTGACACTGTGCCACACAATCGAACTGTAGTGAAATTGTGTGCTAATGAAATATCGTCTCAGTTATATGACTGGATTTCCTTTCAGAGAGGGCACCGTTCGTAATAACTGACGGAAAGTCATCGACTAAAACATAAGTGATTTCTGGCGTTCCCCAAGGTAGTGTTATAGGCCCTTTGCTGTTCTTTATTTATATAAACGATTTGGGGGAGAATAAGAACACCCGTTTTAGGTTCTTTGCAGATGATGCTGTCGTTTTGTGACTAGTAAAGTCATCAGAAGATCAAAACAAATTATAGGACATTTGCTGTTCCTTATCTATATGAACGATTTGGAAGACAATCTGAGCAGCCGTCTTAGTTTCTTTGCAGATGATGCTTTCGTTTACCGACTAGTATAGTCATTAGAAGATCAAAACAAATTGCAAAACCATTTAGAAAAGATATCTGTATGGTGCCAAAAATTGACAATTGACAATAATGAAAAATGAGAGGTCATCCACATGAGTGCTAAAAGAAATCCGTTAAACTTCGGTTACACGATGAACAGTGAAGTCTGATGGCCGTAAATTCAAGTAGCTACCTAGAAATTGCAATTACAAAAACTTAAATTGGAAAGAACACAGAGAAAACGTTGTGGGGAAGACTAACCACAGACAGTGTTTTATTCGCAGGACACTTAGAGAATGTAACAGATCTACTAAAGAGACTGCTTGCACTGCGCTTGTCCGTCGTCGCTTGTAGTACTGCTTCGCGGAGTGAGAACCTTACCAGATAGCACTGACGCAGTACATAGAAAAAGTTCAAAGAAGGGCAACACGTTCTGTATTATCGCGAAATATGGGAGAGAATGTCACTGAAATGATACAGAATATGGGGTGGACATCATTAAAACAAAGGCGTTTTTCATTGAGGCGGAATCTTCTCACGAAATTTCAATCACCTACTTTCTCCTCGGAATGCGAAAATATTTTGTTGATTCTGACCTACATAGGGAGAAAGGATCACCATAATAAAATAAGGGAAATCTGAGCTCTCACGTAAAAATATAGATGTTCGTTTTTTCCGCGCGCTATATGAGATTGGAATAATAGCTAATTGTGAAGGAGGTTTGATAAATCCCCCGCCAGGCACTTAAATGTGATTTGCAGAGTATCCATGTAGATGTAGATGTAGATGTAGATACCAATATACATGAAATTTTTATTTTTTAATTTTTGTTGTCCTGCTGTTCTCAGTTATTGTAATGTTAGGTTCATAGTTGTCACGTGACAATTATCAAACAAATAACACTTTGTCAAAATTATTCAAGATTTGAAACTGACGTAAAACTAAATCGTGTCTACAAAATTACGGTAATTTACTCTGATCCACTCCCTACACAATAAAACGATGATGCTTCCTTACCTTGTTTTCTCGTGGACGATGTAAATGTGGCTACACGTCGCTGGGTAGGAAAAATGAGGAATTACTTATTGCAGTTACTGTTCTGATAACTTACATTCTAGATCTACATCTATACTCTGCAAACCACTTTGAAGTGTATAGCAGAGAGTACGCCCACTCTTACGCATTTTCCCCGTTCCGTTGACGTACAGAGTCCGGGAAGAATGATTGTTTAAATGCCTCAGTGGCTGTTGTAATTAATCTAACCTTGTCCTCACGATACTTGCAGCAACGACATGTAGGGACTTTTAGTATATTCCCAGAGTCGTCACTTAAATCCGGTTCTTTAAACTTTGTGAGTAGGCTTCCTCCGGATAGTTTACATCTGTCTTCAGGAGCCTGACAGTTCAGTTGTTTCAACGTCACTGTGATACGTTATCGCTGCACGAATTATATGTATATATATATGTATATAAATAATGTCCTCCCTAATATCCTACCAATAAGCCGAAGCCTGCCAGCTGCTTTGCCTACGACTGAGCATATGTGCTCATTCCATTTCATATCCCTAGAGAGTATTATATCCAGGTACCTGTAGGGGTTAACAGATTCCAGTTATGACTCATTGATATTGTAGTCATAGGATATTGCGTTTTTCGTTTCATAAAGTGCACTATTCTACATTTCTGGAAATTTAAATCATGTTGCCACTCTCTGGAGCTCTTTGAAATCTTATCAAGACCTGATTAAATATTTATGCAGCCTCTTTCGAACATTGCATCTTTACAGTTAGCTGCATGATCTGCAAAAAGTCCGACGTTACTATTAATGTATCCCGCAGGGTCATTAACGTACAACATGAACAGCAAGAGTCCTGGTGCGCAGCTGACGATATTTCTACATCTATAGCTGACTCTCCATCCAAGATAATTTATTGTGTCCTCCTTATCAAAAAATCCACAATCAAGTCATACATTTCCCTTGATACCACGTATGACCTATCTTTAATAATAAGCGTAGATCTGGTACTGAGACAAATGCTTTTCTAGAATCAAAGAATAGTGCACATAGAATGAGATTTTCACTCTGCAGCGGAGTGTGCGCTGATATGAAACTTCCTGGCAGATTAAAACTGTGTGCCCGACCGAGACTCGAACTCGGGACCTTTGCCTTTCGCTGGCAAGTGCTCTACCAACTGAGCTACCGAAGCACGACTCACGCCCGGTAGTCACAGCTTTACGAGGTACTGGCAGAAGTAAAGCTCTGAGTGCCGGGAGTGAGTCGTGCTTCGGTAGCTCAGTTGGTAGAGCACTTGCCCGCGAAAGGCAAAGGTCCCGAGTTCGAGTCTCGGTCGGGCACACAGTTTTAAACTGCCAGGAAGTTTCAATAGTGCACATACCTGAATGCCTTGATCGAAAGCTTCCAGTATGTCTGTGCGAATGTCTGTGCGAATTGTTTTCGGAGTGTATTGTGACTGGCATGGAGGAGGTCATTCTGTTCGAGATATTCCATATATCAGATTATGTTCTAAGTTTCTGCTACAAATTGATTTCAAGCATACAGAACGCTAGTCTAGTGGATCACTTCTAGTAACCTTCTACTAGACAGATGTGACCTGTGCTTTCTTGCAATTATGGACACTGTTTTTTATTTGAGGGATCTAAGATAGATAATATAGATAGTTAATGGAGAGGTTAACTCAGCCGGAAATTCAGTTTAGGGTCTGAGAAGCTTTTCTAACTTCCGTTCTCTTCAATTTAAGACGATTGACAGAATGGCAAGTGTATATTTCCTCTTGTTCCCAGCAAGTGGACGAGTAACGTTATCCCGTGTATCTGCACTGTGTGTGAGAGTCAATGTCAGTTTTGCAATACATGTTTAATATCGTAATGTTTACTTGAATGTGACGCATTTCTTATCTGGTCTTGAAAAGAGGAAATTGATTACCAAATAAAGGTTATAGGCTGATATTCAGAAAAAACATGCGGCTGTTCATATTTTCCTAACGGACGATGTTACCATGCTGGTAAATGTCCCCCTGATAGTTAAAAATTACACTGCTAGAAACAATTTCAACACCAAGACATAATGAATGTATAATAACTAAATTGTGGAAATACACTTGTCTAGGTAACATATGTAAATGATTGACTTTGGATGATCACAAGTTAATGTACGCGCTAGGTAAGCTATTGTAAATGCGAAACGCCGGTACATTAATAACCGGTGTAACCATCAAAATGTTGAACGCAACCATGCAGACGTGCATGCACTGTGCTGTACAGGTGCCGGATATCACTTTGTGGGATGACGTTCCGAGCCTGTTGCACTTGGTCTGGATGACGCAGGAGTTGTCGTCCAATGACGTCCTATCTCAATTGGACACAGATCTGGTGATCGAGCAGGCCCAGGCAACATCTCGACACTCTGCAGAGCATGTTGGGTTACAACAGCGCTAGTGGGCGAGCATTATCGTGTTGGGAAACACCCACTGGAATGCTGTTTACGAATGGCAGCGCAACAGCTCGAATCACCAGGTTGACGTGCAGTTTTGCAGCGAGGGTGCGTGCGATAACGATAGCGCTCCTGCTGTCATACGAAATCGCACCCCATATCATATATCCAGGTGTAGTTCCAGTGAGTCTAGCACGGAGACAGGTTGCTTGCAAGTCCTAACCAACAAACGGCCATCAATGGTATCGAGGCAGAACCAACTTTCATCGGCAAACGTGGGACCCCTCCACCCTGCCTTGCAATGAGTTCTCGCTTGTTGATGTTGTTGTGGTCTTCAGTCCTGAGACTGGTTTGATGCAGCTCTCCATGCTACTCTATCCTGTACAAGCCTCTTCATCTGCCAGTACCTACTGCAGCCTACATCCTTCTCAATCTGCTTAGTGTATTCATCTCTTGGTCTCCCTCTACGATTTTTACCCTCCACGCTGCCCTCCAGTACTAAATTCGTGATCCCTTGATGCCTCAGAACATGTCCTACCAACCGATCGCTTCTTCTAGTCAAGTTGTGCCACAAACTCCTCTTCTCCCCATTTGTATTCAATACCTCCTCATTAGTTACGTGATCTACCCATCTACTCTTCAGCATTCTTCTGTAGCACCACATTTCGGAAGCTTCTATTCTCTTCTTGTCTAAACTATTTATCGTCCATGTTTCACTTCCATACATGGCTACACTCCATATAAGGACTTTCAGAAAAGACTTCCTGGTACTTAAATCTGTACTCGATGTCAACAAATTTCTCTCCCTCAGAAACGATTTCCTTGCCATGGCCAATCCACATTTTATATCCTGTAGATTTCGCCCATCATTTGTTAATTTCCTATCCAAACAGGAAAACTTATTTACTACTTTAAGTGTCTCATTTCCAAATCTAATTCCCTCAGCATCACCCGACTTAATTCGACTACATTCCATTATCCTCGTTTTACTCTTGTTGATGTTCATCTTATATCCTCCCTTCAAGACACTGTCCATTCCGTTCAACTGCTCTTCCAAGTCCTACGCTGTCTCTGACAGAATTAAAATGTTGTCGGCGAACCTCAAAGTTTTTATCTCTTCTCCCTGGATTTTAATTCCTTCTCCAAATTTTTCTTTTGTTTCCTTTACTGCTTGTTCAATATACAGATTGAATAACGTCGGGGATAGGCTACAGCCCTGTCTCACTCCCTTCCCAACCACTGCTTCCCTTCCATGCCCCTCGACTCTTATAACTGCCACCTGCTTTCTGTACGAATTGTAAATAGCCTTTCGCTCCCTGTATTTTACCCCTGCGACCTTCAGAATTTGAAAGAGAGTATTCCAGTCAACATTGTCAAAAGCTTTCTCTAAGTCTACAAATGCTAGAAACGTAGGTTTGCCTTTCCTCGCTTAACACCACTGAAATCGCAGAATGGCGGTGATCCGTGGTCGGTGGAATGCACGCTACGTGGTGTCTAGCTGGGAGCTGTCCTTCAAGTAACCAATTTGTTGCAGCTCGCTGTGTCACTGTGACGCCAGCTGTTGCTCAGATAGCTGCTGCAGGTGCAGTACGGTGCACCAGAGCCACACAACAAACTCGATTATCATCACCCTTGGTAGTCCCACGTGGTCGTCCGGAGCCCCGTCTTCTTGCGACCGCACATTCTCTTGGCAACCGCTGCCAGCACTCAGGTACTGTGGCTACATTCCTGTCAAGTCTTTCTGCAACATCGGAAAAGGAACGTCCAGCTCCTGGTATCCCAGTTACACGCCCTCGTTCACACTCAGTGAACTGTTGATACTGGCGTGTTGGTCGCCTTAAAGGTATTCTTGACAGTTGTCAGCTCACCTCCTTTAGTCTCAATGATAAGTACCGCGCACGACCGTTACAGCGTGTATTTAAAGCAAATTTAATCTGCATCTTCATACTGGTGCTACTAGAGCAACGGGCGCGAAATCTGAACAGACATCATCTTTCAAATGTAGAAACACGCCTGCCAGCTATCATTTATGTCGTACGGCTCCTCCTTGGTGCTGCGACATTTTTCTGTCAGTATCTTTGCCCAATACATTACTACTTTGTTTCTGTAATATAAGTTGTTTGGGATGGTAAAAATAAATGAGAATCGTCTGTATAGTAATTTACCACACACTTCACAGTGATTCGCATAATATACATGAAGACGTTATGGTAATTACCAAACACTTCGCAGTTCAAATGGTTCAAATGGCTCTGAGCACTATGGGACTTAACATCTGTGGTCATCAGTCCCCTAGAACTTAGAACTACTTAAACCTAACTAACCTAAGGACATCACACACATCCACGCCCGAGGCAGGATTCGAACCTGCGACCGTAGCAGTCGCGCGGTTCCGGACTGAGCGCCTTAACCGCGAGACCACCGCGGCCGGCCACTTCGCAGTGAATCGCATAGTATATATGGAAGAAGTGAATACACTGCTCAAAAGAATTGGGGAACTCGTGTATCATCCATCTACATCTACACTCCGCAAGTCACCCAACGGTGTGTGGCGGAGGGCACTTTACGTGCCACTGTCATTACCTCCCTTTCCTGTTGCAGTCACGTATGGTTCGCGGGAAGAACGACTTCCGCAAAGCGTCCTTGCGCCCTCGAATCTCTCTGATTTTACATTCGTGATCTCCTCGGGAGGTATAAGTAGGGGGAAGCAATATATTCGATACCTCATCCAGAAACGCACCCGCTCGAAACCTGGACAGCAATCTACACCGCGATGCAGAGCGCCTCTCTTCCACAGTCTGCCACTTGAGTTTGCTAAACATCTCCGTAACCCTATCACGGTTACCAAATAACCCCGTGACGAAACGCGCCGCTCTTCGTTGGTTCTTCTCTATGTCCTCTGTCAATCCTACCTGGTACGGATCCCACACTGATGAGCAATACTCAAGTGTAGGTCGAACGTGTGTTTTGAAAGCCACCTCCTTTGTTGATGGACTACATTTTCTAAGCACTCTCCCAATGAATCTCAACCTGGCGCCCGCCTCACCAGCAATTGATTTTATATGATCATTCCCCATCAAATCGTTCCGCACGAATACTCCCAGATATTTTACAGAAGTAACTGCTACCAGTGTTTGTTCTGCCATCATATAATCATACAATAAAGGATCCTTCTTTCTATGTATTCGCAATACATTACGTTTGTCTATGTTAAGGGTCAGTTGCCACTCCCTGCACCAAGTCCCTATCCGCTGCAGATCTTCCTGCATTTCGCTGCAACGTCCGCTGTATTAAGTATATTCTGATACCCATCGTTCCTGTGGTCTCATTGCACAGCTTGTGATCTTCTCTTTTAGTTTCTGCAACAACTAAAGCAGGGCTTAACAACTGGCCGGTTTTGAGCGCGAGTACTCGCTTCTGCTCAGGCCCGTGCTCGCGAGCAGGTGCAAGGTCGTGGAGTAGGGAGGGAGGGGAGGGAGGGGAAATGCGCGCGCACGTTTGAATAGGGCCGCAGCGTGCCTATTGAATTCGTGCCGACTGTGTAACGTTTAAAGTACTACGATCAGCTCTAACAGTCACTTCGCTGGTTAAGAATCATGTCAAGTCGCCGTTGAGTAACCCCAACCATGCTTGCGCAGTTGAACCCCCACTGGGAGGAATTGTATATGTTTACAGAAAAAGATGGTGTTGCAAAATGTTTAGCATGTCACAAAACGCTGAATTCTTTTAGGAAATTTAATTTGCAGCTACATTATATGTCGTACCACGCGAAAGACTACGGAAGAGGAAAATGTGATGGCCCAGATCGTGCACGGGAAGTTATTAAACTTAAAAGGAAGCTATCCGAAGAAGATCTGGACGACGAAGAAAAATCAACTGAGGCAGCTCTCAGAGTGAGCTACAAAATTGCTTTGCTTTTAGCAAAATCCCTGCGCCCTTTCACTGATGGCGATTTAATAAAAGAATGTTTGGTAGTTGCAGCGGAACATTTGTGTCCATCTCAAGTTGAACAGTTTCGGATTGTGCCATTATCTAACATGACCATGATGCGTTGCATACAGGACATGGCAGACGACGTCCAGAGCCAGCTTGCAAATATCTGTAAAGATTTTATGGCGTATTCTCTAGCTCTGGACGAAAGTGTTGATATCACTGGAACAGCGCAGCTTGCCATATTTATTAGAGGTGTTAATAGAGATCTTCAGGTGAGGGAGGAGCTCCTCGATGTAGTAGCCATGAAGAACACAACCGGAGGTGATATTTTAAGTAGTGTTGAAGAAAGTGTTGAAAATATAGGATTGTCGTGGAATTCTTTAGTTTCAGTGTCTACAGAAGGTGCACCAGCGATGACAGGGAACAAATCAGGTTTAGTTGCGCTGTTGAAGGAGAAAATGCAAAAACTGACCGTGCCGAATAAAATAAGGGGCGCTCAGTGTGTGATCCACCAGGAAAACTTATGTGCAAAGAGTATCACTCTAAAAAGTGTGATGAGTGTTGTTGTTCGTACAACCAATTATATAAGGAAGCATGGGCTACAACACAGGCAATTTAAAAGCTTTCTTGAGGATGTAGAAAGCCAGTATGGTAGCCTGCCTTATTACAGCGAGGTCCGCTGAGTTAGTCGTGGCGAATTATTAAATCGATTTTTTTCCCTAATAGATGAGATAAATATGTTCATGGAAATAAATAACATGTGTGTTCCTGAATTGAAAGAGCCTTCATGGAACTGTGATCTCGAGTCCTTAGCAGATTTAACTAGCCATCTGAATGCTTTGAACATTTCACTACAAGGTAAGGGTCTGCTAATTACTCATTTCATAGATCGAATACGAGCTTTTAAAATGAAATTTACACTTTGGGTGAGTCAGCTGGAAACAGGAAATCTAGCTCATTTTCCTAAATTATCATCCATGCAAGATGTTCCCAAAGACTGTGAACGTTATTCACATAGTTTAGTTGCCTATAAGGAAGAATTTGATCAACGCTTTCAAGATCTGACAGCACTAGACAGTGATTTTGATCTGTTCTCCTCTCCATATTCAGCGAATATTGAAGAGATTCGTCCTGAGCTGCAACTAGAAATTATTGACCTGCAGTGTGACAGCGAATACAGAGACAAATTTCAGAACAAGAAAAACATTTTGGAATTCTACAGACACTTCCCTCAGTATAGATTTCCTCGTTTGCACCAACTGGCGGCTACAATAATATCAATGTTCGGTTCCACGTATGTTTGTGAACAACTGTTCTCTGCAATGAAATGTAACAAGGCGCGCCTGAGAAACGCATTGTCTGATCGAAATTTAAACTGCTCGCTGCGCCTACAATGCGCAAGAACATTACTTCGAACATAGACGCAATTGTAAAGGGCAAAAAGTACAAGCTAGCCGAGAATCCCACACTTCAGTGACACCTTTTATTGTGTAACAGTTCACAAATTAATACGAATGTAGATGCATACACTAAGTAAAATTATGTGGCACGTGTACATTCTCCTTTATTTGTTTCATTTGTCGCAGTAATAATTCGTGAGTGATATCCCTGCGGGTGGCCGCGGACTTACATTGACTGGCGGCAGCCGTTGTGTGCCCCACGTGACTCTCCCCACTCTCCGCTCTAGTCCGGTAGTGGGGGTAGCGTGCTCGCGCTGCTCCGTGCTCGCGCCTTGCTGCTCACAGCTTGCTCCGCGAGCACGTATGTTGTGAAGCCCTGAACTAAAGTCATTCACCATATTGTAAGACGTATGCGTTGCCGGCGATGGGCGAGGCATGGCAGAGTCTCTGACCAGAGAGTAGTATGTAGTTAGTTGTTGCTTGTCGCTAGTCGGCGTGAGTCGGCAGTAGTCTTCAGTTGTCTGCAGTAGTCTTCAGTAGTCTGCGTGAGTCTGCGTGAGTCTACTGTAGTGGGCGCGTGCCTGCGCGTGTCGGCAGTCTGCTCTGGTCGGGACTCTGGAGGATGAGTATTATTGTAGAAGGTAAAGAAGCAGCCTTCCGCATATCTAGTAATGTATATTAACTGTCATTAATTTCTTTAAAAAAAAAAGCCCCCAATAATAATTTTTATAATATAAAGTAATTTTTTAAAGAAAAGCATTCATTTCAATTTAAAGAATATTTCCAATGCATGATCATTCCTTCCAAGAACCAGAAAAAAATATACGCCAACATTGCACGAAGCTGTGCCGAAAAATTTCTACATAAGAGCAGATATATTCGCAGTTTTTGTTGAGGTAAGAATTTTTCGTTTTTTATTCAGAATACAGGGCCGAGGCGCAGCGCTGCTGTCGTCATAAAATTTACCAGGTTACTGAATTTTTTTTATTATTTCCCTATTTAGGAATTGAATTTTGTGGTTACATTAAATGTGAATGCATTTCAGCATAGAGATCATAAATGGGAGCCAATTTTGTTCAGCGGTTACAATATTTAAAATTCATTTAATTATTATTTTTGTACGGAGGTTACACTTGGTTCATGGTTCATAATAAAAAATATATCGTGTGGGGAGGTTACAATATATGTTCTATATTATGCACTACAGTATGAGGTGATCCCTCAGAAGGAAGTGAGACACACACCTACGGGCTTAGTATTCCACCAAGCACATGCAATGGGACATCTTAATATAGTGCAGATCGCTATGGTAGTGATTAGATTCAAGGAAGACGGACTTTCCGTCTTGTTGCTGCATGTAGTAAATCTATCCGTCTGTCGTCCAAGGGTTGTGGACACATTACAGGAAGACAGGTCAGTACACAAGACTGTTCGACAAGGTTGCCGAAGCATTACAGTCCTACGTGACGATCGGTATCTGGTGGTCTCCGTATTGTGTCACAGTATCGGTGTCTCCAAAGAAGTGCAAGATGGTCTGAGAAGGACCACGTTAGGCAGTGCGGCCGGTGAGACGGCTAGGAACAGATTAAGGGAGACGACCTTACGACACAGACGTCCTTGTCTAGTACCCCGCTTGACACACCATCACGCGGCTCGCCTTCACTTGCGTTGTTCCCATGTCAACTGTCACCTTCGTCACTGGGGAAACGTGTTGTTCACAGACGAGTCCAGATTTCCTTTGACGCAAGATGAAGGTGTGTCGAGACACCATAGGTACCTGCCGAGAAACTCGAAAGAATTGGCGAAGACTTTGTGATAGTATTGTGAGGCACAGCCCTTTTTCATGGTCGCCTTACTGCCAAGCAGTTCATGGAACAGATCGAGGTGACTACTGCATATGGTGAGGGCAATGAAGTGTATTTCATGTGCGATAATGCCAGAAATCAAATGGTGGGCGTCACCAGGGATGTCTTGCGAAGTCTGGACATTGAAATAATGGAATGCGAGCGGTGAGTCCCGACATAAACACCATCAAGCTTGTGTGGGATATGCTTGACAGACGTTTTTGTGGTCGTCCTGTTCCACTCTACAAGTACAGGGCTATTACAAATGATTGAAGCGATTTCATAAATTCACTGTAGCTCCATTCATTGACATATGGTCACGACACACTACAGATACGTAGAAAAACTCATAAAGTTTTGTTCGGCTGAAGCCGCACTTCACGTTTCTGCCGCCAGGGCGCTCGAGAGCGCAGTGAGACAAAATGGCGACAGGAGCCGAGAAAGCGTATGTCGTGTTTGAAATGCACTCACATCAGTCAGTCATAACAGTGCAACGACACTTCAGGACGAAGTTAAACAAAGATCCACCAACTGCTAACTCCATTCGGCGATGGTATGCGCAGTTTAAAGCTTCTGGATGCCTCTGTAAGGGGAAATCAACGGGTCGACCTGCAGTGAGCGAAGAAACGGTTGAACGCGTGCGGGCAAGTTTCACGCGTAGCCCGCGGAAGTCGACGAATAAAGCAAGCAGGGAGCTAAACGTACCACAGCCGACGGTTTGGAAAATCTTACGGAAAAGGCTAAAGCAGAAGCCCTACCGTTTACAATTGCTATAAGCCCTGACACCCGATGACAAAGTCAAACGCTTTGAATTTTCGGCGCGGTTGCAACAGCTCATGGAAGAGGATGCGTTCAGTGCGAAACTTGTTTTCAGTGATGAAGCAACATTTTTTCTTAATGCTGAAGTGAACAGACACAATGTGCGAATCTGGGCGGTAGACAATCCTCACGCATTCGTGTAGTAAATTCGCAATTCACCAAAAGTTAACGTGTTTTGTGCAATCTCACGGTTTAAAGTTTACGGACCCTTTTTCTTCTGCGAAAAAAACGTTACAGGACACATGTATCTGGACATGCTGGAAAATTGGCTCATGCCACAAGTGGAGACCGACAGCGCCGACTTCATCTTTCAACAGGATGGTGCTCCACTGCACTTCCATCATGATGTTCGGCATTTCTTAAACAGGAGATTGGAAAACCGATGGATCGGTCGTGGTGGAGATAATGATCAGCAATTCATGTTATGGCCTCCACGCTCTCCCGACTTAACCCCATGCGATTTCTTTCTGTGGGGTTATGTGACAGATTCAGTGTTTAAACCTCCTCTACCAAGAAACGTGCCAGAACTGCGAGCTCGCATCAACGATGCTTTCGAACTCATTGATGGGAACATGCTGCGCCGAGTGTAGGAGGAACTTGATTATCGGCTTGATGTCTGCCGAATCACTAAAGGGGCACATATCGAACATTTGTGAATGCCTAAAAAAAACTTTTTGAGTTTTTGTATGTGTGTGCAAAGCATTGTGAAAATATCTCAAATAATAAAGTTATTGTAGAGCTGTGAAATCGCTTCGATCATCTGTAATAACCCTGTACTCTTAAGGGCACTCGCTGAAGAATGGAAACGGATACCATAGAGGTACCTGCGTAAGCTTATACGGAGCGTGCCACGTGGGTGTCAGGTGGTGATAAACACTGACGGAAGGCATACACGTCACTGGAACCAACAAAGTAAAAGGAAAAGCAGCGAGAATGACGGGATGAATGATTGTTTCCACTTTGTTTTCGACACCTGTAGGTCATTACAGTTCTTCTTATAGAAGATGTCCGAAACCATTCATTCAGATTAATGCAGACGGTAGATAATATCAAAGCAAATATGTTTAGTTTTGGTACATACGGTTCGTGACCGCAGTTTCTGATGCTAGGGACGATTTACACAAAAGGTAGCCGGCCGTTGTGACCGAGCGGTTCTAGGCGCTTCAGTCTGGAACCGCACGACCGCTACGGTCGCAGGTTCAAATCCTTCCTCGGGCATGGATGTCCTTAGGTTAGTTAGGTTTAAGTAGTTCTAAGTCCTAGGGGACTGATGACCTCAGATGTTAAGTCCCATAGTGCTCACAGCCATTTGAACCATTTTTGAAGCACAAAAGGTAGTTTAGCAATCTAATTACTCCAGTGAAATTCACAAGAACTGCTCTAATGCGCGACCACTGCCCTGTACGTGCCTAGTACATTGCCGGACCATTGATTGTCGTGTCCGTTCCGAGATTCATGGCATGTCCGCCATGGTACCTGTATTGACGGCAATTGTAGTAACGATGTCTTCTTCCGTTTCCACGATTGTTTCATACACCAGCCGACAGCCGCTTTATATGCCCGCAGAGGAATAAATCCGTACACGAGAGGTCAGGTGACCTGGCTGTCCAGGGCACAAGACCACCTTGGCCGATACATCGATTCCCAAGGATGTCTCTCAGATGATTCCTCACAGCAATGCTGAAATTGGCTGTCGTCCGATCGTTCTGGAATTACATCCTTCGGGTCACAGACGAACATCGTGCAGCAGCTCTGGCAACACATGTTGCCCGAAGATACAAGATCTACTGGAAGAATATGTAATTCAGTCAACATATCACGGAGAATTCCCGACCACTCATTAACACGCAGTCGATTTTGATGAACGCGAGGCCGCGTACGTCGTGGATTCACATGTGCCCAAATATGGGAATTGTGGCTATTGAAACTGCCTTCACGAGTAACCAAAACAGGAAACCGGTCGGAAATAAGTTTGTTGTAAAACCCATTGTGCAAACAGCCTCGTTGAGGAAAATCTTCAGTTGCCACAGCTGCCACTTGTTGAAGATGGAAAAAACGAAGCTCCTGCTCATGTAACACATTCCACACAAGGTTATGTCCATTTCGGTAGTTCGCGCTGTTGGATTCGGACCTGTGGCACGTATATTTGTACGAGAAGTGCCTATTTTACGTAGCAGGCGATACATACTTCCAAATACCTTGTAGAAGCCGTCGGTAGGGAAAGCGTTGTCGATACTCTCTCACGGCAGCTCGTCCATTTCCATACACAGGCCCGTAATCAGATGCCTGTCAGCCATTTCAGCGTACTTGACCCGCTCCATGTTCACTGTTGTCACAAGGTGGTAATGATTGCGACTGGATCGGTGTGTTTACGAGGTTTGTTTGGTTGATTTTGGGGAGACCAAACAGCTAGGTCAATGATATGGCGCGCGCCCCTAACCTGTGATCTTGTTCAGAGCGCGCACTGTAATCGATTATAGTTCGCTGTCCTGGTGCGGGTGGCGCTCCGGTGGCGATTTGCTATGACGTCGCTGGCGTGTGTTTGCGGTGGCCGGCGGAAAGCGAGAGGGTAGTCGGTTTTCCGGGGACTGGACGGAAGGGGAAGTTCGCTCTGCCTGACCTGCTAGTGCAGGGTTTCACAACATACGTGCTCGCGGAGCAAGCTGTGAGCAGCAAGGCGCGAGCACGGAGCAGCGCGAGCACGCTACCCCCACTACCGGACCAGAGCGGAGAGTGGGGAGAGTCACGTGGGGCAGACAACAGCTGCCGCCAGTCAATGTAAATCCGCGGCCACCTGCAGGGATATCACTCACGAATTATTACTGCGACAAATGAAACAAGTAAAGGAGAATGTACACGTGCCACATAATTTTTTTAGCTTAGTGTATGCCTCTATATTCGTATTAATTTGGGAACTGTTACACAATAAAAGGTGTCACTGAAGTGTGGGATTCTCGGTTATCTTGTACTTTTTTCCCTTTACAATTGCGTCTATGTTCGGAGTAATTGTTCTTGTGCATTGTAGGCGCAGCGAGCAGTTTAAATTTCGATCAGACAATGCGTTTCTCAGGCGCGTCTTGTTACATTTCATTGCAGAGAACAGTTGTTCACAAACATACGTGGAACCGAACATTTATATTATTGTAGCTTCCAGTTTGTGCAAACGAGGAAATCTATCCTGAGGGAAGTGTCTGTAGAATTCCAAAATGTTTTTCTTGTTCTGAAATTTGTCTCTGTATTATCTGTCACACTGAAGGTCAATAATTTCTAGTTGCAGCTCAGGACGAATCTCTTCAATATTCGCTGAATATGGAGAGGAGAACAGATCAAAATCACTGTCTAGTGTTGTCAGGTCTTGAAAGCGTCGATCAAATTCTCCCTTAAGGGCAACTAAACTATGTGAATAACGTTCACAGTCTTTGTGAACATCTTGCATGGATGATAATTTAGGAAAATTAGCTAGATTCCCTGTTTCCAGCTGACTCACCAAAAGTGTCAATTTCATTTTAAAAGCTCGTATTCGATCTATGAAATGAGTAATTAGCAGATATTTACCTTGTAGTGAAATGTTCAAAGCATTCAGATGGCTAGTTAAATCTGCTAAGAACGCGAGATCACATTTCCATGAAGGCTCTTTCAATTCAGGAAAACACATGTTATTTATTTCCATGACCATATTTATCTCATCTAATATGAAAAAAATCGATTTAATAATTCGCCACGACTAAGCCAGCGGACCTCGCTGCAATAAGGCAGGCTACCATACTGGCTTTCTACATCCTCAAGAAAGCTTTTAAATTGCCTGTCTTGTAGCCCACGCTCCCTTATATAATTGGTTGTACGAACAACAACACTCATCACATTTTTTAGAGTGATACTCTTTGCACATAAGTTTTCCTGGTGGATCACACAGTGAACGCGCCTTATTTCATTCGGCACGGTCATTTTTTGCATATTCTCCTTCATTCTCTTTCAACAGCGCAACGAACCCTGGTTTTTTCCCTGTCATCGCTGGTGCACCGTCTGTAGACACTGATACTAAAGAATTCCACGACAGTCCTATATTTCAACACTTTCTTCAACACTACTTAAAATATCACCTCCGGTTGTAGTGTTCTTCGTGGTTACTACATCGAGGAGCTCCTCCCTCACCTGAAAATCTCTATTAACACCTCTAATAAATATGGCAAGCTGCGCTGTTCCAGTGATATCAACACTTTCGTCCAGAGCTAGAGAATACGTCAAAAAATCTTATATTTGCAAGCTGGCTCTGGACGTCGTCTGCCATGTCCTGTATGCGACGCATAATGGTCATGTTAGATAATGGCACAATCCGAAACTGTTCAACTTGAGATGAACACAAATGTTCCGTTGCAACTGCCAAACATTCTTTTATTAAATCGCCATCAGCGAAGGGGCGCAGGGATTTTGCTAAAAGCAAAGCAATTTTGTAACTCACTCTGAGAGCTGCCTCAGTTGATTTTTCTTTGTCGTCCAGATCTTCTTCGGATAGCTTCCTTTTAAGTTTAATAACTTCCTGTGCACGATCTGGTCCATCACATTTTCCACTTCCGTAGTCTTTCGCGTGGTACGACATATAATGTTGCTGCAAATTAAATTTCCTAAAAGAATTCAGCGTTTTGTGACATACTAAACATTTTGCAACACCATCTTTATCTGTAAACAGATACAGTTCCTCCCAATGGGGGTTGAACTGCGAAAGCATGGTTGGGGTTACACATCGGCGACATGACATGTTTCTTAACCAGCGAAGTGACTGTTAGAGCTGATCGTATTACTTTAAACGTTACTCAGACGGCGCGAATTCAATAGGCACGCTGCGGCCCTATTCAAACGCGCGCGCATTTCCCCTCCCTCCCCTCCCACCCTACTCCGCGACCTTGCACCTGCTCGCGAGCACGTGCCTGAGCAGACGCGAGTACTCGCGCTCAAAACCAGCCAGTTGTTAAGCCCTGTGCTAGTGACTAGCGCTAAGGTTGTTGTGCCTCGCGGTATGAGCAGAGTTGTCTGGGGCGGAGGCGACTCGCCGCTGTGCTGGCCATGCGGTGGTGATTAATTGGAGTCGGCGTACTTGTTCTTCCTGTCTGTCTGATGTGGAGGTCCGGTGGGGTCTCGTGATACTCGGGCCCGGAGACAACTAGTTGCTGAATTTTGGAGTCGTTCAAATGGTTCAAATGGCTCTGAGCACTATGGGACTCAACTTCTGAGGTCATTAGTCCCCTAGAACTTAGAACTAGTTAAACCTAACTAACCTAAGGACATCACAAACATCCATGCCCGAGGCAGGATTCGAACCTGCGACCGTAGCGGTCTTGCGGTTCCAGACTGCAGCGCCTTTAACCGCACGGCCACTTCGGCCGGCTTTTGGAGTCGTCTTCCAGGTTAGGGTGTGGGCTCGGTTGGCTCTTCAGATTTTCCCATGGAAGCTCCAGCAGCGGTTTCTGAACTTTTCTGATGTGGGACGATGTTGTTGGAACTTTTTGCTGTGTGTATGGCTCGTTACGATATTTGTTGGTACTAATTTATTTGCTCAACTGGAGTCCTGCCCGGAGTTGCGTTCATGTATGGTACATTTGGCAGTCGATGTGTTAGGTAAAGTCTGCCTAAGAAGGGCGGTTTTTTACAGTATATACATAGTGAATTACTGCTGCTTGGTATATGTGGTCTTCTGGGACCTGAACAACACGATCTAGTCAGTTTGGTTGTGTAAAAGCATTTAGTGGTATGTTCTGTATTTTTTTATTGTTTTATTATTAACTTGGTGGAATAGTCGCGTTTGGTGTCGTTAAGGCACTTATAAGACAGTGGTTTGACTATTCATGTGCGCTTGGCTTTTATTGTTTCGTTTTAGGAAGCGAGAATTGTTTGAGATTTGTGTGTTGGCTTCCGGTACTTAAGAGCGCCCGAGTTAATGGCGCTGCGGTTATCATGTGCTGCCGGGATGTTATACTGTATTTTTAATTTTATCTTGTGCTGATATTATCTGTGGTGTGTTACAGAACATAACCAAGGTGCGTAAGTGATGGGCAGTTGTGGGAGGCATGTCGGGGAGCTCCCAGCGGTTTATTTCGGGGACCGTTTCTAGTGGGACGGCTCCGAAGTGTTGAGAGCTCACTCTTTTCTGATTGCGTTGGGAGTTGCCCGCGCCCTTTGGTTGTATCAAATTATTTTGTTATTATATTTATGGGTTGTGTGTTGCGTTTCTTTCATTTTATGGTGCCAAGCGCCATTATCTTAAAGTTTTTTTTTACGTAAATCATTGTAAATTGTAATGCCAAGTTAATTTATTATTGGATTTTGTCTTTCGGATAAACTCTAAAAGCACTATTGTAAAAGGTTCCTGATTTTATGGTGGCAAGCTGCCGTTATTGTTTTTTAAAGCTCAGTCTTTAACCATTTGTTAAGTTTTGTAAGTTATATGAATTTGTTGTTACTTAAAGGAGTTTAGTATTGGTAATTTAATAAATTGTGTACAGAGTCTGCTGTTTGGATATTATTGGGTGGAACTCCTTGGATAGTTGTCCTATAAGAATGCACATTTCAGTCACCAATCCCATCGGATTAGGAAAGGAAGGGAAGGAAGTCGGGCGTGTTCTTTCTAAGGGACCATCCCGGCTTTTGCCTGAAGCGATTTAGGGTAATAACGGAAAACCTAAACCAGGATGGCCGGACCCAGGTTTGGACCGTCGTCCAACCGAATGCGAGTCCAGTGCTACCCACAACGTTACCTCACTCGGTTGTTAAGAACGAAGTCGCCGTTGTTGTGAGAAGGCGGGGACGCTTGTGAGCGAATCGGCGTGTTTCGAGGCAGACCTCAGAGCAGCTCCTAGTGTCAGTACACATTCCAATTCGGCGACACTGACACAGCAGTGTACGTCACCACCACTAAGGAAATGTTCCCTGACATTACAAGTTGGCTTCAGAGACCCCAAGTTCCTTATCGTAATTTCACCTTAAGGATGTTACACACTCACCTAGTTCTTGCGAAACAGAGACGAAATACCTGCTGGATCTCAGAACGAAAAGGCACGCTCGTCGCGAGTTTTTCACACGTATACATTCAGATCCCCTACCAAAATTGGAGAATCCATTGAACATTCACTGTTTTGTAAAATCACAGTCCTGCCTCTAGAAATGTAATTAGTACTAGTTTAGGAAACTATCTACTGAATATTTCATTTTAGGATAATACGAAATGTGTGTACGATCTTCAGGGACGTAAGAGTAATTAAAGAGTTATTATTTGCCAAAATCTAAACAAAGCAACTTCTATCACGCATATTTTAACACAAATAGCTTTGACCATATGTTTATCTTTCTGCCAAACAGTATCTCTTTATGACGCTTGTGAACCTACAACAACCGCCCGCATCTCGTGGTCGTGCGGTACCGTTCTCGCTTCCCACGTCCGGGTTCCCGGGTTCGATTCCCGGCGGGGTCAGGGATTTTCTCTGCCTCGTGATGGCTGGGTGTTGTGTGATGTCCTTAGGTTAATTAGGTTTAAGTAGTTCTAAGTTCTAGGGGACTGATGACCTCACATGTTAAGTCCCATAGTGCTCAGAGCCATTTGAACCATTTGAACCTACAACTCAGCCGGCTGCGGTGGTCTCGCGGTTCTAGCCGCGCAGTCCGGAACCGTGCGACTGCTATGGTCGCAGGTTCGAATCCTGCCTCGGGCATGGATGTGTGTGATGTCCTTAGGTTAGTTAGGTTTAAGTAGTTCTAAGTTCTAGGGGACTGATGACCACAGCTGTTAAGTCCCATAGTGCTCAGAGCCATTTGAACCATTTTTGAACCTACAACTCAAAATAATCTGTTATTTTCAGTGACGTGTGGTTCTGAAGAAATTACATTTGTTAGTGTTCATACAAATTATTGATATAAATAGATGTTTAACACTTTTTCCTGGCAGATTAAAACTGTGTGCCGGCCCGAGACTCGAACTCGCAACATTTACCTTTCGCAGGCAGATGCTCTAATCTGTTTTAATCTGCCAGGAAGTTTCATATCAGCGCACACTCCGCTGCAGAGTGAAAATCTCATTCTGGAAACATCCCCCAGGCTGTGTCTAAGCCGCAGTATCCTTTCTTTCAGGAGTGCTAGTTATGCAAGTTTCGCAGGAGAGCTTCTGTAAAGTTTGGAACGCAGGAGACGAGGTACTGGCAGAAGTAGAGCTGTGAGGACGGGGCTTGAGTCGTGCTTGGATAGCTCAGATGGTAGAGCACTTGCCTTCGAAAGGCAAAGTTCCCGAGTTCGAGTCTTTGGCCGGCACACAGTTTTAATCTGCTAGGTACGAGGTGTGGCTAGAAAAAAACCGGACTAGTACTGGTGAAACAATAAAACGAATGCAATAAGGCTGAAAGTCGCGTGGCCTGTCACGTGACTCTCGCTCCGCCTACTGCTCGAGTTTCATCTGCCTCCTGCACTCAGTCTGCCCGTGGCGTCTGTTTTAAGTAGTTGACGTTTTGTCTGTGCGTCGGAAAATGTTTACAGAAAGAACAGCGTGTTAACATCAAATTTTGTTTCAAACTAGGAAAATCTGCAAGTGAAACGTTTGTAATGTTACAACAAGTGTACGGCGATGATTGTTTATGGCGAACACAAGTGTTTGAGTGGTTTAAACGATTTAAAGATGGCCGCGAAGACACCAGTGATGACACTCGCACTGGCAGACCATTGTCAGCAAAAACTGATGCAAACATTGAAAAAATCGGTAAACTTGTTCGACAAGATCGCCGTTTAACAATCAGAGCAGTGTCTGAGTTAACAGGAGTTGACAAGGATTACCGTTGTACCGATTTACCGATTTTTTCAATGTTTGCATCAGTTTTTGCTGACAATGGTCTGCCAGTGCGAGTGTCATCACTGGTGTCTTCGCGGCCATCTTTAAATCGTTTAAACCACTCAAACACTTGTGTTCGCCATAAACAATCATCGCCGTACACTTGTTGTAACATTACAAACGTTTCACTAGCATATTTTCCTAGTTTGAAACAAAATTTGATGTTAACACGCTGTTCTTTCTGTACACTCAACATTTTCCGACGCACAGACAAAACGTCAACTACTTAAAACAGACGCCACGGGCAGACTGAGTGCAGGAGGCAGATGAAACTCGAGCAGTAGGCGGAGCGAGAGTCACGTGACAGGCCACGCGACTTTCAGCCTTATTGCATTCGTTTTATTGTTTCACCAGTACTAGTCTGGTTTTTTTCTAGCCACACCTCGTAGTTTCATATCAGCGCACACTCCGCTGCAGTGTGAAAATCTCATGCTGTGGTTGGTTTGCTTAGCTGAGTGGTAATGTGGTTACCGACCATGCAACGAGCGCGGTTTCGATTCCCCGCAGGGTTGAAGATATTCTTCGCCTATGCACTGGGTGTTAAAGCCCGCTCAGCTAGCCGCGCGTTCTAACACGCTGCTTCCCGACCGGGAAAGCGTGCCGGTCCCCGGCACGAATCCGCCCTGCGGATTAGTGTCGAGGTCCGGTGTTCCGGCCAGCCTGTGGGTGGTTTTTACGGTGGTTTTCCATCCGCCCCACGAATGCGGGCTGGTTCCCTTATTCCGCCTCAGTTGGCGATTGCTGCACAAACACTGTCTCCACGTACGCGTACACCATAATTACTCTACTATCCAAGCATTTTGGGTTATACTCGTCTGGTATGAGACCTTCCAGGGGAGATGGACCAATGGCGGCCGATCCGCACAATAACCCTGGGTTCTGTGTGGGACGGTGGTGGGGTGGGTGGACTGCTGTGGCCTGTTGTGGGGCTGTGAACCACTGAGGGCTACGGCGGGACGAAGCCTCTCCCTCGTTTCTAGATCCCCAGTTCAATACACACGCTGGGTGCTATGTTGTCCTCATCATCATATCATCACCGACGGGCAAGCCGCCCTATGTGACGTAATCTGAAAAAAGACTTGCACCCGGTGGTCGAACTTCCCCGGCCGGGACCTCGCAGCCAACATTGTAACACGATCATTTCATTTCTTCTTTTTTTGTGATTGCTTCCTATGTTGTTGTTGTGGTCTTCAGTCCTGAGACTGGTTTGATGCAGCTCTCCATGCTACTCTATCCTGTGCAAGCTTCTTCATCTCCCAGTACCTACTGCAACCTACATCCTTCTGAATCTGCTTAGTGTATTCATCTCTTGGTCTCCCCCTACGATTTTTACCCTCCACGCTGCCCTCCAATACTAAATTGGTGATCCCTTGATGCCTCAGAACATGTCCTACCAACCGATCCCTTCTTCTGGTCAAGTTGTGCCACAAACTCCTCTTCTCCCCAATCCTGTTCAGTACCTCCTCATTAGTTATGTGATCTACCCATCTAATCTTCAGCATTCTTCTGTAGCACCACATTTCGAAAGCTTCTATTCTCTTCTTGTCCAAACTATTTACCGTCCATGTTTCACTTCCATACATGGCTACACTCCATACAAATACTTTCAGAAATGACTTCCTGACACTTAAATCTATACTCGATGTTAACAAATTTCTCTTCTTCAGAAACGCTTTTCTTGCCATTGCCAGTCTACATTTTATATCCTCTCTACTTCGACCATCATCAGTTATTTTGCTCCCCAAATAGCAAAACTCCTTTACTACTTTAAGTGTCTCATTTCCTAGTCTAATACCCTCAGCATCACCCGACTTAATTCGACTACATTCCATTATCCTCGTTTTGCTTTTGTTGATGTTCATCTTATATCCCCCTTTCAAGACAATGTCAATTCCGTTCAACTGCTCTTCCAAGTCCTTTGCTGTCTCTGACAGAATTACAATGTCATCGGCGAACCTCAAAGTTTTTATTTTTTCTCCATGGATTTTAATACCTACTCCGAATTTTTCTTTTGTTTCCTTTACTGCTTGCTCAATATACAGATTGAATAACATCGGGGAGAGGCTACAACCCTGTCTTACTCCCTTCCCAACCACTGCTTCCCTTTCATGTCTCTCGACTCTTATAACTGCCATCTGGTTTCTGTACAAATTGTAAATAGCATTTCGCTCCCTGTATTTTACCCCTGCCACCTTTAGAATTTGAAAGAGAGTATTCCAGTCAACATTGTCAAAAGCTTCCTATAGTACAGTATAAAAAAGGAATTCCCAAGATAGAAAGAGAATTTTGCTGTGAGGTGAACGAAAGGGGTACACAGCATTCGAGCGTATTAGCGTGACCGAAGAGGCAGTGTTTTCGATCACGAGGCAATTACGGGATCTTACATTTACCGTAGAACTGTTAAATTAACCAACAATTTGAATGAAACAACAAGTTAACTGTTACCAGTATAATGTCAATAGCAGTCACGGTAAAGCCTAACCTAAAATGTTCGCATTTAAACCAACATTTTATTCCAGCTGACGAGTAGCAGAACCATCGGAATGATGGGTTTTCGCAGTAGTTATTTTCTGTATTCTTGTGGGACTTCAGGAGGCAGTCTCTGTTCTCCTTCTCCTGTATTTATTACGTAAGTAGCCAGTTTAGGTTTTTATGTTGGTAGCGCCACGTAGCGCTCTATATGAAAATCACTGACTGTACTGTGTGAAGTCTGTGGCTGGTTTGCATTGTTGGAATATTTGCTATTATAGTGTTGGGCAGTTGGCTGTTAACAGGGCGTAGCGTTGCGCAGTTGGAGGTGAGCCGCCAGCAGTGGTGCATGTGGAGAGAGAGATGGCAGAATTTTGAGAGCGGACGTTCTGGACGTGTGTCCATCAGATAGTGTAAATTTGTAATACTGTATATCATGAACTGGTATATATATATATATATATATATATATATATATATATATATAATGACTTTTGAAGATTATTAAAGTAAATACATTGTTTGTTCTGTATCAAAATCTTTCATTTGCTAACTATGCCTATCAGTAGTTAGTGCCATCAGTAGTTAGAATCTTTCATTTAGCTGGCAGTATTGGCGCTCCCTGTATTGCAGTAGTACGAGTAACGAACATTTTTGTGAGGTAAGTGATTCACGAAAGGTATAGGTTATTGTTAGTCAGAGACATTCTTTTGTAGGGATTATTGAAAGTCACACTGAGTTGCGCTAAAAAATATTGTGTGTCAGTTTAGTGTTGATCAGAATAAGTAAAGAGAGAAATGTCTGAGTACTTTCAGTTCTGCTCAGCTGTTTGAAAATCAATTAACGTAAGGGGTTTACCAGTACAGTAATTCATAAATTTTTCTTAGGGGATGTTTCAATTAGAGCGAATAGTTCCGGGAACATCCTGTATAAGTGAACTAGATTTTAATAGATGTTTGGTTGCATACTAGTGAAAGATAAATGTACAATTTGCTAACATAGTCACTCCTCAATTACGGTTCAGTGGTAGGCTTACATGGCAGGCGCCCAAAGTCATGCTCCCCTAAAGCTTTTGAGCTGTGTGTGAAAATTCCTCCGACCACCTCAAACTGGTCGACATCAGGAGCCATCGTGGCGTGACCCGGCAGCGGGGTTCGGACGCAGCGCCGCCCACACCGTTACACCTGACCAGGCCGGCAGCGACTGCGGAACCCGGCGCTGACGTATGTGGGCTGCACAGTTATCCGGGGCGCGCCATCCATTACGGCAACGTCCGTACAGCGACAGTTGACACGCTCCACGGCCGCCGGCTTTTTGTCAGCCGACGAGTCGTTCTTTTTCTGGCGACCAGCGGGCAGCCAGCTATTAGCCGGCATTCCGCGGCGAGGTGGCCCTCCGCTGCCTGACAGATGGGCAGCTAGACAGTTCGTGGGCTGAGGGGGGCTGAGCAGTCGCAGCCCGCGCCGCGTGTCCATTTGGTCCCCGGCAAACGTAGTCTCTTCACCCCGCTCCACATCTCTCTCAGCTTATTCCTGGTGACGCTTGTTATAATCCAGCGGTCCCCGCTGAAAGCCGTCCGCTGTAGCCACCTACAGGCTGACAATCATTGAGCTGTATGAAATAAAATCGTCATAACTTCTGAACGGTTTACGTAGGGCGTTCAAGCTGCACGGTTGGCCGAGGGGCATGATAGGAATTAGTACGCGTATGTGTGGTTTGGTTTAGCGACGAAGCCCACTTTCATTTGGATGGCTTCGTCAATAAGCAACATTGGCGCCTTTGGGGCACTAAGAACATCCACATCTACATCCATACTCCGCAAGCCACCTGACGGTGTGTGGCGGAGGGTACCTTGAGTGCCTCTATCGGTTCTCCCCTTCTATTCCAGTCTCGTATTGTTCGTGGAAAGAAAGATTGTCGGTATGCCTCTGTGGGCTCTAATCTCTCCGATTTTATTCTCGTGGTCTCTTCGCGAGATATACGTAGGAGGGAGCAATGAACTGCTTGACTCCTCGGTGAAGGTATGTTCTCAAAACTTCAACAAAAGCCCGTACCGAGCTACTGGGCGTCTCTCTTGCAGAGTCTTCCACTGGAGTTTATCTATCATCTCCGTAACGCTTTCACGATTACTAAATGATCCTGTAACGAAGCGCGCTGCTGTCCGTTTGATCTTCTCTATCTCTTCTATCAACATTATCTCAAATTCAAATGGCTCTGAGCACTATGGGACTCAACTGCTGTAGTCATAAATCCCCTAGAACTTAGAACTACTTAAACCTAACTAACCTAAGGACAGCACACAACACCCAGCCATCACGAGGCAGAGAAAATCCCTGACCCCGCCGGGAATCGAACCCGCGTACCCGGGCGTGGGAAGCGAGAACGCTACCGCACGACCACGAGATGCGGGCCCAACATTATCTGGTACGGATCTCACACCAGTAAACAATATTCAAGCAGTGGGCGAACAAATGGTTCAAATGGCTCTGAGCACTATGCGACTTAACTTCTGAGGTCATTAGTCGCCTAGAACTTAGAACTAATTAAACCTAACTAACATAAGGACTTCAAACACATCCATGCCCGAGGCAGGATTCGAACCTGCGACCGGAGCGGTCGCTCGGCTCCAGACTGTAGCGCCTAGAACCGCACGGCCACTCCGAGTGGGCGAACAAGTGTACTGTAATCTACTTCCTTTGTTTTCGGACTGCATTTCCCTAGGATTCTTCCAATGAATCTCTGTCTGGCATCTGCTTCACCGACGATTAATTTTATATGGTCATTCCATTTTAAATCACTCATAATGCCTACTCCCAGATAATGGTAATTAGCGATCGAGAAATCATCACCCTCAACTGGTGACCGCGTGGTGTGCAAAGTCCAGTGACAGAATAATCAGTGCGATATTCCTTGAAGCCACGGCGGCTACCGAACAGTATGTGAAGGTTTTGGGAGATGATTTCGTCCCCATTATCCAAAGTGGCTCTGATTTCGACAAGGTCTGGTTCATGCAAGATGGAGCTCGACCCCGTCGAAGCAGGATAGTGCTTGATATCCTGGAGCAGCACTCTGGGAACCGCATACTGGCTGTGGGGTACCCAGAGGCCACTGGCAAGGGCCTCCATTGGTCGCTGTATTCTCCGGATCTAAACACATGCGGCTGCTTTTTGTGGGGCTACATTAAAGACAAGGTGTACAGCAATAACCCCAAAACCATTGCTGAGCTGAAAACAGCCATTCAGTAGGTCATCGAAAGCATCGATGTTCCGACACTTCAGCGGATCATGCAGAATTTCACTGGTCGTCTGCGCCACATCATTGCCAATTCTGGCAGGCATATCGAACATGTTATAATCTAAATCCGAATGTCTGTAGTCTCGTTTACATGTTGAATAAAGTGTGTGCACGTCGTAGTTTGTAAATAATTTACGTTTTTCTATTCAGGGAGTTCAATAATTGTCGTCCCGCATCTAACCATAATGGAATAGGTAAGCAGTTGCATGTCTCAAAGAGCATTTACTGACTCCTCCTTCTGTGAGAAACGCAAAGGCATGTCTTAAGTGAGTTATTTAAACTCCAAAATTAGCCAGCAAGTAGAACAGGGTGGTTATAATTGAAATTTCTCTACTTGTGCCAGAGCAGGAGGGAAACTATTTACCGTTATAGGAAATATGTTCATACTGCGCTCTGCAGGATGTGTCCTGTTAGTAGTGTTAGTGTCATGACTTGCGTTCAGATGCAGGTAACTGGTACGGTGGCGTATGGCTGAAACGTAAGCGTCAGTGTGTATTAAAGTTGCAAACTGCCGGCCGATGTGGCCGTGCGGTTCTAGGCGCTTCGGTCTGGAACCACGTGATCGCTATGGTCGCAGGTTCGAATCCCGCCTCGAACATGGATGTGTGTGATGTCCTTAGGTTAGTTAGGTTTAAGTAGTTCTACGTTCTAGGGGACTGATGACCACAGATGTTAAGTCCCATAGTGCTCAGAGCCATTGGAACCAAGAGTTGCAGACTGTCAATAGGAGTCTGGATAAGGTAAGCTGTTGTACCAAGCCGGCCGGTGTGGCCGAGCGGTTCTAGGCGCTACAGTCTGGAACCGCGGGACCGCTAAGGTCGCAGGTTCGAATCCTGCCTTGGGCATGGATGTGTGTGATGTCCTTATGTTAGTTAGGTTTAAGTAGTTCTAAGTTCTAGGGGACTGATGACCACAGATGTTAAGTCCCATAGTGCTCAGAGCCATTGGAACCAAGAGTTGCAGACTGTCAGTATGAGTCTGGATAAGGTAAGCTGTTGTACCAAGCCGGCCGGTGTGGCCAAGCGGTTCTAGGCGCTACAGTCTGGAACCGCGGGACCGCTAAGGTCGCAGGTTCGAATCCTGCCTCGGACATGGATGTGTGTGATGTCCTTAGGTTAGTTAGGTTTAAGTAGTTCTAAGTTCTAGGGGACTGATGACCACAGATGTTAAGTCCCATAGTGCTCAGAGCCTTTGGAACCAAGAGTTGCAGACTGTCAATATGAGTCTGGATAAGGTAAGCTGTTGTACCAAGCCGGCCGGTGTGGCCGAGCGGTTCTAGGCGCTACAGTCTGGAACCACGTGACCGCTGTGGTCGCAGGTTCGAATCCTGCCTCGGACATGGATGTGTGTGATGTCCTTAGGTTAGTTAGCTTTAAGTAGTTCTAAGTTCTAGGGGACTGATGACCACAGATGTTAAGTCCCATAGTGCTCAGAGCCATTGGAACCAAGAGTTGCAGACTGTCAATATGAGCCTGGATAAGGTAAGCTGTTATACCAAGCCGGCCGGTGTGGCCGAGCGGTTCTAGGCGCTACAGTCTGGAACCGCGCGACCGCTAAGGTCGCAGGTTCGAATCCTGCCTCGGGCATGGATGTGTGTGATGTCCTTAGGTTAGTTAGGTTTAAGTAGTTCTAAGCCTAGGGACTGATGACGTCAGAAGTTAAGTCCCATAGCGCTCAGAGCCATTTGAACCATTTTTTGTTGTACCAAAACGACAGGAATAGCACTGCTGCTCTTCGCGAATGTCAGCGCGTTGAAGGAATATGAAGAGATCCTATTTTCCCACTAGGACTGAAGAACATGATTTGGAAATTCGAATTAAATTACAATTTGGGTATTGCTCCTGGGAGACGCAGACGGGCAGTTGCGCCACAAATTATTCGAGACGTTACTGTCGCCATGGATGAGAATGCTGGACGCAATGTGCGATCTTTAAGCAGTACACGAACTGTGTCACGGCAGTTGTTCCAAAAGTGCTGCGGACAACTGTGAAGTGGTGTCCCTGGTGCAGTTCCAGACTGTCGTGGGTGCAGGTAGTCGCGACATTCAGCAACGTTCGTAACCTGGAACCTGGATACGGTACGCAATTAACAAATATTACCTCATGTCTAAAGTAAAATGTTTTCCTTTCAACGGTTTATTCGCTGCTTCTCTTCCCCATGTCCTTACAAAGCTGGTTCCACAAAGTTTTATTGTACCAGAATCACTCGTTTTTCATTGGGACCCTCACACGTAGCCAAACTTCAGTTATAAGTATCCTACATTGAAACTTCCTGGCAGATTAAAACTGTGTGCCCGACCGAGACTCGAACTCGGGACCTTTGCATTTCGCGGGCAAGTGCTCTACCAAGTGCTCTACATTGCTTGGTGCGTACAGCCTGTTATCGAGGTCCCGCATGGCTGGTGGACAATGAGGATACATTTCGCTTCCACCTGTTGCCGTGGACAAGCACACTGGTATGCAAAGCCTAAGGATTACAGTCACTTTCACATGACGTGTCAGTGTCAAGTAACATAGGTCTATGAAACTTGGACCGTACATATAAAGAACTGTCATAGTTTAATACAGAAGGTGACTGAAAGAAATACGCAGCGAGCGAACAAGGATGACACTTTTATTCAAAGACACTAGTTACACTGCAGTCATCGGCACTGATGGTGATTCCCTACACACTACAAAAGGCAGCGTTTGTTATTAATAAGACGTGTGATCACCACGAGAGGCAAAGCGTGCTCTGCAGCGTGCCACAAGGCTGCTAGGGAGTTCTTGTGGCAGGACTCTCCAATCTTCCGTCACCGCGGTTGTCACCTGCTGGGCCGTCGTTGGTGCATGCGAACGAGCTGCTGTACGTCATCCCAACGATTCCCACACGCGCTCGATGCGATTTAAGTCGGGGCAACGGGCGGGCAAGTCTATTAGCCGAATAGTCTATCGTTCCAACAGTTTCTTTATCTGCGCTGTGTGATGCTGTCAAGGATCGTTATCCTTAAAAATGGAGTCAGAGGCCAATGCAGGCCTGAAAATAAGAACGTGGGAAAAGAGCACAGTGTCAGAATAACGTTGCTCGGTGAGTATACCGTGTTCAAAGACTTGGACGTCAGTACACCCCCAACATTATGCCTCACCACGTCATAACACATGCACCACCAAAACGATAATGTTATACAGTGTGCCTGGGAGCGTTAAGTGTTTCCATT
Source organism: Schistocerca nitens (assembly GCF_023898315.1). NCBI lineage: Eukaryota > Metazoa > Arthropoda > Insecta > Orthoptera > Acrididae > Schistocerca > Schistocerca nitens. The sequence goes on from NC_064621.1 coordinate 563,726,120, forward strand.
TCTCGCCATATGACGGTACGTCCAGCATTTTGAATACTAGTGTATTAAGTATACGGGCTATTTACAGCGTACCTCCGTGGAGTGAGGGAAATCCATAAGAGCAGTTTGGTTCTGGGCACTTGTGGTCTGTAACCCAAAACTAGTCCACAAAGCCACCTAAGCTACGGCTTATGCGCGCCGCATGAGATTTTCAGTATCTTCTCTTTCTCTTGCACCATCGGCTTAGTCGGCTGTTTCCACCGAGAGCAATGAAAGAAAACACAAACGTCATTAAAAACTAATTACTTTAACAATTGGATCTAATTTCACCAGTTGCGACATAGTCGCGTATACAAACAGTGATCCAATACTGTCAAATGTTTTTTATTCCAGTCTCTGATCACAATATCAGTTCTTTAGACGATGAGTCCGTAATGACCATCCTCAGATCTGAGGATCCTCAGATCTGAGGATGGTCAGTACGGACTGAAACCGGTCATCGTCAAAGGAATTGATATTGTGATCAAAGACTGGAATAAAAAACAATTCAATCTAACCCTGAAAAGCACAGTAGTTTCGCAACAAAACGGCCCGACAAACAGAACGATTTAATCGTTACTTTAATGCTGTTAAAACTCGCAGTATTTTGGGGCAAAATTTACTGAAACCTCAGTTTTACATTTTGTAAGTGCGAGAACTAGTGGATTTTTTATATTCAAGGATGGCTATATCCAATGGAACACAACTGTCTACATCTACATTTACATCTGCCCGGATACTCGGCAAATCATAATACAGGGTGATTTAAAAAGAATACCACAACTTTAGGAATTTAAAACTCTGCAACGACAAAAGGCAGAGCTAAGCACTATCTGTCGGCGAATTAAGGGAGCTATAAAGTTTCATTTAGTTGTACATTTGTTCGCTTGAGGCGCTGTTGACTAGGCGTCAGCGTCAGTTGATGCTAAGATAGCGACCGCTCAACAGAAAGCTTTTTGTGTTATTGAGTACGGCAGAAGTGAATCGACGACAGTTGTTCAGCGTGCATTTCGAACGAAGTATGGTGTTAAACCTCCTGGTAGGTGGTGTATTAAACGTTGGTATAAACAGTTTACAGAGAATGGGTGTTTGTGCAAAGGGAAAAGTTCTGGACGGCCGAGAACGAGTGATGAAAATGTAGCACGCATCCAGTATCTGGAGATGTTAGAGAATTGGCTGTTCCCTCAGCTCGAACAAGAAGCACAATAATTCATATTTCAGCAGGATGGAGCGCCACCACATTGGCACTTATCTGTCCGTAACTACCTGAACGTCAACTACCCGAGGCGATGGATCGGCCGCCAGGCAGCCCGTGACAGAGCACTTCATCACTGGCCTCCAAGAAGCCCTGATCTTACCCCCTGCGATTTTTTCTTATGGGGGTATGTTAAGGATATGGTGTTTCGGCCACCTCTCCCAGGCACCATTGATGATTTGAAACGAGAAATAACAGCAGCTATCCAAACTGTTACGCCTGATATGCTACAGAGAGTGTGGAACGAGTTGGAGTATCGGGTTGATATTGCTCGAGTGTCTGGAGGGGGCCATATTGAACATCTCTGAACTTGTTTTTGAGTGAAAAAAAACTTTTTAAATATTCTTTGTAATGATGTGTAACAGAAGGTTATGTTATGTTTCTTTCATTAAATACACATTTTTAAAGTTGTGGTATTCTTTTTGAATCACCCTGTATTTCTCTATTATTCTACTTTCGAGCAGCGCCCGGAGAAAATGAACTCCCATATTTTTCCGTACCAGCTCTAATTTCCCTTCTTTTATTATGATGATCGTTTCTACTTGTTTATGTCGGCGTCAACAAAATATTTTCGCATTCGGGGGAGAAGGTTGGTGATTGAGATTTCGTGTGGAGATTACGTCGCAACGAAAAACGTCCTTGTTTTAATTATGTCCACCCCAAACGCTGTTTCATGTCAGTGACACTTTCTCCCCTATTTCTCGCTGATACAAAACTCTCTTCACTGACCTTTCTCGATGTACTCTGTCCATCCTACCTGGTAAGGAACTCACAGCGCGCAGTAGCTCTCCAAACGACGTCGGACGAGCGCAGTGGAGTCTCTTAAGTAGACCTTTACCATCGTCTAAGTGTTCTGCCAATAAAACGCAGTCTTTGGTTCGCCTTCCACACGGCATTTTCTATACGTTCTTTCCAATTTAAGATGTTCGTAATTGTGATTACTAGGTGTTTACTTGAATTTACGGCCTCTATATTTGATTGATATGTCGTGCAACCGAAGTGTAACGGATTCCTTTTAGAACTCACGTGGTTGGTTTCACTTTTCATTATTTAGGGTCAATTGTCAATTTTCGCACCATACGGATGTCTTCTCTAACTCGTTTTGCAATTCGTTTTGGCCTTCTCATGACTTTACTAGTCGATAAACGACAGCATCATTTGCAAACAATCTAAGACGGCTGCTCAGATTGGCTCCTAAATCGTCTATGTAGATTAGGAACAGCAGAGGGCCTATAACACTACCTTGGGGAACGCCAGGTATCACTTCTGTTTTACTGGATGACTTTCCGGCAATTACTACGAAATGTGCCTCTGATAGGAAACCACGAATCCAGTCGCATAACTGAGACGGTATTACATAAGCATGCAATTTATTCACAAGTAGCTTCTGAGGTACGCTGTTAAAAGCCTTCTGGTAATCTAGAAATGTGGATTCAATTTGAAATCCCTTGTCGATAGTAAGCAACACTTCGTGTAGATCCTACATCACTTTGTCTGGACTTCACCCACACCACTGTGGTGCGTGGCAAACAGTTATCGTTTACACGCTGTAGACGCACTCTTTTGGTATTGAAGTGGGTAGATTTAAGCGATATCGTCCGGGGTTATGATGAAATGGTACCTTACTTGCATGACCTTTGTGTAATTTTACGTTATGTGATTTTGTGTTTCATGTGAGCAATGTCAGTTTCTTTGTTCAGCATTACAACTTCCTTGGAACACTTGAGAATCAATACTCATTTTATATTCAGTAATTTGGGTCTGCAAGTTGTCTATCACATTGGTCTTCCACATTAAATAATATTACGGGCGTTAATATCAATTTATGGTTATTTTTCTCCCTCTTGTAAATGTTTGGTCATATAAAGTCACCTGGTCCGTTGAAGGCACTTGTATATAAGACACGAGGCTTTGTATTAATTTTATGCACAATGTACATATGCATGTTCGGTATTCATATAATCTGCGACTCTGACGAAGTCATTTTCCACTCCTCTGATCTTCGTTTTAGCCCCCACATGTTCTCATTTAAGAACTTCGTTCACAAGAGAATTACATTCATTTCATTATACTTCCAAAATGAAAGAGAATCATCTGTCTCAAACAGAAGATTATTTTTAAGTGAAGTTTTCAGTTAAGAAGGTAAAAGCGCGTCGCAGTTGAACTTCATGTGTTTGCAGTGACGAAGAGGTCGGTTTCTAGCTACCAAACGAGCTCATTTCTACACATTAGATGCTGTACGATACCGTGTGTAAGTACATTTGCATTGCATGTATTACTCCTTAGAGGAGCAAAACATTAACAAAGATACGGAGTAGCTACATGAGACTTGTTGTAAAGTTAAGATTCCGAGCTATTTTGGTTTAGTCTACATTAAGTACGTTATATTTCAGGGCACTAAAATCGGAGTCATAGCATCTTACCAAATCACAGGCTTAATTTGATGTAGTGACAGGCTTTCATCGTTACAATGAGTTTATGTTCAACATATAGTTTAGGTCAGCACTGCTTGCGGAAACAATCAGCTTCACTTATGAAATTGTGATAAATAAGCCGGATAAAAGGATATACAGTACGGTGTGCAGAAACATTTTCGGTGAAATGTATTATGCATCATAACCATTAAGGCAAAACTTAAATATTTCCCTTTACCCTGGTACGACCAGTAACTGGTTTTTAGGGTTCAGTTCTTCAATCAGTGAAAACGGAACCATTATAAGTTGACTTCGTTGTCCATCTGTCTGTCCGTCTGCTATGGCACCTTTTTCTCAGCAAGGGTTAGAGGTATCAAGTTGAAATCTTTGTCAGTGCAGTCAAAAGATACCGCCATGTGTGTCACATACTTTGATACTCGCAAACTCGCTCATCAAAAACCACAGGGTACTTCCCGCTGACTAACAATCGTGAGATTTGGCAACGAGCAAGGATTCACAGTGCAAGTAAAGGAAAAAGACTGTAACGGAACCCTTAGAGCACCAGTCCTGTTTGCACTTGCCGGTTCTTTTTTTAATAACTAACTTTCGGTCAGAATGTGACCATCTTCACACCATGTATACCATGATGACAGGCGGTAGCAGCGAACGGAGCAGGTGTTGTGGCTCCACGATCGTGAATTGTTCAACATGAGCCTACCATTACAGTACAAATGATCCGAGGACGGCCACATTCTGATCGAAATCGGTAACCATTGCAAATAAATACTTATTGCGGTCAACGGCGTTTTAATCCATTTTTAAATTATCTCACTGTATTTGTTCACCTGCGCCTGACGCTGGTTTTGTGCCACCAGTGCTGGCTCCCATGCTTTGATCAGCTGAAATCCTGTGTCTCTGTTGTTAGCCAAACATCTTTCGACCCCTTCCTTAATAGCGAATTCCCATTATGTGGAGGCGTTCGAGAGAATCTTGATCTCTCCCTGGTTCGTGCAGTATTCCGTACCAAGGCAGAGTTCAGCAAAATCAGATTCTTTTAATTACTTTAAAGATCGTATCTTCAACTGATGTATCGTAAATCCCCCCCAATGTACCATGGAACTTACCGTCAGTGGGGTGGGTTGCGTGCCTCAGCGATACAGATAGCCTTACCGCAGTTGCAATCAGAACGGAGGGCTATCTGTTGAGAGGCCAGACAAACGTGTGGTTCCTGAAGAGAAGCAGCAGCGTTTTCAGTAGTTACAGGGCCAACAGTCTCGATGATTGACTGATCTGGCCTTGTGACATCAACCAAAACGGCCTTGCTGTGCTGATACTGCCAACAGCTGAAAGCAAGGAGAAACTGAAATTGTAATTTTTGCCGAGGGCATGCAGCTCTACTGTATGGTTAAATGATGATGCCGTCCTCTTGCGTAAAATATTCCAGAGATAAAACAGTCCCCCATTCTGATATCCGAACGGAGAATACTCAGGAGGATGTCGTCATCAGGGGGGAAAAAATCTGGCATTCTACGGATCGGAGCGTGGAATATTAGTTCCATTAATTGGACTGGTGGGTTAGAAAATTTAAAAAGGGAAATGGACTGGTTGAGGTTAGATATAGTGGTAATTAGTGAATTTCGGTGGGCAGAGGAAAGGACTTCCGGTCAGATGAATATACGGCTATAAATACGAAGTCAGATAACGGGCAGCAGCGGGATAAATAATGAATAAGAAAATAGGAATGCGGGTAAGCTACTATGAACAGTGTAGTGATCGCATTATAACAGCCAAGACAGACACTACTACATGCCAAATATAGCAATACAAGTTTATAGTCTAACCAGCTCCGCATATCAGGAAGAGATTCAAGAAATATATGATGAGATAAAAGAAATTATAGAGATAGTTACAGGAGATCAAAATATAATTGTGATGGGGGAAGAAAAAAGATGAATAGGAATTCGGTGTAAGAATTGAAAGAGAAGGCAGCCTGATAGAATTTTGCACAGAGCATAATTTAATCATCTCAAAAACTTGCTTTAAGAATCGTAAAGTAGGGGTATATTCGCGGAAGAAACCTAGAGACATCCGAAGATTTCAGGTTGATTATACAGTGATGAGCACTGCTTAATAGCTTGTTTGTCCGTCTTTAGAATGATATACATCACTGTTTCTGCGTACCAGGGACACGACAGTAGGTATGTAGAGGTATGTGGCGTTAGATGTCTACACACAGGTCATGTAATTCGCTTAAATAACGGGCAAATGATTCGCGTACGCGGTGATGGCGCCCGATAGCGACCCTGACGGGTTTCATAAGATTTACGTCAGGCGAATATGTGGATCCACTATAATGCTCTTCAAACCATTGTAGCGCGTTTCTGTCTCTGAGGCACGGACAGTTATACTGCTGAAAGATGACATGGCTGTTGGGGAAGACATTACGCATGAAGGAATGGGTACAGGAGATATGTAAGGATTTAGAAGCATATTTCGCTAGAGGAAGGATGGATACCGTCTACAGGAAAATTAAAGAGGTCTTTGGGGGGGGGGGGGGGAAGCAGCTTATGAATATCAATAGCTCAGATGGAAAACCAATTCTAAGGTCCTCAAACCAATGTAGCACAGTACTGGCTCCGAGACACGGACTGTTATATAGCTGGAAGATGACATCGCGATCTGGGAAGACATCAAGTGTGAATGGATGCAGGTGATCCGCAGCCGTCAGTGTGTCTTCGATTACTAAAATAGATCACACGCAAGCGCAGGAGAGTGTCTCCCACAGCATAATACTGCTCTCATGAACCGGCGTCCGTGGCGGACTGCACGTTTCGAGCCTTCGTTTACCTCGATGGCGTCATTTGTGGAGACTACCATCGACCTAGTGTACTAAAAATGTGATTCGCCGGAAGTGCCAACATGTTTCCATTGATCGACGGTCGAATCCCGATGGTCCCGTTCCCACTGCAATCATAACTGATGATGTCGTTTGGTCAACATGTGAACACATTGGGGTGGTCCGCTGTGGAGCTGCATGTTCAACAATATACCACGAACGGTGTGCTCCGAAACACTTGTGTGTGCACCAGCACTGTGCTCTTTCGACAGAGATGCCACAGATCACCATCTATCCCACTTTACGGTGCAGACGAGCCTCCGAACCCAAAGTTCTTTGAAGAGTCGTGGACGTCCAACCTAGTGGTAGTTTCTACCTATTTCTGTAGATGTTCTCGTCAGTAGTAAATGAACATTCGACCAGATTCGTCGTTTTCGGAGTGCTCGTTCACAGACACTGCGTAATAATAATCTGCACTTTGTCAAAGTCTGCTTATCTCAATGGATTTCCCCATTTGTAGCCCTTATCTTAGCTAGGGTGATCCCTCGTCTGTGTCTGCTCCACTTACATGACACCAGGCGGCATACGACATCGCTGAGGGGAGGGGGGATCATAATGTTTTGGCTTTTTTGGTGTATTAAGGTTAGACAGAGATTTAGGAACCAAATGTTAAACTGTAAGACAATTCCAGGGTCAGATGTGGACTCTGACCGCAGTTTATTGGTTGCGAACTGTAGATTAAAACTGAAGAAATTGGAAAAAAGGTAGGAAATTTAAAAGATGGAACTTGGATAAGTTGAAGAACCAGAAGTTTCAGAGGGAGCATTAGGAAACAGCTGACTAGAGCAGGAGAAAGGAATACAGTACAAGAGAGTGGGTAGCTTTAAGAGACGAAATAGTAAAGGCAGCAGAGAATCAAATAGATAAAACGACAAGACCTAGTAGAAACACTTGTAACGCAAGAGATATGGAATTTAACTAATGAAAGGAGAAAATTTAAAAATGTGCAAATGAAGCAGGTGAAAGGAAATAGAAACGTTTAAAAAAATGAAGCAGGAATGGCTAGAGGACAAAAGTAAGGTTTTAGAAACATATTTAACTAGGGGACGGATAGAAAACGCATACAGAAAAATTGAAAAGGCCTTTGGGGGAAAGGAAAGCAGCGGTATGAATATAAAGAGCTAAGGCCTAAGCAAAGAAGGGAAAGCTGAAAGGTGGAAGGAGTATACAGATGGTTTATACAACGGAGACGAACTTGAAGGCAATATTATACAAAGGCCAGTGAACGTAGATAAAGATGAGATGGGAAAGATCAGATGATACTGCGAGAGCAATCTGAAGAGCTCTGAAAGATCTAAGTCGAAACAAGGCCCAGGGATAGACAGCATTCCTCCAGATCTGCTGACAGTCTCAGGAGAGCCAGCCGAGTCAGAACTCTTCCACCTGGCGTGCAAGATATATGAGACAGGTGAAATACCCTCAGACTTCAACAAGAATGTAGTGATTCCAATTACAAAGAAAACAGTTGCTGACAGTAGTGAAAATTACCGAACTATCCGTTTAGTAACTCATTGTTACAAAACAAAAACACGAATTTCTTACCGAAGAATGGAAAAACTGGTAGAAGCTGGCCTCGGAGACGATCAGTTCGGATTCCGGGGAACTGCAGGAACACGCGAGGCAATACCGACCCTAAGACTTATCTCAGGAGGCAGGTTAAGGAAAGATAAACCTATTTTTATAGCATTTGTAGAGTAAGTTTCTGGCAGTGCTGACTGGAATACCCTCTTTGAAATTCTTAAGGTAGCAGGGGTGAAATACTGGGAGCGAAAGAGTGTTTACAACTTGCACAGAAACCAGACGGCAGTTATAAGAGTCGAGAGGCGTGAAAGGGAAGCCGTGGTTGAGAACGAGCAGTGAAGAAAACCAAAGAAAAATTTCAAGTACGAAAAAAGTTCAGAGAGAAGAAATGAAAAATTTGAGGTTTGCCGATGATATAGTAATAATGTCTGAGACAGCAAAGTGCTTGGAAGACCAGTTGAACAGAATTTAACAGTGTCTTGAATCGAGGATATAAGATGAACATCAACAAAAGCAAAACGAGGATAACTGAATGTGTTGGTATCAAGGAGGACAGTGTAAGTAGTCATCAACCAGAAAGATTCCCAACAGTCAGTAATAAAATGATATTTATTAAATAGGAAGGGATACTCAACTTAAGGGATTCTTCTTCCTGCAAAATATCCAGCACAATAGACTCTTGAAATTACACTACTGCCCATTAAAATTGCTACACCAAGAAGAAATGCAGATGATAAACGGGTATTCATTGGACAAATATATTATACTAGAACTGACATGTGATTACATTTTCACGTAATTTGGGTGCATAGATCCTGAGAAATCAGTACCCAGAATCACCACCAGGTACAGCTGCCCATGCAGCTTCAAAACGATACCACAGTTCATCAGGAGTAGTGACTGGCGTATTGTGACGAGCCAGTTGCTCGGCCACCATTGACCGGACGTTTTCAATTGGTGAGAGATCTGGAGAATGTGCTGGCCAGGGCAGCAGTCGAACATTTTCTGTAACCAGAAAGGCCCGTACAGGACTTGCAACATGCGGTCGTGCATTATCCTGCTGAAATGTAGGGTTTCGCAGAGATCGAATGAAGGGTAGAGCCACGGGTCGTAACACATCTGAAATGTAACGTCCACTGTTCAATGTGCCGTCAATGCGAACAAGAGGTGACCGAGACGTGTAACCAATGGCAATCCATACCATCACGCCAGGGGTTACGCCAGTATGGCGATGACGAATACACTCTTCAAATGTGCGTTCACCGCGATGTCGCCAAACACGGATGTGACCATCCTGATACTGTAAACAGAACCGGGATTCATCTGAAAAAATAACGTTTTGCCATTCGTGCACCCAGGTTCGTTGTTGAGTACAAGATCGCAGGCGCTCCTGTCTGTGATGCAACGTCAGGGGTAACCAGAGCCATGGTCTCCGAGCTGATAGTCCATGCTGCTGCAAACGTCGTTCAACTGTTCGTGCAGATGGTTGTTGTCTTGCAAACGTCCCCATCTGTTGAGTCAGGGATCGAGACGTGACTGCACGATCCGTTACAGCCATGCGGATAAGATGCCTGTCATCTCGACTGCTAGTGATGCGAGGCCGTTGGGATCCAGCACGGCGTTCCGTATTACCCTCCTGAACTCACTGATTCCATATTCTGCTAACAGTCATTGGATTTTGACCAACGCGAGCAGCAAATGTCACGATACGATAAACCGCAATCGCGATAGCCTACAATCCGACCTTTATCAAAGTCGGAAGCGTGATGGTACGCATTTCTCCTCCTTACACGAGGCATCACAACAACGTTTCACCAGGCAACGCCGGTCAACTGCTGTTTGTGTAAGAGAAATTGGTTGGGAACTTTCCTCATGTCAGCACGTTGTAGGTGTCGCCACCGGCGCCAATCTTGTGTGAATGCTCTGAAAAGCTAATCATTTGCATATCACAGCATCTTCTTCCTGTCGGTTAATTTTCGCGTCTGCAGCACGTCATCTTCGTGGTGTAGCAATTTTAATGGCCAGTAGTAGATTACAAGACCACTAAACTATTAAAGTTCTGTCACTGTGCCTCTGAGCGATGTTTATGTAGAGTCTAGAGACCGTCTACGATGCCTGTGGAGGTTCAGTCTCGGAGACGACGGGCACACACTGCAGCTTATAGACTCGGTGGCAACTGTAGACTGTACACGACTCGTTGCATTGAAGAGAACTGCAGTTCGGCGCCCCTTTATTTAACGGTGCGTCGACCAATCGCTAGCCAGGCTCGTGATTATCAAGGTCTGGCAACTTCGGCCCCTGGCGGACCTCGGTATAATTGGAACTGCCAACCCGTACAGTTGCTGCGCTGGGAATGTTTCGAGTACGGATTATCGACTGTGGTGCGGTAGTATCTCGAGTCGTGAGTACCGTCACCACAGAATGTAGTCCAATTATATAAGGTAATGCTAAGGGAATTAGATGAGGAAACGAGTCACTTCAAGTAGTTGATGAGTTTTGCTGCCGGCCGGTGTGGCCGAGCAGTTCTAGGCGCTTCAGTCTGGAACCGCGTGACCGCTACGGCTGCAGGTTCGAATCCTGCTTCGGGTATGGATGTGTGTGATGTCCTTAGGTTAGTTTGGTTTAAGTAGTTCTAAGTTTAGTTCTAAGTTCTTGGGGACTGATGACTTCAGATGTTAAGTCCCATAGTGCTCAGAGCCATTTGAACCATTTGAATTTTGCTATTTGGGCTGGTGGTTGGTTCGTGGGATTGAAGGGACCAGACTGCTACGGCCATCGATCCCTGCTACTTGGGCAGCAAAATAACTGATGATAGATGAAGTAAAGAAGATATAAAATATAGACTGGCGATGGCAAGAAAAGCGTTTCTGAAGAATAGAAATTCGTTAACATCGAATATCGATATAAGTATTAGGAAGTTTTTTCTGAAGGTATCTGTCCGCAGTGTAACCATGTACGGGAATGAAACATGGATGATAAACAGTTTGGACAAAAAGAGATTTGGAGATTTCAAAAGATGGTGCTAGACAAGAATGTTGAAGATTAGATGGGTCGATCACGTAAATAATTAGGAGATACTGAACAGAATTGTGGAGGCAAGAAATCTGTGGCACACTTTGACCAAAGGGGGGATCAGTTGATAGGACACATTCTAAGACATCAAGGGATCAGCAATTTAGTAGTGCAAGGAAATGTGAGGTGTAAAAATCGTAGAGGGAGAACAAGAGATTGAAACATCCCCTTAGAAAAATTTATGTATTACTGTGCTGGTAAACCTCTTATGTTATTTCTTTTTCAAACAGATGAGCAAAACTGAACGTACTCAGATAGTTCTCTCTTTACTTATTCTGACCATCACTAAACTGACACAATCTTTTTAGCGCAACGCAATCTGACTTTCAATAATCCCTATAAAAGAATGGCCGTGACTAACAATAACCTATACCTTTCATGAATCACTTACCTCACAAAAATCTTCGTTACTCGTACTACTGCAATACAGCGAGCGCCAATACTGCCAGCTGAATGAAAGATTCTAACTACTGGAGGCACTAACTGCTGACAGACATAGTTAGCAAATGAAAGTCACTGCGAGAGTCACTACAATTGATTAGTCAGAAGTTTGACGAGAATACCACTGAACTTTTTAGGCATGTCTTGACTTCCACGTATTTTCTTTTTAATGGAGAACACTACGAACAAACGGAGGGAGTCGCCATGGGTAGCCCACTCTCACCGGTGGTAGCGAATTTGTACATGGAGAACTTCGAGGAGGAAGCCCTGTCGTCATCCGGATGGAAACCTACTTACTTTTTCCGTTACGTGGACGACACGTTCGTCATCTGGCCACATGGTATGGATAAACTCCTTGACTTCCTTACACATCTAAACTCCATACACCCCAACATCAAATTCACTATGGAGACTGAAACGGAAACCTTTCCTTGACGTCTTGGTAAAGAGAAGGGCTGATGGCACCCTATGTCATGGGGTGTATCGGAAGGCAACGCACACTGATCTGTATGTGCACGCAGAAAGCTGCCACCACCCTTCACAGAGGAATGGGGTACTTAAAACTCTAGTACATAGGACGCGCACTATCTCTGACGCAGAGAGTCTACCCCAGGAATTGGGACATCTGAGAACTGTATTTCGAAAAAATGGGTATTCAGAGTGGCAGATTCAATGTGCTCTCCGCCCAACCACTACAGCACAACCTGTGGAGATGGATGAAATCACGAGGGAGGAGGTAGGCATTGCGTTTATTCCATATACAGGCGCACTCTTTGGGAAAATCGCCCGAATTTGAAGAAACACCGGGTCGGAATTGTTTTGTCCTCCGAATAAAACTCGTGCACTGGTTGGGAGCGCCAAAGATGACCTCGATTTGAGGAAGGCCGGCGTGTACCAGATTCCGTGTCAAGGTGGTAAGTCGTATATTCGTCAGACGATGCGGACCGTCGAGGATCGATGCCGTGAACACCAGAAACACACTCGACTGATGTATCCGAGCAAGCCGGCGGTCGCTGAACATTGTTTGTCGGAAAATCACGCTATGGAGTATGAGCGCACGAGGATTCTGGTACAGACATCGAGATACTGGGACAGCGTTGTTAGAGAGGCCATCGAAATTCGCACCAATGACGACCTCATAAACCGTGACTTTGGCTATAATCTTAGCAAGGCTTGGGAACCAGCAATTGGGTTAATCAAGAGTAAATCGAGCAAACGTATAGTTGTGACGACCACGGCGGACAGAGCCATCACTCCGACGTCATCTCAGACGCCGTCGCAATCTGTTCCACCGCGCGACCGTGGCGCGGGGCGTGGACAGGGGAGGGAACGCGCCGAGGGCGGAGGGTATTTAAATCGGCCGCCGCCGCTACCGAACCCAATTCCCTCTGAGCAGCCATAGCGTACGGATCTCCGTGGCGGCACGTTAAAAGGAGCTCAGTCCGTCAGTTCACCTGATGATGGCGACATGTATGATGGCCGAAATATTGTGCCCGTTGGACACTGTACGAGGTGCATTCAAGTTCTAAGGCCTCTGATTCTTTTTCTAATTAACTACTCACCCGAAATCAATGAAACTGGCGTTACTTCTCGACGTAATCGCCCTGCAGACATACACATTTTTCACAACGTTGACGCCATGATTCCATGGCACCGGCGAAGGCTTCTTTAGGAGTCTGTTTTGACCACTGGAAAATCGCTGAGGCAATAGCAGCACGGCTGGTGATGTGCGACCATGGAGAGTGTCTTTCATTGTTGGAAAAAGCCAAAAGTCACTAGGAGCCAGGTCAGGTGAGTAGGGAGCATGAGGAATGACTTCAAAGTTGTTATCACGAAGAAACTGTTGCGTAACGTTAGCTCGATGTGCGGGTGCGTTGTCTTGGTGAAACAGCACACGCGCAGCCCTTCCCGGACGTTTTTGTTGCAGTGCAGGAAGGAATTTGTTCTTCAAAACATTTTCGTAGGATGCACCTGTTACCGTAGTGCCCTTTGGAACGCAATGGGTAAGGATTACGCCCTCGCTGTCCCAGAACATTAACACCATCATTTTTTCAGCACTGGCGGTTACCCGAAATTTTTTTGGTGGGGGTGAATCTGTGTGCTTTCATTGAGCTGACTGGCGCTTTGTTTCTGGATTGAAAAATGGCATCCACGTCCCATCCATTGTCACAACCGACGAAAAGAAAGTCCCATTCATGCTGTCGTTGCGCGTGAACATTGCTTGGCAACATGCCACACGAGCAGCCATGTGGTCGTCCGTCAGCATTCGTGGCACCCACCTGGATGACACTTTTCGCATTTTCAGGTCATCATGCAGGATTGTGTGCACAGAACCCACAGAAATGCCAACTCTGGAGGCGATCTGTTCAACAGTCATTCGGCGATCCCCCAAAACAATTCTCTCCACTTTCTCGATCATGTCGTCAGACCGGCTTGTGCGAGCCGAGGTTGTTTCAGTTTGTTGTCACACTATGTTCTGCCTTCATTAAACTGTCGCACCCACGAACGCACTTTCGTCACATCCATAGCTCCATCACCACATGTCTCCTTCAACTGTCGATGAATTTCAATTGGTTTCACACCATGCAAATTCAGAAAACGAATGATTGCACGCTGTTCAAGTAAGGAAAACGTCGCCATTTTAAGTATTTAAAACAGTTCTCATTCTCGCCGCTGGCGGTAAAATTCCATCTGCCGTACGGTGCTGCCATCTCTGGGACGTATTGACAATGAACACAGCTTAATTTTAAAACATTGCGCATGTTTCTATCTCTTTCCAGTCTGGAGAAAAAAAATCGGAGGCCTTAGAACTTGAATGCACCTCGTAGACCGGCAGTACACCCGTGGATATTTTGATTAACAAAATGGTTCAAATGGCTCTGAGCACTATGGGACTTAACATCTGTGGTCATCAGTCCCCTAGAACTTAGAACTACTTAAAACTGACTAGCCTAAGGACATCACACACATCCATGCCCGAGGCAGGATTCGAACCTGCGACCGTAGCAGTCACGCGGTTCCGGACTGAGCGCCTAGAACCGCGAGACCACCCCGGCCGGCTATTTTGATTAACAAACAATGTATTTACCTTAATAGTGTTCATATATATCAGTTCATAACATCCAGTCTTACAAATTTCGTTTTTCTGACGGACACACGTCCAGTTCGTCCGCTCTCAAAACTCTGCCACGTCTCTTCCCACATCCACCACTGCTGGCGGCTCACCTCCAACTGCGCAACGCTACGCGCTGTTCACATCCAACTGCCCAACACTACAATAGCAAATATTCCAACAATGCAAATCAGCCACAGACTGCACACAGCACAGTCAGTGATTTTCATTCAACGCGCTACGTGGCGTTACCAACATAAAACCTAAACAGCCTAATTACAAGATGAAAAAGTAAACAGATTCAGGGATGTAGGTTGCAGTCGTTATTCGGAGATAAAGAAGCTCGCACAGAATATAGTAGCACGGAGAGCTGCATCAAAGCATTCCTCGGACTGAAGACCACAACAACATCTTAAACTACTTTTCAATGGTGTTTCCACCAATATTACGTCACGTACAGCAAGGTTAGGATTATCATTCTGATAAAAATCTTCCGCTAGATTTGCCACCCACTTTTTAACGGCCATTTTGGATTCACGATCATTCTCGCAGAGCTCACCGGCTAAATGCTTTTTACAAGCGCGGGAAGAAGTGATATGTGATGAGGAAGACCTCACGCCGTGGTAGAGTCACACCATCAAATACGTTTTGTTGTGAATACCTCCTTAAGCTGGCTTCTCCGACGCCAGGCTCCCTACCTCAAATTGTTCAAGGGAGCATCCTGTATGTCCTGTTAAATGTTAACACACTCGTGCGGAAACATCTTGTATGTAACCTTAGCGTGTCCCTTGATCTACATAAATGTTACCATCTTCCCGAGATTTTCGATACCGTTAGTGGCTTTCACAGTCGTTATAACTGGATATTATCGTGTAATTCTCAGCTTCGCCATAGCACACAGACCTGTCACTGAAGGGGTCATCGGTAAGGTGTGTCGCATTGGTGGGACGCCTTCCATTTCTGCCACAGTGCTGGGTAGTGCGAGGTACGCGAAAGTCGGGAGACGGTGGAGCGGCCTTCGACAGTGTCCAGCGCAGCAGACGACCGCGCGGGCAGCGCCCAGTGACCCGGCGCTAATTGGCGGTCCGGTGTGGCCCGGCGCGGCGCTGCTGCCCGGTGCCCGCAGATGGTATCGCCGGCTGGGCGGCACCCAGGGGGACCTCCGACCCGTGACGGTATTCGCGGCCGGCCCGGCAGCTGCAATTACGCTGCTTTCCCCTGTCACTGCAGCGGCCGGCCGGCGCGCCTATCTGTTATGCCGCGGCCCAAACTACTCGCTGCCCGCGGCACGACTGTCGCGAGCCGAGCCGATTGTTTCCTCTTTTACTTTTTGTCCGGCCCCCGGGTCTGCGCCGCCGAAGCCATTAACGTGCCGTGCCGTCGCAGTGAAAGGTCAGCGAGGCAGGCTGCTCTGTCTTTTGCAGCGAACGAGGGAGAGCACTACCGTGCGCCCGGAGCGGTCTCCTCGAAGCGAGTCCGGGGCACAGATTTACGAGTACGTTCTCCTCTACCTCTGTCGTAAGCTTCTGACAATGCTGAGCGGTGGACATAAAAGTTTTCTGGGTTTGATACTGCGTCATAATGTGAAAACTACTGCTGCTATAGAGGAACCAACGTTTCGGCCACGATTGCAGCGGCCTTCTGGGTCTAATGGTGCGTTCTAGCTATGCAGTGTCCTTTATATTTTGTTCTTAATGTTCACTTCGCATGCCATTACGTCATAATTTAAAAAGGTAGATAGTTTCATTGGGCACTTAAGGAAGAAGCAGAGGGAACTTGGGGTCCAGCCTGTCTTCTATAGTGGTCGTAGGATCCAGGACGTGCTAGGCTCCACCAAGGACAAGGTAGATGCATTACACACTGCAGGCGTTTACAAGGTGGAATGCGAATGTGGAGAGGCATACATCGGCGAGACTCGTAGGCCAATAGCAATACGCATTCGGGAGCACGAGCGTTATATTCGTCTAGGGCAACACAACAAATCCACAGTGGCAGATCATTACCATGACTGCGGAAAAGAAGTAATATTCTGTGAAACCTGTGTGTTGGCCGAGCAGCCAATTATAACGAAAGGCAAAATCAGAGAGGCCATCGAAATACTTAAACACCCTAACAACATGAACAGGGAATATGGACTCAGGCTTGCCCGATCTTGGCTGCCAGCTATCAGAGCCCAACAGACCGCACTGTCAACACGAGGCACGAGCACCACCGGCGAGTAACTGCCGCCGCGCGGCTGATGTTCAGCAGTTGGTAAACAGCAACAAACTTCTCATTCGACGGTGGCCACCAATCATGGCACATAACACAAGGGCCAATGAACAACAGAGATCACGTTCTCCCCCCACCGCAATAACCTGTTAAATAAAGTTCCCTCTCCTTCTTCCTTAAGTGACCAATGAAACTATCTACCTTTCTAAATTATGACGTAATGGCATGCGCAGTGAACATTAACAAAAAAATATAAAGGACGCTGCATAGCTACAACGCACCATTAGACTCAGAAGAAGGCCGCTGCAATCGTGGCCGAAACGTTGGTTTTTCTATAGCAGCAGTAGTTTTCACATTATGACGCGGTACCAAACCCAGAAAACTTTTATGCCGACTGACTCTGGCCGCGGAAGCCTACGCAATTATAATACTGAGCGGATTGTTCGATGAGATTTCGGGATTGCAGCCGGATCAAGTTGACTTCTTGCCACGATATTTCGGCTGGCAGTCGACCAGCCATCTTCAGGTGAGTGTCCGTCACTGGACACTGAAAGTTCCCGGAGTCAACTTTATAGCAAAAAATTGGCGCGAAAAGGCATGCGTATTGGCTTCCGTCACAGGAGCGTCCTCTATCGAAATCCGCGCCCTCTGAAGCTACTGTTCGATCTGTTGCGCGTTGGCGCATGCGTAAAGGTGAAAACTACATGTCCGCCCTCTGTCGGAATGCGTGGCCGCGTCGGTATAAACAGACGTCAGATGTCGCCAGACGTGTCATTGTGAATAAAATGTCTTCTCTCACAGGAAATTAGAGAGATCACAGGGTCCCAAGCCTTGTCAAGTTGAAAACCGCCATCACGATTTTTAAGATTTTGCGCTAGGCATATCTCCACACATTCTTTAACTACTGAATCCCAGAAAGTTTTCGTTGGGGCCAAGATTTTCGTGGCAGAAAAATCCATAGCGTGTCCTGTGGTAATACAGTGCTCAGCTACGGCCGACTTACTGGGCTGCGAAAGGCGAGAGTGGCGTTCGTGTTCAACGCACCTTTCATGTACTGTGCGTGTCGTCTGACCGATGTAAGCTTTGCCACACTGGCAAGGAATTTTATAGATCCCGGACTTCCGCAGACCCAGATCGTCCTTTACCGAACCGAGAAGGGCATTAATCTTTGCCGGTGGCTTCAAATGGTTCAAATGGCTCTGAGCACTATGGGACTTAACATCTGAGGTCATCAGTCCCCTAGACTTAGAACTACTTAAACCTAACTAACCTAAGGACATCACATACATCCATACCCGAGGCAGGATTAGAACCTGCGACCGTAGCAGCAGCGCGGTTCCGGACTGAAACACCTAGAAACGCTCGGCCACAACGGCCGGCAGCCGGTGGCCGGGAGATTACTTTAAGCCGATGTTTCCTTAGAATCACGTTGAGCGGATTACTTGAAACGTACCTGTCGGAGTTTCCTTCGACGCCCCGGTCACAGTGGCACCGAGTTCCGCCTCCTACTGCTGCCTGCTGACACTTCCACAATCAACGAAGGTACAGTGCCTTTTTTCTATGCCCAGCCAGCGTTCTTCACCTCACCGAGATACGTGAAAGCGAGGCGACACAACACTCTCACCGTAGTCAATAAATGTTGATCAATAAGTTTAAATTCGAATTATTATCATCAGCTAGCAGCGTTTTCTAGCGGTTGCCGCCAAAGATACTCATTAACAGTTACTAGAGGGCCGCTTAGTGTTTCAAAATGAATTGATGTCTTTGATTTTGCGTACCACATGTACACCGAATTAATTCCTTCAAAAGACACAGGATTCATTTAACACAGTTTATTTGATATGATTTACTATGAAGGAGAGTCATACTTGAGCCACAATAGATGTCTGTAATCGAAAGTCATGAACTGAAACTGTCGCGAATATTCAGAGCTACAACGCTAAAAGCACGCACACTAAAATGTCGAACACAAAGACGCTAACGACTCGTAAACGCTAGAGACTGACAGACTCCAAAGACTTTAACAATGCGTACTTTCGGTTAATATAATCGTTATGAAACAAAAGGGACGTTCGTTAAAAACTCTTTGAATAAAGCCCCTTAATACTTCCTATATAATTCTATATTCCATTAGCTCTTATTATTTAACTTTTCTCGTTGCAACCGAGAATTCGTGATTTTGTGTGAAATACGAGAATTGTTTATGGCCAGTTCGAATAAATTTTAGTTTCAAAACAAGATAAGGGATGTGGCGACGGGTATAACCAACACTGGTCGCCGGAAGCCGTCGCCAGAGGTCTCCCGTTAATTTCGGCCGACAGCTTGGCCGCAGTGCGCGCCATCTCCTTCGTCAGTTATTGGCGGAATCAAGAAGAATAGACTCTCTTGTTGTCATGGAGCCGAACGTGCAGAATGCCAGATCAGCTGTGTTACCGGACTTAATACACTACTGGCCATTAAAATTGCTACACCACGAAGATGACGTGCTACAGACGCGAAATTTAACCGACAGGAAGAAGATGCTATGATATGCAAATGATTAGCTTTTCAGAGCATTCACACAAGTTTGGCGCCGGTGGCGACACCTACAACGTGCTGACATGAGGAAAGTTTCCAACCGATTTCTCATACACAAACAGCAGTTGACCGGCGTTGCCTGGTGAAACGTTCTTGTGATGCCTCGTGTAAGGAGGAGAAATGCCTACCATCACGTTTCCGACTTTGATAAAGGATTGTAGCCTACCGCGATTGCGGTTTATCGTATCGCGACATTGCTGCTCGCGTTGGTCGAGATCCAATGACTGTTAGCAGACTATGGAATCGGTGGGTTCAGGAGGATAATACGGAACGCCGTGCTGGATCCCAACGGCCTCGTATCACTAGCAGTCGAGATGACAGGCATCTTATCTGTATGGCTGTAACGAATCGTGCAGCCACGTCTCGATCCCTGAGTCAACAGATGGGGACGCTTGCAAGACAACAACCATTTGCACGAACAGTTCGACGATGTTTGCAGCAGCATGGACTATTCAGCTCGGAGACCATGGCTGCGATTACCCTTGACGCTGCATCACAGACAGGAGCGCCTGCGATGGTGTACTCAACGACGACACTGGGTGCAGGAAAGGCAAAACTTCATTTTTTTTCGGATGAATCCAGGTTCTGTTTACACCACCATGATGGTCGCATCCGTGTTTGGCGACATAGCGGTGAACGCACATTGGAAGCGGGTGTTCGTCATCGCCATACTGGCGTATCGTATCAACCGGCGTGATGGTATGGGTGTAGGCTGTTTAGGTTTTCTTATTGGTAACGCCACGTAGCGCTCTGTATGAAAATCACTGGCTGTGCTGTGCACAGTCTGAGGCTGGTTTGCATTGTTGTCTGCCATTGTAGTGCTGGGCAGCTGGATGTGAACAGCGCGTAGCGTTGCGCAGTTGGAGGTGAGCCGCCTGCAGTGGTGGATGTGCAGAGAGAAATGGCAGTGTTTTGAGAGCGGATGATCTGGACGTGTGTCCATCAGAAACAGTACATTTGTAAGAATGGATGTCATGAACTGATATATATATATATATATATATATATATATATATATATATATATATATATATATATATCACTTTTGAACACTATTAAGGTAAATACATTGCTTGTTCTCTATCAAAATCTTTCATTTGCTAACTATGCCTATCAGTAGTTAGTGCCTTCAGTAGTTTGAATCTTTTATTTAGCTGGCAGTAGTGGCGCTCGCTGTATTGCAGTAGTTCGAGTAACGAAGATTTTTGTAAGTGATTTGTGAAACGTATAGGTTAATGTTAGTCAGGGCCATTCTTTTGTAGGGTTTTTGAAAGTCAGATTGCGTTGCGCTAAAAATATTGTGTGTCAGTTTAAGCACAGTCATGTATAATTTTTCTAAGGGGACGTTTCATGGGGTGCCATTGGTTACACGTCTCGGTCACCTCTTGTTCTCATTGACGGCGCTTTGAACAGTGTACGTTACATATCAGATGTGTTACGACCCGTGGCTCTACCCTTCATTCGATACCTGCGAAACCCTACATTTCAGCAGGATAATGCACGACGGCATGTTGCAGTTTCTGTACAGGCCTTTCTGGATACAGAAAATGTTCGACTGCTACCCTGGCCAGCACATTCTCCAGATCTCTCACCAACTGAAAACGTCTGGTCAATGGCGGCCGAGCAACTGGCTCGTCACAATACGCCAGTCACTACTCCTGATGAACTGTGGTATCGTGTTGAAGCTGCATGGGCAGCTGTACCTGTACACGCCATCCCAGCTCTGTTAGACTCAATGCGCAGGCGTATCAATGCCGTTATTACGGGCAGAGGTGGTTGTTGTGGGTACTGATTTCTTAGGATCTATGCACCCAAATTACGTGAAAATGTAATCACATGTCAGTTCTAGTATAATATATTTGTCCAATGAATACCCGTTGATCATCTGCATTTCTTGTTGGTGTGGCAATTTTAATGGTCAGTAGTGTAGTTTCTAGCAAAGAGAACACTGCATGTTACTATGAACGGAAGGAAGTCTTCAGACGTAAAAGTAGCTTCGGGTGTTATGGAACTACTGCTTTCCACAACACGCATAAATGACCTAGCAGATAATGTCATAAGTTTCATGAGGCTTTTCGCAGATGATGCTGTTGCATACAGAGAAGTCGCAACGCTAAAAGACTGTAACGAAATGCAGAGTGACCTGTAGAGGGTGCAATGTGCGAGGAGTGGCAATTGACCCTCAGCTTAAAAAAATGTAACATATTTTGTTGAAATTGGCTATGTAGTCCTTATAGATTGCCGTTACAACTGATAAGTCTTCGTTTAACTAGTACCGTACTGGTGTTACTTCGTATGTTTAATACTTTTTGAAGTTGCCTCATCAAGTACAGTTTTTATTTTACTTGGCTGATGTATTTAATGCAAAGTATTACATAGGCACAATTTTGAGTATACTGTTAATGTTTATCCTGTTTGCTCCACTTATGTTTGTACATTCTTCAACTTTTTACTTTTTAAAATGCGGTACAACCACACTCTCAAAGATGGCATTTACTGTGTGTTCCCTCACACTCCTACAGCTTTCATTTACTCGTTTCTGTTTATTTTACTGATGTTTCTTAAGTTCCTCATATATTCTGTAGTTACATTGATAATTCTTTCTTTTAATTGGTTTGTGTATCACTCTTTATGTTTGATACTTCCTGAAGCATCCTTGTCGGTCACTAATTTTATGTTGTTTTATTGGTATTCTTTATTAATATAAACTGTCATGTAGGCCTCCTGTTTCTGTTTTATGTTAAAGTTTTTCCTCTTTCCAGAATGAGACTTTCACTCTGCAGCGGAGTGTGCGCTGATATGAAACTTACTGGCAGATTAAAACTGTGTGCCCGACCGAGACTCGAACTCGGGACCTTTGCCTTTCGCGGGCAAGTGCTCTACAAATTGAGCTACCGAAGCACGACTCACGTCCGGTACTCACAGCTTTACTTCTGCCAGTACCTCGTCTCCTACCTTCCCAACTTTACAGAAGCTCTCCTGCGAACCTAGCAGAACTAGCACTCCTGAAAGAAAGGATATTGCGGAGACATGGCTTAGCCACAGCCTGGGGGATGTTTCCAGAATGAGATTTTCACTCTGCAGCGGAGTGTGCGCTGATATGAAACTTCCTGGCAGATTAAAACTGTGTGCCCGACCGAGACTCGAACTCGGGACCTTTGCCTTTCGCGGGCAAGTGCTCTACAAATTGAGCTACCGAAGTACGACTCACGTCCGGTACTCACAGCTTTACTTCTGCCAGTACCTCGTCTCCTACCTTCCCAACTTTACAGAAGCTCTCCTGCGAACCTAGCAGAACTAGCACTCCTGAAAGAAAGGATATTGCGGAGACATGGCTTAGCCACAGCCTGGGGGATGTTTCCAGAATGAGATTTTCACTCTGCAGCGGAGTGTGCGCTGATATGAAACTTCCTGGCAGATTAAAACTGTGTGCCCGACCGAGACTCGAACTCGGGACCTTTGCCTTTCGCGGGCAAGTGCTCTACAAATTGAGCTACCGAAGCACGACTCACGTCCGGTACTCACAGCTTTACTTCTGCCAGTACCTCGTCTCCTACCTTCCCAACTTTACAGAAGCTCTCCTGCGAACCTAGCAGAACTACTGAAAGAAAGGATATTGCGGAGACATGGCTTAGCCACAGCCTGGGGGATGTTTCCAGAATGAGATTTTCACTCTGCAGCGGAGTGTGCGCTGATATGAAACTTCCTCTTTACTACAATTATATTTATATACTGTACAACTTTTTACTTTTTGGATTTAATTACCACCACATTGTCTAAGATATTATTTACTGTACATTTATGCCTCAGTCTAGATGTGTAACTTCTCTTCCAATGTCGTTTAAAAATGTTGTAACTTCTGTGGCGACAATAGTCGGTAAATTTCTGAAGCTGGCTTTGTAAGCTGAAAAGCGGTTAACACAACAAAAGCAGACTACTGCTTTTCATTTATTATATTGAGAATACATAGACAGAACGACCCTTTATATTGTTACGCGATCGCAGAACAATCATTGCAAGCAGTTACTTCCATAAAATATCTAACAGTATGCGCACAGAGGAGTTTGAAGTGGGACGATTACATGAACCTAATCGCGGATAAGACAGATGCCAGACTCACAATAAGATTCATTGGAAGAACGCTCACTAAATGTAGCACATCAACCAAGGGAGTGGCCTATAAACACTCGTTCGACCAGTACTTGAATACTGCTCGACAGTATCAGATCTGTATCAGATGGGACTGATAGAGGAAATAGAGAAGATCGAAAGAAGAGCAGCACATTTCGTAACAGGGTCAATCAGCAAGCTACCGTTAAAGTTCCGTGACCGTACATTCCTAAAAGAGTCAACCAACATATTGCTCCCTCCTTCGTATTAGAGAGATTCGAGTGGAGTCTTGCTAGCAGTCGTCCATCCAGGGAACCATACGCGACTGGAACAGGATGACAGGAAAATGACATTCGCACGCAAAGTACCCTCCGCCACACGCCGTAAGTTGTATTGCGGAGTGTAGATGTAGGTGTGGATGAAGAATCTATCCTAACACCCTTAAGCAGAACGGATGCCACGATGCCTGTATATTTGCTTTTAAGAGCTTCATTGCGGATTTTGCTATTAAAACGATACCGAAAAGAACACCTTCTGCACACTCTTTCTTCAGTTAATGAAGTAACCAGAGAAATTTTACGAATTCATGAGATGAAGCTAGAAACGTTCTATTACATAATCGAGACGGTTCGTTACAGTGAAACTGCAACGTTTACAAACACTCTGCACAGCTTCAAATGAATTCAGCATAACAGGTATAATTGAATTAACCTCCAACGACTGTCCTTTTGCATATGTCCGGAAGATAAAAATTTTCGAATAACATCCTTTGAACACGTAAAGCACTGAAAAGTGGGAACACACACACTGTGTTAGCGTATCGCCTCATGTAGCCTATTCAGCACCCTATTGTCATACAAACACCAGCAGACAGCATAAATAATTTGTAGACAGCTAACAACCGAGAAAATATCCAGTACAATATCTTTAAGCATGGAAACAGACGTACGCCACCTTTCTCACTTGAACACACTATTTTTAGAGGCTATAATCTAGGCCTAAAATTTTCGGTACTGATTATAACTGTGTTGTAAATGTCAGTCCTTATTAGGTAGAGACTTGTGACTTGATTGGCTAGACGGTCACAGAATATGTATAATGTAATACAATGAAACGTTAAATTAATTACAGGGTGATTCAAAAAGAATACCACAACTTTAGGAATTTAAAACTCTGTAACGACAAAAGGCAGAGCGAAGCACTATCTGTCGGCGAATTAAGGGAGCTATAAAGTTTCATTTAGTTGTACATTTGTTCGCTTGAGGCGCTGTTGACTTGGCGTCAGCGTCAGTTGATGCTAAGATGGCGACCGCTCAACAGAAAGCTTTTTGTGTTATTGAGTACGGCAGAAGTGAATCGACGACAGTTGTTCAGCGTGCATTTCGAACGAAGTATGGTGTTAAACCTCCTGATAGGTGGTGTATTAAACGTTGGTATAAACAGTTTACAGAGAATGGGTGTTTGTGCAAAGGGAAAAGTTCTGGACGGCCGAGAACGAGTGATGAAAATGTAGCACACATCCAGCAAGCATTTGTTCGCAGCCCAGGAAAATCGACTCGCAGAGCTAGCAAAGAGCTGCAAATTCCACAATCAACTGTATGGAGAGTCCTACGAAAAAGGTTAGTTATGAAGCCTTATCGTCTGAAATTGGTTCAAGCACTGTCTGCAGCTGATAAGATTAAAAGAATCGATTTGTGTGATTTTATCCTTGCTCAAATGGAAACAGATGAATCTTTCGTTTCAAAGATTGTGTTTAGTGATGAAGCAACTTTCCACACTAACGGGAAAGTCAACCGTCACAATGTCTGTATATGGGGCACCGAGAATCCGCGGGAAACAACTCAGTATGAACGTGACTCGCCTAAGGTGAACGTTTTCTGTGCCATTTCAGCCAATAAAGTTTTTGGTCCCTTTTTCTTCGAAGGTGCTACTGTAACTGGACTACAGTATCTGGAGATGTTAGAGAATTGGCTGTTCCCTCAGCTCGAACAAGAAGCACAACAATTCATATTTCAGCAGGATGGAGCCCCACCACATTGGCACTTATCTGTCCGTAACTACCTGAACGTCAACTACCCGAGGCGATGGATCGGCCGCCAGGCAACACGTGACAGAGCACTTCATCACTGGCCTCCAAGAAGCCCTGATGTTACCCCCTGCGATCTTTTCTTATGGGGGTATGTTAAAGATATGGTGTTTCGGCCACCTCTCCCAGCCACCATTGATGATTTGAAACGAGAAATAACAGCAGCTATCCAAACTGTTACGCCTGATATGCTACAGAGAGTGTGGAACGAGTTGGAGTATCGGGTTGATATTGCTCGAGTGTCTGGAGGGGGCCATATTGAACATCTCTGAACGAGTGAAAAAAAACCTTTTTAAATACTCTTTGTAATGATGTATAACAGAAGGTTATATTATGTTTCTTTCATTAAATACACATTTTTAAAGTTGTGGTATTCTTTTTGAATCACCCTGTACTATCAAATTTTTAACTTGTTCCAAACTTGACGGCGATTTCAGACCATAGATTCGGAGACGTATTTCCAAAAGTTTCCGTTCGGGGGCCGTACTGTACAGAATCGGTATGTGTTGGCCAATAAAGCAAAATCGCAGTGAATGCTGAGTTAATCAACCCAGTGATTGTCGTCCGAAGTCTGTATGTTCGGGCACTGAGATCGGGCGTACTTACTTGAAAAGATCGGCCGTTTTCGGCTGATGTCTATTCTCGACGGAATGCCTCGATGTCGGAGCCACTGTGACCGCACCCTTAGCAGCTAACTACATGACCTACTATTGTGCTGATTTAACCGATAACTGATTTGGTGGAGGACCCGGACTAATTCTGTACCCGTTACACCATCAACTCCGTCCAAATACGGGTCGCCAGCCAAACTTGGATTGGCGAGATGCGAGACAGGGTGAACTTCTCACCCAACCAAAATCAGTAATTAAAATGACCTGCTGCAATCCAACACTTTCAGAAAGTTGCAGCATTCGAACACTGGAATGGAATATGTACACTGCTAATAGTTCATACACACCCTCCATACACACTTCTCCTAATTATCTACAGAACAAGAAATCAAGAACACAGTTCAAAGTCAAGGAGTAGAGTGACGAGGAACATCAGATTCAGATTTATGCAGAAACAAATATAATCTATTGGCTTCAATAAAAATCTCGGCAAACACGTCTCGTTCAGTAAAACGCCAACGTCCAGATAGCTACTTGGCATCTCAACTTGGTCTGATGACTCTGACACTGATTGTGTACATCCTCGCTACAATCTAATACTTTTCTACAAAACGGTAGAAACGTTAAGCACACACACCAGCTACCTTTCCAGTTCAACCAGCTAATCAGCTCCACTCTCCAAAACCCGCGACTCCATCGCCCAGCAATTTCACCGCTCGACTCCCGATTTCGCCAGATCCCGAACTTTAACATTCAGCTCTTTCATCCAATTAGTATCAGTACCACAATGGACCTTCCGTTGGACATTCCCTGCTCCCACTGACAGAGCTTCTGTAAGGTGCTGTTTTTCCTGTCACGAACTTTCAGAAGATTTCCTCCTAGTGTTGGAAAAAAATCGGCCGTAGAGGAGAAACTACTCACTCTTAAAATCAGTCTAGCTGGTTAAGACCGCCCTCTACTTAGAAAGATCAGGGAAAAACACGCCCATCATTTTCAGGCCAAACAAGTACCTCATCCTTCTACCTTCAGCAGGAAACTGGCCAAGGTGACTACAATAGCGAAAAGGGCTACTACATACGGGCGATCAGGAAATGATGTTCTATATCTTTTCTATGCAGTTATGAAGTTAAAATAAAGGTAAATCTCATATGCAAATAAAGATAATCGCAACGTTTCAGTGCAATAAAATCTTCTCGGGTGCCTTTGCGCCAATCTATACGATGTCCTCGATGTTTCGGAAGACATGTTCTGTCAGCCCATCTTCTGGAAAAGTCAGCCAGAAGATAGAAGGAGACAACATGCCTTCCGAACCTTCAAAAACGTGGATGATACTCTGAAAACTCTCGCCGCAAGACAACCGAGAACCTTTTACTGCCATCTACACGAAGGATGGTTTAAACGCCACTGTGGTTTACGGGACATGTTCTTATGTCCCTGAAGTGTCTTTCCCAGCAAATTGCATAAGGATCTACAGTTAACGAGCTCTCTGAATCTTATTTTAAATTACAAACAGTGCCACAGGGGAAAGAAGCGCGAAGCAATAGACGAAAATTGTAAGACTAACAGGGGATGGAACCCAGTACCTTTGAATCGGAAGCCCGGCGCTTAACCAAGGAGCAAAACATACAGGGAATAAAAGGATGCATATAACTTGTACGGAAACCATGCTGAAGATGTAAGAGTCGAAATAAATGAAAATAAAACACTAGTCGGGAAGGGAGAGAGACAAGGCTTTATATTAACCCCAATGTTGTTCAGTTCGTACAGTAAGGAAGCAGAAAGGGCGATTAAGAAGCAATTAGGAAAGAAAACTAAAATTCCGGGAGGATAAATAAAAAGTTCGGGTTCGCTAATAACATTCTGATTCTGTCCGAGATGACAAAGGACGTGGATGATCCGTTCAGCGGAATGATTAGTGTTTTGAAAAGTGGTTCTGCGGTGAATGTCGACAAACGCAGGTAGTGGAACATCTAACACAAATTTAAGAGTTGGGGATAGTTTTTCGAAAGAATTCGTGTGAAGTGTAGCCTTCCGCGGAAATGAAACATATACGGTATGTTACACTGCAGACAGGAAGGTAGCAAAGCTTTGGAAACGTGGCGCTATATAAGAATGCTGAAGATTAGGTGGTTGGATTCTGTGACTAATAAAGAGGCTCAGTCGACTCTGCGAAAGAAGATCCTTATGGTGGAACCTAACTAAAAAGAGCGACAAACTCACAAGAAACATCCAGAGGTATTTGGCAACAGTCAGTTTTGTAATGGTGTAAGACCTCGTGGTCTCCTGACCTTCATTGATTACATATTCCGCCCTCACAATCATATTCTGCACATCAAGACGCTTCATTCGAACCCAAACTCGATAAGATAAAGTCAATGTTGTATGAATTCATGTATACGATATGCAAATAACAAGTAAATCGCAAATGCGCACCGAGATTGAAATACTCGAGGCTAGCGTACACACGCACATTCAAAACAGGGCAGTCAAAAGCTTTTAGTTCGGGAGAGGCAAACCGCATGCCAGGAGGCTGGTCCCTTCAGAGGACGAGTCAACCTATCTACGTCGGCCAGCGACCGCCTGTAGAGCAGACAGCGTTTGCCCGAGTGAAAGGGAGAACGACCCCGTGTTCGGCTTAAAAGCAAATTCCGCTACATTGTGTGGGAGCACCCAGCCTACGCATTCTTTACAAACATAGCATGCAGTTTCAGAGGTTTTCACAGGGAGACAGCAAACGCCAAACGCCGATGCTAGAGATTTCCGGATTGGTCGGCTTAAAGGAAACGTCATTCTCCCGTTTTAGAAGAGCAATGCTGATTGGCAGACGATATTCCTGACACCTTGAGCTGAAGGAGTAATGGAAGAGACCGAAAGATATACCCCTTCACATCTGGCGTGGAGAGGGGCCTTTCCGTTGTCGCTCTTGGAGTGAGAACACGTAACGAGAGCGTGTGTGCTCGTACGTGTACTCAAAGAGTGAGGAACAAGTCTCTCCTCAGTACTTCACTAGGAGAGCACCTCTGTCGAGAGCGAATCGGAGTGTGACTCTATATTGAGTCCTTGCGATTAAGCGTTGTTCACTATGTTGGCCACCACACTTATTGTGCGGTGTGAACGGACAGAGTTATAGTTAAATGCCTGCAAGCAAATTTTTTATTGGCATCGTGGTGGACTGGTTATCTGACCGCTGTACCACACCAATAGTTAGACTAGGGGCGAATTGGAGTCCTTGACTTCATCAAGGCGTAGGGAGAGTTTGATTGGCGAAGGTCAATCCAGATAGAACGAGAGTTATCTTATTTGTCAGCAGCGAGCGGCGCAGACAGCAGTCATCGCAGCTTACGGTATTGTGTGCAACATCTCTTGCGAGCCCTATATTTCCTCCACAACAGTACACTTCGCTGCATTTCATACGTGACAGCCTCGACCTTACCTAGCAACATTCTAACGGATAATTATTCAAGTTGAGTAAGTGCGGCTCTCAGCCATTCTGCCAAGACAATAACAATCTTAAACTTTGTATAGAAATTTCATTAGCGAATCCTGTCCTTAAGAGGTAACTTCACATTCCGTAAAGAACCCGGAAATAACTTGTTCAGTTCATAACTAAAAGTGCCATTGTGATTTCTCAGAATTTTTGCAAAATAAATAATTTTCGTTAGTTTCATGTTTTACTTACGATAACTAGCACTACTCCAGTACCCAAGTATCTCACTAGTTAGGTAAGAAATTTTGTGAATTTTTGTGTTATTTCCTTACAGCAGACGACTCCAGAAAATATTTATTGCTGAAAGTTTTTGAGGCATTTCTCTTTAGAACGTAAGGAGCGTCTGTCTGACTTCTGTAGTGGTGTGGGGGTGGAAATTGCATCTTGCAGGAGCCACAGGGTAAAGGGTACGTCTCAGATTAATCCGTTACGCAGAATGACAGAATAGCACCCACACGCTCATAATGGAGGGAGCCGTATGATGAAAACAGTGAGAATATAAAATAGATGTAGTATGCAGTCTTCGGATCACTGACTACAACAGCTTCTTTGTGCGGTTCATTCGCTCACACGAATACATTTTAGTCGATGATGACTGTTTTCCACTGGAAAGGCCTAGTTCCAATTTTCAGGATGTCTATATAAAGAATGATAATCTTTTCACCACTTTTTCACCGCCACCATGAAACATGTACGACGAATTCAAACTCATATTACAGTATCGTTTTCCGGCATACAGAATGAGCGTAAACTCATAAACATTCAGAAACTGATCAGGCCTATTTGCTAAGAGCCGTAACAGAAGGAATCCACTATAATCAGAAGCTCCCTGCAGGGTAATATGTTTCGTTCGTTACTCTGATTCCCTTTGCAGCTACATTGCACTGCGAACACCAGTGCAAAATTCGTCTGAAACGGAGTGTGAGGCGTGTTTCAAAGGGAAACATTTCTATTCATTCATGATAATCTATGACTGCAAGACAATGAAATGCCGCATTGCCCATTCGTCATTCCTGTCTCAGGTTTTACTACCGGATGTGTTAATTTTAGTGATAGAGTGTGGATGAGTTCGCTTAAGCAGAGTTAACCGACTTGCAACTAACTAGTGTTCGAGGTCGAGGGATGCAATGGAAGACCCGTAATACGACGGCATGAAGAGTTGTTACTACAGGGTGTTTCAAAAATGACCGGTATATTTGAAACGGCAATAAAAACTAAACGAGCAGCGATAGAAATACACAGTTTTTTGCAATATGCTTGGGACAACAGTACATTTTCAGGCGGACAAACTTTCAAAATTACAGTAGTTACAATTTTCAACAACAGATGGCGCTGCAAGTGATGTGAAAGATATAGAAGACAACGCAGTCTGTGGGTGCGCCATTCTGTACGTCGTCTTTCTGCTGTAAGCATGTGCTGTTCACAACGTGCAAGTGTGCTGTAGACAACATGGTTTATTCCTTAGAACAGAGGATTTTTCTGGTGTTGGAATTCCACCGCCTAGAACACAGTGTTGTTGCAACAAGACGAAGTTTTCAACGGAGGTTTAATGTAACCAAAGGACCGAAAAGCGATACAATAAAGGATCTGTTTGCAAAATTTCAACGGACTGGGAACGTGACGGATGAACGTGCTGGAAAGGTAGGGCGACCGCGTACGGCAACCACAGAGGGCAACGCGCAGCTAGTGCAGCAGGTGATCCAACAGCGGCCTCGGGTTTCCGTTCGCCGTGTTGCAGCTGCGGTCCAAATGACGCCAACGTCCACGCATCGTCTCATGCGCCAGAGTTTACACCTCTATCCATACAAAATTCAAACGCGGCAACCCCTCAGCGCCGCTACCATTGCTGCACGAGAGACATTCGCTAACGATATAGTGCACAGGATTGATGACGGCGATATGCATGTGGGCAGCATTTGGTTTACTGACGAAGCTTATTTTTACCTGGACGGCTTCGTCAATAAACAGAACTGGCGCATATGGGGAACCGAAAAGCCCCATGTTGCAGTCCCATCGTCCCTGCATCCTCAAAAAGTACTGGTCTGGGCCGCCATTTCTTCCAAAGGAATCATTGGCCCATTTTTCAGATCCGAAACGATTACTGCATCACGCTATCTGGACATTCTTCGTGAATTTGTGGCGGTACAAACTGCCTTAGACAACACTGTGAACACCTCGTGGTTTATGCAAGATGGTGCCCGGCCACATCGCACGGCCGACGTCTTTAATTCCTTGAATGAATATTTCGATGATCGTGTGATTGCTTTGGGCTATCCGAAACATACAGGAGGCGACGTGGATTGGCCTCCCTATTCGCCAGACGTGAACCCCTGTGACTTCTTTCTGTGGGGACACTTGAAAGACCAGGTGTACCGCCAGAATCCAAAAACAATTGAACAGCTGAAGCAGTACATCTCATCTGCATGTGAAGCCATTCCGCCAGACACGTTGTCAAAGGTTTCGGGTAATTTCATTCAGAGACTACGCCATATTATTGCTACGCATGGTGGATATGTGGAAAATATCGTACTATAGAGTTTCCCAGACCGCAGCACCATCTGTTGTTGAAAATTGTAACTACTGTAATTTCGAAAGTTTGTCCGCCTGAAAATGTACTGTTGTCCCAAGCATATTGCAACAAACGGTGTATTTCTATCGCTGCTCGTTTAGTTTTTATTGCCGTTTCAAATATACCGGTCATTTTTGAAACACCCTGTACATCCATGACAACCTCACCGTAGTGCATTTGCATCTGTATATACAGTAGATGCCTATGGAAAACCGGATCCTTTTGTGTTAACATGCAGCCTAATGGTCGTGCAAGAATCGTCACAGCACCTGATCCTGAAGGGGACGCTTTGAACCTGACTGCTGACAATGCAGCTCCCAATAATCGGAGTGTTGCGTGAGCTCTTGGACAAAAGGCAACTGTTCTGAATATCTTGCATGAACAACAATGACACTTGTAGCATCCACAGAAAGTGCTTTATTCCAGCCAGCGAGATTTCCACGTCGAGTAGCTCCTTCAGCAACATGCAGAGAACTACCAGTTATCTGTTTAAGTACATCACATACACGAGACTATATTTACACGTTCACCAGTGGGGTAACCAAGTGTGGAAGGCAAAAACCAGCTCGTTGGACAGTCGCCTCTATCAATAAAAGATCGCAGTGAATGTACTGTCAACAATTTTTTAAATTCAGTCATGCGTGTTTCGTCAGAGACTGGATAGAGTAACCCCCAAAACTATTGTTTAACATGTACTCTCATATGCACTGAAGATTTACAATTAGAATAAGCCGGATTGCATGGTTCCACAAGACAAGGCGCCGGCAAACTTCGCACTCGATGCTAGATTCACATTAAGGTAATGTTTGAGAAATAATGGATTGGTGGTGGTCGACGTTTTCAAAGGGCAGCTTTCTCTTCTTTTGGTGTTATATGATTCACGTTGAGTACTGTTCTTGACTACTGTTCTAGGATCTTCGCAAACTCTAACATTATATTTCTCTTGAGCTTGTAAGTCTCTCGTTCGTCGCTGTACTATCTATCATGGTAATGGCGGTCGACATTTTGAGCGTCTCCCCGGGACAGGTAGTCCTCTGTTTTTATTTAATCGTGCTTTAATCAATTTATCGCTAATAGGCGGACAACTCCCATTTGTGGTCTGCAATGCAGTGTGTCGGCTGCTGTGACCGAGCGGTTATAGGCGCTTCAGTCCGGAACCGCGCTGCTGCTACGGTCGCAGGTTCGAATTCTGCCTCGGGCATAGATGTGTGTGATGTTCTCAGTTAGGCTTAAGTAGTTCTAAGTTCTAGGGGACTGATGACCTCAGATGTTAAGTCCCATAGTGCTCAAAGCCATTTCTGCAATGCAGTGGAGAGAGCCAGACATCACTCAAATACAGGACTGAGTCCAAGGGGAGAAGAGAGTTCAATAGGTTCATGACAACCAACTCCTCCCACACGCATTTCAGTAGGACTGGGAAAATACAAGGAGCGATCGAAAAGTTTCCGTTTTAGGGCGTTGCCGTTGCGTAAATTCAACATAACGTGACTAGGTTGCGGGTACACGAGCACCGACATTTCAACAAGAGATTAATGTGGCATTCGTCTCTTTCGTGCGGTAAATGGGGAAACTTGAACTATGGGGACGTGATTGCCAAATGCGGCCATACAGGATCAACGTGCTGTTATTCTTTTCTTGGCTGCCAAAGAACAAACACCGATAAACATCAATCGGACAATGTGTATGGGGCAATTACGCCGAAACGTTGGAAAAAACTGAAACAAGGGATGCTGCTGATTTATGATAA
Organism: Schistocerca nitens; assembly: GCF_023898315.1. Lineage (NCBI taxonomy): Eukaryota > Metazoa > Arthropoda > Insecta > Orthoptera > Acrididae > Schistocerca > Schistocerca nitens. Next base: position 563,760,247 of record NC_064621.1, read on the forward strand.
CGCCCATCCTCATATCGCAGGTGTTGTAACGCAGAAGTGACGCAAACACAAGTGGAAGAGAGTCGAGCACCGGCCGTATAGTCCTGATCTCTTCCTATGCGATTATCGAGCCTTCGGTCCCTTAAAAAACGCCTTGAACGGCCAACGGTTCCCGTCGAACGAGGATGTCCAGCAGGCGTATTGGACTTACTCACACAGCAGGAGACGATGTTTCACCAAACGGGTATATTCAAGCAGATGGTCACTGGGATGAATGCCTCAATACTCCCGGCGATTTTGGTCAAAGTGGTAGCACTTTGTGAAATATAGATAATGGTGAAGGCACAGTTTGAGTTTATATTGTGTAAATTGTAAAGTTGTCTAAAGTGTGACAGTTTGTTACTATTATAGCTCTTAAATGCAATGCATGACACACGTTGTTCTGAGAGTTTTGGGCGATTGCAGTTTCTTATATGTTATACTAAAGATGTATGCAGTGAGGTGTCAGAAGTCGTGAGACCCATCTTAACATCGAGTTGGACCTCGTTTTTCCCGGCCTTGTGGAGCAACTCGACGTGGCAGTGACTCAACAAGTCGTTGGAAGCTGCCTGCAGAAATATCGATCCACGCTGCCTTTGTAGCCGTCCATAATTACGAAAGAGCTGGCGGTGCGTGTAAATGTCCCATGAGATTCACATCGGACGACCTGGATGGCCAAATCATTCACTCGAACAGTCCAGAATGTTCTTCAAACCAATCGCGAAGAATTGTGGCTCGCTGACGTGTTTGGGCACATGATGCCCATGAATGGCTGCAAACGGTCTCCAAGTAGCCGAACTGAACAATTTCTAGTCAACGCTCTGTTCAGTTAGACCAGGGGCGGGCAGGAATTCTGCACGTGTGCGGTGCACATGCACGTGTGCAGTTAACAGGTGTTCTGCGTGCACACAGGGGCAAGCTGGCCACCCGCTTCTCTCCCCTCCCCACCATACCGTCTCTCCGCTTCTTCCTCTGAAATGCGTTTTGTTTCCTGGCCTGCTTTATTGAATGAAGGAATAAGGGTAGTAGGAGTGCTTGAAAGTAATCATCGTTTGAAAGAGTACCTATTACCTACGATACGTTTTATTTAATAATCACAGGTGGAGTTTACAATACGTTTAATGCCTGGAACAAAATTTCTACACACAGACAAACGCAAACAGTTACGCAAATTTTTATTACTGATTTTGCTCTTAACCGAGACTTATTAATTTTCATAACAGAAAAAAATCTCTCACAAACGTATGTCGAGCCAAACATTGACATTATCTTCGCGGCTTCACGATGGAGACGAGGAAACTCGCTGTGGAAAGTCGTGATAAAAATCTATCACACGTCTTGCCAGAAGGAACCTGTCTCTCAGACGAGAACTACGCTGTAGACCTATTAATTCCATTTGCAAACTGGGATGAATATCATCTACAGAAACAGCAGATTGTCTCGAGAACTATTCAAAACCTTGGGATAAGTAAGATATATCCCCAAATCGCTTGAGAAATTCCTCTTTTATTGCACTAAGAACGGCAACATACTGAAATTTATTATAATGGCGTTCAATATCAAACTTCCGCTGACCAGCGAGAATACTGTCACATATTATACATTTCCAATTTTCACGTTTTTGCACAGAGAAAAAATGATTCTCCCATTCCTTTTTGAAAGATAGCAAATCTCCAATTCTCCGTTTCCTTGATTCACTCTGCGTTTTCCGGTTACTGAAATTCACTACGTAGTGGTCGCTTCGCTTCAACGTCCGCAGCTCAGCCTGGAACTACACTGCGGCAACCTGCCGGATGTCGCCACTGCTCAGTTCGACGATTGCACGCGAGCAGCACACGTGCAGCGCTGTGTGCTCATGAGCCGCGTGCAACGTTTGCCCGCCCCTGAGTTAGACCAAAGAACCCAGGCAGTGCTTTCCGTGTAAACACAGCAGAAACCGTTATGGAGCCACCACCAGCTTGCATAGTGTCTTGTTGACAACTTCGGTCCATGTCTTCGTACGGTCTGCGCCGTTAAGAGAAGGCCATCGGCCAATGTGTTGCCTATGGTGAGAGGTAATGCCTGAAATTTGGTTTTCTCGCCATACTCTTGATACTCGATCTCGGAATGATGAATTCCTTAACGATTGCGGAAATGGAATGTCCTACGATTCTAGTTCCAGTTACCATTCCACGTTGAAAGTCTGTTAGTTACCATCGTGCGGACATAATCAGGTCGGGAACCTTTTCACATCAATCACCTGAGTACGAATGGCAACTCCGCCAATGAACTGTCCTCTTACACCCTTTGTACGCGGTACTACTGCCGTATGCATATGAACATGTATCCAATGACTTTTGTCTCCTCAATATACAGGGTGATTCAAAAAGAATACCACAACTTTAGGAATTTAAAACTCTGCAACGACAAAAGGCAGAGCTAAGCACTATCTGTCGGCGAATTAAGGGAGCTATAAAGTTTCATTTAGTTGTTCATTTGTTCGCTTGAGGCGCTGTTGACTAGGCGTCAGCGTCAGTTGATGCTAAGATGGCGACCGCTCAACAGAAAGCTTTTTGTGTTATTGAGTACGACAGAAGTGAATCGACGACAGTTGTTCAGCGTGCATTTCGAACGAAGTATGGTGTTAAACCTCCTGATAGGTGGTGTATTAAACGTTGGTATAAACAGTTTACAGAGAATGGGTGTTTGTGCAAAGCGAAAAGTTGTGGACGGCCGAGAACGAGTGATGAAAATGTAGCACGCATCCAGCAAGCATTTGTTCGCAGCCCAGGAAAATCGACTCGCAGAGCTAACAGAGAGCTGCAAATTCATATTTCAGCAGGATGGAGCGCCACCACATTGGCACTTATCTGTCCGTAACTATCTGAACGTCAACTACCCGAGGCGATGGATCGGCCGCCAGGCAGCCCGTGACAGAGCACTTCATCACTGGCCTCCAAGAAGCCCTGATCTTACCCCCTGCGATTTTTTCTTATGGGGGTATGTTAAGGATATGGTGTTTCGGCCACCTCTCCCAGCCACCATTGATAATCTGAAACGAGAAATAACAGCAGCTATCCAAACTGTTACGCCTGATATGCTACAGAGAGTGTGGAACGAGTTGGAGTATCGGGTTGATATTGCTCGAGTGTCTGGAGGGGGCCAAATTGAACATCTCTGAACTTGTTTTTGAGTGAAAAAAAAAACTTTTTAAATACTCTTTGTAATGATGTATAACAGAAGGTTATATTATGTTTCTTTCATTAAATACACATTTTTAAAGTTGTGGTATTCTTTTTGAATCACCCTGTACTAAGTAGGGAAGCCTACTGATGTATACAAATTATTGTGGCCATATTAAAACATTTTATTGTTAGTATTTTTATTAAAATCGCAGGTTTGGACCATTAATGTGTGTACGACTGCAAATAATATTTGCGATTGGAAGATGGGGAGGGGATGGAATCGTCGAAGGAAGACAGTAAGAAACCGTGACGCACCCAGAACTAAGCTCTGGATCGGCACTTCGACTCAGATTGCTTGCATATTTACCGATACCTATGAATTATGTCTTTGACGAATGTTGTTTCTGGAGAGAATGCAAGACCGGAAGAACAGATGCACGGCGCACTGTGAATGTAAAGACTTTTCGGTTTTTAGGCACACGCAGTAGAGTACTGTAATTGTGTTAAGATGGTCACTGTTCGATACGGTAACTGGAAACAAACTAGTGTAAATCTCTCTCTCTCTTTCCCAGTGCATACCATAATTTCATACTGTTTTGGTTTTCATTTGGTTACTGCACACTCCACAATAGTCAGATAACCTGAGGGAGAGAAGGCGTGTTACCTTACTTTAACTGTCTTATATTTACTGATCTGGAGATTGGGGACCAGACAAGCATTTGTCCAAACGAATGTGGGAAACCGCTAACCAACCACACTCACGCTGGCTGGTGTACCAGACCAAATGATGTCCATCCACGGAGCGGATTCGATCCAGGTCTCGCACACTGTAGAGCCTTGGGAGCTATCGAGCTGCCCGTTAAACTATATGAGTAGGCCAACAAACTGACAACGATAAGCTAACCAGAACAAATGTTAACCACACCTTGAAAGAGCTCTGTGGTCGCTTTGTAGCGCTGTCGATAGTGTAGACCCGACTCCAGTAACTGATGTAACTCTCCAACGCTGACGTAAAACATGCTAATGAAGTAGTGTATGTGTGTCCGTTGGTTTTGTGGTATCAACGCAGCAAGGTGGGGACGTGTGGATAAGTGACGGAGTGTCAGAAAGGAGTTATCGTGTGGCCATGAGCTCACTGTAAATGCACTTGTCTGATTTGTTGGCGTATTAACGCAGGCTGTTCAGCATGTCTACAAGGAGTAGTGTACCACTCACAGTCATGTAACACGGCTTGAGGGCAGTGGCCGTAAGAAGATCCTAACCGACACGGACCACGCCTTGTCAAATGACAATCTATATCCAGTTTCCTTTAATTTACGTCTATGGTCACAAACTTTTTGTTAACACATCACCGGTTTCGGTCTATAATGACCATCATCAGATCTTTCCATAAAAACACGGGAGAACTGCCGGATATCAGTAACGTTCTGCAACGGTATTTCGGCGCAGATTCGTTGATAATCGAGCTCCAAAAGTTTGATGTATGGGCCAAAATTTTTGTCGTTGTAATTCATGGAATGGTCTGTGGAAATACAATGTTCGGCGATTGCGGACTTGGTGGGTTGGAGAAGGCGAGTATGCCGTTGGTGTTCCACAATGCGTTCCTGCACAGTTCGTGTTGTTTGCCCTATATATGATTTGCCGCATTCACACGGAATTTTGTAAACACCTGGTTTACGCAGGCCCAGGTCGTCTTTAACGGATCCCACCAGTGATGAAATTTTGGAAGGAGGACGAAAGATGACTCTCACTTGATACTGTCTCAATATTCTGCCTATCTGTGAAGAAATATTCCCATAAATGGTAGATAAACAGTCGACCTGAAAGCCTCTTCCTCTTCCTTGTTCCGTCGTTTGTAGGTCTTCATCACTATGTTCACTTGCCTAGGTGAAAATCCATTCTTCAAAAATACTTTTTGCAGGTGTTCCAGTTCCGCTTGAAGACTGTTGGCGTCAGAGATAGTACGAGCACGGTGGACCAAGGTTTTGAGAACGCCCATTGTTTGTGCTGGATGGTGGCAACTAGTAGCTTGTAGATACAGGTCTGTATGAGTGGGCTTTCTGTACACCGAGTGACCAAGTGTGCCATCACTCTTCCGTCGCACCAAGACGTCTAAAAATGGCAGACAACCATCTTTCTCTATCTCCATGGTAAACTTTATGTTTTCTTGTATGGAGTTCATGTGACGTAAAAATTCTTGGAGACGGTCCAGACCATGAGGCCACACTATAAAAGTGTCGTCAACGTACCGCCAAAACACTGTCGGTTTAAAAGTGGCATAGTCGAGTGCTCTCTCCTCAAAATCCTCCATAAAAACATTGGCCACCAGGGGAGACAAAGGACTCCCCATGGCGACACCACCAGATTGTTCGTAAAATTCGTTGTTAAATATAAAATATGTAGAGGAGAGAGTGTGCTCAAACAACGCTGTAATGTCTGCACCAAACATATTGCCAATGAGGTGTAGTGAGTCCACCAGAGGCACCTTTGTGAACAGTGAAACCACATCAAGACTGACCAATAAGTCACTACTTTGCAGTTGTAGTGAATGAAGTCGACTGATAAAATCACCAGAATTCTTTATGTGATGTGCACACTTGCCTATCATTGGTTTGAGCAAAGATGCCAAGAATTTTGCTAGGTCGTAGGTGGCTGCTCCATCATCAGGTCTGTTTTACGAAAACAAAGTCCTAATGTACTGCAGCCATAGCGGCAACGTCAACTGTTTTATTCGCGACAATGTCGCAGCTTGTGAATCTGTTTCCAACTCGACAGGAACTGCTGCTGTCAGTGAATGCACATCCGTGTCAGCCAGTCTCTGAGCGAAAATTGTGAGCGATGTACAGGTGGTCCATAAATTATCTTTAAAGTCTGAAAGGAGGAGGAATAGATTAGAGACGGAGTACACGCGCGAGTTAAGGAAGGATGGCGAAAGGGATCGACCGTGCCATGAACCATCCCGGTATTTGCGTGAAGTGATTTAGAGAAATCACGCAAAACCTGAACCCGGACGTGGGTTTGAACCGTCGTCCTCCCGAATGTGAGTCGAATATGTTAACCACTGTGCCACGTCGCTCGGTGCAACTTTTTAATAACTATACGAACTATTAATCTGGTATCTGATAAGACAACTAATAAATTTTCTTTTACCTTCAAAGTTGACGCAGTTTTGACGCAGAATTTAACTTGGAAACCTAACAAAACGTGGACGCCACACGAGAAATCTCAGTGTGTGGGCCGGCCGGAGTGGCCTAGCGGTTCTAGGCGCTACAGTCTGGAGCCGAGCGACTGCTACGGTCGCAGGTTCGAATCCTCCCTCGGGCATGGATGTGTGTGATGTCCTTAGGTTAGTTAGGTTTAATGAGTTCTAAGTTCTAGGCGACTGATGACCTCAGAAGTTAAGTCGCATAGTGCTCAGAGCCATTTGAACCATTCAGTGTGTGGACTGGTTCATACAGAAGACGTCCGATAGCCAAGTGCAACGAAACTTTCGGCAATCACAGTCCCGATCAACTATTCGGGCTTGGCATACGTCATTTATAGCAACAGGTAGTGTTCTCCATAAAAAGGGAGCGGGTTGCCCATCTACTAGTATTTCAGAGGCCGACGCGGACAAGGTACGGCAGGCATTTGCAGTGAGTTGCACAAAATCGCTGCGTACGACGGAAATGAGATGATCAACAGCGCACAATGCCTTGCATAACAGGTTACGGATACATCCGTACAAGGTGCGGCTGCTACAGACAAACCTCTGCGGGGACAGTTTGCAGAGACAAGGCAGGCGCAAACAATGGCTTCTTGGAAAACATTTGTTTCTCTGATGAGACAACGTTTCGTGTATCCGGCAAACTGAATCGTCTTAGCGATCATGTATGAAGTTCACAGCATCCTCATGTTACACGTGAAATGGAATCAGACAGATCCAAAGTAAACTTTTGGTAAAAAACTGGTGCACAGTTGCACCATTCGTCCTCACGTTTTCATCGAGTGTGCAATTAACAGTGGTGTTTACGTGGACATGTTGCAAGATTTGCTGTGCAACAGTTGGCACAGCTGCAACCTGATATCATATTCTAGCAGGATGGGGCAGCACCCCATTGGTCCCTAAATGCCCGTCAGTTTCTAGATGCAAACTTTTCCGGATAGGTATACTGCACGAGATGATCCAATTTTATGGCCGCCACGGTCCCCTGAACATACTTCTTCCTGTGGGGTTTTGTAAAGGATCTGGTGTACCGAACCAACGTTAGGGACCTACAGGATTTGAAGGCATGCATTCTAAAAGCATTTGAATATGTCACCGTGCAGATTTTGAATTGTACGCGTAGAGAAATGGAATTCCGACTAGTCATTATCCGTGTCACTAAGGGTGCACGCATTGATATGTATGAATGAAGAAACAAAACTTTATAACTTATCTTATGACACGTTGGGAACCATTTGTTAACATCTGGTACAGTTTTAAAGATATTAAAGTCTTAAATTATCTTATATAATTTATGGACCGCCTGTACCGTAGTCTGGCGAGTCGCTTTTCGGCCTCTTTGACAACTAATGAAAGGCGACTAGTGCACTGATATCATAGCGAAGCGTTGAAATTGTTATTCAGAGGAGTGTAGTATTTTCATGTTTTTGTTTGGTGACTTGGGATTGCTCATTCAGGTTGCCATGAACATGAACAAGGATGCTTAGTTCAACATTTTTAGTGGCCAGTTGTTGCTGTCTCTGCATATGTTCATGATGAATGTGCTGTGTACAGGGGAATATCTACTAAGATGACAACAGCCGTCTTCACACAACTGCAGACATGTATTCCTGGTTTGATGGACACTCAGGCACTCTACCGCCCCTCAGCTGACGAACTAAATAATGTGATTTTAATACCATAGAAATGTCTGGTACTGTTTAGCATAATGGGTGGTCCTTGGCAATCAATATCCCCATAATGTGGCAGCTCAAAGAGATCTCTTCATCAATCAGTGATTGCAGCTGGATTTCACATGCCCGATCTGCGGACCAATATTCTGGGATATCTCAATCGAGCCCTCGCTCGACAGTGACGACAGGGTAAGAGGTGTGATGGCTTACGCATATGACCAGCTGGTAGTGGTGACAGCCAACTCGAGAGCAGCATTAGAGACCAAAGGCACGTAACTGCTTCAGAAAATTAACAACTAGTGCGAAGAAAACAAATTAACAATCGCTCCCAACAAAACTGTATATTTACCGCTCAGAGGGACACTACAAAGGCATCCAATTCTAAAATTAGACAATACAAGCATACAGAGGAAGCAAGCCACACGTCATCTAGGACTGCATCTAGACGAAAAACAGACTTTCAACCATCATATAAAATTGACAATTGACAAAACCTCCAAAATTATGCACAAACTAGCAAGACTAAACACAACTCGGTACAAATTACCTATTAAGACGATAAGGACCTACCACATTGCGATATTTGAATCCATCGCATGCTTTACCGCAAGTGTCTGGGCTCACAGACTGAACATACAGACTAACAAGATAACTGCAAGACGAGGTCAATGTAGTGTACTCCTGAGAATAAGAGGAGCCTTCAACACCGTGTCACTAGAGGCACTTTGCGTTGTGATGGGGACCTGCCCTATAGACATAACAATACTTCATAGAACTGCACTTTACTGGCTTAAGAGGGACAGGCTCGATAAAGTCACCGAAACTACGGGAACCAACACTATGAACAAAATACAAATGAAACAATGGCGGATTGAAACATGGCAGAGAGAGTCGGACGCATCCGACAAGGGTCGCCGAGTGCACTCTTTCTTTCCTGACGCATGTCTTTCCTGAAACATGTCGACCTAAGCCGGGGCTGGTCCATTTCCTTACAGTCCACGGGCCGTATCCGGTACATTTAAACCGTGTGGGACTAACTAACGATGAAGTATGCGTATGCGGAGAAACTAAGACACCAGAACATGTCACACTGCTGAGACCTATACAGAACGACAATGACATCGCCAGAATAATACGTAATCCCGACACTGAAACACAATACATAGCGTAGCCGATATTGTATCGAACACTCTGCACGAAGAATACAAGCGCCACAATCCATATGGAAGGATGCATAGACAAACACAAACAACACAACAAACCACTTGTGAGGACAGAAACACGTCCACAGATTCCGAAACCGAGGAAGGAACACTAACTGAACATGGCTCAGAAGGGATCAACAAGTACGGGACCAAAACCAACAATGCATGACACTGCACGCCACAACACAGTCACAAACGTACAACAGTCATAAAACAAATAAACACCGGCACCACATACTAAGAATGTAGTAATAAGGTAATGTCGCTTGGGAGGAGAAGGCTCGAAGAACTTTTATTCCGAGGCTCCACCTCCCCAATGACATCCTGCATAGTGTTTAAAGTATACTGCACACAAGCAGTAATGTATTGCTCGTCTTATTGTGTGCAGACACATATATATTCTCATGTCTATTCAAAGCTACAATCAATGTATTTTATGTCTCAGAACTGTATTAAGTTATTTAAGGAATTATGCATTCAAGTAGCAATGAACTATATTTCTACTAACAAGTTATAAACATAAGTGTATTTTTTACGTAAAGCTAAAATTCATGTATTCCATGTACGAAGAGCTCAATCAGCATTTCAACTGTATGATCTGTGTAAACAAACATTGGCACAAACCATTTCAAATGAGAATACATTGTGGTTGTACCGAGACCTTCTTATCTGAAACAGGTAGAAATAGGCCTTTATTAACCAACATGCTACTTAGACGGTATTATACATCCAAATACAGCATATCACTTCCCTCTACATATACCATTTTAACAATTGTTAAGCATTCAATTCGCTGTAACCTCAGAGAAATCTTTATATATTATTTTCTTTAAATTATTAAAAGAAAGCATTAACAACTGTATACGAATAAGATTGTAACAATGAGAAGTCTTTACTATTAGAAAATTTGGAAATTTGTGGTAAGGTCTTATGGGATCAAACTGCAGAGGTCAGCAGTCCCGAAACCTACACACTGCTTAATCTAAGTTAAACTAGCTAACGCTATGGACGACACACACATCCATGCCCGAGGGAGGACTCGAACCTCCGACGAGGGGGCCGCACGGACCGCGACAAAGCGCCATAGACCGCGCGACTATCCCGCGCGGCTTTTGCTATTAGATTCAGAATCATCCGACCTACCTTACATTTCAAGGCGGTAGGTTACTCTGTACTGTTAATGAAATAAATAAATCACATACCCGTAGAGTTGCACTCTATCGAAACTGCGGTCCGGTAGGTGTGGCACAGTACCGCGCGACTACCCCGCACGGCTTTTGCTATTAGATTCAGAATCATCCGACCTGCCTTACATTTCAAGGCGGTAGGTTACTCTGTACTGTTAATGAAATAAATAAATCACATACCCGTAGAGTTGCACTCTATCGAAACTGCGGTCCGGTAGGTGTGGCACAGTACCACGCGACTACCCCGCGCGGCTTTTGCTATTAGATTTCGAATCATCCGACCTACCTTACATTTCAAGGCGGTAGGTTACTCTGTACTGTTAATGAAATAAATAAATCACATACCCGTAGAGTTGCACTCTATCGAAACTGCGGTCCGGTAGGTGTGGCCCAGTACCGCGCGACTACCCCGCGCGGCTTTTGCTAGTAGATTCAGAATCATCCGACCTACCTTACATTTCAAGGCGGTAGGTTACTCTGTACTGTTAATGAAATAAATAAATCACATACCCGTAGAGTTGCACTCTATCGAAACTGCGGTCCGGTAGGTGTGGCACAGTACCGCGCGACTACCCCTTGCGGCTTTTGCTATTAGATTCAGAATCATCCGACCTACCTTACATTTCAAGGCGGTAGGTTACTCTGTACTGTTAATGAAATAAATAAATCACATACCCGTAGAGTTGCACTCTATCGAAACTGCGGTCCGGTAGGTGTGGCACAGTACCGCACGACTACCCCGCGCGGCTTTTGCTATTAGATTCAGAATCATCCGACCTACCTTACATTTCAAGGCGGTAGGTTACTCTGTACTGTTAATGAAATAAATAAATCACATATCCGTAGAGTTGCACTCTATCGAAACTGCGGTCCGGTAGGTGTGGCACAGTACCGCGCGACTACCCCGCGCGGCTTTTGCTATTAGATTCAGAATCATCCGACCTACCTTACATTTCAAGGCGGTAGGTTACTCTGTACTGTTAATGAAATAAATAAATCACATACCCGTAGAGTTGCACTCTATCGAAACTGCGGTCCGGTAGGTGTGGCACAGTACCGCGCGACTACCCCGCGCGGCTTTTGCTATTAGATTCAGAATCATCCGACCTACCTTACATTTCAAGGCGGTAGGTTACTCTGTACTGTTAATGAAATAAATAAATCACATACCCGTAGAGTTGCACTCTATCGAAACTGCGGTCCGGTAGGTGTGGCACAGTACCGCGCGACTACCCCGCGCGGCTTTTGCTATTAGTGTTGTGTCTAGACCATACAGCCTAGACACAATGAGGTAGCTAGGTGCACGCTAAACTAACGCAGACGGGCTTGAAGTTCTGGAACATGAGACTTATTAATGAATTAGAAGAAAAGTACGTAGATGTTACTTAACTTTTATTCTCTTGTTGGAATACATCTCTCTTGAATATTAGTACGCTATAAGCACTGATACAAATGGCGCCTTGCTAGGTAGTAGCTATGGACTAAGCTGAAGGCTATTCTATCTGTCTCTCGGCAAATGAGAGGAAAGCTTCGTACGTCTGGTCGCAAGCTATGTCGTCCGTACAACTGGGGCGAGGTCTAGTCCGTGTCTTGTGACCTGCCATGTGGTGGCGCTAGGATTGCGATTACACAGTGGCGACACGCGGGTCCGACATGTACTACAGGACCGCGGCCGATTTAAGTTACCACCTAGCAAGTGTCGTGTCTAGCGGTGACACCACAATTAGATTCCGAATCATCCGACCTACCTTACATTTCAAGGCGGTAGGTTACTCTGTACTGTTAATGAAATAAATAAATCACATACCCGTAGAGTTGCACTCTATCGAAACTGCGGTCCGGTAGGTGTGGCACAGTACCGCGCGACTACCCCGCGCGGCTTTTGCTATTAGATTCAGAATCATCCGACCTACCTTACATTTCAAGGCGGTAGGTTACTCTGTACTGTTAATGAAATAAATAAATCACATACCCGTAGAGTTGCACTCTATCGAAACTGCGGTCCGGTAGGTGTGGCACAGTACCGCTCGACTACCCCGCGCGGCTTTTGCTATTAGATTCAGAATCATCCGACCTACCTTACATTTCAAGGCGGTAGGTTACTCTGTACTGTTAATGAAATAAATAAATCACATACCCGTAGAGTTGCACTCTATCGAAACTGCGGTCCGGTCGGTGTGGCACAGTACCTCGCGACTACCCCGCGCGGCTTTTGCTATTAGATTCAGAATCATCCGACCTACCTTACATTTCAAGGCGGTAGGTTACTCTGTACTGTTAATGAAATAAATAAATCACATACCCGTAGAGTTGCACTCTATCGAAACTGCGGTCCGGTAGGTGTCGCACAGTACCGCGCGACTACCCCGCGCGGCTTTTGCTATTAGATTCAGAATCATCCGACCTACCTTACATTTCAAGGCGGTAGGTTACTCTGTACTGTTAATGAAATAAATAAATCACATACCCGTAGAGTTGCACTCTATCGAAACTGCGGTCCGGTAGGTGTGGCACAGTACCGCGCGACTATCCCGCGCGGCTTTTGCTATTAGATTCAGAATCATCCGACCTACCTTACATTTCAAGGCGGTAGGTTACTCTGTACTGTTAATGAAATAAATAAATTACATACCCGTAGAGTTGCACTCTATCGAAACTGCGGTCCGGTAGGTGTGGCACAGTACCGCGCGACTATCCCACGCGGCTTTTGCTATTAGATTCAGAATCATCCGACCTACCTTACATTTCAAGGCGGTAGGTTACTCTGTACTGTTAATGAAATAAATAAATCACATACCCGTAGAGTTGCACTCTATCGAAACTGCGGTCCGGTAGGTGTGGCACAGTACCGCGCGACTACCCAGCGCGGCTTTTGCTATTAGATTCAGAATCATCCGACCTACCTTACATTTCATGGCGGTAGGTTGCTCTGTACTGTTAATGAAATAAATAAATCACATACCCGTAGAGTTGCACTCTATCGAAATTGCGGTCCGGTAGGTGTGGCACAGTACCGCGGGACTACCCTGCGCGGCTTTTGCTATTAGATTCAGAATCATCCGACCTCCCTTACATTTCAAGGCGGTAGGTTACTCTGTACTGTTAATGAAATAAATAAATCACATACCCGTAGAGTTGCACTCTATCTAAACTGCGGTTCGGTATTTGTGGCACAGTACCGCGCGACTACCCCGCGTGGCTTTTGCTATTAGATTCAGAATCATCCGACCTACCTTACATTTCAAGGCGGGAGGTTACTCTGTACTGTTAATGAAATAAATAAATCACATACCCGTAGAGTTGCACTCTATCGAAACTGCGGTCCGGTAGGTGTAGCACAGTACCGTGCGACTACCCCGCGCGGCTTTTGCTATTAGATTCAGAATCATCCGACCTACCTTACATTTCAAGGCGGTAGGTTACTCTGTACTGTTAATGAAATAAATAAATCACATACCCGTAGAGTTGCACTCTATCGAAACTGCGGTCCGGTAGGTGTGGCACAGTACCGCGCGACTACCCCGCGCGGCTTTTGCTATTAGATTTCGAATCATCCGACCTACCTTACATTTCAAGGCGGTAGGTTACTCTGTACTGTTAATGAAATAAATAAATCACATACCCGTAGAGTTGCACTCTATCGAAACTGCGGTCCGGTAGGTGTGGCCCAGTACCGCGCGACTACCCCGCGCGGCTTTTGCTAGTAGATTCAGAATCATCTGACCTACCTTACATTTCAAGGCGGTAGGTTACTCTGTACTGTTAATGAAATAAATAAATCACATACCCGTAGAGTTGCACTCTATCGAAACTGCGGTCCGGTAGGTGTGGCACAGTACCGCGCGACTACCCAGCGCGGCTTTTGCTATTAGATTCAGAATCATCCGACCTACCTTACATTTCAAGGCGGTAGGTTACTCTGTACTGTTAATGAAATAAATAAATCACATACCCGTAGAGTTGCACTCTATCGAAACTGCGGTCCGGTAGGTGTGGCACAGTACCTCACGACTACCCCGCGCGGCTTTTGCTATTAGATTCAGAATCATCCGACCTACCTTACATTTCAAGGCGGTAGGTTACTCTGTACTGTTAATGAAATAAATAAATCACATACCCGTAGAGTTGCACTCTATCGAAACTGCGGTCCGGTAGGTGTGGCACAGCACCGCGCGACTACCCCGCGCGGCTTTTGCTATTAGATTCAGAATCATCCGACCTACCTTACATTTCAAGGCGGTAGGTTACTCTGTACTGTTAATGAAATAAATAAATCACATACCCGTAGAGTTGCACTCTATCGAAACTGCGGTCCGGTAGGTGTGGCACAGTACCGCGCGACTATCCCGCGCGGCTTTTGCTATTAGATTCAGAATCATCCGACCTACCTTACATTTCAAGGCGGGAGGTTACTCTGTACTGTTAATGAAATAAATAAATCACATACCCGTCGAGTTGCACTTTATCGAAACTGCGGTCCGGTAGGTGTGGCACAGTACCGCGCGACTACCCAGCGCGGCTTTTGCTATTAGATTCAGAATCATCCGACCTACCTTACATTTCAAGGCGGTAGGTTACTCTGTACTGTTAATGAAGTAAATAAATCACATACCCGTAGAGTTGCACTCTATCGAAACCGCGGTCCGGTAGGTGTGGCACAGTACCGCGCGACTACCCCGCGCGGCTTTTGCTATTAGATTCAGAATCATCCGACCTACCTTACATTTCAAGGCGGTAGATTACTCTGTACTGTTAATGAAATAAATAAATCACATACCCGTAGAGTTGCACTCTATCGAAACTGCGGTCCGGTAGGTGTGGCACAGTACTGCACGACTACCCCGCGCGGCTTTTGCTATTAGATTCAGAATCATCCGACCTACCTTACATTTCAAGGCGGTAGGTTACTCTGTACTGTTAATGAAATAAATAAATCACATACCCGTAGAGTTGCACTCTATCGAAACTGCGGTCCGGTAGGTGTGGCACAGTACCGCGCGACAACCCCGCGCGGCTTTTGCTATTAGATTCAGAATCATCCGACCTACCTTACATTTCAAGGCGGTAGGTTACTCTGTACTGTTAATGAAATAAATAAATCACATACCCGTAGAGTTGCACTCTATCGAAACTGCGATCCGATAGGTGTGGCACAGTACCGCGCTACTACCCCGCGCGGCTTTTGCTATTAGATTCAGAATCATCCGACCTACCTTACATTTCAAGGCGGTAGGTTACTCTGTACTGTTAATGAAATAAATAAATCACATACCCGTCGAGTTGCACTCTATCGAAACTGCGGTCCGGTAGGTGTGGCACAGTACCGCGCGACTACCCCGTGCGGCTTTTGCTATTAGATTCAGAATCATCCGACCTACCTTACATTTCAAGGCGGTAGGTTACTCTGTACTGTTAATGAAATAAATAAATCACATACCCGTCGAGTTGCACTCTATCGAAACTGCGGTCCGGTAGGTGTGGCACAGTACCGCGCGACTACCCCGCGCGGCTTTTGCTATTAGATTCAGAATCATCCGACCTACCTTACATTTCAAGGCGGTAGGTTACTCTGTACTGTTAATGAAATAAATAAATCACATACCCGTAGAGTTGCACTCTATCGAAACTGCGGTCCGGTAGGTGTGGCACAGTACCGCGCGACTACCCCGCGCGGCTTTTGCTATTAGATTCAGAATCATCCGACCTACCTTACATTTCAAGGCGGTAGGTTACTCTGTACTGTTAATGAAATAAATAAATCACATACCCGTAGAGTTGCACTCTATCGAAACTGCGGTCCGGTAGGTGTGGCACAGTACCGCGCGACTACCCCGTGCGGCTTTTGCTATTAGATTCAGAATCATCCGACCTACCTTACATTTCAAGGCGGTAGGTTACTCTGTACTGTTAATGAAATAAATAAATCACATACCCGTCGAGTTGCACTCTATCGAAACTGCGGTCCGGTAGGTGTGGCACAGTACCGCGCGACTACCCCGCGCGGCTTTTGCTATTAGATTCAGAATCATCCGACCTACCTTACATTTCAAGGCGGTAGATTACTCTGTACTGTTAATGAAATAAATAAATCACATACCCGTAGAGTTGCACTCTATCGAAACTGCGGTCCGGTAGGTGTGGCACAGTACTGCGCGACTACCCCGCGCGGCTTTTGCTATTAGATTCAGAATCATCCGACCTACCTTACATTTCAAGGCGGTAGGTTACTCTGTACTGTTAATGAAATAAATAAATCACATACCCGTAGAGTTGCACTCTATCGAAACTGCGGTCCGGTAGGTGTGGCACAGTACCGCGCGACTACCCCGCGCGGCTTTTGCTATTAGATTCATAATCATCCGACCTACCTTACATTTCAAGGCGGTAGGTTACTCTGTACTGTTAATGAAATAAATAAATCACATACCTGTAGAGTTGCACTCTATCGAAACTGCGGTCCGATAGGTGTGGCACAGTACCGCGCTACTACCCCGCGCGGCTTTTGCTATTAGATTCAGAATCATCCGACCTACCTTACATTTCAAGGCGGTAGGTTACTCTGTACTGTTAATGAAATAAATAAATCACATACCCGTAGAGTTGCACTCTATCGAAACTGCGGTCCGGTAGGTGTGGCACAGTACCGCGCGACTACCCCGTGCGGCTTTTGCTATTAGATTCAGAATCATCCGACCTACCTTACATTTCAAGGCGGTAGGTTACTCTGTACTGTTAATGAAATAAATAAATCACATACCCGTCGAGTTGCACTCTATCGAAACTGCGGTCCGGTAGGTGTGGCACAGTACCGCGCGACTACCCCGCGCGGCTTTTGCTATTAGATTCAGAATCATCCGACCTACCTTACATTTCAAGGCGGTAGGTTACTCTGTACTGTTAATGAAATAAATAAATCACATACCCGTAGAGTTGCACTCTATCGAAACTGCGGTCCGGTAGGTGTGGCACAGTACCGCGCGACTACCCCGCGCGGCTTTTGCTATTAGATTCAGAATCATCCGACCTACCTTACATTTCAAGGCGGTAGATTACTCTGTACTGTTAATGAAATAAATAAATCACATGCCCGTAGAGTTGCACTCTATCGAAACTGCGGTCCGGTAGGTGTGGCACAGTACCGCGCGACTACCCCGCGCGGCTTTTGCTATTAGATTCAGAATCATCCGACCTACCTTACATTTCAAGGCGGTAGATTACTCTGTACTGTTAATGAAATAAATAAATCACATACCCGTAGAGTTGCACTCTATCGAAACTGCGGTCCGGTAGGTGTGGCACAGTACTGCGCGACTACCCCGCGCGGCTTTTGCTATTAGATTCAGAATCATCCGACCTACCTTACATTTCAAGGCGGTAGGTTACTCTGTACTGTTAATGAAATAAATAAATCACATACCCGTAGAGTTGCACTCTATCGAAACTGCGGTCCGATAGGTGTGGCACAGTACCGCGCTTCTACCCCGCGCGGCTTTTGCTATTAGATTCAGAATCATCCGACCTACCTTACATTTCAAGGCGGTAGGTTACTCTGTACTGTTAATGAAATAAATAAATCACACACCCGTAGAGTTGCACTCTATCGAAACTGCGGTCCGGTAGGTGTGGCACAGTACCGCGCTACTACCCCGCGCGGCTTTTGCTATTAGATTCAGAATCATCCGACCTACCTTACATTTCAAGGCGGTAGGTTACTCTGTACTGTTAATGAAATAAATAAATCACACACCCGTAGAGTTGCACTCTATCGAAACTGCGGTCCGGGAGGTGTGGCACAGTACCGCGCTACTACCCCGCGCGGCTTTTGCTATTAGATTCAGAATCATCCGACCTACCTTACATTTCAAGGCGGTAGGTTACTCTGTACTGTTAATGAAATAAATAAATCACACACCCGTAGAGTTGCACTCTATCGAAACTGCGGTCCGGTAGGTGTGGCACAGTACCGCGCTACTACCCCGCGCGGCTTTTGCTATTAGATTCAGAATCATCCGACCTACCTTACATTTCAAGGCGGTAGGTTACTCTGTACTGTTAATGAAATAAATAAATCACACACCCGTAGAGTTGCACTCTATCGAAACTGCGGTCCGGTAGGTGTGGCACAGTACCGCGCTACTACCCCGCGCGGCTTTTGCTATTAGATTCAGAATCATCCGACCTACCTTACATTTCAAGGCGGTAGGTTACTCTGTACTGTTAATGAAATAAATAAATCACATACCCGTAGAGTTGCACTCTATCGAAACTGCGGTCCGGTAGGTGTGGCACAGTACCGCGCGACTACCCCGCGCGGCTTTTGCTATTAGATTCAGAATCATCCGACCTACCTTACATTTCAAGGCGGTAGGTTACTCTGTACTGTTAATGAAATAAATAAATCACATACCCGTAGAGTTGCACTCTATCGAAACTGCGGTCCGATAGGTGTGGCACAGTACCGCGCTACTACCCCGCGCGGCTTTTGCTATTAGATTCATAATCATCCGACCTACCTTACATTTCAAGGCGGTAGGTTACTCTGTACTGTTAATGAAATAAATAAATCACATACCCGTAGAGTTGCACTCTATCGAAACTGCGGTCCGGTAGGTGTGGCACAGTACCGCGCGACTACCCCGCGCGGCTTTTGCTATTAGATTCAGAATCATCCGACCTACCTTACATTTCAAGGCGGTAGGTTACTCTGTACTGTTAATGAAATAAATAAATCACATACCCGTAGAGTTGCACTCTATCGAAACTGCGGTCCGGTAGGTGTGGCACAGTACCGCGCGACTACCCCGCGCGGCTTTTGCTATTAGATTCAGAATCATCCGACCTACCTTACATTTCAAGGCGGTAGGTTACTCTGTACTGTTAATGAAATAAATAAATCACACACCCGTAGAGTTGCACTCTATCGAAACTGCGGTCCGGTAGGTGTGGCACAGTACCGCGCGACTACCCCGCGCGGCTTTTGCTATTAGATTCAGAATCATCCGACCTACCTTACATTTCAAGGCGGTAGGTTACTCTGTACTGTTAATGAAATAAATAAATCACATACCCGTAGAGTTGCACTCTATCGAAACTGCGGTCCGGTAGGTGTGGCACAGTACCGCGCGACTACCCCGCGCGGCTTTTGCTATTAGATTCAGAATCATCCGACCTACCTTACATTTCAAGGCGGTAGGTTACTCTGTACTGTTAATGAAATAAATAAATCACATACCCGTAGAGTTGCACTCTATCGAAACTACGGTCCGGTAGGTTTGGTACAGTACCGCGCGACTACCCCGCGCGGCTTTTGCTTTTAGATTCAGAATCATCCGACCTACCTTACATTTCAAGGCGGTAGGTTACTCTGTACTGTTAATGAAATAAATAAATCACATACCCGTAGAGTTGCACTCTATCGAAACTACGGTCCGGTAGGTTTGGTACAGTACCGCGCGACTACCCCGCGCGGCTTTTGCTATTAGATTCAGAATCATCCGACCTACCTTACATTTCAAGGCGGTAGGTTACTCTGTACTGTTAATGAAATAAATAAATCACATACCCGTAGAGTTGCACTCTATCGAAACTACGGTCCGGTAGGTTTGGTACAGTACCGCGCGACTACCCCGCGCGGCTTTTGCTATTAGATTCAGAATCATCCGACCTACCTTACATTTCAAGGCGGTAGGTTACTCTGTACTGTTAATGAAATAAATAAATCACATACCCGTAGAGTTGCACTCTATCGAAACTACGGTCCGGTAGGTTTGGTACAGTACCGCGCGACTACCCCGCGCGGCTTTTGCTATTAGATTCAGAATCATCCGACCTACCTTACATTTCAAGGCGGTAGGTTACTCTGTACAGTTAATGAAATAAATAAATCACATACCCGTAGAGTTGCACTCTATCGAAACTACGGTCCGGTAGGTTTGGTACAGTATATAAATAACGTGGTTAGTGGTACGATTAGCGGTAGTAGTGGTAGCATTGGTAGGGAAGGAAACGTAAATGAATGTGTGGGATAGGAACTGGGAACCGACGACTTCTCTTTTCGTTTTTAGTTTATTTGTCTCTTTTGTACATAATTAGAGCCACACATCATTCTGTCTTAGTACACTGTGTCCTCTATACCGTAACAAATTACTAACAAAAATTAGCTGCTCTCGTAGCTTCTGTGAATTTATGAAACCAAAGCAATTACTTTGGATGCAGGTCCAATTTACATACACAAGCACAAAAAATTCTGTGTAATTATTGTTGTTATTTGTTCTCAGTAGACCGTTCTTCATCAACATCAAAGTCGAGAGCTTCCTGTTATTATTGATATACTGCGAAAGTCGTTTATGAATAAGAGAAACATGTTTAATATAAGCTCGACGAAATATTGAAGCACTGTTTGTGTTTTGTCTAGGAAACCTGCATACTCGCTAGACAATCTCTACTTGTATGTAATATCCAGCTGAAGTCGCTGATTGATGACGAGATATCTTTGAGCCGCCACATTACAGGGATGTTGATTGATAAAGTTCACTCGCTAGACAAACAATCAAACAACTCGTATTAATTAATGAGTTTTATTACAACAAGACAAGTACAGATACTTAACTTTGTCCTGAGAATTCTTGTAGTCGTTTATACATGATCATCCACAAGTGCAATTACACAGATGCGTCGCAAGCAAAGCCGACATACAAAATAATCAGTCGTTTTCAGAATAGACAAACGCAAGCAACACTTCTGGTCCTAGCGACAGCCACTTACAAAAGTCTGTCAACTGAACTGCAATGACTGATGATCTCTAACTGTGCTATGTAGAGATCGCTAATGATAGAGACTGCGATGCGTCGGATAACGAAGTGGCCGACGTACAAGCTGCTACCGAAGCGGACTGCCAGCAGTCGGGCGCCGCGCTTATGTCGTTTTCACTTAGCGCCCGGTGCTGTCGCGTTGTCATCCTGGAGGAAGGTCGGTCAGCGTGCGATTGGCAACCTCTTCTCGCAGCCTTCTCTTTTCTGTCGTTCCCGACTGGCGTGCCGGCGCTGACTTTGCGCCGTAACAGTTTGATATGTTCTTGTTCATGGTACACTCCTGGAAATTGAAATAAGAACACCGTGAATTCATTGTCCCAGGAAGGGGAAACTTTATTGACACATTCCTGGGGTCAGATACATCACATGATCACACTCACAGAACCACAGGCACATAGACACAGGCAACAGAGCATGCACAATGTCGGCACTAGTACAGTGTATATCCACCTTTCGCAGCAATGCAGGCTGCTATTCTCCAATGGAGACGATCGTAGAGATGCTGGATGTAGTCCTGTGGAACGGCTTGCCATGTCATTTCCACCTGGCGCCTCAGTTGGACCAGCGTTCGCGCTGGACGTGCAGACCGCGTGAGACGACGCTTCATCCAGTCCCAAACATGCTCAGTGGGGGAGAGATCCGGAGATCTTGCTGGCCAGGGTAGTTGATTTACACATTCTAGAGCACGTTGGGTGGCACGGGTTACATGCGGACGTGCATTGTACTGTTGGAACAGCAAGTTCCCTTGCCGGTCTAGGAATGGTAGAACGATGGGTTCGATGACGGTTTGGATGTACCGTGCACTATTCAGTGTCCCCTCGACGATCACCACTGGTGTACGGCCAGTGTAGGAGATCGCTCCCCACACCGTGATGCCGGGTGTTGGCCCTGTGTGCCTCGGTCGTATGCAGTCCTGATTGTGGCGCTCACCTGCACGGCGCCAAACACGCATACGACCATCATTGGCACCAAGGCAGAAGCGACTCTCATCGCTGAAGACGACACGCCTCCATTCGTCCCTCCATTCACGCCTGTCGCGACACCACTGGAGGCGGGCTGCACGATGTTGGGGCGTGAGCGGAAGACGGCCTAACGGTGTGCGGGACCGTAGCCCAGCTTCATGGAGACGGTTGCGAATGGTCCTCGCCGATACCCCAGGAGCAACAGTGTCCCTAATTTGCTGGGAAGTGGCGGTGCGGTCCCCTACGGCACTGCGTAGGATCCTACGGTCTTGGCGTGCATCCGTGCGTCGCTGCGGTCCGGTCCCAGGTCGACGGGCACGTGCACCTTCCGCCGACCACTGGCGACAACATCGATGTACTGTGGAGACCTCACGCCCCACGTGTTGAGCAATTCGGCGGTACGTCCACCCGGCCTCCCGCATGCCCACTATACGCCCTCGCTCAAAGTCCGTCAACTGCACATACGGTTCACGTCCACGCTGTCGCGGCATGCTACCAGTGTTAAAGACTGCGATGGAGCTCCGTATGCCACGGCAAACTGGCTGACACTGACGGCGGCGGTGCACAAATGCTGCGCAGCTAGCGCCATTCGACGGCCAACACCGCGGTTCCTGGTGTGTCCGCTGTGCCGTGCGTGTGATCATTGCTTGTACAGCCCTCTCGCAGTGTCCGGAGCAAGTATGGTGGGTCTGACACACCGGTGTCAAGGTGTTCTTTTTTCCATTTCCAGGAGTGTATTTTTTAGTTTTACCTCATTTTTGACGAAATTGCGTTTTCCAGCACTATATTACAATATGTATATTGAGCAAGCAGTAAAGGAAACAAAAAAAAATTCGGAGTAGGAATTAAAATCCATGGAGAAGAAATTAAAACTTCGAGGTTCGCAGATGACATTGTAATTCTGTCAGAGACAGCAAAGGACCTGGAAGAGCAGCTGAACGGAATGGACAGTATCTTGAAAGGAGGATATAGGATGAACATTAACAAAAGTAAAACGAATTAAATCGGGCGATGCTGCGGGAATGAGATTAGGAAATGAGACGCTTAAAGTAGTAAAAGAGTTTTTCTATTTGGGGAGCAAAATAACTGATGATGGTCGAAGTAGAGAGGATATAAAATGTACACTGGCTATGGCAAAGAAAGCGTTTCAGAAGAAGAGAAATTTGTTAATATCGAAAATAGATTTAAGTGTCAGGAAGTCGTTTCTGAAAGTATTTGTATGGAGTGTAGCCATGTATGGAAGTCAAACGTGGACGATAAATAGTTTAGACAAGAAAAGAATTGAAAATGGAAATGAAGTCCCATGCTTCTTTACAGAGCGTAGGGGAACGATGCGGGAGACCCGCACCGCTTTACTAGGCAAGGTCCTAGTGGAGGTGGTTTGCCATTGCCTTCCTCCGACCGTAATGCGGATGAATGATGATGATGAAGACGACACAACAACACCCAGTCATCTCCAGGTAGGAAAAATCCCTGACCCCGCCGGGAATCGAACCCGGGACCCCATGTTAGAAGCTTTTGAAATGTGGTGCTACAGAAGAATGCTGAAGATTAGATGGGTATTCAATAGAATTTGGGAGAAGAGAAATTTGTGGCACAACTTGACTAGAAGAAGGGATCGGTTGGTAGGGCATATTCTGAGGGATCAAGGGATCACCTATTTAGTATTGGAGGGCAGCGTGGAGGGTAGAAATCGTAGACCAAGAGATGGATACACTAAACAGATTCAGAGGGTGTAGGTTGCAGTAGGTACTGGGAGGTGAAGAATCTTGCACAGGATAGAGCAGCGTGGAGAGCTACATCAAACCAGTCTCTGGACTGAAGACCACAACGACAACAACATGCCAAATCTGTAATCAGCCGGCCGGAGTGGGCGTGCGGTTCTAGGCGCTACAGTCTGGAACCGAGCGACCGCTACGGTCGCAGGTTCGAATCCTGCCTCGGGCATGGATGTGTGTGATGTCCTTAGGTTAGTTAGGTTTAATTAGTTGTAAGTTCTAGGCGACTGATGACCTCAGAAGTTAAGTCGCATAGTGCTCATAGCCAAATCTGTAGTTTTTTTGTTATTTTAGCTATATCTCCCTGTTTCACTTCACAAATCTACAGTTTTCGTATAAAACCTGGTTAAACATTAACGATTTCATATTTTACTATAAATACTGTTTATTTTTAAGCGACAGGCAGGAGGACAACTATGTAGAACAACAATGTTTAGTAGGTTACATGGCCCTTTATATATCCTCAATCACCTTTTAGCGTGGTCACCGCTTCTGGTTTCTAGGTGAATTCAGCATGTAAAAGAAGAAAATTTTAAATAAATACGAATAAATCATAAAGTATCAATAATATTTGTAGAAAAAATCTACATAAATGAATTCTGATTTCAACACATTACTCTGTCAAAATAGCAACCAAATAATATAAATGAATAATATGAAAAATATTTTGTCCACATTGTTGCATATGCAAACAAAGCGATTGATAGGTATGTCACACATCTAACGCACAGGTGACGTGTTTCTGATCGAAGGTACTAGGAAAACTGCCGAAATGTACTCTTACTTACAATAGGCTACGGTAGTTTCACAGCTTTACATACCTGTAGACCTTGTTGACACTCTTCCTATCGGAGCTGATGTTGCAAGGTGAAAGTGAGATGTTTGCTGTGGGTAACGAATTTTCTATCCGGCGTGCTAACTTCGTCAGTTTGATGGCGAGTAGCTGTTTTCGCCACAATCAGACCTCTACGAACGTCACTCGGTACATGGCACATCGATGATCTCTCAGCACTCGACTTTCACCCTCGCATCTTCTGGTGCTCCGAGTTGCGAAGAGGAAAGCGTGACCGGTCGGCAGCGGCCGTTCGGTGACCCGTGGTTGCCACGGAGACGGAAGGGCCGCCCCGGGCAGGACAGGTGGCCGACCGCGCATTGTGTAGAGCTGGGAGTGCGTGCGCGGGCTGGGTCGGGCCGCGGATATCTCGAGGCTGGAATCCGACAAACGAGTACCTCGCACACAGCTTTCTCCCTACCCTCGGGCAGATGTGGCCACTCCCCGGTGCGCCAGAGACAGGGTTCCGTTTGTCCTCATGTCGTAACGTGTGCTCGTGTGTGTGTGTGTGTGCTGTACGTGTATCTGTGTGATTTTCGTTCAGCTTCGCGTTTTGTAACAGGCTTTACAACAAAGGTTGTAACCTCCCCCTCATTTATCGACCTCAATGACAGTGAAAAATTAAACCGCGTGTACCAAATGGAAATTTGGGAGAAGCAATCGTCACCGAACTTAATCTGTCGGTAAAGAGGGGGGAAGGGTTACATCTAAATGAAACGAAAAACGCAAATGAAACTGGTGGAAATTAATTTTGAAAAGGGGTAAAGTTGTAAAGAAAGTAAATGTGCGGCCGTTACGTTAACAATTAACTAGCGGTAATTAGATATTTGAGATTCGGGGAAAATTACGGTCGCCAGTCCTATGGGCAATTACTATAGTAACTGAAAAAGAAAGGTTATCGCACATATAATTAGCACTAAAAGCGTGGCAACTGAAGGTTGACACGTGTCGTGTGAAAACTGAATGTTTGTCAGAAGTAAAAAATTTCGCTACACTCTGACTTAATGTAGCAAAAGAATTAATAAAACCGGAAAATTGAAAGTTAATTTAATGACTGAAATTAATAGTGAACTTTGTTTCTGAAGCACTGCGAAATTCAATAAAATAAGGTTAGTCTTGGGCTACCTCAACATTCATTTCAAAAGCTACTTGAATCGGCACAATTTAGAAATAGGAGATTTAACTTTGAACTTGAATTAAATGATTCTGAATAATTAACAATAGTAAAATTTAGTACGTACCAAGCTGAGCTGCAGGCACAAGTGAGCTAAAATTATGGTTAAAAAATCGCACTCTTAATTTGTGCTTGTGTAATCTAAATATTGTAGCCCGTCGTGAATACTTTAACTGAACTTTGATATTAAAGCAGTGAAATGGAATGATATTACTTTAATGCTGGCGTTTGAATTTCAACGACACTCGGGTTAATTCTGGAAAAGGAAGGGACCCTGCTTGGTAATGCAATTGGGACAATGAGCAACAAAGGTTCATGCTAAGTTGCTGTATTTTAGTGATGCTAATGGAATAGTTTGAAAAGCTGAGGTCTGCCATACAGTTCTAAAACTTTACGTGCTTTTAGTCTTCCTTGATGGTTGATTGAAGGTTTTCTGTCGTCGATCGGGTATGTGGCGACAGTCACTCATTGTCGGCCGTCGCTGTTGCAGAAGCTGGATGTTGGCGCGCCTTCTTCTCGACACGGTCACCAGGCGAAACGGGCTCTTGATGTGCGCCAGCTAATGCTTCCCGTACGCGACACCGTGTCAGAAACTATCTCAGCAAGTCGAGCGCAATTACATGCTGCCAAACCCCGAAAGCGCTGCAACTCGCGGGAGCGTCACACAACACACCTGCTCCACCGCCCTACTCCAGCCAGATCCTCTCTGCCCGCGCTCCATGGGGCCGAGTTCACACTTCCAAAGATCCCAAACACTTTGGTTCTCCACACGATCTATCGATGTATTCGTTCACTAGAATAGTTTTCCCTAGGCAAGACCCAGCGTAAAAATACAAATAATACACTCCTGGAAATGGAAAAAAGAACACATTGACACCAGTGTGTCAGACCCACCATACTTGCTCCGGACACTGCGAGAGGGCTGTACAAACAATGATCACACGCACGGCACAGCGGACACACCAGGAACCGCGGTGTTGGCCGTCGAATGGCGCTAGCTGCGCAGCATTTGTGCACCGCCGCCGTCAGTGTCAGCCAGTTTGCCGTGGCATACGGAGCTCCATCGCAGTCTTTAACACTGGTAGCATGCCGCGACAGCGTGCACGTGAACCGTATGTGCAGTTGACGGACTTTGAGCGAGGGCGTATAGTGGGCATGCGGGAGGCCGGGTGGACGTACCGCCGAATTGCTCAACACGTGGGGCGTGAGGTCTCCACAGTACATCGATGTTGTCGCCAGTGGTCGGCGGAAGGTGCACGTGCCCGTCGACCTGGGACCGGACCGCAGCGACGCACGGATGCACGCCAAGACCGTGGGATCCTACGCAGTGCCGTAGGGGACCGCACCGCCACTTCCCAGCAAATTAGGGACACTGTTGCTCCTGGGGTATCGGCGAGGACCATTCGCAACCGTCTCCATGAAGCTGGGCTACGGTCCCGCACACCGTTAGGCCGTCTTCCGCTCACGCCCCAACATCGTGCAGCCCGCCTCCAGTGGTGTCGCGACAGGCGTGAATGGAGGGACGAATGGAGACGTGTCGTCTTCAGCGATGAGAGTCGCTTCTGCCGTGCCGTGCAGGTAAG
Source organism: Schistocerca nitens (assembly GCF_023898315.1). Lineage (NCBI taxonomy): Eukaryota > Metazoa > Arthropoda > Insecta > Orthoptera > Acrididae > Schistocerca > Schistocerca nitens. Next base: position 563,787,839 of record NC_064621.1, read on the forward strand.
CGCCACAATCAGGACTGCATGCGACCGAGGCACACAGGGCCAACACCCGGCATCATGGTGTGGGGAGCGATCTCCTACACTGGCCGTACACCACTGGTGATCGTCGAGGGGACACTGAATAGTGCACGGTACATCCAAACCGTCATCGAACCCATCGTTCTACCATTCCTAGACCAGCAAGGGAACTTGCTGTTCCAACAGGACAATGCACGTCCGCATGTATCCCGTGCCACCCTACGTGCTCTAGAAGGTGTAAGTCAACTACCCTGGCCAGCAAGATCTCCGGATCTGTCCCCCATTGAGCATGTTTGGGACTGGATGAAGCGTCGTCTCACGCGGTCTGCACGTCCAGCACGAACGCTGGTCCAACTGAGGCGCCAGGTGGAAATGGCATGGCAAGCCGTTCCACAGGACTACATCCAGCATCTCTACGATCGTCTCCATGGGAGAATAGCAGCCTGCATTGCTGCGAAAGGTGGATATACACTGTACTAGTGCCGACATTGTGCATGCTCTGTTGCCTGTGTCTATGTGCCTGTGGTTCTGTCAGTGTGATCATGTGATGTATCTGACCCCAGGAATGTGTCAATAAAGTTTCCCCTTCCTGGGACAATGAATTCACGGTGTTCTTAATTCAATTTCCAGGAGTGTATTTACAAAACAAAACAATTATACATCGACATAAAAGCATATATATATATATATATATATATATATATATATATATATATATATATATATATATATATAGTGAAACAATTACAATATATAAAGACACAGAAATGTCATATCTTGAGGTAACAAAATAAGGAAAAAATTCATAGTACAATAGATGGAAATAGGAGGATAAGCATTTCCGGCGTTACAAGGTGTTTAAGAACAGAACCGAAAACTGAATGAGGTGATACGCCACATATGAAAGATTCTTTTCTTGCGTCGAGTCGTGCTAGGAGCGCATTTTCATTCGGAAAGGAAGTTCCTCGAAGATTGTACGATAGAGAGCGGAAAAAGTGAAAAACTGAAGGCGCAAGATCAGATGAATAAGGTCGGTGCGGAACAACTTCCGAACCCAACTTAAGTGTAGTGTTTTTTGTGAGTCTAGCAGAATACGGGCGGGCGTTATTGTAGAATAGCATTACTTCATGCAGTCTTCCCGGTCGTTGTTCTCGGATTGCGTCTGCAAGACGTCTCAACTGTTAAGAATTAATGTCAGCAGTGATAGTGTAACACGGCCGGGAGTACGAATGGGTGGGGTACTTTAAACTGACTTCTCGTTTAGTGGCCGTTTCTTGACCGTGCACCCTGTCCACACCACGTACCTGATAATCCCGCGGCGGTCGTATTGTCCTCCTCCACACTGCTGCTGGCTTGCCTGAAATTATCTATCAAAATATGCAAGCGGGTTTAGGGGAGCCACTCAACGTTAAAACACAACACTGTCCTATGCCTGGTATGAACATCTATATTTTGAGACGATATGGAAACCACAGGTTACACTGTTTACACTCTAAATCGTAAATGTTTATCCCAATTAACAATGTTGATGGTTAACAGTCCAAAATATCATTCGGACGAGCGTACGCGTAACCGATTTTTGATGATGCGGAAGCCGAATGATCGAAAGTTCTTACGCTCGTCACACACACAGATATCTGGTAATAGTCCTCCTTGTAAAGTTAATTTTTCACTTCTCACTTGTACGAGCGTGCGCGTAACCGTCGCGGCGCGGTTGATTGTTGATGATGCGGAACGCGATGACCGAACGCACGTTCTCACGCTCGCTACAAGACACTGGCACTTGACTGCACTCATTTATAGTAACTAATTTCTACTGATTCACATCACTTCACTCTGGCAGACCGAACACGGCGCGGATGATTGATGCTGTGCGACGCGCAACGAGAGGATACACAAATACGTTATCGACGGCACTGCTCATTTTTAATTACATCTCGACGCACTCTCCTCTGAATCACTTCCATATTTCATCATTTTACGGTAATAGCACTTGTAGCAACACTTCAACTTCCGTACCAACAATGCCTCTCACATGCAGAGCTACACCCTACACAACATAACAGTTCCGTGTCCCGTGCTCTACTCTCTACAGACGCGGGTGCCCGCAAAGATACTCCACAACTAAACCAGCGATATGACAGTACACTTACAATAGTTACACATCGAGGAATGAATTCGTCGTGCACCACAACGTCCAATGTTCCAATGTGTGTGAAATCTTATGGGACTTAACTGCTAAGGTCATCAGTCCCTAAGCTTACACACTACTTGACCTAAATTATCCCAAGGACAAACACACACACCCATGACCGAGGGAGGACTCGAACCTCCGCCGGGACCAGCCGCACAGTCCACGAATGCTGCGCCTTGGCACCACACCGTCGCTGTTCCACCAGATGTATGACATTATCACCTGTGGATGGACACAGGTCTCTGTATGGGGAGTTGCTGCTTTGGGCTCAACCATTCCTTTTTTTCCCTTATGTGAACATAGAGACACCATTTCTCGTCACAGTAACGACACAGCAAAGGAATGGTCGCTGTTGTTCACGAGCCAGTTGGTGATGAGCAAGCAGAGATCCACGCGTGGTCACTCACTATTATTTATAGCAAGCAGTACCCATATACTGGGTTTTTGAACCTTCCCTATTTCATGAAAATGTCGCACAATGCTGGAATGATCACAGTTCATCTCATCTGCCAGTACTCGACTACACTGATGTGGATCATTGCGGATTAATGGTTTCAAACGATCATCATCATAGTCTGAAGGACTTCCTGAACGCAGAGAGTCAAGAATGTCGAGGGATTAGCCGAGCGGTCTAGGGCGCTGCAGTCGTGGACTGTGCGGCTGGTCTCGGCGGAGGTTCGATTCCTCCATCGGGCATGGGTGTCTGTGTTTGTCCTTAGGATAATTTAGGTCAAGTAGTGTGTAAGCTTAGGGACTGATGACCTTAGCAGTTAAGTCCCATAAGATCTCACACACATTTGAACACAAGAATGTCGAAACGATCCTTCGTAAAAAGAAAAAACCATTCTCTAGAAGTGTTCTTTCCAGTGGCATTATCCCCATACACGGCGCAAACGTTTCTCGCTACCTCAGCCGCTGCCACAACTGAAACAGAAGAATATGTTGGTTTAAATGGGTCAAAGGGCAGTGAGCTCTATGGGACCTAACATCTGAGGTCATCAGTTCCCTGTTATTTAGAACTACTTAAAACTAACTAACCTAAGGACATCACACACAACCATGCCCAAGGCAGGATTCGAACCTGCGACCGTATCGGTCGTGCGGTTCGAGACTGTAGCGCCTAGAACCGCTCGGCCATTCCGGCCCGCCGAATATGTCGGAAATGTTCCGTTTCCTATACATAGCGCCCCAGTTTGTAGCGTCCACAACTCCGCTCGCCCCTCCAAATGACAGAATGACAATATATAATCTCAAATAGAAACAGTGAACGACAAATAAAAAAGACAATCGATAAAGAAACCAATGGCAACTGGAATACTAACCTACAAACAAAACCGCTGAGACCGAGCGAGGTGGTGCTTTGCTTAGCACACTCGACTCGCATTCGATTCAAACCCGCGTCCGGCCACCCTGATTTAGGTTTTGCGTGATTTCCCTAAAACGCTTCAGGCAAATGCCGGGATGGTTCCTCCGAAAGGGCACGGCCGATTTCCTACCCTGTCCTTCCCTAATACGTAATTGTGCTCCGTCATTAATGACCACGTTGTCGACGGGACGTTAAACACTGGTCTCCTCCTCCTCAGAAACGCTGAGAACTTGTACACCAATCTACACTCCTGGAAATTGAAATAAGAACACCGTGAATTCATTGTCCCAGGAAGGGGAAACTTTATTGACACATTCCTGGGGTCAGATACATCACATGATCACACTGACAGAACCACAGGCACATAGACACACGCAACAGAGCATGCACAATGTCGGCACTAGTACAGTGTATATCCACCTTTCGCAGCAATGCAGGCTGCTATTCTCCCATGGAGACGATCGTAGAGATGCTGGATGTAGTCCTGTGGAACGGCTTGCCATGCCATTTCCACCTGGCGCCTCAGTTGGACCAACGTTCGTGCTGGACGTGCAGACCGCGTGAGACGACGCTTCATCCAGTCCCAAACATGCTCAATGGGGGACAGATCCGGAGATCTTGCTGGCCAGGGTAGTTGACTTACACCTTCTAGAGCACGTTGGGTGGCACGGGATACATGCGGACGTGCATTGTCCTGTTGGAACAGCAAGTTCCTTTGCCGGTCTAGGCATGGTAGAACGATGGGTTCGATGACGGTTTGGATGTACCGTGCACTATTCAGTGTCCCCTCGACGATCACCAGTGGTGTACGGCCAGTGTAGGAGATCGCTCCCCACACCATGATGCCGGGTGTTGGCCCTGTGTGCCTCGGTCGTATGCAGTCCTGATTGTGGCGCTCACCTGCGCGGCGCCAAACACGCATACGACCATCATTGGCACCAAGGCAGAAGCGACTCTCATCGCTGAAGACGACACGTCTCCATTCGTCCCTCCATTCACGCCTGTCGCGACACCACTGGAGGCGGGCTGCACGATGTTGGGGCGTGAGCGGAAGACGGCCTAACGGTGTGCGGGACCGTAGCCCAGCTTCATGGAGACGGTTGCGAATGGTCCTCGCTGATACCCCAGGAGCAACAGTGTCCCTAATTTGCTGGGAAGTGGCGGTGCGGTCCCCTACGGCACTGCGTAGGATCCTACGGTCTTGGCGTGCATCCGTGCGTCGCTGCGGTCCGGTCCCAGGTCGACGGGCACGTGCACCTTCCGCCGACCACTGGCGACAACATCGATGTACTGTGGAGACCTCACGCCCCACGTGTTGAGCAATTCGGCGGTACGTCCACCCGGCCTCCCGCATGCCCACTATACGCCCTCGCTCAAAGTCCGTCAACTGCACATACGGTTCACGTCCACGCTGTCGCGGCATGCTACCAGTGTTAAAGACTGCGATGGAGCTCCGTATGCCACGGCAAACTGGCTGACACTGACGGCGGCGGTGCACAAATGCTGCGCAGCTAGCGCCATTCGACGGCCAACACCGCGGTTCCTGGTGTGTCCGCTGTGCCGTGCGTGTGATCATTGCTTGTACAGTCCTCTCGCAGTGTCCGGAGCAAGTATGGTGGGTCTGACACACCGGTGTCAATGTGTTCTTTTTCCATTTCCAGGAGTGTAGTTCGGAATCTAACTCACATACTCTCTGTAGATTACCTAAATTATACTGGCTGTGTGAGTGTGAGAAATGTTCGGAATTCGCCGTATGCTGTGACGTGTTATTAACGGAAATATTTTTTATCTCTGTTACCTCTTGTTGTAAACTTGACAATTTTCTATGTAATGCATTATTAGATGAATCTATCTCACTGGTTGTCTGCTGTAGATTTTGGAATTCAGGTGTTTGGTTAAACGAAACCGGTGAAGCATCGTCTGATTTGCTGTCATTATTATTTTCATTAACGTCAATACGACTGGCCAATTCATCATATTTTTCAGTCAGTATTTTTACCTGATCATCGTTTTTAGTGTCAGAAGCATTAATCTGTTTTTGTATTTTACGCGTGGTTTCGCTCAATTTTTTAATGTCAGCTTTGATGACATTGGAATCCTGTGTTAGTTCTAATTGTTCGAGTCTGTCAGTCACTGTTTGAAAATCTACTGTGCGTGTATCTGTTTTTGATTTAAGATCGGAAATTTCATCACGCAATTCGGTGTTCAACTGTTTGATGGTATTAATTTTGTCGGACACTGTAGCAAAATTGTTGTCTACATATATTTTTGCTTTCGCAAACAATTTACGTTTGTCTTCTTGTTTCTGTGCTGTGATTGTTTCCATGACTTGTCGTTTTACTTTATTCTGTCCTGTATAAATTTACGGAAACGCGTATCACTGTTTTGTAGGAGATGATTAAGACGCTCGTCAATTTGACTGTTCTGTTGTTCGAATTTCGCGTCTATCTTTGCATCCATTGTGCGCGAAAGTTCTGCTGTCATTACTTTAAACTTGTCGCATAACTGTGTTGCTTTTTAAGAGCATTGTTTACCGACTGCACTAATTTCGTCTCTAAGTGTTTCTGTTGTAGCTGTTTGCATATCCCTTAAATCTTGAGCAATTTCTTCACTACTTTTCCTAGCGCAAGCCTCAATTTCTTCACGTAATTGTTCTTTAGTATCATGACACTGCGTGGCAACGGCTGTAATCTGCTCACTAAGCTGTCTGGAATTGTTGTCTAATTTTTCATTAAGGCTGTCATGTTTTTCATTAAGCTGTTTGATCTGTTCACTAAGCTGTTTGGAATTCTTGTCTAATTTTTCATTTAACTGTCTGGAATTGTTGTCTAATTTTTCATTTAACTGTCTGGAATTGTTGTCTAATTTTTCATTTAGCTGTCTGGAATTGTTGTCTAATTTTTCATTAAATTGTTTGTTATCTTCACTCTGTTGTTTGGAATTGTTATCTATTTGTTTGAAATTTTCCTTAAATTGTTTGTTATCTTCACTAATTTGTAGCAATAATGCCATAATTTGATCCAGACCAATATTACCTACTCTATTCACTGTGCTGTTTGATGATGTACCTGCAATTGTCACGTTTTGTGTAACCACTTGGTTATTCTGTGATTCTTGAAAATGTTTCCCAATCGGATGTGCACTGTTAGTCACTACACCGGAATTAAATACGTCCGTCGTACTCTGATTACTCTGTTCATGTTCATTAGAAAAATTTATCTGTTCGTCACGTAAATCCTGCAAACCGGGTGTGTCAAGCTGGGCAGCGCTCATTGCAACAGAACGCCCCGCGTCATCAATTGTCGTTAGATTAACAGACGACACAACTGAATTCGTCTGTTCACCACTAGGATAAAAATCAACGTTAATGGTCGGTACACACAGATTGTCTGTAAATGGAGGATTGTCATCATTACACTGCGTGTCGCAAGTACTATCGGTCAAGTTGTTTAACTCGGTTATTTCACTCACTATACGTCGCGATGTACTATTAACAGTTTTTCGCGGCATTTTTACACAAATCACAATTATTCAATAATGAAACAAAGACAATACAAAATCCAACAAACACTATTACAACAACGAGCAAACAAAATTGCCGATGATCTGTGGAAGAAAGATTGACAAATTAGAAAATGCGTTGCGCCAAATGCTAATTATATTAAGTAAATAAGAGCAGATATCTGACTACTTATCAGAAGATTCACAAAGAAATACGATCCTGGTCCGGATGTCGCCAAGTGTAACCTCCCCACAAAAAATTTTATAAGTCAATAATACTGAAATTGTAACCTCCCAGCAAGAATATTAAAGTCAATGTTAAGTGAAATGTTGTCTTCCCACAAAACTGAATAATAAAAATGAGCCAAGCGTAACCTCCTTGCAAAATTAAAGAATAATAATGGCCCAAATGTAAACTCCCCACAATATTTTTTTTGAATAATAATAGATCATAAACCAACACAATGATATTGATTAAATAATGAACCATATAGGAAATGTAACTTCCTAACAGGAATAATAATGTCTGGTAAATTTTATAAGGGCAGCAGCGCTGACCTTCGGCCCTGTGAAATAATTAAACCTGATAAATTCTTACCTCAGTAAAACTGCGTCTATATCTGCTCTTATTTTTCGCCACAGCTCCGTGCAATGCTGGCCTATATTTAATTCTGATTCTTGGAGGAAATGCATAGGAAATATTCTTTAAATTGAAATGAATCTTTTTCTTTAAAACATTTACTTTATAGAAAAATTATTATTAGGGCATTTTTGAACAAATTAATTACAGTTAACATACGTTATTAGCTGAGCGCAATGCTGCTTCATTACCTTCTACTATAAATCACATCGTCCACCACAATCCTGACCAGATTCGGAAGAACAGCACGCCGTCGACGCATGGCGACGCCCGCTCAGTACAACCGTCCACTCGCTACAACTACTGCCGACTGACTACTGCAGACAGAGTGCAACTCGCAACTGAACACTCGCGCGGTCAAGCGCAGACTAGACGATAAATAACTTTCTGGTCAGAGATTCTGTCATGCCTCGCCATCGCTGGTAATGAATACATACGTGTTTCAAGCTGTAAATTACTATGGTCTCCTCTGTGTGGCAGCCTAGAATTGTCAGTGGCTTCAATCATTATTCCTGTCATATTTCGAGTTTTGTATTGGCGGGTTTGCTTAAGCTGAGTTGTAAGACCTATAAACAGGCAAGACAAACTGAGTATTCTATGAACTCAAGACGACATTCTATTACGTGGTACCTTAGTTTGTTATAGGTTAGTAGTATTTTACGTGTTAGTAATATTCTACTGTTTGCTTTGTCTAAAGAGGAGCTAGTTCTGTCAAGTAGTCGTTTATATTTTATTAGTGTGTTACGCGTTGTGCCTTTTCATGTTAAGGGGCTCCGGAACGCCCTATACTTGCAATGTTAAAATAATGCTTATAAATTACATCTTTCCTCACAAAGTATTTGAGGTAGGAGGTTGAACTTTTTACAGATTATTTATTGGAATATGGGCTACAACTTAACACAGGGATTTTACAAAATTTTAGTTCAGTTATTAAAGATGATTTTTTTCAATTGTAATGAAAATTCACAACATTTTTTTGCAATTTTTTATTTATATATTAAAAAATATACAGTTTTTTGGAAAAAGGCTGTGTTAAATTATGCAGAAGGTACTGTGTAACATTTACTGAAAGTTTGAAACAAATATGTTTGGAAGATCCTTAGAAAACATGTAATTAGTATGAGAAAATAAAAGTTTTGGGAATCGAGCGACAAAGATTGGATTAACTTTTTAGTGCATTCCAGGTCCATAGGATGGATTATCTTCATCCTCTGCAAACTCCTCCTCCAGCTTCCTCTTGTTCCTCCTCCTGTTTACTCTTGCTTGTATCTCTAGACTCTTTACAGCCCTGTCTGCAGCCCGAAGGCGTTCCTTGTCTAAAGCAAGCATCGCTCGTACCATGTTAGAACCTATCTTCATTCCCATATTTCTAAATACCTTGCACCTTACAATGTTGCCATCATTGAAAGTCGCAACAGCATCATACACACCAAAGTGAAGTGTTTCTATTCCAACAAATACAGTCTTGGTGATTCTCGACCATATAACACTATTTACACTTTCATTGGGGTTTTGAGTTTTTCCGTGAATACACTTTTTCAACAGTTCAGGTGCTGCTAAGTCTCTGAAAATAGGTTTTATCACCTCCATTATTGCATGAGGCAGACTATGCTTATGAGTGTACACTTCACCAGTTAGCAATCCTTTGTTATATTTACACCAACTGTCTTCTTCTTTGGGACACAAGCTATGTTGGGGATTTTCATCGTCTTTATTGTTTACAGTAATAACACATACCTTTGGCTTTCCAACATTTCTCCTTTTCTTAAAAGCCTTCAGAGGATTTCTAATAACTTTACTTTTACTCATTATTATACTTCAACAAAACAGAGACTCAAGAAACAGAATTAATTACGAATATTTTCGAGATAACGACAGAGTAAATAAACATGAAACAATCGACAATCACACCAGCGATATATATTGAACCATCACAGGTTAGCCACAACACATACTTTATCTCACATCACTAAAATGTACCTGATGAACACGGACGTTAATAATAACACCATTTGACAGCAGTTTAACAGCACCACAGTGGGTCACGCCCATGTAGAACACATTTCAAAAAAAAATTTATAAATAGTTGTAGTCTTCGGAATTGAATAAATTATATATCTATTAAAAGGTAATAGTCTGCAGATTCAGAAAACGCAAAAAAGTAAAAATAGAACTTTTCATGACTTTGAGCCTTTCCGGAGCCCCTTAATTGTTTTTAAGAAGCTTCAAATGACTCTGTGTATGTTGCAGGTTGCTGAAACTGACGTGTTCGCGGGGGTCGCGTCCTGACGGGGTTGATAGTGGCCCTTTTTACTACGGCACATCCGGCTATCTTCCTTCAGTGCATTTGTCTCGCTTATATCGTTACTACGTTAGTCGAGTGGAATTAGAGCTTACTGTAATCTCCTTATATGTTGAAGTTAAGTATCTCCCTTGCCAGGGCGCGAACCTTCGTGGATATAGTCGTATTCTCATCTGTAAAGGTTGATGGTGTTATTCATTTGTTCTCACCATATGTATGATTATTTATCTTGTTATATTTAATGTCAGTAAAATGTAAGTGTTAGCGAGGTCCGAATTGAGACGTTGTATTCTCCTCTTGTGGAAACAAATTTAAGTGATTTTATTCTTTTTTAAGTAGCTTTTAGATGCGTACATTTTACCTCCACGTTTGGTGTTTTTATGGCTTCCACGTTAATTAAAATTACAATAAAGGTAAATTTGGCAACGGAGGGTTTCGTGTATTTATTAGTTGCTAAGTGGATTCTAAGTTAAGTGCAGGAACCCTACCAATATCGTTGCACTTATCAGGACTTCTGACTATGGAAATACTGTGCTTGAAAGCTTAAGTTTGGATCGAGTTTTCACCGTCATTAGTTAAAGCGCGACGTTTACAAAAGTTGTTTTTCTTTCATTACCCTCTCGGGCACATCTAAATCAATAATGTTAAACAAAAGAGCCGACTATGCTGGTGGCGAAATATACCAGTCAATAGAATCCAAAAAACGTGGAATATCAAGAATAGTTTGATTTCTCAGAAATTTTTGTACTGTGATAGGAGGGAGTGTCACAAATAACACACTAGAAACCCTGACTGTTCAGGGATAAGTGTGGGGTGGAAATGCGTTTGAGGCTCAGTTTCGTACGTTTTTGTAACAACTCAGAAAACGTAGCCTCCAGCGAAAACATATCCCAGTGTGCCATTACACTTCCTACAAAAAGTCCCGTACACTTTTTCTGTAGGAGTAATAGTTAGCGCGTAGCGAGCGAGAGAATATGAAAGTCTCGGACATGGTTAAGATCAGCTATAATATAGCGGTTTGCACAAAAAGACATCCGTAGCGGCATCTGAATCGCCGGAAAAAATTAATGATTGGTCCCTATCAGCGACACCCCGACTCAGATGATACAGTTGCTGAGCATTGCTAGAAAAACTTGAGTCTCATTTCAAATAGCTTCCCCACTCATGCAATTAAGGTTGGTGTTGACATCAGTATACCCTCGATATTCTGACGAAAATACGTGTTTTAAAACAAGAGCATAAAACGTCGTTCGAGATCGTACAGAATGCTTTCTCAGAAAATGATTTTGTATAATTAGTTCAGGATTCAAGTGTACGGGAAGACTACTGGACCTCTTAGCAGCAAACAGTCCTGACCAATTACGGAGCATATGACAGACAAGGGGAAAGGTGGCACAAGGTTGATTTAGCTATACTGAATACCGTAAAGTCCAAGCCCACCAAAAATTAACGCAAAATACATTTATTAAAGTAAGATGATGAAAATTCGCACGATACTTTCCTAAGAGACAATTCTCTTCCTTTGGGTCTATGTAAACGTAGACCAGATGAGATTTAAATTCAGATATTATCGACAGCAATTGAGAGGCATATACCAAATAAATTAATAAGAGATGGTACTCGTCCCACAAGGTACACAAAACAAGTCAGAACACTATTGCAGGGGCAACAGAAAAAGCAATGTCAAGTTTAAAAGACTGCAAATGTGTCAAGATTGATGAAGTTTTACTGAAGCTCCAAATCTAGCACGAACAAGCGTTTAATAGTTTGCACAACGAAATCTGTTCCGAAATCCGGCAGCAAACCAAGGCAGATTCTGATCGCAAGTACAGTGCACCAGTGGCAAGACGCAAACAAAAAATACCTTCATTGCGCGATAGCAATGGTGGTGCTACTGATGACAGCAGGGTTACTAAACACACTTTTCCGAAATTCCTTCACAAAAGAAGACGAAGTAAGTATTCCGTAATTCGTAACAAGAACAGCTGCAAACATAAGTAACTTCGAAGTAGATGTTCTTGGTACAGCGAAGCGACCTGAAACAAGGAAGAGAAGGCCTCAGGTTCAGATTGTATACCAGGCAGGTTCCTTTCAGAATATGCTGATACAGCAGCCTCGCACTTAATAATCATATACAACCGCTCGCTCGTCGAGAGATAAATACCGACACACCAATTCGCAAGAAAGCAAATAGCAGCAATCCGCTGAATTACAGACACATATAGCTATTCGGAAAATCATCATCCAAACAATTCCGAAGGTTGCAAGAGCCGACAAGTGCGAGAATTATCGCAAAGTCAGTTTAATGCTCACGCATCCAAGTTTCTGACAAGAATAATATATAAAATAATGGAAGAGAAAACTGAGGATCTGTTAGGGAAGGTAAAGACACCAGAGAGGCGATTCTGACGTTAAGTTGATAATGGAAGCAAGAAAAAGGAAGAGACGTTCTTAGGATTTGTCCATATGGAAAAAGCGTTCCACAATGTCAAATAGTGCAAGATTTCGAAATTCTGAGGAAGATAGGGGTAAGCTATAGGGAAAAGCGAGCAATATACAATATGTTCAAGAGCCAAAGGGGAAAATAACAGTGGAAGATGGGAGGTAACATCCCATAGATCTTCGGGCTCACATGCGGTTCCTCTTCGTCAAAATGTCTTGGCTCAAACTCATGTAGGGGCTGAACCGCACTTGTCGCATTACACGTCTTAAATTAGACACTTGCGACCCTTTGGTTAAATTGTCTGGCTGATGACAAGTTTGCGAAATACAAAGTTAATACAACATACAGTAACAGTAATAATAATATCAGTAACTAAATTAACGACCCATTAATGATGTAGGCCACACAGTTGCGATTTGGTTAGAAAATGCTTAATCAAAAAGCAAACGAATAGCGAAAGTGGTCGTATTTGGAGTTACTGTTACACTCGAGCGCATATCCATTTGACACAGTTCAATCAGTCACAATTTCATCGAGAATTCCAAGTCCAATACTCCACCACTACGTGAAAAGCTAGAGTTCACACGAGGCGCCCGGCTGCTGACCGCTCAGAGACTAAGTCCCGCGATAGCACACAGCGCGAAATTTTCTAAGTCGTTTCACTTTCTAGCTGCCTAAAGACCGACCGTCCGCTTTCGCGTCTCAGTCTGAACTGTCTGCCTCTGCCAGTCCCCGGCCGTGTTTCGCGCGCGCCGAATATCCTCGCTCAACTGACTCGTGCAGTTCCCTTTCTTGAAGCCGTCCCTCTGATTGGTTACAGCTTATTCTACATTATTTTACATTTTAACATATTTAAATAATCAAAGCTTGACCACTTTCACGTTCTAAATGAAGTAACATCCGTTACATAATAAACGTTAAATTCTTTTACATAAAACCAAAACTATTTCCTTCTTAAGTTTGAATGTCAGGGCCAGCAGCCTTGCAGCAATGTGCTTTCTGATAAAAAAATAAAGAATAAAAGTAACTACCATGCACTAAATTTTACAACAAATATGCTCCAGAATGAGATTTTCACTCTGCAGCGGAGTGTGCACTGATATGAAACTTCCTGGTAGATTAAAACTGTGTGCCGGACCGAGACTCGAACTCAGGACCTTCACCTTTCGCGGGCAAGTGCTCTACTAACTTTTTTTTCTTTTTTTTTTCTTTTTGCTCTATATATCTCGTTGAATTTGTTCATGGCGGACGTCCGATGACATTCGTTCAGGTTGTTCGTAGATCTCTTCACTCAGTTTTTTTTTTATTGCAAAGGGTAGCTAAACCCTCTGACCGAACACGCTGAGCTACCGTGCCGGCGACCAACTGAGCTACCCAAGAACGACTCACGCCCCGTCCTCACAGTTTTACTTCTGCCAGTAACTCGTCTCCTACCTTCTAAACTCCGCTGCAGAGTGAAAATCTCATTCTGGTAACATCCCCCAGACTATGGCTAAGCCACGTCTTCGCAATATCCTTTCTTTCAGAAGTGCTAGTTCTGCAAGGTTCGCAGGAGAGCTTCTGTGAAGTCTGAAAGAAGTAAATCTGTGAGGACAAGGTGTGAGTCGTGCTTGGGTAGCTCAGTTGGCAAAGGTCCCGAGTTCGAGTCTCGGTGCGGCACACAGTTTTAATCCGCCAGGAAGTTTCTACAAATATTCTATTTCCTAATGATTCAATAAGGTGTCTTGCTGTCATCGTCCAATGTGTTTTGTGTGGAGGAAATGATGATCTGATGCTTAACTGAAAATACTGATAATTTAAGCTCATTTTATCTTTTAAACAAAAAAAGTTACATATTTGATATTTACAACAGTTATCATTTTAATGATGGACTTGCATACGAAATGTCGATCATTAAGATCGACAACAGCACAGATTTTAGCATTCAGGTATTTGATACAAAACTTATGAATTTCACTTTAACAGTAAATCCTAAACTATCATAGATACGACCAATATTCTAGTTTTATTGGGATCACCATGAAAGTTTATGAAGGATGGTAGATTAAAATTACTGTGACTTCATTCCCCCAATTACTACAGAATTAACTAGTTTTCATAAATGTTTATCTTTATGGTCGATCTTAATGGCTCTGAGCACTATGGGACTTAATATCTGAGGTCATGAGTCCCTAGACTAAGAACGTACCTAAGGACATCACACACATCCATGCCCGAGGAAGGATTCGAACCTGCGACCGGTTCCGGACTGAAGCGTCTAGAACCGCTCGGCCACAACGGCCGGCGGTCGATCTTAGGTCCGTCATATTTAATACTGCTACTTCTCCCTGGCCACAAACGGCTTCTACGGGGTTTCCCTATGATGTAGGTTCTTTCATCCGTCTCACTCACACACTACAGCACCTAGGCCTCATTCAGCACAATAGACGCCTGTAACTTCCCGATCTCGTGGCGAATCTGCACTCTTTATAGCATAGCGTCCTGGACGACAGGGTTCGTTTCACGATTCCTGAAGGCTGACTCTTTCGGCCATATGTTTAAATTAGGGCGAAATTCTCATTAATTCACACACCTCCACTTGATAACACGTTGGCGTGCCATGTATGTTATGAAGTAGCACCCAAATTTACAAGACACAAATTCATAATACAGTAACATAAATATCCGTAGCACCAGATCAATAGTGTAATTATTTGTAGTGGTGTTGAGGTAGCATGCTTTAAATTTAAATAAACTTATGTTTAACATAAATTATAAATTGCGGCATATTAATTAAATGACAAATAAATCTATACATTTATCAAAATCTACTGTCTATAGAAATGCCGCAGAAATATCAGTGCCACTTCGCTCACTTCCACAGAACCTTTTCGTCAGAATGAAATTAGTGCTCCACAGATTCGTAGCCGAGTACCCCTCCGAAATTTTCCGGGAACAAATCTGTTGAAATTCGAATTGAGTGTAGATACTGGATAACAAACACTTTCCGAAACCACCCAGGATCTATACTGAACGCTTCCCCCCAGTGGAATCGATACAAACACATCTACACTACACCGTAAACAATTGATTTACAGTGTTTGCAAGGTGCTCGTAAAGTCCCACTAGAGACATGTATCTCGTGACAGATTCCCAATCGACTTCAACGGAAAATTAATATTTTCATTTAATTTAAAAAACTACCTTAGACTCAAAATTAACAACAAATACGAAAAAATCAAACCCCTCGTTTAATTCCGTACAGTGAAGCTGCGTACACAAATCGATACTCCATATAACAATAAATTATTCCCCCCAAATACTCTTAGATAAGCAGATAAACATAGGTAATCATTATTAATTTTCATTTTCCAAATTTCTCCAACGTTCATGCACCCAAATTGGCGTGACCATAACTTATAATTTGGAAATTACAACAAACATAAAACCATCCAAAAGTTAAGCCTAACACATACATACAAATAAATAAATCCCTTACATACCCCCAAAACTTAATTTATGAGCAATCTGTGCATTGGTTTTCGGCTTGATACCATTCACCAATTGAGTACTCCGACCTCCTCGCACCCAAATGTGCGTCTAAACTATCTCTTCATAATTGCGCAGACCTTGTGCCAAAAACACCCTTATGCGACAAAAGAACGAACAAGTTACAATAATTCCTGAAATAGAACATTGCAAATTACCCTTCCAAATAATCTTATAATCCAAGCCCAGATATACTTAGCCCGCATCTCGTGGTCGTGTGGTAGCGTTCTCGCTTCCCACGCCCGGGTTCCCGGGTTCGATTCCCGGCGGGGTCAGGGATTTTCTCTGCCTCGTGATGGCTGGGTGTTGTGTGCTGTCCTTAGGTTAGTTAGGTTTAAGTAGTTCTAAGTTCTAGGGGACTTATGACCACAGCAGTTGAGTCCCATAGTGCTCAGAGCCATTTGAACCAGATATACTTATTTCTTAACCTACTTTCCCATTCTCTTCCATCTCTAGAGTATACATATCCTGTTCAATCCACCCCTCAATTTCGTACTCGTCCCAAAATAATTCAATAAATGTGTCTTTCGCCCTAGTTTAATTTTTTTCTTCCTTCTAGACCTCTTGCTGTGTTAAACTTCTCTCGAGTCCACAATTGATGCAATAACAATCGTAATGTTCTACCATACCATCGACAATCAGTTATAGTGAAATCACCTTCCTCCTTAAGATATTAGAATCAAACTCACTGTATTCCCACTAAAAATTATAGACGTTAGTAGCTACAACATCATTGTCACGAAATAAAGCATTACTTTTTACTTCCACGTCATTACAAACACCTTCACAAACAGCACTTTCAACAGCCGCTGTTACATCGTACAGATCGCTACATAAAACCTCATTTACCTCCATTGACAAATCACCAATATAAGAACCGTTCATAGGTTCACCATTCTCTGCCGTTACATCATATAAATTGTAGCTGGAGCATCGGGCAATTTCAGAACCAACAGTGCCATTAAATTTCGCTGCGTTTTGATTTAAACCTGGGCATAATACCTTTTCCTCTCCTACACGCTCCTGGATCACATTAATTGCAGGTTGCTCATCAAATTCAGATCCACATTCATTCTCAAACAAACATTCAAGATCCACAGATCCATCCAGAATTTTGGTTTCACCTCCATTAGTAGATATACACAGATATCTTCTTCTGAAGTATCAATACCAGCAGCTTCAACTTCCGTAACTTCAGCACATAAAACATCATTACTACCTTCCTTCAAAATTAATTCAGCAATATCCGCCGGTACACACACAGATTCATCAACAGCTGACTAGACTAATGGTACGCTGCCCTTATTAACCTCTTTAACAACTTTCGTCGTTGCAATATCACCTGGAACATCATCACCTTCTTCACTATAATCTTTACCGCTGGTTAGTACCTCTTTAGAACTTTCTATACCGTCTAACTCCACCAAATTTAGATCCACCTCAGCATCCTTTTGGCACATAGAATCTTTCATTGTATTAACAGTCACACACTCTTTCGTCTCACATTCATAAAACAAATCATTTCTCCCTAAATCGTCGTCATCGCTTTTATCGTTATCTTTCATTATCTTAGGATTACGCCTTGTACGTACGATCTGATTTGAAAATTTACCTATTTCATTCTCATCTCTTACTAATTTCATTTCAGTATTCTGTCGCCTTTATGCCGATTTGTGACACCTATCACATTTACGTTTACTCGCGTCCTATTCATCGCCGGGTTATTTTGCCATCTCCGGACCTGAGATGCGGGGACACTGAGTTTCCCGATCTCCCATTACGCTGGATAATTTCGCCAGGCGCCGGTCCCTCAAATCTACGTTCTTGATACCAGAATGAGATTTTCACTCTGCAGCGGAGTGTGCGCTGATATGAAACTTCCTGGCATATTAAAACTGTGTGCCCGACCGAGACTCGAACTCGGGACCTTTGCCTTTCGCGGGCAATTGCTCTACCAACTGAGCTACCGAAGCACGACTCACGCCTGGTACTCACAGCTTTACTTCTGCCAGTATCTCGTCTCCTACCTTCCAAACTTTACAGAAGCTCTCCTGCGAACCTTGCAGAACTAGCACTCCTGAAAGAAAGGATATAGCCAGGAGAGTGAAAATCTCATTCTGGAAACATCCCCCAGGCTGTGGCTAAGCCATGTCTCCGCTATATCCTTTCTTTCAGGAGTGCTAGTTCTGCAAGGTTCGCAGGAGAGCTTCTGTAAAGTTTGGAAGGTAGGAGACGAGATACTGGCAGAAGTAAAGCTGTGAGTACCGGGCGTGAGTCGTGCTTCGGTAGCTCAGTTGGTAGAGCACTTGCCCGCGAAAGGCAAAGGTCCCGAGTTCGAGTCTCGGTCGGGCACGCAGTTTTAATATCCCAGGAAGTTTCATATCAGCGCACACTACGCTGCAGAGTGAAAATCTCATTCTGGAAACATCCCCCAGGCTGTGGCTAAGCCATGTCTCCGCTATATCCTTTCTTTCAGGAGTGCTAGTTCTGCAAGGTTCGCAGGAGAGCTTCTGTAAAGTTTGGAAGGTAGGAGACGAGATACTGGCAGAAGTAAAGCTGTGAGTACCGGGCGTGAGTCGTGCTTCGGTAGCTCAGTTGGTAGAGCACTTGCCCGCGGAAGGCAAAGGTCCCGAGTTCGAGTCTCGGTCGGGCACACAGTTTTAATCTGCCAGGAAGTTTCTTACGTTCTTGATGTCGGTCCCTGTCATGAAAGTATCCTTCCCCATTACCCCTTGGAAATTTATCATTGGATCTGTTCCTGTTACCGTTTCCCTTATCAAAACTGTTGTTTGCGTTTCGTTGATAACTTCCCGTATGTCTTCCATAGTAATTACTCGATCATAGGTCCACTATATTTAACACTGCTACTTCTCCCTGGCCACAAACGGCTTCTACAGGCTTTCCCTATGACGTAGGTTCACATCTGTCTAACTCGCACACCACAGCGCCTAGGCCTCATTCAGCACAACAGACGCCTGTGAATTTCCCCATCTCGTGGCGAATCTGCACTCTTTGTGGCACACGGTTCTCGACGACAGGGTTCGTTTCACAATTCCTGAAGGCTGACTCTTTCGGCCATATATGTAAATGAGCGCGAAATGCTCGTTAAGTCACAAAGACCAAGAGCAAAGTGTTCGAACTGGAAAAGGTGTAAGACAGGGATGTAGTCTTTCGTCCCTACTGTTCAATCTATACATCGAAGAAGCAATGATGGAAATAAAAGAAAGGTTCAAGACTGGAATTAAAATTCATGTCGGAAGGGTATCAATAATAAGTTTCGCTGATGACGTTGCTGTCCTCAGTGGAAGTGAAGAAAAGTTACAAGATCTAATGAACGGAATGGTCTAATTGGTACAGAATATGGACTGAAAGCAAATCGAACAAAAACGAAAGTAATGAGAAGTAACAGAAATGAGAACAGCGAGAAATTTAACATCAGGATTGATGATCACGAAGCGATGCAGTCAAGGACTTCTGCTATACCTAGGCCGCAATATAACCCATGACGGGTGGAACAAGTAGGACATAGAAAGCAGTCTAGCACTGGCAAAAAGGGCGTTCCTGGCCAAGAGATGCCTACTAATATTAAACATAACCCTTAATTTGGGGAAGAAATTTCTGAGAATGTATGTTTGGAGCACAGCATTGTATGGTAGTGAAACATGGACAGTGGGAAAATCGAAATAGAAGGGGATCGAAACATCTGAGATGTGGTGCTACAAAAAGTATTGAAAATTAGATGGACTGATAAAGTAAGAAATTAAGAGGCTCCGGAAAATCGTTGATGAAAGGAATATGAGGAAAAACATTGACAAAAAGAAGGGCAGGATGGTAGAACATCTGTTTTTTTAAGACATCAGAGAATACCCTGCATGGTACTGAACGGATTGTAGAAGGTAAAAACCATAGAGGAAGACAGGGATTGGAAAGCATCCAGCAAATATCTGAGGACGTAGGTTGTAAAAATTTGGAAATTTGTGGTAAGGATTTATGAGAACAAACTGCTGAGATCATCGGTCGCTAGACTTACACGCTGATTAATGTAACTTAAATTAACTTACCCTAAGGACAATACACACGACCGTGCCCGAGGGACGACTCGAACCTCCGACGGGTGGAGCCGCGCGAACCGTGACAAGGCGCCCAAGACCTCGCGGATACACCGGGAATGTGGGGCGGGCCGCATCAAACCAGTCAGAAGTCTGTTGAAAAAGAAGAAACAAATCCTGTGAGTTTTCTGTAGGATATTGGAATATATACTGTGTTCGAACATTATTGGGTAGCTCGAAGAAAACGATTTATTGACAAACAGACGACACGGATTCAGAAATTATAATTCTTGTGAAACACAACTAGCTCTTTATTCTCACGAAGTAATGAGTGCTATCGACAGGGGACATCAAATTTTTCCAGTATTTTTAGATTTCCAGAAAGCTTGTGACTCCTTTCGTCACAAGCGACTTGTAATCAAAGTGGTTGTGTGACTGGACACATGATTTGCTGTCGGAAAGGTAACAGTCCGTGATAATTAACGGAAAGTCATCGAGTGAAACAGAAATAATATCTGGCGATAGCCAAGGAAGTATTATGCGCGCTGTTGTGTTCTTTGTAGATGCTGCTGTCATTTACCTTCTTGTAAGGTAATAAGATGATCATAACGAATTGCAAAATGATTTAGACATGATGTCTGTATCTTGCAGAAAGTGGAAACTGTCTCTGAACGAGAAAAAGTGTGAGGTCATCCAAATGAGTAGGAAAAGCTATTCGTTATATTTCGGTTACAAGATAAATGACACAAATTTAAAATTGAACTAAATACCTAGTAATTAGAGGCACGAATAACATCGATAATGTTGAGGGAACGCAAAATAAAGACTGCGTTCTTTTGAAGAACACTTAGAGGATGCAACAAGTCTACTAAAGGGAATACGTACACAACGCTTGTTCGTCCATGCGAGAGTATCGCCGTGTGATATGGAATCCTTTACCATATAGGATCTACGGAGTAGGTCAAAATGTCTAATGAGCGGCAGATCTTTATATATTATCGCGAAATAGAGGAGAAAGTGGCACGGATACGTTAAGTGCGTTGGGGTGGCAAACGTTAAAACAAAAGCGCTTTGCGTGGCAGAGACAACTTTTCACGAAATTTCTATCACCTAGGCTCTCCTCTGAATGTGATAATATTTTACTGTCGCGAGTCTTCATGCGGAGAAATGATCTACATCATAAAACAAGATAAATCAGACATCTTACACAAAAATTTATCTGTTGAATTTTCCCACGTGCTTTTTGAGAGTGGAACGGTAGAGAAATAGAAAGTGGCTCGATGAAGCCTCTGCCAGGCTCTTAATTGTGAACTGCAGACTTATCATTTGCACTACTTGTTGTGGCGTAACAAGCTAGTAAACGCCACACTGAGGAGTAAGCCGAAAGGCACGCGTACACTCACGCCGACTGGCGTCAAGTCTGGAACAGGATAAGTTATGACTGTTATAAAGAAAATACGTCTGTGGAATATACTTAACTTTTAATCACTCCTTGTGGTACATCTCTCTTGACTATACAAATGAGACTCGTAAGATACATGCACTGTGACAATTGGCGCCTTGCTAAGTCGTAGCCATTAACTTTAGCTGAAGGCTATTCTGTCTCTCGGCAAATGAGAGCAAAGGCTTCGTCAGTATAGTCGCTAGCAACGTCGTCGTACAACTGGGGCGAGTTCTCGTACGTCTCTCGGGACCTGCCGTGTGGTGGCGCTCGGTCTACGATCACACAGTGGCGACACGCGGGTCCGACATGTACCAATGGACCGCGGCCGATTTAAGCTACCACCTAGCAAGTGTGGTGTCTAGCGGTGACACCACATTCCTCCCCCGCAAATCGGCGAACGGACGTGTGATAAGGCTTCCGCCCGCCGTGGGGATGACCCCATGTTGACGTATGCGATGAGGTGGGGAGCCTAACAACAGGCGAGGCTGTGCCACCCGCACCCGGCCATTCGGTCCGAGGAGAGCTAGGAAACGCCTGGAAACCTAGTCCAGGGTGCACATCAACATGCGGTGTATGCGCCCGTAGAGAGACAGGAGGGGCCGAAGGGTCGACCTCCATTGCGTCGGGGCACCCGACGGGCGAAGACGACATCTGGTCCGGAGCGGGCAAGAGTTCCATGGTGGATGACAGCCGGTCACGGGAAGCGAGCGGCGGCGCGTGACCCAGGGAGGCGCCAGGCGGTTGCAGCGACGCGTCCACTGCGGGCGGCGCCGTCGGGAGAACAGGCGGCGGCGGCGGCGCGTCGCCATGAGGCAAAATGGAAGGCAGCGTCGGTAACACCTGGGGATGAGGCGAGCCATTAGATGGGTCCCCAGGGCGCTGACCGGACGGCACCGTCGCTGAAAGCAGACGGGGAGCGGCAGAACCCACGCGACGACAGAGGCGCAGCTGATTGAGATGCCGACGCACCTCACCAGAGGCCCCCAAAACCAAATACATCGCGCGGCCGAGGCAGCGAAGAATGCGCCCTGCGAGCCAACGCCGTGAACCGCGATAGTTGCGATAGAAAACAACGTCGCCAGGAGCAAAAGCAGTAGTCTGCCGCTGCACTGGAACCTGATGCGGCGGATGCAGCAACGACATCAAGGTTCGATGAGGACGACCATGGAGCAACTCAGCCGGCGAGCGACCATCGCGGGGCTGAGAGCGATACGAAGACAAAAAGAGCAACAATGCGTCCTCCCTAGAATGCGACTCTTTCAACTTCAACATCTGTGACTTGAAAGTCCGGACCAACCGTTCAGCGGCACCGTTTGACTGAGGCGAAAACGGCGCGGATGTCAGATGCTGAATACCATTGGCCTTGCAGAATGACTGAAATTATGCGGACATGAATTGTGGGCCATTGTCGGAAACAATAGTCTGGGGAAGACCTTCAATGCAAAAAATAGCCGATAACGCTTGGATGGTGGCAGATGACGTCGTGGAAGACATCCGGACAACAAAAGGAAAATTACTGAAGGAATCGACAACAACCAACCATCGAGCATTCCAGAACGGACCAGCAAAATCGATGTGCAAGCGTTGCCAAGGGGAAGTGGCTGTCGGCCATGCAAAGAATTTCCGCGGCGGGGCGGATTGTTGTTCGGCACACGCCACGCAAGAAGAGCACCTATTCGCAATCGCAGCATCGATTCCGAACCAAGTACAGTGCTGACGAGCAAGTTGTTTCGTACGCACTATACCCCAATGTCCTTGGTGAAGAAGCCGTAAGACAGAGGACTGTAACGAACGTGGGACCACGACTCTGGATTGAAAATTATCCGAACGCAACAACAAAACACCACGTCGTACAAAAAGTCTCTCCTTGTGAGCAAAAAATCGGCGAACCAGCGGATCCTCGATCCGTGACTTTGACAAGGGCCATTGAGTAGCAACAAAACGCAAAACAGTAGCAAGGACAGGGTCAGCAGCTGTGGCTGTAGCGACACGACGAAAATCAATCGGAAACGATTCGACCACGTCATCGGTTTCCGAATCAATGAACATGCAAGGAAGTTCGGAAGAATCGAAGGCTTTATCCTCAGCAACAGGCAAACGGGACAACGCATCAGCGTTTCCGTGCTTAGCAGTGGACCGATACAAGATATCGTAGCGGTACTGCGAGAGGAAAAGAGACCAGCGAATGAATTTCTGCGCTGTACATGGAGGTACAGGCTTGTTCGGATGAAAAAGCGACGTCAAAGGTTTGTGGTCTGTGATGATGGTAAAGTGACGACCATACAAGAAATCATGGAACTTAGTAACACCAAACACGAGAGCTAAAGCTTCTTTCTCTATCTGGGAATAATTGCGTTGCGCAGACGAAAGCAATTTTGAAGCAAAGGCAATAGGACGATCATGCGATCCATCTTTGTGCACAAGCACAGCACCGATCCCGAAATCCGATGCATCGACCATCAACAAAAGGGGTTTCTGGGGATCGAATGGCGTAAGGCAAGTATTTGAAAGCAACGCCGATTTCAACCGGCGAAAGGCGCGTTCGCATTCCGTCGTCCAGCGATGAAGCGGAGCTGAAATGGAAGAAGCGTGCGGCACAAACCTGGCATAGTAGTTAATTTTTCCCAACACACTCTGAAGCTGTTTCAAGTTCTGTGGCGAAGGTTACTCCTGTATGGCACGGAGGTGCTCTGGACACGGATGTATGCCTTGGGCATTAATGACATGGCCCAGATATGGTAAGTCACGAGCAAAAACACACATTTGTCCTTCCTCAAGCGAAGACCATTTTGTCGCAAGACCTGAAATAACGTCCGTAGGTTGGCTAAATGTTCGGCGTCTGTCTTTCCGGAGATCACAATATCGTCCAGATAGTTCGCAGCAGTAGGGACCGACGCACAAACAGTTTGTAAATATTGCTGAAACAATGCAGGGGCGGATGCACACCCGAACGGCAGTCTTTTGAATCGGTACAATCCAAGATGCGTGTTAACCACCAAGACGCGCTGGGATTCTGCGTCCACCAGTATTTGCAAGTTCGCATCTGCTAGGTCCAATTTCGAAAAATACTTTCCCGGGCACAGTTTATCAAAAAGATCTTCCGGGCGGGGCAAAGGAAAAGTTGCAGTTACAAGTTGTGGATTCACAGTTGCCTTGGAGTCCACGCAAAGTCTCAATTTTCCGGAAGGTTTTGGCAAAATTACTAAGGGTGAGGCCCAGAGAGAAGCCTGCACACGTTCAATTACACCTCGAGATTCTAAATCGTTTAATGTTCTTGCGACCTCATCACGCAATGCGTGTGGAACATTGCGCGCTCTGAAAAATTTCGGTTGCGCGTCCACTTTGAGTTC
The DNA here is from genome assembly GCF_023898315.1 of Schistocerca nitens. Taxonomy (NCBI): domain Eukaryota; kingdom Metazoa; phylum Arthropoda; class Insecta; order Orthoptera; family Acrididae; genus Schistocerca; species Schistocerca nitens. Next base: position 563,812,671 of record NC_064621.1, read on the forward strand.
CAAATGTGCTTCATAGTTCTTAGCGCAACCAAGGCCCGGTGCAAAAATGTCTGCAAATTCTTCACAAAGATTAGAAACACTGGCGAAAGGCACAGTCTGATTCACTGATAGGACCTGATTGACGATAGACAAGTTAAACAACTGAAATAAATCTAAACCAAACAAGTTCACTGCAGTAGAAGAACGAAGAACGTAAAATGACACAAGTTTTGTGTGTCCCTTGTACGTGGCAAGAAGGCTGCACTGTCCTAACACAGGGATCTGCCGTCCTAAATAACTATTGAGCTGAACATTTGCGGCACGCAACGGAGGTTTTCCCAGTTGTTTGTACGTGTCTTGATTGAGCAATGAAACTGCAGCTCCGGTATCGAGCTGGAATGGTATCACTTTGCCTCCAAAGTCTAAGTCTACAAAAAGTTTATTGTCCTGCTGACGACAAGAGCGACTTTCACGTGCAATTTGAACTGATACAGGTACAGAAGCACTTGCGACTTTACGGGAGTTCCGGCGACGGCGACGCACACTTTTTGTGGGACGACCACAGTCACTGTTAGATAAAGTGGCACTGGACGGGGTGGAATTAACGACATTAATGTCCATGGGCGAAGGTCCACGAGCCTGATTGTCCCTGGTGCGATTCCGGCGCGAAGCAAAGGGCCTGGAATGGTTTTGATTGTCTGATCTTAGCTTTTTCTGGCAAACACTTTGAACATGTCCTTTCTTATGACAGTAAAAGCAAATAGCTTGGCGTGATGGGCAATTGTCACGCGAATGTCTAGTGGCACACCGCGGGCATGATTTGAGCACGGCATTGGCCCGCTTACGCGGCACACGTGTTTGCGAGCTAGGCTGCAGCTGCTCGGACGTGCGCGAGGGCCGTTTAACATCCCGTGCTCCGCGCCCGGCGGGCCGGTTAATGTGACAAACTGCTGGCGAAGTTTCAAATGATTCCTGAGCAAAGTCAAGTGTGTCTTGCCTATCCAATATGTCTATCACTTGTTGAAGGGAGGGATTAACTAGTTTCAAAATCTGTTCCCATATGCGAACATCAGAAACGTTCTGTGCTATTGCATCACGCGCCATAGTATCTGAATACGGAAGTCCACATTCACATGCAAAATCACAATCCCTAGTAAGTCCTTGCAAAGTTGCAACCCACTCCCTATTAGTCTGACCAGCCGTACGTTTGGTACGAAAGAACGTATACCTTTTGGCAACTACATTAACTGTTTCTTTGAAATAGGCATCTAAAGCAGACAAAATTTCGTCGCAGGACAGAGTCGCTATGTCGCGTCGGGGAAACAATTTCACTATCACACGGTAAGTGGACACACCGACACAAGAAAGCAAAAACGGCTGCCGCTCATTACCTTGAATTCTGTAGGCGGCTAGATGGAAGCCGAATTGTCGGGACCACTCAGTCCAAGACTCGTGGGCTGCGTCGAAGCTACGAAACGGAGGGGCAACGGCGTGTTGTGGCTGCGGTAGCGATGAAACGGCGGCGGCCGCATCGGGGTGCAGCGCACGTTGACCCTGGACGAGCTGTCCAAGGGCATCCAATAACACCTGCGTCTGCTGATTCTGCAAGCGATATAATTCGGACAGTACATCTGGAGAATGTGGCGAAGCCATGACACAAATAATCCAGAGCAAAGCAAGTAGAAAGAACCCGATCCTGTAATCCTCGTCGTCAATCTGTTGTGGCGTAACAAGCTAGTCACGCCACACTGAGGAGGAAGCCGAAAGGCACGCGTACACACACGCTGACTGGCGTCAAGTCTGGAACAGGATAAGTTATGACTGCTATAAAGAAAATACGTCTGTGGAATATGCTTAACTTTTAATCACTCCTTGTGGTACATCTCTCTTGACTATACAAATGAGACTCGTAAGATACATGCACTGTGACAATTGGCGCCTTGCTAAGTCGTAGCCATTAACTTTAGCTGAAGGCTATTCTGTCTCTCGGCAAATGAGAGCAAAGGCTTCGTCAGTATAGTCGCTAGCAACGTCGTCGTACAACTGGGTCGAGTTCTCGTACGTCTCTCGAGACCTGCCGTGTGGTGGCGCTCGGTCTACGATCACACAGTGGCGACACGCGGGGCCGACATGTACTAATGGACCGCGGCCGATTTAAGCTACCACCTAGCAAGTGTGGTGTCTAGCGGTGACACCACACTACTGGCCATTAAAATTGCTACACCAAGAAGGAATGCAGATGATAAATGAGTATTCATTGGACAAATATACTAGAACTGACATGTGATTACATTTTCACGCAATTTGGGTGCATAGATCCTGAGAAATCAGTACCCAGAACAACCACCTCTGGCCGTAACAGCGGCCTTGATACGCCTGGGCATTGAGTCAGATCTTGGATGGCTTGTACAGGTGCAGCTGCCCATGCAGCCTCAACACGATACCACAGTTCATCAAGAGTAGTGACTGGCGTATTGTGACGCGCCAGTTGCTCGGCCACCATTGACCAGACGTTTTCAGTTGGTGAGAGATCTGGAAAATGTGCTAGCCAGGGTACCAGTCGAACATTTTCTGTATCCAGAAAGGCCCGTACAGGACCTGCAACATACGGTCGTGCATTATCCTGTTGAAAAGTAGGGTTTCGCGGGGATCTAATGAAGGGTAGAGCCACGGGTCTTAACACATCTGAAATGTTACATCCACTGTTCAAAGTGCCTTCAATGCGAATAAGAGGTGACCGAGACGTGTAACCCATGGCACCCCATACCATCACGCCAGGTGATACGCCAGTATGACGATGACGAATACACGCTTCCAATGTGCGAACACCGCGATGTCGACAAACACGGATGCGAACATCATGATGCTGTAAACAGAACCTGGATTCATCCGAAAAAATGACGTTTTGCCATTCGTGCACCCAGGTTCGTCGTTGAGTACATCATCGCAGGTGCTCCTGTCTGTGATGCAGCGTCAAGGGTAACCGCAGCCACGGTCTCCGAGCTGATAGTCCATGCTGCTGCAAACGTCGTCGACCTGTTCGTGCGTATGGTTGTTGTCTTGCAAACGTCCCCATCTGTTGAGTCAGGGATCGAGACGTGGCTGCACGATCCGTTACAGCAATGCTGATAAGATGCCTGTCATCTCGACTGCAAGTGATACGAGGCCGTTGGGATCAAAAATGGAAAAATGGTTCAAATGGCTCTGAGCACTATGGGACTTAACATCTGAGGTCATCAGTCCCCTAGAACTTAGAACTACTTAAACTTACAAACATCCATGCCCGAGGCAGGATTCGAACCTGCGACCGTAGCAGTCGCGCGGTTCCAGACTGAAGCGCCTAGAACAGCTTGGCCACACTGGCCGGCCCGTTGGGATCCAGCACGGGGTTCCGTATTACCCTCCTGAACCCACCGATTCCATATTCTGCTAACAATCGGGATGGGCTACAATCCGACCTTTATCAAAGTCGGAAGCGTGATGGTACGCATTTCTCCTCATTACACGAGGCATTACGTTTCACCAGGCAACGCCAGTTAACCGCAGTTTGTGTATGAGAATTCGGTTGGAAACTTTCCTCATCCCAAATGAGATTTCCACTCTTCAGCGGAGTGTGCGCTGATATGAAACTTCCTGGCAGATTAAAACTGTGTGCCGGACCGAGACTCGAACTCGGGACCTTGCCTTTCGCGGGCAAGTGCTCTACCAACTGAGCTATCCAAGCAGTAGGTGTCGCCACCGGCGCCAACCTTGTGTGCTTGGGTAGCTCAGTTGGTAGAGTACTTGCCCGCGAAAGGCAAGGTCCCGAGTTCGAGTCTCGGTCCGACACACAGTTTTAATCTGCCAGGAAGTTTCAACTTTTATGCCCGCATCTCGTGGTCGTGCGGTAGCGTTCTCGCTTCCCACGACCGGGTTCCCGGGTTCGATTCCCGGCGGGGTCAGGGACTTTCTCTGCCTCGTGATGGCTGGGTGTTGTGTGCTGTCATTAGGTTAGTTAGGTTTAAGTAGTTCTAAGTTCTAGGGGACTTATGACCACAGCAGTTGAGTCCCATAGTGCTCAGAGCCATTTGAACCATTTTTTCAACTTTTCTCATGTCAGCACGTTGTAGGTGTCGCCGCCGGCGCCAACCTTGTGTGAATGCTCTGAAAAGCTAATCATTTGCATATCACAGCATCTTCTTCCTGTGGGTTAAATTTCGCTTCTGTAGCACGTCATCTTCGTGGTGTAGCAATTTTAATGGCGAGTAGTGTAGATGTAGTTGCAGATATTTTACTGACTGGTGAGAGATGAGTGTGTGGGCGGAGGTGCTTTCAAAGGGCACTTTTATGCTTTTTTTACTAACTCGCAAACCATGTCCCCCAGCGAAAACGTTTCCCAGTACAAAATTTAACTGCGTTAAAATTCCTACATATGGTGTGAGATAATATGAAAATTTCATGTGTGGTTATGTTCAGATGAAACATTGTGGGTAGCATAAAACAACATCGGCAAGGCAACTATGCCACCATGTATTTGTAGATGTTGGTGTGGACATTCTTAAATCGCCAAGTTTTAAGAAGAACGGAACAAGAACGCTTTGCTTCATCATCATCATCATCATCTTGGACAGTTTCCAGCCACTGGCTGGGTCTGTCGGGAACACAAGCCTCTCCATCGTGTTCTGTCTTTCCACCATTCCCCCTCTTCCACCTTCGTCCAGTTCTCTCCTCTTCTCGTCACACATTCCTTCACTCCCTTCACCCATCTATCTCTTGGTCTTCCTCTGGGCCTCTTCCCCTCCAGTTGCAGATCAAACATCCTCTTTGGAATTCTTCCCTCATCCATTCTCTTCATGTGTCCATACCACCGCAGTCTTGATTTTTCTATCGTGTCCTGTACTGGTTCCTCCTTTAGTCTTTCCCTCACATACACATTTCGCAATCTGTCTCGTCTTGTTACACTCAACCTGCTCCTCTGGAACTTTATTTCACTAGCCTGTATTCTACTTTTGTCGCTTTTGTGCATTACCCATGTCTCACTTCCGTATGTCAATATGGGGACAAAGTAGGTTCGGTATATAATTCCCTTGGATTTCTGTGGCACCTCCTTGCTCCAAATAAGCCCCCTAAAGCATTTGTAGAACTGCCCTGCTTTTCTGCACCTTTCATTTATTTCCATTGCGTTTCCCCCCTTACTTTCAATCATGCTTCCCAGGTACTTGAAGTTCTCTACCACTTGTAGTTTTTCCCCTCCACAAGTTATATCCACATTTGGCCTATTCTTCTTCCTTGTTGTGACAATTATTTCACTTTTCTTTGCAGAGAAATGCATTCCATATTGTCCTGCCGTTGCCTCCCAAACATCTAACTGCTCTTGCACCTCCTTCTCGCAATTTCCCCATAACATCAGGTCATCGGCAAAAAGCACTGCTTTCATTTTATGATCTCCAATTGCATCTGATACTTGCTGTAGGATTTCATCCATAACAATAATAAACAATAAAGGCGAAAGTGCACTTCCCTGTCGCAGCCCATTTTCCAGCTTGAACCATGGAGTACGTTCCCTCCCCACTTTCACACAACTCTCACTTCCCTCATACATTTTTCTGACTTTTCGTGTTATCTCTTCATCTATCCCTTTTGTGTTCAGCACATCCCAGAGCATGTCCCTACAGATACTGTCATACGCCTTCTCAATATCTAAAAAGGCCATGATTAAGTCCTTCCCACACTCATAGTGCCTTTCCTGCAGTTGCCTTACCGCAAATATGAGGCCCGTTGTTGATCTTCCCGGTCTGAAACCGTACTGCTCCTCTTGCAGTCTACTTTCAATACTGCTTCTTATTCAACGGAACAACGGAACAAGAACGCTTTGCTTGCCTGTCCTTATCCAATCCGGTCTTCTGCTCTATCTACAAACATCATCGCCCGAGGGAAAGTGAAGTGCCAGTGACTGCTTCCGAGTTATTCCTGTGAGAAACGGCCGGCGACGGCTGCGTTCTGCAACTCCTGACCGGAGTCAGCCACCTGCGATAACAGCAGTGCAGCCACCGCCATCGACGACGGAGGGCTGCTAGCGGACGCGGATCACACGCGGCCGGAGTTGCGGCCCGTCGAGTTGCGCCCGTGTGTTTGCGTTTCTGGTCGCTGCGCCGCTTTGCCACTGGCCAGCGCGGCGCGGCGAATAGTTTGCGCGGACGGCGCTCGCCGTGTGATGTGGTCTGGTCCGCACAATGGCAGAGCCGCGCCGGCGGTATGCGGCCGCATTCCGTTCCGCATGGCGCACCGGGAATGTCAATATGCAGCCGCGCCGAACGGGCCGCGGGCCCACGGCTGGCCGCTGCCGTTGGGGGCGGGGAGGGGGGGGAGGGGGGGGGGTGTTGTAGCGTCCCGGCAAAAGTCGGCCGGCACCGCACTCTGCTCTAGCGCGAAGTCTCTTTAGCCTTTAACGGGCCCACTGTCGTGAAGGAAGTAATTCGGAAGTGCTACGGCAAATTTGGACAGCAGATCACCCCATAGCAGGTTTCAAATGGCTCTGACAAGGGAACCTCCCTATCGCACCCCCCACAGATTTAGTTATAAGTTGGCACAGTGGATAGGCCGTGAAAAACGGAACACAGATCAATCGAGAAAACAGGTAGAAGTTGTGTGGAACTATGAAAAAAATAAGCAAAATATACAAACTGAGTAGTCGATGCGCAATACAGGCAACATTAAGACTAACCTGAGCCCAGGAACGCCGTGGTCCCGTGGTTAGCGTGAGCAGCTGCGGAACAACAACAAACTAGTGATTCACATGTTTATATATGTCTTTCTTTCCACCACGAATAGTTTCCTCCTTTCAGTCTTCCTTACTCTCACGAACCACCTATATTAAACTAGCTCTACAATTGCACTATATAATGCTTCCTAGTGTATTGCTCTTTGCTCAATCGAAAACAAAAATAGGTTTAAGAATTTGCTAAAATAGTAATGTCCTTTTCTTTTGTCATGGATTGTTTAATATGCTAAGATAGTTTTTCATGAGTGTTTCCCCTTTGGAAACCACTTTACTCATCAAACAACAGCTGACAATTGATACACTCGTTAATATTTCTCTGAAACTGATTTCATGCCTAGTGCATGTCCCACTAAGATCTCGTTTTCAAGACCCAACGTAAAATGCCTCCCCTTGTTTTCTAACATAAGACTTAATAAGAAGATAGTAATAACTCAACATTATTTTAAAATGAATAGAGCACATCCACAACTCAAAATATCTACAAAAATAATAACAATAATAATAATACCATAACTAGTAATAAGTAAAATTTCCATAAAATAACTTTTATTACTAATTATTCTCTCTAAATAACTAGATCGTACAATCAATGCTTATTCCAAATTCATTCTGCCACACGGACAAATGTAGTGTACAAAGACTCAGAAAAGCTAAACTACAACAATAAACAGTGCAACTAACGAACTCTGACTGACAGACTCTCGAAAAATATTTTAAAAAAAGCACAAAATGAAATAATTACCTGGACAGTACTGTAACAGAAAAATAAAAGCAAAGAATGGATTGTCTCGACTTTACAAGTAAAATGCAAACTGTATTTGTAAAACCAAAATTGTTATTTTGTAAATAAAAGTCTATATACGTTCAAAAAAAAAAGAGGTCCGTGGTTCAAGTCTTCCCTCGAGTGACAACTTTATTTATTTTCGCAAAGTTATGATCTGTCCGTCTGTGTTTTGCGACCGCATCGCAAAACCGTGCGATTAGTAGACGAAAGGACGTGCCTCTCCAACGGGAACCGAAAACATTTGATCGCAAGGTCATAGGTGAACCGATTCCTCCACAGGAAAACACGTCTGATATATTCTATACGATACTGGTGACGGCATGTGCGTCACATGACAGGAATATGTTGTCGAATGGCGAATGGGTAAAAAGATTCTTCTACCTTGCCCGATTTAGGATTTCTTGTGGATGTGACAATCACTCCCAAAAAAGTGATGAAAACATAATGGACGGACAGATAATAATTGTCTGAAAATAAAAAATTAAAATTTTTCACTAGAGTGCAACTTAAACTAAGGACCTCTCGTTTCGCAGCTACTCACGCTAACCACGGGACCACGGCGTTCCTGGGCTCAGGTTAGTCTTAATGTTGCCTATATTGCGCATCGACTACTCAGTTTGTATATTTTGCTTATTTTTTTCATAGTTCCACACAACTTCTTCCTGTTTTCTCGATTGATCTGTGTTCAGTTTTTCAAGGCCTATCCACTGTGCAACTTATAACTAAATCTCAGGGGGGTGCGATGGGGAGGTTCCCTTGTGAGCACTATGGGACTTAACATCTGTGTTCATCAGTCCCCTAGAACTTGGAACTACTGAAACCTAACTAACCTAAGGACATCACACATATCCATGCCCGAGGCAGGGTTCGAACCTGCGACCGTAGCGGTCACGCGGTTCCAGACTGAAGCGCCTAGAAACGCACGGCCACACCGACCGTTTCCCCATAGCAGGGAAATTCCAATCGACGCCTTCCAGCTAGAACAAGTGCCTACAACCTCCAAGGTGGCGCGACACGGTAGGCTTGTGGCAGCATGGGTACCTAATACGTCCCAAAACGCCGTGCATAAAACCGGCAGTTTCCGGTGCTCATACCTCGAGTAGGGTGGGATCAAGCGTTTCGGAAAGCCCTCGCGTTGGGGACCATTTGTATACCCAATACAAGTATAGTCTTAGGCGCACTGTCATCCAGTACATCTACATCCATACTCCGCAAGCCATCTGACGGTGTGTGGCGGAGGGTACTTTGAGTACCTCTATCGGTTCTCCCTTCTATTCCAGTCTCGTATTGTTGCTGGAAAGAAAGATTGTCGGTCTGCCTCTGTGTGGGATCTAATCTCTCTGATTTTATCCTCATGGCCTCTTCGCGAGATATACGTGGGACGGAGCAATATACTGCTTGTCTCCTCGGTGCAGCTATGTTCTCGAAACTTCAACAAAAGGCCGTACCGAGCTACTCAGCGTCTCTCCTGCAGAGTCTTCCACTGCATTTTATCCATCATCTCCGTAACGCTTTCGCGGTTACTAAATGATCCTGTAACGAAGCGCGGTCCTCTCCGTTGGATCTTGTCTTTCTCTTCTATCAACTCTGTCTGGTACGAATCCCACACTGGTGAGCAATAATCAAGCAATAGGCGAACAAGTGTACTGTTACCTACTTCCTTTGTTTTCGGATTGCATTTCCTAAGGATTCTTCTAATGAATCTCAGTCTGGCATCCGCTTTACCGACGATCAACTTGATATGATCATTCCATTTTAAATCACTCCTAATGCCTACTCCCAGATAATTCACGGAATTAACTGCTTCCAGTTGCTGACCTGCTATATTGTAGCTAAATTATAGGATATTTCTTTCTATGTATTCGCTGCACATTACACTTGTCTACATTGAGATTCAATTGCCATTCCCTGCACCATGCGTCAATTCGTTGCAAATCCTCCTGCATTTCAGTACAATTTCCCATATACCGCAGCATCATCCGCAAAAAGCCTCAGTGGACTTCCCATGTTATCCATAAGATCATTTATGTGTATTGTGAATAGAAACGGTCCTACGACACTCCCCTGCGGCACACCTGAAATCACTCTTACTTCGAAAGACTTCTCTCCATTGAGAATGACATGCTGCGTTGTGTTATCTACGAGCTCTTCAATCCAATCACACAATTGGTCTGTTAGTCCATATGCTCTTACTTTGTTCATTAAACGACTGTGGGGAACTGTATAAAACGCCTTGCGGAAGTCAAGAAACACGGCATCTACCTGGGAACCCGTGTCTATGTCCCTCTCAGTCTCGTGGACGAATAGCGCGAGCTGGGTTTCACACGATCGTCTTTCTCGAAACCCATGCTGATTCTTACAGAGTAGATTTCTAGTCTCCAGAAAAGCACAGGGTCAATGTATGAATATTACACACATCCTTCTGATTAGACAAATGGAGCAAATCGGTTGGTTATTTTTGTGTTTGATTTCGTTCGTGGTGGGCTTCATGCGACTTACGAAGGCACCATTAACACATGGGCGATTCCTCGAAAAAGTCCACAAAACGCGTTATTTTACTATACTTTCGCCGTCACCAGCGGAGCAAAACACTGCCGAGGATTCCAAGACGGCTACACACAGCAAAAGTGTGAATTTCTTACAATAGATTCCTAATGTCCTGATATCGAACAACATGTCAAATTTTCTTTATATCTTTATTTGTTTCCAAGATGTAGAGGTTCAAAGCTACCCTACTTCTACGCCTAAAATCCTGTACGAGGCGACATCTAAATAATAAATAACCACAGCAATTGCTCAAATTTTAAAGGTATATTCTCCAGCCATTCATCTACAAGAGCTACCTCACCGTTTTCAAAAATATTTATCGGTTATCGAGAAACAACCCCAAAACTTGTTTTTTGGGTACCAAAACCCAGCCGGACTCCCACACGGCTACGCATAGCAAATTTAGAAAAGCGGCATTTGAAGCTGACCGCAGAACATTCTATGAGTTACATGCCTTGCTTCAGTAGGGAAAAGAAGGGAACTAGCGGAAAAATGCTACTGTCGGAACACAAAAATTGCGAATATGTTCCTGTTTAAAAGACACTGACTGAAAAGTGGGGTACCAGCTTTCTCATTCTACCTTCGTCAGCACATTTAAAAATGTTCCCAAATTTTTTGTCACTCGAACATATTTGCGCTTTTTATGCTGTGAAGAAGACAGTGACAGTAGCAAAGAGACGGAAAAGTAATAAATACCGGGCGATAGTAGACAGTGGTTGTGTTACGGAATGAGTGAAGGAGACAACAGCACAGTGAGAGAAAGAGAGGGACACAGTAGCAGTGGAATGTAGTTCACAGCGACAGAAGGGTGAAGTAGACAGTACCAAGGTGGGGGGAAGGAATAGAGAGAAAGAGAAAGTGGAAGTGACTGAAAGATAGTGATAATGAGAGACAGTGTGTATGATAATGACCAGTAAGAGACAGATACTGACATTGAGAAGAGACAGCAGCAGCAGCAAGGAAGGAATGAAGTATTAGCAGTAACAAAGAGTAAGAGGGAGACAGTGTTACGAGACTGCACTAATAATGTGTGTGAATTTATAAGGGACCAAACTGCTGAGGTCATCGGTCACTATACTTACACCTACCTAAACTAACTTACGCTAAGAGCAACACACACACACCCATGCCCGAGGGAGGACTCGAACCTCCGACGGGAGGGGCCGCGCAGTCCGTGACATGGCGCCTCTAACCACGCGGCCACTCCGCACGGCAGACTGTACTAACAGGGCAGCACGAAGGGTACTGTGGCTGTGACACAGAAGACACTCACAGAGAGATATAAAGAGGTAATGACAATGAGTTAGGCTGAATGAATGTGTGAGAATGGGCAAGGTGGAATGGATAGCTGTGTGCGACTTACAGCAGTGGAGTAGTTGGAGTGAGAGAGTTACACAGTTAAGGGAGCTTGTTTTATTCGAACACATTTTAAAAATACTGTATTCTCTTGTACTTTCGTAATCATTCTCGTAATGTCATAGAACAATTTGCAGACAAAATTTTATGGGATAGATGTGACAAAAACATAAATCATGAGTAACCATTTTGGCACCACGTTCATCAGTTCTATTTACTAAGCTACCGCCCATAAATATTTGAATCCAACGCTCTATTTCGTATAACAAAAGAAACGTTGGGCGAATTTTCGTATTTCGTAGTACCGAGTAGCAGGAACAAGAAGTAAATCGATATGGAACTTTGAATTAGCGATGGATTTTTCCCTGCACTTGCGACCTGATATTTGTTCCCTCTTGTCCCACCGAGTGAGGTGGTGGAGTGGTTAGCACACTGGACTCGCATTCGGGAGGACGACGGTTCAATCCCGCGTCTGGCCATCCTGATTTAGGTTTTCTGTGATTTCCCTAAATCACCTCAGACGATTTCCGGGATGGTCCTTTGAAAGGGCACGGCCGACTTCTTTCCCCATCCTACCCGAATCCGATGAGACCGATGACGCAGTCAGGTCTCCCCCCTCAAATCAACCCCAACCCAACAGCTAAATGTGCTGCAGAAGTCAATGTACCGCCAGGGGCGCAGTGGGCCCAAAACGGCGGCCACTGACAAGATGGCCGTACTTTCCCTGCACAAAGCTTTAGTAATGAGTCTATACACACCTAGCGGGAGAAATGCGTACTACACAAGCTCCGCCCACGGCTGTATTATTCCCCTTTTTTCGTTTTTTTATCCCCTCGTACATAATGGCCAGTTTTTACGTGATGATGTAAGTTCCGATCCGTTCTACGAAGTACAGCAGGAGCTATATAACTTGTAACCTAAAATCACATGTTTGGTGTGAACTTCAAATCAAAATACAGGAAAAGGCATTTGAATTATGTAAGAAAAGGTATGTCGTCTGTAGTTAGTACTTCACCAATTACAGGACCCAACTTTTCCGCCAAAACACAGTTTCTGACAGCTGTGTGGACAGTATACTGCAACATTTTCAGAGGACTAACATCTTACGAAAAGACTACGTAATATTAAGACGCACTTGAGATGTCAGCTCCTGCATTGTCCTTCGCGAAGGCACTGTAGTGGATTCAGTAGATGGGGTATGTTACGCGAGCTGCCTTCACGCATACAAGGGGTGGTTCGCCATCTGCTTCCACGACTACTTTCCATACTTGGATCACGAGTAATTATTGCCCTGTTGCGTAGCGAGCTTGCCCGTAATTGCTACGTACATATATGGGAGTGAAGTGTTCGCTCGTGCGCTTGTTCACTGCTTTATCTAAGGAGGATAATGCGTGCTGCCTATTGAGTTTATCTCCATATGGACACGTAACTAGGGTCTGCGATTCACCCAGAGGCTGACAGAGAAAGCGTACGTCGCTTTCACTATGCGACGTCAGCCGTAGCTTATTACGATCTAATACCGACCGATTACCGCCTGATTACTGGAGGCAAAATATTAGCGGATGCGGAGCACCGCTATGAACTACAGAGACAGGCCTCGAATTGCTGTGGATACGTCGACGTATTAGAAACCTGCAGCATCGAGAAGGATACACATGACTGAAATGAGCTTTGTACCAATGTTCAGGTACGCGAAAACGCAGGATTCATTAAGCTCACAGAGCTGTACGTGATTATTTATTTATTGTTTTCTCAAAACTGTCCTCTTGTGTGTTGGAAACAGCTCACAAAATACATTCAGTACTCTAAAAATCCTCTTCATAAAGGTAGTTTTCTTTTACATTACCTGTTGCTAAAGGCAGGCCGCGGTGGCCGTGCGGTTCTAGGCGCTGCAGTCCGGAACCGCGGGACTGCTACGGTCGCAAGTTCGAATCCTGCCTCGGGCGTGGATGTGTGTGATGTCCTTAGGTTAGTTAGGTTTAAGTAGTTCTAAGTTCTAGGGGACTGATGACCTAAGATGTTAAGTCCCATAGTGCTCAGAGCCATTTGAACCATTTGTTGCTAAAGACAGCGATTTATGAAATACTAATTCGTGGACCTCATGTGTGATAGCAACTATCTTGTGTCTTAAAGTGTCTGAAATTTCATCCGCAGAACTGATCCGTGGCAAATGCTACATTGTAACTACGTGTATTCTAGAAATAATTCTTTGATTTCTCTTAAATTGCTGAATCATTTGAAGGTAGCCTTTGACACTCTGCGTTGAAAAATAAATTTTGTGTTAATGGCAGCAAATTAACTTCCCCCTTATGACAAAACAATGTGAATGCCGTTGTATCGCGTCTGTTCACTTCAGACCTGAAATGATTTGCATTACGAAATCTGAACTGTAAATTCATCAAACCGCAATTACAGTTTTCAAAATTATTTGAAATTGAGCCCAGTGCACATTAAATATATCTTTCTGAACGACAGTAGAATCATCGTTATCACATCTGCATTAATCCTATTACCTTCTCTGCGCAAATACTGTGTCTCTCTAGCTCTTCGTCTTTCATTCCGACCCGTTAATATTCTTCTTCTAGGCAGATGTAGTTTTCTTATAGTTGTGGCTACTCAAAATGAAGATACTGAAAATCAGGAACACTCTAAATTCTGTAGTGACGGCCGCAAACGCCCACAGTTCCACTTACTCTCAAACCAAAGTAAGCGACACTAATGTACAACGTTTGTTCTCCCCGACGGCTTCGTTACTACGTTCTATTTTCCACTGTGGCAAAATAATGACGTAGCAGTTGCGGCATTGTAACTGTCTTGTATACGTGTGTTACTGCAAAAGAACTATCTGCAACGATTAGACGTGAATGTCCCGAGAATGCAACTTCACAGAACGTTGTTAATTTCGCGTGTCGTTTCTACCATCGCATCTGATTGTGAGCATGGTAGAAGTTGGTAGCAATGTCACAGACAAAGGAGAATTTGTCTCATACGCGTGTGTCTACTTCCTCTTCTAATGGTTATCTATACATATGGGTTTTTCCTTTTGTACATATCTACGGCACAGTTCTTCTCGGGTTATATAAGTTTTATTGGCCTCCTTTTATAATTTTAAAAATCGGTACTTCAATTCTCTGAGTTCATATATTAATATTATGATCGTTAAATAAAATTGGTGCGTTATCATTATGACTGTCCACGTTGCTACTGCTTTTTCGACGCAAAAATTGTGTCTGTCTAGCTTTGCGTCTTCACACTGACCCGTTGGCGGTAGTGGTAACCTCCTTTCGGACCAAACTGCTGAGGTTATCGGTCCGGTCTGGGAGAGACGCGCGAACCGTGGCAAGGCGCCTCACACCCGTTGCCATTATATTTCTTGGCATACGGTAAAAAAGTATAGTTTTCGCAAAATAAGGACAGTCGGAAGTCGTAGTTATCCAAAATGAAGAAATTAAACATTAGGAACTTACTTCAAATGTTTTGGTAATAGCAGCAAATGACCACACACTTACTCTTACAGAAAAGTAAGCGAAACAGCGACGCATATACAAAGTTATTCACAGACTTCGTCACTACGATATGTTGATTTTCACTGCTGACGTCATCGACGTAGCAGTTGTAGCACTGTAGCTACCTGGTATACTTTATTTTTGCTGTAAAAAAACAATGTAAACATGAATGCCCCTAGAATGTGATTTCACGAAATGTCGTTAAATCCATGTGTCATTTCTACCAAAGTATCTGATCGGTGCACAGAGCGGAGGTTGGTAGCTCTTCAAATTTCGGTGTTACAGAATGTACATTAGTGTTATGTGTACATTCACACATTATTTTTTCTTTGTGCACATCCATGGCAAAGTACCTTTCGAACTATATAAATATCATTGGCTTCTCTGTGCGATTAATATTAAAAATCGGTACTTCAGCTGTCGTGTTCACGAATTAATATAATGATGACTTAACAAATAGTGTGTATAAAAAAGAAATCTCCTGTAACTCGTAGCAGATTGAAAGGGAGGTAATTAGTTAACGAAACAAGAGTAAAAATGGAAGTGCATACCAAGTTGGTACCTAGGTAGAATTAATTTGACATCCATCGCTTTGCGACTACGTCCTTCTGTCTGAAGTTTTACGTGGTTGCTCATAAGCTCGACTCGTAAAATGTCTTTTGCTGGACTCACCATCCGTTTTGCAGCAAAACAGCCATTTTTTTATTATCAGAGTGACTTGGTATTTTCGTGAAAATCAGACAACCACAGTCAAGTAATCATTTCATATCAGCTGCAAAAATAAAATCAACAAATTAGTTCAAGCACAAAAAATTATTATATTCTGAACCGGAAGACTAACCCATTATCCCAACCTTCTTGTCAATATATATATATATATATATATATATATATATATATATATATATATATATATATATGTGTGTGTGTGTGTGTGTGTGTGTGTGTGTGTGTGTGTGTGTGTGTGTGTGTCTGTGTGTGTGTAAGAGAAAAAGTGACAAAACGAAGCTACAAGGGAGGGGATTCAAGCTCAGAGAAGAAACAGGGATCACAGGGGAACTTAACCAGCACCCTGACGGTTAAACACAAGAAAAAGCACATTCGCAAAAAGCGTTAGGTATCGTGGCAGCCGCTGCCATTTCCAATTCGCATTTGTCAGATAATGGTGAAAAAAACGCGGATGTCTGGGTCATTCCCGCCTTCAACGACATAGTCAACATAGTAACCCAAGAGCCAGACAATCGTGTTCGTTTTCTTCTGAGGAAAAAAGGATATGTCCGGATGTACGGAAATGTCGTCTGGGAAAGCTTTTCAGGCCCTCGAGTAAGGAAAGCCAATTGACAGCGGACTCAAAGCCAATGATCCCGTTCGTAAGCAACAAGCCTGTGAAGTAAGGTGTCAGTTTGATGACATTCCTCACATTGATCAGTCGGACGAAGACCAATACGAGAAAGACCTTGTACCACGTTGAAACAATCTCCATCGGCAATATAGGAAGATTAAGGTGAGTCCAGACCGTTTTCCAAGACGTTGATGGGAAAGCAACAGAAGAAAGGGGACATGGTGCACCCCTAACGGGGTGATAGCATTTTGGTAGTAACATGCGTCATAGAAAGTATATCAGCACCTGTTGTTGTTGTTGTCGTCTTCAGTCCTGAGACTGGTTTGATGCAGCTCTCCATGCTACTCTATCCTGTGCTAGCTTCTTCATCTCCCAGTACCTACTGCAGCCTACATCCTTCTGAATCTGCTTAGTGTATTCATCTCTTGGTCTCCCTCTACGATTTTTACCCTCCACGATGCCCTCCAGTACTGAATTGGTGATCCCTTGATGCCTCAGAACATGCCCTACCAACCGATCCCTTCTTCTAGTCAAGTTGTGCCACAAACTCATATTAGCACCTAGGATACCGATAATTAGAAAGCATTGACGAATGTTCCGCAATTGAGGATTAATCCGTCCAACATCAACAGGAGGGGTCAGACAGACCGGCCAGAGGCGGGAAAGTGAACGAGAGGTAACTGAATGCGGTGCGCGCTTACAGGTTAAAACATTGCGGCGGGCAAATAAGATGTATGTCTTCACTTTGATATGGGAAAGAATCAATCCTCCAAGCTTTCGAGGCCTGGTCACGACTTCATACCGGACACGAAAGATGCGTTGTGCCAACCGGCGGCGGAGCGTGGAATGCGGAAACATATGTCGACCCAGAGCACGTTCGCTATTAATTTTTACTGCCGCTCTGCAGCGACAGGGGCTAGCAGGTCCCAGCTGACCCGTTTCCGCAGCCAACTCCAATTTAGCTCGCCGCCTGAGAGGGGCCAAGATGACGCCGAAAACGTCCTACAACCCAGTCCCGTACTCCACAAAAGCGACCTTCGTCCTCCAGTTCAAAGCCCGGGTGAGAAACTGTGAACTCCAGCTGAGACGAGTTCTAGTACGTCACTGCCTTGAGATGATTATAAGGTTTGATTTAGGTCACTCAGCAGCATGGTCATCAATCGCCTTACTGGATATCAACATACAAATCTCGTGGTTTGAATTATATCTGTTCTGACAAATGAAATTGCTGCCACCATTCCACAGAAACACATTTAAGCGGATTTATCAAGACTGACTGACTATACTGATACAAATACGAGATTCTTTGTGTAATAAAATACACCATTCGTTTGGAAACACATCTTTATGACGTCCTGCGTGTTATACGGAAGGCTGACTACATGGATAAAAGGCTTACCATCTACTCAGAGCTCATTGATGCCTTACTCTTGACTCTTTAGATAGAATGTGTGACAGGTCACCATCAGAGATGCACTTGCTCTTATGGCAGTTTAGAGGAAGCACTTGTAGTTTATTTATTAATACGAGGTGCGGCTAGAAGAAAACCGGACTGATGCTTGTAACGTCTTGTAATAAACACAGACAATATATTATGTAATAATTAAAATATTAGATGTGTCATATTGTGTCATTATGTAAAATTATGTATTATTTTCTTTATTTTTTATTTTTGAGAACGTCTGTGTCGGCGAGTAATAAGACCGACACAGAAGATAAATGTTGTACAAAGATCACCAAATGAATTTGTATATAAGGCATGATGTAAAGCAATGTCTTTGTCTTCTTAATCTGAAAGCTGTGAGAGAAAGATCTCCTGTTATTGTCGTAGAGAGCGCGAAGGTAGCATTCTTTTGTCGAGATTGTGAATTGGACGCCATTGCGCGTGAATGTACACAGGTCTGTAATTATTAAGATATTTAAATGTTTAAATAGAGTTGTTTAAATGAAAACTTGTATTACTTAAATGTTAAAGTGTGCCTGCCTATTATCCCATCCTGTTAAGATATTTTTCAGCCATATAAAAATATTATCTGTGGAGCTGAGCTGTGTGGAGAAAGAAGAGCCGCTGCCGCGGCATATTTAAACGACTTACAATATAGTCGAGTATACTGCAAGGAAGCGGTAAAATAATAGTAAAAAATAATATTATTTCTTTTAGCTCCCAGGCTGGCAGTGAAGATCAGCAGATTTTATGATGTGTTGCAGGTTGACGCGGGCTGCTGATAGGATATAATTTTCAGTGCAAATAATTTTATGTACCTAAAGAATCTGATAGGAAACTTGCTGTGCTCCGTTCTGATCTGGCTAAATTTTATAGTGAATACGTAATTTTCTTTAATGAGAGTCTCATGTTCTTGGGCTAGCCGTGGTATGAAATAGCATTTTAGTAAGAAATAAAATCCACTGCAAACTTGTATTTGTGAACGATCGTACGAACTGTAACATCAGTGATCATAGGACATTAATTTCAACTTTGAATAATTACGAAGTAGGAAAGATATATTGATACTTAGCATGAGTTGCAGTTACTAAAAAATCGTTCTTTAAATTGTAGGCCAGATTCAGAACAATAATACTTCCATCATTTTATTTTGCTAAAAAAGGTAACGATGATAAAGCAATTAAAAGCACAGCATTGTTAAAAGAATTTCACGTCACTCTTTCCATATATGCGTTGTTACGCCAATAATAATTAAAAATAATTAAATAAACCAGAAGGAGCAAAAACAATTTTTATAAAAGCAACAATTAACGAAAGGGAAATCGGCAACAGCTAAACAGATATAGTTTTTTTTTAAGAGAGAGACGTGAAATGCTGGAAAAAACATTTATTTACAATTATTTACAATTTCAAGTTATCTCCTTCAATGTACTCTCCTCCTCGGTCTCTACACCGCTCCATACGAATTTTCCACTGTTCATAGCAATGCTGCAGATCATTTTCGGTAAGTCCATACATTACTTCCGTCGCTTTTTCTTTTACTGCTTCAACAGTCTCAAATCTAGTTCCTTTCAAAGCTGACTTGACTTTAGGGAAAAGAAAAAAGTCACAGGGGGCCAAATCAGGTGAGTAGGGTGGATGATCTAAGATGGGAATGTTGTGTTTTGCCAAAAACGTCTTCACTGACAACGCACTGTGAGCTGGGGCATTGTCTTGGTGAAGGATTCATGACTTTTTTCTCCACAAATCGTTCCGTTTTCTCCGTACTCGCTCACGTAGGGTAGCCAGGACGCTAATGTAGTAATGCTGATTCACTGTTTGTCCCTCTGGTACCCAATCAATGTGCACAATCCCATTGATGTCAAAGAAAAAACAATCATCATTGCCTTGAATTTCGATTTTGACATTCGTGCTTTTTTTTGTCGTGGAGAACCAGGAGTTTTCCAATGCATCGATTGGCGTTTAGTTTCGGGATCGTAAGTAAAAAACCAGGATTCATCGCAAGTAATAACATTTTGTAAGAAGGTGGGATCACTTTCAATGTTTTCCAGGATGTCAGAACAAATCATTCTTCGGCGTTCCTTCTGTTCAATTGTGAGACACTTTGGAACCATTTTTGAACACACTTTGTTCATGTTGAAACTTTCATGAAGAATCTGCCTAACACTTTCCTTGTCAACTCCTGTTAACTCCTGTTAACTCAGACACTGCTCTGATTGTTAAACGGCGATCTTGTCGAACAAGTTTACCGATTTTTTCAATGTTTGCATCAGTTTTTGCTGACAATGGTCTGCCAGTGCGAGTGTCATCACTGGTGTCTTCGCGGCCATCTTTAAATCGTTTAAACCACTCAAACACTTGTGTTCGCGATAAACAATCATCGCCGTACACTTGTTGTAACATTACAAACGTTTCACTTGCAGATTTTCCTAGTTTGAAACAAAATTTGATGTTAACACGCTGTTCTTTCTGTACACTCAACATTTTCCGACGCACAGACAAAACGTCAACTACTTAAAAGAGACGCCACGGGCAGACTGAGTGCAGGAGGCAGATGAAACTCGAGCAGTAGGCGGAGCGAGAGTCACGTGACAGGCCACGCGACTTTCAGCCTTATTGCATTCGTTTTATTGTTTCACCAGTACTAGTCCGGTTTTTTTCTAGCCACACCTCGTATACTTATCTAGTTTCGTAGGACAATGTGAGCCAAAGCTAATTGGTTATGAAACGAGTCAGTACATAGTTTACAGAGGAGTGATTAGCAAATTTGCAATTAAAAAATAACAAAGCATCTAAAAACAGATTATATTATTAACGAACATTTTACAGAGAAAAGTTCTCAACTACTGAGAGGCCCTCCTGGATGGAAAAGGAGAAACATTTCAACTCTGATATGAGTACTTGTGGTTTATCAATCAAATTTTTTCAGTTCCTACGGAAGCCTACTGAAAAAGAAATCTTCTAAATAGTACATAACGTTCTGTACAACGCTTTATAAAGTGTTATATACAGGTGTTGGAAAAAAATTTGGTAACTCAGCGTGAAATGCATTGTCGAAGACAAAGACAAATACACTACTGGCCATTAAAATTATTGCACCACGAAGATGACGTGCTACAGACGCGAAATTTAACCGACAGGAAGAAGGTGTTGTGATATGCAAATGATTAGATTATCGGAGCATTCACACAAGGTTTGCGCCGGTGGTGACACCTACAACGTGCTGACACGAGGAAAGTTTCCAACCGATTCCTCATACACAAACAGCAGTTGACCGGCGTTGCCTGGTGAAACGTTGTTATGATGCCTTCTGTGAGGAGGAGAAACGCGTACCATCACGTTTCCGACTTTGATAAAGGTCGGATTGTAGCCTATCGCGATTGCGGTTTATCGTATCGTGACATTGCTGCTCACGTTGGTCGAGATCCAATGACTGTTAGCATAATATGGAATCGGTGGGTTCAGGAGGGTAATACGGAACGCCGTACTGGATCCCAACGGCCTCGTATCACTAGCAGTCGAGATGACAGGCATCTTATCCGCACGGCTGTAACGGATCGTGCAGCCACGTCTCGATCTCTGAATCAACAGATGGGGACGTTTGCAAGACAACAACCATCTGCACGAACAGTTCGACGACGTTTGCAGCCACATGGACTATCAGCTCGGAGACCATGGCTGCGGTTACCCTTGACGCTGCATCACACACAGGAGCGCCTGCGATGGTGTACTCAACGACGAACCTGGGTGCACGAATGGCAAAACGTCATTTTTTCGCATGAATTCAGGTTCTGTTTACAGCATCATGATGGTTATCATCCGTGTTTGGTGACATCGTGGTGAAGCACATTGGAAGCTTGTATTCGTGATCGCCATAATGGCATATCACCCAGCGTGATGGCATGGGGTGCCATTGGTTACACGTTTCGGTCACCTCTTGTCGCACTGACGGCACTTTGAACGGTGGGCGTTACATTTCAGATGTGTTACGACCCGTGGCTCTAACCATCATTCGATCCCTACATTTTAGTAGGATAATGCACAACCGCATGTTGGAGGTCCTGTACGGGCCTTTCTGGATATAGAAAATGTTCGACTGCTGCCCTGACCAGCACATTCTCCAGATCTCTCACCAGCTGGAAAGGTCTGGTCAATGGTGGCCGAGCAGCTGGCTCGTCACAATACGCCAGTCACAACTCTTGATGAACTATGGTATCGTGTTGAAGCTGCATGGGCAGCTGTACCTGTACAAGCCATCCAAGCTCTGTTTGACTCAATGCCCTGGCGTATCAAGGCCGTTATTATGGCCAGAGGTGGTTGTTCGGGGTACTGATTTCTCAGTATCTATGCACCCAAATTGCGTGAAAATGTAATCACATGTTAGTTCTAGTATAATATATTTGTCCAATGAATACCCGTTTATCATCTGCATTTCTTCTTGGTGTAGCAATTTTAATGGCCAGTAGTGTACTAGAGAAAGCTGCTGGCTGCGCTGTTGTATTTGAACACGAACGGCAACTTACGATGTCCTTAAGTGCCAGTCGTGGTCACAAAGGTGTTCTGGGTAGTTGTGAGTGCGTTATGTGGGAGCTAAGTGAATGCGATCGTCGGTAAAGGGGCGGTGCTCTAATTGTGTGTGCATGCGTAATCATTATTGCTCAAGTATTTGGTGCTTCTGGATTCACCATATCGAAGATTTATATCACACACACGCGGTAAGTGGAAAAAACATCAGCCGGCAAGACTCAACGGGGACAAAGCCGGGTGTTGAGTGAACGTGACGGAAGGTCATTGAAGAGGGTTGTCACTAGAGGAGGAGAACGACAGCAGAGAAAGTCAATGCAGAACTGAATACCGTACTCGCGAACCCTACCAGCACCAAAACAACATGAAGGAATCTCTTGAAGCAGGGAATTGCAGAGCGAACTGCAATTCCAAAACCACACGTCAGCTACGCAAAAATTCGTAACAAGAGAACCTGGTGCTGAAGCCATAAAACCTGGACTGTGGAGCAATGGAAGAAAGTCATTTGGTCGGACGAGCCTTATTGCAAACTGTTTCCAAATTTTGGCCGAGTTTACGTCCGAAGAGTGAAAAATGGGTGGGAGTTCGGTGCTAGTTTGGGCAGCCACATCGTGGTATTCCACGGGTACCATGGTTACTCTGCAAGGTCTCATTACTGCCAACAATATGTGACCATTTTTGGAGATCAGATCCATCCGATGGTACAATGTATGTTCCCCAGCGATGATACAGATTCAAATGGCTCCAAGCACTATGGGACTTAATGTGGTGTCACCGCCAGACACCACACTTGCTAGGTGGTAGCCTTTAAATCGGCCGCGGTCCATTAGTATACGTCGGACCCGCGTGTCGCCACTGTCAGTGATAGCAGACCGAGCGCCACCACACGGCAGGTCTAGAGAGACGTCCTGGCACTCGCCCCAGTTGTACAGCCGACTTTGCAAGGAACGGTTCACTGACAAATACGCTCTCATTTGCCGAGACGATAGTTAGCATAGCCTTCAGCTACAATTGCTACGACCTAGCAAGGCGCCATAATCCTTTGCTATATATATTGTGGTTATAACATGTATCATCAAGAGCGATGTTCTACAAATGTGGATTAAAGTTAAGTATTCCAGAAGCTACGTACTTTTCTTTATAGCATTCATTACGTATCCTGTTTCAGACCTCACGCCAGCCTGCGTGAGTGTGAGCGCGTGCCGGCCGAAGTGGCCGTGCGGTTAAAGGCGCTGCAGTCTGGAACCGCAAGACCGCTGCGGTCGCAGGTTCGAATCCTGCCTCGGGCATGGATGTTTGTGATGTCCTTAGGTTAGTTAGGTTTAACTAGTTCTAAGTTCTAGGGGACTAATGACCTCAGCAGTTGAGTCCCATAGTGCTCAGAGCCATTTGTGAGCGCGTGCCTTTCGGCTTCCTCTCATTGTGTCTAGGCTGTCTTGTCTAGACACAACACTTAACATATAAGGTCATCAGTTCCCTAGACTTAGAACTAATTAAACCTAACTAAGCTAAGGACATCATACACATCCATGCCCGAGGCATGATTCGAACCTGCGACCGCAGCAGTATCGCGGTTCCGGACTGAAACGCCTAGAACCACTCGGCCACAGCGGCCGGCAGCGATGATGCTATGTTCAAAGGCGACTCAGCTCGCATCGTCCAGGGCTGGTTTTCTGAGCACGTGGATCAATTGTTGCATCTCCTCTGGGACCACAGTCACCAGAGAGCGACATTATTGGGCCTTTCTAGCTTACTTTGGGGAGAACGATCGCTATTCACTTCCATCGTTGTCGTTTCCTGAACTTGGTACAATTTTCCTGGAAGAATGGTATAAGATGCCCTTGAAAATCATGTAGAACTTGTATTTATCCATTCTGACACGACTGGAAGCCTGTTTTGAATTCCAACGGTTTTCCTGTATCCTATTGTTGTTGTTGTTGTTGTTGTTGTGGTCTTCAGTCCTGAAACTGGTTTGATGCAGCTCTCCATGCTACTCTATCCTGTGCAAGCTTCTTCATCTCCCAGTACCTACTGCAACCTACATCCTTCTGAATCTGCTTAGTGTATTGATCTCTTGGTCTCCCTCTACGATTTTTACCCTCCACGCTGCCCTCCAATGCTAAATTTGTGATCCCTTGATGCCTCAAAACATGTCCTACCAACCGATCCCTTCTGCTAGTCAAGTTGTGCCACAAACTTCTCTTCTCCCCAATCCTATTCAATACCTCCTCATTAGTTACGTGATCTACCCACCTTATCTTCAGCATTCTTCTGTAGCACCACATTTCGAAAGCTTCTATTCTCTTCCTGTCCAAACTGGTTATCGTCCATGTTTCACTTCCATACATGGCTACTCTCCATACAAATACTTTCAGAAACGACTTCCAGACACTTAAATCTATACTCGATGTTAACAAATTTCTCTTCTTCAGAAACGATTTCCTTGCCATTGCCAGTCTACATTTTATATCCTCTCTACTTCGACCATCATCAGTTATTTTACTCCCTCAATAGCAAAACTCCTTTACTACTTTGTCTCATTTCCTAATCTAATCCCCTCATCATCACCCGATTTAATTTGACTACATTCCATTATCCTCGTTTTGCTTTTGTTGATGTTCATCTTATATCCTCCTTTCAAGACACTGTCCATTCCGTTCAACTGCTCCTCCAAGTCCTTTGCTGTATCTGACAGAATTACAATGTCATCGGCGAACCTCAAAGTTTTTACTTCTTCTCCATGAATTTTAATACCTACTCCGAATTTTTCTTTTGTTTCCTTTACTGCTTGCTCAATATACAGATTGAATAACATCAGGGAGAGGCTACAACCCTGTCTCACTCCTTTCCCAACCACTGCTTCCCTTTCATGCCCCTCGACTCTTATAACTGCCATCTGGTTTCTGTACAAATTGTAAATAGCCTTTCGCTGCCTGTATTTTACCCCTGCCACCTTCAGAATTTAAAAGAGAGTATTCCAGTTAACGTTGTCAAAAGCTTTCTCTAAGTCTACAAATGCTAGAAACGTAGGTTTGCCTTTTCTTAATCTTTCTTCTAAGATAAGTCGTAAGGTTAGTATTGCCTCACGTGTTCCAACATTTCTACGGAATCCAAACTGATCTTCCCCGAGGTCCGCTTCTACCAGTTTTTCCATTCGTCTGTAAAGAATTCGCGTTAGTATTACTAGTAGTACTATTAGTGATAGTAATGTGTTATGTTTGTGGTGTCTCCATATTTCTCTCCCCCTCACCCCCCCCCCTTCCCTGTAAGTATATATCGCTTTTTCGTTTTGTTTTCACTGAATTAACATTTCATTTTATTCTGAACGAGTCAGTATTGTAGACAACAAATCCCGTGGTGGAGAGTACAGGCACGGAAGACTGATAGTTCCGAGAAAACCTACACGAAGTTCGGGAATTGACACTAAATAGTAATCTGACCGTTTCTTTTTCCGGCCAAGGAATATTCTTGGTGATTGGAGAAATTTGCCCGAAAATATTACACCATACTAGATAACACCATACTAGATAACAGAGTGAAAGTAAGCAAAGCAAGCAAGTATTTTTGTTTCAGTGTAAGAGACAGTGGAGATCATTCTTATATGAGTGAAGACACTTAAAATATATTTTACCGAAAGTGACATTCCACACGCTTCACATATTGTAGCATCATACCGCCGGAGGTGGAAACGGTGTGTGTCAGTGGACAGAGCCCTTTTTGTAACCTGTTAAGTGTTACTTCCTTCCATAGACGGTTTTCGCCACACCTGCGCGGAGCTTCTGATTATTGATTGTTTACCACCTCGAAGCACTTGAGTCCCCAGTGACAGAGACGGAACAAAAGGGATCGTTAACGTCATAAGGCGGTGCGTTCACAGTAGACGGAATGGCGACATAACATCAGATCGTATAACTCAACACTGAACGATGAAAGTCTGGTTTTGATTAACCGTCCACCTTACAAAAAGAGGGACTATACAGATGATGGGGTAAGTGATTATCACGGACGTTACTACAGACATTAGCTAGATGGCAGAGTTAATTTATGGCCGATGCTTAATTCATAATCAATATTCTGGAGATAGGTTATCACACAAAAAAGTTGCCATATATTTCAAAACATAAACATTTACTTGCTCGATAAAATAAAAAGTCGGACATATTTTAAGTGATGACCAATTTCGATTGCCCAAGCATCATCTTCAGACCGTTAAAATATGCTATGATCAGTAACTCGTCGCATGTAGCACTTGCAGTATGTGTTTGTATCACATATGGCAAGTTTTTGACTGCAACGATAATTTAATTTTCTTAAGATGATTGCTTGAGCAATCGAGGCCGGCCACCATTTTATAAATGTGCGCTCAAGACAAATAAATTTTATATTGAAAATTAAGACCAAGTAGGGTAAATGTACGAAAGAGTACGCAGTTCCAAATAGAGCGCAGCTTGTGATCCTGACGATTGGCTGAACTGATCAGCTCGCCTCTGAAGGAGTTTGTGTTTAGAGTTGTACAGTATTAGAAACACCTCGTATAAGCTGTGTTAACGAATCCTTTGTTTCCGAAGTGCAGTAGATAAGAATCACTTTTAAGATTACTTGGTGTAGTTCTGGAACTTTGTTGCATAAGTTATATACAGAATTCACGAGCGATAGCCTTAATTCTTAATTGCATTTTGATAGGCTGGCTTGCAGTCTACCATACTGCATCCACATATTTTGCAAATGTGATGCGTGCTGCCGTCTGTTGACTTCGCGTGGAATCATTGTTTCTGTACGGATGAGCGAGCATATGATGTCCCCAAAGAGTGCGTTCGTTCTCTTTAGGGCACAACTGCAAATTTGTACATAAAGTACGAAAATCGGCCAGGAAGCTCATCCAAACATAAGAGCTGCCCTCAAACAACGGTTGCCGCTGTTCTTGGTATGAAGGAGTCTGCTTTAAGGAAAAGACTCAGAGCCGTGAGTAGCGAACACACTTTTGGCGTTTCCAGAGGACTGGATCCAGTGCACCAACTGTACTCTTCATTGGAGGGTGATATTGCGTACATTTGTGACATTTGCTAAATGCGGACTCTTTGTAAGTGTTTTGCGTACTCTTAAGCGCCGGTGAAGGAAAGAGTGCGCATTTCCCTGTTTTTGTATTTTTGGCTCTGAGCGCTATGGGACTTAACATCTATGGTCATAAGTCCCCTAGAACTTAGAACAACTTAAACCTAACTAACCTAAGGACACCACACAACACCCAGTCATCGCGAGGCAGAGAAAATCCCTGACCCTTTTGTATTTTTGAAAAGTTCAGTAAAAGTATTACCTATCTGTTGCTGTAGTTACCTGAACATGTAGATTTTGTGTTAACATTTGCAAATTTAAAATAATTCTGTTTTCGAATGGATAATAACCCAGGTACTTGAGGTTATTCCTTAAATGTGGACCCTAAGGTGTGGGTTTCCTACTTCACGTACCTGATGTCAAGTCTTACAGAAATAAAGGCAGTCCCATTTATCTAGTCCATCCCAAATAAGTTTCCTCTCAAAACCAAAATTTTAAAAAAATGTATCAGACAAACGTTGTTTAGCTACCACGGACACGTTAAACAATATAGTTAGCTTTATTGCAATTCTCTTCGTTGTAGAGGTATGAACAGCGTTGCTCTCTTTTAAATAAAACCCAATATCTTTATTTGTCAATTCAGTTCCTCTCCTAAAGAGTTGTTTAAAAGTATAGCACAACGTACCATTCACATAAACACGACGTTATTAAAACGCAACACAAAACTAACTTTGCTCTCACCTACTGGCACACAGAGCAATTACCCAGGGTTACGTAAGTCGTCCACTCGCTGGAGCTGACTGTAAACAAATGGAATACAAGGAAAATGCACACCAGTCATTCGGTCCACCTTCAGTGGTTTCTGTGAGCTCTATGCGCTCCACCGAAGAGAAGGTAGAAAAGCTACTCATCTATGGAGAACGTAAGTTAATAGAACAGTAATAACGGGTGTGCATTTACTTTATGTTTTCATTTGTTTACTGTCAACTCCAGGAAGTAGTAGAATTCCGCTATCTTGGATAACTGCACTGTTTGCAAGTACAGGAGCCTAAAAGTCCATTTCGTTTTACGGTTCTAATAATGTCACGTTTACGTGAGTAGATATGCTGAATGCGTTCTAAGACAGGGGAAACATAAATTGACAACCTGCACCATACGCTAAGGCAGCTGTATTGCAGGGACAACCAACAGTATTTATTACAAGTTTAGTAGGCTTTATGCTGTCAAAACCACACCTAATGAAAATAAGGAAAGAGTTGTTTTCTGTGTTTAAATGCATCTGCAAAACTTACTGAAAGTTCGTGCACAAGAGTACTTATTTTGTTAATAGGTAAACTGCCAAACATCGTAAAACGTCTCCTACTTACGATGGTTTACATATTTGTCTTTTGGATGGGGGAAGTGGGTAATCGTATGACCTTTAACAGTAGTTGAAAACAGGTAGTGAAAAGCAAGGCAGCACTCGTTTCGTACCTGTAAGAAGACTGTATTGTTGTCTCTGCGGTACAGTTGCCTTAGCTTATGATGCAGATGGTCTATCTACACTCCTGGAAATTGAAATAAGAACACCGTGAATTCATTGTCCCAGGAAGGGGAAACTTTATTGACACATTCCTGGGGTCAGATACATCACATGATCACACTGACAGAACCACAGGCACATAGACACAGGCAACAGAGCATGCACAATGTCGGCACTAGTACAGTGTATATCCACCTTTCGCAGCAATGCAGGCTGCTATTCTCCCATGGAGACGATCGTAGAGATGCTGGATGTAGTCCTGTGGAACGGCTTGCCATGCCATTTCCACCTGGCGCCTCAGTTGGACCAGCGTTCGTGCTGGACGTGCAGACCGCGTGAGACGACGCTTCATCCAGTCCCAAACATGCTCAATGGGGGACAGATCCGGAGATCTTGCTGGCCAGGGTAGTTGACTTACACCTTCTAGAGCACGTTGGGTGGCACGGGA
Source organism: Schistocerca nitens (assembly GCF_023898315.1). NCBI lineage: Eukaryota > Metazoa > Arthropoda > Insecta > Orthoptera > Acrididae > Schistocerca > Schistocerca nitens. The sequence continues at coordinate 563,841,935 of NC_064621.1, forward strand.
TACATGCGGACGTGCATTGTCCTGTTGGAACAGCAAGTTCCCTTGCCGGTCTAGGAATGGTAGAACGATGGGTTCGATGACGGTTTGGATGTACCGTGCACTATTCAGTGTCCCCTCGACGATCACCAGTGGTGTACGGCCAGTGTAGGAGATCGCTCCCCACACCATGATGCCGGGTGTTGGCCCTGTGTGCCTCGGTCGTATGCAGTCCTGATTGTGGCGCTCACCTGCACGGCGCCAAACACGCATACGACCATCATTGGCACCAAGGCAGAAGCGACTCTCATCGCTGAAGACGACACGTCTCCATTCGTCCCTCCATTCACGCCTGTCGCGACACCACTGGAGGCGGGCTGCACGATGTTGGGGCGTGAGCGGAAGACGGCCTGACGGTGTGCGGGACCGTAGGCCAGCTTCATGGAGACGGTTGCGAATGGTCCTCGCCGATACCCGAGGAGCAACAGTGTCCCTAATTTGCTGGGAAGTGGCGGTGCGGTCCCCTACGGCACTGCGTAGGATCCTACGGTCTTGGCGTGCATGCGTGCGTCGCTGCGGTCCGGTCCCAGGTCGACGGGCACGTGCACCTTCCGCCGACCACTGGCGACAACATCGATGTACTGTGGAGACCTCACGCCCCACGTGTTGAGCAATTCGGCGGTACGTCCACCCGGCCTCCCGCATGCCCACTATACGCCCTCGCTCAAAGTCCGTCAACTGTCGCGGCATGCTACCAGTGTTAAAGACTGCGATGGAGCTCCGTATGCCACGGCAAACTGGCTGACACTGACGGCGGCGGTGCACAAATGCTGCGCAGCTAGCGCCATTCGACGGCCAACACCGCGGTTCCTGGTGTGTCCGCTGTGCCGTGCGTGTGATCATTGCTTGTACAGCCCTCTCGCAGTGTCCGGAGCAAGTATGGTGGGTCTGACACACCGGTGTCAATGTGTTCTTTTTTCCATTTCCAGGAGTGTACATTGCCCCTGTCCTTGGACGCCCTCAGTACTTAAATGTAGAATGTAGGATGCTATTTAAAGAAAACGTACTGCTGTTCATATCTTCATAACGAATCACGTTACAAAAAGACATTCATACTGATTAATGTCCCGCTGTATGGGATAGATTATTGGGGCCGCGGTAATTTATTTTGTATGCCAACCAACGACCTACTCGCTTGGAGATGATGTTTGAAAAAGAGACAAGTGAGGATGTAACAACCGTCCAAAATGGCGGAAAACTGTGTTTAATCGTGTGGAAAATATGTTGCAGAAACCACGATATGTATCAGCGGACGCCGTTGTCAGGCCTGCAGCTGGCAACTGGTTACGTATAGCGGATAGCCAGCGGCCGGGCGAGAATGTAACGGGCATCAAAGAGCACATAATCGCGACTACCGAAGATTAAACTTACATAAAATGTAAAATAATATCAAAAGCACATGCGCTGTGGTATATCGGAATGGGTTTTATGCTAATCCATACAGTGCAAAGCTAGGATTCTGGATTCATTCTTGAACTCGGAACAAGTTAGGGACTTTAAGTGGAACATTAATGTATTCGTTCCAAGCAAATATATAATGATGCTGAATTTTGATGGAAGCGTTTAGTAGCTTGGACGTGAAGAACAGCTTCGATTGAATTATTTCGAACTATGTTGTGGTGATTTGTACTTGAGCTTAATTTGAAACATTCAAGAAATCAGACTGAGAGCAGTTTAAGTGAGTGACAGTTTATTTACACGGTAGCAGTGAGATTATTGTTTGACTTGGGTCAATTGTTCGCATACTGCCACAGTTTCGAATTTTCCCCTTCATCTTCTTCTGATAAGTCAGATTTCATTGAGAAAAGTCAGGGCTCAATAACGACTAGTAGAATCATACTAAGTATGGGGATTTGTATTGAAGTCTCGCTTTGTGTGGCTTCTCCCTGGGTCGGTGACCACATCTTGAAAGACTTAAGTTTCAACAGGACAGTCGTTTGATCGAATACATGCACACGAAGAACGTAAAAGCCCGTAGGCTAGGAGAAACGCCGCACCCCTGGTAGGTAAACAGCGTTTTACTCGATACACTGCCCGCATCTCGTGGTCGTGCGGTAGCGTTCTCGCTTCCCACGCCCGGGTTCCCGGGTTCGATTCCCGGCGGGGTCAGGGATTTTCTCTGCCTCGTGATGGCTGGGTGTTGTGTGCTGTCCTTAGGTTAGTTAGGTTTAAGTAGTTCTAAGTTCTAGGGGACTGATGACCATAGATGTTAAGTCCCATAGTGCTCAGAGCCATTTGAACCATTTGAACTCGATACACTGTTTGTTTCGCATCTGGACAAAAAGTTATTTTGGATGGTCATGATAAATTGGACACGCTGCAAATACATCAGACAATGTATATCAGGTAACATAAAGCACCTTCTCATATTACCCATCGGGTTTGTCGAACGACGCGAAAGAACTGCATTTTCTCCTTCATTGAAATTTTTTTAATAAATGTTGTTTCATTTATGTATGATCTTTTCTACGCATAGTTTAGTGCGAGTATTTTAAAAAGTAAAATAGTCTTCACTTTCAAATATTTGCTTATTTTTGCATAAGCACATTCAGATGAAAAGTACTCTATCCCTCATGCAGTCTTCGCAGTGCACCACAAAAACAAAACCAACTATTCACAACACACAAAAGCACAAACGCCACATGAGTAACCTAGCCGAGACAACTTCCTATGTTAGTAGACGACACCGCTGTGTCCTCTCTCCTTCTTCCACATTTTACCTTTACTCGAGTGAGAAATTTTACTTCCAACTACAAGTACAAGGCAGTCTCAGTATTATGATTTTTTTGTGCTTGCTCCAAAATCTTCCTTTTCTCATTTCGATTGTCTTGCTGTTTTCTTATGGATTCTCTATCATCATCCTTGTCCCTTATGGGTTGTGCTTCATCACAGTATGTCGCCCTATGGTTTACATGTACGACGCCATTGTTTAGTTACAGCGAGAGTTGTATAGTATTCGTTAACGTGCTACAATCGTTATTTCTTCTAATCCTTGGTGGATATATCATTTATTTAAGCTGCCGAGAAGATCCACATAAAAACCACACGTGGCGGAGAGTACCTCAGCCACCACTAGTCATTCTCTTCCTGTTCCACTCGCAAATACCTAATTTCTCTTATCTTGTCTTCGGTGTAGCAAGGCGAAAATGCCGGTTCATAAATTTTCTCAGTCGTGTTTGATGAACTCAATCCCATCTTCCCTTCAGCGATTCTCATTTGACTCCACGGAGATCCTCGTAATACTCTTGTTTGGCCGAACCTTCCGGGAAGAAATCTACCAGCGCGGATCTAGGGGGTTTCCATTCCTTCCTTTGATCCGACCTGGTGGGGATCACACTTGAGCAGTACTCCAGAATTGGTCACACTAGTATTCTATACTCGTTCTTCTTTATAGATAGCTTCACTTCCCTGAAATTCTCTCACGAAACGGAAGCCGACCACTCGCCTCGCCTACTATGGGCCTTATGTGCTCTTTCCACTTCATATCGCTTTGCGACGCTACTCCTGGATATTTAATCTCCGTGTCTGCGTCAAGAAGCACAGCACTAATACGGTAATAGAACATTACAGAACTGTGTTTCCCATTCATCTGCGCTAATAAACATTTTCCTACGTTTAGTACTTGCTGCTTCTCATCACACCATACACCAAGTATATCTAAGTCACCTTTTATTATCAATCACCCAACTACAGTACTTCCCATATACTACGGCGTCATCAGAAAACAGTCGCAGATTGCTGCTCATCCTCGGTCCAATGATCCTTTACATGTGTGTACTGAGTACAAGGGCGGTCCTACCACAGTTCCCTCGGACCCTTCGGACGGTACCCTTGCGTCTGCTAAACATTTGCCATCGAGGACATCGTACTGGGTTGCATCAGTTAATCAGTCCTCTAGGCACTCGCATGTCTCCATTCCAAATCCTCGGATCTTCGGTAACCGCCTCCAAGGGCAACGCGTCAAACGCTTTCGGAAATCAAGGAAAACGGATAACTGCCCGGTCCTCTTCATCCATTGTTCGGCCGATATCATCTGAGATAAGGCCAAGCTGAGTTTCTGGCGAACGATGCTTTCCAAATCCATGCTGATTTGTGGATATTATGTTGAGACTTAGGATATGTTGAAGAATTCTGTAGCAAAACGAGGTTAGTGATCACATTCTATGATCATGCGGGTCCATGCTTTTACCGTTACTACATTTTGGAATTGCATCCAATTTTTTCCCAATCGATTCGGATTTGCGCTGGGCGAGAGGTTTTAGATAAATGCAGTCTACGCAAGATAAATTACTTTTCCCAATATTGTGTAGAACAGACCGAGAAGACCATTACTCTCTCTAAATTTCAGTCTCATTTAATTAGTTTGTTTGTCATATACAAATTTCCTCAAACTTACAAGGTCACAAAATTTGTAGTTGGCGTAGGATCCTAAATCGAGTACTTTCAGTTAAGAAACGGAAAGATGAGTACCTGGCGTTTCGTATTTTTAGAAACTTCTTTGAGTGCCTCTCTAAAGTATAACATACCTGTAGCTACTCGTGCTGTGCAGTCTTATTTGAATCCGAAATAACACAGATATAGAAAATGTAACCACTGTTTGAGTATAGATGGTGTAAATATTTCGCACGCAGTCCCTTCCGTAGATAGACTAAAATTCCCCACTCTAATAATTAACACAAGCCTTTGACATACTTTATGCGCGAGTGACCCTATGTGTCATTTCTTTAACATGTCCCCGTGTATTGTTACCCCCATCAATTTGCATCATGTCTCTGCTTAACCTCGCAATTCAAGACTGCCACTTATGGAGCGTACAACTTTACAAATATACATATATGAAGAAGAACATGATGACGTCCAAAACTTGCTGATCGAAGGCAATAACAAATTGGGAATCGAAGTATTATGAGTTTCTATAGTTTATTTACTGAAATGGTGTGCATGTTGTTATTGTTGTGGTCTTCAGTCCAGAGACAGGTTCGATGCAGCTCTCCATGCTACTCTATCCTCTGCAAGCTTCTTCACCTCCGAGTAACTACAGCAACCTACATCATTCTGAATCTGCTTAGTGTATTCATCTCTTGGTCTCCCTCTACGACTTCTGCCCTCCACGCTTCACTCCAGTACTAAATTGGTGATCCCTTGATGCCTCAGAACGTGTCTACCAGACGATGCCGTCTTCTAGTCAAGTTGTGCCACAAACTCCTCCCCAATTCTATTCAGTAGCTCCTCATTAGTTGTGTGATCTACCCATCTAATCTTCAGCATTCTACTGTAGCACCACATTTCGAAAACTTCAGTTTCCTGTCTACAATGTTTATCGTACGCGTTTCACTTCCATACACGTCTACACTCCATACAAATACTTTCAGAAACGACTTCCTGACACTTAAATCTATACTCGATGTCAACAAATTTCTCTCCTCAGAAACGCTTTCCTTGCAATAGTCACACCACATTCTGTATCCTCTAGATTTCGACCAGCATCAATTATTTTCCTCCCCAAATAGCAAAACTTATTTAGGACTTTATGTGTCTCATTTCCTAATCTAATTCCCTCAGCATCATCTGATTTAATTTGATTACAGTCCATTATCCTAGTTTTACTCTCGTTGATGTTCATCTTATATCCTCTTTTCAAGACACTGTCCATTCCGTTCAACTGCTCTTCCAAGTCCTTTGCTGTCTCTGACAGAATTACAATGTCGGCAAACCTCAAATTTTTATTTCTTCGCCCTTGATTTTAATTCCTACTCCAAATTTTTCTTTTGTTTCCTTTACTGCTTGTTCAATATACAGACTGAAGAACTTCGGGGATAGGCTAGAAACCTGTCTCACTCCCATCCCAACTACTGCTTCCCTTTCATGCCCCTCGACTCTTATAACTGCCATCTGGTTTCTGTACAAATTGTAAATAGCCTTTCGCTCCCTGTATTTTACCCCTGCCACCTTCAGAATTGGAGATGAAGAAGCTTGCACAGGATAGAGTAGCATGGAGAGCTGCATCAAACCAGTCTCAGGACTGAAGACCACAACAACAACAACCTTCAGAATTTGAAAGAGAGTATTTCAGTCAACATTGTCAAAAACTTTATCTTAGTCTACAAATGCTAGAAATGTAGGTTTGCCTTTCCTTAATCATTCTTCTAAGATAAGTCGTAAGGTCAGTATTGCCTCACGTGTTCCAACATTTCTACGGAATCCAAACTGATCTTCCCCGAGGTCGGCTCCCACCAGTTTTTCCATTCGTCTGTAAGGAATTCGTGTTAGTGTTTTGCAACCGTGACTTATTAATCTGAAAGTTCGGTAATTTTCACATCTGTCAACACCTGCTTCCTTTGGGATTGGAATTATTATATCCTTCTTGAAGTCTGAGGGTATTTAGCCTGTCGCATACATCTTGCTCACTAGATAGTAGAATTTGGTCATGGCTGTCTCTACCGAGGCTATCAGTAGTTCCAATGGAATGTTGTCTACTGTCGGCGCCTTGTTTCGACATAGGTCTTTCAGTGCTCTGTCAAATTCTTCACGCAGTCCCATATCTCCCATTTCACCTTCATCTGCGTCCTCTTCAATTTCCTCAAGTACATCGCGCTTGTATTGACCTTACTCCTTCCAACTTTCTTCTTCCCCTTCTTTGCTTGGGACTGGTTTTCCATCTGAGCTCTTGATATTCATACAGGTGGTTCTCTTTCCTCCAAAGATATCTTTAATTTTCCTGTAGGCAGTATCTACCTTACTCCTAGTGATATATGCCTCTAAATTCTTGCATTTGTCCTCTAGCCATGGCTGCTGAGACATTTTTCACTTCTTGTCGATCTCATTTTTGAGACGTTTGTATTCCTTTCGCCTGCTTCATTTACTGCATTTTTATATTTTCTCCTTTCATCAGTTAAATTCAATATCCCCTCTCTTACTAGTCTTCGTCTTTTTACCTACTTCATCCTCTGCTGCCTTCACTATTTCATCTCTCAAAGCTACCCATTCTACTTCTAGTGTATTTCTTTCCCCCGTATTTGTCAATCGTCCCTAATGCTCTTTCTACAACCCCTGGTTCTTTCAGCTTATCCAGGTCTCTTCTCCTTAAATTACCGCCTTTTTGTAGTTTCTTCAGTTCTAATCTATAGCTCATAACCAATAGATTGTGGTTGGAGTTCACATCTGCCCCTGGAAATGTGTTACAATTTAAAACCTAGTTCGTATATCTCTGTCCTACCATTATATAATCTATCTGAAACCTTGCAGTGTCTCCAGGCCGCTTCCACTTATACAACCTTCTTTCATGATTCTTAAACCAAGTGTTGGCTATAACTAGGTTATGCTCTGTGGGAAATTCTACCAGGCAGCTTCCTCTTTCATTCCTTACCCCTAGTTCATATTCACCTACTTCTTTTCCTTCTCTTCCTTTCCCTACTATCCAATACCAGTCCCCATGAGTATTAAATTTTCGTGTCCCTTAAGTATCTGAATAATTTCGTTTATCACGTGACACATTTCTTCAATCTTTTCGTCATCTGCGGAGCTAGTTGACATATAAACTTATACTACTTTCGTAGACGTGGGATTGGTGTCTATCGTGGCTATAATAATACATTCACTATGGTGTTCATAGTAGCATAGTAGTATATGAAGTCAATATACAGCATAAATAGCTGAACACGAGCATTCCGTAGTCTTATAGAAGCCTTCTTTCAGAACTGTCTTCAGTTTGGAACTCCCTGGAAGATTAAAACTGTGTGCTGAATCTTAACCAGAACCTTGCCTTTCGCGGAAAATGTTCTTAGCATTTGAGCTACCCAAGCATGACTCACGCCCCGTTTTGCTAGCTTCAGTTCCATCATTAGCTGTCTCCGAGTTTCTGAACTTACAAAAGCTTTTACGATACCTTATCGGGCAAGTACAGTAGCTTCTCTGAGATGAAGAGGTTGGCACAGGGCAGTATGTCATGTGGCGAGCATCATCAAACCAGTCTGATGACTGATGACTCCCCCTACCCAATTCTCCCCCATCCATCACCCCCCCCCCCCCCCGAAAAAAAAAACTGGACAGAGTTTTCTGAAAAAAAAAAAATGTGTAGCTACCTTAGCTGCAGCCTAGAGGATGTTACCAGGGTTAATCTTTCACACCGTAATGTTCCTTCCCCCGCATTGTTAAGTCTTCTGAAGCTTGTCCTCTTGGTTTCCCTAAGCGGAGACGGAAGGCAATTTTTATCTCTATTCTGCCTATGCTACTTCACTCTTTGAAGAACTGTGAGTGTTAAAACAGTGAAATTTTTGCTGAATGTATATAACATACATGCCTGCAATTGCAGGAAAAACGAACCAAATACCTGTAATGGATCTGAAGAAAAATTTTTTATTGCTTTCACTAATATAATTTCACTTTTTAATGCGTTAATTACTATAACACAGTTTCTGTTGCGGTGGTGGTTCTCAATTTCCTTGTAAAACTTATTACCATCTGAATAGGAACTGACCAAATTCCGTATTTATAACCCAATTACTATAGAAAATAATAGTACCTGTAAGTCAAAAATTGTAGTTTTGAGGACAGTTAATTAAAGTTTAGTATTGCAATTTTAGTATAGTTATTAATGAGAAAAACTTACCGCTAATATTTTCCAGCGCCATACAGAGCACCCTTTGAATCACATCGTTCTTTTTTTCTTCTCTTGGTCCCTCTTATTTTCTGTCTAGCTTCTTTTGTGAATTTTTATTTAGCAATTACTGCTTTGCAGGTTCTCCCTTTATGTATTTGCACTAAAGATTTCGCAGTCTATCCAATATTTTCAAAATATCCAGTTTTCTTATTAAACCATCACTGAACCGTAAAATAGCATCATAAACACCAAATTTCATGGTTTTAATCTGAATAAATACAGTTTTCGGTAACAGGATCTAAATGACAGAAGTCACACATTCATTAAAATTTTACGTTTTCCCATGAAGGCATTTCTTCAGCAAAGTACGTTTACTAATATCTCTAAATATAGGTATCATTTCAGGCTGCAGGTAAAGAATGTTTGTGGTCATACGTTGCCCTTCTGTACTTACACGAAACGGCAGGATCATTCGGGCAAAGACAGTGCTACCGGAGAAAGAGAGTCCAATAGCTTTTTTCAGGTTTTCTAGATTCCCAACATTGCTTCTTATGGCCAAGCCATAAAATACTGTAATCTATTTCAACATTTGTCAGGAGACCTGTGCCACACTCGGAAACAATAACAAACACGATCGGAACGTTGAATATAACAACAGAAGTAGGAAATAACATACAAGGAATAAGAGGAAACTGTGCATTATCTCCGCGTGGCATTTATATACCAGATCGTACAGAGCGTCAGGGAAACCATAAAACCCACGAAAAAATTGTCCTAGTTCCATAAAACAAAAACTGTTTTCCTAGAAATAGCGGGCATTTCAAATACGCAAAAATGTAAAAATCGATTTCTTGAGCTCGTTTGCCTTCCGTTGCCCATAAAACTACCCACGTGTTTGAAAATCGACAGAAGCTGCACAAGAGGTAGTTTGTTCACGAATAAGCCGCTCACAAAAGTGTAAATTTGACTTAAAATATGGGTCTAGATCACGTAACCCACTGTAATTTTTTTTTGGAAATTTGTAGTAAGATCCTATGGGACCAAACTGCTAAGGTCATCGGTCCCTAAGCTTACACACTACTTAATCTAACGTAAACTAACATACGCTAAGGACAACACACACATAGGCCCGAGGGACGACTCGAACCTCCGACGGGGGAGCCGCGCGAACCGTGACAAGGCGACATAGACTGCGCTGCTACCCCGCGCGGTTAACGCACTACACTTTGTACGTACTAAAAAATGTAAAAATTTCTCAAAATAGTGCTTTTTTCCGTCGAAGATTATCACCTGGTCTCAGATCAGTTCGGCTTTCGTGGAGCTTCCCTCGATTTATGAATCACAGTAACGTTCTTAAAATTTATCCAAGCTGCAGAGCACTATATCCACAAAACCTATATTTTCTGTTCACATGAATTGACGCACTTAAGTTTCTATAATTGCATTTCCTTGTCTCTCATCTACTCTATTCCTCTTTTCTATTACTTTCTCTCCTTTCCTTTCCTTTTCTTTCCTCTATATTCTCATCTTCTCTTTTGAAGTCTTGGTCACATTATCAATCACGACTTCGCCCAAATTAATGTAATTCGTATTCGTAGCGTCCTTCATGTTTGGTAAACCTAGAACTTTCTGCATATACTTAACGTGATGTTTGCGGCATTCACTTGCGAACTGCACGTTAGCCAACATTCTTTTGCGACATCATTATGAGATCCGTGACAGTATTCGTCGTCACCACTATAGCAGTTCCCTTCGTACGTAAGAACAAGAGAACAAGTTATCACGTCGAGATGCACTTGTGGGCACGATGTGAAAGCTGCAGAACAAGTGGACTATCTATTACGAGTTGTTATTTCGACGCGGACCAGATTGTGTCTTTCGATTTCTGCTTATTAATTAGACACGCAGTTCTGAAATACCGCCTAGCAGCCATTAAATCAACACTGTATCTCCGCCTCAGATCGCAACCTTGCACGAACTAGGCTAGTAATTTACATAGAGCAGGAGATATGCCCGTTGGAGACGGCTGCGGCTGTGTGAGAACGGAGGAAGTACAATAAGGCGTTCTTTTAAGGACTGGATCGCGTCAGCCAATGTAAAGCACTAATTTATCAACGTTTCATTTTCCAGTCGGTATAAGATATTCCATACTTCACTTTGTTGCTCTTAAGGTTTTTTTAAATTCATTTTTAATCATTTTTAGCATGAATTTATGTCTTCCGCTTCTTGCATCTCGTATTCTACTTAGCAAACTTTCCATCCTTATTTTGTATTTCACGTAATTCTTATTGTCACCAAAGCGGCTACGTATCAAACAAGTCAGTTTACTAACTACAAAAAATATTGCGATTACATTTACAGAACTGTGCGTTTCGTCATCCTCTAGGTTGTATAACAGATTTACGAATGTCTTGATACTATCGCGCGGTATCAGGATCGTTTCTACTTCCATTATGACCATTTTTGTTGCCATTACAAACTCTTTCACTGCGTCTTGCTACTTATTAGACAGGTATAGTGTCGTACAGTTAACCTGCAGACTACTAGAAAATATGCTGATCAGTAGCTAACAAAGTTACCCGAGAGTAAATCGTATGTCTATGTAGTGTTCAATGAAGGAATGACAAATTTCCTTCTGAATGAACTCGTATTATTAGCGACAAATTCCATTAATGCATTGAGTGTATGGGAATTATAGCGCAAGAGTTCTAAGACCTTGAACAACAGCCTGCGTGAAGTTTGTCAACTAAGACACTAAGCTAAGATAATCCTATGTAATTGCACAGAGACGGTCCGATTCTGGCCACATGTGACATAACACAGTGAAAGTAAATGGAACACCAAATATTCTCGATCCAGGGTGTATGACCTAAAAGAATTATCCTCCTAGCGAGGACAGCACGCTTCTCTTTCTTTCTTTCTTTCTTTTTTAAAGGAATGTAAGACAGCATGTTTTTCCTTTATATTCATTTCTGAGAACATAAAATATTTGAGTTCACACATTATTTAATCGTCTTGTGATAGTAGCCCTGCATAGAGCCATGAAGGCACGAAATACTTTACAGCACTCTTGTTACATCTTTTTGTACTGGAGGACAACTTTCTTCTTGTTTATATTGGAAGGTAACGTTCTCAGTCCTCTTTTCTAGATTCTAGCTTCTGGTAAAAGTGACCACATCGCGTAAGAATGCATCATTACGCTTTTGGACACGCATCTCCACCTATCCTTTATCTAATTCAAATGCTTACTCGTTCATAATACATATATCAAAATAAAAAATAAAATAAAAATGTTTCCCTTATCCGCAGTTCCCAGAAGTCCTGAAGATAGACGTTAACTAAGGATATTGTATCACAGACACAGTCCCTTTGAATTTTCAGAGATGTCTCTGAACCCGCCAATAGATGTAAGCAACCATGCATGAGCAACATCTATTAGACGGAGGGGGTCCGACAGCTGATCAGTTCCAGTCATTCCACCAGGAAGGAGGTACACGGCTCGTGTTGTCTGTAGTTCAACCATGCCTAGACGATCAATACTGCGGTTCTACCGCGTACGCATTGTTACATTGTGCCAGAAAGGGCTCTAAAAGAGGGATGTGTCCAGGCGTCTCGGAGCTAACTCGGAGAAAAGCTGACAGCAACGTCACCATGTTGAATAATGCTCTTCGTGCAGACACAGGACGTCGTGTTACGACTCAAACTGCCCGCAATAGGCTGCATGATGCACAACTTCACTCCCGACGTCCATGGCGAGGTCCACCTTTGCAACCATGGCACCATGCAGCGCGGTACAGATGGGCCCAAAAACATGCCGAATGGATCGTTCAGGATTGGCATCACGTCCTCTTCACCGATAAAATGTAAATGTCGTGTGACTAGGGCCTCCCGCCGGCTAGACCGTTCGCCGGGTGCAAGTCTTTCGATTTCACGACACTTCGGCGACTTGCGTGTCGATGGGGATGAAATGATGATGGTTAGAACAACACAACACCATGTCCCTGAGCGGAGAAAATCTCTGACGCAGCCGGGAACCGAACCCAGGCTCTTGGGATTGACATTCGGTCGCACTAACCACTCAACTATCGGGTCCGGACCTCTTCACTAATGAGTGTCGCATATGCCTTCAACCAGACAATCGTCTGAGACGTGTTTGGAGGCAACCCGGTCAGACTGAACGCCTTAGACACACTCTCCAGCGAGTGCAGCAAGGTGGAGGTTCACTGCTATTTTGGGGTGACATTGTGTGGGGCCGACGTACGACGCTGGTGGTCATGGAAGGCGCCGTAACGGCTGTACGATACGCGAATACCATGCTCCGACATATAGTGCAACCATATTGGCAGCGTATTGGCGAGGCATTCGGCTTCATGGACGACGATTCGCGCCCCCATCGTGCGCATCTTGTAAATGACTTCCTTCATGATAACGACATGGCTCCACTAGAGCGGCCAGCATGTTCTCCAGACATGAACCCTATTGAGCATGCCTGGGATAGATTGAAAAGGGCTGTTTATGGACGACGTGACCCACCAACCACTCTGTGGGATCTACGCCGAATCGTCATTTAGCATTGGGACAAAATGGTTCAAATGGCTCTGAGCACTATGGGACTTAACTTCTAAGGTCATCAGTCCCCTAGAACTTAGAACTACTTAAACCTTACTAACCTAAGGACATCACACACGTCCATGCCCGAGGCAGGATTCGAACCATCGACCGTAGCGGTCGCACGGTTCCAGACGGTAGCGCCTAGAACCGCTCGGTGACCCAGGCCGGCGCAGTGGGACAATCTGGACCAACAGTGCGTTGATGAACTTGCGGATAGTATGCCACGACGAATACAGGCATGCATCAATACAAGAGGACGTGCTACTGGCTATTGCAATTTTCTGTGCAGGTTCCGGAACTCTCGGAAAACATTTTTTGATGTGTATACATTTAGTTGACAAAATTTTAGACTACCATTGTACATTAATTATCTTTGAATACATCGTGGGAGGAGACAGTGATCAATTTTATTACTAATAGTTACTATTAAAATCGGGCCAGCCGCTGTAGTTGAGCGATTCTAGGCGGTTTAAATGGTTCAAATGCCTCTAAGCACTATGGGACTTAACATCTGAGGTCATCAGTCCCCTAGACTTAGAACTACTTAAACCTAAGGACGTCACACACATACATGCTCGAGGTAGGATTTGAAACTGCGACAGTAGCAGCCGCGTGGTTCCGGAATGTAGCGCCTAGAACCGTTCGGCCACTACGGCCGGCTCTAGGCGCTTCGGTCCGGAACCGCGTGACTGCTACGGTCGCAGGTTTGAATCCTGCCCCGCGCATGGATGTGTGTGACGTCGTTAGGTTAGTTAGGTTTTATTAGTTATTAAGTTCTAGGGGACTGATGAACTCAGATGTTAAGTCCAATAGTGCTCAGAGCCATCTTTATTAAAATTAGTCTTCTACATCTACATCTACATCTACATGGACACTGTGCAAATCATATTTAAGTGCCTGGCAGAGGGTTCATCGTATGAGGTCTCATTTCCTTTATTTTATCGCGGTGATCGTTTCTCCGTATGTACTTCCGTATCAACAAAATATTTTCGCTTTCAGAGGAGAAAGTTGGTGATTGGAATTTCGTGAGAAAATTCCGTCGCAACGAAAAACGCCTTTCTTTTAGTGACGCCCAGACCAAAAACCTGTATTATTTCAGTGACACTCTCTCCCATATTTCGCAATAATACAAAACGTGCTGCCTTTCTTTGAACTTTTTCGATGTACTCCGTCAGTCCTATCTGGTAAGGATCCCACACAACGGAGCAGTATTCTAAAAGAGGACGGACAAGCGTAGTGTAGGCAGTCTCCTTAGTAGGTATGTTACATTTTTTAAGTGTCCTGCCAACATTTGCTATGTGTTCCTTCCGATTTAAGATGTTCAGAATTGTAATACCTAGGTATTTAGTTGAATTTACGGTTTTTAGATTAGACTGATTTATCGCGTAACCCGAAGTTTAACGGGTTCCTTTTAGCACTCATGTGGATCACCTCACACTTTTCGTTATTTAGGGTCAATTGCCAATTTTCGAACAATTCACGTATCTTTTCTAAATCGTTTTGCAGTTTGTTTTGATCTTCTGATAACTTTTTTGGTCGATAAACGACAGCGTCATCTGCAAACAACCGAAGACGGCTGTTCACATTGTCTCCCAAATCGTTTATGTAGATAAGGAACAGCAAACGGCCTACAACACTCAGTTGTACTCGATGACTTTCCGTCAATTACTACGAACTGTGGCCTCTCTGACAGGAAATCACAAATCCAGTCACATAACTGAGACGATATTCCATAAGCAAGCAATTTCACTACGAGCCGCTTGTGTGGTACAGTGTCAAAAACCTTCCGGAAATCCAGAAATACGGAATCGGTCTAAAATCCCTTGTCAGTAGCACTCAACACTTCATGTGAATAAAGAGGTAGTTGTTTTTCGCAGGAACGATGCTTTCTAAACCCATGTTGATTGTATGTCAATAGACCGTTTTCTTCGAACACAATATATGTTCCAGAATCCTGCTGCGTACCATGTTAACGTTATGGGCCTGTAATTAATTGGATTGCTCCTACTATCTTTGTTGAATATTGGTGTGACATGTGCAACTTTCCTGTCTTTGGGTACGGATCTTTCGTCGAGCGAACGGTTGTATATGATTGTTTAGTATGGAGCTAATGTATCAGCATATTCCGAAAGGAACCTAATTGGTATACAGTCTGGACCAGAAGACTTGCTTTTATTAAGTGATTTAAGTTGCTTCATCATTCCGAGGATATTTACTTCTACGTACTCATGTTGGCAGCTGTTCTGGATTCGAATTCTGGAATCTTTACTTCGCCTTCTTTTGTGAAGGCATTTCGGGAGGCTGCCTGTAGTAACTTTGCTTTGGCAGCACTGTCTTCTATAGTATCTCCATTGCTATCGCGGAGAGAAGGCACTGTTTGTTTCTTTCCGCGAACATAATTCACATACGACCAGAATCTTTTTTTTTTATTTTCTGCCAAGTTTCGAGACAAAGTTTCGTTGTGGAAACTGTTATAAGCATCTCGCATTGAAGTCCGCGTTAAATTTGGAGCTTTTGTAAAAGATCGCCAATCTTGGGGATTTTGCGTCTGTTTAAATTTGGCATGTTTGTTTCGTTGTTTCTGGAACAGTGTTCTAACCCGTCTTGTGTACCAAGGAGGATCAGCTCCATCGTTTGTTAATTTATTTGGTACAAATCTCTCAATTGCTTTGAATTTAAGCCACACCTGGTCTACACTTATACCATTAATTTGGAATGACTGGAGATAGTCTCTTAGGAAGGCGTCAAGTGAATTTTTATCTGCTTCTTTGAATAGGTATATTTTTCGCTTATTTTTCGCGGATTTGGGGATTACTATATCCATCTCCCTACGAGAACGCTGTGTTCACTAATCCCTATATCGATTTTGATGCTCGTTATTAACTCAGGATTATTTGTTGCTAAAAGGTCAAGTGTGTTTTCACAACCGTATACTATTCACGTGGGCTCATGAAGTAACTGCTCGAAATAATTTTAAGAGAATGCGTTTAGCACAATTTCGGATGATATTTTATGCGTACCTCCGGAACTGAACATGTAAATTAAAGTCACCACCAGCTATTATCGTATGAGTCGGGTAAGTGTTTGAAATAAAACTCGTTTTCTTTGAACCTTTCAGCAACTATATCATCTGATTTGGGAGGTCGGTAAAAGGATCCAATTATTATTTTATTCCGGTTGCCAACAATGACCTCTGCCCAAACTAACTCACAGGAAGTATCTACTTCAATTTCGCGACAACTACTTCTGACAGCAACGAACACGCCGTCGCCAACCGTGTTTAGCCTATCATTTTGGAACACCATTAGGTTCTTCGCAAAAATTTCGGCTGAGCTTATATCCGGCTTTAGCCGGCTTTCAGTGACTATAACGATTTGGGCATCAACGCTTTCTATTAGCGCTTGGAGCTCTGGTACTTTCCCAACACAGCTACAACAATTTACAACTGTTATATCAGTGGTTCCTGTATCTACGTTCTTCTCGTGTTCAGCCTGCAGCCTGTGTGACGGAAGTCCTTCTTGTGTTTTTCCGAGACCCTCTACCCTAAAAAACCGTCCAGTCCACGCCACACAGCCCCTGCTACCCGTGTAGCCGCCTCCTGCGTATAGCGGACATCTGACCTATTCAACGGAACCCCAAATCGAAACACCCTTTGGCGCAAGTCAAGGAATCTGCAGCCTACCAGAACCTGCAGAACCATCTGAGCCTCTGATTCAGACCCTCCACTCGGCTCTGTAACAGAGGTCTTCAATCGGTCCTCTCGACTATGCTGCAAATGGTCAGCTCCGCTTTCATTTTGCAAGCAAGACTGGCAGCCTTTACCGCTCCTGTTAGCCGCTCGAAACCAGAGATTGGTTGGTTGGTTTTGGGGAAGGAGACCAGACAGCGTGGTCATCGGTCTCATCGGACTGGGGAAGGATGGGGAAGGAAGTCGGCCGTGCCCTTTCAGAGGAACCATCCCGGCATTTGCCTGGAGTGATTTAGGGAAATCACGGAAAACCTAAATCAGGATGGCCGGACGCGGGATTGAACCGTCGTCCTCCCGAATGCGAGTCCAGTGTCTAACCACTGCGCCACCTCGCTCGGTCCGAAACCAGAGAATCTCTTCTGATCCAAAGTGACACACATCATTGGTGACGACGTGAGCAGCCACCTGCAGTTGGCTGCACCCTGTGCTCTTCATGGTAGCCGGGAGGACCCTTTCCACATCTGGAATGACTCCACCCGGTATACACGCGGAGTGCCATTGGTTTTCTTACCCTTCTTGTCAGCCAAGTCCCTAAGGGGTCCCATAATGCGCCTAACGTTGGAGCTCCCAACTGCCAATAATCCCACCCTCTGTGGTTGTCCGGATCTTGCAGGCTGCGTGGTTTCCTCTGAAACAGGACAGGCGACAGCATCTGGCTCAGCGATAGTGTCAGCCACAGACAGCACCTGGAACCTGTTTGTCAGACAAACCGGGGAGGCCTTACGTGCGGCCGCCTGGGAAGTTCGCCGCCTGCTTCGCTCCAGCGCGACCTCCCACTCGACCACGGGTGAGGGGTCAGCCTCAGTGCGAGCAGTAACTGGGTTGGCCACCGGTGAGGACCGATCGGAGGACTCAGACGTGCTGGACGTCCGTTGAATCCCGACGGCTGCCCCACAACAGTGGTGCCCATCCACTGCAGCCTCAAGCTGTGTAACCGAAGCCATCACAGCCTGAAGCTGAGAGCGAAGTGTCACCAACTCGGTTCGCATCCGCACACAACAATCGCAGTTCCTGTCCATACTAAAGACCGCGGGAAACTAAAATATGCAGATAAACGGGCTATCGACACGTGCTGCGCAACTCTACTTTAGACCCTGACGAAAACGCAGGAACTGTGTCTCATAATACGCGGATATTCAGAAACCTAACTACCGAAGCACTCAGGTGACACTAAACAATTCGCCCCTGATTAGGAACTTGTAATATGTCACAAAATCGGTTTACTTTTCGACGCAAACGATAACGCAAGAACAGCGGTTATTAGATATTAAATTTACGCGCAGAAACTCAAGAAACTAAACTATTAAAGCACACAGATGATATAATAAAATTCGTAATCAAATGGCAATAACGTTATTTTAAATTACGGCAGTAGTGGCATAGATATGTAAATGGCGGTAATGTTATTTTAAATCGTTTGCAAATATGGGACTTTTCGGTACTACGACATCATTTACATATTTAAATCACAGGTAAACATTTATATACACTTACACAGGGTAACGGTGTAAAATTTGGAAGAAAGTGGTCGATCTTGAAAATGGCACATAACTGAAGTCAGCTGATCGTGTGATATAAATGACGGTGACAGTGTAACAGCCAAGGTGGGTTTTAAGTTTTGATTTGACGAAGGTGGAAGCCAAAATGTCGTTATAGATAAAGAAATACTTTAAGCAGATCTAGATGGATTTATTCACAAAATCTGCAATATAATATATGAATATTAATCGTTTTGGCAAAAAAAATCATTAAATTGTGTCAAATGTCATGAAAGAGTACAGGTATTTAAGAAGGGAGAGAGACAAGGTTGTAGCATATCACAATTGTTGTTAAAACTGTATACTGAGCTATCAGTAAAGGAAACCAAGGGGAAATTTCGAAAGAGACTTTAACTTCAGGGAAAAATAATTAAACTTTGACGTTTTTCGGAGTGGCCGAGTGGTTCTATGCGCTACAGTCTGGAACCGCGCGACCGCTACGGTCGCAGGTTCGAATCCTACCTCTGGCATGGATGTGTGTGATGTCCTTAGGTTAGCTACGTTTAAGTAGTTCTAAGTTCTAGGGGACTGACGATCTCAGAAGTTAAGTCCCATAGTGCTCAGAGCCATTTGAACCTTTTTTTTTTTTTTTTCTTGACGTTTGTCAACGACAGAGTAATTATCTCAGAGACGTAAAAGAGCCCAGAGAGCAGCTGAACGGAATGGACAGTGTCTTGAAAGAAGGGTTATGAAATGAATATCCACAAAATAATACATGGGTGATGGAATGCAGTAGAATGAAATCAGTCGATGCTGCTGGAATTAGGTCAGGAAATGATAGGAAATGAGTTTTGACATTTGGGCAGCAAATTAATTGACGACGTCTGAAGCAAAAAGAATGTATACTACAGGGTGGAAATAGCAAGAAAAGTGTTCCTATAAAAGTGAGATTCGTTAACATGGAATACAAATTGAAGTGTTAGGAAGTCTATTCGAAAGCTATTTATCGGAAGTGAAGCGTTATATGGAAACGATACGTGGACGATAAACAGCTCAGACAAGAATACAACGAAGATTTTTAAGTACGGTGCTATAAAAGAATGCTGAAAATTAGATGGGTGGATGGGACAACTGATAAAAAGGTCCTGAGTCGATTTGCTTAGGAAAGAAATTTGTGTCATACCTTGACTAAAATAAGCGTTCAGTTAAAAAAGATACATTCTGAGCCATCAAGAAATAGTCAGTTTGGTAATGGAGAGAAGTGTCTGCGGGAGGAGGGGTGGGGGGTGGGGGGTGGGGGGGGAGGGGTAGGTGAGGGTAAACATTGTAAAGGAAGAAAACTGCTGGACAACAAAAAAACAGTTTCAATTGTATTTAGAGGGTGTTAAAGAATGAAGTCTTGAGGCGGTGATTAAGATGATGCAATTCGGAATGTTTTGGAATAAGGAACCTACAGCCAGAAGTGTGAGATAAAGTTTTTAAGTTAGTAATAGGTGTCTGATCTCTTGTCACTTTAGTAGCTAGATTCCCATCAATTGACGTTACGCCACAGCTACAGACGCAAGACTATAAACAAACAGTTTAGTACTCTACCTGAGCCTTTGTACAGAAAGATGTTTACTTATGCTTGTCGTGCTTCAGTTCGCTCCTTCCATTCTTCTAGAAGTGCTTATGTATTGTGGTATGATTGGGACAGTGCACAAATGGTTTCATTCATACTTAACTGGAAGAACGCACAAAGTTGAAATTAACAGTACAGACAGTCTTCAAAAATCATCAGAGTCCTCTAACTGGGTAGGCATCAAGAATGGTGTGCCACAGGGTTCAGTCTCTGGCCCCTTATTGTTCTTAATATATATTATCGACTTGCCACTCTATATTCATGAAGATGCAAAGCTAGTTCTTATTGCTGACGATAAAAGTATAGCAATCACTCGCAGCAAGCAAGAATCAGCTCAGTAAATTCTAAATAACGTGTTTCAGAAAGTGATTAAGTGGTTCTCTGCAAATGGACACTCACTAAATTTTGAGAAAACACAGTTTATAAAATTCTGTACTGTAAATGGCATAATACCATTGATAAATATAGACTATGAACAGAAATGTGTTGTTAAGGAAAAGTACTCAAAATTTCTGGGTGTGTGCATTGATGAGAAATTGAATTGGATGATCTGCTGGAACTGTTAGGTTCAGCTACTTATGCTTTCAGGATTATTGCAAATTTTGCTGATAAACATATCAGTAAATTAGCCTATTATGCCTATTTTCATTCACTGCTTTCATGTGCCATCATGTTCTGGGGCAATTCGTCATTAAGAGAGAAAGTATTCACTGCACAAAAGCGTATAATCAGAAAGATCACCTTGCAGACATTTATTTAAGGAGCTCGAGATGTTCACAGTACCTTCGCAATACATGTACTCACTTACGAAATTTGTCATTAATAACCCATCCCAATTCAAAAATAACACCGAAGTGCATAGCTACAACACTAGGAGAAAGGATGATCTTCACTATTCTGAACTAAATCTCACTTTGGCAGAGAAAGGGGTGAATAATGCTGCCACAAAAATCTTTGGTCATTTGCCAAATAACTTTAAAAGTCTGACAGATAGCCAAGCAACATTTAAAGCAAATTAAAAGAATTCCTGAATGACAACTCTTTCTACTAAATGGATGATTTTTTAGATGTTGTTGTTGTGGTCTTCAGTGCTGAGACTGGTTTGATGCAGCTCTCCATGCTACTCTATCCTGTGCAAGCTTCTTCATCTCCCAGTACCTACTGCAACCTACATCCTTCTGAATCTGCTTAGTGTATTGATCTCTTGGTCTCCCTCTACGATTTTTACCCTCCACGCTGCCCTCCAATGCTAAATTTGTGATCCCTTGATGCCTCAAAACATGTCCTACCAACCGATCCCTTCTTCTAGTCAAGTTGTGCCACAAACTTCTCTTCTCCCCAATCCTATTCAATACCTCCTCATTAGTTACGTGATCTACCCACCTTACCTTCAGCATTCTTCTGTAGCACCACATTTCGAACGCTTCTATTCTCTTCTTGTCCAAACTGGTTATCGTCCATGTTTCACTTCCATACATGGCTACACTCCATACAAATACTTTCAGAAACGACTTCCTGACACTTAAATCTATACTCGATGTTAACAAATTTCTCTTCTTCAGAAACGATTTCCTTGCCATTGCCACTCTACATTTTATATCCTCTCTACTTCGACCATCATCAGTTATTTTACTCCCTAAATAGCAAAACTCCTTTAATACTTTGTCTCATTTCCTAATCTAATCCCGTCAGCATCACCCGATTTAATTTGACTAGATTCCATTATCCTCGTTTTGCTTTTGTTGATGTTCATCTTATATCCTCCTTTCAAGACACTGTCCATTCCGTTCAACTGCTCTTCCAAGTCCTTTGCTGTCTCTGACAGAATTACAATGTCATCGGCGAACCTCAAAGTTTTTACTTCTTCTCCATGAATTTTAATACCTACTCAGAATTTTTCTTTTGTTTCCTTTACTGCTTGCTCAATATACAGATTGAATAACATCGGGGAGAGGCTACAACCCTGTCTCACTCCTTTCCCAACCACTGCTTCCCTTTGATGCCCCTCGACTCTTATAACTGCCATCTGGTTTCTGTACAAATTGTAAATTTGTATTTTACCCCTGCCACCTTCAGAATTTGAAAGAGAGTATTCCAGTTAACGTTGTCAAAAGCTTTCTCTAAGTCTACAAATGCTAGAAACGTAGGTTTGCCTTTTCTTAATCTTTCTTCTAAGATAAGTCGTAAGGTTAGTATTGCCTCATGTGTTCCAACATTTCTACGGAATCCAAACTGATCTTCCCCGTGGTCCGCTTCTACCAGTTTTTCCATTCGTCTGTAAAGAATTCGCGTTAGTATTTTGCAGCTGTGACTTATTAAACTGATAGTTCGGTAATTTTCACATCTGTCAACGCCTGCTTTCTTTGGTATTGGAATTATTATATTCTTCTTGATTTTTAGATATGAAGTAGTAATTCTAAAAAAAGAAAAAAACAAAAAAGAAAATAATAAAATAAAAATAAAAAAATAATTAATTATTTTGTGTAAAGAAAACTTATGTTAAAGTGGCACGTTCCACATCATTACGTTTCGTCGTATTCATGCTATATGGAACAAGGATTAATGTTTGTATGTACGTGTGTATGTATGTACAGGTATGTATGTATGTATCTACTGGTACTCTCTCCCCATTCCACCCCTTTCAGATTTAATGGTGAGAGCGTCCAGTTGACAGCCCGTCAGAAACTGAACACAGATCAAGCATGAAGACAGGAAGAAAGTGTACTGAACCTGTGGGGAAAAAAGAGAAATAGAAATAGTGAACGGTCCAAGCACAAGTGCAGCGTAAAGCAGTGCAGAATAGCAACGGCGTCGTTGCTAAGTGGTCATGATATTGGACTGTAAAGCGGGCGAGCGTTGTTCAAAGCATCCTCGTCCCAATGTATATGCACTTTTTTTTCACTGTTCGCTGTATTTAAATTCGTGTCTGTCATGGTGTGACGTCCGTTTGCAACAGCGAGGTTAAGGAGGTGACCAGTAATGAAACTTAGCAGCCGAAAGGAAGCGGCTTTCGAACGGCAACAGCAAAAATTTTGATGACAAGGTGACTAGTCAACCGAATCAGCCAACGGAAAACACGTCTGGTGTGCCATACACGGCATTAATGGCAGCATGTATGTCATATGATAAGAATTTCTTATCGACACACCTAGTTTGTAGCCAGTCGGAGTGGCCGAGCGGTTCTAGGCGCTGCAGTCTGGAACCGCGCGACCGCTACGGTCGCAGGTTCGAATCCTGCCTCGAGCATGGATGTGTGTAATGTCCTTAGCTTAGTTAGGTTTAAGTAGTTCTACGTTCTAGGGGACTGATGACCTCAGAAGTTAAGTCCCATAGTGCTCAGAGCCATTTCAACCATTTTAACCTAATTTGTACGCCTCCTTGCCCGATTTAGGTATTCGTATGAATGTGAATGAGCTCACCCCCATGAAAACGATGAAAACATTATAGTTTGTCACATAAGCTTCAACAAATGAACACAACAGTTTCGAAGTCACACAGTTTTCTCCATGCTCTGTCAAAAATATGTTTTTCACGTTTTTGAAGTAGCGTTCCGTTTTGGACGTTTTGATTCTTATATTCCTTTGTCGCAACATATTTCACACCCGTTTATTTGTTTCTGCGAGACGTGGTATTCTGCCTGCTCTCACTATTCATCACATCTTCTTCCCGTTTTCGTGCTTGATCTGCGTTCAGTTTTTGACGGAGTACCCACTGGGCTACCTTACTGATAAATCAGAGGGAGTTGCGATGGGGAATTCCCTTGCGAGAATGACTTCGAGAATGCGACGTAAAGGATTTTCCTCCGGTGGGAATAGGTGCTCCTGCCTTGTTGTTTAGACAAGAGCATTAGGATCGAGAAGAGATGTGCGGGATACTGTCCAGCCGTAGACAGTAGATAAGAAACGGCGTACGGAAATCTCTCCGCTTGTTTGCGCGCAGCCGGGATAGATGTGCAAGTGATGATGAAATGTAATAAAGGAGTCGAACATCACAGATATAACGAACACAGCCATTCATAACCAGTTCCAGGGGCCGTGAGAGTTCCCGAGAAAGGCCTTCAAGTATAACATGGCTGTAATCAATCGTTGGAAGCATACGTATTTTGACAAGTTTCTTTTCAGGAAAAGATAGAAGAGCTTTTTACACTGAAGCGCCGAAGAAACTGCTATAGACATGCTTACCGAAATAAAGAGAAACGTAAACAGGCAGAATACGGCGCTCCGGTCGGTAATGCCTCTATAAGACAAGTGTCTCGCGCAATTGTTAGATCGGTTACTGCTGGTAAAATGGCAGGCCACCCAACTGTAAAGGAGTTTAAACGTAAACTTACAGCTGATGCACGAGGTATGTGGGGTGGCGACGAACAGCGCTTCTTTTCGACCGTTATCGTCCACGATCGGCGCGTGCACCAGTATATTTGACGCATATTCCGTTCCGGATGACGACAGCCAAGGACTATTACCTCAATCAAAGTTACGTCTTAACAGTGGCCACTGACAAGGCGCGCACGTCGAAGCGCCTTTACCAGGCACTTCGAGGCCAGCCCACACCACATAAATTAGAGGACAGACGACCGTCGGTCATCTGGCACCAAGCTTGGGCTAATGTCAACAACCCAGCCCTTCCCACGGAAGTTTCGGCGCTATGGTATCGTGTCGTCAACAATTTAATACCCACTAATCATCGACTGGCGGCCATCCGCCTACGGCCATCGGCTGCTTGCGGCCGATGTGGTGACGTAGACACCAGAGAGCATCGTCTCTTATGCCCTCACGTGCAAGAAGTGTGGAACCTTGCACGTGTGCTATTAGCGCTGATCGGTGGGACGACACCAGACAATGTGTCGATCGACTGGTTCCTTACCCCTGATATTCAGTCCAACCCCCGAACACGACGTAACGCAATGGTGTGGCTCTTGGGCCACACCATTTTCACAATCTATGACCTTTCCCTCACCGATGCTGTCTCTTTCATGGACTACCTGTGGAGCCAGCATCGCCTGGCGGAATCTGACCGGAAATATACCACTACCTTTGCCAGATTTCTGAAAGTTGCAATGGTTCATGGGTATCAAAAGGTGTTCCGGGTTGACTAAGGCACCTCGTCCTGGAATTGCCTGAGTTTACCCCTGGAGCTATGTCACTCGGCCTTCAAACTACCCTGGACTTGCCTATACCCTAGATTTGACATTGGCCTTCTGGGCATCACTAGAGTAGACTATTCTATGATACTAATGATATGACAATTGATAACATGGGAACTGTGTGAACTTTGTATGGGAAATCAGAAACCACGTAAATAATCTTAGAGGATTATTACTTAGTTAATTCTATGGGCGATGAGATTATCTCGCCAGTTTAGTTTTCTTTTGTGTGTGCTGCCGTCCCTGCTTTTCATTTGCCTTCATTATCTGTTCATTTTTTTTCATTTTCAGTTTTTTTTACGCTTTGGTTAGTTCTAAAGAAAAAAAAAGAGAAAAAATAGAAATAAAAGTAATAAAAAAAAGATGAGGTTTATCCGAGGTGCGATTATTGCTAGTTGAAAACTTTTACCAATACCCCGCCTAGTGGACGTGAAATACCGTCCGCTACGGCAATTTTTGCGAAATCCTACGGGAGTCATAATTAAATTCAAACATAACAAATTATGAATATCATAACAGACCATTTCTACTTCCATAATCAATAACATAGACCCAGCTTAGTGGCAGTTGCAGACAATTACCTCGTGTTGCGAGTTATAGGTCGATACACATATTACAAAGTAATTTTCCCTGTCTTCTGATTGATTCTAACAGCCGTAGAGCAATTTCCAATGGGGTTCCAGGCTGTCGCGAGTGCAGATGGGCGTCACACTGAGCAACTTTTGTAACCTTGTACGCAATTAACAAATCTTACCGTCTCATGTGGAAATTGAAAGTTTCTTTCAAAGGTTTATTCGTTGTTTCTTTTTCGCATGTCCTTACAAAAGTTTCATTGTCCTACGATCACTCCTTTTTCATTGGGATTTTTCTTGGATGCCATTCCCAGCGATTTGTATTCTATCCGAATAAACAGCGATATTTTATGAGACGAAAAGCCCCTTTTCAAAGCACCCTATCTAAATAAGAAAAATAACCAAAACTTCTTATGACTAAAAACGTACTATGGGTTCCATACAAACTTCATTAAATATAAAGGCAGTTTTTCTATGCCGGAAATCGAGAATCTCCACCATTTTTGCCGGTTTTCGGCACTGATACTGGCAAGATATCGGTCCCAGGGATTCCAAGATTTTCAAGAATGTTATGGTTTTATTGCGTGATATAATTACAGATTCACTATATTCGGATTTTTTTCCTTTACTTGCACTATGAAACCTTGCTTCTTGCCAAACTTCATTATTGTAGGTCAACGTGGAGTACTCTATAGGTTTTGAAGCGAGTTTGCGAATATCAAAATATGTGACGTAAATGACCATATCTTTTGATTGCATTGACTGAGAAGCTTTAATCTTTTACCCACCAAGGAACCGTAAGATAACAAATAACCATTTTTTTTTTGGGTGTATTTGCCGACCGGAGTGGCCGTGCGGTTCTGGGCGCTACAGTCTGGAGCCGAGCGATAAAAAGAAACAAAAAAAGAAACAAAAAAACAGAAAAAAAGAAAAAAAATGTAAAAAAACAAAAACCAAAAAAAAAGAAAAAAAGTGGGTATTTTCCCGTACGACCATTTCACATGAATATCAGGAATCCGATAAAAACATCGAGTCTTCGACATCGCTGCGACCGGAAAAAAGTCCTGTAACAGCGGGACCATAGACGACTGAAGAGAATCGTTCCGAGTGGCGGAAGTACAACCCCTCCGCAAATTGTTGCAGATTGTAATGCCAGGCCGTCAACAAACGTCAGCGTGCGAACCATTCAACGAAATATCATCGTTATGGGCTTTCGGAGCCGAAAGCCCACTCGTGTACCCTTGATGGCTCCGCGACACGAAGCTTTGCGCTTCGCCTGGATCTGTAACACCGACACTAGACTTGATGACTGGAAACATGTTGACTGGTCGCACTAGGCTCGTTTCAGGTTGTATTGAGTGGATCCACGCATATGGATATGGAGACAACCTCATGAATACATGGTCCCTGCATGTCAGCAGCGGCTGTTCAAGCTTGTGGAGACTGTAATTCGGTTGTTAATCTGTGGGGCGTAGTTGGAGTGATATGGTACCCGTGATACGTCTAGATACTACTCTGGCAGGTAACACGTACGTAAGCATCATGTCTGATAACCTGCATCCATTCATGTCCATTGGTCATTCCTATGGACTTGGGCAAATCCAGCACGACAAAGCGACAACCCACACGAGCAGAATGGCTCCAGGATCACTTTTCTGAGTTTAAACACTTCCGCTGGCCACCAAACTCCCCAGAAATGAACATTATTGAGTATATCTGGGATGCCTTGCAACGCGCTGTTCAGAATAGATCCCCACCCCATCGTACTCTTACGTAAAGGATTCACGGTGTGAGTTCCCTCTGGCACTACTTCACACATTAGTCGAGTCCATGCCACGTCTGGTTGCGGCAATTCTACGTACTCGCGGGGGCCCTACACGATGTTAGGAAGGTGTACAGGTTTCTTTGGCTCTTCAATGTAAACTTTTGCAGAGCACAGAGAGATACTGGAAGCTTGGTGCACATTACAGTTACGTGCTTGGTCCAAGTTAGATTTTCAGCTATTATTACTCCTAGATTCTTTGGTGAAGGAGTTGATATTTATCTCAGTTAGGGTTAAACACGGCAGCACTCCGTCTTCAGGCCTCAAGTGGCCCATCGGCACCATGCTATGCGGAGGGGCGTGTGGTCGGCACATGATGGTTTTCTTTGACCAGAGCCGCTACTATTCGGTCGAGTAGCTCCTCAATTGGCATCACGAGGCTGAGTGTACCCCAAGAAATGGTAACAGCGCGGCCCAGATGGTCACCCACCCAAGTGCCGACCAGGCCTGATAGCGCTTAACCTGGGTGATTCGTCGGGAACCGGTGCATCCACTGTGGCAAGGCCGTTGCCTTTTAAACCTGGTAGGGATTCCCAATATTTCGGGCTATGGGCCTGGAATGACCAACTGGGTTTCAGATCGGCTGCTGAGCTCTAACTGCGTCCAGTTTGCTGGAGCACAGAAGTCGGTATTGACATTCTCGATAGCTGTCTTAGAGTTTTTAGATTTCGCACTGAGGTCCGGCTGTAGGTCATCTGCGTACATGTAGTATTTTCAGTACTACAATACTGACGACACATCATTTACAGGGAACGAAAAGAGTATAGGACGTAATTGCTAATCCTGGGGGAAGCCTGATACTCCCAGCCTCCTTTGTGTTTTATGGTCCTAGAGACGACGAATTGGTGGCGAAACGTCTAGTATGAGTGAAACTATTGCACTGTACTTGTGAGGAAATTTACTTAGTTGGGCAAGTAAAATATCATACTCCACGTTGTCAAAGGCTTTGCTGAAATCTAAGAAGTACATGAAAGTTCTCTCTTGTGCATCCATGACAACGTTCAGGTCACCTGTTTAACTTGATCAAAGTAGATGCTGTGTTGCGATATTTACGGAAGCATGACTGGTATTCGTAAAGTGGGTTGCTTGTACACTAGTGGCCATTAAAATTGCTACACCAAGAAGAAAAGCAGATGATAAACGGGTATTAATTGGACAAATATATTATACTAGAACTGACATGTGATTACATTTTTACGCAACTTGGGTGCATAAATCCTGAGAAATCAGTACCCAGAACAACCACCTCTGGCCGTAATAACGGCCTTGATACACCTGGGCATTGAGTCAAACAGAGCTTGGATGGCGTGTACAGGTACAGCTACCCATACAGCTTCAACACGATACCACAGTTCATCAAGAGTAGTGACAGGCGTATTGTGACGAGCCAGTTGCTCGGTGACCATTGACCAGACGAGTTCAGTTGGTGAGAGATCTGGAGAATGTGCTGGCCAGGGCAGCAGTCGAACATTTTCTGTATCCTGAAAGGCCCGTACAAGACCTCCAACATGCGGTCGTGCATTATCCTGCTGAAATGTAAGGTTTCGCAGAGATCGAATAAAGGGTAGAGCCATGGTCGTAACACATCTGAAATGTAACGTCCACTGTTCAAAGTGCCGTCATTGCGAACAAGAGGTAACCGAGACGTGTAACCAATGGCACCCCATACCATCACGCCCGGTGATACGCCAGTATGGCGATAACGAATACACGCTTCCAATGTGCGTTCACCGCGATGTCGACAAACACGGATGCGACCATCATGATGCTGTAAACAGAACCTAGATTCATCCGAAAAAATGACGTTTTGCCATTCGTGCGCCCAGGTTCGTCATGAGTACAGCATCGCTGGCACTCCTGTCTGTGATGCAGCGTCAAGGGTAACCGCAGCCACGGTCTCCGAGCTGATAGTCAATGCTGCTGCAAACGTCGTCGAACTGTTCGTCCAGATGGTTGTTGTCTTGAAAACGTCCCCATCTGTTGACTCAGGGATCGAGACGTGGTTGCACGATCCGTTACAACCACGAGGATAAGATGCCTGTCATCTCGACTGCTAGTGATACGAGGCCACTGGGATCCAGCACGGCGTTCCGTATTACCCTCCTAAGCCCACCGATTCCATTTTCTGCAAACAGTCATTGGATCTCGTCCAACGCGAGCAGCAATGTCGCGATACGATAAACCGCAATCGCGATGGGCTAGTATCCGACGTTTATCAAAGTAGGAAACGTGATGGTCCACATTTCTCCTCCTAACACGAGGCATCACAACAACGTTTCACCAGGCAACGCCGGTCAACTGTTGTTTGTGTATGAGAAATCGGTTGGAAACTTTCCTCATGTCAGCACGTTGTAGGTGTCGCCACCGGCGCCAACCTTGTGTGAATGCTCTGAAAAGCTAATCATTTGCATATCACAGCATCTTCTTCCTGTCGGTTAAATTTCGCGTCTGTAGCACGTCATTTTCGTAGTGTAGCAATTTTAATGGCTAGTAGTGTTTTCAAGCATTTGTTGGCTGGTCGTGGGCAGTATATCCTAAGGTCTTGGACAGTGCAGGAAGAGTGCTGTGGCAGCGTGCTTTATAGGTAATTGCATAACAAGTCCCTGTATCCAGGCCTTGTAGCCGAAATTTTTGCACGGGATCGATTGCTGGTGCTGATATCTTACAAGCGTGCCTTTTTATCCTTAAAATATGAGGTCGATGCGGAATCTGTTCGTGGCGCATCAGTCACGCCGCTCTCGCCCGGTGCACAGAATTACGGGCGCGCCGAGCGCTGTCGGTGGCGAGAGGCCTAAACAGATGGCCCGTGACGCAAGCGCCGCGTGCCTGCGACGCAGACAGCCACACGCCTCGGCGGCGCCGGCTGTTGACGGCGGGCTTAAACGACACGCGTGCGATCGGATCGACCTCGCGTAAGCAGCCGCGTATTTCGGCACCCCCTGTAAACAACTCGGGCGGGCGGGCCGCGCTTAAGAAGGCGCCGCCGGCGAATATTTAGCACGTGTCGTCTTCGCTCCACTTAATCGCGCGGGAGAACCCAGCGAGCGGCTAGTCTTTATGAAGTAGGGGGCCGATTTCGCCAGCGCTGACATGTGCCCGACGCCGGCCGGAAGGGGAGGTTTGTTTGCGTTCTGCCCGCCGATGGGCCAGACGGCTTCACGAGACGGTCATTGATCTTGTCACTGTCCGACTACTCGATTCAGACTACGACCACCGTTTTAGAGGCCGTCAGTCCCGCAAGTTGATGTGTGAGCCGAGAAAATTTCAAGTCGAGACAAATTTTCACGAGTTGCGACATAAACGTAGTAACAATTTTCAGAGACCCAGGAAGATATATATTCTACACTACTCATCATCATCATCATCATTTATTGCCTTATCGGGCCTTTAAGGCCTACAGCAAGAAGAACAAACGGAAAATTAAGGAAAAAATGACTTACAAAAGTACACTATACAGTAGTAAAAGTTACATATATACATTACAGCTTAAAGAAAAACGAAAAATAAACAGGGCATTCAATCAAAGGTTTAAAAGGCAAGAGGGATACATTACAGAAACAAAAAACACACACGCAGTGTCTGTCAATTACACGAGAGGAGGGAGCTGTTGCAGATGGCAGTCCATCTCATCCGGTCGTTGGCGTCCTCCTCCACGGCTGCTGGTTCCACTTCTTTCAGGATCGTTGTTATCCTATCCTTCCATCGAGTTCTTGGGCGTCCTCTAGGGCGTTTTCCTGTGGGTTGAGAGTGGAGGACTCTGTTTGGAAGGGATCCGTCTGCCCGTAGGATGTGGCCAAACCATTGGAGTCTCTTCTGCGCCAATATTCGTCCAATGTGTGGCTTTCCATACCGCTGGTATAAATCTTCTTTTTTTCTTCGTTCCCATTTACCTTCCATGGCATTGTAGATGGGTCCATATATCTTCCGAAGTACCTTCCTTTCAAATGCACATATTGCTTCTTCTGTTGTTGCTGATGTTGCCCAAGTTTCACAGCCGTATAAAAGTACTGGTCTCACCAGTGTCGTGTATAGGTGGATCTTGTTTTTTTGCGATATCAGCCGAGATCTGAAAAGATTGTTCAGGCTAAAGAACATGCGATTAGCATTTGTTATACGTTGCTGTACTTCTTTCGTTACTTCACTTTTATTTGTTAGTATGGAGCCCAGGTACTTGAACTCTTCAACTCG
This sequence comes from Schistocerca nitens, assembly GCF_023898315.1. NCBI lineage: Eukaryota > Metazoa > Arthropoda > Insecta > Orthoptera > Acrididae > Schistocerca > Schistocerca nitens. Next base: position 563,873,753 of record NC_064621.1, read on the forward strand.
TTCGAAGGTATGCCTGTCGACATCAATGGAAGGAGGGAGATCTCGGCGGCGTGATACAACAAGATATTTAGTTTTTTCATCGTTCACCACCAGCCCAATTTTCTCTGCATTGTGGAGGAATCGGGAAGTATCACTGCGTACTTGCTCTAGAGTGTCGCCAAGGATCACAACATCATCAGCAAATGCCAAGATTGTGTCTGCTCCCACCATCTCCATCTCTCTGGTTCGACAAGTGTCACGGCTTACTTTTTCCAGGGCCAAATTGAATAATATTGGCGCCAATGGATCTCCTTGTCTCAATCCATTTTGTATACTGAATGATGGTGATAGTTGATTACCAAACCGCACTTGGGCCGTAGACTGAGAGTAGCAAGCAGCAATTAAGCGGATGTATTCTACACTACTGGCCATTAAAATTGCTACACGACGAAGATGACATGCTACAGACGCGAAATTTAACCGACAGGAAGAAGATGCTGTGATATGCAAATGATTAGCTTTTCAGAGCATTCACACAAGGTTGGCGCCGGTGGCGACACCTACAACGTGCAGACGTGAGGAGAGTTTCCAACCGATTTCTCATATACAAACAGGAGTTGACCGGCGTTGCCTGGCGAAACGTTCTTGTGATGCCTCGTGTAAGGAGGAGAAATGCGTACCATCACGTTTCCGACTTTGATAAAGGATTGTAGCCTATCGCGATTGCGGTTTATCGTATCGCGTTGGTCGAGATCCAATGACTGTTCGCAGCATATTGAATCGGTGGGCTCAGGAGGATAATACGGAACGCCGTGCTGGATCCCAACGGCCTCGTATCACTAGCAGTCGAGATGACAGGCATATTATCCGTATGGCTGTAACGGATCGCGCAGCCACGTCTCGATCCCTGAGTCAACAGATGGGGACGTTTGCAAGACAACAACCATCTGCTGAACAGTTCGACGACGTTTGCAGCAGATGGACTATTCATCTCGGAGACCATGGCTGCGGGTTACCTTGACGCTGCATCACAGAGAGGAGCGCATGCGACGGTGCACTCAACGAAGACGCTGGGTGCAGGAAAGGCAAAACGTCATTTTTTCGGATAAATCCAGGTTCTGTTTACGGCACCAAGATGGTCGCATCCGTGTTTGGCGACATCGCGGTGCGGTTATTTGTCATCGCCATACTGACGTATCGTATCACCCGGCGTGATGGTATGGGGTGCCATTGGTTACACGTCTCGGTCACTTCTTGTTCGCACTGACGGCACTTTGAACAGTGGACATTACATTTCAGATCTGTAACGACCCGTGGATGTACCCTTCATTCGATCCCTGCGAAACCCTGCATTTCAGCAGGGTAATGCACGACCGCATGTTGCAAGTCCTGTACGCGCCTTTCTGGATACAGAAAATGTTCGACTGCAAGGGTGGCTGAGCAACTGGCTCGTCACAATACGCCAGTCACTAGTCTTGATGAACTGCGGTATCGTGTGCTGCTGCATGTGCAGTTGTACCTGTACATGCCATCCAAGCTTTGTTTGACTCAATGCCCAGGCGTATCAGGGCCGTTATTACGGCCAGCGGTGGTTGTTCTGGGTACTGATTTCTCAGGATCTATGCACCCAAATTGCGTGAAAATGTAATCACATGGCAGTTCTAGTATAATATATTTGTCCAATGAATACCCGCTTATCATCTGCATTTCTTCTTGGTGTAGCAATTTTAATGGCCAGTAGTGTATTTGTATTATAATCCAGGAACGGACGGCAAAATGTCCATAAACTAAATCATTAATTTCAGTCGGTAATGTCCATCTTCAGACCTGAATAACCGCAGTAACGCGATATAACTAATATACTGTTCCTACTCGTGCCTGAAGACTGTCATTACTGACTGAATGTATAGCTTTATTTGTAAGATGCTTACCAGGCGTGATCATTCAGTGCAGGACTCGATCTATGAACTTATACCGTAGTGTTCTTGCGAAAACAAATTAATTTGCCAAGATTGCTATGATAACAAATACTTACGTACTGTCTTTTCTTTCGGACATGTCCGAAAGAAGAGACAGCGTTTTTGATCCAACAGCCATTTTGAATTAAGACAAAAGGAATTACAGGCCGTGGGTGTGAGTGGACATTGATTGAAATCGTAGGGGAAAGCTGAAAATGTGGGCAGTTAACCGTCTGACCGAACACGCTGAGCTACCGTTCCGGCGACGACTAGGCCCTTCGCTCACAGGGGTCATTACAAAGAACAGACACACAAAGTATGTGTATAATTAACGCGAGACGGCCAATGCAGATTCGTACGGCAAGTGCAAATGCGTACCAGGGTCGAACTATTATGGGAATCGGTGAAATGCCTCCAGTAAGGAGGATAAGGCACGGGGCACTACACTTGTAGTGTGGGGATAGGCTCAGAATTTGGATCTGACGGGAGGCGTGCTAGGGTAGTCCGTTCACCCGCAATTACCTCTGTGTCCAGATAGCTGAGAGGTAAGAGCATCTGCCTAGTAAGCGGAAGATCCGGGTTCGACTCTAGATCCGGTACAAACTTTCAACTGTTCCCGTTGATGTCAGTCTGTGCCCACTCGCAGGCACGGTATGCAGTTCCTCTGTGTCTTAATATGTTAACAAAATTACTTGATTACCAGTTTCGGCATTATGTGTTGTCATCTTCAGACCAATAAGAAGAAAATATGCCGAGATTACAGACTTATGATACAATAAAAAATGTAGTATGGCACGCACAGCATATCAAAGACGAGAATTACATACCCACAGAATCGGGCAGTGGTAGTCAAGCTTAAACCAACCTCTCACGTTAGGACTATACAACATATTGTAAAAAATAAGTAATAAATTATTTTCATATGGACAGATACAATCCAAAGTAAAAATATAATAATGAATACCCTGATAAGTAAAATTTAACTTGTGTACATCTCAGAGTACAAATGACATGAAGAAGACAGGTACACGCCACATCTTTCCGTTTCGTAGTGTAAAACAATGTTAGCTGCATCAGAGTAACTGACAAGTGGATTTCGAGTATAACGGAAATAAGTGCTTGTAAGACGCCTTGGTCTCCTGACCTTCATTGCTTACATATTCCACCCTCACAATCATATTCCGCACATCAAGACGCTTCATTCGAACCCAAACTCGATAAGATAAAGTCAATGTTGTATGAACTCATGTAAACGATATGCAAATAACAAGTGTGCACTGGGGTTGCAATACTCGAGGCTGGCGTACACACATACATTCCAGACACGATGGTCACAGGAGCTTTTATTTCAAGAGAGGCAGACTACACACTGGGAGGCCAGTCCCTTCAGAGGATGAGTCAACCTCGGCCGCCTGTGGAGCAGACAGCGTGTGCCCAAGTGAAAGGGGAAACGACCCTGTGTTCGGCTTGAAAGCAAATTCCGCTACATTGTATGGGAGCGTCCAACCTATGCATTCTTTACACATACCATGCAGTTGCAGAGATTTTCACAGGGAGACAGCAAACGCCAAACGCCGATACTACAGATTTCCGGATTGGTCGTTTTAGAAGAGCAATGCTGATTGGCAGACGATATTTCTGACGCCTTGAGCTGAAAAAGTAATGGAAGAGACCGAAAGATATACCCCTTCACGTCTGGCGTGGAGAGGCGCCGTTCCGTTGTCACTCTTGGAGCGAGGAACAAGTCTCTCCTCAGTACTTCACTGGGAGAGCACCACTGTCGAGAGCGAATCGAAGTGCGACTCTATATTTAGTCCTTGCAATTAAGCGTTGTTCACTGTGTTGACCGACACACTTATTGTGCGGTGTGAATGGACAGAGGTATAGTTAAACGCCTGCGAGCGAATTTTTGAGTGGCATCACGGTGGACTGGTTATCTGACCGGTGTACCACGCCAATAGTTAGACTAGGAGCAAGTAGGAATCCTTGACTTCATCAAGGTGTATGGAGAGTTTGATTGGCGAAGGTCAATCCAGATAGAACGACAGTTACCTTATTTGTCAGTAGCGAGCGCTGCAGACAGCAGTCATCGCAGCTTACGGTATTGTGCGCTACAGCTATCGTGAGCCCCATATTTCCTCCACAACAGTACACTTCACTGCATTTCATACGCGACAGCCTCGACCGTACCTAGCAACATTCTAAAGGATAATTATTCAAGTTGAGTAGGCGCGCCTCTCAGCCATTCTGCCAAGTCAATAACAATCTTAAACTTTGTATAGAAATTTCATTAGCGAATCCTACCCTTGAGAGGTAACTTCACATTCCGAGAAGAACCAGGATATAACTTTTTCAGTTCATAACTAAAAGTGTCATTGTGCTTTCTCAGAATTATTGCAAAAAAAAAAAATAATAATTTTCGTTAGTTTCATGTTTTTCTTACACTAACTAGCACTACTCCAGTACCCAAGTATCTCACTAGTTATGTAAGAAATTTTGTGAATTTTTGTGTCATTTCCTTACAGCGGACGACTCCAGAAGATATTTATTGCTGAAAGTTTTTCAGGAATTTCTCTTTAGAACGTTAGGAGCGTCTGTCTGACTTCTGTAGTAGTGTGAGGGTGGAAATTGCATCTTGCAGGAGCCACAGGGTAAAGGGTACATCTCAGATAAATCCGTTGCGCAGAATGACAGAATAGCAGATCAACCCCACGCTCACATGCTGAAAAAAAAAGTGTTTGAAATCTTATGGGACTTACCTGCCAAGGTCATTAGTCCCTAAGCTTACACACTACTTAACCTAAATTATCCTAAGGACAAACACACATACCCATGCCCGAGGGAGGACTCGAACCTCCTCCGGGACCAGCCGCACAGTCCATGACTGCAGCGCCATAGACCGCTCGGCTAATCCCGCGCGGCAAATACTACAGTAGAAGAGTCGGCGCCCTTTGCTTTTTTTAGCATCGAGACACACGACTTGTGTAATCTGTTGCGATTATTTTTATATTTTTAATTTCTGTAGCCTCTCTGTACATCTTGGGTTACTAATGAGTTCAAAAATGTTCAAATGTCTGTGAAATCTTATGGGACTTAACTGCTAAGCTCATCAGTCCCTAAGCTTACACACTACTTAACCTAAATTATCCTAAGGACAAACACACATACCCATGCCCGAGGGAGGACTCGAACCTCCTCCGGGACCAGCCGCACAGTCCATGACTGCAGCGTCCCAGACCGCTCGGCTAATCCCGCGCGGCAAATAAGTGCTGAGAAGTACCACAAGATGGCGGTCATTGATCATTGATCCGCTGCGTACGCCCCACTAAATATCTTACATCACTGCAAGATTTTAAATTTGGCACATTTTCTTTTTATAGACCTGAGGATGGCAGTACATATTACCGAAATTAGTGCTCCAGTGATTGCGTTAACACAGCGATTTTGGCAAAGGGATTGGTTTTCACAAGAAGACTACAGTATTGATTTATAATCGTTTTGTGGTCCATCACTACCATGTTAGGTGCTTATACATTACTTTAGGCTACTAATTACCGGCATTTTTGGGCACAGTATTGTATGAGAGTGAATCGTGGACTGAATGAAAACTGAAAAAGAAGGCAAAGGAGAGTTTTGAGTTGTTGTGTTACTGAAGAATACTGTAAACTGAGTGGGTTGATATGAAATGAGCAGGTTCTCCGAGAAATCGGCGAGGAATGAAAACAACGAAAATATAGACTAGAAGAAGGGACTAGATGATAGGATACTTGTTAAGGCATTTTATCAAAGGCAGTTGGTTATCATGAACATATTTAAATGTACGACGTATAGGGTGAGTACGTTGATTATTTCTTTCAGCGTATAAGTCTCTAGCTCTCACTGAATTTCGTTGGCATTCTCCGTAAATGAGAAGCATACCGACTTTTTTTCGAAGGAGTACATCATTAACGTTCTCTTGATTCGACGATACTAGTGTTACCTTTCCCTAGTGTTGTATTGCGAAACCATCGAATGGTACTTACATGCCAATGGCACGTTGGAAGGATACGCCGTATTCGGCAAATATTTACTATTTGCACGATATACGAGAGAGAATTGTCGGAGCATGTGCTTCGATAAGTGCCGATGTAATAGGGAATACCACTCAACCCATGATAAGAATACTGCAGCATTGCATTGATACCAATGGTCATCACTTCGAACAACTTCTGTAAAAGGACGTTCATGCCACCTTTGTGCCTTTCGTTGACCTTCAAAGACCTTACTGTTACACATTATGGAATTCGTCTCGATAGCCAGTATCAGAAAATAAGTACCAAACTATAGCATCCCACTTAAAAAACAAAGTTGACCTTCATATCTATGACGCTGCCCCACCTAGCAACAAATAACCAGCGTCATATTATGGCCCCCGTTGTCCCAAGCAACATTTGTCCCACAAACTTTTCAGCTCCTGTCATACTTTCGGAGCTATTCTTGGTGGCAATAGTTAGTGACTCAGCCTATATAGTCTGAACCAATTACATTTACTTTTTCTTATTTTGTATGTTTTCATTTGTTGATTTACTATCGCAACATACATTCCTACAAAATCACTGTGTTATCCCGAAAAGTGGGTAAAGAAAACCACTTTATACACGGTCTCCCACATCTTTATGGCCAAAATTAGATATATATCAGGGAACACTGTTTTGAGAAAAGTAATCAGGAGTTTAAAAAAGAAATTGTGTAGGAGAAAGCGTCCCATCATCCTAATGAGTGCACTGCATACATCGCGCATCGTTCACGAAACAATAGAGTTTAATGATTACGGAGTCATACATGTTGTCATTTCAGCCAACACGATATGCTATCGAAGTAGGCAGGGAGTGGCTAATATCATCAAGCAGCGTGACTTGCAGGAAACTGACAGCCAAATAGAGGCAGGATTCAGCAGAAGCTTCAGCATTTGATTCATGATTACAATGAGACACGACAGCCCACACAATTTAAGAATTAGGTAATCACCATCATGAGCTGTACGACGCTTGTTTGGTATGATTTGTTCCCAGTCGTGACTATTAATGTTCAAGTATTCATGTTACTAGAGAGTAATGGAACGTCATGTAAATATCCACATGTATACGTAGCTTAAAATGGTGTTGTAACTGCTTTACTTGATTTTTTGACTGTACAACTTTGTTCTTTCTTTTACGAAGTATTTTCATGTTTGTAAGTGGGTGCCTAGTATTGATTAGTAAAAATCGACACTGGTAGAAATAATAAAGACTGACGTAACAGCTGACGGTGTGTAACAAGGTTTTCGACAAAATTCAGGAACTGCTCTACATTCACTGGTACTTTGGATGTCGAAAGCTACATTCAAAGTTAAATACTGTCAGAAAAAGCAAGAGGCAGCTTTGTAAAAAGGCCGCATGTTAATTACTATTACAACGGTCTTTCCGTGGTAGCGGTTAGACTGTATACTTCTACATATCAGTTTTCTAAGTATACTCAACAAATATAATCTTGAACATCTTGAGCTCCAAATGCGATTAATACTAATAAGAACCACCACAACTGTATTGATATCTATTTATTGTATCACGAGCGGTTCCGTTTGTTAGAACATTATTAGGTTACCTTGTAATGCCAGTAACATGATTTAAGGCAACCAGACCTCTTAAATCATGATACTGACATAACTCGCCAATCTGATAATGTTCTAAAGAACGAAGTCGGTCGTGACACAATAAATGTGAATCTATACAGCTGTCGTGTTTCTCGTTAATATTATTATTACCCAACACATATTTTCAAGGCAAACGTCACTTTTCTTCCAGACAGAGAGTCATTTAAGTCTCCTGAACACCTGTGTGACATATCGCATCAGCTACACTGGGTTACCATCAAATCAGGGGGTCTTTAAATTCTTTCGATGCGTTCGCTCAAGCAAAATTGACGCGGAAGCTAAAGAATGGTTCAACAGTCCACAAAGGTAGTCTAAACTCTCCAGGGAAACATTTAGAGGCAATAAATTACAAAACCGGCAAAGCTGCACGGAAATTTCTTTTTTATTTGAACTGTGACCAGTTTCAGAACTTTTTAGTCAATTACAAGATAGAAATCTGGTGAATATATAAATAAAAGCAAACTTCTTTGCAAGTTTGGCAGTTTTGTGATTTTAGTGAGCCGTAGTAAGTTGCTGCCTAAAGTAAGAAATAAGTAAATTTATAGTTAATTCAGGATATTTTGCGGAGTGTTTTGGTGTAAAGAACCCGCAGCATCCGGAGGCTCAGAACAGAAATGTTCACTTTGTTTGTTCCTTCAGTTATATTCCTGATGTTGCGCAACAGTGTGAACGCGTATAATGGGAAAGACAGCGTTTTAATGGCAATAACACAAACTTTCTGACATGTGAGTACTTTTATTCACAACCTTTTAGAAAAGAAACCTCTTGTGTACACCTTTCAGGTATCAGATATACAGGTGTTACAAAAAGATACGACCAAACTTTCAGGAAACGTTCCTCACACACAAATAAAGAAAAGATGTTATGTGGACATGTGTCCGGAAACGCTTAATTTCCATGTTAGAGCTCATTTTAGTTTCGTCAGTATGTACTGTACTTCCTCGATTCACCGCCAGTTGGCCCAATTGAAGGAAGGTAATGTTGACTTCGGTGCTTGTATTGACATGCGACTCATTGCTCTATAGTACTAGCATGAAGCACATAAGTACGTAGCATCAACAGGTTAGTGTTCATCACGAACGTGGTTTTGCAGTCAGTGCAATGTTTACAAATGCGGAGTTGGCAGATGCCCATTTGATGTATGGATTAGCACGGGGCAATAGCCGTGGCGCGGTACGTTTGTATCGAGACAGATTTCCAGAACGAAGGTGTCCCGACAGGAAGACGTTCGAAGCAATGGATCGGCGTCTTAGGAAGCACGGAACATTCCAGCCTATGACTCACGACTGGGGAAGACGTAGAACGACGAGGACACCTGCAATGGACGAGGCAATTATTCGTGCAGTTGACGATAACCCTAATGTCAGCGTCAGAGGAGTTGCTGCTGTACAAGGCAACGTTGACCACGTCACTGTATGGAGAGCGCTACGGGAGAAGCAGTTGTTTCCGTACCATGTACAGCGTGTGCAGGTACTATCAGCAGCTGATTGGCCTCCACGGGTACACTTCTGCGAATGGTTCATCCAACAATGTGTCAATCCTCATTTCAGTGCAAATGTTCTTTTTACGGATGAGACTTCATTTCAACGTGATCAAATTGTAAATTTTCACAATCAACATGTGTGGGCTGACGAGAATCCGCACGCAATTGTGCAATCACGTCATCAACCCAGATTTCCTGTGAACGTTTCGGCAGGCATTGTTGGTGATGTCTTAATTGGGCCCCGTGTTCTTCCACCCACGTTCAATGGAGCACAATATCATGATTTCATACGGGATACTCTACCTGTGCTGCTAGAACATGTGCCTTTACAAGTACAACACAACATGTGGTTCCTGGACTATGGAGCTAATGCACATTTCAGTCGAAGTGTTCGTACGCTTCTCAACAACAGATTCGGTGACCGATGGATTGGTAGAGGCGGACCAATTCCATGCCTCCACGTTCTCCTGACCTCAACCCTCTTGACTTTCATTTATTGGGGCATTTGAAAGCTCTTGTCTACGCAACCCCGGTACCAAATGTAGAGACTCTTCGTGCTCGCATTGTGGACGGCTGTGATACAATACGCCATTCTCCAGGGCTGCATCAGCGCATCAGGGATTCCATGCGACGGAGGGTGGATGCATGTATCCTCGCTAACGGAGGACATTTTGAACATTTCCTGCAAGAAAGCGTTTGAAGTCACGCCAGTACGTTCTGTTGTTGTGTGTTTCCATTCCATGATTAATGTGATTTGAAGAGAAGTAATAAAATGAGCTCTAACATGGAAAGTAAGCGTTTCCGGACACATGTCCACATAACATATTTTCTCTCTTTGTGTGTGAGGAATGTTTCCTGAAAGTTTGGCCGTACCTTTTTGTAACACCCTGTACATACAGTCTGTTTCAAACATAATTTTACATTCTTCGGGGGCAGTTTCCTTACAACAAAACTAGGAAAAATATGGACACTAGAATGCATACATTAAGAGCTACAGTAAGAGCACTTGTTCAGTAGAAGAGGCGTGTCTGACAGTAGTGAAGATGAGCAAGTGCTCAGAGCTCTTCTTGTGTACACTTTAGAGTTCATGTTTACCATATTGTTTTTCTTGTTTTGATGTAAGAATCCTGACGATAAAGTTTGTAAAAGTATTTTTGAAACACCGAGTAAAAAGTCAATCAGAAAAAGGTTTTCGAAGAGAAATTGGGTTATAGAAGCTCATGTATGACTACACCAGTCTTGAATAAATTTCAAAACGAATTGGTCTGGAATCGATGTTCATAAATTAATTACGGAGAAGTCAGTGAATACATTAATCATGTCGATGTTTCTGGAATACTTGATTTTGTTCGTGACAGTCTGAGATATTGGCATCCTAGAGACAATTAGCCTACAAAGAATTTAACGTCTGTGTTTCATTATGAATTTCAATTATCTTCATAAGGAAAGAACGCAGTTTTTAATATACCGGGTGATCAAAAAGCCAGTATAAATTTGAAAACTGAATAAATCACGGAATAATGTAGATAGAAAGGTACAAATTGACACACATGCTTGGAATGACATGAGGTTTTATTAGAACCAAAAAAATACAAACGTTCAAAAAATGTCCGACAGATGGTGCTTCATCTGATCAGAATAGCGATAATTAGCATAACAAAGTAAGACAAAGTAAAGATGTTCTTTACAGGAAATACTCAATATTTTCACCATCATTCCTCAACAATAGCTGTAGTCGAGGAATAATGTTGTGAACAGCACTGTAAAGCATGTTCGGAGTTATGGTGAGGCATTGGCGTCGGATGTTGTCTTTCAGCATCCCTAGAGATGTCAGTCGATAACGATACACTTGCGACTTCAGGTAGCCCGAAAGCCAATAATCGCACGGACTGAGGTCTGCGTACCTGGGAGGCCAAGCATGACGAAAGTGGCGACTGAGCACACGATCATCACCAAACGACGCGCGCAAGAGATCTTTCACGCGTGTAGCAATATGGGGTGATTTTTTTCTTTTGGTTCTAATAAAACTCCGTGTCATTCCAAACATGTGTGTCAATTTTTACCTCTCTATCTACATTATTCCGTGGTTTATTAAGTTTTCAAAGTTATACTGACTTTTTGATCACCCGGTATGTATTTACGTTGTCAGTTTGCATGTGGAAGTGTGATATGCTTGTGTAACGTAAGGGGCAGCCTAGTGGTCTCCGAGATAGGGAGGTGAGCCGAAACAGAATTGAATACGAGCGGCAAGAGGTTCAGTGCGGTTGCACTATGTGTTGCCACGCTCGCTTAGACGAATGCTGGACCTGTCCCCAAATGCCGCCTTAGAGAATACGATACACAAACCGTGAAAAATAGGATAAATCACAGAACACAATCGTCACGATTCCCAGACAGATGGCACGCAGACTCCCCTTCCTTGAGTTGCCCTGACGACGGCACCGTCAGGAAGAGCATCCGGTCACAGAGACAAACAAGTAAAATGAAATTTCCCACATCGTGAACAAGCAGATCTCGTGCTAGACGGTGTAAACGCTAGAGAAACGGAGAGAGGAGTGTGCAGACAAACCACAGCACATGGTATTGAGCATTCTTTCAAACCTTTGTAAATATCAGGCTGCCGACTGTGAAATCCATTTTGGACCTTACAAAAATTGAAATACTGTTTATTTATTCACTGCTTATTTAGTCTGATCGATTATGGCCTTAAGCCCGCTCTTACATCTGATCAGGAACAACACATACTAAAGATGTCAACAATAATGATGAAAATAGTAGTTGATACTAAGAATAATAGTGGCAATAATGGTAAGCGGCATTAAGAACGAGAACGATATACGTTAGTATAGGGCATTTGAATACATGTTTAGTATTTTAGAAGCGGAGAGGATAAAGAAAGAGGAGAGTGTAATGACACTGACATCTACTTACAAACTGCAGTTGTGCTTGCAGACCAATGCAAGTGATGGTCCAGAATTAATACCATACGTCTCCTAGCTGTATCGTCTCTGTATTCGATTTCAATTTGTCTTCTGATACAAAAATGAAAAATGTCAAGGCATTGAATCATGAGGAGGAACCATCAGGTTAAGTTATTAAAGGGTTTCAGGTATGAATCTATCAGATCACCAAAATCATCAATAATGCAATCGAACAGTTCGCTTATAATGAAACAAGACTATTTTTACCATGTTGAATTGAGTGACGAGTTCCTTCAGACACATACTTCGCAGTGGCAGACATATGAAGATTTCATCAACGCCATACACCCAGTCAATAAAATGGAAGTTGTAAATGATTCGGCAGAAAGGTGCGTCTAACTCGAAGAAGACTGCAATAAAAACACACCCACACACACAACCGCAAAAACCCACACACACACAAACCGAACGAGTGTGTGCTTCAGTTCTCATCCGAGGGTCGCCGTAAATTTTCAGGGCATAAAAATGAGATTTCATCAATGAATAAGAATTAGTGACAAAAAATTGCGTTTCTCATCATATTTGCCTCAAATACATTGTCCCCACTAATATTCTACATTGAATTTTGAAGTTAATCCAACAAATTTAATGTTGTTCTTGTGTTCCTCAGTCGAGAGATTGGTTTGATGTAGCTCTCCATGCTACTCTATCACGTGCAAGCTTCTTCATCTCCGAGTAACTACTGAAAACTACATCCTACTGAATCTGCTTAGCGCATTCATCTCTTGGTCTCCCTCTACCAGTTTTACTCTCTACGCTTCCATCCAATACTAAATTTGTAATCCCTTGGTGCCTCAGAACGTGTCCTACCAACTGATCCCTTCTTCTAGTCAAAGTTGTGCCCCAAATGCATCTTCTCCCCAATTCTGTTGGGTACCTCCTCATTAGTTACGTTATCTACCTGTCTAATCTTCAGTATTCTTCTGTAGCACTACATTTCGAAAGCTTCTATTCTCTTCTTGTCTAAACTATTTATCGTCCATGTTTCACTTCCAAACAAGACTACACTCCATACAAATACTATCAGAAAAGACTTCCTGTCACCTAAATCTTTACTCGATACTAACAAATTTCTAATCTTCAGAAAAGCTTTCCTTGCCATTGTCAGTCCACATTTTATATCCGCTCTACTTCGACCATCATCAGTTATTTTGCTCCCCAAATAGCAAAACTCCTTTCCTAATGTAATTCCCTCAGCATCACCTGATTTAATTCGACTACACTCAATTATGCTTGTTTTGCTTTTGTTTGTCTCCTTATATCCTCAAGATACTATACATTCCGTTCAACTGCTCTTCCAGGTCCTTTGCTGTCTCTGACACAATTACAATGTCGTCGGCAAACCTCAAAGTTTTTATTTCTTCACCATGGATTTTAATTCCTACTCCAAATTTTTCTTTTGTTTCCTTTCTGCTTGCTCAATATACAGATTGAACAACATCGGGGATAGGCTACAAACCTGTCTTACTCCCTTCCCAACCGCTGCTTCCCTTCACGCCCTTGGACTTTTATAGCTTTCTGTACAAATTGTAAAGAACCTTTCGCTCCTTGTATTTGACCCATGCCAGCTTCAGAATTTGAAAGAGGTATTCCAGTCGACATTTCTCTAAGTCTACAAATGCCTGAACCGTAGGTTTGCCTTTCCTTAATCTATCTTCTAAAATAAGTCGTAGGGTCAGTGTAGCCTGGCGTGTTCCAACATTTCTGTGGAGTCCAAACTGATCTTCCCCGAGGTCAGCTTCCACCAGTTTTTCCATTCGTCTACAAAGAATCCATGTTAGCAGTTTACAGCCGTTACTTATTAAACGGAGTGTTTGGTTATTTTCACACCTGTCAACACCTGCTCTTTGGGATTGGAATTACTATATTGTTCTTGAAGTCTGAGCGTATTTCTCCTGTCCCATACAACTTGTTCACCAGATGGTAGAGTTTTGTCATCGCTGGCTCTCCCAAGGCTATTGGTAATTATAAAGTAATTTTGTCTACTCCCGGGGACTTGTTTCGAGTTAGGGCTTTGAGTGATATGTCAAATTCTCCACACAGTAACATATCTCCCATTTCATCTTCATCTACGTCCTCTTCAATTTCCATAATACTGCCCTCAATTTGATTGCCCTTATACAGAACCTCTATATACTCCTTCCTCCTTCCTGCTTCTCCTTCTTTTGTTAGAACTGGTTTTCCATATGAGCACTTGATACTCACACTCTTTTCTCCAAATGTCTCTTTAATTTTCCTGTAGGTGTCTTACCCTTAGTGATATATGCCTCTACGTCCTTACATTTCTCCTCTAGTCATCCCTGCTTAGCCATTTTGCGCTTCCTGTCGATCTGATTTTTGAGACGTTTATATTCCTTTTTGCTGCTTCATTTACTCCGTTTTTATATTTTCTCCTTTCATCAATTAAATTCAATATCTCTTCTGTTATCCAAGGATTCCTACTACCTCTCGTCTTTTTACCTACTAGATTCTTTGCTGCCTTTGTTATTTCATCCCTTAAAGCTAACCAAATTTCTTCAACTCCTTTTCTTTCCCCCGTTTTTGGTAATCGTTCTCTAATGCCCTCTCTGAAACTATCTACAACTTCTGGTTCTTTCACTTTCTCCAGGTCTCATCTCCTTAAATTTCCACCTTTTTGCAGTTTCTTCAGTTTTAATCTATAGCTCATAACCAATACATTGTGGTCAGAGTCCACATCTGCCCCTGAAAATGTCTTACATTTTAAAACCTCTGTCCTAAATCTCTGCCTACCATTATGTAACCTATCTGAAACCTTCCAGTGTCTCCAGGCATCTTCCGCGTATACAACCTTCTTTCATGATTCTTAAACCAAGTGTTAGCTATGGTTAAGTTCTAACATTCTGCGTGGTGTCTGTTCGTTCTATATCGTGTCTCCCTACCACTTTCGCGCATCGACGCTCTGAGCGTGTTTTTTAGGGAATTGACTAGTTTGAACCTGGGACCTGTTGCTGGTAAGGAGACGTCAGACCACACATGACATGTAGAATTCAGAAGAGTTCAGTGAGACTAGCGATGATATAACCAAATACTTAATGATTTCAGCGTCAGCTCCACTGCACTCCCCGTAAAAGAATCTTAATACTAACTAAACTTAGTGGAAGGGGTTCAAGGCTTTCCTATTTTTAGTTAGCTGGTAAAATAACGTCGAAAAAGCAGTTAAGTTTACCATTGGACATTTTATTCTACTCACAAAACATTGTTTATAAATTGCACTATTGATAAAAGGAAATGTTTTAATACAGGATGGTAAAAACCAACTGTGTTCAACAAAAATGTGAACGAATATTCCCTGAATGGGTTTCCAAGTTCTACAATGGATCGAAGGATGACCTATGCCATATCACATCTATAATCTAGGTTTAAATTAAGTTTCACAAGAGAGAAAACTATCAAAATGGTCTACAGTGACCCTCAATTATCTTTAATTACTTATCTAACTTGTCGTAAATTACAGTGGCTGATGTGGCTTCTCAATAACTATATAACAGAAAAATCATCACGTTTCAGATTTTTACTTCAAGTGGCAAATGTGAACACCATGAGCTTTAATTGACGATCGACACTAGTATTACGCAAAAAGGGGGTGTAACAGATGAGAATTCTGCAGTTCTGAGTGAAGCTTTATGTGCTGTTTTGTGGCATCGCGTGCGTTCATTACCTTGTCGGTGTTCGTCAGGGGGCGGCGGACAGCACAGCTCTGCTCACCTCGCCGTCTCGGAAGCAACTCTCTCCTAACTTCTCCTTACTACAAGTTACCGAAGTTGGTTTAAAAAAACTATCTGGCTGTGTTTTCATGTGACCAATCAGGGTCACAATGTTAACCTTAAGCTCCGCTTACAAAAATTCTGTGTATCCAATGAGAAACGTTATACTTTTCGTGGTGGGGCAATGTTTTTTAAAGTTTGCAACGTAACAGAGACGCAAAAAAGTCTCACGCTAAAACTTGCAGCTGGTGTGGTCCTTTTAGCGTTATCGTAAGATCTATACTGTTCTTCTGGAGGGCTCTATCTTTTAACATGGGCTGGGGGGTGGTCCTGACGTAACAGAGACGCGAAAAAGTCTCACGCTAAAACTTGCGGGTGGTGTAGCCCTTTTTGTGTTATCGTAAGATCTATACTGTTCTTCTGGAGGTCTCTAGCTTTTAACATTGGCTGGGGGGTGGTCCTGACGCAACAGAGACGCGAAAACGTCTCACGCTAAAACTTGCGGGTGGTGTGGTCCTAGCGGTTAGCTGGGGCCGTGAGTGTCCGTCCTTTATCGTAGGGCCTTCCAGCTTAACACGGTTCTGCTCTCGGCTTCTGTTCTCATTTCTCCCCTCGGAACTGCGTCTGTCTCACGGTGGGAAGGTATGACAAGCATTTAGGCATTCTTGTGTCTGTGGTATTCCAATTGCTCACTCGTTACTCGTATTACTTTGGTTAATTTAATGTCACGATTTATTCGGAGCTATGTGACATACTACTGGATTTTCTTATCATGTCTGGGTTTTCATGGAAGGTGTTGGATTTGCCTGACACCTTACAAAGTTATGCTCTGTGCAAAATTGTACCACTCGGCTTCCTCTTTCATTCCATATTCACCCACTACTTTTATTTGTCTTCTTTTTCCTAGTATCGAATTCCAGTCCCCCATGAGTATTAAATTTTCGTGTCCCTTCACTCCTCAGTCGGAGTTCAGTCGGCATCGAGCGCCAGTGAGGTCTGCACTGCCAATATTCGCCCGACCGCTGGCGACCCACATGCACTGTCAGGTGGAAGGAGACTTGAGCAGGGACGACCGTCGGTTGGTCGTTCGGTCGGTTGTGTCATCGGGCGACATGTATTTGGTCTTTTGACGGTTTCTAGGCCTCGTCGGTGGGTCATCTTGCCGAACGTGGGTCGGTTCCTTCCTTGTGCAGAGACGTCGGGTTGCCAGTGGGCCGGTGTTCCCTCTGCATGGCTGGGGACGTCGTCCGTCGACCGTCCGAAGACAGCGGGGACGTTGCAGCAGTGAGCTCCGGACAGCCATGACTCGCGCGACCGTTGAGTTGGGACGACCTTGGTTGGTCGTACGGTCGCTCGTCTCATCGGCCGACGACCGGTTATGGAAACTCTGTGTGTGTCGACTTGTGATTCGTCCTTTTTTTCCACAGTCATTGGTTTTAGGATTGTAGGAGTTCTTGGTGCAAGTGTTTACGTGGAACTGTGCGTAGCTTCTGTAATTTCCACTGAGCAGTTACGAATGCTGTCTGCGTACTGGAGTAGGCAGTCGGTCGTTGGGATAGAGCAGTGAGTCTGTGTTTCCTCGCCGTGTTGATGCTGTCCGGCATGGCGTGTAGGTCGACAGCCTTGGTGTTAGTTTATATTTATGAGTGGTTATTGTCCCTTGGCTGTGTTTAAACGGCAGTTTTGAAGACGTGGTGCTGCTAGTATCTTCGTCCTCGCTGATGTTGTCGTGCCGTTGGTCGGGCAAAAGAGGATTGTTCGGGTTGTTAGTCGGTTCTTCAGCCGTCCCTGGGTCGGGTTGCCGACCGATTATTTAATCTTACTTTTGGCTGCCTGTCTCACACAAACTCTATTTCAATTCTTTGTTATTCAGGCCTTAAGCCCTCAGTTCTTCTATCTCCAGTGTGCGGCCTTCAACCGAGTTTTTATATAAAATTTTGTAACTAAGGCCTTCAGCAGTGCCGGCCGCGGTGGCCGAGCGGTTCTAAGCGCTTCAGCCCAGAGCCGTGGGACCACTACGTTCGCAGGTTCGAATCCTGCCTCGGGCACGGATGTGTGTGATGTTGGTTCAAATGGCTCTGAGCACTATGGAACTCAACTGCTGTGGTTATCAGTCCCCTAGAACTTAGAACTACTTAAACCTAACTAACCTAAGGACATCACCCACATCCATGCCCGAGGCAGGATTCGAACCTGCGACCGTAGCAGTCGCACGGTTCCGGACTGCGCGCCTAGAACCGCGAGACCACCGCGGCCGGCTGTGTGTGATGTTCTTAGGTTAGTTAGGTTTAAGTAGTTCTAAGTTTTAGGAGACTGATGACCTCAGATGTTAAGTCCCATAGTGCTCCGAGCCATTTGAACCATTTGAACCTTCAGCCGTGTGTGTTCCTTAAAGCAATTTTAATAACAGGTGTTTGGGCCTTCAGCTTTTAAGGGCATGTTTGATTAAGTGTATTAGCAGAATAAAGTTCGTATGTTTTATGCAACTGACCGTAACTGATTTTGGCCCCTTTCCACAACTATAACCTGATCCGCTCTGTCCTGCGAAACCAGATTTCAATAATGACGTAGGAAACCCTGCCACGTGATTCACCTAAGCGCAAATGACAGCACCACCATCGCACTGCCCTTTTATACCTTGAGTAGGCTGTACCACCGCCACCAGTAAACGTCGGTTCGCTATCCCATGACTTATGTCAGCTCAGTGTCAGCAGGAAAGCACAAAGTATGACATTTATGGACAAATATTTTTGTATTAAGGTACTGTGTTGCAAATGCAATTATCGATACACTTCAGTTGCTATCTGACAGTTGATGATAGATTAGATCAATACTTGTCAAAAAAAAAAAAAAAAAGGTTCAAATGGCTCTGAGCACTATGGGACTTAACTTCTGAGGTCATCAGTCCCCTAGAACTTAGAACTACTTAAACCTAACTAACCTAAGGACATCACACACATCCATGCCCGAGGCAGGCTTCGAACCTGCGACCGTAGCGGTCGCGCGGTTCCAGACTGCAGCGCCTAGAACCGCTCGGCCACCCCGGCCGGCAGTACTTGTTCCATAGATCATGAATACTACACTTTGTAACGATGTGGAACGTGTCAGGTTAATAAAAGGTGTCTGTACAAGATATTACAACACGCAAAATATTACATAGCACTAAAATTTTTTTTTTTTTTTTTTTTTTGTGGCGGTTGGGGAAATTACCCAACTATATCCAACTATATCCAAAAATTCATCTAATGAGTAGAAGCAGTTGCCATTCAGAAATACTTTTAATTTCCTTTTAAATGCTATATGGCTGTCTGTCAGACTTTTGATGCTGTTAGGTAAGTCACCAAAGACTTTTGTGGCAGCATAATTTACACCCTTCTGAGCCAAAGTTAGTATTAACCTTGAGCAGTGAAGATCATCCTTTCTCCTAGTGTTGTAGCCACGTACACTGCTATTACTTTTGAATTACTTCGGATTGTTAATAACAAATTTCATAAGTGAATATATATGTATTGTGAGGCTACAGTGAAGATCTCTAGTTCTTTAAATAAGTGGTTGCAGGATGATCTTGGATGATCTCCAGCAATTATTCTGATTACACGCTTTTGTGCAATGAACAAACTTTTACTCAATGATGAATTACCCCAGAATATGATGCCATACGAAAGCAGAGAATGAAAATTGGCGTGGTAAGCTAATTTACTCAGATGTATATCGCCAAAATTTGCAATGACCCTAATAGCATAAGTAGCTGAGCTCAAACGTCTCAGCAGATCCTCAGTGTCTTTTTTCCAGTTCAACCCCTCATCAATGAATACACCTAGAAATTTTGAATATTCTACCTTAGCTACCGATTTCTAATAGAAGTCTATATGTATTAATGGTGTCATTCCATTTACTAAAATGGTTCAAATGGCTCTGAGCACTATGGGACTTAACATCTATGGTCATCAGTCCCCTGGAACTTAGAACTATTTATACCTTACTAACCTAAGGACGTCACACAACACCCAGTCATCACGAGGCAGAGAAAATCCGTGACCCCGCCGGGAATCGAACCCGGGAACGCGGGCGCGGGAAGCGACATTCCATTTACTGTGTGGAACTGTATATACTGTGAAAGTACCTCGTACTGGCAGAAGTAAAGCTGTGAGTACCGGGCGTGAGTCGTGCTTCGGTAGCTCAGTTGGTAGAGCACTTGCCCGCGAAAGGCAAAGGTCCCGAGTTCGAGTCTCGGTCGGGCACACAGTTTTAATCTGCCAGGAAGTTTCATATCAGCGCACACTCCGCTGCAGAGTGAAAATCTCATTCTGTATATACTGTGTTTTGTCAAAGTTTAATGAGGGCCCATTTACAGAGAACCACTTAATGATTTTCTGAAAAACATCGGTTAGAATTTCACCAGTTAATTCTTGTCTGTTGGATGTGATAGGTATACTCGTATCATCGCATTAGTCTCCATTACATCACAGTATACAGAGAAGGACTGACGCTTTCACCAAGCTTTTCCAGAGACGATCATTAAAATTTGATGACTGCCGCCCGCTACCAGGATGTCCATCTGAGCACAGTGGGCCTATAATTAGAACGTGTCACTCCGCCTCAGTGTCGGCGACCTCGGCTGCCCGCTCCATTGACGACCGCTGGCGCGGCCATTGTAAACACGGCGTCGTCAGCTGCGCGGCGCCTTGTGCGGCCCGTGCCAGCAGATCAGAGCGCCGCCCGCAGGCCGTTGACACGCGGGCGATGATCGGCGCAGTCCGTTTACTTTGCGCGGACTTGTTTTTGTGCCGGCGGCGCGTGCGCTTCCGGCTGTCCCGTGACGTCAGCGGAAGCGAGTGACCGGCCGGAGCGCGAGTCAGGTGGCTAACGAGAGCCGAGAGCCGCGTGTCGCCGTGCGCCAGTGCGCATGCGCGCCCACCGTCCTGCGCCAATTAGCGCCGCAGCCTGCGAGGGGGTCTCAGCTGGCGGCGCCGCTTCCGGTCAACACGATTCCTCTTTGCTGAGAAGGCGAGCCATTCCGTAACTA
The DNA here is from genome assembly GCF_023898315.1 of Schistocerca nitens. Lineage (NCBI taxonomy): Eukaryota > Metazoa > Arthropoda > Insecta > Orthoptera > Acrididae > Schistocerca > Schistocerca nitens. The sequence goes on from NC_064621.1 coordinate 563,894,576, forward strand.
GTGCCTCCAGGGTCGGATTTAGCCATGATCCAGGTAGGCCGAGGCCGGGGTCACCGCAACGGCGGTCACCGAGTCATATTATCAGATCCACTTTCCAGGAAATTGGGATTTAGGAACAGGTTGTTCACGAAATTCAGGATTATAAGTAGTATATCGAGAAGTTGAGTCTGACATTGCTTCCACTTACTTGTGTCAGACTCCTTCTTTCTCCTTCCCAGTCGGCCTCCCTTGGCCAACTCTTGCTTTTTCGACCCCAACGGTATTAGGTTTCGAGGCCCGAGGGCGTCTTTCCAATTTTCTTATTCCTTCCTATAACCCAACTCCTGAGAGAAGCCCACCCCTTAAGAAAAGTCAGCAGTCCTGTGAGCTGTGAGGGTAACACCACAGGTTGGACGGGAGGCCAGCACCCTCTCTCCGTAAAAAATTAAACATGCTTTCAAGACTACAAGTAAGCCTCGGAACATTACTGACAAAAATAGACGACGTCAATGGCAAGAAACGGTATACAATTTGGAACGTGGAATGTAAAGAGTCTGTACAAGACAGGAGCTGCAATCAGTGTGGTCAAGGAAATTCAGAGGTACGAACTAGACCTAGTTGCACTGCAAGAAATCCGGTGGGACGATGCTGGGAGCATTGATGTTGAAAACTGTACAATTCTGTATGGAGCCTGTGTACGAGGTCATCTGTTAGGCACTGGTTTCTGCGTCAGTAAGACGTTCGCCACTAATGTTTCAGAATTCGTTTCAGTCAACCCAAGAATATCTGTTCTAACACTGGAAGTAAAGCATATTAAGACGACTTCTGTGAACTGTCACGCTCCCACGGAGGAGAGCGAATGTGAAGTGAAAGACGAGTTCTATGCACAGCTAGAGGCAGTGATGGACGCTATACCAAATGGTCACCTGAGGATCCTCCTTGGTGATATGAATGCCAAGGTTGGGAAAGAACAAATATTCCAAGACACAACAGGTAGGCACAGTCTACACAACCTAAGCAATGACAATGGAGTTAGGTTCATCAGCTTCGCTACATCATTAGGGTTGTTCATCTCCAGCACAAACTTCCAGCGGAAAAACATACATAAAGGAACCTGGGTATCACCAGATGGGAGAACTGTAAATCAAATAGACCATGTTGCCGTTGATCTCAGAGCCAAGAGATGGGTGTTAGACGTTAAGACAGCGCGGGGTGCCGAAGGTGGGAGTGACCATTTCCTGGTCAGAGGCCATTTAAACATACAGTGTAAAGGAAGAACGGGGCCTAAGTTAAAAAGAGTGGAAAGGTACCATGTGGAGAAACTAAAAGATGAGGCAACGAAGACCAGATACCAGTTGCAACTTAGTAACCGCTTTGAAGCACTCAGTGAAGTGGACGCGAATCAGGACCTCGAACTTATGTGGGGAAACATCCAGAGCTCAGTTAGGGATACAGCAAAGGAAACACTCATGGGAAACCCAGTGGGCAAGAAGATCTGGTTTGGAAAGGAATGTGCAGATGCCCTGGAAAGGAGAAAGGAAGCCAGGAACAAATGGCTGAAGGGGACAAATCTGGCACAGGCCAAAGCACAATTTGAGGAGGTCCGAAAGACTACACAAGCAATTCTGAGAAGAGCAAAGAGGAAATACATAAGGAATATCATCACTGAAGCAGAAACAGACTTCAGAGGACAAAAGACGAGGGAAATGTTTCTGAGGGTGAAGTACCTCTGCAAAGGTCACCAGGCCAAGCAGAAATTTGTCAAAGATTCCCGTGATAAGATCCTGACGAACGATAGGGACATAGCTGAGAGATGGAAAGAGTACTTTCGACAGCTGCTAAATTGTGATGAACCCGAACTGCAGTTTGATTTCCAGTAGCCAATTACAGCCGATGCAGACTATCCCCCACCTACCCTGGATGAGATAAAAACCAGAATCAGACACCTTAAACAGAATAAGAGTCCAGGTCTAATGGAATACAGGCTGAAATGATCCTGGCAGAAGGAGAGAAACTTGCAGAAAAAATACACCGACTGATACAGGCAATATGGACCAAAGAAGAACTACCAGGAGAATGGAAAACAGCTCTAATTTGTCCAGTACATAAGAAGGGCGACAAACTGAAATGTGACAACTATCGAGGAATCGCCCTGCTTAACGTCTGCTATAAGATCCTGTCGAATTGCCTCATACATAGAATTCAGCCAGTGGCAGAATCGGTGATTGGGGAGTACCAGGGAGGTTTCCGGCCAGGACGGTCAACAGTAGATCACATCTTCAGTCTCCGGCAGCTCACTGAGAAACTGGGTGAATATGGTAAAGATTTGCATATTTTATTCGTTGATTTTAAGAAGGCCTATGATTGCATACATCGTAAGAGCCTGCTCAACTGTTTAAGGGAGTTTGGCATAGCAGAGAAACTCATAAATCTGATAAAGATCTGTCTGAACGAGACACATGCAAAGGTGAAGATGGGAAATCGAGTAACTGAGGAATTTGAAATTGTGACAGGACTCAGGCAAGGAGATGGGTTGTCCCCTATCCTGTTCAACTTTGCCCTCGAGAAGATCATACGCGAGACCTTGCAAGAGAACGAAGGGATTGAAATCGAAGGAAAGAGACTGGCATACTTAGCCTATGCAGACGACATCTGTTTACTCTCTAGATCGGAAGAGGAGTTGGAGCAAATGACCAAAGCACTAAAGGAGGCTGCCAGGAAATTTGGGCTAAACATAAACGAAGCTAAGACAGAGTACCTCGTTATGACGCGTGGTCATTGTCTGACTGCTGATCATCTACAATCACTGCAGGTTGGGGACCTTTCCTACAAGAGAGTGCAAGAATTCAAATACCTAGGGGCACTTTTCACTGAGAACTCGTCATGTGAAGCAGAGATCAATGCCAGAATACAAGCAGGAAACTGATCTTACCACAGCCTAGCACAACTGCTTCGGCCAAATCTCTCTCCAGACAGTTCAAGATTCGACTGTACAAAACCCTGATCCAGCCTGTTGTTCTATATGGCTGTGAGTCATGGAGTATCCGGAAACAGGATTTCCATAAGCTCCTTGTCTTTGAGAGAAAAGTGCTTCGGAAGATCTTCGGTCCGGTTCTGAATGCAGATACAGGGGAATGGAGGATCAAATACAACCGAGAGCTTGAGGAACTATACCAGCAGCCCAACATAGCAGGAGCTGTCAAAGCCAAACGAATGCAGTGGGCCGGCCATGTGGCCCGGATGGAGGATCACAGATGGTCTCGGAAGCTCCTGGATTTCACACCTACAGGAAAGAGACCGGCAGGGAGACGCAAGCAGCGTTGGAGGGATGGACTCCATGAAGATTTAAAACAAATGTCAATAGATGTGGACGAATGGCGGATAGCAGCAATGGACAGAATACAGTGGAGGAGGAAACTTGTAGATGCGTGCGGTCCACTGGGCCTGATCACGTAGTAGTAGTATATCGAGAAGTTGTAACAATGGAAAATTGTACTGAAATGCAGGAGAATCTGCAACGAATTGATGCATGGTGCAGGGAATGGCAACTGAATTTCAAAGTAGACAAGTGTAATGTACTGCGAATACATAGAAAGAAAGATCCTTTATCATTTAGCTACAATATAGCACGTCAGCAACTGGAATCAGTTAATTCCATAAATTATCTGGGAGTACGCATTAGGAGTGATTTCAAATGGAATGGTCACATAAAGTTGATCGTCGGTAAAGCAGATGCCAGACTGAGATTTAATGGGAAGAGTCCTAAGGAAATGCAATCCGAAAACTAAGGAAGTAGATTACAGTACATTTTTTTCGCCCACTGCTTGAATATTGCTCACCAGATAGCGTTGATAGAAGAGATAGAGAAGATCCAACGGAGAGCAGCACGCTTGGTTACAGGATCATTTAGTCGTCGCGAAAGCGTTACGGAGATAAACTCCAGTGGAAGACTCTGCAGGAGAGACGCTCAGTAGCTCTTACGGGCTTTGTTGAAGTTTCGAGAACATACCTTCACCGAAGAGTCAAGCAGTATATTGCTCCCTCCTACGTATATCTCGCGAAGAGACCATGAGGATAAAATCAGAGAGATTAGAGCCCACACAGAGGCATACCGACAATCTTTCTTTCCACGAACAATACGAGACTGGAATAGAATGGAGAACCGATAGCAGTACTCAAAGTACCCTCTGCCACGCACCGTCAGGTTTCTTGCGGAGTATGGATGTAGGTGTAGATGTAGATAAGGCTCTCAAAATTGCAGCACAGAGTGAGGGAGAGAAAGAGAGAGAAATATTTTCATATGATACAATGAATGTCTGATCAGAAGTTTCCAGACACCTCTACGTAGTGCGGAGTTGACTGCTAGATGTCACGCCAGTATACAAGCAGACGGCGAGTATTGTTTTGTCAGTAAAGGAACAGTGATAGCAGTACGGATCGCTGAGGAGAGCTCAGTGACTTCTAACGTGGACTAGTCGTTGTATCCCTTGAGCAACAAAACCGTCGCGCACATTTCAACTTTGTTGCAGCTGCCGAAGTCGACTGTTGTGAAGTGCAAACACTAAGGAAGAGCACAGCAGTCCCAGGCAGGTCGCAAGAACTGGCGAAGAGGGGCGGTCGGATACTGCAGTGGGTGGTTGTACAGAATTGCATGAAAAACGGCTGAGAAAACGCACTTGACATCTTAACGCCGAGTAAACCTGAGCTAATAACGAGCATCAAAACCGAAGTAGGGATTAGTGAACACAAGGGTTATCGTAGCGAGACTGAATATCGCAATTCCCAAATTCTCCAAAAATAAACGAAAAATGTACCTATTCCGAAAAGCAGGTAATTCACTTGACGCCTCCCTGAGAGACAAACTCCACTTCTTCCAAATTAACAATGTAAGAAATAGTATCAGCAGCACTTGAGAAATTTATACCAAATAAAATCAGCAAACGACAAAGCTGATCCCAACTGGTGCACAAAATGGGTCAGAACACTGCTGCACAAATAACGAAAAGCGCATGCCAAATTTAAACCAACGCAAAATCTCCAAGACTGGCTATCTTTTACAGAAGCTCGAAATTTAGTGGGGACATCGATGCCAAATGCTTATAATAGTTTCCACAGCGAAAATTTGTCACGAAACGTGGCAGAAAATCCAAAAAGATTGTGGTCGTATGTAAAGAATGGCAGCGGCAAGACACAGGCAATGCCTTCTCTGCGCGACAGAAATGTAAATACTATTGACGACAGTGCTGCGAAAGCAGTTTTGGCGACCGCTGTGACAGAGCGGTTCTAGGCGCTTCAGTCCGGAACCGCGCTGCTGCTATGGTCGCAGGTTCGAATTCTGCGTCGGGCATGAATGTGTGTCATGTCCTTAGGTTAGTTAGGTTTAAGTAGTTCTAAGTGTAGGGAACTGATGACCTCAGATCCACAGTGCTTACAGACATTTGAACCATCGTTTGAAAGCAGGTTAACTAAACATAGCCTTTCGAAATTCCTTCACCAAAGTAGACGAAACAAATATTCCATAATTCCAATGAAGAACAGCTGCCAACATGAGTGACTTAGAAGTAGATATCCTCGGAGCAGTGAAGCAACTTAAATCACTCAATGAAAGCAAGTCTTCTGGTGCAGACTTCGTACCAATTACGTTCCTTTCAGAGTATGCTGACGCAATAGCTCCATACTTAATATGAGTTGGATTTACGCGTAACCCAGGCACGCCCAGGCCGAAGGCACCGCAACGAAAGAGGTCGCCGAGTCGTGGTCGATATACGAAGGATCCGTATCCAAACAGTGGAAATTGCACAGGTCACACCGATATTCAAGAAATGTAGTAGGAGTAATCCACTAAATTACAGGCCCGTATCATTAGCGTCGATATGCAGCATGATTTTGGAACGTGTATCGCGTTCGAACACTATGAATTACCTAGAAGAGATCGGTCTATTGGCACACACTCGACGCGGATAAAAAAAAAAAAATTTTTCTTGTGAAACACAACTAGCCCTTTACACACACGAAGTGTTGAGTGTTATTGACAGTGAATTTCAGATTGATTTCGTATCTCTAGATTTCCGGGAGGCTTCTGACACTGTACCACACAAGCGAATTGTAGTGAAATTGCGTGCTTATGCAATATCGTCTCAGTTATGTGACTAGATTCGTGATTTCCTGTCAGAGACGTCACAGTTCGTAGTGAGGGAAAGTCATCGAGTTACTCGAACTACTGCAATACAGCGATCGCCAATACTGCCAGCTAAATAAAAGATTCTGACTACCGAAGGCACTAACTACTGATAGGCATAGTTAGCAAATGAAAGATTTTGATAGAGAAGAAACAATGAATTTACCTTAATAGTGTTCAAAAGTCATCATATATATCAATTCATGACATCCATCGTTACAAATATCCTTTTTCTGGAGGATACACGTCCAGATCGTCCGCTTATAGCAGGGGCGGGCAGGAATCCCGCACATGTGCGGTGCACTTGCACGCGTGCAGTTAACAGGTGTTCCGCGTGCACACAGGGGCAAGCTGGCCACCCGCTTATCTCCCATCCCCACCATACCTTCTGTCCGCTCCTTCCTCTGTAATGCGTTTTGTTTCCTAGCTTGCTTTATTGAGTGAATCAATAAGGTTAGTAGGAGTGCTTGAAAGAAATCATGGTTTGAAAGAGTACCTATTACCTACGATACGTTTTATTTAATTATCACAGGTGGAGTTTACAATACGTTTAATATCTGGAACAAAATTTCTACATACAGACAAACACAAACAGTTACGTAAATTTTCATCACTGATGTTTGCTCTTAACCGAGACTTATTAATTCAGCAAATGGTTTTCCAGCTCTCGCTATATTAAGCGCAGTCTTATAACTTGCACATACCGCTGGGCTATTGTTGTCGTCCCGAAAACTTGAAAACAGTGCTCCATAAAATGTTAGATCAGTTAGATGAGAGACATGACGAGAGAAAGTCGCAGATCTCTCGTGACAACAGCAACTACGACAAATTCAAATGGCTCTGAGCACTATGGGACTTAACTGCTGTGGTCATCTGTCCCCTAGAACTTAGAACTACTTAAACCTAACTAACCTAAGGACATCACACACATCCATGCCCGAGGCAGGATTCGAACCTGCGACCATAGCGGTCGCGCGGTTCCAGACTGTAGTGCCTAGAACCGCTCGGCCACTCCGGCCGGCCAACTACGACAGATTCATCTGGCATCGTCAGATCGGTCTTCTTAAGCTCAGTCAATTCCCCATCCGCTCAGAATCCGACAATAAATTGTACTCGTCCTTGTGAAATTTATTATAATGGCCTTCAATACTAAACTTCCGTTGACCAGCGAGAATACTGCCACATATTAAACATTTCGAATTTTCACGTTTTTGCACAAAGAAAAAATGATTCTCCCATTACTTTTTAAAAGATATCAAATCTCCACTTCTCCGTTTCTTGAAATACAACGTTCACTACATAGTGCTCGCTTCGCATCAACGTCCGCAGCTTAGCCTACACTGCCGCAACCTGCCGGCTGTCGCCACAGCCCCGGTCGACGCCTGCACGCGAGTAGCACACGTGCAGCGCTGTGCGCTCATGAGCCGCGTGCAACGTTTGCCCGCCCCTGGCTTATAGCAACCTCTCAAAACTCTTGCATCTCGCTCTCTACATCCACCACTGCTGGCCGCTCACCTCCAACTGCCCAACGCTACGCACTGTTCACATCCAACTGCCCAACACTACAGTAGCGAATATTCCAACAATGAGTCCAAACAGCCACAGACTGCACACAGCACAGTCACTGATTTTCATACAGATCTCTACGTGGCGTTACCAACATAAAAACCTAAACAGCCTACTTACAACTGTGATTCGAGGTGGTCGACGTATCACAATCAAACACTTCTCTGCTCAGTTGGACGTCTCTATTCCTTATGCTGGCAACCTTGTCCACGAGTTGGCGTACTCGATGGTGTGTGCGCGCTGGGTTCCTCCGAGCCTAATAGAAGACCATAAAGAGCAACGAAAGATCACCTGTGCGCAACTGCTTGCTCGTTACGAGCCCGATCGTGACAAATTTTTGTCGAAGGAAACAAACCAGCAATCCGTGGAGTTGGGCCACACCACCTCTCCTGTGAAGAAAAAGATCAAAGTCGCACCCTCAACCTATAGAGTCGTCGCCGCGGGCTTCTGGGACTCTGAAGGGGTTATTCTGTTTGTTTCTCCCTCATGGTACAACGATCAGTTCGGAAGTGTACTGCGCTACCGTCATGAAACTGAAGAAACGTGTCTTCATATCCACAAAAATCCAAACGAACTTCTCCTTCTCCACGACAACACAAGGCCTGACAGAAGTCTGCACACCCGAGAGGAGCTCATAGAACTTCCTTGGGCTGTTCTTCCGTACCCACTCTATAGCCCCCCCCCTCCCATCAGGATTTTCTCTGCCACGTGATGACTGGGTGTTGTGTAATGTCCTTAGGTTAGTTACTTTTAAGTAGTTCTAAGTTCTAGGGGACTGATGACCATAGATGTTAAGTCCCATAGTGCTCAGAGCCATTTGAACTATCTACAGCCCTGATCTCGTACCTTCCGACTTCCAGCTGTTTGACCCAATGAAGAAGGCTTTGCGTGGGGACTAGTATGTGGATGATAGGGAAGTTATTGATGCAGTAAGACGTTGGCTCCGACGTCGCCAAGTAGGGTGGTATCATGCGGGAATACACGCCCTCTCAGTGCGTTAAACGGTAGCATTATAAAATATGGTTTGAAAGGTCTCTGTTGGATTCCTTTCATGTTAATTTCTTAAATCTGTTGTCATTTACGGCATACATTCCACTTCTAAATTTACTCTGGTGTTTCTGACTCTATCTCGGAGGAGACTGAGCAGTGGAACGTGTTACTTTTACACATAAACAAGAACAATCTGTCACACTACTACACTTTAAAACACAGTTTATATGTAATTCATGTCACACAGTCTCATATGGAACGTAGATCCGCTTTCTTTTATATAATGTATATGATAAGATACTGTCAGCCCCCCTTCCTTTCTGTGTGAAAGGATGAATGAGCAAAAGTATTTCTAGTTCCATACTTGATGGTAGCAGACAAGCCTGTCTGCTAGAGAACAGTAGGACCAACGTCGGAACAGGTAGCTACGCTTTCTAAAAGCAAAGCGGTTTCTATTCTTGGTATGGTCCTGTCCGTCCCTTGTCATGTTGGTATAGGAAGCTGCCTCTCTGGTCACTTCCGATTGTATCTGTGAGGCACCCTCGGTAGGGGCCCACGCCAGTCTGTCCACGGCGAGCGTCTGAAGTGGTAAGATCTCCGGCTAAGCGCATCTCTGCTGTCCGTAGGACAATGGATTTCTTAAGTTCAGCCTAACTGAACATTTAATCACCTATGTTTCAGGTTTATATCTAAAATATCTTACGTTATCTTAAATTGCAACGCATTGTAATTCGAGTGTGAAGTTCAGAATATCTTCCAGTAATTGCTTTGTCACTACTTTTTGAGCAAAGTGGAACCACGTGTTGATGATCCGTAACTCTAACTAAGATCATCAATCTTATATGCGAATGTGCGTGAAATTATAACGTCTCGCCTTGACAATATTTTTCAATACAGCAACATTTCTTTATGTTCAACCCACGTGGGGTGTACTTTGTGAGACCAGTACCACGTGCTTATATAATTGTTTGACCCATCAGGTTAATAGTATGACGATAGTAACCAGTTGGAGGTTTTTCTTTTGTAAATTGCATTTCGATGTAATTTATTTTAATTATCAAAATTATTGTGGAGTTACACTCTTTGTGTAAAACAAATTGACCACGTGAAGCATGTGGTGTAATCATCAAAGTAGCCCTCAGCTATTCTTTTCGAAAAGATTTCACAGACAATTAGTATGAATTTAGTATACCAGTGTGTGGTAATTACATGACGGACAGGTTTGTGCTACGAACGTAACTTCTTTGGGTGAAAATTGAATCGTTTGGTTGTGGTTAATTTCCTCTTGCATATGTTTCAACGTTCTTTGTGTGTTATTTTATGAATGCAGTTTTGTATGCAGTCTCCCAATCTTGGCTCCATATTTGATGTGTTCCGTAAGATTGCAAACTCACATTTTCGCAATCCTAAATAAGGCACCAGTTTTGTTATGCTGAATTTTTAACGGAACAATGATTAATGTTAAAATAAATGTCCAAATATAAACTGATTTATTTCTTTTTATTTAAATTCTCTTTTTATATATTTATCACCGGTTGTCGTAAGACGACTCTTTTCACATGGCCCGGACGTATGGGCCACTACTGCCACTCCAGTAAAGCTACTTACACGTAAAAAGGAGCGATAACTAGTCTAGTTTACGTTAGTTTTACTTATATCGTTAAATATACTCGTATACTTGTCATAGAGGTGAAGCATCATTTGTTTTATGGCGAAAAATTTAGGTCAAGGATAGTAACCTGGAAATTTGTTGACGTGCACATATATTAGTAGTTGTACATCTACCATGCATCCTGGAACTTGTCCTCCGCAAGCAAAGAAACTCTTTTCCAATATTTCGGTTTGCGTCCATTTCAGGCTAAAAATATCTATATGGAAATGCCGAGTGGCTAGGGCCTCCCGTCGGGTAGACCGTTCGCCTGGTGCAAGTCTTTCGAGTTGTCACCACTTCGGCGACTTTCATGTCGATGGGGATGAAATGATGATGATAAGGACAACAATCAGTCCCTGATCGGAGAAAATATACGACACACCGGGGAATTGAACCCGGGCCGGTAGGTATGACATTCCGTCGCGCTGACCACTTTTTTTTTTTTTTTATCGTTGTGTTTGGTCGTTGCGGACGTCGCAAGTTCGGTGGTTGATCCTTCCGCTCAGCTTTTTATTACAGAGGCCAACCGGCTCTCTGACCGAACACGCTGAGCTACCGTGCCGGCATCACGGCACAGCTACCAAGAGCGAATATATGTATTATATAGCGTTATCTAGCGTGCTACGTGCAGATTTCTGCTTTTCTGCCTCGCTTCCCTTGTTTATTACGTGTTAAAATGATTATTCCTTTTGCTGTTACACACGCTTCTGATGCATTTCATCAGCAAAAGACAACGATTCTTCCGCCCGTGTCAAGTAGTGTTATAGTTACGTGTAGTTCATGTGTTTAGTTTCATGTTTGAAGAGTGGTGTGCGATTTCAAAGTGTTACTGAAATGTGATATATTTAATTCACGTGTATACATATATATGTGTGTGCCTGCGTGTGTCTATGAGACAGAGAGAGATAGAGATAGAGAGAGAGAGAAAAGGGGAGTGTGTCTGCGGATACTTTGATCTTACACGCAAACATCATGGTGGTTCAGTTTTCCAGACACATGAAAAGTTGACTGACTGGAGAAACAAGTACTTTTTTTCCTAAATTTCTTGTTAATAACGTATGCTATTAACGACAAGTTTGTCGGGAGGATGGTTCACCCACATTGTGTCCAAAAATTTCGTTGAAGTTGGGTACTGGATTTAGTTTCTACGAACCTTACCAAACAGCTGTGGTACATGGGAAATAAGTAAAAAATATAGAAAAATACTATTGAGGTATCTTGCTACGTCTTAAAAGTCGTTGTTCTTTACCTCTAGAATTTTAAGGTTACTGAAGTCTAAAGTTATAAGTTTATGGACAACCTGGATACCTCGGGACAATCTCAGTAGCTGAGTGGGCGGCGTAGATGTGTGCCGTGCGGAGAACCCAGGTTAGTTTCCCGGTGCTACCAGGGATTTTTCCTTGTTGGGAGGAGTGGTACGGGATACACTCACAAGGGGAGGCCGCCAATTGTGAAATTCAGATTCGATTCATACTGCGCATAATAAAAGCTCATGGCCAGAGGTGCAATGTGGCAAAGCACCAAAATGCACTTCTCAGCCGTTGTCGAGAAAATCGACAGTTAAAGTAAACTGTTCGGTGAAATACTCTCTACGATTAACAATTTTCTACAGCGTCGTGGCGCAGAGGTAAGCGCTCGGGTTCGTAATGCGAAGGTCGCCGGATCTAATCTCGCGCCATGCAATTTTTTTTATTATTAGTTTTTTGTAATTCATATATATATATATATACAAACTATTAATGAATTGCTTATGCCTGTTGGTGAAGGCGGATCGCTCTCCAATTGTACCGCCTCCATTTTTCCGTTTGTTTAACTGGGTGTACCAAAGCTCTCACGTTCGCACCGATTTTCGACGATGTTATAACTTGCGCTAGGGACCGCATCTACCTTCTTTCGAAGTTAGCACGCAACTACGCTGTTATGCGGCGGCTCGTTTCGGCCCATTCAACATCTGTCCTTCAAGTGTAACGAGCGAGTAACGGAGTTTATATTTCATACCTGCCACAGCACATTTGTGTTCGTGGGGTTTCTATTCTAATTCGAACGTTTGACTAACGCTATACGTATTCGTTTCGGAATATCATTTCTACGTCTTCCGTTAACTATACGTGGTTAACATTATGAAGACAATTAATAACATTTGTGAAATACAACTTTGTTTGCGGAAAACATAATGATGTTCGAAGTTGCCAGTTATATATATATATATATATATATATATATATATATATATATATATATATATATATATATATGTGTGTGTGTGTGTGTGTGTGTGTGTGTGTGTGTGAATATACACACATTTGAATTACAAAAAACAAATAAAAAAAAAGTAGCATGGCGCGAGATTCAATCCGGTGACCTTCGGATTTCGAACCCGAGAGCTTACCGCTGCGCCACGACGCTGTAGAAAAATATTAATCGTAGAGAGTATTTCACCGCAACGGTTTATTTTAACTGTCGATTTTCTCGACAACGGCTGAGAAGTGCATCTTGGTGCTTTGCCACATTACACCTCTGGCCATGAGCTTTTATTATGCGCAGTATGAATCGAATCTGAATTTCACAATTGGCGGCCTCCCCTTGTCAGCCTCGTAACACCAATTGAAGGTCTACTTGGATGAGAAGTGGGCTGCAAAGCCGACAGCGGGCGACAGAGCGATGCGCTGACCCTACATCCTCTGTGGCCAGAGCGGCAGCGTTTTAGTTTGCTTTTATATATCTCAGTCTCCAGACATGACGCCACAAAACGCTATCAATGGGAGCTGCGGGAATGCAGTCGTGGCGCTCAACACACGTGGTGAGGAAAACAGGAGGGTTGCTGGGCTTCGAAGGGTGATGGCCAGGAAGCACGGCGCGCCGCCACTTCCCAGGCCCGATGACTCCGGTGGTCCCCGGAGCGAAGCGCTGACCGCCGTCTTCCGCGACGTCGCGCCTGATGCATATTCCATGAGACAATTAGCCGGCGGCTCTGCTACCTGCGGTGGCACTCCGGTAATTCCTGTGGCAGGGATGCACAAATCTGGAAGACGGCGTCATCGCGGTCTAAAAGACGACGCTTCTGAATGTGATCCGTCACCGCCAATGTGCTACGGAGGCAGAGGCCTGGCTCAGCTGTGACTGTGTCATTTTGATAGAGCTCTATTCGTACTATTGGTGAAAATACACTTTGTTGCTCGAATTTCAGTTCATAGAATGGTTCAAATGGCTCTGAGCACTATGGGATTTAACATCTGAGGTCATCAGTCCCCTAGAACTTAGAACTATTTAAACCTAACTAACCTAAGGACATCACACACATCCATGCCCGAGGAAGGATTCGAACCTGCGACCGTAGCAGCAGCGCGGTTCCAGACTGAAGCGCCTAGAAACGCTCGGCTACACCGGCCGGCCATTCATCGCTATATAGCTATTTTTTTATAGTATCTTGTCAGTTGCTAAGCAGTCTTAGCTGAGTCTGGTTGTACGTTTCGTGGCCACTCGGGATCTTCGGCCGAAGACTGTTTCACGATTTCAGGCTCATCCTCTGTTGCTGGTGGCGGACTTGAGTACAGTCCGCAGCTGGAAAATACACACTATCTGATCAAAAGTATCCGCGCACCTCTATGTAATGTGTTGGTTGGTTGGTTTGGGGGGAGGGGACCAAACAGCGAGGTCATCGGTCCCATTGAGTTAGGGAAGGATGGGGAAGGAAGTCGGCAGTGTCCTTTCAAAGGAACCGTCCCAGCATTTGCCTTAAGCGATTTAGGGAGAACACGGAAAACCTATATCAGAATGGCCGGACACAGGTTTGAACAGTCGTCCTTCCGAATGCGAGTTCAGCGTGCTAACCACTGCACCACCTCGCTCGATGTGTAATGCGGAATTGACCACTAGCTGGCACGAGAGTCGGACATGGCAGTATAAAAGGAGGCTGGGAGTCTTGTGCTGTCAGTAGATAAACAGTAATGGCAGAAGGGGCCGGGCAGGAGAGGTCAGTGACTTCTGACGTGGACTAGTCATTCGGCGTCAACTGAGTTACAAACCTATAAGGGACGTGTGGATCCATCGAGAGATGTTCAGTCTGCTGTTAGTGATGTGACTGAAATGGAATCTCGTGGGAAGAATCACAGACAAACCATGACCAGACGGACCACGTGTACCGGTCGAGCACAACGGGGAGTGGTTGTAGAGAGAATCGCATCTAATCAGCAGAAGGGATTGCTCGTGAAGTACAAAGTGTTACCAGCAGTCCGGCCATTACAGTAACTATGCGTATGGAACCAAAGAGAATGGGGTGCAATTTTCGAGCTCCTCATGAACCACACATTTCTGTAGTCAGTACTAAGCGGTGACTGAGATACTGCAAAAAAAAAAAAATGTTCAAATGGCTCTGAGCACTATGGGACTTAACATCTATGGTCATCAGTCCCCTAGAACTTAGAACTACTTAAACCTAACTAACCTAAGGACAGCACACAACACCCAGCCATCACGAGGCAGAGAAAATCCCTGACCCCGCCGGGAATCGAACCCGGGAACCCGGGCGTGGGAAGCGAGAACGCTACCGCACGACCACTTGATGCGAGCTACTGCAAAGAGCGAACGTTCAATGGAAGATGCATGACTGGAAACCAGTAATTCAGAGTGATGAACCACGCTGAAACGTCCCCTTAGAAAAAATTCTGAATGACTGTGCTAGTAAACTTCTACGTTATTTGTTACAAAGACAGCTGAGTAAAACTGAACGTACTCAGACAGTTCTCTCTTTACTTATTCTGATCATCACTTAACTGACATACAATATTTTTAGCGCAAAGCACTCTGACTTTCGATAATCCCTAGAAAAGAATGGCCCTGACAGACAATAACCTACACCTTTCATGAATCACTTACCTCACAAAAATCTTCGTTACTCGAACTTCTGCAATACAGCGAGCGCCATTACTGCCAGCGAAATAAAAGATTCTGACTACTGAAGGCACTAACTACTAATAGGCATAGTTAGGAAGTGAAAGATTTTCATAGCGAACAAAAAATGTATTTACCTTAATATCGTTCAAAAGTCATTATATATATATATATATATATATATATATATATATATATATATATATATATATATATATATATATATATATATATAATTTTGTGACATCCAATTAAAAAAATTTCCTTGTTCTGACGGACACACGTCCAAATCGTCCGCTCAAAACTTTGGCATCTCTCTCTCCCAACATCCACCACTGCTGGCGGCTCACCTCCAACTACACAACGCTAGGCGCTGTTCACATCCAACGGGCCGACACTACACAAGCGAATATTCCAACAATGAGTCCAACCAGCCACAGACTGCACACAGCACAATCAGTGATTTTCATATAGAGCGCTACGTGGCGTTACCAACATAAAAGCCTAAACAGCCCACTTACAACGCTAAGCCGTGTGACATTCCGATGGACAAGCTCTGATTTGGCGAATTCCTGGAAAACTTCGTCTGCCATCATGTGTTCTGCCAACGGTATGGGGGTGTGTTTCGTGGAGAGTGTTACTGCATTTTAGAAAACTCTGAATGCTGGAGAATATTGCAGCATTGTGTACTACGCACAATAGAGGAACAGTTCGGAATCAATGACTGTTTGCATTAGAAAGACAATGCTCCCTGTCATAAAGCAAGATCCGTGAGGCAATCATTTGTAATCAGTAACATTCCTGAAGTGGGCGTTCTCCCGACCTCAACCCAATGGAACACCTTCGGGATGGGTTAAAACGTCGATTTCGCTCCAGATCGTAGCGTTCAATATTACTATCTTCTCTAGCTCTAACTCTTGAGGGAGAATGAACTGCTATTCCGCCACAGACATTCAGCCACCTCATTGAATATGTCCTCAACAGAGTTCGAGTCGTAATGAAGGAGAAGGGTGGACACCGACCACATACAGAGTGTTTAAGAAGGGATGGACAGTAACTGAGACATTGTCAAAAGTAGTTAAAAAGCTTCAAGAAACAAATCAACAGCTATCGAGAAACTATACACTTTGTGTTGCGGTTCATCAGTGTCTAGGAACACGTGGCATCTCTAAACACTGAAGCTAGTGTTCGAAATGTTGTCCATGCGCCTGCATGCAACACTGAACTCGTCTCTGAAATGAGCTGCGAATCCTCTCAGGCAGTCCTGGGGAATTCCGTAAATGCTGGAAGGCTGCTTAAATCCGCAAGCGTAAGTCCTCAAGAGAGTTGACCTTGGTAGCGTAGACCAGTCTTTTGACGTGACCCCAGAGACAGAAATCAATGGGATTTAAATCCGGACACCTTGAAGTCTGTGGCTCCTCTATTACCCAACGTTTACCATATATCCGAGTTAGAAGCCGGTGCTCTCCTAAATGAAAAAGTGCTCGAACCACATCTTAACGCGTGCGTTCAGTGCGATGTCATTATGCACATCTGGAAGTACGGTGTGCAGAAACTGCGTGTACTGCTGTCCGGCTGGTCTGTGGGGAAGGAAATGTGGTCCATTTATGCGGTCTCCGAGCAGTCCTGCGCAGACGTTCAACAAGTAACGCTGCTAATGTGATACCTGTGTTGTATTAGGACTGACATCGACCCAAATGTAACAGTTACGGTAGTTAAAAATACCGTCACGTGTAGATGCAGCCTCATCCGTGAGCAGAATACTGGCTACAAACAGGGCATTCAGGGTACGCTGTTGTTACAGCCATTGCCAGAAATTCTCTCCAGGAGCGAAGCCTGCATTATTGCGGGCTTGCACTCGCTGGAGATGATACGGATAGAGTACTTGCGATGTAAAATGCGCCACACGGTTCTGTGACTCAGGACACGCTCTTGAGCAGTAATCCTCCTAGTTGAAGTGCTCAGACGTTAGTGTTCAATGCGTAACACCCTTTCCTCACATCTGGTGTTCTGGCTCTGGGTCGACCTTCTCGTAGATGGCGAGCGAAACTCCCAGTATCTCTAAGGCGTTGATGTAACCGGCTAAATGTACCTGTCAAGCAGCCTACGGAGAGGAAAAGCTTCTTCATAGAATGGTGCAGCCTCAGCGGCACTGCCATTCGCTTTGCCATACATGAAGTGCATGTCAGCGTACTTGTCATTGGCGTAACCTCTGTCCACGGTGCCTTCAGGTTCGTAACTGATTGGCTCAGTGCACGGAGGGGGAAAGGGAAATAGTTGCGCATGCATAAACAAACATATAATCGATCCCAAACCTTGAGATACCGTAGTATCCAGGTGCGTTTACAGTTGGCAATGGCTGATTTGGAGACCCGTGTATATTGGAGATTTTTAACTCCTTTTGGCCGTACTTTCCATGTGTGGATTATTGACCACCACTTCTGAAACACCCTGCAAATGTCCACTAATAGGTGTCCGGACACTTTTGGTCAAGTAGTGTAGTTTAACTGACCGCAGACTGAGGACAGGTGCTTCGTTTTGCCAGCTGACAGGCTCGGGTGACCGACGAGGCAGCTGAGCCCTATAGGCGGGCCTGCCGGACAGCGGCCGTCGTCAGCGAAACGTCAAGTCATCATAACGGGCCCCCAATTACTCAGTGTCCTCTCTGGGACAGCGCACGGCGCACAGCTCGTACGCCGGCCGTCGCCAGCTGTTGCTTCAGCTTCCGGGCAGAGACGGACGGCTGTCGGCCACCATTACCCTCTCTCCCAAGCTGAACACATTTCTCTCTTGCTCTCGTTTCACATATGAATGATAAAACGTCTCCACACCAAATCCGAGAATAGATTTGTACATAAACTAGGATAACCTACAGTGGGAGACCAACAAATCTCTCGCAGATGAACAATCATAGTGATAGCATATGTAAAATATAGCAAGCGCAAGGCTATTTACAATTAGTACAGAAAGCAGATGGCAGTTATAAAAGTCGAGGGCCAGGGAGTGAGACAGGGTTGTAGCCTCTCCCCGATGCTATTCAATCTGTATATTGAGCAAGCAGTAAAGGAAACGAAAGAAAAGTTCGGAGTAGGTATTAAAATCAATGGATAAGAAATAAAAATTCAGATGGCAGTTATAAAAGTCGAGGGACATGAAAGGGAACGCGTGGTTGGCAAGGGAGTGAGACAGGGTTGTAGCCTCTCCCCGATGCTATTCAGTCTGTATATTGAGCAAGCAGTAAAGGAAACGAAAGAAAAGTTCGGAGTAGGTATTAAAATCAATGGATAAGAAATAAAAATTTTGAGGTTCTCCGATGACATTGTAATTCTGTCAGAGACAGCAAAGGACTTGGAAGAGCAGTTGAACGGAATGGACAGTGACTCGAAAGGAGGGTATAAGATGAACATCAACAAAAGCAAAACGAGGATAATGGAATGTAGTCGAATTAAGTCGGGTGATGCTGCGGGAATTAGATTAGGAAATGAGACACTTAAATTAGTAAAGGAGTTTTGCTATTTGGGGAGCAAAATAACTGATGATGGTTGAAGTAGAGAGGATGTAAAATTTTGAGGTTCTCCGATGACATTGTAATTCTGTCAGAGACAGCAAAGGACTTGGAAGAGCAGTTGAACGGAATGGACAGTGACTTGAAAGGAGGGTACAAGATGAACATCAACAAAAGCAAAACGAGGATAATGGAATGTAGTCGAATTAAGTCGGGTGATGCTGCGAGAATTAGATTAGGAAATGAGACACTTAAAGTAGTAAAGGAGTTTTGCTATTTGGGGAGCAAAATAACTGATGATGGTTGAAGTAGAGAGGATGTAAAATGTATACTGGCGATGACAAGGAAAGCGTTTCTGAAGAAGAGAAATTTGTTAACATCGAGTATAGATTTAAGTGTCAGGAAGTTGTTTCTGAAAGTATTTGTATGGAGTGTAGCCATGTATAACGTGGACGATAAATAGTTTACACAAGAAGAGAATAGAAGCTTTCGAAATGTGGTGCTACAGAAGAATGCTGAAGATTAAATGGGTAGATCACATAACTAATGAGGAGGTATTGAATAGAATTGGGGAGAAGAGAAGTTTGTGGCACAACTTGACTAGAAGAAGGGACCGGTTGGTAGGACATGTCCTGAGGCATCAAGGGATCACCAATTTAGTACTGGAGGGCAGCATGGAGGGTAAAAATCGTAGAGGGAGACCAAGAGATGAATACACTAAGCAGATTCAGAAGGATGTAGGCTGCAGTAGGTACTGGGAGAAGAAGAGGCTTGCACAGGATAGAGTAGCATGGAGAGCTGCATCAAACCAGTCTCAAGACTGAAGACCACAACAACAACAACCTTTTCTAAGTTACGTATCTAGGTAGGGGAACACATAATATGCCATCGAATTTACTAGATTTTTACGCATCAGTTGTTGTCTGTGGCCCCGTTTCTAACTACCTTACTTGGTTGTCCGACACCAGGAATAGATGGAATTCTTGCAGGGATGCTGAAAGAGGGATATGATGTGCCACAACAGAGTTTACTACCAGGTCTGTTTGATTTGGAACAGAGAAATGTTCTCGGCAGAATGGGGAAATTTCTAATTGTGAACACTGTGTATATTGTAGGCATTAGTTTTTCTCCTTCCCCTCCCCCCTTTCTTAATCTTCACCTACTTATTCAGACTACCACTCCCACTCGAGCCAACAAGTTGCTTTCGGTTGTTTTTCCCCTTCCATAATAACCAAATCTAGTCTTTTGTTCACAGTTCCTTAAATGACAGAACGTTACCTAACCATGAAACTTTACACTTTAATGTAATTTAAAATAATGGAAGGACTGGTGTTATGTACTCCACTTTCTGTGTTTATAATGAATAACTTCCCTGAAAATTTTAAGCTTTTAATATTTAGTACCCTTACTACAGCTGTTTACCTTCATACAATAAGAGGCTTACCGTTCCTTTTAAACACCTGTGCAAATAAAATTGGAGTATAGGTGTGTATATATAGGCAACGCTGTAACATTGAGAACATTGGCTACCCACCCTCTTCACTTCATCTACTTAATGTGACTACCTTTTTCCTCCCCTCCCACATCAATAAATCGCCATCACCTATCTATTTAATACCTCTGATCTACTCCTTTTAATCCTAATGTGCACCATTTCCTGATTCACTATGGACTGGCACCTCTCACCACGCACGATTGTACACTTGGTCTTTCATGACAATCATTGATCGTTTTAATTAAACAGTTTTAAATTCCAACGTCGTTTGTGACCATTTAGTTTACGACTTCTGACAAGAAAGTTAGGTGAATGAAGTCAGACCGGTCGTTCGGTCAACACTGGCGACTCACGACGCCGCACCTGCGTAGCACCCCGTGTTGACAGCCTGCCCCCACCGTAGTTCAGATGAACATCGTGTGTGTTCTGCGTTAGACCTGATGGACGAATTGCTTGTTTAGTTCGTTGGTTCTGAACTGAGAACAGGACAATGAACGAGCAAAGGATCAATTTAAACTTTTGTTTTAAGCTTGGCAAGACATCGAAAGAAACGCATACAATGCTTGTACGTGTTTATGGGGATCAAGCACTGTCCATGAAGTGTATGCACGAGTGGTTCACCCATTTTCGACGAGGCGGGAAAGTGTTTCTGACGATCCCCGTAGCGGACAACCGGCGACATTGAGAAAACATTGAGGAAGTGAAGAAATCAATTGCGAACGACTGTCGATAAACTATGCGCTTGATAGCGGATGAACTGCAGATCAACCGTGAATCATTGCGAAAAATCCTTCCCCACGATTTAGGGCAGAGGAAAACGTGTTGTCGTCTTATGCCACATCAACTGACTGACGATCAGAAACAGGCACGTTTCGAGGCTTCACAGGATTTTGTCGAAATGGTGGATGCGACAACCGTATTGTCACTGAGGATGAAACATGGTGTCTCCGGTACGACCCTGAAACGAAACGGCAAGGCAGGGAACAGCGTTCTCCGACATCACCTCGTCGGAAAAAGGTCAAAGCCGAAAAATCACGCATCAAAACGATGCTCATCACCTTTTTTCGATAGTCGACTCATTATACACAACAAATTTCCTCCTGAGGGAAAGACGTTGAACGCTGCACGATACGTTAAAATTTTGACCCGTTTCATGTAACGTTTACGCAGGGTAAGCACATCAAGGTTCCTGGTTTTTTGTTCACGATAACGCTCGCCCGCACACACCCATTATCGTCAAACACGTCCTGTCAAAAAAGGGGGTGGTGCTTTTTGAACATCTACCATACTTGCCGTATCCCAATGTCCAGACTTCTTATTTCATCGACTCAAACTCGCTTTGGAAGGAAAGAGATTTGTCGAGATTCCTGACATCCAACGAAACGTAGCGCGGCTTTTGAACACCATCCCAAAGGAATACTTCGTCCAAAGTTTCCAGGACATGCATCGCAAAGCTCAGCGGTGCTTAGTTGTTGGAAGTGACTGTTTAGAACGACAGTGAGGTAATTGTAGTTCATAGTTCATCCACGTTAGTGTTACATGACTGTTCACCGAACCTCATTGTCAGAAGTTGTATATATAACTGACCAATTGTTTAAATATGGATGTAATTCATAACAATGTATAACTGCTTAAATATGATTCACCATGTGTCAAATATTCCACTCTTACAAGATGTGTCTTTAATTACATCTTGTATGTAATTGTGTAATTATGTATCTTTTATTACGATGTTGTAAGTCGCCTTTTTATATGCACACTGGGAAGTTAGCTCTTCATGCCATAATATCTAAACACAGCTTGTACAATAAACAGTCCCATTACCTGTTCCTAAGACGTACCACAGATCGCACGGTGCAGACTTTGACAATCGTTTCACTTATGTCAGTGGCTGCATGGACACAGTGTAGCGAAGTTTAAAACCTGTGATCAAACGAACCATTCTAATTGCCAGTAAATTACCACATTACACAAATGTTCTCCCATTTACTTTTGGCAAAAAAGATACATGTTTTGACGATGACTTGTGTTCTACTCAAGTCCGATGATTTATAACACGTAAGTAAGAGAGAAATAATGAAATAATGCGGCCTATACATTGATTTAATTGTGCGCCCTGCTTTTTTCTGATACTTTGTTTGATACTTGATCTTTCATTGTGCTTAATATGTTGCAGTTGTAACGCTTGATAATCGCCTAAGGCCGAAATCTACATCCTGGAATAAAACCTGTTGTACAGTCAAATGGTGGTTACGTCTATCAGAAAAAATAGAAACTGCTCGTCAATTGCCCGATGCTTAAGACAGGAGACCAGAATGAGCTGCAGCGACTACACAGCAAACACCTTGCTAAGTACAACTTATAAAATCTTGAGCACGACGCTGCTGAAGCGGATAACACCATACATGGAGGAGACGCTTGGATTCCAGGAAGCAGGATTTAGAAAGTGAAAATGCTCATTACACCAACTGCACATAATACGGCAACTACACTCCTGGAAATGGAAAAAAGAACACATTGACACCGGTGTGTCAGACCCACCATACTTGCTCCGGACACTGCGAGAGGGCTGTACAAGCAATGATCACACGCACGGCACAGCGGACACACCAGGAACCGCGGTGGTGGCCGTCGAATGGCGCTAGCTGCGCAGCATTTGTGCACCGCCGCCGTCAGTGTCAGCCAGTTTGCCGTGGCATACGGAGCTCCATCGCAGTCTTTAACACTGGTAGCATGCCGCGACAGCGTGGTCGTGAACCGTATGTGCAGTTGACGGACTTTGAGCGAGGGCGTATAGTGGGCATGCGGGAGGCCGGGTGGACGTACCGCCGAATTGCTCAACACGTGGGGCGTGAGGTCTCCACAGTACATCGATGTTGTCACCAGTGGTCGGCGGAAGGTGCAGGTGCCCGTCGACCTGGGACCAGACCGCAGCGACGCACGGATGCACGCCAAGACCGTAGGATCCTACGCAGTGCCGTAGGGGACCGCACCGCCACTTCCCAGCAAATTAGGGACACTGTTGCTCCTGGGGTATCGGCGAGGACCATTCGCAACCGTCTCATGAAGGCTACGGTCCCGCACACCGTTAGGCCGTCTTCCGCTCACGCCCCAACATCGTGCAGCCCGCCTCCAGTGGTGTCGCGACAGGCGTGAATGGAGGGACTAATGGAGACGTGTCGTCTTCAGCGATGAGAGTCGCTTCTGCCTTGGTGCCAATGATGGTCGTATGCGTGTTTGGCGCCGTGCAGGTGAGCGCCACAATCAGGACTGCATACGACCGAGGCACACAGGGCCAACACCCGGCATCATGGTGTGGGGAGCGATCTCCTACACTGGCCGTACACCACTGGTGATCGTCGAGGGGACACTGAATAGTGCACGGTACATCCAAACCGTCATCGAACCCATCGTTCTACCATTCCTAGACCGGCAAGGGAACTTGCTGTTCCAACAGGACAATGCACGTCCGCATGTATCCCGTGCCACCCAACGTGCTCTAGAAGGTGTAAGTCAACTACTCTGGCCAGCAAGATCTCCGGATCTGTCCCCCATTGAGCATGTTTGGGACTGGATGAAGCGTCGTCTCACGCGGTCTGCACGTCCAGCACGAACGCTGGTCCAACTGAGGCGCCAGGTGGAAATGGCATGGCAAGCCGTTCCACAGGACTACATCCAGCATCTCTACGATCGTCTCCATGTGAGAATAGCAGCCTGCATTGCTGCGAAAGGTGGATATACACTGTACTAGTGCCGACATTGTGCATGCTCTGTTGCCTGTGTCTATGTGCCTGTGGTTCTGTCAGTGTGATCATGTGATGTATCTGACCCCAGGAATGTGTCAATAAAGTTTCCCCTTCCTGGGACAATCAATTCACGGTGTTCTTATTTCAATTTCCAGGAGTGTATTATCGGCTCTGAGCACTATGCGACTCAACTTCTGACGTCATCAGTCGGCTAGAACTTAGAACTAATTAAACCTAACTAACCTAAGGACATCACACACATCCATGCCAGAGTCAGGATTCGAACCTGCGACCGTAGCGGTCGCCCGGCTCCAGAGTGTAGCGCCTAGAACCGCACGGTCACTCCGGCCGGCAGCTATTATCAAAGAGCTGGGAATTCCGCAGTGATGTTCACTGCCTTTTTGTGCACTTCCAGAAAGCATGATAGTGTGAATAGGCGAACAGTACGGTAAGAACTGGAATGGGCAGAAGTTATCAAAAAACTGATAAAAGTAAGACAGGAATGTACCCAAGAGACACCATACACGGTGAAAATGAATGGAAAGATGTTGGAGAAGGTCAAGGTAAGAAATGGAGTGCGTCAGGGAGACTACCTCTATCCTGCTGTTTAATCCGGTAGTATAAAGGGCACCGAAAAAAATAACAAGCTTAGAGAGAGGAATTCAGCCTGGTTGAAGCCCCAACACCCTGACCTAAGCAGATGATGTAGTTTTAATACCACAGAATGAGCAAAGATTTGGTTCTGATGGTGAGAGTGTTGATGGAAGAGGCAATGGGAGCAGACATGAAGAAAAATGTGGATAAGATGATAGCTCGAAGTGAGCAGAAAGGATTATGACGAGCCTTTTGAAGTGAATGGTCATATTTACCAAAGGGTAAAATATTTCAAATGTCTTGGGGCAGTACCCAGTGAAAGGGATGAGATGGACCAGAAAATAATGGCAAGAATTAAGGTAGGAAACAGGTCAACACATGCAGTCAGGGAGCTGATCAAATCCTGGCATCTATCGAATTCCACAAGGATTAGGATAGATGGGACTGTAATATGCCCCATCATCCTACACAGAGCAGAGACCTAGATTCTGAAACCCCCTCCCCTCCCCTCCCCCAAAAAAAATTGTGAGGTGGCAGAATAAATGGTCAGATTTTCACCTTACATGAGACCTTTACAAATCGCAATGAGAAGGTGAAGATGACGCCTAACATAAATCGACAATGATGAGAACATTTGCCTATCAATATGTAATGCAAAAAGGCATGACAGTCAATCGATGGTAATTGACACACCATTCCTATACAATGGATGTCTTTGAGTGAAGGTGGAAGAGGGAACACGAGTTGAGTCGCTTTTAGTTTTGAAAGCCAGCTGCACAACAGAGTAGCGAAACTGTGCTGCAGGAGTTACGCTGGCAACCACTTAAAGGGATGGCAGGAAAGAGGACAGCGACCCCGGGCCAGGTGATTCACGCTGGAGGGGCACCTGCAACGTGGGAATCGGTACAAGAGCAGAGAAGAAGCTTTAGAAAACTACGTTTCGAAATTACAATGGGATATGAACAAAAGTAAGTGACGCATTTTCACCCAGCGAGTGTGACACACGGAAAGGTCAATGTACTTTAGGTGTCTAGAACGGGCACAAAACGCCCGATTGGCGGAAACTCACTAGGAAGGAGAAAACTACTGAAGTTTTAACACAGTTTCATAGAAGGGGCGTTAGGATTGGTAGAGGGTGTTTCTACAAAATGAGAGGAATGCTCCTATTGGTCGAAAAAAGCAGTGACGTAAAAAAGGAACCCAAGTGGAGGGAGGCAGTTCTGCCATGAGTAGGACAAGAGAGAAATTTTGTAGGAGACTCTTCTCTGAACTGGCATCAAGTGCGGAATGGAGTGCTTAATGCTCCGTACGACGCAGGGAAGAAATTGGTGTGGTCACTGCGTTCACGGTGGCTGCACTCCAGCTAAAACTAGCTGTAGCAACGTTTAGCTCCAACTGTGCAGAAACGAACCAGCCAAATTAGTTAATTTGTTCTTGCGAGAACTGAGAGGGCACTGTAATATGCACGCTGCTCCAACCATTCACGTGTATATCGCCACATAATAAGACTAGGGCTGAGTACATGTTTTCTCACATAACGAGAAACATAGGGAAAGTTTCTGCTGGAAAGTTCAGCAAAGGCCAGTTTAGTTTAGTAGGAATTTCAGTGGGAGAGAGCGGCCTGGTAGAGAGCAGCACGTCGCAGCTTAAGGTAAATACCGCGTGCAGAGGCGTAAACTTTGTTGGTTCACCAGCTTGTATTCACTGTAAACTCGAGCGGCCTTGAGTAATCTTGTGCTCAGATTTGTCACTTGAATAACTACCCACTGTAGACTTGATTGTCATCCTAAATAGTACCGAACTTTGAACCGGAATCGGACGATTTTCGTAGTAGTGACCAACATCATAACGTATGTGTAGGAGAAATTTTGTAAAGAAATGTCCAATTAAACTTTCATATTATTGTGCTTAGGGTTAATGTAAAGAAACTTCCAATTAAACTAATATTGTGCTTAAGATTAATGTTCTTTCAGAGAGTTAATATTTAACATTTTTGTGTGTAAACTTATTTCACTTTTTGATGTTGGCAAGATGCGTTATCCATTGCGCTGTTTTTACGCTGGTGAGTTGAAAACTGTGTGAAAAGCTGTAATTTGGTGAGAAATATTGCGACATTAAACATGTCATTTCACCTCCCATGGTTGTTCTCAATTCAAGAATAAGCAAAAACAATACCTCCACCCTTACAAAATGACTCCTGACATTTGATAGCGCAGTTCTAAGACAGACGTTGCGACCAATGAAAGACAGAGATGACTGGAGAAAGAAGGAGAAACCACGAACTGTAAGAGATGTAAAAATTTCTGGCCATTATGGCAGTAATTAAAGAGAGGAGAGTGAATTGGTGTCGCCACGGAATGAGCCGAGAAAGTCAGATCACCAGGCAGCTGATGGAAGGAGATATCTGAGGTAACAGACGAAGACCACAGCTGAGATGGCCTGATGCTATCAGAGGGTAAATGAGTGCGATGGGATTGGCTGAACTGGAATATATGGCTGATTGCTGAAGCCAAGACCGACTGCGGTTTCTGTAGCCATCCTAGAAACTAAGTCAGTTGTTTTCTAGAGACCGATCGCGCGGCACTGCAAAACAACCACCCTTTTCTTTTAGAAATTAAGAATTTTTAAAATTATTTGAAGACTTGGCAACTGAAATGTAAGTAAGTGAAGACAGCTGGAGAGGATTTTGCGAAATGAGCTAGGCGACACAAGGAATCACTCTTATCTCCCACGGTGTATGCGCTGTAACAATTCTCTGTGGCAGTAGTACTAGTTATTTCAGCTGTACTAGCTGGTAGGTAAACCCACAAGACCCGACTCAAAGTGCTTCTCGCAGTTCGCGAATGAATAAACTGTTAAATATGTAATGTGTATCAACACACTTACCTTTAGATACTTCCTCTGCTATCTCACACACCGGAATAATTCTAACTCACGATTTGAACTGGACTCGCAAAAGAATTGGCAAGACTTTTACTGCGAGGCCACTTACCGTCCAGAAATCAGTTTTAACTCTGAAGCTGGAACTTCTCATTCTTTCGAGTCCAAACGCCCAATCCCCTTATTATTTTCCCTCTTACAATGCTTTCCGCCACAACGTCTGTTGGCTTGCTTCCCATTCGCTTCCCCTATCGTCTCTTTCCACCTGTGCTGTTTAGTCGTGGTGACGTCCATTACATTCCAGTTTTGTAATACAGGTTTTGAACGAACCAGCTAACATTAATGATAAGAGTTTCAAAAAAAAAGTTTAAATCACTACATACCTCAATCAGTCGCTTTCCATGAAGCATTACATTAACATAAACACTCTGTTGCTAACCCAAGATGTTAGTAGTGTGCATATTTTCCATATTAAGTGAGGATGTGAGCATGTGAGTATTTACAAATAAGGTAAACTAGTTTTGCATGTTGAGGCGTGTACATTAAATATTTGCAAGTTTGCTGTCGAGGAAACTTTACCTCAGTCTCTAGTTATGATGGGCGCTCTTCTATTCCAAGGAGACAGCAGATGCTGGTATCGACATCCGCACGGCCAGCTACTCTCGGGGCAGCGTTACCTGCGTTTCTCGGTAAGTGGCTTGTAACCCTTTTCCGCGCATTTCACAGTGTGTCTGATGTAACAGCACTCCTCTGCGTTTTTCGTACTCGAAATATTTTGGACACATTTATACACATATCTGTCCTGACCAGCAGTATTTCCAAAGGAAACCACCAAAAATGTTTTCTATACGGGGCTATATTCCCTCGGCTGAAACCATTTCTCTCACGTCTTCTCTAGTCAGCCTTCCAAGCTGGAATCTTTAAAATATTGAAACCCACATTCAGAATGCTCATTTACACGGCTTGGAACTTGTGAGAAAGCTACTCACAAGCGAAACTGCCCATCGCATCCCCCTCAGATTTAGTGGTAAGATGGCATAGTGGATGGCCCATCAAAAACTGAACTCAGATCGAGCATGAAAACAGAAAAAAAGTGTACCGAACTATACAAAAGAAACAGTGAGCGGTCCAACGTCAACATCAGAAACATTGAGCGCATTTGAAAAGTCACGTCGTCGTGGTTATGAAGTCACTGTGTTAGACTACGAACGGTGAGATCCGTGTTCAAATCTTACTCGCGATCACTTTTTTTTCCACAAAAATACGACTTATCCGTCCGATTGTTGACGTGTCTGTTCGTGTATTCAAATTTGTGTCTCTCTCGTGGTGTAACGTTCGTTTACAACAGCGAGGTGTTTTATGCGGGTACCGAATGTTACGAATTCTGGGTTCCATTCTGGAAGTTTTGGGTTTTGATTTCCTTTGTTGTAACATACTTCTTCTCCGTTTATTTGTTATTTGCATTTCTGTGAGAAGTCTATGCGGCATCTCGCCTGGTCTCACTATTCATCGCACTTACTTGCGACGATAATATATTTTATCACATGACTGTTCTTAACCAATGTATAGTAGAACTGCCAAAGCTACAGAAGGAGAACAGACACGTCAATGAACGAACGGACAGTACATAAATAAATCTGAAAAAAAGGTCGGGTACGGAGAACATTTGAACACCCGTCTCTCCCTTTGCAATCCAACAGCGTGACCACACACGCACGATGCCGATGTTCTAATTCACTCGATGTTGCATATCTTCAGCTTAGGCTGTTCACTATTTCCATTTTGCTTCCTTTTACACAATTCAGTACGCCTTCTTCCAGTTTTCATGTTTGATCTGTATTCAGTTTTTAAGGGCTATCCACTGGATCATTTTACCACTAAATCTGAGCAGGGGGCGCTGGGAAGTTTCCCTTGTCAGAACATCGTTCTTCATAATGAAATTAGTCTTGAAAATTTTCAGGTCCACCAAATCTGTGGTGTCACCGCCAGACACCACACTTGCTAGGTGGTAGCCTTTAAATCGGCCGCGGTCCGTTAGTATACGTCGGACCCGCGTGTCGCCACTGTCAGTGTTTGCAGACCGAGCGTCGCCACACGGCAGGTCTAGAGAGAGACGTCCTAACACTCGCCCCAGTTGTACAGCCGACTTTGCTAGCGATGGTTCACTGACAAATTACGCTCTCATTTGCCGAGACGATAGTTAGAATAGCCTTCAGCTACGTCATTTGCTACGACCTAGCAAGGCGCCATTATCATTTGCTATTTATCTTGTGATGCATGTACCGTCAGACCGATGTTCACCAATTATGGATTAAAGTTAAGTATTCCAGAAGCTACGTACCTTTTTTGCTAGTCTCTATTCCTTTAACTGTTCCAGACCTCACGCCAGCCTGCGTGAGCTTAAACGCGTGCCTTTCGGCTTCCTCAGAGTGGCTTGGTTGTCTTGCCAAGTCACAACAGAATCATACTCAGGAGTTCGTACCGTAATCTCTCAAGCTTCTGTTGTTTTGAACCTTTGTGGCAGATTACAACTGTGTGCCAGATAATTGCTCAGTCAGGTTTTACCGAAGAAAATTTCTCTGACCACCACGATCCTACGGCTGGATTGAAAACCACTGCTCTAACACACTTCGGGGCTCGGCTGTGCAGGGCAATTAAACACGAAAATGTGTTATCAACGTTACTACTTGGATGAAATATTTCTTTGAGACTAAGCCGACTGCCTTCGTTATATACTTACCACTACACCGGGTCTCGCAATCCTTTACAGTAAATATTATACAGGTAAGTCCTTCTCTTGCGTTACCATATTGTAGGTAGTTATTTACTGAAAGTCTTGCAAATCGGCCTTTACAGCTCGAAGGAAATGTTTCATCCCCAAACAAGTTTCGTTTTATTAAAATAAAGTAGCATCAGTGGTGGTATTCTATACCTAGTTTTCGCATACATCAGGAAACGCCGTTCGCTTGAATGTTTTTTAAAGTTATAAACAAACTGTAGTGGTGATATATTGTGGTGTGTTTCATATCAACAAATGCATAGTTCTGAAATGCCATATGGTAGTGGGACAGAATCAACAGTGCCAGACAAAGGAATAACTCAGAACGTGTTATCAGATAGCGCTTCCCGACGTGCCCGAAAACCAGCCATTACATGCCACCACTGACGATGTTTTATTTCAATAAAACAAAACGCTTTCCGTGACAAAACACATATTTTCTTGTAGTTGCCAAAACGGAACTAAATGACCTTCAGTAATCATACAGATAGTAAAGCACTCTAAACTCAGATGCGTAAGGGCAGATGTTAAGACTAACGAGAGATACAGCAAGCATCAGATATTTACAACTGATACTTCATTACGGTCGCAGTTGTGATATAATGCAGATGGTTACAGGTTTCGGCCGTTGGGATCCATCTACAGGTATTTTTAGTGTGGTTAAAAAGTAACACTGTTTCTTCACAGTGCTTGGCTGCGCCAACGTTAGTTTTCATTACTAACATGTACACCATACACACCTATTCATTTAATGATTTCTGCAAAATGTAGAGTACGTTTAATATCACTAGAGTTGTGAGCAACTAATGGGCTGCGTACGAGATGCTTTCTGCACAGAGAGCGATTCTTCGTTGCTTTGCCCGTTTATTGTCTCTATTCCACTGTCATCACTTGTGCTCGAACAAGGTGATGAACACAAAATGTTCAGTGCGTATTCTGAACTACTCATTGTGACATCCTGTCGTTGTCAGCGGCCACTCCAGACGGCAGCTTAAGAGCTTTCCCCAGAGCTACAGTGCAAAAATTACTATCGCAGCTGTCATTCCAAGTTCTATATGCTGCAAAGTGATTCTGGAGAAACAACGCTGCACCTTGAATTTCACCTGGAGTTTATGGCCTCACAGCCACGTGTTATAAAGCATCGCATGCCTTCCGCAGTCGTCGGTGTTTCCTAATAGATCGATTGTTCTAATTTTCGCCACAGGTGAAAATATGGACGTCTTGTTCCGTCAGTGCGCAGTGAATCTGCCCCCTCCCCCCCCCCCCCCCTTATCTGAGTGGTGCCGGCACGGTAGCTCAGTGCGTTCGGTCAGAGGGCTATCTGCCCTCTGTAATAAAAATAACTGAGTTAATGAATCAACGACGAACTGAAACGGGTGTCTTGCGACGTGCGCCTCGAGCAGATACAACGAACGAAAACGAACAATATGAGATTAAGGGAAATAAATGTGGTTAGAGCGGCGGAATGCCAGGCCAAGGAGCCCGGGTTCGATTCCCAGCTGGGGTAGGAGATTTTTTTCCGCTCAGGGACTGGGTGTTGTGTCGTCCTCATCATCATTTCATGCCCATCTCCGACGCGCAAGTCGCCCGATGTGGCGTCGAATGCAATCAGTACTTGCCCTCGGCGACCGAACTTCCCCGACTGGGAGACTCCTGGCCCACAATGCCGTGCGCTCATTTCCAATTTTTTTTTTCTTTGCGTTTCCTGAACGACCGCTCGAGTGCTCTCCAAATGTTCTCTTCAGAGAGTATGTTCACTACATGAATGGAATGGGAGGGACATCCGTGATCTTGGTACCACACTGATTGCCTTTTGTCCAGTGGAATGTTTTCTAAAAACTGCGGCAGCAGCGTATCTTAGGAACTCGAGATACTTGAGTGTATTTAGATTCACACCGATAAAACAGGGACCAATGATAAGGGTCTTGGAAAATACCCAACAAATACTGGTAGACCAATAGCGTTGTTTTCAACCACTTCTTTGAGTGAGAGCGGATTTTCAACTGATGATTAGTGGATATCACGAAGACTGACTCACCCATGGTCTGTAAACTAAGCATATTTCTTACACACAGTTTTGCCTAGATATGCCGCAACACATTGCACTTTTCGTAGATAAAATTCGGAGAACTGTAGACAGTTTTGGAAACCATTGCCATGAAGTTGTAGATACAGCGAAATGTGTACAGGATGAAATGTGCGATGGTATGTAGTGTCTGCAGAATACTCGCTTGGTTGGTCCCTCTTGTACTTCTGAGATGCCTCTTAGTGACGTATGTACTGTATATTACTGCTGGTTAGTTTCGTTTCACTCATCAGGTACTCGTATTTTTCCTTGACGTATTTTACTCTCCACACTTCCAGCTTCTAGAACTTTTTCATAGCGTTTGCAAAGATATATCACGAATGTTTCAGAAGATCCTGATACTATTAAGCATACAATCATATTGCAGCTCTAATAGTTTCACGACATTCGCCATTAACGATATTCTCTTTCTGGACTATCGTATATGCTGTGAACGTGTCGATAGCTTTACGAGCAAGGTATCTGACACCTACAACAGTAGAACACAGACTGATGGGCTTAAAAGCACAGGTAAACACAAGAACCATACCTGTGTTACGTGTCTGCTTACTTCTGGTACACGACGCATAGTCTCTTCTCGTAACTATATTAACTACAGAGATATCGGAATCAACTTCACTTTTCAAGTAGAACTATACTAATTTCTGCTGCTTGTATCTTAGTTCTAGAATAGATAGGTTGCACAGCGTTTCATTCTTAAAAAACCAGTTAGTAGTTCTGGAGAAGCTACAATATTTAGAAGACGAGACTTATCTATACTAAATATGAAACAAGTTCGTGTCGTCTTTGGAAGATCGTGTTGTTATACCGAATGGTTGGCTCAAGCGCGTTTTAGCCTGATGCACGTAAGAGACTACTTACAAAAGGAGAACATTCGAGGAAAGATAGCTTAAAACTGATCCTAATCACACGTGGCTACATGTGGTTGGAGTGACACCCGAAATAGAGGGCAAGGGACGAGTCATTCAAGGATGGTACCCAGTAAAATATGATAGAGCTCTGCTCTCGTTTCCCCCGGAGCATTGATGGATAGATATACTTCAAAAACAGAAATTAATTTCAGAAGCAGGAAACTGTGGGATAAAGACTTCTAAATTACACTACTGGCCATTAAAATTGCTATACCACGAAGATGACATGCTAAAAACGCGAAATTTAACCGACAGGAAGAAGATGCTGTGATATGCAAATGATCAGCTTTTCAGAGCATTCACACAAGGTTGGCGCCGGTGGCGACACCTACAACGTGCTGACATGAGGAAAGTTTCCAACTGATTTCTCATACACAAACAGCAGTTGACCGGCGTTGCCTAGTGAAACGTTGTTGTGATGCCTCGTGTAAGGAGGAGAAATGCGTACCATCACGTTTCCGACTTTGATAAAGGTCGGATTGTAGCCCATCGCGATTGCGGTTTATCGTATCGCGACATTACTGCTCGCGTTGGTCAAGATCCAATGATGTTAGCAGAATATGGAATCGGTGGGTTCAGGAGGGTAGTACGGAACGCCGTGCTGGATCCCAACGGCCCCGTATCACTAGCAGTCGAGATGACAGGCATCTTATCCGCATGGCTGTAACGGATCGTGCAGCCACGTCTCGATCCCCCAACAGATAGGGATGTTTGCAAGACAACAACCATCTGCACGAACAGTTCGACGACGTTTGCAGCAGCATGGACTATCAGCTCGGAGACCATGGCTGCGGTTACCCTTGACGCTGCGTCACAGACAGGAGCGCTTGCGATGGTGTCCTCAACGACGAAGCTGGGTGCACGAATGGCAAAACGTCATTTTTTCGGATGAATCCAAGTTCTGTTTACAGCATCGTGATGGTAGCATCCGTGTTTGGCGACATCGCGGTGAACGCACATTGGAAGCGTGTATTCGTCATCGCCATACTGGCGTACCATCCGGCGTGATGTTAAGGGGTGCCATTGGTTACACGTCTCGATCACCTCTTGTTCGCATTGACGGCACGTTGAACAGTGGGCGTTACGTTTCAGATGTGTTACGACCCGTGGCTCTACCCCTCATTCGATCCCTGCGAAACCATACATTTGAGCAGGATAATGCACGACCGCATGTTGCAGGTCCTGTACGGGACTTTCTGGATACAGAAAATGTTCGACTGCTGCCCTGGCCAGCACATTTTCCAGATCTCTCACCAATTGAAAACGTCTGGTCAATGGTGGCCGAGCAACTGGCTCGTCACAATACGCCAGTCACTACTCTTGATGAACTGTGGTATCGTGTTGAAGCTGCATGGGGAGCTGTACCTGCAGACGCCATCCAAGCTCATTTTGACCCAATGCCCAGGCATATCAAGGCCGTTATTATGGCCGGAGGTGGTTGCTCTGGGTACTGATTTCTCAGAATCTGTGCACCCAAATTGCGTGAGGGTGTAATCACTTGTC
This sequence comes from Schistocerca nitens, assembly GCF_023898315.1. Lineage (NCBI taxonomy): Eukaryota > Metazoa > Arthropoda > Insecta > Orthoptera > Acrididae > Schistocerca > Schistocerca nitens. The sequence continues at coordinate 563,929,329 of NC_064621.1, forward strand.
AGTTCTAGTACAATATATCCGTCCAATGAATACCCGTTTATCATCTGCATTTCTTCTTGGTGTAGCAATTTCAGTGGCCAGTAGTGTATATCTTTGCGCCATGGATTTAACGCCAAGCCACAAACTGACAGAGCAAAACTACACTGCTGGAAGAGAAAGATAGTAGTTCCGGAAAGACGACGTCGATTTTGGTCCGATGACGGAGTATGGCACCTGGGAGTAAATGTAGTGATCGTGGTTACAACGTCGTCCGCCAACAGATAGCGAGTGGCATTGCCACAACAGTGCCATCTTCGTGTACGCTTTAATAGAGAATGCCCACGCCCAGAAGGCTCAGTGTGGTACAAACGTGTGAAGCAAGCCGGCAACCATGCCAAGGGGACGCACTCGTGCTTCATACAGCCAACTCAGCTTGTTTGAAATGGTTGAGGTTGTGGCCTTCCGAGAAGCGGGATGATCTTTTGGAGAGCTGCCGCATGAGTGGGACGTGCTCCGTCGGTTGTGCAAAAATGTTAGTATCAGTGGCCACTTGAACATTCTCATACCCTTAGACGACGTTCTGGTCGTCGATGCAGCACAGATGCCGGCCAGGACCGCCCTGTTTTAAGGGCAGCAGTGACAGATCGTACAGCTGCCACAACGCAGGTAAGCGGGCTTATGAACAGGTGTGTGAACGCAACAAAAACTACTGCGAACTGGTTATTAACAGTGAGACTACGGGCACGCACATGTCCAGCTCGTAATCCATTCACGGCACAGCAACGACGCGCACGGCTCGACTGGGGCCGTCGATCACTTGGGAGATGGAATGTCGAACCGTGGTCTTCAGCGATGAAAGAAGATTCCACACAAGTGATAGTCACTTGCGCGTACGACGTAGACCTGGTGAGCACTGTCCAGTACAGTGCACTCGTTTGAGACCCACTGGCCCCATCCCAGACGTTGAAAGGTCTCTGTTGGATTCCTTTCATGTTTAATTTCTCAAATTTGTTGTCTTTTAAGGAATAAATTCCTCTTCTAAATTTACTGTGGCGTTTCTGACTATCTGGGAGGAGACTGAGTAGTGGAACGTGTTACTTTTACACGTAAACATGAACGATCTCTCACACTACTACACTTTAAAGCACAGTTTATATGTAATTCTTATATGTAATTCATGTCACACAGTCTCATACGGAACCTACATCCGCTTTCTTTTATATACTGTGTATGATAAGATACTGTCATCCCCCTTCCCTTCTGTGTGAGAGGATGAATGATCAAATGTGTTTGTAGCTGCATGCTTGAGGGTAGCAGACAAGGCTGTCTGCTAGAGAACAGTAGGACCAACGTTGAAACAGGTAGCTACGGTTCCTAAAAGCAGAGAGGTTTCCATTCTTAGTATGGTCCGGTCCGTCCCCTGTCATGTTGGTATAGGAAGCTGCCCCTCTGGCGCCTTCCGTTTGTCTTTGTGAGCGACTCTCAGGAGCACGCTGGGTAGTTCAGGGGGAGTCTGGCAGCTGGAGAGTAAGCAGTTGGAGAGTTGCAGCCGAGTAGTAGGCAGTTGGAGTCCAGTAGTAGCGCAGGGCAGTCCAGCAGTAGAAGTCTGGCGGTAGCGAGCGTCTGAAGTGGTAAGATCTCCGGCCAAGCGCGTGTCTGTTAAGTCCATAGGACAATGGATTTGTTAAGTTCAGCTTAACTGAGAATTTAATCATTTTATTTCGGGTTAGCTTTAAAATGGCTAAGGTTATCTTTAATTGCAGCGGAGTGTGATTCTCGTGTCCAGTTCAGATTATTTGGCGGTAGTTGCTTTGTTACTACTTTGTGAGTAAAGTGGAACCACGTGTTGGTCAGTAACTCTAAGTAAGATCAATCTTAAATGCAAATGCTTGTGTGATTATAACGTATCGTCTTGAAAAGATTTTGAATATACCAACTTTTCTTTATGTTCAACCCACGTGGCGTGTACTTTGTGAGACCAGTACCACGTGCTTATATAACTGTTTGACCCATCAGGTTAATAGTAAGACGTTAGTAACCAGTTCGAGGTTTTTGTTTTGTAATTTGCTTTTTGATCTAATTTATTTTTATTATCTAAATTATTGCGGAGTTATACGCTTTCTGTAAACCAAGTTGACCACGTGAAGGGTAATTACAAAACGGTCAGGTGTCTGCAAGAAATTTTTTAATCTCTTTAGCGGCCCGTATCGGATAAGGAGGATTCCCCATGAAAACGCCATAGAAGTGGAAACTCTTCGATCGAAGAAATCAAAAGGGCTACACCACGTGTCAAACGTAAAACCATACATTGAGTAGAAAGGACAGTGAGAAGTAGAGAGGACGGTGAGGAGAGAGAATTGATTAGTTTAAATTTATGGCGTAGGCATTTTGAATAATATGATGGTAAATATAGTGATAAAGATATTTTTATGTGATTGATTGAAGTGATGTTGTTAATTTGTTTTCTTTCCTTGTGCAATTAGGATTTAGTTTGATTCAAACGTAAAGATAAAAGGTTTCCTTGTGAACAAGTGAAATGCTTTTTTTTGTGTCAATTGAAAAGAGTTGCTCCTGAGAGAAGCAAGATCGTTGCTGAAATTGAAAAAACTCAGGGGAATATCCGATCTGTGGGTATTATGGGTCTGGCAAACCCAGGTCCCCAGCTGTTAGTAGCCTTGTTTCCGATTTTCTGCTTTCAGTGCTACTATCTATCTATTACTATTCTATATCTGTCAGTATAAATGAGGATCTCTTACTATAGTATGCGTGCTGTATGAATATTTTAAGATACGAGAACTCTGAGAAAGGAATGAGTAAGTTTGGAATCTTGAAAACAGGATGCGATAATACGATTGTTTAACCATTGGCTTCCCAATATGCGATGATATGTTAATATTGATGATATATGTCTTTTTTGTTCTTTATAGCTGAGTACGTAAAGTGCTGTCTGTGGATTTCGTAAGTATATTGATTACCTTCAAGGTGAAAGAAGAATTGTGGTTTGTGTAATTTACGTGGCTCTGAAATATTATTGTGGTAGTCAAATACGAGCAGTTTTTCAGCAAATGGAGAATGGAACGGAAATATGGATCCTTTTTGTAGTCTTGATTGATGTTGAGCCAAAGCCCGAAAAATTATTCTGCGTGAATACTTGTCCCAGAAAAGCGACGTTTATGTGTTTTGTGTTTTGCTGATGCTGTGAGCATTACAGCCTACTGTTTTCGCTGGTGCGGGATGCACTGCAGCTTATATGGTTTGTACTGAGGAAGTTTCCCTCTTGAAGGTAGAGGATGATTAAATAATTTTGATTATGGGAACGAAGGAAAGCTTGGTTTAAGGTAATAAGGATGAAGCAAAACATTTGTCATTTAAACCACAGGAGGATTCGGATCTTTTATGTCTGTTGTAAGTTCAAATATGTAAAAGATGAAACTTTTTCACAGAATAGAGGTGACCACAATTTTGCCATTCATGAGAAATGAATCCAGAATAACCACCACAGGCGAAATAACTGATTTGAAGGCGAAAGGTAACGTAAAGAAGGAACGAAATCGAAGCAAAATGGGTAAGAAAATGTAATATAACCTGTATAATGCAAATAATTTAACCTTCTCAGAGCAATCTGTGTGATTAATTCTTGTAATAACGTAATTTTAGATGAAATTTTCTTACTGTGTTATGTGTGAATATATGAGTATGATAAATGTATAATTGCGAGTCTCTTTTCAGGTGTGTGAACTGGTATAAATGTTTTTGCGTGTAAATAACCATTGTTCTTTTTACTATGTATGTTTAAGGAAAGTTCTCCATTTATCATGTGACAAGACGTATGCCGCGAGCGTCAAGAAGAGGGCGAATTAGAACATTTCTGTAGTGGTGTAAACACGGTGTTGAAATAGCATTGAAGTAGCTTGTTGGATAATTAGTAGTGGATAGAAGTAGAATATTGAGTAATGCATGTTTATGGGTAGTTAGTTTGTAGAATAGACAACAGGTGTGCATGTGTGTGTGTAAATAACATGTGAACCCCATGCTCTCCTAACCTATACTTGCGCAAGACATAACCCTATTCATTTTAGTGAATTAATTAGTAGCATTTGATTTATTAAAACGTAAGTGAACCACATTAGTGATGTGGATTTAAATATGATATTGTCAGTTCATTTAATTTTAATTTTTTTACATTGTCAAGTCATTTCACTTTTATCTTTTTATATTGTCAAGTCATTTAACTTTTAATTTTATATTGTCGATTCATCTCACTTTGTTCTTAAAAATTGTGAAAGATTGTAACTGTAATTTGCTTTGCTGAATAGCGTAAGATTGTGACTTGAATTTGGTATGCTGAAATCGGGTGCTAATTAGACCATGAAAGCGGTTTAAAACTGTGAGCTGTCTTGGGAGGTTAACCGTGCGTTTACTGGGCCACTGTTTCAGCAGGTAACTAGTCTAAGTTTACCATATTACCAATCAGTCTATCATTGATTATAATCTTTTACAGTCATACAACAACCGGTAATATATCTATATAAAAGGAGAATTTAAATAAAAAGAAAGAAATCAGTTTATATTTGCAAATTTATTTTAAAGATTGTTCATTGAAATTTCAGCATATTATACGTGAGTTATAACTGAGCTGGTGCCTTATTTACGATTGTGAGACTGTGAGATTGGAATATTACGGAACACATAAAATATGGAGTCAAGATTGGGAGACTGGATACAACACTGCATTCATAAAACAACACACAAAGAACATTGAAACGCATGCAAGAGAAAGTTAATCACTACAAACAGATTCAGAGATTACTTTCATAGCACAATCCTGTCCGTCTTGTAATTACCCTTCACGTGGTCAACTTGGTTTACAGAAAGCGTATAACTCCGCAATAATTTAGATAATAAAAATAAATTAGATCAAAAAGCAAATTACAAAACAAAAACCTCGAACTGGTTACTAACGTCTTACTATTAACCTGATGGGTCAAACAGTTATATAAGCACGTGGTACTGGTCTCACAAAGTACACGCCACGTGGGTTGAACATAAAGAAAAGTTGGTATATTCAAAATCTTTTCAAGACGATACGTTATAATCACACAAGCATTTGCATTTAAGATTGATCTTACTTAGAGTTACTGACCAACACGTGGTTCCACTTTACTCACAAAGTAGTAACAAAGCAACTACCGCCAAATAATCTGAACTGGACACGAGAATCACACTCCGCTGCAATTAAAGATAACCTTAGCCATTTTAAAGCTAACCCGAAATAAAATGATTAAATTCTCAGTTAAGCTGAACTTAACAAATCCATTGTCCTATGGACTTAACAGACACGCGCTTGGCCGGAGATCTTACCACTTCAGACGCTCGCTACCGCCAGACTTCTACTGCTGGACTGCCCTGCGCTACTACTGGACTCCAACTGCCTACTACTCGGCTGCAACTCTCCAACTGCTTACTCTCCAGCTGCCAGACTCCCCCTGAACTACCCAGCGTGCTCCTGAGAGTCGCTCACAAAGACAAACGGAAGGCGCCAGAGGGGCAGCTTCCTATACCAACATGACAGGGGACGGACCGGACCATACTAAGAATGGAAACCTCTCTGCTTTTAGGAACCGTAGCTACCTGTTTCAACGTTGGTCCTACTGTTCTCTAGCAGACAGCCTTGTCTGCTACCCTCAAGCATGCAGCTACAAACACATTTGATCATTCATCCTCTCACACAGAAGGGAAGGGGGATGACAGTATCTTATCATACACAGTATATAAAAGAAAGCGGATGTAGGTTCCGTATGAGACTGTGTGACATGAATTACATATAAGAATTACATATAAACTGTGCTTTAAAGTGTAGTAGTGTGAGAGATCGTTCATGTTTACGTGTAAAAGTAACACGTTCCACTACTCAGTCTCCTCCCAGATAGTCAGAAACGCCACAGTAAATTTAGAAGAGGAATTTATTCCTTAAAAGACAACAAATTTGAGAAATTAAACATGAAAGGAATCCAACAGAGACCTTTCAACGTTACTGTGTGGGGTGCGCTAAGATATAACTGTCGTCCGCCTTTGGGTAATCTAACCAGGTAACCAGTGTTCGGTACACTTAGAATGTTGTTAGACACACTCTTTCACCGTTCTTGCAGCAGGAAGTTAGTGTGTTGTTCCAACACGATAATGCTCGCCCACACACTGCCAGTGGACCTCAACGTGCTCTGCAAGACGTACGACAACTCACCTGGCCAGTACGATCTCTGGACTACTCTCCAACCGAGCACGTGTGGGATGAAATGGAGCGAGCAGGGACTCGTGCAAATCCTCACCCAACAATGCTTACAAAAGTACGGGAACGGCTCCAGCAGCCGTACAGTATCGTACCCCAGGACTAAATTCGCCGTCTGCATTATCAACTGGATGACAGAGTCAGCGTCTGCATTACTGCAGAAATTGGACCATTATGGAATAAGGGGAGTAGCTTTCAATTGGTTCGCCTCTTACTTTAAGAACAGAAAGCAGAAGGTAATTCTCCGCAATATTGAGAGTGGTAGTGATGTTCAGTCCCAGTGGGGCACTGTTAAGTGGGGCGTTCCCCAAGGGTCGGTGCTGGGGCCACTGCTGTTGACGAAAATTTAATAGTCATGGGTGACTGGAATTCGGTAGTAGGAAAAGGGAGAGAAGGAAACTTAGTAGGTGAATATGGATTGGGGGTAAGAAATGAAAGTGGAAGCCGCCTGGTAGAATTTTGCACAGAGAACAACTTAATCATAGCTAACACTTGGTTCAAGAATCATAAAAGAAGGTTGTATACATGAAAAAATCCTGGAGATACTAGAAGGTATCAGAGAGATTATATAATGGTAAGACAGAGATTTAGGAACCACGTTTTAAGTTGTACGACATTTCCAGGGGCAGATGTGGACTCTGACCACAATCTATTGGTTATGAACTGTAGATTAAAACTGAAGAAACTGCAAAAAGGTGGGAATTTAAGGAGATGGGACCTGGATAAACTGAAAGTACAAGAGGTTGTAGAGAGTTTCAGGGAGAGCATAAGGGAACAATTGACAGGAATGGGGGAAAGAAATACAGTAGAAGAAGAATGGGTAGCTCTGAGGGATGAAGTAGTGAAGGCAGCAGACGATCAAGTAGGTAAAAAGACGAGGGCTAATAGAAATCCTTGGGTAACAGAAGAAATATTGAATTTAATTGATGAAAGGAGAAAATATAAAAATGCAGTAAATGAAGCAGGCAAAAAGGAATACAAACGTCTCAAAAATGAGATCGACAGGAAGTGCAAAATTGCTAAGCAGGGATGGCTAGAGGATAAATGTAAGGATGTAGAGTCTTATCTCACTAGGGGTAAGATAGATACCGCCTACAGGAAAATTAAAGAGATCCTTTGGAGAAAAGAGGACCACTTGTATGAATATCAAGAACTCAGATGGCAACCCAGTTCTAAGCAAAGAAGGGAAAGGAGGAAGGTGGAAGGTGTATATAGAGGGTCTATACAAGGGCTATGTACTTGAGGACAATATTATGGAAATGGAAGAGGATGTAGATGAAGATCAAATGGGAGATATGATACTGCATGAAGAGTTTGACAGAGCACTGAAAGACCTGAGTCGAAACAAAGCCCCGGGAGTAGACAACATTCCATTAGAACTACTGACGGCCTTGGGGGAGCCAGTCCTGACAAAACTCTACCATCTGGTGAGCAAAATGTATGAAACAGGCGAAATACCCTCAGACTTCAAGAAGAATATAATAATTCCAATCCCAAAGAAAGCAGGTGTTGACAGATGTGAAAATTACCGAACTATCAGTTTAATAAGTCACAGCTGCAAAATACTAACGCGAATTCTTTACAGGCGAATGGAAAAACTAGTAGAAGCCGACCTTGGGGAAGATCAGTTTGGATTCCGTCGAAATATTGGAACACTTGAGGCAATGCTGACCCTACGGCTTATCTCAGAAGCTAGATTAAGGAAAGGCAAACCTATGATTCTAGCATTTGTAGACTTAGAGAGCTTTTGACAATGTTGACTGGAATACTCTCTTTCAAAACCTGAAGGCGGCAGGGGTAAAATATAGCGAGCGAAAGGCTATTTACAATTTGTATAGAAACCAAATGGCAGTTATAAGAGTTTAGGGGCATGAAAGGGAAGCAGTGGTTGGGAAGGGAGTGAGACAGGGTTGTAGCCTCTCCCCGATGTTATTCAATCTATATATTGAGCAAGCAGTGAAGGAAACAAAATAAAAATTCGGAGTAGGTATTAAAATCCATGGAGAAGAAATAAAAACTTTGAGGTTCGCCGATGACATTGTAATTCTGTCAGAGACAGCAAAGGACTTGGAAGAGCAATTGAACGGAATGGATAGTGTCTTGAAGGGAGGATATAAGATGAACATCAACAAAAGCAAAATGAGGATAATGGAATGTAGTCAAATTAAGTCGGGTGATGCTGAGGGAATTAGATTAGGAAATGAGACACTTAAAGTAGCAAAGGAGTTTTGCTATTTGGGGAGCAAAATAACTGATGATGGTCGAAGTAGAGAGGACATAAAATGTAGACTCGCAATGGGAAGGAAAGCGTTTTTGAAGAAGAGAAATTTGTTAACATCGAGTATAGATTTAAGTGTCAGGAAGTCGTTTCTGGAAGTATTTGTATGGAGTGTAGCCATGTATGGAAGTGAAACATGGACGGTAAATAGTTTAGACAAGAAGAGAATAGAAGCTTTCGAAATGTGGTGCTACAGAAGAATGCTGAAGATTAGATGGGTAGATCACATAACTAATGAGGAGGTGTTGAATAGTATTGGGGAGAAGAGACGTTTGTGGCACAACTTGAAGAAGGGATCGTTTGGTAGGACATGTTCTGAGGCATCGAGGGATCACCAATTTAGTATTGGAGGGCCTCGTGGAGGGTAAAAATCGTATAGGGAGACCAAGAGATGAATACACTAAGCAGATTCAGAAGGATGTAGGTTGCAGTAGGTACTGGGAGATGAAGCAGCTTGCACAGGATAGATTAGCATGGAGAGCTGCATCAAACCAGTCTCAGGACTGAAGACCACAACAACAACAGATATGCCTTCTAGTATTACAGGTGACTCAAAAATATTTCTGTTTGCTGATGACACCAGCTTGGTAGTGAAGGATCTCGTGTGTAATATTGCAACATTATCAAATAATGTAGTTCATGATATATGTTCGTGGCTTGTGGAAAATAATTTGACGCTAAATCACAGTAAGACTCAGTTTTTACTCTAACTCACAATTCAACAAGAACCGATATTTTGATCAGACAAAATGGGCATATTATAAGCGAGACGCAACAGTTTAAGTTCCTAGGCGTTCGGATAGCTAGTAAGCTGTTGTGGAAAGCCCATGTTCAGGATCTTGTTCAGAAACTAAATGTTGCTTTATTTACCATTAGAACAGTATCTGAAATAAGTGACAGTTCAACACGAAAAGTAGTCTACTTCGCATATTTTCAAACGCTTATGTCGTATGGTATTATTTTTTGGGGTAATTCTTCTGATTCAAAATGGGTATTTTTGGCTCAAAAACGGGCTGTTCGAGCTATGTGTGGTGTAAGTTCGAAAATCTCTTGTCGACCCCTATTCAATAGTCTGGGAATTCTGACATTGCCCTCACAGTATATATTTTCTTTAATGTCGTTTGTTGTTAGCAATATTAGCTTATTCCCAAGAGTTAGCAGCTTTCACTCAGTTAATACTAGGCAGAAATCAAATCTGCACATGGAATGCACTTCCTCGCCTCTTGTGCAGAAAGAAGTGCACTATTCTGCTGCATCTATTTTCAATAAGCTACCACAAGAACTCAAATATCTTAGCAGTAGCCCAAAGTCTTTTAAGTCTAAACTGAAGAGTTTCCTCATGGCTCACTTCTTCTATTCTGTCGAGGTGCTCCTGGAAGAGCTGAAAAATTAAGCAAATTCCAGTGTTACATTGTTGATTTTCTTTATTTAAACTTACGAATTGTCGCCTGAATACGTTTCTTATAATTCATTTTATCTGTTTCTACTATCGTGTTGTAATTTCATGTATTGACTCGTTCCATGACCATGGAGACGTCTCCTTAATTTGGTCCCACCGAACAATAAATAAATAAATAAATAAAAACCGCCCGAGGAGGCCACACCACGTACCAATACGGGAGTTTCAGTGTGGGTCGGTAACTGGCACCTCATAACCGGTTACGCTATTGACCTGTAATTGTAATCATTTCATGTACTCCATATACAATGTTGTAACCATGAATCTTGACTGAACTGAGCCGGCCGGAGTGGCCGAGCGGTTCTAGGCGCTACTGTCTGGAAACGCGCGACCGCTACGGTCGCAGGTTCGAATCCTGCCTCGGGCATGGATGTGTGTAGTGTCCTTAGGTTAGTTTGGTTTAAGTAGTTCTAAGTTCTGAGCGACTGATGAGCTCAGAAGAGTCCCATAGTGCTCAGAGCCATTTTTTCACTGAATTGAAAACTTTTGAAAGGGCGAGCACATTTTTTGCCGGCAGTGTACAGCAGAAACAGCAACAAAAAGGAAATCACAAAAGATTATGGTGCGGCCCTCAGGAGATTGAAGGAACGACTTCAGAGTGTTCGTCGCCACAAAAATGCAGACGAACTTCTGCTTCTGCATGACAACGCAAGGCCTCACACAAGAGGAGGTCACTAAATATTCTTGGACTGTTCTTCTTCATCCACCCTAGAGCCCGAATCTCACACCTTCCGACTTCCATTTTTTGGGCCAATGAAGCATGCATTCTGCGGGAAGCAATACGTGGATGGTGGGGAGGTTACTGAAGCAGAAACTGATTGACTCCGACGTCGACCACTAAAGTAGTACCATGAGGGCATAGAGGGTCGTCATTAACGTGGCGTGATGCCGTCGCATTGAACGAAAATTATGTTGAAAAACGGGATTTTGCAGCCAATATAATATAATAATATGTTGTATTGGAACCATGAATAAAACTAACCTTCTTTCACGAAAAAAATGTGTTGCATTACGTACTGAAAGCCCCTCGTAGCTTCATGACATGGATGTTGTTGTGGTCTTCAGTCCTGAGACTGGTTTGATGCAGCTCTCCATGCTACTCTATCCTGAGCAAGCTTCTTCATCTCCCAGTACCTACTGCAACCTACATCCTTCTGAATCTGCTTAGTGTATTGATCTCTTGGTCTCCCTCTACGATTTTTACCCTCCACGCTGCCCTCCAATGCTAAATTTGTGATCCCTTGATGCCTCAAAACATGTCCTACCAACCGATCCCTTCTTCTAGTCAAGTTGTGCCACAAACTTCTCTTCTCCCCAATCCTATTCAATACCTCCTCATTAGTTACGTGATCTACCCACCTTATCTTCAGCATTCTTCTGTAGCACCACATTTCGAAAGCTTCTATTCTCTTCTTGTCCAAACTGGTTATCGTCCATGTTTCACTTCCATACATGGCTACACCCCATACAAATACTTTCAGAAACGACTTCCTGACACTTAAATCTATACTCGATGTTAACAAATTTCTCTTCTTCAGAAACGCTTTCCTTGCCATTGCCAGTCTACATTTTATATCCTCTCTACTTCGACCGTCATCAGTTATTTTACTCCCTAAATAGTAAAACTCCTTTACTACTTTCAGTGTCTCATTTCCTAATCTAATCCCCTCAGCATCACCCGATTTAATTTGACTACATTCCATTATCCTCGTTTTGCTTTTGTTGATGTTCATCTTATATCCTCCTTTCAAGACACTGTCCATTCCGTTCAACTGCTCTTCCAAGTCCTTTGCTGTCTCTGACAGAATTACAATGTCATCGGCGAACCTCAAAGTTTTTACTTCTTCTCCATGAATTTTAATACCTACTCCGAATTTTTCTTTTGTTTCCTTTACTGCTTGCTCAATATACAGATTGAATAACATCGGGGAGAGGCTACAACCCTGTCTCACTCCTTTCCCAACCATTGCTTCCCTTTCATGCCCCTCGACTCTTATAACTGCCATCTGGTTTCTGTACAAATTGTAAATAGCCTTTCGCTCCCTGTATTTTACCCCTGCCACCTTCAGAATTTGAAAGAGAGTATTCCAGTTAACGTTGTCAAAAGCTTTCTCTAAGTCTACAAATGCTAGAAACGAAGGTTTGCCTTTTCTTAATCTTTCTTCTAAGATAAGTCGTAAGGTTAGTATTGCCTCACGCGTTCCAACATTTCTACGGAATCCAAACTGATCTTCCCCGAGGTCCGCTTCTACCAGTTTTTCCATTCGTCTGTAATGAATTCGCGTTAGTATTTTGCAGCTGTGACTTATTAAACTGATAGTACGGTAATTTTCACATCTGTCAACACCTGCTTTCTTTGGTATTATATACCTGAAGTGAGGGTAACTGAAGGTCCTAGGTTCGTAGTGAAGAAGATGATTTCATGGACCAGCGTGCTACATGATCCACAGAGACCACATCCAGAGCATTGCTCTTTGAGATTGTCTCGGTTTTCTTTGTGTTGGGAGTTTCTTGTACAGGGACAGTTAAGGAAGTCGTATCCTAGTTTTCCAGTTATTCTTAGCATCCTCCTGTCTGTAGACAGGATCTTAGTTTGAGTGGGTGACATTATCAATTCTTGGTTTCCGTATTTATGTATAGGGCGAACGACTATTTTGTATTTTAAAAGTGGACTGGCGGGACAGCATCTTGCATTCTAATTTTGGCTTGTCGTGCTAAGCTTAATCTGTGCTCTGCATTTCTTGCTTTTTTTCTGTTGTGTGAAGGCTGTACTTTGTCTGTGCCAGTTACACCGGTATCGCGGCGGTGCAACACTTTATTTCCTTTTCATTCGATGTTAAGTATTTCTTTCAACTTTCGCAGAATATAGCAATCAGTTTCAGTTTCCAAACACATAAATCCTATGTCAAATATTGTAATTTCGCTGTAGCCCGTCATATTTTCGGCTACGAGTCGTAAGTACTTCAAATTTGAATGTGTCTTTCTCTCATCTTCTTCGCTTCATGTTGAGTAGTACTCTGAAAGCATTCTGAAATTCATAACATAGTGTCCAGAATACTAAGTAGTCAGACCAGTGTATCAGGTCAATTTCTAAAATGCACCAGTACTTATAAGAGACTACATCACAAAATGCAGGCGTGACGCAACAAAGGCTCCAGTCCAACATAGAATCTTCGATGTGGATTTACTATCATTCATTGAGAATAATACAGTCCTGCACAGAAATCTTGTATACACTGGTCAGTGCTCGACTCATGAGATGAAGTCTCCACTGCCACAAATAACACGCCGTTGATCAGTGGTGTCCCAGCTCCTTATTCTATACGAAGGAGACCATGTTTTCTGCCACACATTTTTCAGTTGCTACTGCAACAAATTATGTTATTCTTAAAACAAGCTGGCAACAAAGTAAAATTACACCTTCCAGCGAAAGGTCATCTGTATGTCTAAATAAATAGGTATTTTCGAAACATGAATGCAATTATTGATGCTATCCGTTTGAATGTTGTAGAGCACTGTCATCTTTCCTTCACAAGATCTACAAATGGACAAACCAGATTTAAAGTTACTACGTATGTTAAGAGAATTCTCCTGCGTTATAATCTAGGTGTATTTTGGCGCATTATACTGCTTATGGCACAGATAAAACAAAAACGTACTAACACTTTCTGTACTATGCTATCACCTCGTGTCCTGCTCGTAAGCAGTCTCTTAGTTTCATCGTACTTGTGCAGCGAAGTGAACAAATGCATTCTCCTGATATAAACACAAGTTAACAAAATGGTTCAAATGGCTCTGAGGACTATGGGACTTAACATCTGAGGTCATCAGTCCCCTAGAACTTAGAACTACTTAAACCTAACTAACCTAAGGACATCACACACATCGATGCCCGACGCAGGATTCGAACCTGCGACCGAAGCAGTCGTGCGGTTCCGGACTGAAGCGCCTAGAACCGCTCGGCCACCGCGGCCGGCAGAAGATTAACAATAGAAATTATAGCGATGTATACAGGGTGTTACAAAAAGGTACAGCCAAACTTTCAGGAAACATTCCTCACACACAAATAAAGAAAAGATGTTATGTGGACATGCGTCCGGAAACGCTTAATTTCCATGTTAGAGCTCATTTTAGTTTCGTCAGTATGTACTGTACTTCCTCGATTCACCACCAGTTGGCCCAATTGGAGGAAGGTAATGTTGACTTCGGTGCTTGTGTTGACATGCGACTCATTGCTCTACAGTACTAGCATCAAGCACATCAGTACGTAACATCAACAGGTTAGTGTACATCAACAGTGGTTTTGCAGTCAGTGCAATGTTTACAAATGCGGAGTTGGCAGATGCCCATTTGATGTATGGATTAGCACGGGGCAATAGACGTGACAGATTTCCAGAACGAAGGTATCCCGACAGGAAGACGTTCGAAGCAATTGATCGGCGTCTTAGGGAGCACGGAACATTTCAGCCTATGACTCGCGACTGGGGAAGACGTAGAACGACGAGGACACCTGCAATGGACGAGGCAATTCTTCGTGCAGTTGACGATAACCCTAATGTCAGCGTCAGATAAGTTGCTGCTGTACAAGGTAATGTTGACCACGTCACTGTATGGAGAGTGCTACGGGAGAACCATTGTTTCCGTACCATGTACAGCGTGTGCAGGCACTATCAGCAGCTGATTGGCCTCCACGGGTACACTTCTGCGAATGGTTCATCCAATAATGCGTCAATCCTCATTTCAGTGCAAATGTTCTCTTTACGGATGAGGCTTCATTCCAACGTGATCAAACTGTAAATTTTCACAATCAACATGTGTGGGCTGACGAGAATCCGCACGCAGTTGTGCAATCACGTCATCAACACAGATTTTCTGTGAACGTTTGGGCAGGCATTGTTGGCGATGTCTTGATTGGGCCCCATGTTCTTCCACCTACGCTCAATGGAGCACGTTATCATGATTTCATACGGGATACTCTACCTGTGCTGCTAGAACATGTGCCTTCACAAGTATGACACAACATGTGGTTCATGCACGATGGAGCTCCTGCACATTTCAGTCGAAGTGTTCGTACGCTTCTCAACAACAGATTCAGTGACCGATGGATTGGTAGAGGCGGATCAATTCCATGGCCTCCACGCTCTCCTGACCTCAACCCTCTTGACTTTCATTTATGGGGGATTTGAAAGCTCTTGTCTACGCAACCCCGGTACCTAATGTAGAGACTCTTCGTGCTCGTATTGTGGACGGCTGTGATACAATACGCCATTCTCCAGGGCAGCATCAGCACATCAGCGATTCCATGCGACGGAGGGTGGATGCGTGTATCCTCGCTAACGGAGGACATTTTTAACATTTCCTGTAGCAAAGTCTTTGAAGTCACGCTGGTACGTTCTGTTGCTGTGTGTTTCCATTCCATGATTAATGTGATTTGAAGAGAAGTAATAAAATGAGCTAACATGCAAAGTAAGCGTTTCCGGACACATGTCCACGTAACATATTTTCTTTCTTTGTATGTGTGGAATGTTTCCTGAAAGTTTGGCCGTACCTTTTTGTAACACCCTGCATACATAACTATTGTCTATTACTGGTAACAATAAACTGCTCTAAGCAGTCTTTATCATTAATAAACTTAATTTTCATGCAGCATGAAACTGATTGCATTCCTTGTTCTCCCTTCTTATTTATACTGAAAAGAACTGCATTACGTTCCGATAGGAGCACTGAAATTATCTGAAAATGTATCAGGCTTTCTTTTAAACTTATGTAACAATCAAGCCTCAACGTAACAGCTAGACAGGTATTTACTCAATCAGTCTGAAAAGTTTCGAGAGCTGATTAAGAAAAAAAAAAACCATGTTGATTTAAATGCTTCACTGTTCTTATGTAGTCTCGCCCCACTTGAGCGTAATGTACAGTCATGTGAGATTGACAGAAAAGTTGTTCTTCGGGATGTTTCCATCTCGAAGATCACATTGCCTTCAATTTCGGTTATCTCGTCAACGTCTCGACTCTTTACGTGAATTTCTACCATAAGTCGTTTTGTGGTAGTTTCATGTTGGCAACACCAAGTCTCGTTACCCTTAACGATTTTTACTGGTAGAGTACTGTCCGCATTTTTCATTTCAATCAAGTCAAGCCAGGCCTCCAGCATCGTCGTTTTTGTTTCGGAATCGACGTGCCTTTCCTCATAATTTCTCCAAAACATTCAGAACGATGTCTTGAACACTCGATTTACACTCTCTTGTGGCACAAAAACATTGACACACTACGGCAGCTCGTCTACTAATTATCATTGCCTGTTTATAACTTAATGGTCGAATTCAAATCTGTTCATTACAGTTGTTCACTTCCAACTCCTATTGTAGTTAGTGCACTGTGATCCCTTGTACGCCAGAAATAAAATCAGTCTTGGGACTCTGAGTAACTAAAACTCATGAAATTCTATTAGTCTTGAAACCCTACGCTGTGGGAACTGCATCAGCATTCTTATGGAAGTTGATGAAAAACATTGTTCTCGCATCTGAGCCTTGAATCACATTATGCCTATTTTATAAGCTCACAACCCTCAAAATAATTATGTTATCGTCAGACAATTGGAAGTTGATTATGCAGTGTCATTTGCAATTTATGGTCGCTGAAAATAAAAGGTAAGGATATATCTGAAGGTTTGGTTATTTTAGATAGTGACTCAGGATGTATCAATTACTTGTCCATTCTAAGTTTTAATATTGATACAAAAATTACAATTTTATATTTGTGGTACACATATACAAATCACGGTCATCACACCATGGACATACTACTGGACTGAACAATTGGTTCCTTATAGTCCTACTTGAGGCCATTTTAAATTGACATTAATGTAGGCAGGTATTTGTACATCATCCTCTAAACGTCAGTCTCGTCATGGTCTAACATAGTAAAAAGAGAAATATTTCTACAAATGGCTACAGCCACTGCACAATCGCTAAAATATGACGTTGCATATAAATTTTCGCAACCAGTTTAATTCATGAGACTTAGGATACATCATGCTATAAAGAACCATAAAATTTACAGTTACATTTGTACAAATTCATATGCTGAAATGCAATTTTAGAAGACTGCCAAATAGAAAAATATGGTTTTATCTGCTGAGCGAGATTGAAATACAGGAACTTTACGTTAATACTAAGTGTGCTCGACAGAGCAATAGGCAAGAGATGCGGCACATTACACATACGATGAGAATTACATGCAGGCCAAGACCCGACAGTTGTTCTTGGTTTGTACTGCCACTCGGTGGCAGCGGTTTGTGTGGTATACGGCTCTGGAGCTCTGCGGGAGTCAATACTCTGTTCAGAATTCCTTTAGGAGTGACACCTACGAAGGAAATAGTGGGTTGAGACCCATACAGGAGACAAGGCCAAAACCACGAGTCCTGTAGCCGCGGCAACAAATCCTGGTTGCAAAACGTTCATCCACAGCCTCACTCCCCCTCAAATAAAGTAATTCCCATTTGCACTATGCGAATGTTCAGGCAGTTTGTTCTTCTATGGAATTATTACTGTTGGAGGAGTTATTACTGTTGTTTTTTGCATAATAATAACATGTTACTTACTCAAGTATTGATCAATATCCCATAATGAAACCAAAACAAGTGATCAGATAGCACTTGATGAGCAAGTGGAGCATCATGCTTAACATTTAATTCAAATTACTTCTTGTTGGCAATCATTGACGCTGTTGGATTTGGAGCACATGAAAATGCGATCTATCTTGAGGTTTTCGTTAGTGTAATTTGTTCACTTATCTTCAATAACAAAAAAAGTGCCTTGCTTGTCGAAAATTTGGTACCCTTATCACACGTAAAACACAGAGAGGGAAAGGTTAACTACAACATGTACAGAAATTGGACTATAGTTGTGATTCAAAGAACATGAAAAGGAAGTAATACTTGAGAAGGGAGTTGGAGAAGATTGTTAGCTGTTTCCGATGTTATTCCATCTGTACACCATCAGAGCTGTAAGGTAAAGCAAGGACAAATGTGTAAAGGCAATTTGAGCCTTCGAGAATAAATTAATACTTTGATGCTTGACAGTGACATTGTAATTTTGGCAGAGACGCTAAGGTCTTCGAAGATCAATTGAACCGGAATGGAATGTGTCTTCAAAAGGTATTATAAAATGGGTATAAAATACTGAAACAAAGGTAACAGAATATAGACGAACGAAATAAGGTGGAACTATGAGAATTAAATTATGAAATGAGGCTATACAAGTTATGCTATCTTGTCAGCAAAATTAGTGATAATGGTTGAAACAGAGAGAACATCAAATACAGATTGGCTACAGTAAGAAAAGAATTTCTGAAAAAAAAGAGGAAAGTGTAGCAAGGAACGAAGGTAAAATGTACACGATTAGCACTTGAGACAAGAAGAGAATGGGTTTTTTAATGTGGCGTTACTGAAGAATGCTGTATACTGATAAAGCGAATAACGAATGGCGACGCATGAGTACAATCGGGAGAAAATGTATGCAGCTTCACTAAAAGAAGGGTCATCTGATAGGATATCTACTGAGGCATCAGTGAGTCATCATTTCGGTAATGGAGGGAATGTCAGAGGTAAAAATTGATGAGGAAAAGCAAGCGTTTACTGCACTAAGAAGGTTTAAATGGATGTAGATGCAGTGGTTATGTAGAAGAGATGAAGAGGCGTGCACGAGATAGACTAAAGTGGACAGCTGTGTCAACAAATGGTGTGTCCACCTAACTTCAACAACAACAAAATTTTTCGCTTGTCGAAAATTCGGTTACATGGTGAGGAAATACGTTTTCGTGAACTTCCCAACATCGTTTTAAAAGTTTACATTAATGATGTAGGCAGTAGCGACGAGTTAAAATTTGTACCTGGACTGGGATTTGAACCCAGGTCTTCCGCTTTCTAGACAGATGCGCTATCCATCGCTGGCACTCCAACTTCCACACCTGCATGAACTACCCTATGCGTCTCCTTCCCTGATACAAATTCCAGTTCACTCCTCAAGCCATTGTTGTTCTCCTTCTAAACTCGCACCAGTATTGCCGAGACTCTCCGATATTGGAACAGCAGCTCAGCAGCGGGACAAATGGGGTTCATCCTGCCTGTACCGCAGGCATGTGATAAACGTAGGAGTCAGTACGTCTCAGTAAAATTGACTGCATAGAATTTTAAAAATTCGCTGTAGCAAGTAAAATTGAGATGACAACACTGGAGGACATATTGATGGTTGGCTGGTTGATTTCTGGGAGAGGACCAAACAGCGAGGTTCAAAAATGGTTCAAATGGCTCTGAGCACTATGGGACTCAACTGCTCAGGTCATTAGTCCCCTAGAACTTAGAACTAGTTAAACCTAACTAACCTAAGGACATCACAAACATCCATGCCCGAGGCAGGATTCGAACCTGCGACCGTAGCGGTCTCGCGGTTCCAGACTGCAGCGCCTTTAACCGCACGGCCACTTAAAACAGCGAGGTCATCAGTCCCATCGGATTATGGAGGGATTGAAAGGAAGTTGGATGTGCACTTTCAAAGGCACCATCCCAAAAGTTGCCTGAAGCAATTTAGGGAAATTACGGAAAACCTGAATCAGGATGGCCACACGCGTGTTTGAACTGTCGTCCTCCCGAATACCAGTCCAGTGTGATAACCACTGCGCCACCTCACTCGGTCAGGACGCATTGGTGCCAGCTCGCGAGTTCGACCAGTCTAAATCAAACACGAGACTGCAACGTGCTCCGTGCGCGATGTGGTATCTCTGTCCCGCGCCTATGCGTGCTCCTGCGGAAGTGTCAGCCCTGAAGTTATTCTGAACAGAGTTGCAGAGTTTCACTGGCAGAGGCGGCTACAGGTGGCAGTCGTCCTCCGAGGAGAGCGAGTCCGAGGCGAAGAGTTTGGCGGGCCTTTCGCCGGCGACGGCGGCGCAGCGCGTGGGGTGCTGGCTCTTCCGCTTGCGCGTCCCCCTCTGCGGCGGCTCGGGCGCGGCGGCAGGCGTTTCGGCGGCAGACGCGTCTTCGGGAGCGGTCAGCTTGGGCGACTCCTCGCCGCTCTCCTGCTGCCACCGCCTCTGCAGGCGCTTCAGCCAGCTGGGCTCCGGCTTCTCGTCCGCTTCGCCGTCCCCGCCCCCAGCCTTCGTGTCGGCATCAGACTCGCCCTCGTAGACCGCGCCGTTGTTCTTGGGCGACATGGACGAGTCCTCGGAGGACGTGTGCGCCTGCCCAGTCTGCGTCGAGTCCTCGAACCTGTAACCAGCATGAGAAGTGGTGAGAAATAGTAAGGGGCCAGGTGAAGTACATAACTGAAAACTTAAAGTCTTGTAGACCTGAACGGTCGGCAGCTGCAATGCTTGTAAAATGACAGGGGGAGGTTTCCAAGTCTGGGATGGACTTTTTGAACACATCTACAAGGTGGTTTGCAATCCATGTTACGCCGGCCGCGGTGGTGTAGAGGTTCTAGGCGCGCAGTCCGGAACCGCGCGACTGCTACGGTCGCAGGTTCGAATCCTGCTTCGGGCATGGATGTGTGTGATGTCCTTAGGTTAGTTAGGTTTAAGTAGTTCTAAGTTCTAGGGGACTGATGACCACAGATGTTAAGTCCCATAGTGCTCAGAGCCATTTGAACCATTTTTGAACCAATCCATGTTACATAGTTCTAGAGGCTGTAGAGGGGCTGTTAGATCTAGTTTTACATAGGAACCCATGCCAGAAACAGAATCTAACGACGCTACAGAGATTCGAAATTACAGGTGCCGGCGTCTATAAATGTATATATACAGGGTGGTCCATTGATAGTAACCGGGCCAAATATCTCACGAAATAAGTGTGGTGTCACTGCCAGACACCACACTTGCTAGGTGGTAGCTTTAAATCGGCCGCGGTCCATTAGTACATGTCGGACCCGCGTGTCGCCACTGTGTGATCGCAGACCGAGCACCACCACACGGCAGGTCTCGAGAGACGTACGAGAACTCGCCCAGTTGTACGACGACGTTGCTAGCGACTATACGGACGAAGCCATTTCTCTCATTTGCCGAGAGACAGTTAGAATAGCCTTCAGCTAAGTTAATGGCTACGACTTAGCAAGGCGCCATTAGCCTTAAATAGCTTGTATATAAAGAGTCACTTGTATCGCCACAATCTCCAGATGTCTCATCAAGAACGATGTATACAAGGATGTATTAAAAGTTAAGTATATTCCAAAGATACGTATTTTCTTTATCACATTCATTAAGTCTCCTGTTTCAGACCTCACTCCATCCTTCGTGAGTTAGCGCGTGCATCTTGGCCGCCTCTTTCCATTAGTGTGCGTAGTGTTGGCAAGTCTGCCGACACTACAATAAGCATCAAATGAAAAAACTACAAAGAATGAAACTCGTCTAGCTTGAAGGGGAAAACCAGATGGCGCTATGGTTGGCCCGCTAGATGGCGCTGCCATAGGTCAAACGGATATTACTGCGTTTTTTTTAAATAGGAACCCCCATTTTTATTACATATTCGTGTAGTACGTAAAGAAATATGAATGTTTTAGTTGGACCACCTTCCTAGCTTTGTGATAGATGGCGCTGTAATAGTCACAAACGTATATGTACGTGGTATAACTAACACTCCGCCAGTGCGGACGGTATTTGCTTCGTGGTACATTACCCGTGTTAAAATGGACCGTTTACCAATACCGGAAAAGGTCGATATAGTGTTGATGTATGGCTATTGTGATGAAAATGCACAACGGGCGTTTGCTATGTATGCTGCTCGGTATCCTGGATGACATCATCCAAGTGTCCTGACCGTTCGCCGGATAGTTACGTTATTTAAGGTAACAGGAAGTGTTCAGCCACATGTGAAACGCCAACCACGACCTGCAACAAATGATGATGCCCAAGTAGGTGTTTTAGCTGCTGTCGCGGCTAACCCGCACATCAGTAGCAGACAAATTGCGCGAGTATCAGGAATCTTAAAAACGTCGGTGTTGAGAATGCTACATCAACATCGACTGCACCCGTACCATATTTCTATGCACCACAAATTGCTTGGCGACGACTTTGAACGTCGTGTACGGTTCTGCCACTGAGCACAAGAGAAATTACGGGACTATGACAGATTCTTTGCACGCCTTCTGTTTAGCGACGAAGCATCATTCACCAACAGCGGTAACGTAAACCGGCATAATACGCACTATTGGGCAACGGAAAATCTACGATGGCTGCGACAAATGGAACATTTGGCGGGTTAATGTATGGTGCGTCATTATGGGAGGAAGGACAGAATGGCGATGTACTTCCAACATGATGGATGTTCAGCACATAGCTCGCGTGCGGTTGACACGGTATTGAATAGCATATTTCATGACAGGTGGATTGGTCGTCGAAGCACCATACCATGGCCTGCACGTTCACCGGATATGACGTCCCCGGAATTCTTTCTGTGGGGAAAGTTGAAGGATATTTGCTATCGTGATCCATCGATAACGCCTGACAATATGCGTCAGCGCACTGTCAATGCATGTGCGAACATTGCGGAAGGCGAACTATTCGCTGTTGAGAGGAAAGTCGCAACACGCATTGCCAAATGCATTGAGGTTGACGGACGTCATTTTGAGCAATTATTGCATTAATGTGGTATTTACAGGTAATCACGCAGTAACAGCAAACGTTCTCAGAAATCACATTGAAACAGTCGGAGTAAAATGTTCAAACGTACCTACGTATAATTTAAAAAACCTACCTGTTACCAACTGTCCGTCTAAATTGTGAGCCATATGTTTGTGACTATTACAGCACCATCTATCACGAAGCGAAAAAAGTGGTCCAACTAAAACATTCATATTTCTTTACGTACTGCACGAATACGTATTAAAATGGTTGTTCTTATTTTAAAAAATTCAGGTGATATCCGTTTGACCTATGGCAGCGCCATCTAGCGGGCCAACCATAGGGCCATCTGGTTTCCCCCTTCAAGCTAGAAGAGTTTCGTTCTTTTTAGTTTTTTCGTTTGATGCTTATTTCGTGAGATATTTAGCCTGGTCACAATCAATGGACCACCCCGTATACAGGGTGATCCCTCCGATGATATTACTAACTTCCTAGGATGATGGAGAACGATAAAAACATCAATTTGAAGTTTGAGTCCTGAACCTGAAAAAGAGCGGGTCGAAAGTTATAAGCAAAAACCGTTTTGATACTTCTGACGGTGGAATACATATACGGATATTGTTGTAGGGTATGCAATTTTCAGAGGTGTTAGTATGGACCAAAACAAGGAAAAAATGGGCTGTAAAACGCACACCTCAGGAGCTCTGAGCACTTTTCCATCTTCACGACTGTCAACCAATCCTCCTCTGTTGAACATGTGCTCAAAGCTGTTAAGGTATGCATTGTAGAGCCCATGTTTACTGGACATTTTTTCTTGTCTCGGTGCATACTACCACTGGAATTTACCTAACATACAATCTTAGCAACAACAGTATTTAAAAATGGTTCAAATGGCTTTGAGCACTATGGGATATAATTTCTGAGGTCATCAGTACCCTAGAACTTAGAACTACTTAAGCCTAACTAACCGAAGGACATCACACACATCCATGCCCGAGGCAGGATTCGAACCTGCGACCGTAGCGGTCGCGTTGTTCCGGACTGTAGCGCCTAGAACCGCTCGGCCAAACAACAGTACTGGTACATGATTTTTACTCATAATTTTCGATTCGTTCGTTTCCGGCACAGCGACCCTTAATTCAAACTGATACATTTATCCTTCTCCATCATCCTAGAAATTCTGTAACATCACCACGGAATCTCCCGGTACAAATATATACATTTACAAGCGCCGTTGCTTCTAACTTTGACTCCGTAGCGTCGCTGGCCGACGTTTCCGGACATGAGTTCCTATGTGAAATTCGAGCTACCAAGTACCTTCTACAGCTTCTGGAAGTGTGTAACATGAATCGTGAAAACACCTTGTTTATGACGGCGAACATACGGGTCAAACGTTACCAAGGTAGCACACCCAGCAGCAGTTAACACTGGTGGGCCACCATCTGCGAGTAATCGAGATGATCTGCCAGAGCGCTGATGATAGCGGCATTGTTCGCAAACTGCTCCGCAACCTAGCGAATCACATGATCAGACGCTGATAACATTCTTATTCCAGTTAAAAAGAAGGAAGAACTTCACACAACCAGACCTAAATACGGCAACAAAAGTTGACCGAAGGAGGCAAAATTTGGTGAGTGAAGGAGGGATTCTGAGAGAGATTCGAGGGCAAATAAAGAACAGTGTAGCGGCTACGATAAAAAAGTAACAAAATAATTTTTTAAAAAACTGTCCAAGGAGCCACGCCAGACTCAAGAATTAGCTTTGGCTGCAAAAGCAACTAAGAAAGTTGATCTAAAATATTAGTAAATAATAAAAAGCAGCTATGTTATTTGGCTGGAATGCTCAAGATTCTCGGTTGGAGTCCCGTCTGGTGCGCCATTTTTGCTATGACATGTTTCTCAGAGTGATTTATCATTATGTTTCTATATGAATCAGTCTAAATACAGTTTTATTTGTGATCCTTTGATGTATCATTTTACCAACGTACTGACGTTTTCTGCTCTCTTTTTTACCCTTTATTATTCTGTCAACTGCAATCTTTGCCTGCCCGGTGTTATTTGTTTTTATTTAACGGTCATAACATATAAACGTTTAAAATTACCACTCTCCCGGTTAAGACGTAAAAGAGAAAATAAACTGTTTATATTGGCTTTGCAGTTGCGTAAAAGATGTACTTCTTTATGGATGATTACAGTAATAAATGCATTTAAAGCAAAAATTCTCCTCGCTCTATGGACAAAATAACTTAGGTGAAGGTTTAAAGGAAAGAAAGTTTTATAAATAAAGCGAAAGTGAAGCAAAATGAGTAATAGAAATACCGATTGCAGTACCTTGGACGAAAATATAAAATGATGAAATGGAAGCAATTAAATCGAAGTAAATACGGAAAAATAATTCAAATCACGTGGGCAAGGATTCCAAATGGAAGAAGAATAAAATGGAATGAACAAAGAGCAAATAAAATTTTGCATAATAACCTACATCACGGTATAGATGATTGCAAATAGTCGATCCCACCCCTGACCATCTCCCCTTCTCACTGGCCCAGAGTAACGGATAGGATTTTGCCGTTTGAAAAAGCGTAGTGCATGACGCTCGAATGTTGCAGCTAAATGTTTAAAAGTTCGCGAGTGTAGACACGAGATCCGAGCTGTCTGTTACAGGCACATGTGCACTGAACATGGCAGCAAGTCGTGAGTTAGTTGAAAGTAAAATGGTTATCGGCGTAAGACTATTGGATCACAGCATATCGGAGATTACAAAAGGGTTAGTGTTTCAGAGATCGTCACTGTCAGCAATGGATCTTCAGTATGTCACTGGTGATGTTTCCACACTCGTAAACCGCCGCACGGGAAGAGCACAAGTGTGACGAAGGAACACACGTCACTTAGCGTGCGCAGGTTCATACGTGGTGATCGGAGGTCTACGAGGTGCATTCAAGTTCTAAGGCCTCCGATTTTTTTTCTAATTAACTACTCACCCGAAATCGATGAAACTGGCGTTACTTCTCGACGTAATTGCCCTGCAGACGTACACATTTTTCACAACGCTGACGCCATGATTCCATGGCAGCGGCGAAGGCTTCTTTAGGAGTATGTTTTGACCACTGGAAAATCGCTGAGGCAATAGCAGCACGGCTGGTGAATGTGTGGCCACGGAGAGTGTCTTTCATTGTTGGAAAAAGCCAAAAGTCACCAGGAGCCAGGTCAGGTGAGTAGGGAGCATGAGGAATCACTTCAAAGTTGTTATCACGAAGAAACTGTTGCGTAACGTTAGCTCGATGTGCGGGTGCGTTGTCTTGGTGAAACAGCACACGCGCAGCCCTTCCCCGACGTTTTTGTTGCAGTGCAGGAGGGAATTTGTTCTTCAAAACATTTTCGTAGGATGCACCTGTTACCGTAGTGCCCTTTGGAACGCAATGGGTAAGGATTACGCCCTCACTGTCCCAGAACATGGACACCATCATTTTTTCAGCACTGACGGTTACCCGAAATTTTTTTGGTGGGGGTGAATCTGTGTGCTTCCATTGAGCTGACTGGCGCTTTGTTTCTGGATTGAAAAATGGCATCCACGTGTCATCCATTGTCACAACCGACGAAAAGAAAGTCCCATTCATGCTGCCGTTGCACGTCAACATTGCTTGGCAACATGCCACACGGGCAGCCATGTGGTCGTCCATCAGCATTCGTGGCACCCACCTGGATGACACTTTTCGCATTTTCAGGTCGTCATGTGCACAGAACTCACAGAAATGCCAACTCTGGAGGTGATCTGTTCAACAGTAATTCGGCAATCCCCCAAAACAATTCTCTCCACTTTCTCGATCATGTCGTCAGACCGGCTTGTGCGAACCCGAGGTTGTTTCGATTTGTTGTCACATGATGTTCTGCCTTCATTAAACTGTCGCACCCACGAACGCACTTTCGACACATCCATAACTCCATCACCACATGTCTCCTTCAACTGTCGATAAATTTGAATTGGTTTCACTCCACGCAAATTCAGAAAACGAATGATTGCACGCTGTTCAAATAAGGAAAACGTCGCCATTTTAAGTATTTAAACCAGTTCTCACTCTCGCCGCTGGCGGTAAAATTCCATCTGCCGTACGGTGCTGCCATCTCTGGGACGTATTGACAATGAACGCGGCCTCATTTTAAAACAATGCGCATGTTTCTATCTCTTTCCAGTCCGGAGAAAAAAAAATCGGAGGCCTTAGAACTTGAATGCACCTCGTACTGTGAGTAACACAGCCACCGAACTGAATGTGGGGCGTCAGGAACTCCTTTGTACTGGGATTCTACCGATGTAAATGCATAACACGGGCTTCAGCGGCCGACGAACAATTCGTCTGCCAGTGACTTCCCAGGAATTTGGCCACTGAGTGTATGCTGAAGCGGTACCTATGAAGTATTGGATGAAATGCGACCTGAGGCGTATCGATGTGGTGCCTCCTTTCTTATTCATTCTGATTCTCAATAGATAAAAGTCAGTAGGGTGGGATAAAAATGAACAAGCATCGAGTGTGTGCATGTAAATTAGATGGCGGTAAGCTTAGCGAAAGTCGTTTGACAAGTTAAATTAATTTAAAGGGATTGGCTTGAGTTGTACTAATGATTTATTCAAACCATGCCTCTGAGTTGGGGGTGTCCTACACGCCAAATCTTGTTCATCTCACAACCGGCTGCGTCAACGACAACGGTGGAGAGAATAAGTAGCAATATCACGATTGGAGCGAAACTGGACCTGTCTGCAGGTAGTCTGAAAATCAGTGAGATATTTTGAGATTCAAAAATTCACAGATTTAGACAGACTTGTCGTAGAGAGCGCTGATCAACAACGTTCCACAAGCAGTTGTGCTTTGCAGCTCTGAAATGTGAGCAGATAGGAACAGTGACATAAAGAAACGAGAAACCTTTAAAAGAAGAGTAGTGAAGTGGATCTTTCGCAATATTGACCATGGAGGAGCACTGAGATGTTGGACGTATAAATTAGTATACAAATACAACTTGCTCATCATATGTTACAAAATAAGAGAATTATCTGTAGCTGTTATGGAATGCCACAAAAAAATTCGTTCTCTTGGCAAAAGAGTGCGTTGGTCGACTTAGCTGGGAAATGACCTAACCTAGCAGGGTGTCTTGGAGACTAGAAGGAAACAGCTCTTGTTCGTTGCCGATGGGGGCCACTCGGTGCGGGTTTCGTTCAAAATACAATATTTTTAGTTGTTACTGGTAGAAAACTGCATTACTCATCTAACTGAGCCGTTGTTGGACAACTCTACAACATACTGGTGGCTGCAAATTGTGTCTAGTTATTGTGTATACCATCGATATTTTGTAGAGGGTCCTCAAAATGTCAAACTACCTCCACTATCAGAAAGAATGCAGTGGAGGAATTCTATTGATCATACTGTTAGTTTTGTTACTGTGATGCAACGTTTTTCGCTGTTTTGCAACGTTGATGATTCGCGGCAGGTTAAGACGGCGCACCCAATAGAAAACCGAATACCTGTCTCTGGAAGATAGTGTTTTTCCGGTCAAAATGATACGTGCACGCCTAACTGATCCAATACACGATTCATGTAATCATAATCTCCCCTGCACACCATGATAGGGAGAAAAAAATAAAATCTGGATTCATTGTGGCTTCGGTGACGAATTAATTGCAGTGTCGCGAGAAGGATGGAAATTTGACTGAACTCAGTCCCTCTCAAAGGAACTATTCTGGATTCGCCGTTAAGGAAATCAAGAGAAACGTAAATCCTGATGTGTGGATGGCGATTAAAGCCCCATTCTTCTCGATTACAGGTGGATTAAAAAGTCTGTCACCTATCTCGGTCATAGGCTGGAGGGTCACATGAATTTTAGAAAATATGAATGATAGCACTGAAATAGTGCATTTACCAGGATATATACATTTCTTTTTTAACCGTTACGTAAATACAAGGGGCTTTCAGTGAGTATTCTTCTTTTTTTCTCTGCTGATTTCGGTTGACAAAATGCGGAGTTTGTTATGGATATCGTGGAATATTCCCGCTTCAGCCCCTGTGATTTCATGACGCGACTGGTGGCGTCTGTTACGGAGGAGCGTTCCAAGCGGAGGGCTGTCACTGAAACGCTTTGGCTGAAAACCAGACCATTTCAGCCATTCGCCGGTGCTTTCAGAATGCCTACAGAGGTGAGGCAGTCAACAAAAGCACGGTGAGTCATTGGGAGAGGTGGCTGTAATCATCGCAACAAGGTCGCGCAAACGTTTCCTATCTCCTGCACACCGTTGTGACTCCAGCAGAGTGGGAACGTGCGAACACTCTCAATCGAGGTTATCCACAGATCACGATCAAACACCTCGCTGGTCAACTGGACGTCTCTGTTGGTAGCACTGACAGACAGTTGAAGTACTGAAAGATGTGTGCCCGCTGGGTTTCTCGAAAAAATGGTTCAAATGGCTCTGAGCACTATGGGACTTAACATCTGAGGTCACCAGTCCCCTAGAACTTAGAACTACTTAAACCTAACTAACCTAAGGACATCACACACATCCGTGCCCGAGGCAGGATTCGAACCTGCGACCGTAGCGGTCGCGCGGTTCCAGGCTGAAGCGCCTAGAACCGCTCGGCCAGATCGGCCGGCCTGGGTTCGTCGCTGCCTCACAGAAGCTCATAAAGAGCAACGAAGGACCACGCTGCTCGTAACAATTTTTTTGTCGAACTGGCGATGAAACATGGGTCATCACTTCGAACCGTAAAGAAAACATTAATACTTGGAGTGGACGCCGTACCTGCTCTCCTCCGAAGACAAAGTTTGAAGTCGCACCCTTAGCCGACAAACTCATAGCGACGGTCTTCTGGAACTGTGGAATGGTTATTCTGTTTGATGTCTCCCTTTTGGTGCAACGATCAACTGTGAAGAGTACCGTGCTAACTCAGGGTACTGAAGAAACGACTTCAGCATGTTCGTTGCCACAAAAATACAAACGAACTTATTGTCCGTGACATTTTATTTATTTATTTATTGCCAATTTATAGACCTGTTACCTGACGTTTAAAACAGGTCGTACGTCTTACAATTTTCGTTTTTCATCTTTTTACAATTTTCTTTTCTTTTGTTTTATCTACAACATTTACAGAGAATGATACTTTTCAAAATAACAATAATTTAAGGTTGAAATATAAATAAAATTTTGTTGTTTTTTAAGAAGAATATAAAAAGAAGATAGGATAGAGGAGAGATTTGTTAATATCATCACCGAAGCTGACTGACGGTGAATACCTCGGAATGGTTTTTTCGAGCCGTTGACCGCCAGTCACACACACACACACACACACACACACACACACTCACACACAAATGGTTATTATTCTCCGTGACAACGCAAGATCTTAAACACGGGTTGGGTTGTTTGGGGGTCATCGGTCTCATCGAATTAGGGAAGGATGGGATAGGAATTCGGCCGTGCCCTTTCAAAGGAATCATCCCGGCATTTGCCTGGAGCGATTTTGGGAAATCACGGAAAACCTAAATCAGGATGGCCGGACGTGGGATTGAACCGTCGTCCTCCCGATAAACAGTAGTTTGTGAAAAAATTCTTCTCGGGTATGCAGCCGGATCATGACGTCTTCAAGACACAATATTTCTGCGGTCCAACTGGCTATACGGCCTACCCAAGATTCATAAGAAAGGGGTCCCGCTTCGTCCGATCGTGAGTAACTTGGGTGCTCCTACCTACAATCTAGCCAAGTATTTAGCATCTGTTCTTGGCCCTCACGTCGGTAAATGCCAACATCACATTCCCAATTCTATGGTGTTTATTCAGAGATTGAAGTCCTTGTCTCTTAGTCCCTGCGATTTGCTTGTGAGCTTTGATGTCGTGTCGCTTTTTACCCGGGTTCCTCTGGAAGAATCCTTGCAATTAATTGGTGAGAAACTGGATGAGGACACAACCAGGCTTTGTCGCCACGTGCTGACGTCAACGTACTTTTTATTCAATGACAAATATTTTGAACAGACTGACGGAGTGGCTATGGGGAGCCCACTGTCCCCAATAGTCGCCAACCTTTTTATGGAAGATTTGGAGGACATGGCGCTGAAGACGGCGTCCTTAAAACCAACCTGTTTTTGGAGGTACGTTGACGACACGTTTATGGTGTGGCCTCATGGGAGAGAGGCTCTTGACCGCCTCCTAGATCATTTTAATTCCCTGCATCCTAGCATCAAGTTTACCATGGAGGTGGAAAGTGATGGAAAGCTTCCGTTTCTGGATGTTCTGGTGTACAGAAAGGATGATGGGACACTGGGACACAGTGTTTATCGAAAGCCTACGCACACGGACCGTTACCTGCATGCTTCTAGCTGTCATCCATCGTTCCAGCGTACAGGGGTCCTGCGAACGTTGGCGAGAAGAGCTTATGCCATTTCAGATGGAGAAAGCTTGACACAAGAATTGGACCACCTTAAGGTTGTGTTCAAGCAGAATGGCTATACAGATAACAGATCCGTCGTGCTTTCCAGTTTGGACCATCGCCTGAACCACCAGAAGATACCTGCAAATCGGTGGCTTTTCTGCCTTTTGCTGGGAGCATTTCCTCGAAGATAGGAAGAATTCTAAAAAGATATCACATCAAAAGTATTTTTCGTCCGCCGGCCAAGCTTAGAGCGTTTCTTGGCTCTGTTAAGGATGACTTGGGTTTGAGGAAGCCCGGTGTGTACAAGATCCCTTGCCACTGTGGGAAGGCTTACATTGGTCAGACGATCCGGACCATTCAGGACCGATGTGTTGAGCATCAGCGGCACACACGGCTGCTTCAACCCGAGAAATCCGCAGTGGCGGAGCACTGTCTCACCCAGGGACACAGAATGCAATATGAGATACCCGTAAGATTCTACAGTGATTATGCTAAAGAACTTGCCCCCTTTCTATCAGCAATTTATCGTAGATCTCTGGAAGAACGTAAAGTACCTAGCGACTGGAAGAAAGCGCAGGTCGTTCCCATTTTCAAGAAGGGTCATAAATCAGATGCGAATAATTATAGGCCTATTTCGCTTACGTCAATCTGTTGTAGAATAATGGAACATGTTTTATGTTCTCGTATTATGACGTTCTTAGATAATACAAATCTCCTTCATCATAACCAACATGGATTCCGCAAACAGAGATCATGTGAAACTCAGCTCGCCCTATTTGTCCAAGAAATTCACAGTGCCGTAGACACTGGCGAGCAGATTGATGCCGTATTCCTGGACTTCAGGAAGGCATTTGATACGGTTCCGCACTTACGTTTAGTGAAAAAAATACGAGCTTACGGAATATCGGACCAGGTTTGTGATTGGATTCAGGATTTCCTAGAAGAAAGAACACAACATGTCATTCTTAACGGTTCAAAATCTGCAGATGTAGAGGTAATTTCGGGAGTACCGCAAGGAAGCGTGATAGGACCCTTATTGTTTACAATATACATAAATGACTTAGTTGACAACATCGGTAGCTCCGTGAGGCTATTTGCAGATGACACGGTTGTCTACAAGAAAGTAGCAACATCAGAAGACTCGTACGTACTCCAGGAAGACCTGCAGAGGATTAATGAATGGTGCGACAGCTGGCAGCTTTCCCTAAACGTAGATAAATGTAATATAATGCGCATACATAGGGGCAGAAATCCATTCCAGTACGATTATGCCATAGGTGGTAAATCATTGGAAGCGGTAACGACCGTAAAATACTTAGGAGTTACTATCCGGAGCGATCTGAAGTGGAATGATCACATAAAACAAATAGTGGGAAAAGCAGGCGCCAGGTTGAGATTCATAGGAAGAATTCTAAGAAAATGTGACTCATCGACGAAAGAAGTAGCTTACAAAACGCTTGTTCGTCCGATTCTTGAGTATTGCTCATCAGTATGGGACCCTTACCAGGTTGGATTAATAGAAGAGATAGACATGATCCAGCGAAAAGCAGCGCGATTCGTCATGGGGACATTTAGTCAGCGCGAGAGCGTTACGGAGATGCTGAACAAGCTCCAGTGGCGGACACTTCAAGAAAGGCGTTACGCAATACGGAGAGGTTTATTATCGAAATTACGAGAGAGCACATTCCGGGAAGAGATGGGCAACATATTACTACCGCCCACATATATCTCGCGTAATGATCACAACGAAAAGATCCGAGAAATTAGAGCAAATACGGAGACTTACAAGCAGTCGTTCTTCCCACGCACAATTCGTGAATGGAACAGGGAAGGGGGGATCAGATAGTGGTACAATAAGTACCCTCCGCCACACACCGTAAGGTGGCTCGCGGAGTATAGATGTAGATGTAGATGTAGATGCGACACAAATGGTTGCCCCTGCATCTCGCTATTGGGACTGTGTTTTAAAAGAATCAATAGAGATTCGTTTATCTGACAATCTTATTAATAGAGACAAGGGCTATCTTTTAAGTAAGACTTGGGACCCGGTGTTATCCGACATTAAAAAACAACGGTCTGCGTCTCAATCGTCGGAATAGAATTTTTTAAATTTCTCTTATTTTTGACAGCGATATCTCGATTTCGCCTCTTTCCACCACCGGCGGCGCGGCATGTTTACTGCACTAGAGGGCAGCTACGGCACCTTTTCGCGCACGCGTTGTGGGCCTTCTGCGGCCTATATATGGGCTGCCGCTTGCGCTGGGAAGTCAGTTCCGGCGAAATTGTGCACCAGCGCTCTCACCTGATGATGGCGGCCAGTTGGACCGCAGAAATATTGTGTCTTGAAGACGTCATGATCCGGCTGCATACCCGAGAAGAATTTGATCAATTATTACGCCGGGAAAGCCTTCGTAGTCACAGTAGTTTGTGCACTCGAGGGGACCTCATAGAACTTCACTGGACTGCTCTTGCTCGTCACCCTACAGCCCGGACCTCGCAAATTCCGACCACCACCTGTCTGACCCAATGAAGGATATCAGTCCCCGGGAAGCAGTGCGTGGATGATGAGGAAGTTATTAATGCATCAGAACGTTGGCTCAGAAGTCGACCAGTGGAGTGGTACCACGCGCGCATACAGGTCCTCCAGTAAGGTGGCGGAAGGCCGTCGCATGACACGGAGACTGTGTAGAACAACTGGTTTTGTAGCCAAAATAGCGAGCGATAATATGGGGTATTGGAATCCTGAATAAAACCAAGCTGTTTACAGAAAAAAAAAGTTGCATCACTAAATCTTGTACATGGCTCCACGTTCAGAGACCGTGAATACAATTGAAAGAAAATCAGCCCTCGGTCACTATTTGTAACAAATTAACCTGGTTTCGACACTGCTAGGAGTGTCTTCCTCAGAATTTAAATCAAAGAATGGTCTATATTCAATAACATGGTCGCAGAATATAGACCATACTTTGATTTACACTCCTGGAAATGGAAAAAAGAACACATTGACACCGGTGTGTCAGACCCACCATACTTGCTCCGGACACTGCGAGAGGGCTGTACAAGCAATGATCACACGCACGGCACAGCGGACACACCAGGAACCGCGGTCTTGGCCGTCGAATGGCGCTAGCTGCGCAGCATTTGTGCACCGCCGCCGTCAGTGTCAGCCAGTTTGCCGTGGCATACGGAGCTCCATCGCAGTCTTTAACACTGGTAGCATGCCGCGACAGCGTGGACGTGAACCGTATGTGCAGTTGACGGACTTTGAGCGAGGGCGTATAGTGGGCATGCGGGAGGCCGGGTGGACGTACCGCCGAATTGCTCAACACGTGGGGCGTGAGGTCTCCACAGTACATCGATGTTGTCGCCAGTGGTCGGCGGAAGGTGCACGTGCCCGTCGACCTGGGACCGGACCGCAGCGACGCACGGATGCACGCCAAGACCGTAGGATCCTACGCAGTGCCATAGGGGACCGCACCGCCACTTCCCAGCAAATTAGGGACACTGTTGCTCCTGGGGTATCGGCGAGGACCATTCGCAACCGTCTCCATGAAGCTGGGCTACGGTCCCGCACACCGTTAGGCCGTCTTCCGCTCACGCCCCAACATCGTGCAGCCCGCCTCCAGTGGTGTCGCTACAGGCGTGAATGGAGGGACGAATGGAGACGTGTCGTCTTCAGCGATGAGAGTCGCTTCTGCCTTGGTGCCAATGATGGTCGTATGCGTGTTTGGCGCCGTGCAGGTGAGCGCCACAATCAGGACTGCATACGACCGAGGCACACAGGGCCAACACCCGGCATCATGGTGTGGGGAGCGATCTCCTACACTGGCCGTACACCACTGGTGATCGTCGAGGGGACACTGAATAGTGCACGGTACATCCAAACCGTCATCGAACCCATCGTTCTACCATTCCCAGACCGGCAAGGGAACTTGCTGTTCCAACAGGAAAATGCACGTCCGCATGTATCCCGTGCCACCCAACGTGCTCTAGAAGGTGTAAGTCAACTACCCTGGCCAGCAAGATCTCCGGATCTGTCCCCCATTGAGCATGTTTGGGACTGGATGAAGCGTCGTCTCACGCGGTCTGCACGTCCAGCACGAACGCTGGTCCAACTGAGGCGCCAGGTGGAAATGGCATGGCAAGCCGTTCCACAGGACTACATCCAGCATCTCTACGATCGTCTCCATGGGAGAATAGCAGCCTGCATTGCTGCGAAAGGTGGATATACACTGTACTAGTGCCGACATTGCGCATGCTCTGTTGCCTGCGTCTATGTGCCTGTGGTTCTGTCAGTGTGATCATGTGATGTATCTGACCCCAGGAATGTTTCACTAAAGTTTCCCCTTCCTGGGACAATGAATTCACGGTGTTCTTATTTCAATTTCCAGGAGTGTATATCCTGAGGAAGACACTCCTAGCAGCGTCGAAACGAGGTTAATTTGTTAAAAATAGTGACCGAGGGCTGATTTTCTTTCAATTGTTACATCAATTGTTGAACGTCCCTCGAGTAAACGCAGAAAATAGGTCTACAAGAAGCAGTAAAAGGAATAAATAGGTAAATAAAAAAAGGGCGACTCACCTGAGCTCTGGCCGCGCGCCCTGCAGGAGCCTGAGGCTGAGCACGCGGGTCAGCGTGTCTTCCGCGCTGACGCCACCCACGCCGACGTCGACGGCGCTGGCAGCGCCGAGTCCGGCCGGCGAGGCGTCGGCGGGAGAGCGGCTGGGGTATCGCACGGCGAGGTCGGCGCGCCGGAACTGCAGCTGGTGCAGCTTGGGGTTGGGGTTGGCGCTGTGGCGGTTGCGCGACCGCCGCGAGCTGAACATCATGTTGCAGCCCTCCACCTGCGGGCACACGGCGCGTTCAGACGCGTCCACTGCTGCACACCACTGCGGCTACACGAAACACTTGCTGCCGTTTTAAGAAAGTGCATGGGAGGCATTCGAGAGAGGAAAGCTACTGGGTGCACAAGTACACTCATGTACACAACGTCCGTATTTGATGACCTCGTTCTCGACGGAACGTTAAAACCTAATCTTCTTTCATTCCTCCCTCGTAAAAACCTTAACGACGAAAGTAGTTTTCGCATGACGTGTCACTGCCAAGTAACATAGCTCTATCAAGCTTGGACCGTACATAGAAAAAACTGCCACTGTACAGTACAGAAGGTAAGTGAAAGAATTCAAACCGAGACGAACCCAGAAATGGCGTTTTATATTGAAACATAATAATTGCGCTCAGGCCACCGCGATTCATGATAATCCCCTGGACATTACAAAAGGCAGCACATGG
This sequence comes from Schistocerca nitens, assembly GCF_023898315.1. Taxonomy (NCBI): domain Eukaryota; kingdom Metazoa; phylum Arthropoda; class Insecta; order Orthoptera; family Acrididae; genus Schistocerca; species Schistocerca nitens. The sequence goes on from NC_064621.1 coordinate 563,965,637, forward strand.
TTCTTAATAGGGCGTGCGGTCATAACTGGCTTCGCTGCAGGCTATGCAATGTGCTCCTACACTTCCTGCAAGTTTGGCAAGTAGTTCTTGTGTAGGGAGTTCCATTCTTCGACGAGCGCGGTTAAAAACTGCTGGGTGGTCCTCGGAGCATGTGGACGTCTTGCAAAACGTCTCCAAAACGCATCCCCTACGTCCTCCATGGCATTTAAGTTGGGAGTAACGGCTACGACAGCCAATTCACCGAATATACTCTCATTCCAAGGGTTCCTCCACCAGCACTTTCGATGCTGTCGCTCATTATCCCGCATAATAATGAAATAAGGAACGAATGCAGCCCTGAAAATACGTCCAGGCAACATTACGCCTCCTCACGTCATAAAAACTGGACTCTCAAAAGTATTACGGTTCTACTCTATCCTGGTTTCATTAAATGTTCTCCCCCTCGCCCTTTAGCGTTGTCACACGTGTATTGCTGCCTACGTATTATGGTGTGGAGAGGCATAGTGTTGCATGGGCGTACTGAACTCCAAACTTCCATACACGGTCCTATCACCGATCAACTTTATTGTCACACTGTACTCCTTCCCGCACGTGCGTCTTGTTGAGGGTTCATTCGGCCCTGAGTTCAGATTGTGGTATGACAATGAGCGGCGACGTGGAACAGCACAGGTGACGAAGCTCCTGGAACGATAAGATAATCGGTGAATAGAGTCGTGTGCCCCCCCCCCCCCCCCCTTCAGAACAAAATCACACTGACCACGTGACCGCGTGTTGGATGCGTTGAGGTGTCGCATTGCAAGACGTTCATATGTACCAACGACATTATGCAGTCACCAGCCGCGCTAGTGCACGAATGGAACGCCATACCATAAGAAATCCTAGCTAACCTTTCGACCAGCATGGGAGCGCGTTGCACAGCATGTTCTCTCGCCCATGGTGAGCACAACCAGTCCTGGGGTTTCTAATGTCCAGGAGTTCATCATAAATCGCGCCAACTTAAGTTTCATTACTGTCTTGGAATAAAAGTGTCATGCATATTCTTCATATTGCGTACTTCTTTCAGTTACCTTCTGTACTAGACTGTAGCAGTTCTCTCTATACCTCCCCCCCCCCCCCCCGCCCAGCTGTGTTACCTGGCAGTGACTCATCATGCGAAAACTACGTTCATCCGTAAGTTTTGCACAGCAGTATAACTTTTCTCTGAGCATCTTCGTGTACTTGCGGCGCACCGATAGATTCACTAAATTTCGGGTGAGCAAAGCCTTCAACAAAATTGCTTCTCTTAATATTTCGGCCGTATACCTTACGGACATCTTCAGGTGCCGACAGAATGAAGCTACGACATTCGCTCCTTCCTTTTACACGGCTGGAATGAGCCACTGCGCGTGTGGCCGCAGACGCAAAGGTGTCACATGTGTCATTCGGTGGCAAACAAGTATGTTTAAATTGAATCTGAGGCTACGCAGTCGATTCACGCTGGGATATCGATGTGTGACTGCACTGTAGCAAGTTTATTACAGCAAGTGCCGGCTTTCACGATTTGTGCAAGCTGAAAACGCTATGTCCATGAATCAAATTCTTCCCCAAACGAATTTCAACTGCTTCTTTCACCAGCGAGTGCTAAAAAGATAATGTCGACATTGGAGTTGCAACGTTTTCATACCGAACAGAGTGATTGGTGTCGATATAGTTCTCTGTCACAGACGATCTATTGGGCTGTAGCAGCTCCGTGTACCCGCGGCGGTCCACATTTAGATAAAAGAATCGTTTCCAACGCTCTGTGGAACATGTACCTAACTAATGAACTAACTTCCGTGCATCTTTCACGAACTGTACGAGTCGTCTGCTAGACGTACGACAAGGCACCCTTACAGGGGATGAAGCATGGCGTCCCCAGCCTTGTGGAGCATCGAATCATCTGCGGCAAAACCCTGGAGTGCTAGTGTTTTCAGTGGAGGGCGAAAAATCACATTAACTTCGTGCTAGGTATGGATGCGAAACGCCATCGATTGAAATTTCCCTGTGTCTTCTTCCTCAGTCATTCTGTGCTCCTTGGGTTGCATTCGCAACGCCTTGGGTATCTGCTGTAGAGAATAACCGTGTGCTTCACAGACTCCCTCTAAGTGTACAATCTCATCTGCATGTTGCATTACTGACGAGAGCAGTCTGCCACACGTCCTTCACTAGATAGTCAGCTCCTTGTGGGATACTTCAAACAATGTTTACGGCCGCGCCGAAGTGGACGGACTAATGTCCGTCTGTGGACTATCCTTTGCCTTTGTATGAAGGCGACATTTGTGTACTGGCAGCATAAATTTGCTGCAGAGGTAACGCACGAGTTTCCGCGGTGATGACTGGTCACAGGTGGGGAAATACACTCCTGGAAATTGAAATAAGAACACCGTGAATTCATTGTCCCAGGAAGGGGAAACTTTATTGACACATTCTTGGGGTCAGATACATCACATGATCACACTGACGGAACCACAGGCACATAGACACAGGCAACAGAGCATGCACAATGTCGGCACTAGTACAGTGTATATCCACCTTTCGCAGCAATGCAGGCTGCTATTCTCCCATGGAGACGATCGTAGAGATGCTGGATGTAGTCCTGTGGAACGGCTTGCCATGCCATTTCCACCTGGCGCCTCAGTTGGACCAGCGTTCGTGCTGGACGTGCAGACCGCGTGAGACGACGCTTCATCCAGTCCCAAACATGCTCGATGGGGGACAGATCCGGAGATCTTGCTGGCCAGGGTAGTTGACTTACACCTTCTAGAGCACGTTGGGTGGCACGGGATACATGCGGACGTGCATTGTCCTGTTGGAACAGCAAGTTCCCTTGCCGGTCTAGGAATGGTAGAACGATGGGTTCGATGACGGTTTGGATGTACCGTGCACTATTCAGTGTCCCCTCGACGATCACCAGTGGTGTACGGCCAGTGTAGGAGATCGCTCCCCACACCATGATGCCGGGTGTTGGCCCTGTGTGCCTCGGTCGTATGCAGTCCTGATTGTGGCGCTCACCTGCACGGCGCCAAACACGCATACGACCATCATTGGCACCAAGGCAGAAGCGACTCTCATCGCTGAAGACGACACGTCTCCATTCGTCCCTCCATTCACGCCTGTCGCGACACCACTGGAGGCGGGCTGCACGATGTTGGGGCGTGAGCGGAAGACGGCCTAACGGTGTGCGGGACCGTAGCCCAGCTTCATGGAGACGGTTGCGAATGGTCCTCGCCGATACCCCAGGAGCAACAGTGTCCCTAATTTGCTGGGAAGTGGCGGTGCGGTCCCCTACGGCACTGCGTAGGATCCTACGGTCTTGGCGTGCACCCGTGCGTCGCTGCGGTCCCGTCCCAGGTCGACGGGCACGTGCACCTTCCGCCGACCACTGGCGACAACATCGATGTACTGTGGAGACCTCACGCCCCACGTGTTGAGCAATTCGGCGGTACGTCCACCCGGCCTCCCGCATGCCCACTATACGCCCTCGCTCAAAGTCCGTCAACTGCACATACGGTTCACGTCCACGCTGTCGCGGCATGCTACCAGTGTTAAAGACTGCGATGGAGCTCCGTATGCCACGGCAAACTGGCTGACACTGACGGCGGCGGTGCACAAATGCTGCGCAGCTAGCGCCATTCGACGGCCAACACCGCGGTTCCTGGTGTGTCCGCTGTGCCGTGCGTGTTATCACTGCTTGTACAGCCCTCTCGCAGTGTCCGGAGCAAGTATGGTGGGTCTGACACACCGGTGTCAATGTGTTCTTTTTTCCATTTCCAGGAGTGTACATCTCACTAATGCGAACCCCCCGGGTTCCATGGAGACTCACTGAGAATCTGGCTTCAACAGACGGTAGTTCTAGCCAACTAGAAAAGCCTGGGTCCGCATACTCCGTATGGATGCTATGACAGCACCGCCTCCACATCCGCGCGGGGACTGATGGGTGGTTTCTCTACTGCTGGCCGTTGGCTGAAGGTGCTCGCCTCCAGTGGGGCGATTTTCCTTCGCTGGTTACCGGGACGGCGTGCTGAGCTAGTTGAAAGAGCTCGATTTTCTGATACTGTAGTCGATACCGTCTCCCTAACGTACTTTACGCCCCAGCGTAATGTAACAGGAACTGTTTTGATTCTTCAGTGCTTTCGTATTATAGACCAATAAATAACGCAATCTTACGTCCCACATCTTCACAGTTCCATGAACATGAGGCAACGCCGCAATATTGTCTGCCAGATGTCACGGTATAGAAATTTAGTGCTTTATTAACTGACTGTGATATGTAAGAGTCCCGACGTTGGCTGTTTCGCAAAGCAGACTTGTCGGATTTTATTGCTGTTCGCTTGGGAAACGTTTACGTGGGACATCAGGCCTGTTTATGACTGCAGTGTGGATTTATTTACAGGCTGGAAGCACCATTTTATGATCGAGCAAGAGTAACCAGAGAATGTAATTCTGGATGTAACTAAAGGACTCGGGTTTGAACCGTCGTCCTCCCAAATGCATATCGAGTGTCCTAACCACTGCGCCACCTGACTCGGTAACCCACAAACAGACTACACTAAAAAAGGAGAATAATAAAGGGTGACAATTATTGAACTATATCAAATAAAATCGTCATAACATCTGAACGGTTCGCAATGGGACGTTCAAACTGCACGGTTGGCTGCGAAGGGATGATGGGAATTACTATGCGCATTTGTGCGACGAAGCCGACTTTCATTTGGATGGGTTCGTCAATAAGGAAAATTGGCGCATTAGGGCGACTGAGAATCCGAATTTCGCGATCGAGAAAGCTCTTCACACTCAACGGGTGACTGTCTAGTGTGCACTGTCCAGTCACGGAATAATCCGTGCGACATTCCTCGATGGAACGGTGACTAACGAACGGTACGTGCAGGTTTTGGAAGATGATTTCATCCCCATTAGCCAAGGTGACCCTGTTTTCGACAAGATGTGGTACATGTGCTGGATGGAGCTCCACCCCATCGAAGCAGAAGATTGTTTGATGTCCTGGAGGAGCACTTCGGTGACCATATTCTGGCTCTAGGTTCCCAGAGGTCACTGGTATCGGCCTCTATTGGCCGCCGTATTTTCTGCATCTGATCACATGCGACTCCTTTTTGTGAAGCTACATTTAAGACAATATGTACAGCAATAGCCCCAAAATCACTGCTGAGCTGACAAAAGCCTATCAGGAGGTACTCGACAGCATCGGTGTTCCGACACTTCAGCGGGTCATGCAGAATTTCGCTATTTCTGTGCGACACATCATCGCTAACAATGGCAGAAATATCTAACATGTCGTAACCCCAATCCGAATATCTGTAGTGACGGTTACATAACGAACAAAGTGTGTGCACCCCTTAGTTTGTAACTAACCTACGTTTTTTCGTATAGTTCAATAAATGTCACCCTGTATGTGCCATCAGGGCGCAAGAGGCTAGGCAGGAGTAACACAGTAATAGCCTTGGATATATACAGAGTGATAGTTTAGGCCGCGGGAGCAGACAACATTCCATTAGAACTACTGACGGCTTTGCGGGAGCCAGGCCTGACAAAACTGTACCATCTGGTGAACAAGAAGTATGAGACAGGCGAAATACCCTCAGACTTCAAGAAGAATATAATAATTCCAATCCCAAAGAAAGCAGGTGTTGACACATGTGAAAATTACCGAACTATCAGTTTAATAAGTCACAGATGCAAAATACTAACGCGAATTCTTTACAGACGAATGGAAAAACTGGTAGAAGCCGACCTCGGGGAAGATCAGTTTGGATTCCGTAGAAATATTGGAACACGTCAGGCAATACTGACCTTACGACTTACCTTAGAAGAAAAATTAAGGAAAGGCAAACCTACGTTTTTAGCATTTGTAGACTTAGAGAAAGCTTTTGACAATGTTGACTGGAATACTCTCTTTCAAATTCTAAAGGTGGCAGGGGTAAAATACAGGGAGCGAAAGGCTATTTACAATTTGTACAGAAACCAGATGGCAGTTATAATAGTCGAGGGGCATGAAAGGGTAGCAGTGGTTGGGAAGGGTTGCAGCCTCTCCCCGATGTTATTCAATCTCTATATTGAGCAAGCAGTAAAGGAAGTAGTAGGTATTAAAATCCATAGAGAAGAAAAAAAAACTTTGAAGTTTGCCGATGACATTGTAATTCTGTCAGAGACAGCAAAGGACTTGGAAGAGCAGTTGAACGGAATGGACAGTGTCTTCAAAGGAGGATATAAGATGAACATCAACAAAAGCAAAACAAGGATAATAGAATGTAGTCGAATTAAGTTGGGTGATTCTGAGGGAATTAGATTAGGAAATGAGACACTTAAAGTAGTAAAGGGGTTTTGCTATTTCGGGAGCAAAATAACTGATGATGGTCGAAGTAGAGAAGATATAAAATGTAGACTGGCAATGGCAAGGAAAGCGTTTCTGAAGAAGAGGAATTTGTTAACATCGAGTGTAGATTTAAGTGTCAGGAAGTCGTTTCTGAAAGTATTTGTATGGGGTGTAGCCGTGTATGGAAGTGAAACATGGACAATAACTAGTTTGGACAAGAAGAGAATAGAAGCTTTCGAAATGTGGTGCTACAGAAGAATGCTGAAGATTATTTGGGTAGATCACATAACTAATGATGATGTATCGAACAGAATTGGGGAGAAGAGGAGTTTGTGGCACAACTTGACAAAAAGAAGGGACCGGTTAGCAGGACATGTTCTGAGGCATCAAGGGATCACAAATTTAGCACTGGAGGGCAGCGTGGAGATTAAAAATCGTAAAGGGAGACCAAGAGATGAATACATTAAGCAGATTCAGAAGGATGTAGGTTGCAGTAAGTACTGGGAGATGAAGAAGCTTGCACAGAATAGGGTAACATGGGGAGCTGCATCAAACCAGTCTCAGGACTGAAGACCACAACAACAACAGTTTAGGTCATGGGGAACAAGTTTTGTTAGCGAAAAGGTGTTGGCTGATGCTCGTATATAGTAGACGAGTTTTTCTTTTTGGGTTTCTAACTAAGCTACATGTAAGTGAAAAGTGTACTTAGGTATAAGTGAGATACGTACCGTGCACTTGTGCATCTCACGGAGGTGGACAGCCGAGAAGTGTATCTTGAGCGCGCCCTTGTCGCAGAAGGTCTTGAGGCAGACGTTGCACTGGACTCGCTTCTTGCCCAGCGCAGGCTTCCCCTGGGAACCGCCAGACTGCATCTCCAGCGCACTCACGCCTCCGCTCCTGGAGTTCCAGCCGGACGCCTTGCCCATTTTCCCGGAGCCTGACTTTGGCCTCGGTGAGCAGCCATCCCGGCTCAGGTCGAGCGCAGTCTCGTAAGCGCCTGCAACAAACGAGTGAGGTACCACATGAAGAGGCTGGCTCATCCGGCGGCGGTGCAGCGAAGAAATCACCAGCAGACTTAGAATGGTAAACATTGTTTCGAGCATTCACATCTCCACTGTGCTCTGTGTCGATCTGGTACACCACATTCTTGAACCTGTAACTTCACTTGGAGCTGTACAAAGTAGCACAGCGATAAGAAACTAAAACGTACTGGGTAGGCATAATAAAACTGGCTCAGAAAATAGTACATGTTTCCTGAAGTCGGCAACCCACTTACATCATCTACAACTGGTGCAGTTGATGTTAAGTTGCCAGAATGAGATTTTCAATCTGTAGCGGAGTGTGCGCTGATATGAAACTTCCTGGCAGATTAAAACTGTGTGCCCGACCGACACTCGAACTCGGGACCTTTGCCTTTCGCGGGCAAGTGCTCTACCAACTGAGCTACACAAGCACGACTCACGCCATTTCCTCACAGCTTTACTTCTGCCAGTACCTCGTCTCCTACCTTCCAAACTTAACAGAAGGTCTCCTGCGAACCTTGCAGAACTAGCACTCCAGAAAGAAAGGATATTTCGGAGACATGGCTTAGCCACAGCCTGCGGGATGTTTCTAGAATGAGATTTTCACTCTGCAGCGGAGTGTGCGTTGATATGAAACTTCCTGGCACATTAAAACTGTGTGCCGGACTGAGACTCGAACTCGAGACGAGGTACTGGCAGAAGTAAAGCTGTGAGGACGGGGCGTGAGTCGTACTTGGATGCCTCAAAAGGTAGACCACTTGCCCGCGAAAGGCAAAGGTCCTGAATTAGAGTCTCGGTCCGGCACACAGTTTTAATGTGCCAGGAAGTTTAATGCTAAGTTGGTTTGCATATCTTAAAATGAATGTAATATTTTTCGGGCCAGTTTTATTTTTCCCACCCAGCATTTGGCGCTGTGAATCAAAAACAGCCAATTCGCTATGGTGCAAATTTCTTGTTGATTTCCGCAATAATCCTGTGAAGAAACATCATCACCGAGCAAGGCGGGGCAGTGGTAAGACACGGGGTCATAATATTCATCCAGTCATCCAAATTTCGGTTTTCCATGATTTTCTCAAATCGCTTAAGGCCAATACCAGAATGATGCCTTCGAAATGTACAAGGCTGGTTTCTTCTCCAATCTTCGCTAGTCACAGCTCCTGCATCCTTCCTTCGTTCCAAAAACATAGTTATACTAGACGTGTTGCATTTATAGGTGCAGAACTTTAGAAACATCTACGACAAGGTTCGTAAGTTATAGTCTCTACCGCGAAGACTTGATTAATGCAACTCTTCACACTACTCTAGCCTTAGCAGATCTCTTCATTTTAGCGTAGTTACTGCTACTAACATACACTTGTACGTGCTTGCTGTAGTGAAAACTTTCCATATAAACTTTTAACGGCGCATACTTTCCTTTGCTTCCAGATGAACTATTCTTCGATGAATCGAAATTATCACGTTCTCTATCGGTCCAGTATTTCGAAAATGGAGCGTCCTAAAGTTTCCAGGTGAGATGGTTCAAAAATGGTTCAAATGGCTCTGAGCACTATGGGACTTAACATCTGTGGTCATCAGTCCCCTAGAACTTAGAACTACTTAAACCTAACTAACCTAAGGACATAACACACATCCATGCCCGAGGCAGGATTCGAACCTGCGACCGCAGCGGTCACGCGGTTCCAGACTGAAGCGCCAGAACCGCACGGCCACACCGGCCGGCCAGGTGAGATGAGTCTTAGCAGTTTTTAATGGGCGAAATGACGTGATAGGCACATTGCCTGGCGCGTAGAAGAAACTTGTCAAATGATATTACTATCATTGAATTAATATCTTAAAACCAAATATATTTTCTATGTGAAATTGTATATTAAATAAGGTTCACCGCTCAGTTTGTACTTCAACATCTGACCAGAAAGCATTTTACCAAAAATTTCGCATCAGTCGCATTTTTTCAATAATGGCAGGCCTAGAACACAGATTACTGTAACTAAGTACCAAACAATAAATCGTTTCACGAGTTTCTCATATTTAGGCTGCAACTCAACATAAGCATTCAATTATGACTTTTTCAGAAAGGTCGAAACATTTCTTTATTTCGAGTGCCGCAATGAAGGGGAATTTGACTGGAGGTCACAAAAGATAAGAGATGCCAATGTCGAACATTACATAGCATCAGGACAAAGAAATAGAGAGCTCATGATTGAGATTCCTTAGAAAACTGACTGGATACACATTACTGGCCAGAACAAATTCAAGTCAAGAATAAAAGGTATTTATCCAGGGTGGAAATGCAAAGTATAAGAACAATTTAAGGGATACGTCATAATAACAGAAGGAACCAGAATGGTTAAAACGCAGTTAACAACAATCTAAAACATGGAAAAAGGGATGGTTTGAGACCAAAGAAATGAGGGACTGAGAGTTTTGAGAGCAGAAGCAACAGAAAGTTTATATCCAATCATAATGAAAACAGTTACAATTTTTACCCATTTAATTTGAACCTCAGCAACTTCACCTCTGTTACTATCCATTAAGTTATGACCACTGGCTCATTACCACAACAGTCGTTCTTTCACATTACTTACAACAGTAATTTGTTCTGTTAAAACTGAAAAAGATATTAGAAGTAATTCTGTGGTGTGTTCAACTAGATGCAAACTGTAATGACTTTAGTTTAAAATATCAAGGTGAACCTGAAATTTGGGCAGCAAAGTAACTACTTTTGGTGGAAGTAGGAAGTATAGAATATGCTGACTGGCGATAGCAAGAAAAGCATTTCTGAAAAGGAAAACAAACTGTCGTCCAAAGAGTAAGGTCTCATGTTAAAGTCGGTACCTCACAACGGGACAAAAAGCTAAAGAAAGTCGCTGCCAGACGCAGCCACGAATGACAGATGACGAGGAAGACACGTCCTCATGAGGTTAACTACGCCGCCACAGCCGGAAGTCTACATATGTTGGAGTGCAGTGCGGCGCACCCTACTCTCTAACAGCCACGCTGATAGGAGCCTCTTCGTAGTTCAGATCAAGAGCAATCTAGTGCCATTAGAACAATGTACTAAAGCTAAATGTAAAGTAATTATCCACTGTTATCAGTAAAAGTTGTGGTCTTCAGTCATGGGACTGGTTTGATGCAGCTCTCCAGGCTACTCTATCCTGTGCAAGCTTATTCATCTCCCAGTACTTACTGCAACCTACATCCTTCTGAATCTGCTTAATGTATTCATCTCTACGATTTTTAATCTCCACGCTGCCCTCCAATGCTAAATTTGTGATCCCTTGATGCCTCAGAACATGTCCTACTAACCGGTCCCTTCTTTTTGTCAAGTTGTGCCACAAACTCCTCTTCTCCCCAATTCTTTTCGACACTTCATCATTAGTTATGTGATCTACCCAAATAATCTTCAGCATTCTTCTGTAGCACCACATTTCGAAAGCTACTATTCTCTTCTTGTCTAAACTATTTATCGTTCACGTTTTCCATACATGGCTACACTCCATACAAATACTTTCAGAAACGACTTCCTGACATTTAAATCTATACTCGATGTTAACAAATTCCTCTTCTTCAGAAACGCTTTCCTTGTCATTGCCAGTCTACATTTTATATCCTCTCTACTTCGACCATCATCAGTTATTTTGCTCCCCAAATAGCAAAACTCATTTACTACTTTAAGCGTCCCATTTCCTAATCTAATTCCCTAAGCATCACCCAACTTAATTCGACTACATTCCATTATCCTCGTTTTGCTTTTGTTGATGTTCATCTTATATCCTCCTTTCAAGACACTGTCCATTCCGTTCAACTGCTCTTCCAAGTCCTTTGCTGTCTCTGACAGAATTACAATGTCATCGGCGAACCTCAAAGTTTTTTTTTTTCTTCTCCATGGATTTTAATACCTACTACTTCCTTTACTGCTTGCTCAATATAGAGATCGAATAACATCGGGGAGAGGCTGCAACCCTGTCTCACTCCCTTCCCAACCACTGCTACCCTTTCATGCCCCTCGACTATTATAACTGCCATCTGGTTTCTGTACAAATTGTAAATAGCGTTTCGCTCCCTGTATTTTACCCCTGCCACCTTTAGAATTTGAAAGAGAGTATTCCAGTCAACATTGTCAAAAGCTTACTCTAAGTCAACAAATGCTAGTAACGTAGGTTTGCCTTTCCTTAATCTTTCTTCTAAGATAATGCATAAGTATTGCCTCATGTGTTCCTACATTTCTATGGAATCCAAACTGATCTTCCCCGAGGTCGACTTCTATCAGTTTTCCCATTCGTATATAAAGAATTCGCGTTAGTATTTTGCAGCTGTGACATATTAAACTGATAGTTCGGTAATTTTCACATCTGACAACACCCGCTTTCTTTGGGATTGGAATTTATATTCTTCTTCGTGAAGTCTGATCAGCTGAACTGATATGACGGCGTTCTATGGTTTCTATCAAATGTACACTGTCCAGGAAAATTACCGTCACCATCTGTGAAAAGCACCTTCTACAGCGCGTACCACTGTAAGACGTGCAGAAAGACAATCAGTGCGGTCCCGGAAGGTACCGACAGACACGTGCAGCCACACGACTCCAGCGCCACGGCCAGCTGAGCTAGATTCCTCGGTTGAGGCTTATGCCGCCAACAGCCGAGCGAGACTGTCCGACAGTTTCTCGATTGAGTTTAAATCCTGGGAGTCTTACGGCCAGTGGAGTATGGTGAATTGTTCCTGGTGCTCGTCGAACCACGCACATACATTGCGAGGTGAGTGCCGCGTCGCATTGTCTTGCTGATAAATGCTATCTTGACGAGGAAAAACATACTGCATGTAGGAGTGGGCGTGGTCCTAGAGGATAAATGCATACCTGTGTTGATTCATCATGTTTTCCAGAGCGACAGTATCATCCCGGGAATTCCTCGAAAACATTCCCCAGACCATAGCGGACCCTCCTCTCCAGCTCGGACCCTTCTGACGATTGTTGCAAGGTGTTTACTTTTAGACTTTTCACGCCGCACACGCCGACGGCCACCTGTCGACAGGAGCATAAAACATGATTCATCTGGAAAGACCGCCTGTCGTCAACCAGTTGCGATACTGCCGTGCAAATACCAGCCGTCGTCCCAGATGAACAGCATTTAGCACGGGTGCGCTGACCGCGCGCCTGCTGCGGCGGCCCATACACAGCACCTTTCCCTGAACAGAGTTGAAGAGGCACTGTTGGTAGTCCATTGGTTCATCTGTGCTGTCATTTGGTCAGCAGCTGTAGTATATTCTCCTGCACACACAGCCGCCGTTTATCCGTATCATCTTGTGGCCTGCGGTGCACCACAGTGGCCTAGGCGCGTGTTTTGCGTAGCGCCATTTTGCAGTGCACGGTATACTTTAACAACGGCGGCACACGAACAGCTTACAAATTTAGCTGTTTCGGAAATTATTTCATCTTTAGCCCGAAAATCAATTAAGATGCCCTTTCGGACGTCATATACACTACTGGCCATTGAAATTGCTACACCACGAGGATGACGTACTAGCGACGCGAAATTTAACCGACAGGAAGAAGATGCTGTGATATGCAAAGTATTAGCTTTTCAGAGCATTAACACAACGTTGGCGTGGGTACCAACACCTACAACGTGCTGACATGAGCAAACTTTCCAACGGATTTCTCATACACAAACAGCAGTTGACCGGCATTGCCTGGTGAAACGTTGTTGTGATGCCTCGTGTAACGAGGAGAAATGCGTGCCATCACGTTTCCGACTTTGATAAAGGTCGGATTGTAGCCTATCGCGATTTCGGTTTATCGTATCGCGACACTGCTGCTCGCGTTGGTCGAGGTCCAATGACTGTTAGCAGAATATGGAATTGGTGGGTTCAGGATGGTAATACGGGACGCCGTGCTGGATCCCAACGGCCTCGTATCACTAGCAGTCGAGATGACAGGCATCTTATCCGCATGGCTGTAACGGATCGTGCAGCCACGTCTCGATCCCTGAGTCAACAGGTGGGGACGTTTGCAAGACAGCAACCATCTGCACGAACAGTTCGACGACGTTTGCAGCAGCATGGACTATCAGCTCGGAGACCATGGCCGCAGTTACCCTTGACGCTGCATGACAGACAGGAGCGCCTGCGATGGTGTACTCAACGACGAACCTGGGTGCACGAATGGCATAACGTCATTTTTTCGGATGAATCTAGATTCTGTTTACAGCATCATGATGATCGCATCCGTGTTTGGCGACATCGCACATTGGAAGCGTTTATTCGTCATCGCGATACTGGCGTATCACCCGGCGTGATGGTATGGGGTGGCATTGCTTACACTTCTCGGTCACCTCTTGTTCGCATTGACCGCACTTTGAACAGAGGACGTTACATTTCAGATGTCTTACGACCCGTGGCTCTACCCTTCATTCGATCCCTGCGAAACCCTACATTTCAGCGGGATAATGCACGACCGCATGTTGCAGGTCCTGTACGGGCCTTTCTGGATACTGAAAATGTTCGACTGCTGCCCTGGCCAGCATATTCTCCAGATCTCTCACCAATTGAAAACGTCCGGTCAATGGTGGCCGAGCAACTGGCTCGTTACAATACGCCAGTCACTACTCTCAATGCCCAGGCGTATCAAGGCCGTTATTACGGCCAGAGGTGGTTGTTCCGGGTACTGATTTCTCAGGATCTATTCACCCAAATTGCGAGAAAATGTAATCACATGTCAGTTCTAGTATAATATATTTGTCCATTGAATACCCGTTTACCATCTGCATTTCTTCTTGGTGTAGCAATGGCCTGTAGTGTAATTTGCTCCGTTTTCGCATTACGAGGACTGCAGTATTTTTTTTTCCATGTTTCCCCTCCCCCCCTCCCCTCCCCCCATCACCTGACACACTTCACGCCATATGTACCCTCCTCTGCTAGCGCTGCCACCTGGCGTCTGTGAGTCGTTATTGCCGTTGACATCGAACGTAGATGGTGGTGACATTAATGCGACCGGCCCCGTATATCGTCCCTCATATGGATATGGATTTCTTCCAGGCTATGCTGTATTAAACTGTTTTCCGAAAACTGATCTAATGTTCATCATATGTCGTAACATATACTCCTTCTGAACTAAAGGCTTAGAGCTTTTATGTAGGCTTTCTACGACGTATAAAAGATAAATATGCTAACATCGATATCAATTAAATGTTCGAAAGTTTTCTTTGAACCGATTTTTTTGGAGTGTAGCCCTGTACGAAAGTGAAACGTGGACGATCATTAGTTCCGAGAGGGAGAGAAGGATTTGGAATGTGGTGCTATAGAAGAATGCTGAAGATTAAATGGATACATCGCCTCACTAATGTGGACGTACTGAGCCGAATTGCGGAAAATAATTTTTTTATTTGTACAACTTGACTTTAGGAAGCTATTGGCTGGTAGCACAAATCCTGGTGCATCAGGGAATTGTCATCTTGGTAATGGAGGGAAATGTGGGAGGAAAACATTCTGAAGGGAGATCAGGTCTCCATTACAGGCATCAGATTTAAATGGATGTAGGTTGCAATAGATATGCACACATGAGGAGGCTTTCGCAGGCTATACTAGCATGGATAATTGCACTGGTGATGTCAGGAAGAACTCAGCTCACAGCTGGTAAAATGGTTGTTTATTAAAACACGACCGGTGTCGCTGCTTCAAGCATCATCATCAGGTGAACCTACGTCGTAAAAAGCAAAGTATAGTGTCACCACTTTTTGCGGATATTAAAATCAGTAAAGGAATGTCTAAAATATACTCACAATGTTAAAAAATCGTAGATGGCCCCTAGTGGGAATTTACTACTCATAAAATATCGTCAGTACTATGGTGACCGAAAGGTAAAGAAAAAGTGCCCCTTTCTTTAAAACTTGCCTGCATGTAAAAAGAAAAAAATATATATATTTTTAGTGAGGAGACGATACTTTTTTTAAAAAAAGGCCGGGTTGGCGATAGAGAATTGTCACTACTAATACGATTAGTATTATTACAAAGCGGAAAGTATCAGGTGGTAGTGTCTTACATGACAAGGAGAGACCGTCTGGCTGGCGGAACAGAAGTTATCCATGTGGGTAGTGCGGCGTCATATACTTATGACTAGGAGCGCTGGGTCGCTAACTTTTGGTATTGTCAATCTTCTCTGAATAGTAAGTTTTGACTAGGAACGATGGGTATGCCTATGATTTTTAATATTGTTAGTATAAAGGGTGTACATAAAGTTCGGGAACACTTTCAATTATGTATTCCACAAGAACCAAACGTTGTACAGATATCACACACGCGTCATTTTGAAGAGAAACTCTCAAAGTTTTTTTTTTTTTTTAATATATACCGCCACAGTGTAGTTTGGTAATTTGTCGATAGTCAGCGCTATTCGCAAACAAGGCGAGTTCACGTGCGGAGCGAGCTTTCTGTGTGTTGGAGTTCGACAAAAACAAGTGTGCTATAGCTGTTCAGCGGATGTTTAGAACCAAATACGGTAAGAAGCCACCAACAAGGAAGGCCGTTTACCACTGGCCTAACAAATTCGTTACGACGGATTGCTTGCGCCCGGCAAAGAGAAGCGGACGTCCCAGTGTGAGTGAAGTGAATGTGGAGCGCGTACGAGAGACATTCATGTGGAGTCCAAAGAAATCGGTGCGTCGTCATCCCGTGAACTCTAAATAGCTCCAGTGACAAGGTGGAAAGTCCTGCGACAGAAGCTGTCTACGAAACCATTCAAAATGGAGCTAGTGCAGAAGCTCAATGACGACGACAAAGACAAGCGTTTTGAGTTTTGCTCGCAGTTGTAACAATTGAATGAGGATGGGGATGGTATTGTTGAGCGCTTAATTTTTAGCAACGGAGCCACTTTTCACATTAATGGGAAAGTGAACAGGCATTATTGTCGAATCTGGGGTACAAAGCATCCACACCAATGTTTTTTGTGCCTTGTCATGTCAAAAATTGTACGAGCCATTCTTCTTCGCCGAAAGCACTATCACTGGATATTTCTACTTGGACATCTTGCAGCAATGACTGATGCCTCAAATGCAATCGGACTCTCCGTTCATCTGCCAGCAGGATGGGGCTCCACCCCCATTTTCATCGTGAAGTTCGTGGGTACCTGAACACGGAGCTGCCGCTTCGATGGATCGGCCGTGCTACAGAAGGGGACGGCTGTTTCGTGAAATGGCCTCCCGGATCACCAGATCTCACTCCGTATGACTTTTCTGTAGATGGCTGTACCGCCTCTACCACGTTATGCATTAGAGCTCCGGGAGAGAATACGGGAAGCGACTGCCACAGCCGACGATGCCAAGCTGGAACGGGTATGGCAAGAATTCGATTAACGTATTGACGTCTCCCGTGTCACTCACAGCTCGAATTTTTGTAAAAAAAAAAAAAAAAAAGGTTAATCTTCAAAATGCAATATGAATGACATCTGTACAATGTTTAGTTATTGTGCAATAAATAATTGAAAGTGTTCCCGGACTTCGATGCCATTTGCCATTTTGGCCTTATCACTTTAGGACATGGTGTAAAAAAGATCTGAGGATGGTCATTACGGACTGAAACCGATCATCGTCTAAAGGACTGATATTGTGATCAGAGACTGGAATAAAAAACATTTAGATAAAATAGTTTGCATTAAACTAATTTTAGGGTGAAGACCACAGCAATAACCCGCTGAGGTACCGTTTAAGTGGAGGAAGTGCCATCCACCCGTATATGAGGAACACATTGAGTACCACCAGACGGGTTTGAAAGCCACTCAGTATTACTGACGTCTGCGCTGTGCTCTTCGAATGATTATTGGAGGTGACACGGTCGGATACTAAGTACTTCGACGACTCGTGAATTAGCATCAACATCTGGTAATGTATTCCAAAGCAACCGAATACAACCAGACTGCAAGGAGAACCGAAACAAATCGTGCGTCCCTGCTTGGATATCGGAAGTCCAGAGCATTACGAGTAAATATGGCCTACACCGCTAATGACCGGCGCTGAGATCACCACGCTCAATGGGTCTACTGTATAGCCTAACTGTATAATTTCGTAAGACTGATGCCGAGCAAGCACACTCATCGGCACATTAACGAGTGACTCGTCAAAATCTTTTTTGTACTCGTCGTTCGTCACAGCGGCGCGCTCATTACACCATCAAAGTCTTCTGAGCTCACAAACACGCACCGTCATTCAGTCATATATTTCGGTGCTGTTGTCAAACTCGTCTCGCTTTCTGTTTCCAAACGGCTAAGGTAACTCAGCACAAATTTCTCACCGCATTATACACTCCTGGAAACGGAAAAAAGAACACATTGACACCGGTGTGTCAGACCCACCATACTTGCTCCGGACACTGCGAGAGGGCTGTACAAGCAATGATCACACGCACGGCACAGCGGACACACCAGGAACCGCGGTGTTGGCCGTCGAATGGCGCTAGCTGCGCAGCATTTGTGCACCGCCGCCGTCAGTGTCAGCCAGTTTGCCGTGGCATACGGAGCTCCATCGCTGTCTTTAACACTGGTAGCATGCCGCGACAGCGTGGACGTGAACCGTATGTGCAGTTGACGGACTTTGAACGAGGGCGTATAGTGGGCATGCGGGAGGCCGGGTGGACGTACCGCCGAATTGCTCAACACGTGGGGCGTGAGGTCTCCACAGTACATCGATGTTGTCGCCAGTGGTCGGCGGAAGGTGCACGTGCCCGTCGACCTGGGACCGGACCGCAGCGACGCACGGATGCACGCCAAGACCGTAGGATCCTACGCAGTGCCGTAGGGGACCGCACCGCCACTTCCCAGCAAATTAGGGACACTGTTGCTCCTCGGGTATCGGCGAGGACCATTCGCAACCGTCTCCATGAAGCTGGGCTACGGTCCCGCACACCGTTAGGCCGTCTTCCGCTCACGCCCCAACATCGTGCAGCCCGCCTCCAGTGGTGTCGCGACAGGCGTGAATGGAGGGACGAATGGAGACGTGTCGTCTTCAGCGATGAGAGTCGCTTCTGCCTTGGTGCCAATGATGGTCGTATGCGTGTTTGGCGCCGTGCAGGCGAGCGCCACAATCAGGACTGCATACGACCGAGGCACACAGGGCCAACACCCGGCATCATGGTGTGGGGAGCGATCTCCTACACTGGCCGTACACCAGTGGTGATCGTCGAGGGGACACTGAATAGTGCACGGTACATCCAAACCGTCATCGAACCCATCGTTCTACCATTCCTAGACCGGCAAGGGAACTTGCTGTTCCAACAGGACAATGCACGTCCGCATGTATCCCGTGCCACCCAACGTGCTCTAGAAGGTGTAAGTCAACTACCCTGGCCAGCAAGATCTCCGGATCTGTCCCCCATTGAGCATGTTTGGGACTGGATGAAGCGTCGTCTCACGCGGTCTGCACGTCCAGCACGAACGCTGGTCCAACTGAGGCGCCAGGTGGAAATGGCATGGCAAGGCGTTCCACAGGACTACATCCAGCATCTCTACGATCGTCTCCATGGGAGAATAGCAGCCTGCATTGCTGCGAAAGGTGGATATACACTGTACTAGTGCCGACATTGTGCATGCTCTGTTGCCTGTGTCTATGTGCCTGTGGTTCTGTCAGTGTGATCATGTGATGTATCTGACCCCAGGAATGTGTCAATAAAGTTTCCCCTTCCTGGGACAATGAATTCACGGTGTTCTTATTTCAATTTCCAGGAGTGTATTTTGAAGAGAAGCAAAGCATGATCGGTAACACAAACCGTCACTGACCTATAGTAGCGCTCCAAGTATTACAGTCTTAAGATTTTGAACAGCTAAGACCTTCCAATTATTTTGATCCTTCAGATTTTGAACACCCAACACCTTCAGATATTTCGCGGACGAGTTCTACAACATCTGAATTATTTTGCTTGGGTAAATTTTTGTTAAGTAAGATTCGCCATGTAATTTATTCGCTATCAACTAAGTATTTCCTGAGTTAAGAAACTGGAATATTTCCGTGTTATTCATTCTATACATTTTGCAACAACTAAAGAAAGCCAAGGTGAAGTTCAGAAAGCGAATTAAAGTTGAGGTAGAAGAAATGATATCTTTGAGGTTTGAAAATCAATCTGTAATTTCGTTGGGAATGGCAAAGGACCTGGAGGATTACTTGAACGGGTTGGATGTCGAAAAGATGTTATAACAAGGACACCAACAAAGGAAATGATACACTAGAAGTACGAAATGACTTTTGGCATTTGAGCAGGAGAATAACGGACGTTAGCCGAAGTAGTATATAAAACTCAGACCGTTAACGGCAAGAAAAGCGTTTCTGAAAAAGTGAAATTCGTTAACATGGAATGTAACTTTGAGTGTTAAGACGTCTTTTCTGAAGGTATTTGTCTGGAGTGTTGCCTTACATGGAAATCAAAACGAGGACGAGGAACATTTCACA
The DNA here is from genome assembly GCF_023898315.1 of Schistocerca nitens. Classification (NCBI taxonomy): domain Eukaryota; kingdom Metazoa; phylum Arthropoda; class Insecta; order Orthoptera; family Acrididae; genus Schistocerca; species Schistocerca nitens. The sequence continues at coordinate 563,985,436 of NC_064621.1, forward strand.
TACTATATAAGAGAACAGAAGCTTTTGAAATATGGTGCTACAAAATAACGGAGAAAATTGGTAAGATATGTAAAGAAGTATTGAATTGAAATGGGGAGAAAAGGAATTTATTGCGCAGCTTGACTAGAAGAAGGGGTCAGTTAATAGGACGCACTGAGGCATCATGAAATTGTCTGTTTGTAAGTGCAAGATAAGTGCGGTAGGTAAAAGCTGTGCATCGAGAATTATGTTTGACTTCAGTAAACAGGTACAGCATTTCAAATGGCTGTTGGTTACAACAGCTATGCAGAGATGAAGCAGACTGAGAAAGCTAGACCAAGCCTCTAACTGAAGACAGCCGGCCGGGGTGTCGGAGCGGTTCTAGGCGCTACAGTCTGGAACTTCGAGACCGCTACGGTCCAGGTTCGAATCCTGCCTCGGGCATGGATGTGTGTGATGTCCTTAAGTTAGTTAGGTTTAAGTAGTTCTAAGTTCTAGAGGACTGATGACCTCAGAAGTTAAGTCCCATAGTGCTCAGAGTCATTTTTTTTTAACTGAAGACAACAGCTTCAGTAATGCGCTGTCCAAAAACCATAATGGATGTTGTTGTTGTGGTCTTCAGTCGAAAGACTGGTTAAATGAAGCTCCATGCTAGTCTATCCTGCGCAAACCTCTTCACCTCTAAATAACTACTGCTATCTACAGCGTTCTGAACCTGCTGATTGTATTCATCTCCAGGTTTCACTCTACAATTTTTACCCTCACCCCTTCCCTCCAGCACTAAATTGGTGATCCTTTGTTAAGCCCTACCAACCGATCCCTTCCCCTGGTCAGGTTATCACATTATACCAGAAATTGTTCTTCTCTGCAGTTCTGTTCAGTACCCCTTCATTAGTTACGCGATATATCCATCTGATGTTCAGCATTCTTCTGTGCCGGCCGCGGTGGTCTCGCGGTTAAGGCGCTCAGTCCGGAACCGCGCGACTGCTACGGTCGCAGGTTCGAATCCTGCCTCGGGCATGGATGTGTGTGATGTCCTTAGGTTAGTTAGGTTTAAGTAGTTCTAAGTTCTAGGGGACTGATGACCACAGATGTTAAGTCCCATAGTGCTCAGAGCCATTTGAACCATTCTTCTGTAGCACCACGTTTCAAAAGTTTCTATTCTCTTCTTGTCTAAGACTTTTATCGTCCATTTTACACTTCCATGCATGGCTACACTCCAGAAAAATACCTTCAGAAAAGACTTCCTGTCACTTCAATCTATATTCGATATTAACAAATCCCTAATCTTTAGAAATCCTTTTCTTGTCATTGTCAGTCTACATTTTATATCTCCTCTATTTCGGCCATCATCAGTTATTTTGCTGCCTAAATAGCAAAACTCATCTACTACTTCAATTCTCTGGTTTCCTAATCCAATTCCCTCAGCATCATCTGATTTAATTCGACTACAATTATCCTTGTTTTGACTTTGTTGCTGTTCATCCTATATCTTCCTTTCAAGAGGCACTCCATTCCGTTACCTGCTCTTCCAAGACCTTTGCTGTCTCGGACAGAATTACAGTGTCATCGGCAAACCTCAAAGATTTTATTTCTTCCTACTAAACTTTAATTCGTACTTCAAATTTTTCTTTGGTTCCCTTTACTGCTTTCTCAGTGTACAGATTGAATAATATCGGGCGGGTATAGTCTATAACTCTTTCTCAGTAAAATTTTGTACTTGTGGGGATCCAAAGCCTCTAATAAATGTAAACATGGTATGATGTAATGCGATGTTTATTTAGTCGTGCGACTAGCTAAGTTCGACTAAGCGTCATTGTCAAGCACTTTTGTAACATCTGCATTTCATGTCATTTTCAGATCTTTCTTAGTTACAAATAACAAGTAGCCACATTCCGTTTTTTTACGAAGGGTCCACTCTACAGCGATACTTTCTCAAATACTGGTTTCCCTTCGTGACCATCGACTCTTAGAGCAGTCGTTTGGGTTTGTACAAGTTGTAAATAGCCTTTCGCTCCCTGTTTTTTACCCCTGGTACCTTCAGAATTTCAAAGACAGTATTCCAGTCAACATTGTCAAAAGCTTTCTTCAAGTGGAACAGATGCTGTAAACGTAGGTTTTCTTTTGCTTAACATTTCTTCATAAAGATAAATCAGTCATTACTGCCTCGCGTGTTCGTATATTTCAGCTGAATCCAAACTATACTTCCCCGAGGTCGGCTTCTACCATCTTTTCCATTCATCTGTAAAAATTTCATGTAACATTTTGCAGCCGTGACTTACCAAACTGATAGGCCGGTAATATGAACATGTGTCAGCACCTGTTTTCTTTGTAATTGGAATTATTATATTCTTCTTGAAGTCTGACGTTATTTCACCTCTCCCATTAATCTTGCACATCAGATGGAAGAGTTTTGTCATTGGTGGCTATCCCAAGGCTATCAGTGGCTCTAACGGAATGCTGTCAATTTTCAAGGACTTTCAGTGCTCTATCAAGTTCTTCTCGCATGATCATATCTCCCATCTCGTCTTCATCTACGGCCTGTCATAAAGAATGTATGAAGTTGAAACCGAGGCTCAAGGTTAAAATACTTTTACGTTTCTGCAACATGTTTGTTAACGCATCCCATTTTAATGGAGAGAATTATCAAGGTCGAAAATTACGACACTTCTCAGAATCTTCAACGACTCAAAAACCGCGAACAGTTACGAAGTATATTTAGATTAAAGGAGGTTAGACATTGTGCAACTCTCAAATTAAATGGATGGCATAAAACATCAGATATCGATCTCAGAGAACAAACTGCGGATGTCTATAACGATGATGATTAAAACGGTACGGGAAACTTGTTACACCGAAACGAGGTTTCACAACGTGGCCGTCATTTGTCGAACCCATCTCCAGGATGTCTCAGCTGAAGAAGAGGGAAGTAATATTGTTGTTGTTGCGGTCTTCAGTCCTGAGACTGGTTTGATGCAGCTCTCCATGCTACTCTATCCTGTGCAAGCTTCTTCGTCTCCCAGTACCTACCGCAACCTACATCCTTCTGAATCTGTTTAGTGTATTCATCTCTTGGTCTCCCTCTACGATTTTTACCCTCCACGCTGCCCTCCAATACTAAATTGGTGATCCCTTGATGCCTCAGAACATGTCCTACCAACCGATCACTTCTCCCCAATCCTATTCAGTACCTCCCCATTAGTTATGTGATCTACCCATCTAATCTTCAGCATTCTTCTGTAGCACCACATTTCGGAAGCTTCTATTCTCTTCTTGTATAAACTATTTATCGTCCATGTTTCACTTCCATACATGGCTACACTCCATACAAATACTTTCAGAAACGACTTCCTGACATTTAAATCTATACTCGATGTTAACAAATTGCTCTTCTTCAGAAACGCTTTCCTTGCCACTGCCAGTCTACATTTTATATCCTCTCTACTTCGACCATCACCAGTTATTTTGCTCCCCAAATAGCAAAACTCCTTTACTATTTTAAGTGTCCCATTTCCTAATCTAATTTCCCCAGCATCACCCAACTTAATTCGACTACATTCCATTATCCTCGTTTTGCTTTTGTTGGTGTTCATCTTATAGCCTCCTTTCAAGACACTGTCCATTCCGTTCAACTGCTCTTCCAAGTCTTTTGCTGTCTCTGACAGAATTACAATGTCATCGGCGAACCTCAAAGTTTTTATTTCTTCTCCATGGATTTTAATACCTACTCCGAATTTTCCTTTTGTTTCCTTTACTGCTTGTTCAATATACATATTGAATAATATCGGAGATAGGCTACAACCCTGTCTCACTCCCTTCCCAACCACTGCTTCCCTTTCATGTCCCGCGACTCTTATAACTGCCATCTGGTTTCTGTACAAATTGTAAATAGCCTTTCGCTCCCTGTATTTTACCCCTGCCACCGTCAGAATTTGATAGAGAGTATTCCAGTCAACATTGTGAAAAGCTTTCTCTAAGTCTACAAATGCTACAAACGTAGGTTTGCCTTTCCTTAATCTAGCTTCTAAAATAAGTCGTAGGGTCAGTATTGCCTGACGTGTTCCAACATTTCTACGGAATCCAAACTGATCTTCCTCGAGGTCAGCTTCTACCAGCTTTTCCATTCGTCTCTAAAGTATTCGCGTTAGTATTTTGCATCCGTGACTTATTAGACTGATTATTCGGTAATTTTCACATCTGTCAGCACCTGCTTTCTTTGGGATCGGAATTATTATATTCTTCTTGAAGTCTGAGGGTATTTCGCCTGTCTCATACATCTTGCTGACCAGATGGTAGAGTTTTGTCAGGACTGGCTCTCCCAAGGCCGTCAGTAGTTCTAATGGAATGTTGTATACTCCCGGGGCCGGGTAATATAGTGCTGTTATAATTTGGCAGTGCTTAGACTTTTATTGTAACCTGTGAGACCTTGTTTAGTTACAGAGGTGCAGACAGTAATTATCCGATTTCCGGTGCATTAAGGACTCGCCGTGGAACCGGTGGCTGGCAGCGAGGACAGGACACGTACCGTTACACTCTTCCGAGGATCCGCCGTCGGAAATGCTGGCGCCGGGCGACGCCAAGACGGCGGGGGTGGAGCTGCCGCGCGCTCCCGGCCACAGCGACGCAGACGTCGACGGCGAGGGGGAAGCGGCCAGCAGAGGTGATGGGGCGGCATCCTGCAGGACTTCCAGCGGCGGCAGCCGCACCTTGCCTGCGCAACAGCGTGGCAACTGCCGCTTCAGGGAAGCTCTACTCACTCTCCTTCCGCTACATACATTTTACAGGTAATATGGTGAGTCACGAAGCCCCTGCAGCTAGGGGAGGTGCTGTACATGAATCTGCAGACGTGTGCTCTTGCGGAGTTCCATGTTTGACTGTAATAACCACAGAAACGAATTTAACATCCTCTCCGCAAAGCAACTGATTACAAGTCGGATTGTTAACACTTACACTGATGAGCCAAAACATTATAACCAACTATTTAATAGACTGTTTATCCGTCTTTGAAACGAAGCACATTACTGATTCCGGGTATCAGGGATCCGTTTGTTGATACGTTTGCGGAGGTATGATGCATTACAAGCCTAGGCACAGGTCACGTAATTCGCGTAAATAATGGCGCCAGACAGCGACCCAGATGGGTTCCACAGGATTTACGTAAGGCGAATTTGAGCGCCGAGAGATCAGGGTGAGGTCACTATAACGCTCCTCAAACCAGTGTACACGGTTCTGGCTCCGTGACATTTGCTGCTGAAAGATGACATCGCCGTCGGGGGAGACATCAAGTGGACGAGCGGTTCTAGGCGCTAGAGTCCAGAACCGCGCGACCGCTACGGTCGCAGGTTCGAATCCTGCCTCGGGCATGGATGTGTGTGATGTCCTAAGGTTAGTTAGGTTTCAGTAGTTTTAAGTTCTAGGGGACTGATAACCTCAGAAGTTAAGTTCAAAAATGGTTCAAGTGGCTCTGAGCACTATGGGACTTAACTTCTATGGTCATCAGTTCCCTAGAACTTAGAACTACTTACAAGGGGAGGCCGCCAATTGTGAAATTCAGATTCAATTGATACTGCGCATAATAAAAGCTCATGGCCAGAGGTGTAATGTGGCAAAGCACCAAGATGCACTTCTCAGCCGTTGTCGAGAAAATCGACAGTTAAAATAAACCGTTGCTGTGAAATACTCTCTACGATTAACCATTTCCTACAGCGTTGTAGCGCAGCGGTAAGCGCTCGGGTTCGTAATCCGAAGGTCGCTGGTTCGAATCTCGTGCCATGCAACTTTTTTTTTAATATTTCTTCGTAATTCAAATGTGTGTATACACATACACACACACACTATATATATATATATATATATATATATATATATATATATATATATATATATATAGTGTGTGTGTGTATACACACATTTGAATTACAAAAAAATACTAAAAAGAAAAGTTGCATGGCACGAGATTCGAACCAGCGACCTTCGGATTACGAACCCGAGCGGTTTTTTTATATATATATATATATATATATATATATCATTCCCGGCAAGCAGTTGCAATAATTATGCATATAATAAGTTGTTGAAAGTCGTTTGTCGTGGAAAACTGGCGATTTCGAACATCATTATGTTTTCCGCAAACAAAGTTGTATTTCACAAATGTTATTAATTGTCTTCATAATGTTAACCACGTATAGTTAACGGAAGACGTAGAAACGATATTCCGAAACGAATACGTATGGCGTAAGTCAAACGTTCGAATTAGAATAGAAACCCCACGAACACAAATTTGCTGTGGCAGGTATGAAATATAAACTCCGTTACTCGCTCGTTACACTTGAAGGACAGACGTTGAATGGGCCGAAACGAGCCGCCGCATAACAGCGTAGTTGCGTGCTAACTTCGAAAGAAGGTAGATGCGGTCCCTAGCGCAACTTATAACATCGTCGAAAATCAGTGCGGACGTGAGAGCTTTGGTACACCCTGTTAAACAAACGGAAAAATGGAGGCGGTACAATTGGAGAGCGATCCGCCTTCACCAACATGCATAAGCAATTCATTAATAGTTTATATATATATATATATATATATATATATATATTTGAATTACAATAAACTAATAATAAAAAAAAAGTTGCATGGCGTGAGATTCGATCCGGCGATCTTCGGATTACGAACCCGAGCGCGTACCGCTGCGCCACGGCGCTGTAGTAAATACTTGATCGTAGAGAGTATTTCGCGGCAACGGTTTCTTTAACTGTCGATTTTCTCGACAACGGCTGAGAAGTGCATCTTGGTGCTTTGCCACATTACACCTCTGGCCATGAGCTTTTATTATGCGCAGTATGAATCGAATCTGAATTTCACAATTGGCGGCCTCCCCTTGTTAAACCTAAATAACCTAAGGACATCACACAACACCCAGTCATCACGAGGCAGACCCCGCCGGGAATCGAACCCGGGAAACCGGGCGTGGGAAGCAAGAACGCTACCGCACGACCACGAGATGCGGACAGAAGTTAAGTCCCATAGTGCTCAGCGCCATTTGAACCATCTGAAGACATCGAGCACGAACGGATGTTAAGTGGTTCGCAGCTGTCAGCGTGTTTTCGATTGCTACCACACGTCCCGTGCAAGCGCAGAGAATGTCTCCAATACCATTATACTGCTCCCACCAGCCTTCGTCCGTGGCCCGCTGTGCGTTTCGAGCCGCCGTACATCTCGATGACGGCGTTTGTGGAAACGATCATTGACGTAGTGTACCAAAAATGTAATTCATCCGACACACTTCCACTGATCGACGATTTGGTATCATATCTCACATTGTGTGCCAAGAAAGAGGGAAAATGAATCATTACGAACACTAGGTATAATTTATGCCATACTATCGAATCTCGATTGTCCCGTGTCGACTGCAGTCGTAAGTGAGGATGTCGCTGGATGAACATGTGAACACCTAGGAGTGGTACGATCACCAGTGTGCTGCGAAACACTTGTGCGTGCACCAGCATTGTGCTCTTTCGATTGAGATGCCACAGGTCACTATCTACCCTATCTTACAGTACAGACAAGGCTTTGAACCCGACGTTCTGTGAAGAGTCGTGGACTTCCAGTTATTTAGCGCCTAGTGATAGTTTCATTGCCCTTCTAGCTCTTTCCGTAGAATCTCAGGACGTTAGCACGTGAACATTCGACCAGCTTCGCCGTTTTCGAGTTACTCGTTCACAGGCTCTGCATAATAATAACCTGTCCTTCGTCATAGTCGCTTATCTCGATGCATTTCATCATTTGCAGCCCATATCTTTTTTTTTTTTTTTTTTAGGGTCATCCCCTTCCGTGTCTGCTCCGCTTAGGCACTTTTGTTACCGCGTCACGTGCCCGCAACGCCACGAGGTGGCAGCCAACGTCACGGCGTAAAGTGGTCATAATGTTTTGGCTGCTCAGTGTATTCATTATTTGTGGAATAGTAGAGCTGGTTGTTCATGGTCACTTAAGTACAGAACTTACAGGCGCTAAGTCTATTGTATTCCAATTACGTTTTTAATGTAAGTGTATTCTGTTGCGATGATAATGTTACAGTCAGATTGTTTTCATTAACTGCTTGCATGGATCATAAATTTATCTACTAAAGCGTAAAGTTTACTTAAAACTGCGCATTTTGGGTTTTACTTGCATTACTAAACCACATGTTAAACAGGCTCGACTGCTTTCAGACCGTAGAAAAAATGTAGTGAAATATCTCTGGACGCATGATGTATCATGTTCGATGTCAGAGATTGCCACCTTACTGTTGACGAGGAGGATTGTGCACTCTGTAATGACCCATAGAGTCAAGCTGGTGGGAGGTGAAGCTCTTGGCAGTGCTAGTCAGTCCACAACGTAGGGGTTGGGGGAGTGGCAAGTGGACTCTTCTAGGCGTAGGGAAGCCAATTCTGCAGGCCGGAGTGGCCGTGCGGTTCTAGGCGCTACAGTCTGGAACCGAGCGACTGCTACGGTCGCAGGTTCGAATCCTGCCTCGGGCATGGATGTGCGTGTTGTCCTTAGGTTAGTTAGGTTTAATTAGTTCTAAGTTTTAGGCGACTGATGACCTCAGAAGTTAAGTCGCATAGTGCTCAGAGCCATTTTTTTAAGCCAATTCTCATCAACAGCCACGATGAGAAACAGGGAAAGATACCGTAGGAAACCTCAAGAGATGGACCGATGGCTGTAGCAACCTTTTAAGGGAGCCAACTTGAAAAGAAAAACATGTGTGTTGGGGCACATAGAGAGGGCAGCCCCACCATCTAACTACACCACTACAGGACGGTATTTTGGAACAGGAGAATTATAATGTTCCTCAGAATCTCCAGCATGAACCGATAAACCGAAGGCAACACTTATGTACAACGGGAACAAACGACTTGGAATAGACAGTGTCCTCAAATTGGCTACTTAGAGTTCATAAAATACTGACATGGCCATTATAACGGAAACCAAAAAGAAATCAAGAGGTTCCATAACAAGAAACAGATATGACTTGCTCTAGAGTGGAGTCCGTTAGAAGGAAAGAGCCTGTGCTGGAGCTGCAATTCTGTGTAAGACAGAAATGTGTGGGTTATGAAAAGACGCTCGATCATCGTAGGTCATTCTATATAACTCTCTACGCACAGTCATCGTGCTAGTTTGACTGCTGGTAGCATCTGGGAGTGATTCCTTCTGCTGATTTCAAACGATTTCTTTACAACCACCTTCGTCAATGCTTGACTATCCCTGTCTGCTGATCTCGGTTTAGCCGTGTCTCCCCTTGAGAATCACACTCAGCAACGATCGAATTGGGGAACTTCAGAAGGGTCGAAATATGGTTCAAATGACTCTGAGCACTATGGGACTTAACTTCTATGTCATCAGTCCCCTAGAACTTAAACCTAACTAACCTAAGGACATGACACACATCCATGCCCGAGGCAGGATTCGAACCTGCGACTGTAGCGGTCGCGCGGTTCCAGACTGTAGCGCCCAGAACCGCTCGGCCATCCCGGCCGGCGGTCGAAATATGCCTGGTGGGTTTGCAATTCGCATGACGTACAGTGTCTAGTCTCGTTCGACGCCACTGATCTCTGCTTGCTGACCCATTGTGCTGTTACTTTTTCTTCACTGACAACACAATACTCCCGGCCTTCTTCTGAACCGGCGGGTCCATCTCTGGTGACATTCCGCATTATACAGGGGTGCCCAGACACTTTTCGTCAGTGTACTCAGGCAACCGATTACTTGGTTTCTCCGTAGCCGTTTGTTGTCGCGCCCAGTGAACTGCAGGTGTGGGGCGGCTGCTGTACTCACCGGGGGCGGCATGGGGCGGGGAGGCGGGCGGCGACGTCCTGGCGGGCGAGGGCGGCAGCGCGTGCGCCGTGTGGTGGGCGGCGGCGCCCACCCCCGCGTGGGGCGGCGGCCCGTCGCACGCCGCCAGCAGCTGCAGCGCCAGCGAGTGCGTGTCCGCGAAGCGCACGCACGCGCGCACCAGCGCCGACTCCTCCTCGGCCGAGCACATCTGCCACGAGTCCAGCCGCTCGCCGCACGCGTCCTGAAGCCAGATACAAACCACTCACTTGTGTGCCGAGCCAGTGACCAATGACGGATGTAGCGAGGAGGACATCAAAAGCAGACTAGCACTGGCAAAAAGGGCATTCCTCGTCAAGAGATGCCTACTAGTTTCGAACATAGTCCTTAATTTGAGGCACAAATTTCTGATCGTGTACGTTTGGACCACAGCACTGTACGATAGTGGAAATTGGACTGTGGGAAAAGCGGAACAGAAGAGAATCGAAGCATTTGAGATGTGGTGCTACAGACGAATCTTGAAAATAAGGTGGACTGATAAGTTAGTGATGAGGAGGTTTTGCGCAGAATCGGAGATGAAAGGAATATGTGGGAAACACTGAGAAGGAGTAGGGACAGGATGATAGGACATCTGTTAAGACATCAGCGAATGATATCCGTGGTACTAGAGGGAGCAGCAGAAGGCAAAGAATGTAGAGGAAGATACAGATTGGAATACCTCCAGCAAATAATTGAGGACTTAGGCTGCAAGTGGTCCTCTGACATGAAGAGGTTGGCACAGGAGAGGAATTCTTGGAGGGCCCGCATGCTGCATTAAACGAGTCAGAAGACTGATGACTAAAAATAAAAACTAAAAAAACGTGTCCCCAATGCCCAATGTTTTATACTTCTTTTCATGTGAGTCCCGACGTAAATGGCGATTTTCAGTTAAAGGGAAAGATGAATACGTCATGAATAGTTGGTGACTGCTCAGCTGTGAATTGCACTAAACATTGCAAAAATGGTTTTTCACGTCTTTACAATTCCAAGCGATCGCAAACGAAGAAAAAAAGGGGTCACGATCTCACAACTGGGAACCAGTGTCTGGCGCTCAACCGTGTGTTGTAACTGTGTGTTAAGAACAGTAGTTCTAAACATGAAACCAGATGTTTACAACTGCGTTTTCTTCCCCAGTCGAAAACTATACTGAATCAGTTCGTCTCAAAATTTTTCGGGCCCTGACGTATTTTCGGAATTCGGAAAGTTCAGTGTAATATTCACTGGGATTTATTTGTAAGTCTTTATCGTAACCATAAATACATGAACTGAATAATATGTAACCGCAGTTCTATTTATGTACAATAGGATGAGTCATAATCAAGATATGTTTATAGCGGACTGGTCATTGTGAGGGAACCTGTGTAAGTGACATAACTTCAAAGAATAAAGTTTTGACCACAACTCAGCAAACTAGAAATGATCTGTTTTATTTTTGTGTTAATCACAAAGACTTGTAACAGCAGCGTGAATTCCAGATATTCACACTTCGTGTTTGGGAAAGAGGGGGTGGGGTGGTTACTCAGACCTCCCTGCAGGGCAGCATCTAATTTAACCTAATGAGCAATAAATAACATAAAATCTTACTTTTGGGAAATACGCCTGTATGGATATACTTCTAAGGTTGACTTTATGTATGTCATAATTCTAGGGCCTTTTAAATAATTCCAATGTTGTGGAATATTAATATTACAACTTCGAGATCCTACTCTCTTTCTGCATGAACATGTGAGAATGCGGAATAGGTTTAACACCCACAAGGTAAATAATGCCGAATCTTAAGAGTTGGCGAAAACATGGCAGACGATTCGGCCCAGTAAATAACTCTACTACCGGCCGCGCACGCCGGCTCACGCTGTTTCCTGGTATGTACAGTTCACCAGTTTCCAGTATATACATGATCCCACTGAAAATCACGCTTCAGTGTTTTTGCAAGGTGGTGCTCAACAGTTGTAATATGTTTAATGAGATACACGTTCCCATACACAATCAAATGCGCTATTAACATAACTGAAGCGTTTTCGCTTAGAAGTCATAGTTTTCGAGTCATTCAAGAAAAATGTACGAAAGTGACCACCAAACGCTGCTCCACGCGCATACTCAGCCCCCACCGTTCAGGATTTCTAGTGTATTGTTCATGGCACTCCCTGTTACCACCGTACAAAAATTTGTGACAGCGCTAATTATTTCTCAAATTAGACTTTTTTTCATCTTCATTGGCTGTCCTTATTACACCATCGGCTTATTCGAGCAAACAGAAATTATAAAGCTGACCTATGTGTAAATTTTATGCATTTTAACAGCATAAAAGAAACAGTTGCAGCATCGTTATTCGTCAGATCTTCCGACTGCAAAACTACCATGATTGTAAGGTTCGAATTGTCAACGTAATTAGCTTTAGCGTTACGTTTACAGGAGACGTTTCTGGTTCATATCCTCACGGTCACGTTTGAATTAATAACGTTAACGAATCAGTCGATTATGCTGGTGGCGTAATACCCCAATGAATAGAGACCAAAAATTTTCGAATATTGTGACTATTTTGTTTAGTCTTCAATTTTTGTATAGTGGTAGGAAGGAGTACCACAAACAACATACTAGGAATCGTGACTGGTGAGGGATGAGTTTTGGAGTGCAGGTGCGTTTGAAGGTTATTTTTGTACGTTTTTCTTAAATAACTCGAATACAGTGTCCTCCAACGAAGGCGCATCCCATTACGAACTTTAACTACTTTAAATTTCCTACAAAAAGGTCGTATTCATTGTTTTTGTAGGACTAACAGTTCGTGCGTTGCGAACGAGAAAATATGAAAATCTCGGGCATGATTTTTGAAGGCCAGAAATAGCATTGAGGGTTGCCTAAAAAGATTTCGCTTGGGGCAGCTCAATCGACCTTTATGAATCGAAGTTCAGTGCCACGTTTTATTGTCTGCTAATCTCGGGGACCATTTGAATGCGGCTTTCACTAGTTGATAGATTGATTACCAAGGGCGATACACTTATATCACTACTAATTACGCTGCCTGAAAAACAAAGTAAGTCACTTAGAAGTGGAGAAGGAGAGGAAATGAAACTAAACGGGTTGACAGATACACGTTATTCCATTGATTACATAATCGGGTCACTTATACAAAGAAATCGGCAGTATGATTCCACTTAGCAGTATGACATTACACCTCTCCTGGCCTGGATGCATCCACTTATTCTGTTGAGAAGGGTATCATGCTGGCTGGCGCTGTATCTGAGGCAAGTTGGCCCGCAAACGTTGCAGGCTAACTGGTCCTTGAAGTTCTAGATGATGGCACAGCATGGAGTCGACCTTCGCGCTGCTCCCTCACGTGTTTTATCGGACACATATGGGGAACTTGGTGGCCACGGGAGAATCTCAGCATCGTGCAGATAGTTCATAGACAAACGTGCCATGAATGGGGGAGCATTATCGTGTTGAAAAATTGCACTACGGTGCTGTCGCGTTTAAGGTAATACATGAGGACGCAAGATGTCTGTGCGGTACCGTCGTGCTGTCAGACTAATCACTGTCTTCCGTGAGACGAAGTCATACCGTTGGATCAACCCACCATGGCAACAAGAGTAACGCCGCTAAGCGACCATGGCACCAAGAGTAACTTTGGAACAATGGTACCTTTCTCCCTGTTACCATCATAGTAACCGACGATGGTTATACAGGATAATGTAGAACCGCAGTTCATCACAGGATAAAACAAAAAAACAAAAAAAAATGTTACGTGTAATAGTTGCCTTGTGTGAACTACATAATTCCTCGTAAGATCTGTCGCCTTTGCTAAAGAATACGTTGCAGGCGACGTAACTTACTCGACAACTTTATTTCTGTCACTGGTACATGACTGACTGAAAGAAGTGAAATGCCATTTTAGCACATGTAATGGGAGCGTTAATAAGAGTGACCCAATGTATGACGTAGTAACATATTTTGGTCGATGCCTTGCACACTGACCGTCCTGTATGATTTTTGAGAAGGTAAAAAAACACGGAGCAATCACTTGAGCAGTTTGTGACTACGTTCGTGAATTAACAGTGCGGCCCGCCGCATTACCTCATGTTATTCCCCTGTGTTAATTCAGCTGTCGATTGTTTAGTACCTTATAAGAAAGCGTTTCTAAGCCTTGCGTTGAACTGACATCTGGAATGATAGTACGCTGCACCAAATACTTCGAATTGTGAAACACTCCCAGCAGCAGCTATCACTGTGGTGAAATTTGAGACCGGCGGGGGTGGCCGAGCGGTTCTAGGCGCTTCAGTCTGGAACCGTACGACCGCTACGGTCGCAGGTTCTAATCGTGCCTCGGTGATGGATGTGTGTGATGTCCTTAGATTAGTTAGGTTTAAGTAGTTCTAAGTTCTAGGGGACTGATGACCTCAGAAGTTAAGTCCCATAGTGCTCAAAGCCATTTTTTTCAAATTTGAGGCGTCTACCTCAAGGGCATCGAGCTGGGTAACGAAAAAATGGTTCAAATGGCTCTGAGCACTATGGGACTTAACATCTGTGGTCATCAGTCCCCTAGAACTTAGAACTACTTAAACCTAACCAACCTAAGGACATCACACACATCCATGCCCGAGGCAGGATTCGAACCTGCGACCGTAACAGTCGCGTGGTTCCGGACTGAGCGCCTAGAACCACGATACCCACCGCGGCCGGCAGCTGGGTAACGCAATGGTAAGACAAGTACACTCGCATTCTGGGGGACATTGGTTCAAAACCCAGTGCCGCTATCCAGATATAGGCTCTCCATGGCTTATCTAAATTCTTAAGACGCCATGATAGTTCTTTCCATTTCCTTCTTCTGTCCTGCTTTTCTTATGATATCTTAGTGCCCTATTAAGGTTATGTCTTCCGCTGGCGAAACTCTTCTCGATCTCTCTTTTTTCTCGTCGTGAAATGTTAGTTGGTGTGTACTTTTTTCCATGGCCCTCGAGATGCGGCACATTTATTCCCTTGATTCGTAACTTTTATCTTCTCTTTTTAGGTCCAGTATCTTCCTAAAGATATTCTATTCTTCGTTTGTTTTCTGTATGTCGTGTTTACAACTCTACCATCTCATGCTTAGATATTGCGTTCGTCGCTGATGTCTTGAAATCACTAGTTTTAACGTCCGTTGTTATCCTCTCCTAACAACAAAATTTCCTGGACATAGAGAAGTAGTTGTGATCTTCTTCGTCCCCCCTTTCACTTCTTCGTTACTGCTTTATTTCCTGTTACTTATTCTCTTAGATTAATGCGTCAGTGTGCTGTACGGTGCCTCCTGATGATTCAAATCTAAGTGGCAGGCAATATCATCTTGTTGTGGGCAGTATTTAGTCCTACTCTTGTAATAATATAAACTTAAATTTAGAAGTATCATTATTCCGTCCCACTTAGTATCACACTGTCATCCGCAAATGGAAGATATCCTCGTATGTCCTGCAGTCCTTTTTGTCCTGCTTTCCGAGGTTGTTGCTTTCCGCTGTGATCGCTTCATCGTGTGCAAGACAGAACAGCATGGGAAAAAGCCAGTCTCCCTGTTTGACGTACACCATAGTATGAAAAGGAATGCTTCCCAATATCATCCTTGCCTTAATATCTCTTAATAATTCAGTTCTCCTGTAGCGTCTTCTCATCCTGTCTACTGTTCTTCATGATCTTCACTTTCTTGAAATACCGAAACGTTGCAGCTGTTTTATTGTCCTTCAAGAGCCTGTGTCCTATCAGTGCTATCAGCGTCAAGTTCTCCATGCCTTCCTGCGCTCTTCTACCGCCTTCTTGCTAGGCTCCTACTGCACTTTCAGTTCTGCTATGTTAATAAGAGATGTAGGCAGCAACTTGTAGCCAACATGTATGACGTATGTTTCCCCGTAATGGTTTACCCTTCGATAAATCACTGTACTATGACAACACATTTCCATTCTTCGAGCAGTTTCCGTGTCTTCCAAATGCGATTAGTAACCTTTGTCACTTTGTATAAACCTGTTATCCATGCACAATTTTATAATCTGATTAGTCGAAACTCTTCTAAAATTCGTTCGTCCTCTTTATCGTGATTGTAAGATGGGAGGATACTTTTCGTAAGAGCGATGCCGGAACCTGCGTGTGGAATTCCCTCTGACGGCGGGACTTTCTGTGCGGTACGGAGTCCGCCCTTTCCGTGCCGCCCATGCGGTGAAGCCAGAATGTAAAACAGGCGCTGCGACGCAGCAGAGACGGCAATTTACATCGAGACCGAGTGTGAGAACATTTCGCGTGGGAAAGAAACCCAGCCTCGTCGTAATCGTCACGCATCTCATTTCCTTCTGTTCAGAAATTCAGAGACATTTCCCCGTACCCTGTCCTTTCCCCTTTTTCAGTCTCCGCCTCCTGCATCTTTTGTACGTATCCCGAAAAACGTTTGACTCGACACAAAACCGACGTTTATTAACGGAAATAAGATTTTGAGGGGTATCAAGCAGAGTTTGTGACTTTATTGATTGCTTGGTAGGGAGGAAGCCGCGTGTTATCTTGGGATGGATATTTATCGATAGATGAAGTGACTTTCAGGTCTGCTCCAGGAAGTAGTTTTGAGGCTCTTGCTATTCATGTTGTACATTAATGATCTGACTGTCAGTATAAATAGTATCCTTAGACTTTTCGAAGATGATGTAGTTCTCGGGAATGACATCAGCTCATCATCATCATTACAGGTCGTCGTACGTATTGTTGATTGCCGTGGCCCCGTGTACCAAGAGTCGCCTTACTGGTCTGTTATCAACTTCTCTCAGGGAGGGCAGAAGAGTAAGACTTGATATCTTCTTGATGTGCTCCATCCACCTGATCGCTGTCCTCACCAGTGGTCTCGTGCTCTCGATCTTTCCATCCATGAAGATTTTGTCCATTTCTTCCCACAGTACAGCAAAACAACTGCACAATTTTTTGCTTGACATGAGAGAAAGACGCCTGGAGATATCACATTTCTTGATAGTGGACGCATTAGTTCTTTTTTGATACATTTTATGTACAGCATTCTGCGCCAGGACAAAACTCAACTACGCCAAAATGCTGGTCTTGAGGGTCCACGAGTGTTTCAGTAAGTTGGATCTATGTACTTTTCGTTTCTTATCACTCAGTTCCGCCAAATATTGGCGAGCTTCTTCATAGCCACTCGGTCTACCGTGCTACGCTGGATCTATGTACTTTTCGTTTCTTATCACTCAGTTCCGCCAAATATTGGCGAGCTTCTTCATAGCCACTCGGTCTACCGTGCTACGCTGGATCTATGTACTTTTCGTTTCTTATCACTCAGTTCCGCCAAATATTGGCGAGCTTCTTCATAGCCACTCGGTCTACCGTGCTACGCTCCTTGTCTCACCTTCCAAAAACTTCCCCTGTCGCAGATGGTTGACCCACGATACATGAGAGAATGTGTTACTTCCACTTCCTTGCACAACTATTTACTCATATTAAATGAAACAAGTTTACTGTTACTAGTCACTGTTTATTTATCTCCACGACGCGTTTCAAAGGTTTCAACCTCCATCATCAGGTGGATTTACAGTTTAAATTTATCCATATTATATGGATGCTGTTTGAGGTCTGCGATTGTATTATAAGATTATGTGGAATAATTTTATACTGCTGCAGTCACATTTTACTAACATTTTATTAGCACAATGCATTTCGCTAGCATGCTGCCTTCATCAGGTGCATTATACAGTTACTTATACCTCAGCTGGTAGGTTATGTACATTAGCTGTGTGTGTCAGTGGGGTTAAGAATCGAAAAATAAACATTTTTGTTGGCGATTTCATTTTCTGGAACACAGTTGTTAGTATGACATTTGTTTGTGTTGTGTTACGATTATTTGGGAGAACTTGTGCCACTGTCTCCGGTGGTCACAGGTTCCTTTTACTGTCATAACACATCATATGCATACTGCCATATTTTGTAAACAAATATGCACTAGAGACAGTCCCACAAGTTCCTCCAAATAATCGTAACACAACACACATACACACACACACAAATGTCATACTAACAAATGTAAAGCCACCTGATGATGGAAGCTGAAACCTCTGAAACGCGTCAAGGAGATAAATAAACAGTGACTGGTAACAGTAAACTTATTGTTCCATTTCATATCAGTAACAGTCACGGTAACGCCTAATCTAAAATGTTCGCATCTAAAGATAAATATATTTACTCACATTTGATAAGATTTCAATATAGTACACAAGATGGAAACTTGCTTTAAATGTTCAAAAATTTAAAATAGCTTGCTTCAGATAAGAAAATTTGCAATATCGTATTAAAGCAATGTGAATAGCGCAATTCTAATCAGTCAACTCATACAAGAATATGGATGTAAGTTTTGCAATAATAACAAATGGAACGATCACATGGATTCAGTCGAAGATGACTGACATCGATTAATCTATAGGATACTAAGAAAGTGCAGTCACACTACAAAACAAATTACTTACGTACCACTCACCCTAGAATATTGCTGTACTGTGTACATCAACATCTACATACACTCCTGGAAATTAAAATAATAATAACACCGTGAATTCATTGTCCCAGGAAGGGGAAACTTTATTGACACATTCCTGGGGTCAGATACATCACATGATCACACTGACAGAACCACAGGCACATAGACACAGGCAACAGAGCATGCACAATGTCGGCACTAGTACAGTGTATATCCACCTTTCGCAGCAATGCAGGCTGCTATTCTCCCATGGAGACGATCGTAGAGATGCTGGATGTAGTCCTGTGGAACGGATTGCCATGCCATTTCCACCTGGCGCCTCAGTTGGACCAGCGTTCGTGCTGGACGTGCAGACCGCGTGAGACGACGCTTCATCCAGTCCCAAACATGCTCAATGGGGGACAGGTCCGGAGATCTTGCTGGCCAGGGTAGTTGACTTACACCTTCTAGAGCACGTTGGGTGGCACGGGATACATGCGGACGTGCATTGTCCTGTTGGAACAGCAAGTTCCCTTGCCGGTCTAGGAATGGTAGAACGATGGGTTCGATGACGGTTTGGATGTACCGTGCACTATTCAGTGTCCCCTCGACGATCACCAGTGGTGTACGGCCAGTGTAGGAGATCGCTCCCCACACCATGATGCCGGGTGTTGGCCCTGTGTGCCTCGGTCGTATGCAGTCCTGATTGTGGCGCTCACCTGCACGGCGCCAAACACGCATACGACCATCATTGGCACCAAGGCAGAAGCGACTCTCATCGCTGAAGACGACACGTCTCCATTCGTCCCTCCATTCACGCCTGTCGCGACACCACTGGAGGCGGGCTGCACGATGTTGGGGCGTGAGCGGAAGACGGTCTAACGGTGTGCGGGACCGTAGCCCAGCTTCATGGAGACGGTTGCGAATGGTCCTCGCCGATACCCCAGGAGCAACAGTGTCCCTAATTTGCTGGGAAGTGGCGGTGCGTTCCCCTACGGCACTGCGTAGGATCCTACGGTCTTGGCGTGCATCCGTGCGTCGCTGCGGTCCGGTCCCAGGTCGACGGGCACGTGCACCTTCCGCCGACCACTGGCGACAACATCGATGTACTGTGGAGACCTCACGCCCCACGTGTTGAGCAATTCGGCGGTATGTCCACCCGGCCTCTCGCATGCCCACTATACGCCCTCGCTCAAAGTCCGTCAACTGCACATACGGTTCACGTCCACGCTGTCGCGGCATGCTACCAGTGTTAAAGACTGCGATGGAGCTCCGTATGCCACGGCAAACTGGCTGACACTGACGGCGGCGGTGCACAAATGCTGCGCAGCTAGCGCCATTCGACGGCCAACACCGCGGTTCCTGGTGTGTACGCTGTGCCGTGCGTGTGATCATTGCTTGTACAGCCCTCTCGCAGTGTCCGGAGCAAGTATGGTGGGACTGACACACCGGTGTCAATGTGTTCTTTTTTCCATTTCCAGGAGTGTACATTCTCAACAAGCTACAGAGCGGTACGTGGCAGAGAGTGCCCTTTACCACTACTTGTCATTTGCTTTCCTGTTCCACTCGCAAACAGAGAGCAGGTAAAACGACCGTATCCCTTCGTATGTGCCCTAATTTCTCGTATCTTATCTCCGTAGTCCTTACGCGCAATGCACAAGGGATATCGGGAAAGAAAGTTCCGATCGGTCAAGAAAAGGAAACCACTGTGAAAATCTGATAAAGCTTTGCACATATGTGTTCGACAGTGTCTGTGGTATGAGTGTCGGTTACATCACTTCACTCTTTCCAGTTCTGAGTGCGTGGTGAGCACATAAAGATAGAAAATACTGTGTCCCGCCAAGTGTGAGGTCCTGGTGAGAGGTTTCGCCTGATGTTATGCAGCCCACATTACAGAACTCTCATACGGTTCCTACTTTGTGACAATTCACGGTCGCAATCTGCAGGGGCAATGGAAATGCTCCTGCAGCGTTTTCGATGGGATGTGTTTGATCTCCCGCACTACAGCCCGTAATTGACTCCCTCTGTGTTTCATCTATGCTCACATTGACTACTGGCTATGAAGACAACATTTTCTGACAGATAACGAGCTATAGATGAGCGTAGAGAATTGGCGGGAAGCACAGGCGACTGTCTTCTATGACGAGGGTATAGGAATGTTGGTAGAACGCTACGACAGATTTATAAGTCGGAGTGGTGACTATGTTGAGCAGTGGCTGGAAGCTGTAACTAACTGTTGCAGACAAAATATTTCTGATTTTAAAAGTGGTTTCCATTTCGCGATCAATCGGAATTTACTTTCCGGATATCCCTCGTATATTGGCGGTAGTCGAATTGTTTGGCAGTCAGCTTTAAATGCCGGTTCTCTAAATTTTCTTAATAGTGTTTCGCCCTCCAGGGATTCCCATTTGAGTTTCCGAAACATCTCCGTAACACGTATTGCTCAAACCTATCGGTAACAAATCTAGCAGCCCGCCTCTGAATTGCTTCGATGTCTTCATTCAATCAGACCTGGTTCGGGTCCCAAACAATCGAGCAGTACTCAAGAATAGGTCGCAGCATCCCATGAGAGACTACTTACACAATTTCGAGAATCAGCTTCAAGTGATTGGTCTAGGAATATACTACAACCGTCTATGAATAGATTTCGTAGCAATCACGAACACAAGATTAGATTAATTACAACACGCATCGAGGCCCCTACGCATTATTCTTCCCTCGCGACTTACATGTAACAGGAAGAGCCCTGGTAAGTGTTACATGGGAAGTGCCCCCTGCCATGCATATATAACATAGTAGTTTACAGGGCGTAGATTTAGATATTTCTGGTGAATGTCAACACAAAGACAACTGCTGTTTGGTTTGACGATGTTACCAGTTTTGCAGTATCCCTTATTGATGAGAAATAGAGAGAGCTCAAAGCGTACTTTATGTTGCGCCCGAAACTATGCCTCTAAGGCGTTTTGTTTCCGCTCATTCCGTATGTTATCACTTTCGGGTCAGCTGTCATTCGCGTTATAAAGTCAAACAAATAATGAGAGCAACAAGCAGGCCAAGCGTGTACCTGATGAATGTTTGTGTTTTACCCGTGCGTCAAAGTCACCATCAGTTAATAATTCATACCAACACACACACGCCTGCAACAAGAATAACGTTGTACTATTCCTTCTGAATCAATGTTGCGGACCTGTATTGACCACATTCAGATTTTTACTTTCTTTAGCCGCAGTCACGGTGACACGTCGTATCAGAGATTCCTTGTTACCTGCATGACTTCGTAATGAAGTTGATTGCTCGTCATAACAGGACTGGGAATTACCGTCTGAAGGTTGTGGATTTGAGTGAAACAGTAAATCGAGAAAATTTTGTGCCTGCGTAGATAATTACTTGGAACAAATAAGATCGTACTACGTACACTACGGGAGTAACTATAATGACAAAGACAATGACAGCGCTGTCTGTGAAATATAGATGAGCAGCTTATGTGGCGACAACAGTGTTGTGAAATTATTTCAGTAATCTTCCTCTCTTTATGAAAGTGACGAAGGCTCACGGAGGAAGTGCGGATGCAGGGGGATGCTCGGCGGTTTTAATTATTTTACGGTGTCTGATGATACGGACAAGACTTTATCATTCTAGAGCCGGTTATTAATTAATGCTGGGAAGGAGCGCCGCGGTGTGGGAGTTTAGCGGTGAGTTAAAAGGCAGCGCGCGCTCTTGGCTGCACTTCTCCTGCCGGCATCCACGCTGCTTCATTATTCATCGGCGGCAGCGGGCCTGCTCGCTAACGAGAGGGAAATCCTTTCCTTCTTATCCCGGCAGCGCTGCGGCCTGATCCCGGAAAGAACTGCGGGAGGATGCTGCGGTTTTCGGCACGGGGAAGGCGTGGGGAGGAAGGGCGGCCAACTACCGTAGCCTGCTGCAGCGACATTAAGGGCTGGGGTTTTAAATATGAACGCGAGCAGCGCACAGGAAGAGATTAGCTAAAGACAAGGCGAGCGGCGAACGGCGCATCCCAGCCGCCGGGGGGGAGTAGCCAGTGTGAGAGGGGCACGGAGCCCGGGGCAGCCAACATGGCCAGCGCTGCGTGCGAGGCCGACAGCGACTCAAAGGAAGGCCTCGGCGCTTGTTGGTGCGTCACGTCAGCTAGGCACGGCGGACGCCAGGTCTGTTGCAGGCAGAAACGCCTGGGCGTGCTTCTCACTATAAATCCCTTATTTTTGGACAAAATGTTTGGTATTGTTTTGGATTCTGCAGTTTTATTTAGATGAAAGATTTTCTTACAATCGTAAAGCTACAAATGAAGATCATAGTTCTGTATTACTGAACCCTGTCGAAACAAACGTAGATCAATATGAGAGGATGCTTTGCCCCATTGCAAGCTTCGGAAATTTTACATTCAACTAACTATATTTACTTGATCCATTTTGTTATCGAAACTTTCCCCAACCCCCTTACAATGAACTCGTTTCTTTTATTTATTTATTTATCTATTTTCGTTTGACATCGTCACTGGAAATGTGAACTAATTTACATGTGTAAATGTCCAACTGTTGCCAATCATTGGATTACAGTCGTTTTCAACGAAAGGAATTCTAAACAGGAAACAAAATAGCTTCATACATCGAAAATACTGCTGAGCTTAAACTTTTTTAAACATGCACATTAGAAAAGATAAATATTCCCCTTTTGCCACTGAAAGGAGAAACTTTATAAGATAAAAAAATTTTACTTGATAAATCAAGTATCTCTCTTTTACCTCTTCTTCGGTCCCCCCAACCCATTCCCAAACGTGTACAATCGCAAGATATTGCATTAACATTCAGTGCTCCTCACCCCATAGTCAACCAAGATACCTAAAGAAGAGCACCAATATGTTCACAGTTTCTTTTAAAAGCAACCCATTACAAACGTAACTTCCTCAGATTTACAAATAAGGTAAAGAAGCACGAATTATGTTGCTGCTGGACCATGAAGTTGTTTTTGTATGTCAATCCTTAAAACAGGTGGAAATTTAAGTTCAGGAGTACACTATTTGTTAAGAATTGTAATGAATTGCACAATTAATTGATTGCAGAAATCTCTCAGAACAATGTGTGTTGCTCAACTACCGCCAACAGTTTCACATTTTCCTGTGTCAGAGAGGGAGACACCGCCATTATGAGTATGCCTACAACAGACCTGGCGTTCGCCGTGCCTAGCTGACGTGACGTCACCAACAAGCGCCGAGGCCTTCCTTTGAGTCGGTGTTGCTCTTGAAAGGAGGCGCCACGCCAGTTACGCGCAGCCAGCATCCTTGTTCCAGGACCAAAGCGGCCACAACTCACGTGCTATACGTCATTTGAGTTTACCGGTCCTTTTTAATTGCCTACCATATTTAACGTCCATTAAAATTTGCGACTGATGAGATCTACTTTCATCTAGGGACACGAAAATTTCACGAAAACGAAACCAAGAATGATAACGCGAATTTCAAGGTGTTTAGCGAACTAACAGGGATTCAAGAACTTTTACGAAATATCTCGAAATCGGCGATTTTTTCCGAAACGTCGCGAAATTTGTCCTTTCCCCGTACAAAATATGTTGTAAATCTAAGGGACAGAAATATACCAATATTCGTAACTCATCCTTATTGGATAGTGAAATTGAATTTTGAGTTCGTACTTCCTCAAATCTGATGTTCGTGTACCATTAAAAATACTACCGAAATTTGAAACACCGAAATTGGAAAGAGAATAACACCGAAATTGAACAGAACTATAACACAGAAACTGGAAATAATTACACCGAAATTAGAAGAAATAACACCGAAATTAGAAAAAAAACACAGAATTTGCCAAAAAAGAGACCGAATTTGGCAAAAAATTAGACTAAATTTAGAAAAAAATAAGAATGAATTTAGCAAAAATTAGCACCGAATATGCCAAAAAATAACGAATCTGACAAAAACAGCGAGTCTGTGAAAAACAGTGTCACCGAATCTAGTAAAGACAACATCGAAGCTGGCGAAAAAAGTCATCTGGTTTGGCCAAAAATAATAACGGATTTTTTCAAAAATAACATCGTTACTGCCAAAAAATAACAGCAATGTTACCAAAAAACAACACAGATATTGGCAGAAAAATAGCACCAATTTGAGCCCAGAATAATTTTTTTCTGCACGTACTTATTTGTTACATTCATTGCCTTTAACTCAAGTGCTCACTAATAATAGATTCCCACATCAGCTACTCCCGTGGATACCGTTCTATTGGTTGTTCAGGCTTACAGGTTCACAACTTCAATTCTTAGTCCCGAAAACATACGCGCCGCTTTATAACCTGCCGCCTGTCTCCACAACTACCCAACTGCCGTTTCCTCCGCACTCACCACACCCTTTCAAAGCTGAACCTTCTGCTTTCATTCTAATGGCTAGTGACGTCATTCCCATGGCGTCCGACAAATCGTACGTCAGAATTTCGGTGTGTCTTGTGAATCAAAGTAATTATCAAGTAAAATTTTTTATATGTAAGACTCTGGATTTGTATGTAATCCATCTTTGACAGTTAACGAATCTGAACACTACACAGAAACACGTCTCATTGAAGAAACAATACCGACTAACAGACAGACAACACGAACAGATTCATAAAACTCATAAATGGGGTCTTACTTGGCAAAACACTAAACATTTGAAACTTCCTGGCAGATTAAAACTGTGTGTCGGACCGAGACTCGAACTCGGCTAAGCCATGTCTCCGCGATATCCTTTCATCCAGGAGTGCTAGCTCTGCAAGGTTCGCAGGAGAGCTTCTGTGAAGTTTGGAAAGTAGGAGGCGAGGTACTGGCGGATTTGAAGCAGTGAGGACGGGTCGCGAGTCATGCTTGGGTAGCTCGGCTGGTAGAGCACTTGCCCGCGAAAGGCAAAGGTCCCGAGCTCGCGTCTTGGTCCGGCATACAGCTTTAATCTGCCAGGTAGTTTCACATCAGCGCACACTCCGCTGCAAAGTGAAAATCTCATTCTGCAACTAAACATTTGCTTGAAAAAATATTTTTGTAATACAGTATCAAAATTAACAGTGATCATACTATACACGCCAGCCGGAGTGGCCGAGCGGTTCTAGGGGCCACAGTCTGGAACCGCGCGACCGCTACGGTCGCAGGTTCGAATCCTGCCTCGGGCATGGATGTGTGTGATGTCCTTAGGTTAGTTAGGTTTAAGTAGTTCTAAGTTCTAGGGGACTTATGACCTCAGAAGTTAAGTCCCATAGTGCTCAGAGCCATTTGAACCATTTTGAACCATGCTATACACATTAATGGTGTTCTTCCGGGTGGCCGGCCGAGTTTGTATTTCAGTTTTGGCACAATATTTCGACGACCGACCGAGTCATGTCAAGGCTTTCCTAGTTATTGCAGCCGGCCGGTGTGACCGTGCGGTCTAGGCGCTTCAGTCTGGAACCGCGTGACCGCTCCGGTCGCAGGTTCGAATCCTGCCTCGGGCATGGATGTGTGTGATGTCCTTAGGTTAGTTAGGTTTAAGTAGTTCTGAGTTCTAGGGGACTGATGACCACAGATGTTAAGTCCCATAGTGCTCAGAGCCATTTAGTTATTCCACACTGTCGGTAAAATACTGAGGTTTCCATTTCACTCTGTTCATATGCAACAGTGCATACAGAGTACATGAAATGATTGCATTTACAGATCATTGGCACAAGCACGTCTGACGTGCCATGACCCATGCCGAAACACCCATAGTAATACGTGGTATAGCCTGCGCGGGCGGTAATGCAGGGGCTGACTAGTCGATCGTGTAAGTGATGAATACTGTCCTGCAATACAGTCCTTCTCGACGCGTTCAAGTAATTCTGTAAAAGTTGTTGGCTGACGTGTCGCACGAGTCACTTCTCGTCCCGTCATACGAGGTGTGGCCAGAAAAAAACCGGACTAGTACTGGTGAAACAATAAAACGAATGCAATAAGGCTGAAAGTCGCGTGGCCTGTCACGTGACTCTCGCTCCGCCTACTGCTCGAGTTTCATCTGCCTCCTGCACTCAGTCTGCCCGTGGCGTCTGTTTTAAGTAGTTGACGTTTTGTCTGTGCGTCGGAAAATGTTGAGTATACAGAAAGAACAGCGTGTTAACATCAAATTTTGTTTCAAACTAGGAGAATCTGCAAGTGAAACGTTTGTAATGTTACAAGTGTACGGCGATGATTGTTTATCGCGAACACAAGTGTTTGAGTGGTTTAAACGATTTAAAGATGGCCGCGAAGACACCAGTGATGACATTCGCACTGGCAGACCATTGTCAGCAAAAACTGATGCAAACATTGAAAAAATCGGTAAACTTGTTCGACAAGATCGCCGTTTAACAATCAGAGCAGTGTCTGAGTTAACAGGAGTTGACAAGGAAAGTGTTAGGCAGATTCTTCATGAAAGTTTCAACATGAACAAAGTGTGTTCAAAAATGGTTCCAAAGTGTCTCACAATTGAACAGAAGGAACGCCGAAGAATGATTTGTTCTGACATCCTGGAAAACAATGAAAGTGATCCCACCTTCTTACAAAATGTTATTACTTGCGATGAATCGTGGTTTTTTACTTACGATCCCGAAACTAAACGCCAATCGATGCATTGGAAAACTCCTGGTTCTCCACGACAGAAAAAAGCACGAATGTCAAAATCGAAATTCAAGGCAATGGTGATTTTTTTTTGACATCAAAGGGTTTGTGCACATTGATTGGGTACCAGAGGGACAAACAGTGAACCAGCATTACTACATTAGCGTCCTGGCTACCCTACGTGAGCGAGTACGGAGAAAACGGAACGATTTGTGGAGAAAAAAGTCATGGATCCTTCACCAAGACAATGCCCCAGCTCACAGTGCGTTGTCAGTGAAGACGTTTTTGGCAAAACACAACATTCCCATCTTAGATCACCCACCCCACTCACCTGATTTGGCCCCCTGTGACTTTTTTCTTTTCCCTAAAGTCAAGTCAGCTTTGAAAGGAACTAGATTTGAGACTGTTGAAGCAGTAAAAGAAAAAGCGACGGAAGTAATGTATGGACGTACCGAAAATGATCTGCAGCATTGCTATGAACAGTGGAAAATTCGTATGGAGCGGTGTAGAGACCGAGGAGGAGAGTACATTGAAGGAGATAACATGAAATTGTAAATAATTGTAAATAAATGTTTTTTCCAGCATCAGCCCGGTTTTTTTTATAGCCGCACCTCGTATTCCGCACGTGCTAAACTAGAGACATTTTGCTGTCCAGGGAAATTGCTACACGTGTTTCAGAGCACGCTGAG
This sequence comes from Schistocerca nitens, assembly GCF_023898315.1. Lineage (NCBI taxonomy): Eukaryota > Metazoa > Arthropoda > Insecta > Orthoptera > Acrididae > Schistocerca > Schistocerca nitens. The sequence goes on from NC_064621.1 coordinate 564,013,006, forward strand.
TTGCACGGGCGGTGTGTGGCCTAGCATTACCCTGTTGGAACATCACATGACCTTCCTATTGCAAGAACGGCGTAAGAACGAGCCTAACAGCATTCTTGACGTACCGAGCGCTGGTTAGCTGGTTAGTGTGCCCAAAGGTGAACGAGAATTGTAGCTTATCGTACCCCGTACCATAAGCCGTGAGGCTGCCCTAGTGTGTGTTGGACGAATGCACTCTAAGAGACCGTGTTCACGCGTTCTGCGTCGTACGCGTAAACGACCATCACGTGCAGGCAGGATCTGCTTTCAGCGCTGAAGACCGCGGTGATCGATTCCACCCCCAAAGCGAAGGAACCAGTCGAGCCGTGCTAGTCGATGACGTGGCGTGAGTGGAAGACTTGCTAGACGTGTACGTGCCCGTAGTCCAACTGCTAACAACCGGTTCGCAACAGGTGGTGTCCACATATCTGGGTTCACAAGCCCTCTTACCCGTGCTGTATGATCTGCCACCGCTGCCCTTATAATAGGACTATTCTCGCAGACGTCTGTGCTGCGTGGGCTTAAAGAACCTCGTCTACGGGCGTGAGACTGTTCACGTGATGACTGATAGCAGCGTTGTGGCACAGCTGACGCATCACGTCAGTTCTCTGAAAGACCCACTAGGATGGCCACAATCTCACCCGATTCAAACTGGCTCACTTGGCTGTAGGAAGCACGAGTGAGTCTCCGTGTCATGGCTGCCTGTTCGCTTCACACTGAGGCTTCTGCGTGTGGGCGCTTCCTCTTAAAGGGAAGACACAGATGCTGCTCTGATAGACTACACTATCTATTGGCGAACGACGTGGAAACCATTATCAGTACATCTGATATGGCTCAGGCGGCATATGCCGTCATCGGATCAAAATCTATGTCGTTTATACATGTGAACAACGTTTCCTGCGCTGTATTGTATGTCCTCTCTGCCTGGACTCCAGCCTGACAGTCAACTATAGCTGTACCAGGCACGAGTTGTAGTGTCTCTCTTTCTTTCGAAGTAGGTGCACGTATACAAAGTACACACTTTGATACGTACAAGTTAAATTAAAGGCAGCGATTCGATTTGCGTCACACGCGTTGGTCGCACTCCACTGTGACATCTGCACATTGTCGATGGGTTGGCCATACAAAAAAGCCTTTAAATGTCGTCTTAACCAGAAATCTAACCGTTTCACGTGTTGTGAAAGGGAGGGCATGATTTTGACCAATCGATCGCTCACGAATCGTTCTGGTGAGCTACTGTCGCTTAATCCATAGGAAATGGCGTGGAGCACGGTTGAATACAAATCAAAGTCCTTTTTCTTTACCACTTGCGCTGGTAATTCAACTCGCAGAAATCGGCGATACGCAACACCCGTTTTGAATCTTTCACCGAAAATACATTTAGGGAAGTGATTATGATGTCTCATCTTCACGACTGCTGGAAGATTTGCATCCATGTAATGTGGTAATTTACCATGCCATCTCTTATGAATCCCGACTCACCTGTAAATACTACACATTATCTGTCACAATCAAAATGGCCCATACCTCAACAGGTATTAGTTCCCCGACATACAATTAAAGGAAAATATCTTCCAGTTTTGACCAATACCACCTCCTGAAGAATAAGGCGACGCTTCCTTTTAACCTTACTGTATGAAAATACGACACTGCAGTGTCCGTGTTGTTTAGAAGACGGACACTGTGGCGTCTGTGACCATTTTGAAACACACGAATTGTATTCGCAATTGCGAAAACGAACAGCCATCAGCAGTGTACGGCAATGACCATAGTGCTAATGTGTGCCGGACTGGAGCTCGAACATGTGTATCTCACTTTACACGAGCGTCGCCTTGACCGCTTTGGCTACTCGTACAGGGCTCACGGTCAGAACCAAACTCCCGTATAAAGATTAAAAAACAGCCGACCAGTTGCAAAGGATAAAGTAATCTTTACCTAGGTTTCAATAGATATAAATCTATCTTCTTCAGAAGACGGCAATATTACAGTAACATGGAGTGAAGTATCCTAGTCATTTTTGCAAACATTTACATAACTCAGTTGATCCAAATAAAACATAGCCCTGAGAACAGGGTTTGTCAGACATATAAAAATTAAGAACATAGTAGTTGAAGAGCGCATGGGCGACATAAAACGTAGCCCTGAGAACAGGGTTTGTCAGACATATAAAAATTAAGAACATAGTAGTTGAAGAGCGCATGCGCTCTTCAACTACTATGTTCTTAATTTTTATATGTCTGACAAACCCTGTTCTCAGGGCTATGTTTTATTTGGATCAACTGAGTTATGTAAATGTTTGCAAAAATGACTAGGATACTTCACTTCATGTTACTGTAATATTCCCGTCTTCTGAAGAAGATAGATTTATATCTATTGAAACCTAGGTAAAGATTACTTTATCCTTTGCAACTGGTCGGCTGTTTTTTAATCTTTTGACGTGGAACCGTTGCTGTAGCGCAGCTATGTTTAAAATACTGAAACTCCCGTATGTTGTCACTCCAACTTGCTAGGTGGTAGTCTTTAAATCGGCCGCGGTCCGTTAGTATACGTCGGACCCGCGTGTCGCCACTATCAGTGAAGCAGACCGAGCGCCGACAACGGCAGGTCTAGTCTAGAGAGACGTCCTAGCACTCGCCCAGTTGTACAGCCGACTTTTCTAGCGATGGTTCACTGACTACAGACGCTCTCATTTGCAGGGACGACAGTTTAGCATAGCCTTCAGCTACGTCATTTGCTACGACCTAGCAAGGCGCCATATTCAGTTACTAACAGGTAGTATTGTGAATCATGTACCGTCAAGAGCGACGTTCATCATGAATGGATTAAAGTTAAGTATCAACTAGCTACGTCTGCTTTCTGAATTCTAATTCCTTGTCATGTTCCAGACCTCACGTCAGTATAGTCCTTCCCTCCTCACGCCAGCCTGCGTGAGTTAAAACGCGTGCATTTCGGCCTCCTCTAGTAACACGGTGTAGCTCTTCAGCCAACACAACACACACTGTACTCGCACACACGTAATACAATTCCCGTGCACGGGAGAACATTTTAACTGAAAGTCGCTGCCTGGTATTGACTAATAAATCCAATATTGCAGTGCCTGTGTTGTTTAGATGAAAGATGCATGAGGGAAATACATAACGTCTGTCCGAGAACAGGTTGTGACGCAGGAACGAAGATTTATGGACGTCTCGGTCTGGTCGTGAGTCATGCACAGATAGCCATAGCGAAGTGGTAAATCCGGGTTCGAGTCCCCGTCGGCACAAATCTTCATTGTCGTCATTCCCTTATAGAACAGTCAGTTGTTCGTATTCGCAACTGCGAACACATTTCATCTACAAAAAATGTCTTTTGATGACAACAATATGCCGCGCGGGATTAGCCAGGCGGTCTCAGGCGCTGCAGTCATGGACTGTCCGGCTGGTCCCGGCGGAGGTTCGAGTCCTCCCTCGGGAATGGGTGTGTGTGTGTGTTTGTCCTTAAGATAATTTAGGTTAAGTAGTGTGTAAGCTTAGGGACAGGTGACCGTAGCAGTTAAGTCCCATAAGATATCACACACATTTGAAGCTTTGTCAAACTCTTCACATCTCCCATTTCATCTTCATCTACAGACAATATTTCATTTGAACTACTGCCAGCCTTGGGAGAGCCAGTCCTGACAAAACTCTACCATCTGGTGAGCAAAATGTATGAGACAGGCGAAATACCCTCAGCCTTAAAGAAGAATATAATAATTCCAATCCCAGAGAAAGCAGGTGTTGACAGATGTGAAAATTACCGAACTATCAGTTTAATAAGTCACAGCTGCAAAATACTAACGCGGATTCTTTACAGAAGAATGGAAAAAGTGGTAGAAGCCGAACTTGGGGAAGATCAATTTGGATTCCGTAGAAATATTGGAACACGTGAGGCAATACCGACCTACGACTTATCTTAGAAGCTAGATTAATGAAAGGCAAACCTACGTTTCTAGCATTTGTAGACTTAGAGAAAGCTTTTGACAATGTTGATTGGAATACTCTCTTACAAATTCTGAAGGTGGCAGGGGTATAATACAGGGAGCGAAAGGCTATTTACATTTTATACAGAAAGCAGATGGCAGTTATAAGAGTCGAGGGGTGTGAAAGTGAAGCAGTGGTTGGGAAGGGAGTGAGACAGGGTTGTAGCCTATCCCCGATGTTATTCAATCTGTATATTGAGCAAGCAATAAAGGAATCAAAAGAAAAATTCAGAGTAGGTATTAAAATCCATGGAGAAGAAATAAAAACTTTGAGGTTTGCCGATGACATTGTAATTCTGTCAGAGACAGCAAAGGACTTGCAAGAGCAGTTGAACGGAATAGACAGTGTCTTGAAAGGAGGGTATAAGACGAACATCAACAAAAGCAAAACGAGGATAATGGAATGTAGGCGAATTAAATCGGGTGATGCTGAAGGAATTAGATTAGGAAATGATGGCTCTGAGCACTACGGGACTTAACTTCTATGGTCATCAGTCCCCTAGAACTTAGAACTACTTAAACCTAACTAACCTAAGGACATCACACACATCCATGCCCAAGGCAGGATTCGAACCTGCGACCGGAGCAGTCGCGCGGTTCCAGACTGTAGCGCCTTTAACCGCTTGGCCACTCCGGCCGGCCGATTAGGAAATGAGAATTTTGCTATTTGGGGAGCAAAATAACTAATGATGGTCGAAGTATAGAGGATATAAAATGTAGACTGGCAATGGCAAGGCTCTGAGCACTAAGGGACTTAACACCTTTGGTCATCAGTCCCCTACTTACACCTAACTAACCTAAGGACATCACACACATCCATGCCCGAGGAAGGATTCGAAACTGTGCCCGTAGCAGTCGCGCGGTTCCCGACTGAGCGCCTAGAACCGCTAGACCACCGCGGCCGGCGGCAATGGCAAGGAAAGCGTTTCTGAAGAAGAGAAATTTGTTAACATCGAGTATAGATTTAAGTGTTAGGAAGTTGTTTCTGAAAGTATTTGTATGGAGTGTAGCCATCTATGGAAGTCAAACGTGGACGATAAATGGTTTGGACAAGAAGAGAATAGAAGCTTTCGAAATGTGGTACTACAGAAGAATGCTGAAGATTAAATGGGTAGATCACATAACTAATGAGGAGGTATTGAATAGAATTGGGGAGAAGAGGAGCTTGTGGCACAACTTGACTAGAAGAAGGGATCGGTTGGTAGGACATGTTCTGAGACATCGAGGGATCGCCAATTTAGTATTGGAGGGCAGCGTGGAGGGTAAAAATCGTAGAGAGAGACCAAGAGATGAATACACTAAGCAGATTCAGAAGGATGTAGGCTGCAGTAGGTATTGGGAGATGAAGCTTGCACAGGATAGAGTAGTATGGAGAGCTGCATCAAACCAGTCTCAGGACTGAAGACCACAACAACAACAACAACAACAGTGTGCAAGCTTAGGGACTGATGACCTTAGCAGTTAAGTCCCATAAGATTTCACACACATTTGAACATTTTTTTGATGATTAAAATACAGGGGCTAAAGCTGGTAACTCATGTACCAGAGGGCTTGTGTTATTGACATCCATCCGATATTTGCAGCCAAAGAAAATGTGATTTAGGTCATCCACTTTAGCACAGTCTAAGAGAGAGATGGTTTATTATTGATGTGATTGCATTTTGTTTCAGTGGCCCACGACTAAACGCCATACGGAGTTAATGACTTGCAGTGCCCTTGCGCTGCTGGAACGAAAAAGTAAATGGTGAGAATCGTGCCGCGGTGGCGTTGAGTGGTGTCCGCAGAGTAACACATGTCGGGGGCTGAGGACAAGTGGGGGCGGACCGAGTGCCGACTGCTGCGGTAATGGGCCGAAAGGCGACCCCTGCCATTAGCGGGCTACTTTGTTCTCCGGCGCTAATGGGGGCGGCAGGTAGGTGCGGGGGCGGCTTCCGCCACAGGGCGAGGGCGCGGTCTCCGAGTCAGCGCTGGCGACCAGGCTACATACAGTTCCGAACGGCGACTGCGGTTTCTTCCAGAAGCTGCAGGTAATCAGACGGTCGAGCACTGACGTAACTACATGCACTGGGCCCTAGGGGACCATACACCCGCTCCTCCGTGGCAGTCAGTTGCCTCATTCTCAATTCACCAAAATGTCACCCAGACCTCACATCTCATAACCAGTCCCACCGCCCACATCTTTCCCTCTTTTAAAGTTTTTATTGATTTATTGGGGAAAATACGCTCGCTGCCCTACACTTCACACATGTCTAAAACTACGAGAGGCGTTCTAGAAGAGATGCAACACTTTCTTTCTGAAAGCAGGTTTGTTTTGTTCAGGATGCCAACACACCATATTACTGGCTGCAAGACCCTATTTTTCAGCATAATCTCCGTTCGATGCGACGGCCTTGCGTCAACTTACGGGGAGAGCTTGTATGTCGCCAAGCTATTGGTGGACGTCGGAGGCAACGTCTTGCTGCATCAATAATCTCTCCATCATCCGCGTACTGCTTCCCGGGCAGTGTGTCCTTCATTGGGCCAAACAGACGGAAGTCGGAAGGTGCGAGATCCGGGCGTTAGGGTGGATGAGGAAGAGCAATGAACTTTTGTGAGCTCTTCTCGGGTTCGCAGACTTGTGTGATGTCTTGCGTTGTCACGGAGAAGGAGAAGTGCGTTGGTATTCGTCGATCATTTCGAATGAGAGAATCCGTACGTTCTAACATTGCAGGAGTCACAGCTATATACGGCCGGCCGGCATGCGGCAGATGGGACAGGTTTGCGCAACCTTGTTGCGATGATGACAGGCACCTCGCCCAACGACTCGCCGTGCTTTTGTTCACTGACCGGTTTCCGAAGACCTTTTGCAGGGGCCTATGACTATCAGTGATGCTCTAGTTTACCACCAAAACAAACTCAATGACGGCTCTCTGCTCGTAACGGACCTCCGTTACAGGCGCCATTTTGAAGGCTTCGTGAGCCATCTGTCGGAACTTCGTGAAACTATACGGGCTGAAAAGGGAGTATTCCACGATCTCCCACAACAAATTCTGCATTTCGTCAAACGAAATTGGCAGAGAAAAAAAAATGTGTTGCACTACTTATTGAACACCCCTCGTAAGTTAGCAGTTTCTCAAAAGATCCTTTGATGCTACTTTTAACAGCGCTGTTCCTAAGAGGTCATATGCATCTGCAACGACCTTACTTTCAGATAGTACGACCCTTTCATAGCTTATTGCATTTAGTATGACCCTTTCATAGCCTACTGCTTTTTTCTAATACTTTCCACTGAATTACTAAAAGAGTAATAAAGTTTTAGGATTTAGTTTTCTTTTAAGTTCATCATATTTCTTACTCTGAAAGGGTAAAAAAACTCTTGTGTCTTTTTACAACTTCTTCCTACACCTCATTCATCACGTTTCTTACAGGTAAGAATAATGTTTATGAAAGTCGTAAGAACTCCGTCGAATGTTTGCTGTAAGTGCATAGATGACGTCGTCCAGCGCATGTCAACATGTTAGGTGTAGTGCTTTAGCATTAGTTTGAAAGTACTCGTAGAACAAATTTTCGAATCCTGTCATCGTATCTTGCTCTGGCGAAGCAAGTTGTACATACTTTTTTCGGAATATCCATTATCCATTATGAATGACGAAATGCAACTGTGATTTAAATTGGCGAGTTTTTTTTTATCAAAACAGGGCCCAGCGATACCGGTATTAGTACATAATTGCTACAGTGACCACTTCAACGATCACCTGCCGAGGTAGATGATTCCTATACGTCGGTCAGAGACCTGAAAATGGCTTAGTAAAACGCTAAAACTGGTTTCCAAATAAATTAAGGTTGAAAATTGAAGGCTGAAAGGTGTTTAATTTGGCATACTCTAACGAACAGCCGAGTCCCGCAACCATCGCTAAAAAAGATGGACATACAGAGAAGTAATATGTTGTTCGACTCTTGCTGAAATTACTCTCACGAAGTTTCCACAGTAAACCTCTGCGTGATGCACAACGCCTCTCCTATAATGTCTCCCAATGGAGTTTGTTGAACGTCTCTGTAACGCTCTTGCGCGGACTAAACGATCGTGTGAGGATCTTGGTTGGATCTTCTCTGTCAGTCCTGCCGGGTAAAGATCCCACACGGATGACCAGTACTCAAGAATCAGTCGAGCAAGTGCCTCGTACGACACTTCGTTCGTGGATGAGCTGTATTTACTTAACATTCTTCCTATCAATCTTAGTTCGGCATTGGTTTTCCTACTCTTTGTTTAATGTGGTCATTCCAATTAAGGTCGCTCTGGGTGGTTACTCCTACATATTTTGTGGCAGATACTGTTTGCAGCAATTTTCCATCAATGGTGCAGTTGTGCAGTAGTGGACTTCTTTCCTACGTATGAGCAATATGTTACATTTATTTACGTTGTAGTCAACTGTGAATACCTGCATCATTCATAATCAATCCTCAGTAGGTCATTTTGCGAACTGATACTGTCTTATGGTATTGCTATATTCTTATAGACAACTGTATCATCTGCGAACAGTCTTACAGAGTTTCCGACGCTTTCTAGTACATCATTTATGTACATTGTAAACATTAACAGCCGTGTCACACTTCCTTGGGGTTCACCGGAATTTATCATTACATGTGTCGATTTTGTTCCATTAAGAGCGACGTGTTCCGGTCTTTACGTCAGGAAGTCTCGTATCCAGTGGCTAATCTGGTCACATACTCGGCAGGTTCGTATAATTTTTTTTTTTTTTTTTTTTTTACTAAATGGCAAGGCGGGAAGATGTCAAAGGCATTTCTGAAGTCAAGTAACACGACATTATTCCGAATGAGTTGTCTACAGCGGTATGGATCTCATGAAGGAACAGAGGAAGCTGCTTTTCGCAATATCTCCGTTTGCGGACCCCATGTTGTCTTATATTCCGAAGATTATCGTTCTCCAAAAGCGTCATAATAAGTGAGCAGAAAACATGTATCCTAATTCTACAACATTTTGACGTCAACGATATAGGCCTATAATTATGTGCATCTGTCCCACGACCCTTCTTGAAAATCGGAATGTCTTTCGCTTTTTTCCAGTTGCTAGGTACCCTTCACTGCTTCAGTGGTCTACGATAAACTGCTGCTCGAAGGCGAGCAAGTTCTTTCGGATTTTTTTGTGTAGAATCTTACATCTATCTCATCTGATCCTGATGGGTTTCCACTACTAAGAGATTGTAATTGCTGTTCTATTTCGCGATCGGTTAGCTCAGTCTCTATCTTTTCGATGTTCGTTGAAATGCGAGATCGTCTTGTGATTTTCCGCGGCGGAACAATTTCGTTAGACGAAATTCAGCCCGCCGTCGAACCAATAATGCCTGGGTGGGACAGTCGGCCTCTGTGGCCGAGCGGTTCTAGGTGCTTCAGTCCGGAACCGCACTGCTGCTACGGTCGCAGGTTCGAATCCTGCCTCGGGCATGGATGTGTGTGATGTCCTTAGGTTAGTTAAGTTTAAATAGTTCTAAGTCTTGGGACTGATGACCTCATATGTTAAGTTCCATAGTGCTCAGAGTCATTTGAACCATTCTGAACCTGGGTGGGACAGCAACTACGCCATCGTGACAACCATAGGAACGCCTACCCAGCGCTCTATGTACAGTCGGACCATGACGACCTCTGCAGTAAATATCCTGTGGAGAATTCCGATATTCCTGTTTAATTTCTGCATGTTCTTATAAAATTACTGCAGCTAATGTACCCAGATGCTCAAACCGAGACAGGGTGAGTGCTTTCCAGAAAGGAAGAAACTGAGAGGATTCTAATGGTGGAGTGGGACTGGCTGACAGCCGGGTCGCTGTACTTACCCGGACGATGTAGCCGCGAGCGTAGTCGTCGAGCGTCCAGCCGAACTGGAGTAGCAGCTGGGCTAGCTGTCGACGGCCGACACTGGAGAAGAGCCTGTCCAGCAGGATCTTGAGCCGGATAGGCAGCGCCTGGCAGCCGTAGAGCACCAGCGAGGCCGCGTGTTCCACGTCGCTCTGGTGCGGCAGCTGCGGCAGCGCTGTGGGCACACAACAAGGTGGCGCTGTGCTCAGCGGCTACTGTACTGGCGCACAAGTAATGGAGGTGATCTACCACAAGGATTAACCATAGCTTCTACATTACTTTCAATAAGTTGAATTTTGCCCTAATGTCCTTGTCGTAGTATTGGTGTGTCTTCAAATGATGACAAGGTGTTCCCTTAGCATTTTTCTGATGACCAAATCATTTTTCCAGAGAATGAGAAAGGTGCACAGCGAATATCATAAATGGGGTTTAAGCATTCAGAGAGGAAGAAGTACTTGTTTACCGGAGGACTGAGTCAAGAACATAAACACTGGGCTAGTAACGTCTGTGGACTCTTAAAAATTATTGTAATTTCTGACAAAGATGGATCTACTAAAAGTGAAATTAAGAACTGCATTGGCCAAGGTAGACGAGCAGACAGACAATTAAATCGCAATTTTACATGAAAAAGGAAGATAAGTATGTTTACAATCGTTGTAGCAAATATTGGAATGAAAGGCTCAGAAACATCGGAAATAACTCACACGTCTAAGTGAGACTTCTTGGTAAAGGAGATGGAAACAGTGGGATGGTGCTGCAGGCTGACACTACGTGACAAAATTAAAAATGAATGCGGACTGGGCACAACTGCAATTAATACAGTCGGATAAAAATTAATGAGATGCCATTGGCATGTGTCCTGTATGAGTGAGGACAGGTGACACAGCAAGACGATGTATACATTTAAACTTACAGAAGAAGAAGAAGAAGAAGAAGAAGAAGAAGAGGATGATCGAAACCGTTACGGGCAGAAGGAGACAGAAGAGCTACACTATGTGATCAGAAGTATCCGCACACCTGGCTGAACATGACTTACAAGTTCTTGGCTCCCTCCATCGGTAATGCTCGTATTCAATACGGTGTTGGCCCACCCTTACCCATGATGACAGCTTGCACTCTGGCAGGCACACGTTCAATCAGGTGCTGGAAGGTTTCTTGGGGAATGACAGCCCATTCTTCACAGAGAGCTGCACTGAGGTATCGATGCCGGTCGTTGAGGCCTGGCATGAAGTCCGCGTTACAAATCATCCCAAAGGCGTTCTATAAAATTCAGGTCACGACTCTGTGCAGGTGAGTCCATTACAGGAATGTTATTGTCGTGTAACCATTCCGCCACAGGCTGTGCATTATGAGCAGGTGTTCGATCGTGTTGAAAGAAGCAGTCGCCATACCCTAATTGCTCTTCAACAGCGGGAAGCAAGAAGGTGCTCAAAACATCAACTTAGGCCTGTGCTGTGATAGTGCCACGCAAAACAACAAGGGGTTCAAGCCCCCTCCATGAAACATACGACCACAACATAACACCACAGCCTCCGAATTTTACTGTTGGCACTACACACGCTAGCAGATGAAGTTCTCAGGGCATTCGCCATACCCGCACTCTGCCTTCGGATCGCCACATTGTATACCGTGATTCGTCACTCCACGAAACGTTTTTCCACTGTTCAGTAGTGTAATATTTTCGCTCCTTACACCAAGTGAGGTGTCGTTTGGCTTTGCCGGCGTGATGTGTGGCTTATGAGCAGACGCTCTACCACGAAATCAAAATTTTCTCATCGCTCGCGTAAGTGTCATAGTACTTGCAGTGGCTCCTGATGCAGTTTGGAATTCCTGTGTGATGGTCTGGATAGATGTCTGCTTATTACACATTACGACCCTCTTCAGGTTTCGGCGGTCTCTGTCAGTCGACAGACGATGTCCACCCGTACATTTTTGTGCTGTACAGGTCCTTTCACGTTTCCACTTCACTATCACACCGGAAACTGTGGAACTAGGGATGTTTAGGAGTGTGGAAATCTCGCGTACAGTCGTATGACACAAGCGACACCCTATAACCTACCACGTTCGAAGTGAGCTCCGCGGAGCGCCCCGTTCTGCTCTCTCACGATGTCAAATGACTAGTGAGGTCGCTGATATGGAGTACCTGGCAGTAGCTGGCAGCACACTGCACCTAATATGAAAAACGTATGTTTTTTGGCGGTGTCCGATTACTTTTCATCACATAGTGTATGTGAGAGCGGAATTTGCAGGAGGAACATTGCAAATATACGACACTCTGGACGCTAGGATGCGAAAAGCAGCTATATTGTTGTATGAAATCACAGTTAAAGAAAATAAATAAAATATAATAAAACAGTGAATAGTTCGCCTCCACTGTGCACGCAAGTGCCTCTTATGATTTAGTGTATGTTGATCAGTTTTCATAGTCATTACTGTTTAAAGTAACACTACGGAGTGTTTTAATGTTATTTTATTTGTTGCATGAACGTCGCAGAGATCTAACGAGCGCTGACAGCTATTCTTTACGCGACAAGGAAGAATCTCTCCTGCTGCAGTCAACTTATACGAGGTCGAGGGTCGTCCATCGCAAGAAAGAGCCTGAAAATGCACAAAACCTCCTGCGGCGATTATCTATACAACACGAAAAATGAAAATTGTAAAATTAATGATTAAATTCCGATGCTGTTATCAGTTCTTGTTCTGGTCACCACCAAGTCAGCCCATCAAGCCAGCTACTACGTTGTTACACCACCTGCAGTTTTCTAGTACGTGACATCGTATTGTATTCTTTGGCGGTGAGTAAACCAATTGAAAGTCGCTATGAAGATAAAAAATAATCAATGAGTTATCAATATTTCCTATAATGAAACTTCTGCCACCAATTTTCTGTAAACATAGGTCGGAACGTTTGCCGATCGTTCAGTTCCTCGACGATAGAAACCCACTCCTTTGATCACGGAGCCATGTGAGACCCGCTGAGTGAACGTCTTCGTCGTTGGAAAATCTCCCCCCTCCCCCTACCCTCATTTTGTTCTTTCAGTCCGCCGAAAAGAAGCAAATGTACAGGGGAAGGATCTGGATTTTCCTGTCAGTATCACTCACCTCTGTGTGGCTTTAGTCCATATTTCGTCAGGAAATTACTTTGGGCCTGTATGAAATTACAAAATCTTATATATGGCTGCTATTCGGCAACTCAATAAATCTGAAGGGGCTGAAATAATCAGCCAGGCAGTTGCAAAGCAGAGGTTTATTGAGCCCCTGACCTAGGTTTCGAAATTTATACAAATATCTTCTCCGCAATGAGTGGGCCCTAAAAATGTATATAAAGGATTAGAAACCAAGAGGTTCATTCAAATGAAACCCGGTCAGTGCGTCTACCTTTGCCTTACACGTAAGGCGGCACCAAGTAACTGAGGCTATGGTGCCGCCATCTATTGGCAGAGAAACTGACGCGTGCGCAACGTTTGATGTTACATAGCGCCAGTGTGGTTTCACGTTCGATTTTTGGCGGCGGATGCAGTTGGAGGCTGTAAAATGTATCGACGGATGAAGACTGCGCACGGTGAGTACAGTCTGGGTCGTTAAGGTGTTGTGGAATGGCGCGAGTCACTGGAGGACGATATGAAATGTCGTGTGGCTAGGGCCTCCCGTCGGGTAGACCGTTCGCCTGGTGCAGGTCTTTTGATTTGACGCCACTTCGGCGACCTGCGCGTCGATGGGGATGAAATGATGATGATTAGGACAACACAACACCCAGTCCCTGAGCGGAGAAAATCTCCGACCCAGCCGGGAATCGAACCCGGGACCTTAGGACTGACATTCTGTCACGCTGACCACTCAGCTACCGGGGCCGGACACTGGAGGACGATGCTCGTCCTGGACAGGCTCATAGTGACGTCACACCGGAAACGGTTGCGGAAGTGAATGTTTAGTCTTGTGCAACCACAGAATCACTGTGGACGAGAACCATCGGTTACTAGCTGTTAGCAACGGACGACGAAGTGTGTGACTGGGTCCGGGCCTGGATGCGACAGCAGTCTACTAGCTTCTTCAAGGATGGAATCGACCGGCTAGTGTCGTAATGGGGTCGGCCGCTGTGGCCGAGCGGCTCTAGGCGCTTCAGTCTGGAACCGCGCTGCTGTTACGGTCGCAAGTACGAGTCCTGCCTCAGGCATGGATGTGTGTGATGTCCTTACGTTAGTAGTTCTAAGTCTAGGGGACTGATGACCTCAGATGTTACGTCCCGTAGTGCTTCGAGGTATTTGAACCATTTGTCGTAATGGGACAAATATGCCAACGGTTTTGTCGATTATTTTTGAGTGAGTGTACTGTGTATAACAAAAATTTTTAGTTAATAAAATCGTTACTGTTACTTTACACTAGTGACCTGGTTTCATTTGAATGCCCCTTATATTTTTACATACATAACAAAATAAAGGTGGCAGGGGTAAAATACAGGGAGCGAAAGGCTATTTACAATTTGTACAGAAACCAGATTGCAGTTATAAGAGTTGAGAAACATGAAAGGGAAGCAGTGGTTGGGAAGGGAGTAAGACAGGGTTGTAGCCTCTCCCCGATGTTATTCAATCTGTATATTGAGCAAGCAGTAAAGGAAACAAAAGAAAAATTCGGAGTAGGTATTAAAATCCATGGAGAAGAAATAAAAACTTTGAGGTTCGCCGATGACATTGTAATTCTGTCAGAGACAGCAAAGGACTTGGAAGAGCAGTTGAACGGAATGGATGGTGTCTTGAAAGTAGGGTATAAGATGAACATCAACAAAAGCAAAACGAGGATAATGGAATGTAGTCGAATTAAGTCGGGTGATGTTGAGGGTATTAGATTAGGAAATGAGACACTTAAAGTAGTAAAGGAGTTTTGCTATTTGGGGAGCAAAATAACTGATGATGGTCGAAGTAGAGAGGATATAAAATGTAGACTGTCAATGGCAAGGAAAGAGTTTCTGAAGAAGAGAAATTTGTTAACATCGAGTATAGATTTAAGTGTCAGGAAGTCATTTCTGAAAGTATTTGTATGGAGTGTAGCCATGTATGGAAGTGAAACATGGACGGTAAATAGTTTGGACAAGAAGAGAATAGAAGCTTTCGAAATGTGGTGCTACAGAAGAATGCTAAAGATTAGATGGGTAGATCACATAACTAATGAGGAGGTACTGAATAGGATTGGGGAGAAGAGGAGTTTGTGGCACAACTTGACCAGAAGAAGGGATCGGTTGGTAGGACATGTTCTGAGGCATCAAGGGATCACCAATTTAGTATTGGAGGGCAGCGTGGAGGGTAAAAATCGTAGGGGGAGACCAAGAGATGAATACACTAAGCAGATTCAGAAGGAAGTAGGTTGCAGTAGGTACTGGGAGATGAAGAAGCTTGCACAGGATAGAGTAGCATGGAGAGCTGCATCAAACCAGTCTCAGGACTGAAGACCACAACAACAACAACAAACAAAATATTTAAAAAGACCAATATTTGTTATGTAACTGTATTCACCCGCTATACCACATGGTGGTAAATTACATTACCTGTAGCCGAGCGGCTCCTGTCACACATAAAATTAATATGAAAACCACAAATACCACATATCATGGCTTGAGACAGCACCCAGATTACACTCAGCGCACGTCATAATAAATGATCACTTGTATATGCTGCGGGCTTTCAAAATTACTATTACGCACCCTCCGACTCGACGTTGGACAATTAGAAGTTTTGACTGGTTCCGTTGTCTAGGGGCTGGGATACGTAGTTGCCGCACTGCAAGCCAAATACTGCTGAGTCTACAATATACAATATGAGTACACACATGAATCGAATGGTCGAAGATTTCCATCACACGGAAATTGCGAATTATGAATGCCACATATAAATTTATAAATGAAAGTTTGCAATTAAATAAAATCTGCAGGTACTCTCTTAACGACTTTAGATGGTGAGTACGATAGTAGAAGGACTTTTGAGAATGCGGTATACTTCTGCAAAACACTTACTGGTGTCGATGGTCAGGAGTTAAATAAAATATAAGTTGAATTACAGGGATACAATAGATTCCTACAGCACGTAATTAGTTATGAACAACAACACAGCTCGCGAGATATTCACTGCAGAAGGCACGGAAATCACACAAGAGCACAGGTCGGCACTCCTAAATATTTCTGTTCTCCGCGACCACGCGCAAACTGCTCCACTGCCCGAGTCTTTCCGCCGACTGTGCGTCCGTCGCCCCGTGTCCTGTGTCGTGCTCTCCAACACTCCCGCACTGCCAGAACTACGGTGTGTCCTCCCCGGAAACGATGCTCCCATCCAGCTCCCCCATTCACGAGCGCTGTGACTGGCTAGAGCGCTAGCGCCAACGCACCCACACACATATATAAGCACATCCGAAATACTGGAGTTACATTTGAATAACTGAAATTAAATAAATATTCCTACGGCTGGACCATAAACACGCTTATTAAATACATAAACAATTAACTAAACATATACCAAAACAAAAGAAGCAAAAGGTAGGCCAGGAGCCTAATGTCACTGTGCTTTCTGAAACACAGTAAATAATTGACCAGCTTCTTCATGAATAGCATATATCGGATATTAACAAAGACATAGATGAATCATTATATTTACAAGCATGCTGCTATCGTTTTTTCGTGTAACTGTGGAGTACTTATGGCCTGACGCGATCGATAGTAATCGGCCACTTTGACATACAATAACTCATGTACTATTTAAGTTACAGGTCTGTAATTCAAACCAATTTCGGTTTACACTAATAGCTTTCTAAAGACACGGCGATCGACAAAATCGGATTAAGCGTTTAAATTTTGTAAATTCGTCGCTGGGTGTTACTTCTATAATTTACCGTCAGATACTAAACTTTAAACTACTAAAGTTATTGAAAATCTGATTACACCATCAAAATCGTCGCGCAAATAATAGTAATGTTGAAACTTCCTGGCAGATTAAAACTGTGTGCTGGATCGAGACTAGAACTCGGGACCTTTGCCTTTCGCGGGCAAGTGCTCTACCAGGAGAGCTTCTGCAAAGTTTGGAAGGTAGGAGGCGAGGTACTGGCGGAAGTAAAGCTGTGAGGACGGGGCGTGAGTCGTGTTTGGGTAGCTCAGTTGGTAGAGCACTTGCCCGCGAAAGGCAAAGGTCCCGAGTTCGAGTCTCGGTCCGGCACACAGTTTTAATCTGCCAGGAAGTTTCATATCAGCGCACACTCCGCTGCAGAGTGAAAATCTCATTCTGGGAATAGTAATGTTCATTGATTGGCGACTCCATGGAGTGTTCTGTGCACCACGACCAGATGATGGATATAATTGGAAGGAGAAACAGCATTGCTCGCATTTGTTTGCTTTATTATCCGCAAAATCGATTTTCGGTCACTTAGTGACCATCCTCAGTGCTGTAATATACAATTAAAATTGGTAGGCACTGATAGGCTCTAAGCTTGTTGATACCAGTGCCTACCAATTTTAATTGTATATTACAGCACTGAGGATGGTCACTAAGTGACCGAAAATCGATTTTGCGGATAATAAAACAAACAAATACGACCAATGCTGTTTCTCCTTCCAATTATAGTAGTGTTCATGTTTCTTTTTGAGGTATCATGATTCATCTGGCTACTATTAATTTCTATACGAACTGTGAAATGTCCGCTATTATGGTTCACAAGTCCGCCATCTTTGGCACTCCCGGCACAGACGTCTCCTTCGACCCAAAGCGCCGTCCTCGTCTCGGTGTCAACATGGAATTCCCAGCCACGCGGCCGATGGACCACCTCCTCCGACCACCCCTCTCGACCGGCTGACGTTCAGCACCACGTGGTCGCCCAGCCGAGCGGCCCGTACGGCCACTGCCTCCTCAGAGCTTTGAATATTTTCAGGGCGCGACGACTCGCCCGTTACCTCACAACGCCCACTGGTAAAGGCTCTTGTCTGCATAAAACTATAACAGCTGTCCACAGAACAACATATTTGCATAAAGTAAGTATTCACCATGCCAGAGACAAAGGCCAACTGTTCGAAGGTACAGGCTCAAGCGATAAGCAAAAATTGGGATGCAGAGGCCGCTAAATACATGCGCGCCTCGCTTGTGTTAAGTAACAGCATTTTAAACTGAAGTAAGAATGAAAATTTCTTCTACAAGGCCACTAATAATGCAATAAACTTTCAGGTACTAATTATGTATAAAATCTCTAATGTATTTGCTCACAGGGTAGTACTGTACGTAAATTCAACGTGCAGAATCTACAGTTCTGCTTACAAAGTACCACTGTTACAAATACATGGAGAAAGAAGAGCAAATTAAGGCGTTTTGCCCAGGATAATCGTACTGATTGTCGTGTTTCAACTTTGGAGTACGTTTCCAGTTGCCACGCTATTTCACTCCCACGCCGTAACCTCCACCTGTTATCCATACCACAGCAGAGCTGCGTCTCCAGCACACGCGGAACGTGTACTCTTTTACATCTACATCTACATTTATACTCAGCAAGCCACCCAACGGTGTGTGGCGGAGGGCATTTTACGTGCCACTGTCATTACCTCCCTTTCCTGTTCCAGTCGCGTATGGTTCGCGGGAAGAACGACTGTCTGAAAGCCTCCGTGCGCGCTCGAAACTCTCTAATTTTACATTCGTGATCTCCTCGGGAGGTATAAGTAGGGGGAAGCAATATATTCGATACATCATCCAGAAACGCACCCTCACGAAACCTGGCGAGCAAGCTACACCGCGAAGCAGAGTGCCTCTCTTACCGAGTCTGCCACTTGAGTTTGCTAAACATCTCCTTAACGCTATCACGGTTACCAAATAACCCTGTGACGAAACGCGCCGCTCTTCTTTGGATCTTCTCTATCTCCTCCGTCAACCCGACCTGGTACGGATCCCACACTGATGAGCAATATTCAAGTATAGGTCGAACGAGTGTTTTGTAAGCCACTTCCTTTGTTGATGGACTACATTTTCTAAGGACTCTGCCAATGAATCTCAACCTGGCACCCGCCTTACCAACAATTAATTTTAAATGATCATTCCACTTCAAATCGTTCCGCACGCACACTCCCAGATATATTACAGAAGTAACTGCTACCAGTGTTTGTTCCGCTATCATATAATTGTACAATAAAGGATCCTTCTTTCTATGTATTCGCAATACATTACATTTGTCTATGTTAAGGGTCAGTTGCCACTCCCTGCACCAAGTGGCTATCCGCTGCAGATCTTCCGGCATTTCGCTGCAATTTTCTAATGCTGCAACTTCTCTTTATACTACAGCATCATCCGCGAAAAGCCGCATGTAACTTCCGACACTATTTACTATCTACTTTTCTGACAATGTGCCATTCTTTTCCCTTACTTATTAACAGAGGAAATTACGATCAACTGACCACATATCCTCAAAGAAATATTTATACTCTGAGCAGTAAAGGTATAAGAATTGATGTCCCTGGTTTTAAAACTGGTATATACTTTCATAAAAGTATTTCATGTTTCATTAAAACACAGTTGAGCTATAAAATGAAGGTGAATGGAAGCTGTTTAGCTCCAGTTGACTGAGAATAATCGCGAAGTACGTTACTGTAGAAATTGTTTGATTTCGTATTTGAGTGCCAACGCACGAACCAGAGATTCAGTGAATCCAGTGGTGACAGTGGTGTGTTAGAGTCGAAGGCAATGAGCCACGAAACTCCCACAGCATTCTGCAACTTGCTACTGAAGTGCCGCCAAGCGGAAGGCACGAACAGACACACTGCCATACGTTTGTATATTAATGGAGTGGAGCAGCAAATTCAAGATGCAAATGAGGTCGTACTTCAGAGTTTATTGAGATTCTCATGTCGCTCTGTCGCATCACCTGGCGCAACATGGTTGGTACTTCATGCAGCGGTATCGCACGATACGGGGGAGCGTAATTTCAAGTCATCTGATGAGCCTTTGTGTGTGTGTGTGTGTGTGTGTGTGAGAAAGAGAGAGAGAGAGACCTTCCTTTGAAGGCCTGTGCATTTCACTTTGTCAAATATGCAGTATAGCGCCTCGGTTCGCAAACGTTATGATAATTCTTACTTTTAACGTTACATAAACACTGCTCTTCCCTCATTGACTTCTATTAACACACAAATGTGTTCCAGTGACGACATACTAGGTATAGCGTTATGTAATAATAATATATTTTGCAAGTGAAGTGAGACTTACAAAAACTATCAAAAGAATCATGCGACTATCAAATACGTAAAGACAGTGCTTTATGTTAACAACTATGAAAATTAGTAGTTTTAAAAACAAAGAAAATAATGATGTATTTGAAAAACAAACGATGTCATTGTATTGACAAGTATTCATTTGTGGACCTCAACCGATTTATACATTTAAAGGTTCGTTCTCTCTCTCTCTCTCTCTCTCTCTCTCTCTCTCTCTCTCTGGGAGTAAGTGTGTCCGTTTGTGTTTGTATGGTCTTCCGATGCGTTATTACGTAAACTGCTTATCCAGGCGCACAATGTAATGTACTGTAATTTACAGGGCTGACGTCAGATAGGTACTGAGTCAAATTTGTGTTGAATTATACACTCCTGGAAATGGAAAAAAGAACACATTGACACAGGTGTGTCAGACCCACCATACTTGCTCCGAACACTGCGAGAGGGCTGTACAAGCAATGATCACACGCACGGCACAGCGGACACACCAGGAACCGCGGTGTTGGCCGTCGAATGGCGCTAGCTGCGCAGCATTTGTGCACCGCCGCCGTCAGTGTCAGCCAGTTTGCCGTGGCATACGGAGCTCCATCGTAGTCTTTAACACTGGTAGCATGCCGCGACAGCGTGGACGTGAACCGTATGTGCAGTTGACGGACTTTGAGCGAGGGCGTATAGTGGGCATGCGGGAGGCCGGATGGACGTACTGCCGAATTGCTCAACGTGGGGCGTGAGGTCTCCACAGTACATCGATGTTGTCGCCAGTGGTCGGCGGAAGGTGCACGTGCCCGTCGACCTGGGACCGGACCGCAGCGACGCACGGATGCACGCCAAGACCGTAGGATCCTACGCAGTGCCGTAGGGGACCGCACCGCCACTTCCCAGCAAATTAGGGACGCTGTTGCTCCTGGGGTATCGGCGAGGACCATTCGCAACCGTCTCCATGAAGCTGGGCTACGGTCCCGCACACCGTTAGGCCGTCTTCCGCTCACGCCCCAACGTCGTGCAGCCCGCCTCCAGTGGTGTCGCGACAGGCGTGAATGGAGGGACGAATGGAGACGTGTCGTCTTCAGCGATGAGAGTCGCTTCTGCCTTGGTGCCAATGATGGTCGTATGCGTGTTTGGCGCCGTGCAGGTGAGCGCCACAATCAGGACTGCATACGACCGAGGCACACAGGGCCAACACCCGGCATCATGGTGTGGGGAGCGATCTCCTACACTGGCCGTACGCCACTGGTGATCGTCGAGGGGACACTGAATAGTGCACGGTACATCCAAACCGTCATCGAACCCTTCGTTCTACCATTCCTAGACCGGCAAGGGAACTTGCTGTTCCAACAGGACAATGCACGTCCGCATGTATCCCGTGCCACCCAACGTGCTCTAGAAGGTGTAAGTCAACTACCCTGGCCAGCAAGATCTCCGGATCTGTCCCCCATTGAGCATGTTTGGGACTGGATGAAGCGTCGTCTCACGCGGTCTGCACGTCCAGCACGAACGCTGGTCCAACTGAGGCGCCAGGTGGAAATGGCATGGCAAGCCGTTCCACAGGACTACATCCAGCATCTCTACGATCGTCTCCATGGGAGAATAGCAGCCTGCATTGCTGCGAAAGGTGGATATAAACTGTACTAGAGCCGACATTGTGCATGCTCTGTTGCCTGTGTCTATGTGCCTGTGGTTCTGTCAGTGTGATCATGTGATGTATCTGACCCCAGGAATGTGTCAATAAAGTTTCCCCTTCCTGGGACAATGAATTCACGGTGTTCTTATTTCAATTTCCAGGAGTGTATAGTCCCCAAATTGCACAAATATCTAAAGATTGTAGCCACAGGTGTCATTAAAACACAGGAAGCCTGTAACTAACGATTTGTGGTTTCCGGGCCTTTTATTATAACAATTCGTACCACATACGACGCGTTTCGAGAGATCTTTAGCGTATGAACAGCCTATATTCATGGTACGTACGTTCATCAACAAAAGTGTTGCATCACATTTATATGTTATGTAGGTGTGTTGCTATAGTGACTGTTACTGTGTCTGTAGTAACGTCCTTCCTGACGTTATTTTTAAAGACACCCACAGTTACCTGAGCGCTACGTACGGGTGGGATGCCGCACTCGAATGTGCTGCAGTTGCAGGTAGAGACGTCTGTCGAACACTAGAGTGAACGTCCATCATGCCGCAAAGGTCAGTCGCGAACAATGATTGG
The DNA here is from genome assembly GCF_023898315.1 of Schistocerca nitens. NCBI lineage: Eukaryota > Metazoa > Arthropoda > Insecta > Orthoptera > Acrididae > Schistocerca > Schistocerca nitens. The sequence continues at coordinate 564,035,293 of NC_064621.1, forward strand.
GTTCGCATTATAACGTTACATGCAGAAGACTTCTCAACCAGGGAAGTTGCGAACATGTGCATCGGAGTCAAAGTAAGGTGATGCTGTCATGGACTGACAGGTAATTTTCAGGACTTAGCACTCCAAAAGCCGTTCACGTTCGACAGGTGCGCAGGATTACACATATCTATGACTTTTGGGCTGACTGCTCCAGGACTGAATGCGGCTTTCGAAGAGGCTACAGCAGGGCTTAACAACTGGCCGGTTTTGAGCGCGAGTACTCGCGTCTGCTCAGGCACGTGCTCGCGAGCAGGTGCAAGGTCGCTGAGTAGGGAGGGAGGGGAGGGAGGGGAAATGCGCGCGCACATTTGAATGTGATCCCGCGTTCTTAGCAGATTTAACTAGCCGTCTGAATGCTTTGAACATTTTACTACAAGGTAAAGATCTGCTAATTACTCATTTCATAGATCGAATACGAGCTTTTAAAATGAAATTGACACTTTGGGTGAGTCAGCTGGAAACAGGAAACCTACCTCATTTTCCTAAATTATCATCCATGCAAGATGTTCACAAAGACTGTGAACGTTATTCACATAGTTTAGTTGATCAGCGCTTTCAAGATCTGACAGCACTAGACAGTGATTTTGATCTGTTCTGTCCATATTCAGCGAATATTTAAGAGATTCGTCCTGAGCTGCAGCAATAAATTATTGACCTGCAGTGTGACAGAGAATACAGAGACAAATTTGAGAACAAGAAAAACATTTTGGAATTCTACAGACACTTCCCTCACGATAGATTTCCTCGTTTGCACAAACTGGCGGCTACAACAATATTAATGTTCGGCTCCACGTATGTTTGTGAACAACTGTTCTCTGCAATGAAATGTAACAAGACGCGCCTGAGAAACGCATTGTCTGATCGAAATTTAAACTGCACGCTGCGCCTAAAATGCACAAGAACAATTACTCCGAACACAGACGCAAACAAGGTAACCGAGAATCCCACACTTCAGTGACACGTTTTATTGTATAACAGTTCACAAATTAATACGAATGCAGAGGTATACACTAAGCTAATAAAATTATGTGGCACGTGTACATTCTCCTATATTTGTTTCATTTGCCGCAGTAATAATTAGTGAGTGATATCCCTGCAGGTGGCCGCGGATTTACATTGACTGGCAGCAGCTGTTGTGAGTCCCACGTGACTCTCCCCACCCTCCGCTCTGGTCCGGTAGTGGGGGTAGCGTGCTCGCGCTGCTCCGTGCTCGCGCCTTGCTGCTCACAGCTTGCTCCGCGAGCACGATGTTGTGAAGCCCTGGGCTACAGGATGTCATGTATTGCACCAACAGATAAGAGACTATTGCATGACGCGATCCCCATTTCCGACCGTCATGGCGAGCACCAAGTCGTACACCACAACACCGGAGACTCCGTTACATACAGGCAAGAAATCAAGAGAATGGACACCCCAGGGTTGGCGTCCAATGTTGTTTACGTTTGAAACTCGGACTCGTTTGCACCCTGATAATCGAACAGAACATGGTTGAAGACAATCCGGTGATATCGGAAGACTCTGACATTGTGTCCCACTTGTGGAACAAGCTGGTGGTGGAGCGATGTTCTACGGTGGAATTACATGGGGCTACCGTACGCCTCTCTTCGTTGTTGATGCTATCTCACTGCTCTAAGGTATACGGACGAGATTCATCAACCAATAGTGGGACCGTATCGCCAATATTTTGATGACAATTTCATGTCGATGGATTGTTACTCTTGTGCTCATTGTGCTGGTCTCGGGAACACGTTCATTCAGCATGCTAGGATCCCCAGAATGGAGTGGGCTGCCTGTTTCGTGGACATGAACCCGATTGAAAATGTGTGGGATAGACTTAAACGAGCTGTGCGCAACGTACACAAAATCGCTGCTGAAGAGTGGGACAATTTGGACTAGGGTTGATGACCTCATCCATGGAATGCCAAATGAGTGTAACAAATGAGTATAAATGCTTGTCTGAGGGTCAACTTTTGTTTCCTGTCCAGTGAATTACGAAATGAAGGGGTCATGCAAAACCTTTGTTGACGTGTGTGAAAACCGCCAAATACGAAGTCCAAAAGACTAAATCCAATATGGTGTCTTCTAAGTTCTGCACATGACGTAAAACCGATTATCCATCTCGTTGGCCACATTCCTTAGCACGAGACAGAAATCTGTCTTGGCATATTATTCCCTCACGCCTCGCAACTTAGTAAGACGTGAAATTCCAGGCTGTGGCGTCACAAAACTCGACCTCTCAACATCCACGAACGCTTTCACGTCACGTGATACTCTAAGAGGCCGGATATCCAGCTGGAATCTTCCACAAGACTACGTCGTGGCGTAAAGATGACGAACGACTGCTGCAGCTACACGGCGACACCATATGTCGCAACGGCCTTCACTTTAAATTATATTTAATACGCCGACACACCATTCCACAGTGCATCGTGTAATACTACTCCGCAGTGCTAAACGTAATTTATGAAACGGACTAAAATATTTACGGTGCAAGAGAATAACAATAGCAACACCGAGGATCGATGTGGGCTGTCGGTATAAACACAGCACCTGAATGGTTACGCACATTTCCCTACAGGAACCGAAGGCAGTCGTGCTGCTCCCGCCATAAACGAGCGTTCGAGAAATGAAATTAAATAATAAAAGGCAGTCAGACAAGATTACAAGAGATACTACATCGCGCGTTCTCGACAAGAAGAAAAGCAGGAAAGGAACCAGTCGTGACAAGTGGCGAGGGAGGTGGACAAGCATTCAGACATATTGTGAATAAAAACAAACAGACGCGAAAAAAAAGGAACGAAAGGACGTCTGTATCTTGGCTGTCGTGTCATGTAATGAAGTGACTGGCTCGTAAACCGAACGTCTGACGTGTCGTAAAGCGCCGCTTTAGGTCTCGACGACTTCCAGTGGATGCCTGGTTAGCGAACTCGGCTGAAGATTTAAGACGACTACGCTGAACGCTTTTCTGATCTAGTCTCCATCACAGGTAGTTACGAGATTGCTGGCTTATTCTCCAATCAACAGCAAATGGAGTTGGCGCTTTCGAAAAATTTCCTTCGGAACAAAATGGTTCCCCAATTCAATATACGACTTCTCTTCGCCCTACAATTTCCTGTGTGCAAACTGGTCCTAACAGCACGCGTTACACGTCACAGAACAGCTTCATATTTAATTTCGATACTATAAATCAGCTACGTATTTCTTCACAGGCAACAGTTTTTCCTCGGTACGACATACTTTTAAACGAAAAATGAGTATTGCTAAAACAAACGTACAAGGAAAAGTTGGGTCTCTTCAACGACGAATGTCAAGCCTTGCTGCAGATGTGAACTATACTCAGTTTGAAACACTCTGTTGTATAATGTTCCAAGGTGATAAAGGTATGTCAACAAGACGTCAAGGTAAAGTCATTCGTCATTTATCTTTTTGAAATTTTATTTATTTTTATTTCAATGACTATCATTAATTGTGTGCTCGAACAATCCAGTCTATGGAAGACATTGTTTATTTAAATAAACAGTGCGCATTTAATATCGTCACGGATCATAAAAATCGATTAGGAGGCAATTTTTGCAGAAAACTGGTAGTCCGGAACAGACAAAAGTTATATGTATTCTAATAGACACCGATTCAAGGTACTAATTTTATAAAAAATACACGTTTTGCTACTTTTTTTATAAATAAATACATATTTCGAGTACTGACTGACTCTGTAACATTTATCTGTGTTGCTCCAGATTCTACTATTGGCCTGTTACACTAACACAGCAGTCTCATGCTTATATGTAACTCCAGGTGTTTGAAAGTGGTCTAACAGCTCAAACTGCAGTAATAAAAAGGAAGGGTACAAGTCAGCCAGTTGTCGAACCATGATGTCATTTACAAAGTTTATAGATGCTGAAGAACCACGAAGAACGAAGCCAACACACTTATCTTAGTTCAATTACATTATATTACATTTATCGTTTTCCGTGGATCCCTTGGAGGGGAGTCTCTAGGATGTGGAAGGAGTCAAAGTTTTTTTTATATACTTTTTTAAAGCTACAATCCTTGTGAAGATATTGATCGATGGAGTAGAAGGAGTTCACTCTGAAACCGATCTTTATCACTTACAAGACCTGGTAAGTTACTGAATATATGAGTACCCATCTATTTGACTCCTTTTTGTACTAATGTTAAGCTTTTATATCCTTATACAGGTTGTTTTTCGCTAAGGACATCAATGAGTACATGTACTGAGAAGTAGTAGTTAGAATACCAACTTTCTTAAAGAGGTCTCTGCATGATGATCTAAGACTAACAGCAGATATAATTCTAATGTTTCTGAATTTTAAAAATGTTCTCTTTGTGAGAGTAGTTTCCCCAAAAGATGATTCCGTAACTCATTAGTGAAGCGGTTTTCGGTCTTGTTCACGACTCTCTGGTGAGTAACTGACTGTCGCAACGATCTCGTCACGACGTGGTTCACTCTAGGAAGGAACGGAGCGAGAGAGAGAGAGAGAGAGAGAGAGAGAGAGAGAGGGAGAGAGAGAGAGACAGAGACAGAGAGAAAATCAGTTCGAGCAAGTGGCTGTAGTTAAGGTTTGGACTTAATTCCTGTTTCGTATTACTATTGAAAATTGCACTAGCCTCTCTGAAAGCTTTGCTTCCTGTTAAACCTCAGTTTCAGATTACTTACTCATAATTTCTTGATCGTTTCTGAGCCTTGTTGCAGCCAAATGCCCACCTTAAGGCATTTATAGAAGATGCGTGTCGTGCATTTAACAGCGTGTTCTCTCTATCTTTTAACTATGCTACCAGAAGCATCCCCTATCCCCTAGATCAGGCTTTTTTCATGTTCCTTCCAGATATTTAGAAAAAAAAGTGTGTCATCTTCCTTCTATACACTAGCAAATATTGGAATTTTGTGGTATGTTCCTATGGGACAAACTGCAGAGGTCATCGATCCGTAGACTTACATACTACTTTAACTTACGCTAAGGGTAACACACACACAGACTCGAACCTACGACGGGGGACGGGGGAGAGGGGGAGGGGGGGAGGGGGGAGCCGCACGAAGCGTGACAAGGCGCCCTAGACAACACGGCTACCCCGCGTTGGCCCCATGCACTAGACGCGAATTGAAATGTGTGTGTGTACTGGGTACTGAACCGGGGACCTAGAAACGACGGAGAGGCTTTGCCCCGTTGTAGCCCTCAGTGGCTCACAACTCCACAACAGGCCACAGCTGTCAATCCGCCCCACCGCCGCCCCACACCGAACTCAAGATTACTGTGTGGTTGGGTCCCCAGCGGACCCTCCCAGCAAACGTCTCACACCACACTGTAGCTCCAAATGTTTGTGTGGTAGAGTCATTATGATGTACGCGTACGTGGATACAGTGTTTGCGCATCAATCGCCGGCATAGTGTAACTGAGGCGGAATAAGGGTAACCAGCCCGCATTCGCCGAGGAAGATGGAAAACCGACTTAAAAATCAACCACAGGCTGGCAGGCACACCGGACCGGGGACCGGCACGCCTTCCCGCTCGGGAAGCAGCGCGTTAGACGGCGCGGCTATCTGGGCGGGCGAATTGAAACGTAGTTCATCTGGAATTAAGTAGTTCAGAGAAGTGGAAATAGTAAGCACACCTGTACGATGAGGTCGCGAAATTACAGAATGTAAGGTATTGCGCAACACAATAATGAACGCAGGGATAGCCTTACAGTGCTCTTCCAACTTTTAATGCCGGAGACAAAAAAACTGTGGGCTCTAGAGAAACGCGGGATAAAGATTGCGGCACTCCATGTCTTATGAATTAATAGAGTGGCGCGGATCACAGATTATATACATCACACCGAAATGTGACACAGTGTCCGAAATAGCTGGATGACGCAAGCGCGAGTGTCTCGTGTAATAACACAGCCCGCGGGCGGCATCCGACACAGCAGGTATTACTTCTGACAACTCGGCAATGAGCGAGCGAGCCGTGGCGAGGCAAGCGACGACATTTTAAGTGGCCGCAGTGATGCAAGTGCGGACAAATCAAGGCACACACTGCGCATGCGCACACTGCATCGGATGCGCGCCTTTCACGGTTATGACCGGGAACAATGGCGAGCCAGGTTGCCCGCACGGACAACGTACAGCCTTACCGCGCACATCCAAAGGTATTCTTGCGCCCCAACAGTTTTAACTGACTCATCACCAGAAGAGACTTTCTAGTTGACGGCCATGGTTGCAGATGCAATGCATCCGTTCCTTATACCGTCCTCATACGGGACGTGCTTCGCGACGAGAAATACAACAAACAGGGCTTCCAGTGTCACTGATGCACGCGCGCTGATGCGCTGGTACTAGGGATGTTCGCTGATAGTCGTCATTTGTAAAATATCGATGTTAAGCGTTTAAACATCGGCACTGAAGCCTTTGAATAATCGTAACATCGATATCGCAATCAAAATGTATACCTCCGATGTTGGAAAAAATACCAGATTACCTGTTACCACAGCCAAAAATTTTTCTTAGTTATTTCAACGAATCTTTTTATGAATGTTTCATGCAACAATATCAGTGTAATGGTTAAAGCAGTAGAAATAGCATTTGGAAGAGAAGTCATGTATTGTGTTTTCCTCACATGCTCAAACTTTTAGCAAAACATATCCGTTGAAAAGGCTGACAAACGGATTGCGTTGATTACTGCTGAGGAAAGGAATGTAACGTGGTGTAGTAGAAAGTCACGAGCTAAGAAATGAATCCGACCTCAAACTATTTTGAAAAGTATTCATTAGATGTAATTCAAACGTGCATGTGAAAGATTTCTTTGTAGCTAGATTCAGTGATTCTGCTTGACAATTGCTAAGGAACAGACGCATTGTTGGGCAGGAACAATCACATCAACACGGTATACAGGGTGTTCCAAAACGGTACGGCCAAACTTTCAGGAAACATTCCTCACACACAAAGAAAGAAAATATGTTATGTGGTGATGTGTCCGGAAACACTTACTTTCCATGTTAGAGCTCATTTTATTACTTCTCTTCAAATCACATTAATCATGGAATGGAAACATACAGAACCAGAACGTACCAGCGTGACTTCAAACACTTTGTTACAGGAAATGTTCAAAATGTCCTCCGTTAGCGAGGATACATGCATCGACCATCCGTCGCATGGAATCCCTGATGCGCTGATGCTGCCCTGGAGAATGGCGTATTGTATCACAGCCGTCCACAATACGACCACGAAGAGTCTCTACATTTGGTACCGGGGTTGCGTAGACAAGATCTTTCCAATGCCCCCATAAATGAAAGTCAAGAGGGTTGAGGTCAGGAGAGCGTGGAGGCCCTGGAATTGGTCCGCCTCTACCAATCCATCGGTCACCGAATCTGTTGTTGAGAAGCGTACGAACACTTCGCCTGAAATGTGCAGGAGCTCCACCGTGCCTGAACCACATGTTGTGTCGTACTTGTAAAGGCACATGTTCTAGCGGCACAGGTAGAGTATCTCGTATGAAATCATGATAACGTGCTCCATTGAGCGTAGGTGGAAGAACATGGGGCCCAATCAAGACATCACCAACAATGCCTGCCCAAACGTTCACAGAAAATCTGTGTTGATGTGATTGCACAATTGCGTGCGGATTCTCGTCAGCCCACACATATTGACTGTGAAAATTTACAATTTGATCACGTTGGAATGAAGCCTCATCCGTAAAGAGAACATTTGCACTGAAATGAGGATTGACACATTGTTGGATGAACCATTCGCAGAAGCGTACCCGTGGAGGCCAATCAGCTGCTGATAGTGCCTGCACACGCTGTACATGGTACGGAAACAATGGTTCTCCCGTAGCACTCTCCATACAGTGACGTGGTCAACGTTACCTTGTACAGCAGCAACTTCTCTGACGCTGACATTAGCGTTATCGTCAACTGCACGAAGAATTGCCTCGTCCATTGCAGGTGTCCTCGTCGTTCTAGGTCTTCCCCAGTCGCGAGTCATGGGCTGGAATGTTCCGTGCTCCCGAAGACGCTGATCAATTGCTTCGAACGTCTTCCTGTCGGGACACCTTCGTTCTGGAAATCTGTCTCGATACAAACGTACCGCGCCACGGCTATTGCCCCGTGCTAATCCATACATCAAATGGGCATCTGCCAACTCCGCATTTGTAAACATTGCACTGACTGCAAAACCACGTTCGTGATGAACACTAACCTGTTGATGCTACGCCGGCCGAAGTGGCCGTGCGGTTAAAGGCGCTGCAGTCTGGAACCGCAAGACCGCTACGGTCGCAGGTTCGAATCCTGCCTCGGGCATGGATGTTTGTGATGTCCTTAGGTTAGTTAGGTTTAACTAGTTCTAAGTTCTAGGGGACTAATGACCTCAGCAGTTGAGTCCCATAGTGCTCAGAGCCATTTGTTGATGCTACGTACTGATGTGCTTGATGCTAGTACTGTAGAGCAATGAGTCGCATGTCAACGCAAGCACCGAAGTCAACATTACCTTCCTTCAATTGGGCCAACTGGCGGTGAATCGAGGAAGTACAGTACATACTGACGAAACTAAAATGAGCTCTAACATGGAAATTAAGCGTTTCCGGACACATGTCCACATAACATCTTTTCTTTATTTGTGTGTGAGGAATTTTTCTTGAATGTTTGGCCGTTCCTTTTTGTAACACCCTGTATACGTAACAGAAGTGGAGTGGTGTACTCACAATGAAAAATGGTAGAGATTTCACCACAAGGGAAAGTAGGATAACAGACATTATTAATGTTCACGTTTGACACAGATCAGACTCCCCACACAATGGGCGATATCGGACTCTCACCAAGGAATGTGCCCTCCTCAAGCACTAACCCATATCTTGCACTTGCTGTTGATGCCGGCCACTAAACGGTTGAGGAGTCCTTGCGTTATGTTGTTCCATAACTCTCTCGAGGTGGTTTTCAGTGCTTTCACGGTTCGTGGAGAGAGTGTTGGTTGAGAAACACAAGGGTATCCCAGGCATGCCGTATAGCGTGTAAGTTCGGCGAGTATGCAGGCCGTTCCTTACGTTCAGTATTTTCACTTTCCAGTATGTCCGACACCTCAGCGGCCTTTATGAGTGGACATTGTCGTACACAAACAGGAAGTCGGGACCTACCCAACCCCTAGACAGAGGGAAATGATTCAGAATAATCTGCCTGCAATGCCTGCAGCACCTCAATGAAAGATAGGCAGCGGTGTTCGGCCATTCAGCAAAATGCCTACCAGCATCATAACGCCTAGGCCATACTGATGACGTTCAAGAACATTCTGTGGTGTGTAACGTGTTCCCCTTTCTCTCTACACACTAACTGGCGGTCATAATCACTTACTACAATGAAGCGGGATTCGTTACCCGGGACCACTGTTTCTGACTCCAACCAACATGATCCCTTCATCAACAAACTCTTTCTTGACGACGGCGTGGTGGAAGTGGGATGTATTTAACAGGCTTCCGAGCATGCAAACCAGTTTGACTTAATCGCCAAGAATGGTTCTAGCAGAGACACGTTTACCGATAGCAGTTGAGAAGTCTTCAGCGATTTGCCTAGGCGTGACACGCATGTTCCTTTTCGCCATTAGGGCTACGCAGGAGGAGGACTGTGTACGACTGCCGGCATGCTTTCGAACAGCGTTTCCGGCTGCGGCGACCTTTCTTAATCGCGAGAAGACCCTTGTGGACGCAGCCATTACTGTGGCCTCAGTAGCGGGGACACTCTGGCCGGCTTCGAGCTCTCCCACTGCTCGCCCTTGACCGTAAGCACTCAAATAATGTCTTGCAGGCATATAGTACTAATCGTTTCCACAACAACTTTCACGAAATATCGTACTTCATTAACTTTAGAATGCATACAGAGCGTTCGTGCGAAGGCTTCGCTGTAGCTAACACGTTCCTCCCTCTCCATATCATTCTGCTGCCAGTGGTCGGGTGTTACTTAGCAGTTGTCACTTGTTCCTTACAAGGGAACCTCCCCATCGTACGCCCCTCAGATTTAGTTATAATTTGGCACAGTGGATAGGCCTTGAAAAACTGAACACAGATCAATCGAGAAAACAAGAAGAAGTTGTGTCGAACTATGAAAAAATAAGCAAAATATACAAACTGAGTAGTCCATGGGCAACATAGGCAACATCAAGGATGATGTGGGCACAGGAGCGCCGTGGTCCCGTGGTTAGCGTGAGCAACTGCGGAACAAGAGGTCCTTGGTTCAAGTCATCCCTCCAGTTAAAAGTTTAAATTTTTATTTTCAGACAATTATCAGAGTTCAGGCACTCACACATAATCAGTTTCGCTCTCCAAAATTCTAGGACATGTTCAGATTTGCTTGGACATATGCAAGATTTGACGGTCTACATACAGAAAAATTTGAAAACGTTAAAAACGTATGTTCTGACAGAGCACAGAGAAAACTGTGCGACTGTGAAACTGTTGCAATCGTTTGTTGCAGTTTATGTGACACACTCTTATGTTTTCATCACTTTTTTGGGAGTGATTATCACATCCACAAGAAAACCTAAATCGGGCAAGGTAGAAGAATCTTTTTACCCATTCGCCAAGTGTGCAAGTTAGGTGGGTCGCCATATATTCCTGTCATGTGACGCACATGCCGTCACCAGTGTCGTATAGAATATATCAGACGAGTTTTCCTGGATCAAGTGTTTTCGGTTCCCATTGGAGAGGCACGTCCTTTCATCTACTGATCGCACGGTTTTGGGGTGCGCTCGCAAAACACAGACACTAAACTTATTACAGTGAACAGAGACGTCGATGAACGAACGTACAGATTATAACTTGCAAAAATAAAGTACGTAAACTTTTCGCTCGACGGTAGACTTGAACCAAGAACCTCTCGCTCCGCAGCTGCTCACGCTAACCACGGGACCACGGCGCTCCCGTGTCTAGATCATCCTTGATGTTGCGTATGTTGCCCATGGACTACTCAGTTTGTATATTTTGCTTATTTTTTCATAGTTCCACACAACTTCTTCCTGTTTTCTCGACTGACCTGTGTTCAGTTTTTCAAGGCCTATCCACTGTGCCAAATTACACTCCTGGAAATGGAAAAAAGAACACATTGACACCGGAAAATCGTAACACGGTCCCTGACTTCAGCCGTCGCACGGACGCCAAAATGGAAAATATTGAAATAAACGATATCGGAATTGAAAAACAACTGCTATCACTTAGTAGCGGAAAAGCATCCGGACCAGACGAGATACCCTTAAGATTCTACAGTGATTATGCTAAAGAACTTGCCCCCTTTCTATCAGCAATTTATCGTAGATCTCTGGAAGAACGTAAAGTACCTAGCGACTGGAAGAAAGCACAGGTCGTTCCCATTTTCAAGAAGGGTCATAAATCAGATGCGAATAATTATAGGCCTATTTCACTTACGTCAATCTGTTGTAGAATAATGGAACATGTTTTGTGTTCTCGTATTATGACGTTCTTAGATAATACAAATCTCCTTCATCATAACCAACATGGATTCCGCAAACAGAGATCATGTGAAACCCAGCTCGCCCTATTTGCCCAAGAAATTCACAGTGCCGTAGACACTGGCGAGCAGATTGATGCCGTATTCCTGGACTTCAGGAAGGCATTTGATACGGTTCCGCACTTACGTTTAGTGAAAAAAATACGTGCTTACGGAATATCGGACCAGGTTTGTGATTGGATTCAGGATTTCCTAGAAGAAAGAACACAACATGTCATTCTTAACGGTTCAAAATCTGCAGATGTAGAGGTAATTTCGGGAGTACCGCAAGGAAGCGTGATAGGACCTTTATTGTTTACAATATACATAAATGACTTAGTTGACAACATCGGTAGCTGCGTGAGGCTATTTGCAGATGACACGGTTGTCTACAAGAAAGTAGCAACATCAGAAGACTCGTACGTACTCCAGGAAGACCTGCAGAGGATTAATGAATGGTGCGACAGCTGGCAGCTTTCCCTAAACGTAGATAAATGTAATATAATGCGCATACATAGGGGCAGAAATCCATTCCAGTACGATTATGCCATAGGTGGTAAATCATTGGAAGCGGTAACGACCGTAAAATACTTAGGAGTTACTATCCGGAGCGATCTGAAGTGGAATGATCACATAAAACAAATAGTGGGAAAAGCAGGCGCCAGGTTGAGATTCATAGGAAGAATTCTAAGAAAATGTGACTCATCGACGAAAGAAGTAGCTTACAAAACGCTTGTTCGTCCGATTCTTGAGTATTGCTCATCAGTATGGGACCCTTACCAGGTTGGATTAATAGAAGAGATAGACATGATCCAGCGAAAAGCAGCGCGATTCGTCATGGGGACATTTAGTCAGCGCGAGAGCGTTACGGAGATGCTGAACAAGCTCCAGTGGCGGACACTTCAAGAAAGGCGTTACGCAATACGGAGAGGTTTATTATCGAAATTACGAGAGAGCACATTCCGGGAAGAGATGGGCAACATATTACTACCGCCCACATATATCTCGCGTAATGATCACAACGATAAGATCCGAGAAATTAGAGCAAATACGGAGACTTACAAGCAGTCGTTCTTCCCACGCACAATTCGTGAATGGAACAGGGAAGGGGGGATCAGATAGTGGTACAATAAGTACCCTCCGCCACACACCGTAAGGTGGCTCGCGGAGTATAGATGTAGATGTAGATGTAGATGTGTGTCAGACCCACCATACTTGCTCCGGACACTGCGAGAGGGCTGTACAAGCAATGATCACACGCACGGCACAGCGGACACACCAGGAACCGCGGTGCTGGCCGTCGAATGGCGCTAGCTGCGCAGCATTTCTGCACCGCCGCCGTCAGTGTCAGCCAGTTTGCCGTGGCATACGGAGCTCCATCGCAGTCTTTAACACTGGTAGCATGCCGCGACAGCGTGGACGTGAACCGTATGTGCAGTTGACGGACTTTGAGCGAGGGCGTATAGTGGGCATGGGGGAGGCCGGGTGGACGTACCGCCGAATTGCTCAACACGTGGGGCGTGAGATCTCCACAGTACATCGATGTTGTCGCCAGCGGTCGGCGGAAGGTGCACGTGCCCGTCGACCTGGGACCGGACCGCAGCGACGCACGGATGCACGCCAAGACCGTAGGATCCTACGCAGTGCCGTAGGGGACCGCACCGCCACTTCCCAGCAAATTAGGGACACTGTTGCTCCTGGGGTATCGGCGAGGACCATTCGCAACCGTCTCCATGAAGCTGGGCTACGGTCCCGCACACCGTTAGGCCGTCTTCCGCTCACGCCCCAACATCGTGCAGCCCGCCTCCAGTGGTGTCGCGACAGGCGTGAATGGAGGGACGAATGGAGACGTGTCGTCTTCAGCGATGAGAGTCGCTTCTGCCTTGGTGCCAATGATGGTCGTATGCGTGTTTGGCGCCGTGCAGGTGAGCGCCACAATCAGGACTGCATACGACCGAGGCACACAGGGCCAACACCCGGCATCATGGTGTGGGGAGCGATCTCCTACACTGGCCGTACACCACTGGTGATCGTCGAGGGGACACTGAATAGTGCACGGTACATCCAAACCGTCATCGAACCCATCGTTCTACCATTCCTAGACCGGCAAGGGAACTTGCTGTTCCAACAGGACAATGCACGTCCGCATGTATCCCGTGCCACCCAACGTGCTCTAGAAGGTGTAAGTCAACTACCCTGGCCAGCAAGATCTCCGGATCTGTCCCCCATTGAGCATGTTTGGGACAGGATGAAGCGTCGTCTCACGCGGTCTGCACGTCCAGCACGAACGCTGGTCCAACTGAGGCGCCAGGTGGAAATGGCATGGCAAGCCGTTCCACAGGACTACATCCAGCATCTCTACGATCGTCTCCATGGGAGAATAGCAGCCTGCATTGCTGCGAAAGGTGGATATACACTGTACTAGTGCCGACATTGTGCATGCTCTGTTGCCTGTGTCTATATGCCTGTGGTTCTGTCAGTGTGATCATGTGATGTATCTGACCCCAGGAATGTGTCAATAAAGTTTCCCCTTCCTGGGACAATGAATTCACGGTGTTCTTATTTCAATTTCCAGGAGTGTATAACTAAATCTGAGGGGGGTGCGATACTGAACAAGGCCCTACGTTAAACCTCCAATTAGTCTAAATTACTATAATTGTAACAGCCGGGCGGGGGAGGCCGAGCGGTTCTAGGCGCTTCAGTCTGGAACCGCGCGACCGCTACGGTCGCAGGTTCGAATCCTGTCTCGAGCATGGATGTGTGTGATGTTCTTAGGTTAGTTAGGTTTAAGTAATTCTAAGTTCTAGGGGACTGATGACCTCAGATGTCAAGTCCCATAGTGCTCAGAACGATTTGGACCATTTTCAGAGAAGCTTACTTGCATATCTCCTTGAGCTGGCTCCTAACTCAAATTGTTCAGTGCAGCATTTTGCTCGTCGTGTTAAATTTTTGCACGCTCTTAGGGAAACACCCAGCATAAACCGACCAAACATGGGCTTCAGCTGAGATACAATACGGCATCACTGGTTCAAATGGCTCTGAGCACTATGCGACTTTAACTTCTGAGGTCATCAGTCCCCTAGAACTTAGAACTACTTAAACCTAAATAACTTAAGGACAGCACACACATCCATGCCCGAGGCAGGATTCGAACCTGCGACCGTAGCGGTCACGCGGTTCCAGACTGAAGCGCCTAGAACCGCACGGCCACACCGGCCGGCAATACGGCATCTCTCAACTTTGTAGCGTGTACTGAAAGGAGAGATGGCCAGCATGTGACGCAGGTGGCGTTCTTCAGTTCGTTGGTCTACATTCAAAGGCGTGTTCAGTTTACCTGACATACTAGAGAGAGACTCCGCCGTTTGCTTTTTCCAGAAACCCAGTACCTTCAACGCTGACTTTCGAATGCAAGATCCGTGTGACGACGACTTTAAACGACACCGCTGATGCACGAGACTGCCGGACCTTTCGCGCTCTGGAGGAACGGGCCCGGCGGCGCGGCACACACAATAGGGCATGGGCGGCCGGCCGCGGCCGTCTTCGCTACCTGGGCCGGCTGGGGGGACACGGGGTCCAGCACCGGCTCCAGCCAATTCCCGCAGGAATGCGTGCCGGCCTGGAGCCCGCGTCATTAGGCCGGTGCCTCATTACGGGACGTGTCACGGCGCGCGGCCGGGGCCCAAAACAAATTGCCCGCGAGCCGCAAGGCCGCCGCTCCGGCCTACCTGTGTGTGTGTCTGTGTGTGTGTCGACGCCGCCGGCGGTGCTCACCTGCTGCTGCCCGGCTCGTAAAACGCCGGCCGCCGAGTCCACACATCGCGGCGCGCCGATCGCTAATCTCCCACGTACCGATGCGGTGAGTTGAGCAACGGAAAGGGATTAGCAAAGGCTGAAGGTAGCAGTCGATCGCAGAGTGCGTGTTCCTCCGTCTGAGGACACTTTAGACTGCTGTAGACTTCGCGGGATACCTATAACCTGAGCTCAGTATTCCTGGAAACTACCTGCCCACTACGTCCCATCCCACCTGCACCCTGATGGACATTAGAGATGGGTAGTTCGCGAACGAACGGGTGCAAAGGAACGGTTCACCTAGATGAACGAAAGGACCGAGGAACGAATTCCAAGGAACGATCGGTTCATAGTTCACTTCGGTCGCGGCGGTCTACTTATAGTTTCCGGGAACGAGGAACGATCGGTTCATAGTTCACTTGTTCAGTTCGGTCGCGGCGGTCACTTCGGCGGTTCTGGTTCCAGCCTCGGTCGCGTGCTCGTCTCACTCTCGGGCTCCTTCGGCCGCACTCGCCGTTCTTCGCATGGCCACCTGTCTCAGTTCCACTGCCGACTGCTCCTAGTTAGTTCAGTATCCAGTTGTTCGTTTCGTTCACTGCGCTCGCCTATTTTACATGTGTTCCAAACTGTTCTTGCACTTGGTTCTGGCTGTTCAGCATCCACGATCGGTAATCAAAAAGTATTTTATAGTTACGTAAATTACATAAAAATTACGTTGTATGTAATAGGTACGTCTTTTCAGGTAAGAAAAGGGCATATCAGCTCACTTCATTATATCGATGAACAACAGAAGACATACTTATAACAAGGCAAGTTTTTTTATTATTCATATATTTTTTGGTTTCATCGACTTGACTTAGCAACTAACTTTCAATAATTTGCTTAATTTTTAGTGTAAGAAAATTCATATCAAACAATTTTCGTGTATCTTTCATATACAAAACATTATATTTAGGAAGGCTATAATTATTTTTAAGTTTGATTGTTTCCAATTTGCATTACCTGCTAGTTTGGTTTCTCCGAAAAAAAAGGGGGGCGGGGGGGGGGGTGGTGGGTCATTTTGGCTTAGTAGGAAAAGCGGTGCCTCTCCATTTGAAAAGACAGATTGCCATAAAATCGTATTTACTTATTATCTCAAAAACATTTGTTCAGAAGGAGCTTTCAAACCAAAAACTTTATTACTGCGAACTTAATTATTATTATTATTGCTGCATTAACTTTAATAATGCAACATAAAACCCTAATTTTTACTAAGCGCGTGACGCAAGTATGATGAGAAAAACCACATTTTATTTTATGCTTCCATGAAGTCTCCTTCGCCTAGGAACTCAGAGACAATGTGAAGTATATATAGGGTGTAAACGATTATTGTTTACAACGTAGCATAGCTATGTAGTGGAAGTCGAAACGAAGAATTTTATACAAGACACTTGTGGTCTATTAAGTTGGGAAACAGCCACCAACAGGTTTTCAGGACTACATGTGCTTTAGCCCACGCGCGTCGCGTGAGATTTTCTTGTTCTTTTCTCCAGCTCTCTACACATCGTTATCGATTGTTTCGCCATTGTTGCTTGCATTAGCTTGTTATTTCTTCACTGCCTAATTATTACATGTTTGTCTGTTTGTTGTGTCTGCTCGTAACGGGCAACACATCGTCCGTAATTGGCGAGCAGTCTGTACTCGGGGCCGGTTTTCCGTGGGCCACCCTATATTATTTCCCTGCGATTAGCCACACAATGCTACAGTTGGCTGAACTAGAGGTTCTGCAGAATCACATAAATTACTTTTAAAAGTGCGTAAGAATTCTGTAATGAATAAAAACTCTATACTCCAGGGGAGAGGCAAGTGCCCCTCTTAGTACTCTCTATCCTTCAGTCACCTACACTACTAGTTTTCAGTTTTTCATAAGAACCATATACCAAGCACAAATGAACGGTGAATGAGTAAAAATGAACGGTTCCCAAAAAAGAACGATCAGCAGTGAACTAGTTCCTAGGGATGAACGAGTTTGCCCATCCCTAATGGACATCGTCTACCGGAAACCTCCGTATGGCCGCTGTGAGGCGCTGTGCTGCCCTGCGCGAGTCTCTCAACCCCAGTGCAAATCTCTGTATGTCCATCTTTTCACAGATGATTGCGGAAATGGGATGAGAAGTTCCGCCTTATGCAAGACACCTTTTTTCTTTTGTTTCACCCATACATGTTTCAGCACTTATGTGCTATCATCCGTGGGTTCTATTTTTATTTTTTATTTTTAACTGTAAATTTGTTGTTAACATATTAACATTTTCGTCGTTTACAACATTGTGTAAAAGTTACATTTATAACTTAATTGTCCTCTTGTTTTGGTAGTTGTTATGCTACACAATATACAACATGTCATCTGCAAACAGCAAAACGTAATTTATTTTCTATTTGTTATGTATTTACGAACGGAAATAAGACTGTATCTCGTTTTCTTTCTGTAACTTACAGTTTTGAAGTTGTGGTACGTTTTCCTGTTTTGTTGGCGAAGTAAATGGGCTTACTTCTTTGCCTGTGTTCGTGTGGTAATGCAGTTTTTCGATTACTCAAAACATAGGCGGAGTTTTCGCTGTCATTACGTGTTGTTGTGGCTGTGTGGCGTTCATTTGTTTCGTAGCGTGTTCTGCTGGCTGAGGCGCGCGAGTTTGAATTGTATTTGGTGTTAGTTGTGTGTGGTTTATGTGGGTTTGCCTGTGTGTGATGAGTACTGGGGCAGAGAGAGAGAGTGTATGTGTGTGTGTGTGTGTGTGTGTGTGTGTGTGTGTGTGTGTGTGTGTTCAAAATGGGGTTCAAATGGCTCTGAGCACTATGGGACTCAACTGCTGAGGTCATTAGTCCCCTAGAACTTAGAACTAGTTAAACCTAACTAACCTAAGGACATCACACACATCCATGCCCGAGGCAGGATTCGAACCTGCGACCGTAGCGGTCTCGCGGTTCCAGACTGCAGCGCCAGAACCGCGCGGCCACTTCGGCCGGCCTGTGTGTGTGTGTGTGTGTGTGTGTGTGTGAGAGAGAGAGAGAGAGAGAGAGAGAGAGAGAGAGAGAGAGAGAGAGAGACTGAAAGAAAGAAATAAAGAAAGAAAGAAAGAAAAGAGAGAGGATTTGTGTGTGTGTGTGTGTGTGTGTTTTACTTGTATATTTCTTCTATTGTAGCGAAGAGAGTTTTGTTGCACAGTGATGTGTATTCATTGAGTACTTTCTTTCCTTGGGCTATTGATTTTTGGATGTGGTAGTTTTCTTCTATAGTTAATTTTTGATATAGGCTGCTGCTAGTTTTTAGGATGTGAAGGTCAGTTTCAATGTTTGTTGGGTGGTGGTTGTGTGCTACCAGGTGGTCTGCAAATGTTGAGTGTGTGCTATTGCTTTTCAGTGCTCTGAGGTGTTCATTATATCTGGTTCTGAATGTCCTGCATGTTTGGAACTCGGCTGTGCGATACAGGACGTCAAGTTAAACACCTTTCAGCCGTCTAGTTTCCAACCCTATTTTATTTGTAACCAGTTTCAGCGTTTCACTATGCCATTTACAGGCCCCTGACCGAAGTGTAGGAAGATTCTATTTCGTTCGTGATCAAAATTGGGCCAGAAGTACTGGTATTAGTAGGTTTTCGCTACAGCGGTCACTTCAACCATGATCTGCCACGCAAATGTCCAGCAGCTTCACCTATGGTCGACATAACTTTCTACGGTGTACTCTCTTTGGCTTATTGCACTCGTTCAAAGTTGTTAACCGTTACACCTTGCTATTCCTTATTTTATGATGCATACCCTATCCCAATACGAAAAAACGTTATGTACTGCCACCTCAAGATAATTTCATTGGAAACTTAAGTTCTTTTATGAAGCATACTCTGTTCTTTTAAATTGTGTCTTGCTTAACATTCGATTTTATAATGCTCATACAGCGTGTTCCAGAAGGAGAGGTCAATATGCAGGGATATCACAGGAACAAACATTCGAAACAAAAATATCTACCGAACGAGGTGGCGCAATGCTTAGCACATTGCACCCGTAATCGGGAGGACGACGGTTCAAGCCCGTGTCCGGCCACCCTGATTTAGATTTTCCGTAATTTCCCTATATCGCTTCAGGCAAATCTCGGGATGGTTCCTTTGGAAGGACACGGCTGACTTCCTTCCCAACCTTCCCTAATCCGATGGCATCATCTTAAAGGTGTTCTAGAAAATTTAGATCAGGACTCAGTGCAGGCCAGCCCATTACAGCGATGTTATTGTCGTGTAACCACTCCGCCACAGGCTGTGCATTATCAACAGGTGCTTGATCGTGTTGAAAGATGCAATCGCCATCCCCGAACCTCTCTTTAACAGTGGGAAAGAAGAAAGTGCTTAAAACATCAATGTAGGCCTGTGCTGTGTTAGTGCCACGCAAAACAAGGGGTGCAAGGCCCTCCATGAAAAACATGACCACACCAAAACACCACCGCCTCCGAATTTTACTGTTGCCACTACACACGCTGGCAGATGACGTTCGCTGGGTATTCGCCACATCCACACCCTGCCATCGGATCGCCACATTGTGTACCGTGATTCGTCACTTCAGTTTTTCCACTGTTCAATCGTCCAATGTTTACGCTCCTTACACCAAGTAGGCGCCGTTTGGCATTTACCGGCTCATAAGCAGCCGCTCGACCACGAAATTCAAGTTTTCTCATCTCCCGCCTAACTGTCATAGTACCTGCAGTGTATCCTGACACATTTTGGAATTCCTGTGTCATGGATTGGATAGACGTCTGCCTATTACACATTACGACCCTCTTCATCTGCCGGAGGTCTCTGTCAGTCAACAGACGAAATCTGCCTGTACATTTTTGTGATGTACGTGTCCCTTCACGTTTCCACTTCCCTGTCACCTCGGAAACAGCGGACCTAGGGGTGTTCAGGAGTGTGCAAATCTCGCGTATAGACGTATGACACAAGTGACACCCAATCACCTGACCACGTTCGAAGTCCTGAGTTCCGCGAGGCACCCTATTCTGCTCTCTCGCGATAATGACTACTGGTATGGAGTACATGGCAGTAGGTGGCAGCACAATGCACCTAATACGAAAAACGTATGTTTTTGGGGGTGTCCGAATACTTTTGATCAGATAGTTTATGTATTTCGTTTCAACACACTATCTCGCAGATGGTTGTATAATTTAGCTAATCAGCGTATGTTGGTCGAATATGTGGCGCTAGTGCCGTGCCGACTTCTGCTGCGTCACAGACAAGAACACGATGGATGACGTCACGTAGGCACTGTGCGTCACGCGGGTGACGGGCGGCCCTCTGGGAAAGGAGACAAGGACGGCGGATCGCGGCACCTGAGCCGCCTTGTTCCTCCGGCGGCGTCCTGCAGAGGAGGAGCTCACCAGAATACGCAGAAGGCGGCTGAGTGATCAGAGGCGACGCATTTGCCGGAAGGGGACGGAACGCAGCCAACCGAGCCTGGGAAGTCCGGAGTCCCCTCCTGTCTTTCCTCCGTGCGGAAGTCGAGTCACCAGAGAACGCCGCGCGATTCCTCGGGAGGCTGACTGACTCATTCTCAGTCAGCACTACAAAATTCCTCGCAAACCCGACACAGCTTGAACTCTTAACTGAGAACAGACCAGCAAGTAAATTCCGGAGTACCTATAGTACTGTTATCGGACCTTACGCCCTATCAGATCAAAGTTATCCGGACCCTCCTACCAGACATCACGAGAGGGGAGCCCCGCCCCTTACGATAGGTTGAGGGAAGTATTGCGTTGTGAGCAGAGAACCGCTAACAACAGAATGGTTCGGTCAGGACTTTAACAGTGACCTCGACCGTAGACTAATTATTGGATATCACTTGATTAACGATACCCAGACCGGACAGGCTTCACGTAGTGACGGATAGAGACTGTCCTGCATTGCGGCAGGTGGTCGTAAACAATCGCTTGAAATGAGCGAAAGGAGTCACTCGTGACTTTCAAAGTGTTACTAGGCGTCCTTTACCATAATGATTTACACAGGGAGTTAAGGTGAACAGGGTACAGTGGTCGAGCAGATCCTCATAACTCACACTTTTCTGTTGTCAAGCGAAGCTTGACGCTGAGTAAAGAGCGACGGTATTAAACACTGGACGACCTGAAGTGAGTGATCTGGAGTGATGGCCCACGCTATATCCTGCAGCATATCCGACGGAAGAATTGGGGTTTGGCAGATGCCTGAAGATTGTTTCCTGTTGTCATTTGTAGGGCTAACAGGCACGGAGGACGTTGTATTACACTACGTGGGTGTTTATCGTGTTTATTACGTGGTCGGTATACTGCACATAAGAAAGTGTTGCATGCGGAAGGATACCGAGTACGTTTTACAGCACTGTGTTCAGCAAAGAGTAGTGCAATAGTTTGCAGGCGGTGATGCTCTGTATCTGCTTGACAATGCATTTCGTCATAAAGCAGCGTCTGCTTCTGGACCATCACGTTGCTGCAAAGGACTGGCGCGTCCAGAGTCCCGATCTCAACTCAATGGAACACCGTTGGTAGGAGTTAGAACGTCGACTTTACTCCAGACCTTGGCGTAAAACATTACTGCTTTGACAACCTGTATGACAACCATGTATGAAATGCTCAATCAGTATTTAATCTGTATAACACCAGGTGCATATATCTAGGGTATCACATAGACCATACCGCAACTACCTATAATAGGACAAGCAGACAACTACTGAGTTTCATGTAGTTTCCTGACTTGCAACACCCCCAGCAATATACCAGTACACACAAACACAGTGAACATACGTAAGCACGAACCATTTCATATAAGGCTCTACCGAGACCTTCTCACCTGAAATACAGTATGTAGAAATATGGCATTACTAACCAACATGCTACGTAAGTTATATTACACGTCCGGATACAGTGTATCACTTCCCTATACATATTGCAAATTATTTTCACCACACTGACTGTATTACTTATTTCTTTTTATTTTTCTTTTACATTTGCGTTATATAAATTATATTTTCATCACATAGGCAGAAACAAATTATATAGAACCATTTTAACTACCGTTAAGCACTGAGTTCGCTGTAACCTTAGAGAAATTTTTATATATTGTGTTCTTCATATTATTTAAAACAGCATTAACAACCGTATACCAATAGGACTGTAAGAATGAGAAGTGTTTGTTGCTGGGTTTAGAAGCATCCGACCTACCTTACATTTCAAGGCGGTGGGTTACTCTGTACTGTTAATGAAATAAATAAATTACTGCTTTCTCTGGATTTGGCTCTCGAGGAAGAATGGCTTTCCATTTACCCTACAGACATTCCAATATCTCACTGAATGCGTCCCAGCAGAGTTTAAAATTTCTTGAAGGGGTGGTGTGGATACATCCATATTAATGTAATTTAACAGGCATGCTGGTTGTATAGACCAGTTAGTGCATGGGAACGGCGTAGTGCAGAAGGTTGGAATCTCTATGAGGCTGTTTGCGGATGATGCTGTTGCAATTACGGAAGTCGCAACGCTAGAAACGTGCAGCGAAATGCAAAACAACCTGCGAAAGATCAACACTCGGTTCAGGGACAGGCGGTTGAACCTCGATAAAATAAAATAAAAAGTACAGCCTACTGTGCACAAGTAGGCGGAAGTACACCCTGTTGTGTGATTTCACAATTCTTGAACAACCAGTGGAAGCACTCACAACCACTTTCAGTGCAGCGGCCTCTTAAAACTAATTATCCAAATGCAGGTGTCACACTGAGACTGGAAGAGAATCAAGCACTCTAGTCGGCCATTTCCTTTTGGAATTAACAGCACTCCTGGGCTATGAGTCGTTTCCTGCCAGCAAGTGTCGCAAATTAGTCGCAACAGGAACTGGGAAAACCTGCCTCCAAGTGAAATCACAAGCCGTGAAGCCCGCCTAGCAGGTCCCAGCCACGTGTCTCTGACATTCACTGGGAAAAAAACGGACAACTCGCGAAAATAGTATCGCGGCAGAAATAGATAGGCGCTCTTTCCACGCTCCAGAACAACTGGATCAGGGTAAGGAACGCACGCGATAATGTGGCTTATGGAGCGTAGATATCCACTGAAGAGAGAAAGAAAGTTGTACACCTGGCTAATATAGTGTAGGGCTCCCGCGAGCACACGGAAGTGCCGCAGCCCGACGTGGCGTGTACCCTGCTAATGTCTGAAGCAGTGCTAGAGGGAACTGACACCATCAATTCTGCCATATAGGCCTATGCTCAATGATGTTCGTGTCTGGCCAGCGGAAGTGTTTAAATTCAGAAGAGTGTTCCTGGAGCCATTGTGGACGTGTGGGGTATCGCATTGTCTTGCTGGAATTGGCCAAATCCGTCGGAATGCCCAATGGATATGAAAGGATGCAGGTGATCAGGCAGGATGTTTACGCACGATTCACCTGACAGAATCGTATCTAGAGGTTCCAGGGGTCCCATATCACTCCAAATGCGCATGCCCTACACCAATACAGAGCTTCCACCAGCTTGAACAGTCCCCTCCTGACAGGCAGAGACCATGGATTCATGAGGTTGTCACCATAACCGAACACGTCCATCAGCTCTTGAAAAGAGACTCGTCCGACCAGGCTAAATATTTCCAGTCGTAAATAGTCCAGTATCGGTGTTGATGGGCCCAGGCGAAACGTAACGCTTGGCTCTGAGCACTATGGGACTTAACATCTGAGGTCATCAGTCCCGTAGAACTTAGAACGACGTAAACCTAACTAACCTAAGAACAGCACACACATCCATGCCCGAGGCAGGATTCGAACCTGCGACCGTAACGCTTTGTGTCGTGTAGTCATTAACGGTACACGAGTGGTCCTTCGGCTCCAAAATCCCATATCGATGATGTTTCGTTGAATAGTTCGCACGCTGACACTTGCTGATGGCCCAGCATTGAAATCTGCAGCAATTTGCGGAAGGATTACACTTCTGTCACGCTGAACGATTCTGTTCAGTCGTCGTTGGTCCCATTCTTGCAGGATCTTTTTCCGGCAACAGCGATGTCGGAGATTCCTGATATTCACGATATACTCGTGAAAAGGTCGTACGGAAAAATCCCCAGTTCATCGCTACCTCGGAGATGCTGTGTCCCATCGCTCGTGTGCAGACTGTAACACGACTTTCAAACTCACTTAAACCTTGATAATTTGCTACTGTAGCAGCAGTAACCGTTCTAACAACTGCGCCAGACACTTGTCTTACACAGGCGTTGCCGACCGCAGCCCCGTATTCTGACTGTTTACAAAGTATTCGCATACGCATACCTATACCAGTTTCTTTGGCGCTTCAGTGTAGAACTACTTCGTTCCAGGGCCTCGTTCCTCGTGCCAGGCCATCGAGAGTCCCCTGGAATCTCATATCGGTTGCCTCCGCTGCCAGCTGACCCCCGCTCGTTAATATTTAACGCTTGGCCCGCAGGGATCCGGCCGGGCTTTGGGGTCTGGCGTCTGACCTGACTCCGCGGAAGGGGCCCACTAACTATCTACCTATGTATGGAGCTGCCAGCGCTACAGAACCGGTCCCCGCACACAACTGGGCCACTGCAGGCGCTCCCCTCCGCAACTGTGCGTTTGTCACAGCCGCAAGTGGCAGCTGCTAGCTTCTGCGAGTAGCGGTCTCGGCGTTTGCACGAACCTGCGTCGGATAGTCAGGTTTCCTTCACCTGCCCTCTCGTGTACGATGCATCTACCGTAAAACCCCAAAACATTTACACTCAACTACCTTCTTACTCTTTACTACGCACGCGTACACTTATTTCACATAAATTTCAAGCTTGCAACTGCCCGATTCTAACAACGGAAACATCCCGTCGTACCCCTCTCAGATTTAGTAATAAGATGGCCCAGTGCATACTCCGTCAAAAACTGAACACAGATCAAGAATGAAAACAGGGAGAAGGTGTACTGAACTGTGGAAAAAAGAAGCAAAATAGAAATGAATAGCCACTAAGCCGACTTTATGTGGTAACGGTGTTGGCCTGCAAGTGGGGAGAATTACACTACTGGCCATTGAAATTGCTACACCACGAAGATGACGTCCTACGGAAGCGAAATTTAACCGACAGGAAGACGATGCTGTGATATGCAAATGATTAGCTTTTCAGAGCATTCACACAAGGTTGGCGCGGGTGGCAAAACTTACAATGTGCTGACATGAGGAAAGTTTCCAACCGATTTCTCATACACAAACAGCAGTTGACCGGCGTTGCGTGGTGAAACGATGTTGTGATGCCTCGTGTAAGGAGGAGAATGCGTACCATCACGACTTTGATTCAGGTCGAATTGTAGGCTATCGCGATTGCGGTTTATCGTATCGCGACATTGCTGCTCGCGTTGCTCGACATTCAATGACTGTTAGCAGAATATGGAATCGGTGGGTTCAGTAGGGTAATACGGAACGACGTGCTGGATCCCAACGGCCTCGTATCACTAGCAGTCGAGGTGACAAGCATCTTATCCGCATGGCTGTAACGGATCGTGCAGTCACGTCTCGATCCCTGAGTCAACAGATGGGGAGGTTTGCAAGACAACAACCATCTTCACGAAGAGTTCGACGACGTTTGTAGCAGCATGGGCTATCAGCTCGGAGACCATGGCTGCGGTCACTCTTGACGCTGCATCACAGACAGGAGCGCCTGTGATGGTGTACTCAACGACGAACCTGGGTGCACGAATGGCAAAACGTCAGTTTTTCGGATGAATCCAGGTTCTGTTCATAGCATCGTGATAGTCGCATCCGTGTTTGGCGACATCGCGGTGAACGCACATTGGAAGCGTGTATTCGTCATCGCCATACTGGCGTATCACCCGGCGTGATGGTATGGGGTGCCATCGGTTACACGTCTCGGTCACCTCTTGTTCGCATTGACGGCACTTTGAACAGTGGACGTTACATTTCAGATGTGTTACGACCCGTGGCTCTTCCCTTCATTCGATCCCTGCGAAACTCTACATTTCAGCAGGATAATGCACGACCGCATCTCGCAGGTCTTGTACGGGCCTTTCTGGATACAGAAAATTTTCGAGTGCTGCTCTGGCCAGCAGATTCTCCAGATCTCTCACCAATGAAAACGTCTGGTCAATGGTGGCCGAACAACTGGCTCGTCACAATACGCCAGTCACTACTCTTGATGAACTGTGGCATCATGTTGAAGCTGCATGGGCAGCTGTGCCTGTTCAAGCCATCCAAGTTCTGTTTGTCTGAATGCCCAGGCGTATCAAGGCCGTTATAACGGCCAGAGGTGGTTGTTCTGGGTACTGATTTCTCAGGATCTAGGCACCCAAATTGCGTGAAAATGGAATGACATGTCGGTTCTAGTATAACACATTTGTCCAATGAATACTCGTTTATCATCTGCATTTCTTCTTAGTGTAGCAATTTTAATGGCCAGTAGTGTATGTTTAAAGTGGCTAAGGGCTCTCCTTCTCAAATACTTGGTGAATATAATGTGGATATTTGCGCGCGATAGTCTACACTTCTTTCTAACCCGCACCCGTTGGAGACGCAGATGGTTCTTACACCCAAAGCACTTCTTTCCAGAGTATAAGTAATATGTGTACCAAGTTTGTTCAAATCGACCCAGTCACTTAGGAGGAGATTTGCATCATTCATACTCAAACTTTTATACGTAAGGATTTCAAGAAGAAGGCAGGTTGTGACTTCACAACAACCAGTTTGACAAGTCGTGCTTCCGCCCTGTACAGTGGCTGCGGTCCCTCGAGACGGCAGTCTCCCTCGTCTGCCTCAGCTGGGTGCTGGCCGTCGGTGATGTGCCGGCATCCAGCGCCTCCCCCGCCCCGCCCCCCTCCTCCAGCTGGTGCGGGCCGGCCCTGCTAGCGCTGATTTATCTGCTCCGCCCACCGCCTCACGGCCTGCCGGCTGCCGCGGCATTGGTCTCCAGTCTTTTGTCCGCCACACTCCCAAACACCACCGGGCGCAGCGGGCGCCTTCGGCGCGTTCACCGATCCCATTTTGGAGCCATTGGTGTTTTACCTTATACGACTCAACGCCACCCCCCCTCTCTCCCCCCTCCCATCGTGGGGGGGAGAGCCCGAAAAAGTTTTCATCCACTGGTGTATCCGGTTTTCACGCGACTCAACTTGCGGAGTGTAATATCTCTTTATATTCGATGAATTATTCTGATACAACACTACCTTGAATGACGTTTACTAATTTTGTAT
The DNA here is from genome assembly GCF_023898315.1 of Schistocerca nitens. Taxonomy (NCBI): domain Eukaryota; kingdom Metazoa; phylum Arthropoda; class Insecta; order Orthoptera; family Acrididae; genus Schistocerca; species Schistocerca nitens. The sequence goes on from NC_064621.1 coordinate 564,062,810, forward strand.
CTTCATAGTCGCAGAATCCATGCGCAAAGTAGTTTCATACAATAGCTTTGCCAAGAGCGCATAATTATTCTTTGTAGTACCCTCTCTGGTGGTTGTTAGTAAAAAAAAAAAAAGCTTTCGAGATTGTCTTCGTGCGGATTAGCCTGAGCATTGTTTGAAGAATTGTAATCTGAATATTGAGATTTATGACAAAAGATAACTGATACGAAATTGTAAGATTAAAAGGGATATATATATATATATATATATATATATATATATATATATTGCTCCTTCATACAAAAGGTGTGTATTTGACAATTGAGAATTAATGATATTCATCGATATATTGCGTAGTTGTTAATCAGAAGGGAACTTCCGAAATACTGGATACGAACCTGCATTTGATAATCCAAGAGCTCCATTACTGCTTCGGAAGGTTAAACTTCATCAAAGCCATATATCCGCTTGATCTGAGGTTTCCCGACTGATTATACAACGCTCTCAAAAATACGAGGCATTTTATTTGTACAGATTAGCAGACTGCCGCAAAGCACGAGCCTGCAGAGAAGAAGAATCGTCGCCTGATTTCATTCTAACAAGTACAATTTCTGAATCATTTTGAGTGACTAAGTTATGACTGTGTTTCTTATTATGAATGATTGATTGCTCGAACGAATTGAGAACTACATAACGACATAATTACATAGATAGGAGGAAAGTTACAGGAGGATCAAGCATAGATTACATGTACTTCTTTTGCCCATACTTTCAGAAGCTCTCCCAGATCTGGCAGAACAGAGCGATAACGAGCACGACAAAGATTCGGCTTACTGAAACACTCGTCAGGCGGCCGCAGTGGCCGAGCGGTTCTAGGCGCTTCAGTCCAGAACCGCGCTACGGTCGCAGGTTCGAATCCTGCCTCGGGCATGGATGAGTGTGATGTCCTTAGGTTAGTTAGATTTAAGTAGTTCTAAGTCCAGGGGACTGATGACCTCAGATGTTAAGTTCCATAGTGCTTAGAGCCATTTGAACCAAACACTCGTATTTTCCGTCTCCTTTTAAGGTTGCGTAACAAGATACCAGCGGAGTATTGATGCATTTGAGCTTTGGTACTGACGCAGGATGCTGCGCATAAAATGGACTGGAAGAGAAATTAATTTGTCTATTACCACGCTACTCAGTATCTACGAGGTGTGGCTAGAAAAAAACCGGACTAGTACTGGTGAAACAATAAAACGAATGCAATAAGGCTGAAAGTCGCGTGGCCTGTCACGTGACTCTCGCTCCGCCTACTGCTCGAGTTTCATCTGCCTCCTGCACTCAGTCTGCCCGTGGCGTCTGTTTTAAGTAGTTGACGTTTTGTCTGTGCGTCGGAAAATGTTGAGTGTACAGAAAGAACAGCGTGTTAACATCAAATTTTGTTTCAAACTAGGAAAATCTGCAAGTGAAACGTTTGTAATGTTACAACAAGTGTACGGCGATGATTGTTTAACGCGAACACAAGTGTTTGAGTGGTTTAAACGATTTAAAGATGGCCGCGAAGACACCAGTGATGACACTCGCACTGGCAGACCATTGTCAGCAAAAACTGATGCAAACATTGAAAAAATCGGTAAACTTGTTCGACAATTTCCTTGTCAACTCCTGTTAACTCAGACACTGATCTGATTGTTAAACGGCGATCTTGCCGAACAAGTTTACCGATTTTTTCAATGTATACACCTTTCATATACCTCGTATATACACCTTTCTTCTCACATCGCCTAAAAAAAAATACTCCAGTTCTTTTTCCATATTGTGAGAAGAGGTGGAGAAAACGGGAAAATAGTCATCGAAGGAAACATCTAGGGCACGAGACGCAGGGGAGAGCAGCTAGCATTTGGACAGGTCAAGTAAAGGAGATCTCCAGTCTACTTCTTCAGCAGTCTCTGAGAAAAGCTGGTAAGCATCCGATATGGGGACGCTTTGTTCAGGGTGTCACGTTAGTTTGTTGGTTGGTTGAATTTTTTTTTTTTTTGGGGGGGGGGGGGGTGGGGGGGGTAGCGGACTAATCAGCGAGGCCTTCCGTCCAATCGGATTAGGGAAGGATTGGGAAGGAAGTCGGCCGTGTCCTTTCAAAGGAACCATTCTTGAATTTGCCTGAAGCGGTTCAGGGAAATAACGGAAAATCTAAATCAGGATGGCCGAATGCGGGTTCAGTGTGCTCACCACACTGGCACCAAGCTCGCTCATGGTGTCACGACGCTCTGCTATGAGCACAACGACTCTGAAGACAGCCATACTGAGGAGATCCTTAAGGATGTAGAATAACATATGTTCAAAAGACAACCACACACAATACAAATTTATGAAGATAACAGATACACCCCAACATATCGTCAACAGATCCCAGTCTCTGAACTGCTTATGTTGCGGTATCGTGTTTGTGTGCTAAAATGATAAAAATTATTTATAAAGACCCACAGGTTTTTCTTCTTGTAAGTTACTTTGTTATTGCTTAAAATGGGTAATTCCAGTGTCATAGTACGATCTCAAAAATAAACTACACTGATTTGCAACGAAATGATGTTCACAACAGAAAACTGGCTACATCTACCAAACATAAGTGTAATGCAATCCACTGATCCACCTGAGCATGTGTGTGTAAGCCGTGAAAGTACGTAATGCGAGAAAATGATAGTGACTGACACACATAAACAGAAGGGGCTGCTCACTAAATTCCGAAGTCCGACCTTCACCGAGGATGTAGAGCATATATTATTATCACCAACTTTCAAATCGCACAATGACCACCATTCAAAGATAAGGGAAATTAGAGCTCGTACTGAGGCGATCAGAAAGTCGTTTTTCCCTCGCGCAATCCGCGAGTGGAACAGAGGGGGGGAAATATGACTTCGACGTGAATTGTCCCCTCCGCCACACACCGCTTGGTAGCTAACGGAGTGTATATGTAGATGTAGATGTATAAAACAAATTTTCAACCATTGCGGATGCGAGAAGAACGCAATCAGAATACGAGAAATATATTTATAACGGGTGCAATACACACGAGAAGTCGAAATGAGAAGCACACTGTGATGAAACCAACTTCTGTTAACTACGAAATGAAAGCAAACATAGAAGACTAAAAATCAGCCAGTAAGAAAGGAGGGTGATAGATTGGTAAAACTGCAGCCCTCCAAGTGCCATGGCAATGAACCGAGGGTGTGTTACCAGAAGTCCCTTTACGAGTTTCACCCCCGGTGTTTACACCAGAGACAAGTGTTCTCACTCTTGCACATTCGCTTGTGGTCGCTCCGGTGTGAAGGAGCTTCGAGCCACCTCCACCGAGGGCGGGCTGAGGTGCTCCCCGAACACGTGCTCGGCGGTGCGTGGCAACCAGCAGGCACCAGTAAGGTATCCCTCGCGTGCCGCGCCGCCTCCCGGGCCGCCGCAGCCGCCGACAGCGCGGCCCGATCGCCCGCTGAGAAGGGCCGCCAAGGACGGCCAAGGTCACCCGCAAGGTGAGGCGAGGCAGCCGGGCCACTTGTCTGTCAGAGATTTATCCCGGCGGGCGGCCGCCGCGGCCGTATTTTTCACCCCCGCTGTTTGGCCGCCTCTCCGCGGGGAGCGCTCGCTGCGCTTCAGTCCTTTGTTTCCGGCCGCCATCTTAATGAGCTACGTCCCTTGCGCGCCGCGCTCCTCCAGACCTCTACATTCAAAATCCGGGCACGTAAGCCTGCGAGATATTACTGCGACAACTTGCGGGTAGTCCTTACGACTTCCCGATGACGATAACGGACAGACCTAGGCGTATTTGAACAGGCTCCACAACTTTCACTAAGTTTGTGCGAGGACCATCGGCTGCGTCTCTGCTTTGGTAGAGTTAGATCTGTTTCTAGATTCGTGCGTTGTACGTACAATGTGTCATTTTGTTCTTCACACAATCTAAGAAACGAAATAAATAAAAAAAACGGCGCACCACGAAGGAAATATACGAAGAGACGACAGAAATCGGGAGATGCGATGTACAGACAAAAATTAATTACAATTTCGGAAGAAGTGAATGATTTATTAACTGTTTTTTCATTCCAGTCTTTGATCGCAATATAAAGTCCTTCGACGATGACCGGTTTCAGTCGTTAATGTCGTAATGTGATAAACCAGTAATGGCATCGTCAGAACATATAAATACACTCAGCAAAGCATCGTCACGTAAAACTAAAATATGGTGTAAAATAGGCCACATCGTCGACACGTCCGGACGATGAATCCGGGACTCTGTGTGCCTCTTGACAGTTGCTCGGTCCCCTCGTTGTGTCGTCTCTCTAGGTCGACCACTCCATCCCCGACGCTGTGTTCGGCTACGGTTCACCCATTCCTGCCAGCACCCTCGAGTAGCAGCAACGCTCCTTTTCCAACGGCGAGCGACTTGCCGATTTCTCCAGCCCAACTACATGGCATCGCTCCTATTAAAATGTCGAGTGATTCGCCGATTACTCCAACCGGCTTCTTTGAGCCCAACTACACATCCTCTGTCAAATGCTGCCATCTGCTTACTTTGTTCACGCGCCCGATTGCGGGACATGGTTATAATGTCTAGTTGACGACACGAAATGAAACTAGCAAAGATTTTATGCCCTGGTATCGTCATGTCCTCAATTTACTATGCTTGCCAGCTGCACGGTCCAACAGCGCTTCGGCGTCATATTTTCATCGAGAGGCCGTCACAATTTACAATTTGGCATTTGCTGTCAATACATGTATGAATGTCAGACTGTGACTAATTTGCATGAACCCTTCGCGATGCGTCGTCTCTCTCTCTCTCTCTCTCCCTTTGTGTTAGACAGTATTTACTAACAATTCGTCGTAAATAATCCTTCATTGTTGAAGGAATAGTGATGACGATATCTAGAACACAAGAAGAAAGTAGCTAAGGAAGTTTTAAACCCACACTAAAATCATTTCTTCTCGACAACTTATATTATGTAGAAAGTATTTTATCTAAAAACTGGCATCATCATCATCATCATTTAAGACTGATTATGCCTTTCACCGTTCAGTCTGAAACATAGCCCCCTGGCAGCCTGTAAAAAATTATAAAATAAAGAAAGACTAGTTTTAAGCGTAGTTGAAAAATACGAGGGTCACTCCAAAAGAAATGCACACTATTTTTGTAAAAATACAGATTTCATTCTGCATGTGTTAAAGTTTTACAGTGTGTAGATACTTCCTTCCCGCTTGTTCTCAAACTTAGTTCAACCTGTTCCCGTGAGTGGCGCCGTCACAGCATGTCTTCAAGATGGCTGCTACACTTGACGTTCGTCGGAAGCAACGTGCTGTCATATAATTCCTGTGCTGTGAAAACGAGACAGTGGAAAACATCCACAAGAGGTTGAAAAAGGTGTATGGAGATGCTGCCGTCGATCGCAGTACAGTTAGTCGGTCGGCAAGCAGGTTACGTGATGGAAGGGGGCACGGAAATATTGAGGATTGTCCCCGCAGCGGCAGGCCTCGTACTGCACAAACTCCAGACAATGTGCAGAGACTTAACGGTGACTGCAGACAAACGCATCACAGTGAACGGATTGTCACGCTATATTGGGGTAGGGGGAGGAAGTGTTTGCAGAATACAGAAAGTCTTGGCGTTACAAAAGGTTTGTGCCAGGTGGGTTCCCAGGATGTTGACAGTGGCTCACCAAGAAACAAGAAAAACGGTATGCAGCGAACTTTTGGAACAGTATGAGAATGGTGGACATGAATTTCTTGGAAGAATTGTGACAGGTTAAGAAACATGGCTCCATCATTTGTCAGCAGAGACGAAGAGGCAATCAATGAAGTGGCATCATGCAAATTCACCCAAGGAAAAAAAAAATTCAAAACCACACCTTCTACTGGAAAAGTTATGGCTATGGTGTTTTTCGATTCCGAAGGACTCTTGCTTGAGGACATCATGCCAAGTGGAACTACCATAAATTCTGATGCATATGTGACGACACTAAAGAAACTTCAAGCTCGACTGACTCGTGTTCGACCACATCGGCAAAAGTAGGATGTTTTGCTGTTGCAACACAATGCACGGCCACATGTCAGTCAAAAATCCATGGAAGCGATCACAAAACTCGGATGGAGAACACTGAAACACCCACCTTACAGTCCAGACCAGGATCCATGTGACTATCATCCCTTTGGGAAACTGAAAGACTCTCTTCATGGAACAAGTTTTGAAGATGATGACTCCCTTGTGCACGCTGCCAAACAGTGGCTCCAACAGGTTGATCCAGAATTTTACAGTGCGGGTATACAGGCGCTGGTTCCAAGATGGCGTAAGTCAGTTGACAGGGATGGAAATTATGTGGATAAATGAAAATATTGTTCCTAAAGGATGTATCTACACACTGTAAAAGTTTGAAACATGTAGAATAAAATGTGGATTAAAAAAAAATAGTGTGCATTTCTTTTGGAGTGACCCTCGTAATGTGCTCGTTAATGTTAAAACAATTCGTTGCACACCACTCGTTCGAATGATCTGCGGAACACGCAGCGCCGTAACTGATGAGTCGCGCGACACTGTCTGCAGGAAATATTGCGGTTATTTATAGCACTCGTAAATGATAATTAACTGCACTGGTGTCCAAAATTAAAGCAAAAAATGGTTCAAATGGCTCTGAGCACCATGGGACTTAATTTCGGAGGTCATCAGTCCCCTAGAACTTAGAACTACTTAAACCTAACTAACCTAAGGACATCACACACATCCATGCCCGAGGCAGGATTCGAACCTGCGACCGTAGTGGTCGCGCGGTTCCAGACTGTAGAGCCTAGAACCGCCCGGCGGCCCCGGCCGGCTTAAAGCAACAAACGGCTTTTTCCCAGTCCTGTGTCTAATTCACGATGTAATCATACAAACCGTCAACAGATGTCATCACGATCGAGTTCTGCATAGAAGATGGCATTCCCATCAATGGACAACAGCGCCAGCGATGGAGTCAGTGCACCTATCAAGCGGGGTAGTGTTTGCAAAATCGCTGTGTACACAGTCGCAGCCGGTGCAGTATAGCACAGAGCAGAGCCTGCAGAATCTCTGCTGTGGAGGGCCACAGGAAGAATGGAAGCAGGAGAGTCGCAAACTGGTGTAGGCCGGTGGCTTCATGCGAATCGTTCCGTTCTTTCTCTGAAGAGGCGACAGTTTATAGAGACCGAAACTGTATCGCGGAGATCAGAATCGGACCGATCACGTGTGATGTCAGGTCGAGAGGACTATTATTTGGCTGTAAGGGCACGACTGTACTGCCTTAGTGCTGCACGACAATTGGCATCTGACCTCAGCATCCCCTGGACGTTTTGTATCGAAGCAAACACTATACAAAAGGCTTCGGCAGAGTGGCCTTTGTTGTCCGAGACCTGCTGTCTGTTTACCTCTGGCGTGTCTTCACAGAAGGGAACGTCTGGAGCGGAGCCGTCAACATGGCACCTGGACGGTCGAAAGGCGGGCCGACGTTCTTTTCACAGATGAGTCCCGATTTGGTCTGGAGAGTGATTCTCGACGGATTCGCATCCGGAGGGCACGTGGAACACGATTTCGGGACCCAAAAATAGTGGAAAGGGACCGATATCGAGGAGAATCTCTAATGGTGTGGGCAGGGATTATGTTGACCGCTTGAACACCTCCTCGTGAAATTTTACGGCTGAATCAGCAAGATTTAACTACTTTCAGGTGCTGTAAGGAGATCTTCGAATCGCACGCGTGGTTGTTGCGAGGTGCTGTGGGCCCAGACTTCGTATTGATGGACGATAATGCTCGACATCATAGAGTAGGACTGGTTGCGTGGCTTGTCGCTCGCCCTTTTTGAATCACACAGAGCATGCCAGGGAAGTGTTAGAGAGACGGCTTGCATAACGTCAGCATCCACCAAGACTTGGGAGCAGCTCTGCAGCAAGAATGGGACTTATTGCCACAACGTGAGACTAATGACAGAATTCAGAGCATTTGCCCTCGTTGTCAGGCCTGTATTGGTGCCAGATGTACTCACACCCTATACTGAGGACATTAATCAGTTGTCAGAATTCGTGTGCAACTCCGTTACGTTGGAAAAAAATGGAGAACATTTTTGTCTACCGTTATGTATGTTCAAACTGTTTATGTTCTGTATTACACTACTGGCCATTAAAATTCCTACACCACAAAGATGACGTGCTACACACGCGAAATTTAAACGACATGAAGAAAATGCTGTGATATGCAAATGATTAGCTTTTCAGAGCATTCACACAAGGTTCGCGCCGGGCGACACCTACAACGTGCTGACATGAGGAAAGTTTCCGACCGATTTCTCATACACAAACAGCAATTGACCGGCGTTGCCTGGTGAAGCGTTGCTGTGATGCCTCGTGTAAGGAGGAGAAATGCGTACCATCACGTTTCGGGTTGTAGCCTATCGCGATTGCGGTTTATCGTATGGCGACATTGCTGCTCGCGTTGGTCGAGATCCAATGACTGTTAGCAGAATATGGAATCGATGGGTTCAGGAGGGTAATACGGAACGCCGTGCTGGATCCCAACGGCCTCGTATCAATAGCACTCGAGATGACAGGCATCTTATCCGCATGGCTGTAACGGATCGTGCAGCCACGTCCCGATCCCTGAGTCAACAGATGCGGACGTTTGCAAGACAACAACCATCTGCACGAACAGTTCGACGACGTTAGCAGCAACATGGACTATCAGCTCGGAGACCATGGCTGCATCACAGACAGGAGCGCCTGCGATGGTATACTCAACGACGAACCTGGGTGCACGAATGGCAAAACGTCATATTTTCGGATGAATCCAGCTTCTGTTTACAGCATCATGATGGTCGCATCCGTGTTTGGCGACATCGCGGTGAACGCACATTGGAAGCGTGTATTCGTTATCGCCATACTGGCGTATCACCCTGCGTGATGGTATGGGGTGCCATTGGTTACACGTCTCGGTCACCTCTTGTTCGCATTGACGGCACTTTGAACTGTGGACGTTACATTTCAGATATGTTACGACCCACGGCTCTACCCTTCATTCGATCCTTGCGAAACCCCACATTTCAGCAGGATAATGCACGACCACCTGTTCACGTCCCGTACGGGCCTTTCTGGATACAGAAAATGTTCGACTGCTGCCCTGACCAGTACATTCTCCAGATCTCTCACCAATTGAAAAAGTCTGGTCAATGATGGCCGAGCTACTGGCTCGTGACTATACGCCAGTCACTACTCTTGATGAACCGTGGTATCGTGTTGAAACTGCATGGGCAGCTGTACCTGTACACGCCATCGAAGCTCTGTTTGACTCAATGCCCAGGTGTATCAAAGGCCGTTATTATGGCCAGAGGTGGTTGTTCTGGGTACTGATTTCTCAGGATCTATGCACCCAAATTGCGTGAAAATGTAATCACGTGCCAGTTCTAGTAGAATATATTCGTCCAATGAATACCGGTTTAGCATCTGCATTTCTTCTTGGTGTAGCAATTTTAATGGCCAATAGTGTATTTACATATTTTTCTACATTGCTATTAGCTGTTAATATTATTTTGTGGCAAAACAAAAACAACCTTCCAAAATTACCGGTTGCTTCTTTAATTTTGAACATCAGTGTGCAAACCAATTACCAGTCCGTATCCAACTCCTACAAGCAAATCGTGTAGTATCCGGCTGCAACCCCAAGTTCCGACGACGCCGCTTCCGTTATCTCGCTAGTCCTTAGCGGCAGACTGGAGGTGCTGGCGCTGACCAGCAGCGCCTCCAGCTTCCTCCAGCGTCGCGTGGCGGGCGGCCGCGGCGGCTGCCCCTGGAGGACCACGCCCCTGTCCGGGCGCGCCGGTTCGCCTCGCGTGACAGCGAGAGCCGGCCGCCGGCCGCAGAGAGGTGCAAATTGCGGCTGCCTAATTGCCGGCCGTAACCAGCCGCCCGCTGAGCATGAGACGGCGCCGCCGGCGAGCGGCCGGCATGCGGCGCGCCTCGGCCTCTGCTTATTAGCCACCATCTCCGCTCCTGCACTTTGCCAGCAGCGACTGGTTCCCCTTACCAGCCTTCTGCACACGAGGCAAACTCCCTATCGAACACCCGCCCCCTTTCACATTTTGTGTTAAGTTGGCCCATTGGAGGGGGATCTGCAGCGAATTGACGCATGGTGCAGGGAATGGCAATTGAATCTCAATGTAGACAAGTGTACTGTGCTGCGAATACATAGAAAGACAGATCCCTTATCTTTTAGCTACAAAATAGCAGGTCAGCAACTGGAAGCAGTTAATTCCATAAATTATCTGGGAGTACGCATTAGGAGTGATTTAAAATGGAATGATCATATAAAGTTGATCGTCGGTAAAGCAGATGCCAGACTGAGATTCATTGGAAGAATCCTAAGGAAATGCAATCCGAAAACAAAGGAAGTAGGTTACAGTACGCTTGTTCGCCCACTGCTTGAATACTGCTCAGCGGTGTGGGATCCGTACCAGATAGGGTTGATAGAAGAGATAGAGAAGGTCCAACGGAGAGCAGCGCGCTTCTTTACAGGTTCATTTAGTAATCGCGAAAGCGTTACGGAGATGGTAGATAAACTCCAGTGGAAGACTCTGCAGGAGAGACGCTCAGTAGCTCGGTATGGGCTTCTGTTAAAGTTTCGAGAACATAGCTTCACCGAAGAGTCAAGCAGTATATTGCTCCCTCCTACGTATATCTCGTGAAGAGACGATGAGGATAAAATCAGAGAGATTAGAGCCCACACAGAAGCATACCGACAATCCTTCTTTCCACGAACAATACGAGACTGGAATAGAAGGGAGAACCGATAGAGGTACTCAGGGTACCCTCCGCCTCACACCATCAGGTAGCTTGCGGAGTATTGATGTAGATGTAGACAGCCCCTCTAAAACTGAATACATATCGGACATGGAAACAGGAAGAAGGTGTACTGAACTGTGAAAAAAAAGAAGAATTAAAATAGAAACAGTGAACTGTGCAAATTTAATATGTGGAATATCGAGCTACGTTACCGACCGTAGAGTCACGGTTGCGAAGGGGGAGATCGTTCAAGTCTCCCTCGGGCCCTATATTGTTTTCCACAAAAATACGAACTGTCCGTCCTGTCACTGGCGTGTCTTTTTTCCTTCTTGGCAATTGTCATACTATACGTAGCTTATAGAATATGAGTCATGCGATAAGAAAATATTGTCCGTAGCTCGTGGTCTCGCGGTCGTGCTGTCGCTTCCCGAGCACGGAGTCCCGGGTTCGATTCCCGGCACCGAGCGAGGTGGCGCAGTGGTAACACACTGGACTCGCATTCGGGAGGACGACGGTTCAATCCCGTCTCCAGCCATCCTGATTTAGGTTTTCCGTGATTTCCCTAAATCGTTTCAGGCAAATGCCGGGATGGTTCCTTTGACAGGGCACGGCCGATTTCCTTCCCCATCCTTCCCTAACCCGAACTTGCGCTCCGTCTCTAATGACCTCGTTGTCGACGGGACGTTAAAAAAAAAAAAAACCACACACACACTCGATTCCCGGCAGGATCAGGGATTTTTAAATCCCTCGAGATGACTGGGTGTTTGTGTTGGCCTCATCGTTTCATCATCATTCATGTACGTGGCGAAACTGGACTAAGTAAAGGTTGAGAATTTGTACGGGGGCTGATAACCGCGCAGTTGCGCGCCCCACAATCCGAAACATCTTCATCATCATCAAGGATATATTACCGTCGCGAGTAAATGTTATCCACAGTGAGAGCAGGCGAGATGCCGCATACAGCTCTCTAAACTAATAAACGGGCGTGAACTATGTTACGACGAAGGAAATCTCGATTCAAAACTTCCAAAACGTAACCGATGAGGTGGTACCTGTGTACAACAAATAGGAGTTATATAGGTCTGGAGGTCCCTTCGTTACACGTCGCTGCTGCAAACGGACATTACGCCACGACACATACAGACGAACAGACACGTCAATGACATGACGGACAGCTCGTAATTTTGTGAAAAAAAATTACAGGGCCCTAGGGCGGCTTGAACCAGTACCTTCCACTTCGCTGGTCAACACCGTGGCCGCACAACCACGACGCTACCTTCAGTAATATTACTCGACATTCCACATATTAAATTTAGACAGTTCACTTCTTTCCACAACTTAGTACATCTTCCTCCTGCTTTCATGTTTCATCTGTATTCAGTTTTTGACGGGCTGTCCAACGTGCCAACTTACCACTAAATGTAAGTCGGGTGCGATGGAGGGGGGGATTCCTTGTCAGACACACGACTGTTTTCCTTTAGACCAAAGGTGAAAAAGGAAGGAAGTTTAGAAGTCAGAAAGCCGCAAGAACTTACGATGTTATCTTCGGTATTTCACTGGGAAAAAGATGAGTAATAATTATTCACTTAAAAATCAATTTTTAATATGCCAAGTTTTTAAATCTGGCTAAGGAATATAAAATTATTTCCCATAGTTCCACGCAGATTCCTAAGCACACACAGATATAGTATCGAAAACTTGCCTGTCACTATAGCTATCAAAACGCATGGACCACTTAAAGAGAAAAATTGATTCTGACCACGCTGTATACTCTAATAGCGAAGAAGTGAACTATCCATGCATCAAATATATACCGAAAGCTCCGAATGTTTTCCGTTTTAAGTCTCACAATTATTTTCATAACTATTAAAAATTCACGATCACAAATTTTGAGGACTGGCGTTATGGCGTTAGGAACCTGTGTGGGGATAGCAGGAATTATTTTTTGCTTTTTAGACCGGTTTAAAGATTTGGAGTGTTAGAATTGATTTTTATTTAAATTATTATATTCTGCTTTTTAGTGATGTGAGTTAAATTTTTCAGTACCTTTCAAACAGTCGGGATTACAACAGAGACATTTGGTACATTTCACGTATATTTCAGTTTCGCTTCACCTGAGTCAAACATTTTTCTTTTTTTTTTTTTTTTTAATTTGTGGGAAGTGCTGAGGTCATCGGTCCCTAGGCCCACACACTACTTAATCTAACTTAAACTAACTTACGCTCAGGACAACATACACACACACACACATGCCCGAGGAAGGACAGGGAGAGCAGCGCGAACCGTGGAAAGGCGCCCCAGACCGCACGGCTACCCCGCGAGGCTGTTACACTCCTGGAAATTGAAATAAGAACACCGTGAATTCATTGTCCCAGGAAGGGGAAACTTTATTGACACATTCCTGGGGTCAGATACATCACATGATCACACTGACAGAACCACAGGCACATAGACACAGGCAACAGAGCATGCACAATGTCGGCACTAGTACAGTGTATATCCACCTTTCGCAGCAATGCAGGCTGCTATTCTCCCATGGAGACGATCGTAGAGATGCTGGATGTAGTCCTGTGGAACGGCTTGCCATGCCATTTCCACCTGGCGCCTCAGTTGGACCAGCGTTCGTGCTGGACGTGCAGACCGCGTGAGATGACGCTTCATCCAGTCCCAAACATGCTCAATTGGGGACAGATCCGGAGATCTTGCTGGCCAGGGTAGTTGACTTACACCTTCTAGAGCACGTTGGGTGGCACGGGATACATGCGGACGTGCATTGTCCTGTTGGAACAGCAAGTTTCCTTGCCGGTCTAGGAATGGTAGAACGATGGGTTCGATGACGGTTTGGATGTACCGTGCACTATTCAGTGTCCCCTCGACGATCACCAGTGGTGTACGGCCAGTGTAGGAGATCGCTCCCCACACCATGATGCCGGGTGTTGGCCCTGTGTGCCTCGGTCGTATGCAGTCCTGATTGTGGCGCTCACCTGCACGGCGCCAAACACGCATACGACCATCATTGGCACCAAGGCAGAAGCGACTCTCATCGCTGAAGACGACACGTCTCCATTCGTCCCTCCATTCACGCCTGTCGCGACACCACTGGAGGCGGGCTGCACGATGTTGGGGCGTGAGCGGAAGACGGCCTAACGGTGTGCGGGACCGTAGCCCAGCTTCATGGAGACGGTTGCGAATGGTCCTCGCCGATACCCCAGGAGCAACAGTGTCCCTAATTTGCTGGGAAGTGGCGGTGCGGTCCCCTACGGCACTGCGTAGGATCCTACGTTCTTGGCGTGCATCCGTGCGTCGCTGCGGTCCGGTCCCAGGTCGACGGGCACGTGCACCTTCCGCCGACCACTGGCGACAACATCGATGTACTGTGGAGACCTCACGCCCCACGTGTTGAGCAATTCGGCGGTACGTCCACCCGGCCTCTCGCATGCCCACTATACGCCCTCGCTCAAAGTCCGTCAACTGCACATACGGTTCACGTTCACGCTGTCGCGGCATACTACCAGTGTTAAAGACTGCGATGGAGCTCCGTATGCCACGGCAAACTGGCTGACACTGACGGCGGCGGTGCACAAATGCTGCGCAGCTAGCGCCATTCGACGGCCAACACCGTGGTTCCTGGTGTGTCCGCTGTGCCGTGCGTGTGATCATTGCTTGTACAGCCCTCTCGCAGTGTCCGGAGCAAGTATGGTGGGTCTGACACACCGGTGTCAATGTGTTCTTTTTTCCATTTCCAGGAGTGTATTTCTTCCTACCTCTATTTCGCGATAAGACAATGAAGTTAAAATGAGAAAGATTGAAGGTCGCACGGACGCTTATCAGAAATCGCTCTTCCCACGAATAATTCGCGACGAGAACGAGAAAATGAGGTGACGGCAGTCATACACAAACTGTGTTCCGCCACACACCAGACAAGCAAGCACGTTTATATCTGTTTCATCCAGATCTGAGCTACGTTGGAAGCGTCATATCCCTAGTTTATCGCAAAGTAAAAGTGGTAAATGAAGTACCTTTCGCCATGAAACAGACAAGCAGTAAATATTGTATTGTCATCTTGTACTGAGCTATGTCCGCCCCCGGTAGCTGAGTGGTCAGCGCGACAGAATGTCAATCCTAAGGGCCCGGGTTTGATTCCCGGCTGCGCCGGAGATTTTCTCCGCTCAGGGACTGGGTGTTGTGTTGTCATCATCACCATTTCATCCCCATCGACGAGCAAGTCGCCGAAGTGGCGTCAAATCGAAAGACATGCAGCCGGCGAACGGTCTACCCGACGGCAGGTCCTAGTCACACGACTGAGCTATGTTTAAGGTTTCAAGTCTCTACTAATGAACAAGTTAATCTAAAAATTGCAAAACTCTTACCAAGAGACAGGTAGACAAAGAAGCAATATAACAAAAAAGTGTTAAGAACTACAGTTGTAAAATATAAACTTTCACAGCCGGAAATGTCGCGTTTAGTAGAATGTTCCGGGCGGTTATGGCGTGGTCGAATGGATTTCACCTTAAAACCAAAAAGGTGAAATCTGTTCGACCGCGTCATAATTGCCCGAAACATGTCATTAATTGTGAAAAAGCACAGTATTTAAAGAAAAGAAAGTACACGGGTTAACTCTTCCAAGAGAGTTACACACACGTAAGCAGAGCCCACAAAAAAAATTGTATATATACCACACCATAACACACACACACACACACACACACACACACACACACAAACGCACACACAAATGCATACAGGAACAGATCACAGATACTTAAATAATTACACTCGAAAGTTTGGGAATAACATTCGATCTTTGGCAAAAACATTTGACAGCCGGCAACAGAAACCAAAACATTGCACTGAAACAAGCGTTCAGTTCATAGTGCTGTGGAACGTGGAAAAAAACCGGAAATTGGCGTTCATAAGAAGAAGTACAATACCAAAAATGCAACAGGAGCGTAATATGTAAGAAATTGTCCACGCAACCTGTAAGTACAGTTCAAAACATTACTGCTTAATAGGAAATACCAACCACCAGAACTGTTTATAACCTATAGGCACAGTGACAAAAATGTAAATTAAATAGCAAACATATGTACATATTCCAGGCCACTGATGATACCTTGCAGAAAATAAAGGCGAAACGTTTATGGCACTAAAATTGTGTTTTATTCACTTGCTGTCAGACGGTCCATAAGTAAAAATTATCAATATACCGTAATATTACACGCAACTGACGAAGACAGGACTGCAAAAGTTGAACATGTCTCTCAAGAGTCGTCGGGCGCTGTTGCTCTGCTATTTCGGCAGGTATTTGCAATCTCGTATTTGCTGTGTGTAGCTGAAGTCGTGCCAAAGAAATACTGCTCGTCACGTCTGTCATGTGACTCCCAATGCCGACAAAAATCGTCGGTTTGTCTCCCGTTACAAACAAATCGATTTTTAAAGCGGAATTTTACGTGTCCATTCGATAGAGCCGTCCCACACTAGTCTGGTGCGATATTCGTTTTAGCGGCCTTCGTTAGCAGGAGCAGTAGAACAGGAAGGAAAACCGGTGCTCGTGCAGCTAGAGCGCCGCCCTGGCCCGTCTCCACTGCCACGACCATGCAGCAACAGCGCTACTCACACGCCGCTGGAGTACACGTTATCCTTCCTGTTTTACTGCTCCTGCTGACGCAGACCGCCAAAACGAATATCGCACCAGACTAATTTGGAAACGTTCTATCCAATAGCCGCGTAAAATTCCGGTTTAAAAACCATTTTGTTTGTAATGGGAAACAAATCGACGCTTTCAAAAAAATGGTTCAAATGGCTCTGAGCACTATGGGACTTAACTTCTGAGGTCATCAGTCCCCTAGAACTTAGAACTACTTATGCCTAACTAACATAAGGACATCACACACTGAAACGTCCCCTTAGAAAAATTTATGAATGACTGTGCTGATAAACTTCTTACATTATTTGATTTTCAAACAGCTGAGCAGAAATGAACGTACTCAGACATTTCGCTCTTTACCTATTCTGATCAACACTAAACTGACACACAATATTTTTAGCGCAACGCAATCTGACTTTCAATAATCCCTACAAAAGAATGGCCCTGACTAACAATAACCTACACCTTTCATGAATCACTTACCTCACAAAAATCTTCGTTACCCGAACTACTGCAATACAGAGAGCGCCAATACTGCCAGCTAAATAAAGGATTCTACTGAAGGCACTAACTACTGATAGGCATAGTTAGCAAATGAAAGATTTTGATAGAGAACAAACAATGTATTTACCTTAATGGTGTTCAAAAGTAATAATATATATAGCAGTTCATGGCATCCAGTCTTACTGTCTCTGATGGACTCACGTCCAGATCATCCGTTCTCAAAACTCCGCCATCTCTCTCCCCACATCCACCACTGCTGGCGGCTCACCTCCAACTGCGCAACGCTGCGCGCTCTTAACAGCCAACTGCCAAACACTATAATAACAACGTTCCAACAATGCAAACCAGCCATAGACTGCACACAGCACAGTCAGCGATTTTCATATAGAGCGCTACATGGCGTTACCAACCTTAAAATCCTAAACAGCCTACTTACAACACATCCATTCCCGAGGCAGGATTCGAACCTGTGACCGTAGCGGTAGCGCGGTTCCAGACTGTTGCGCCTAGAACCGCTCGGCCAACTCGGCCGGCCTGACGCTTCCCATACACACTGAACGCCACATGAATGATATGATGAGTGCAGGTATAAGCTAAATAGCAAAAACTAAAACTGCAAATATTTGCGGGAACACCGGATGAAATGTACCTGGTGACACAAGAGATACCGTGCATAACAGCGAGCTTCTGTAGCAAGTATTTTTATTCATACGGTATTTTAAAGCTAACGATAGCGTTCAAATGTGCAATATTCAACAGACTCACTTGTGCAGATACGGAAGACAACATATAACGAGCTGTATGGCTCTTACTACACAAAATGGCAAATATACGCATAACGATATACACATAGAAAAATAATGCTATGAACTTCCGCAAAAAAGAATATATAAGAACGGGAATCATAAACGAAAATAAGGTATCGGAAGCAGGTTCGCATATTCAAGTAAATGGGCTGAGATATCTCTTAAGTTTATGATAAGAGTGTGTTACAGTCTGGAACAGCGTGACCCCTACGGTCGCAAGTTGGAATCCTGCCTCGGGCATGGATGTGTGTGATGTCCTTAGGTTAATTAGGTTTAAGTAGTTCTATGTTCTAGGGGACTGATGACCTTAGAAGTTAAGTCCCATAGTGCTCAGAGCCATTTGAACCATATATTTTTTTGTGTGAGGTGCCTCTTACGTGAGGAAGACATTTTTAGCAGTTTTAATAAATTATTGTCTCTTATTGATGTATTCACGATAGTTATGAAGTGCTGTAGTCCGTAGCCAGCCATGAATCCATTTCCCACGCTGGCTGGCTAGGTGACGAAGCGACCACATGTCGCGCGTAGTGGGGTGGGGCTCGGCGCTGGACCGTAGCAACAAGCGTCAGCCTGAGAAATATACAAGACGGGAAGTACCGCCATCTTGCCGCCAAAGTCACCGATTTTCCTTATTTATATTTAATAATTAAAGTCATTTATGGCAACATGAAAACTAGGAGGAGCCTCTGGATGTTTAGAACAATTTATCATAATTTTGCCTCGTTAAAATTCTCACCCGTTCATTAACAAATGCATATCTTAGTAAGTACGAACTTGATCGGAAATCCACGAACTGCGACGAAACTAGTAAGAGATACGGACTGCGCGCCAAAGTCGGCAGTCGGCGTTAAGAGCTCTTCCTGTCTTGTTCGATGGTAGCCATGCTCTCGGTTACGAGTAGTTTGTGACACGAGTGTTTCATTATTGATCTAATAGGAATAAAAGTGATATTACGGCATTCTGAATGTTAATTTCGAGTAAATAGACACCCCAAAGTTGATCGACAGCAATTTCAGATAATTAGCTTCCACCGACAGAGACACCCAATGCGCCAGTGAAGAATCTGCACGGGACGACATTTACTAAAGCTGCACCGCGCACAGGTAGGAGGAAATCTGACGACACGACCCACCAAGGCGGATCAAGAAAGGTCCGACTTACACTCGCAAATTCCGGGTGGAAATGCTGGCCAGTTGTACTGTACGTCACATATACCACGCTCTGCGGACTCGTGGCTAAGCTGAGTAATAACAGTATCAGTTTAGAAGCGAGGGGGTCTTGCAAGTGCTGAAAAAACACTGCAAAGGCTCTTACATATGTTAGCTACGATTAATAAATCATTCCTGAATAAAACTACGAAAGAGACAGTACTTAAACTGTGCAATATTATGACCGTGCCTTTATTGCTCTATGGATCTGAAACATGGTCTTCAAGGAGCAAACATTACAGCGAACTGAAATCAAAGAAATGAGGCAGGATAGAGATTAGAAGTTCATTTGAGAAACAGTAAGGTAAGAGAGGAGCTCCATCTTCTAGGAATAGCAGACAAGATCCAGCAGTACAGAAAGAAAAAGCATGACCGTGAACTACGTATGGATCAAAGCCAGCCGGCCGGAGTGGCCGAGCGGTTCTAAGCGCTACAGTCTGGAACCACGCGACCGCTACGTCGCAGGTTCAAATCCTGCCTCGGGCATGGATGTGTGTGATGTCCTTAGGTTAGTTAGGTTTAAGTAGTTCTAAGTTCTAGGGGACTGATGACCTCAGAAGTTAAGTCCCACAGTGCTCAGAGCCATTTTTGATCAAAGCCAAATTCTAAGGAAAACCTATGACTACAGACCCAACTGTAGGAGGACAGCGCTGCCACAAAGATGATGGTGCGATCAGTTTTAAATTGGTTGGTTTCGGAAAAGCCAAAGAGCTCTAACCGGAAAATTTATGCAATGATGATGATGTTGATGATCATGAAGTCTAAACTTTTCTTACGACGCGCATTTCATTAAGTGCAAATTGTCCATTTCACCATTTTGGAATTGCACAGTTTTTTTATGGATGAATACTTGACATCCTTGGTTTTCTTTGGTAGTTTTTGGTACGGAACCTGAGTCGACTCTATTTATAAGAAGAACAAGTCTTTCTGCTCTCACCGGGTGAGGTGGCGCATTGGTTAGCACACTAGACTCGCATTCGGGACGACGACTGTTCAAACTCGCGTTCGGCCATTCTGATTTAGGTTTCCCGCGATTTCCCTCAATCGCTTCAGGCAAATACCGGCCTCTGAAAGGGCACTGCAGACTTCCTTCTCCATCCCTCAATAATCCGCTGCTGGGACCGATGGATTCGCTGTTTCGTCCCCTCCCCCTAATCAGCCAACCGCTTTCAACTAAAAGATTTTCCAATATGTTCAGGTCGGGGCTTTGGTCAGGCCAGTTCATTTCAGAAATTGTCGCTTGTTCACAAATCACTCCTCACAGATGCTGCTTTATGACAGGCTGCATTTTCATACTAAAAAAAAATAATAACCCATGTTGCTGAACTGTTCCTTTGTTCTAAGCAGTACACAATGCATTAAATATTTTCATATTCTTTCGCTTTTAGTGTTTTCATAAGCTCAATAAGGTAACCACGCCATAACCGCGGAAGCCCCCGTTACACTGTAACACCCCTCTTCCGTAATTCGTTGTTGACACTGCACATGACCACAGGTAAAGTTCTCCAGGCTTTCGTCAAACTGAGACTCTTAGATCGGATTGTCGCACCGTGCAGCGTAATTCATCACTCCGCATCACCGCTGTCCAGTGGTGTTGCTGTTTACGCCACCTCAAGCGTCGCTTAGCACTGATTACCGAAATGAGTGGCCTTTGAAGAGCTGCTAGATCATCGTACCCCAGTCTTTCTAACTCCCTACGCAGCGTCAAACGGTAGTAGCTAGACTGCTGGCAGCACTTTTCAACTCACGAGTGATTCCTCTGCTGGTTTCATGCGATTTTCTACAACAATTCTCCACGATGTTGAAGATCCCTGTCCGTCAGAAGGCAGCGTGAGCTCTGCCTGCTTTTGGTTCAGCTGCGGTCATTCCATCGTGTTTTCACTTGCCAGTCACATCGCGAACAGGCGACTTGGGCTGCTGTAGATGGACTGGAATATCTCTGGTGGGTTTGTTACTCGGACGACATCCAATGATTACCCTAAGTTCGAAGCCACTGAGCTGTTCTGAGCAATCCATTCTGGTGTTACAGGTTCTGTACTGACCGAGGACACCGATACCCGTGATCAGGGAGCAGAGAGGGGGGGGGGGGAGGAGGGGAAAAGAGCCGTACCCTAGTCCGCTAGATCTACATCTACGTTTATACACCGCAAGCCACCCAACGGTGTGTGGCGGAGGGCACTTTACGTGCCATTTTCATTACTTCCCTTTCCTGTTCCGGTCGCGTACGGTTCGCGGGAAGAACGACAGCCGGAAAGCCTCCGTGCGCTCTCCAATCGCTCTAATTTTACATTCGTGATCGCATCGGGAGGTATAAGTAGGAGGAAGAAATATATTCGATACCTCATCCAGAAACGCACCCTCACGAAACGTGGACAGCAAGCTACACCACGATGCAGAGCGCCTCTCTTGCAGTGACTGCCACTTGAGTTTGCTAAACATCTCCGTAACGCTATCACGCTTACCAAATAACCCTGTGGCGAAACGCGACGCTCTTCTTTGGATCTTCTCTACTCCTCTGTCAACCCGACCTGGTACGGATCACACACTGATGAGCAATACTCAAGTATAGGTCGAACGAGTGTTTTATAAGCCACCTCCTTTGTTGATGGACTACATTTTCTAAGGACTCTCCCAATGAATCTCAACCTGGCACCTACCTTACCAACAATTAATTTTATATGATCATTCCACTTCAAATCGTTCCGTACGGATACTCCCAGATATTTTACAGAAGTAACTGCTACCAGTGTTTCTTCCGCTATCATGTAATCATACAATAAAGGATCCTTCTTTCTATGTATTCGCAATACATTACATTTGTCTATGTTATGGGTAGTTACCACTCCCTGCACCAAGTGGCTATCCGCTGCAGATCTTCCGGCATTTCGTTGCAATTTTCTAATGCTGCAACTTCTCTGTATACTACAGCATCATCAGCGAAAAGCCGCATCTAAGGTAAACGAAGAAATTTATTGCAGCCAGGTGTTTTTCTCTCAAGAAAATGATTTAAAATGCAGCGTTACGAAGGTTTTTAACAGGGTCGGAAGTGGAACTTCTTTATGGGTACTTAGGGGTCACCATTTGTCTTCCAAAATATTAAAAATTCTCCATACCCGCAGGTCTAATCCCCCTCCCCTCTCCTACAAACTATCGTAAGGCCACCCTTGGTACTGATAATTCAACAGTCTCCATTTTATAGTGGTGGGTCCGCCTCTCGTTGTGTGTAGTGGTCAATTCGTATTACACAAAAGTGCATGGATACTTTTAATCAGACAAAGTACACAATAAATTACCGTCATTTACTTGTACGTTCAGGATCACGTGTCAGCCCCTACAATACTCCTGACAGTATTTGGTGAGCTAATGATGCGAAAAAACACCTGACGTCACAGGACACTCCGAATACCTCGCAAAGTCATTTCGAGTGTCTCACTATGCCCAGATTTGTGAAGAAAAAAAATCTACTACTTTCCACTGCACTGCAATTACATCGAAATACGGAGGAGCAACGGCTCCCACCAAATTCCGTCGTTATTAACACGGAAAATATAGCGTTATAAGTTTACTTGCGTTAGAATCAAAACGGCAGAAGTTAACTCGACGAGCGTTTGCGGAGTGTGTGCGGAGCCCGGCGAACTCGGCGGACGGAACATATCACGCACGCTGCGGTGGCCTGGGCGACGGGTCGGCCGAGCGGGTCCCGGTGGGAACCAATCAAAGCCTGTGGCGGGTTTTTTACGCGGCGCGGTGTTCCATATTGATGAGGAGGTGGAGCCAGCCACCGCGGCCGCAGAGACAATGGCGCCACCGTCGCCTCCGTTGGCCCACGCAGCGGTGGGTGGGGGTGGGGGACGGTTTCCCGCCGGAACCAGAGACGGCGATTCTCATCACTGCCTACCTGGAGCGCGCTTAAATTGTCGTTCGGCAGTTCAGTCCAGCATCTTCGGGTAATGATCTGAGTATAGGAGGGACTGACGCTATCAGACAAAGGAATGTTACACGCCAATGACGTCATTTAAAAAGTATAAAAAAAGAACTCCGTCCACAGAACCTGGAGGTACCCTGGTACCGACCGTCCGCCGTGTCATCCTCTCCCAATTACTCCACAGGACGCGGAATGGAGGGGCGTGAGTTCAGCACACCGATGTCCCGACCTTTGTCACTTTTCTGACCTGTTATCGCTACTATTACATAAAGTGGTTCCTCAGTTGACATCACGAGGCACAGTACCCCTCGTTCCAGTCTTCCCAGCACTACTGGCAATCGAACGCGGATTCTCCACATAGCACTCAGCCGCGCTGACTTCTCTGCTACGGGGGTGGAGAAATAGCGTCGGTAAGTCAGAAAATTTGAAAAGAAAAAAAAAGGATGTCTTGAAGACAGATATAGTAGGAAACTAGTCTGACATAAGGGAGAACAGGATTTCTGTACGGGCATCGGACCAATCTTCGGACTGAATGTCGCAACATAACAGTATCTTGCTTCTCCTCTTTTCATCTTCTTCTTCGGTTCAGAGTTTAGGCATTGATGCCTTTTCCGTCTTCACTTTTCACTGCTACATAGTCCTGGGTCTTCCTAGGTCCCTTCTTTCTCTTCGCTGGTGAAGCATAACCTATGGTGCAATTCTCACTACACTCATTCTTTTTGGGTGATGATTAAATCTGTGCATTAATATTACAAGTATCTATACGATTCCTAATATCTTCATTCACTATTTGATTTTCGCTGGTAGCACCTACCGCTTTCCGGAGAAATCTGGGTTCTGCTGCTTGTAGTTTACTTTCATCTCGCGTGATTCACTTCCGCATACCAGTACAAGTGTAATCATCGTTTCATAAAATTTTGTTTCCTTTCGTATTTTGCTCTGGAATGTTTTATCACGCTTCATCATCATCACCATCATTTTCTTTGGGCCTTTGTCCTACTTCATAGCGGGGTCGGCGTTGTTACTATGGATCTGGCGATGTGTTGGAGGGGTGGCCTTACGCCCCTCCTGTCGCCATCCCGTACCCCCTGTGTGGCCCAGCTGTCTGCGTCTTGTGTAAGCCACGAAATAGTGTGAGCGTCTTCAAATGTCTACGAGTCGTTCAACTGAGGCCGGATGTGGGGACCAGCCCGGTATTCACCTAGTGTGATATGTAAAACCGCCTAATAGCCACATACAGACTGATCAGCACACTGGCCCAGTCTCGTCGGTAATCCGCCGGGCGGATTCGATCCGGAGCCGGTGCGCCTAACCGAGTCCAGGAAGCAGCGCATTAGCGCCCTCGGGTAACCTGGCGACTTTTTATCACGGTATATATTGATTGATATTTGTTAATCTTACTTTCCACATCTTTCATCACATCCTGGCTCATATCGCGTCGAAAAAAGTTTTAGATGGAGAATTGCTCTGGTGGGGTGCCATTATCAGTTTTGAGCGGGTGTTGTATTTCGAGTGACGAGTCAACGTTTTAGTATTCTTCAATGATAAACGACGGTTATATTCTCTTCTCCCTAATTCATGTAGTTCATACAATGCTTTTCTATAGCTCATCTTCAGTTTCATCCCGAGCTATTACTTGATCTACATACATAGTACTATTAACATGTTTATTTCTCTTATCCTGTATATCCTGATTTACTCCCTGTCTCCAGTTCCGAATCGAATCTTTCATGTCAAAGTAGTCCCATACTCACGGAATGAGCGCACGAAAGCAGATGCAGGAATCGAACATAGTCACTGTAAAGAAGTTTTTAATGGAGGTGGTTTGCCTTCTTCCGATCTGTTATGGAGTATCATGTGGTATCTGTGGAGAGTAAATGTCACACTACTTGCATAGTGTAGTATTCGTTTTTGTGTTGTTATGGATAAAGGGAAAGTACAGGTTGAAGTCTGGTGCTGGTACGTAGTCTTCTCCTCACGAATAGACCAAGGGGGACGCCTAGCTCCTATGTCCTCATCCGACGAATGAACCACAATCAACAGTGTTGAACACCTTCACTTCACGAGACACTGGGAAGAGGTTTGGAACACTGGAGCAGTGACTTGAGACAACGAATTTTATGCACCACTTCTCCTCCCCCTGTCAGCCGAAAACTGGCAGTGAAAAGTTCATCGACCACCAGCTTGAGCATCAGTACAACGGTGTACGTTTTCGACTTACGCTATGGAGTCGGGTAAACATTTACACTAAAGAGACAAAGAAACTGGGCCACCTGCCTAATTTGGTGTAGGGCCCACATGAGCATGCAGAAGTGCCGCGACACGACGTGGCATGAACTCGACTAATGTCCGAAGTAGTGCTGGAGGGGATTGACACCATAAATCCCGCAGTACTGTCCATAAATCACTAAGAGTATTACGGGGAAGGGGGAGGGGTGGAGAGTTCTTCTGAACAACACGTTGCAAGGCAATCAAGATTATGCTCAATGATGTTCATGTCTGTGGAGTTTGGTGACCAACGGAAGTGTTTAAATTCAGAAGAGTGTTCCTGGAGCCACTCTGTAGCAATTCTTGACGTGTGCGGTGTCGCACTGCTCTGCTGGAATTGCGCAAGTCCGTCGGAATGGTCAAAGGACATGAATGGATGCAGGTGATCAAACAGGATGGTTACATACGTGTCACGCGTCACTGTCGTATGTAGACGCATCATTCCAACTGCCCCACACCATTACCGAGCCTCCACCAGCTTGAATAGTCCCATCCTGACAAGCAGGGTCCATCGATTCATGAGGCTGTCTCCATATGAGTACACGTCCGTCCGCTCGATAGAATTCGAAACGAGACTCGACCGACCAGGCAACATGTTTCA
Organism: Schistocerca nitens; assembly: GCF_023898315.1. Taxonomy (NCBI): domain Eukaryota; kingdom Metazoa; phylum Arthropoda; class Insecta; order Orthoptera; family Acrididae; genus Schistocerca; species Schistocerca nitens. Next base: position 564,088,548 of record NC_064621.1, read on the forward strand.
TCACAGTCCAATGTCGGTGTTGAGGGGCCCAGGCGAGGCGTAAAGCTTTGTGTCGCGCTTTCATCAAGGTTACACGAGTGGGCCTTCGGCTCCGACAGCCCATATCGATGATGTATCGTTGAGTGGTTCTCACGCTGACACTTGTTGATGGCCCAGCGCTGAAATCTCCAGCAGTCAGCAGTTTGCAGGAGGATTGCACTTCTGTCACGCTGAACGATTCTCTTCAGTCGTCGTTGGTCCCGTTCTTGCAGGATCTTTTTCCGGCCGCGGCGATGTAGGAGATTTGATCTTTTACCGGATTCCTGATATTCACGGTACACTTGTGAAATAGTCGTACGGGAAAATCTCCACTTCATCGCTTCCTCGGAGATGCTGTGTCCCATCGCTCGTGCGCCAGCTGTAACACCACGCTCAAACTTACTTAACTCTTTATAACCTGGCATTGTAGCAACAGTAACCGATCTAACAACTTCGCCAGACACTTGTCGCCTTATATAGGGTTTGCTGACTGCAGCGCCGTATTCTGCCTGTTTGTATATCTTTCTATTTGAATAAGCATGCCTATACTAGTTTCTTTGTCGCTTTGGCGTGTATACACATTCAATAAGGTTGGTGACAGGATACAGGCATGGTTAAGTTCCTTACTGGTAGTTAGTTCTTCAGTTTTATTATTACGACTTTTGTTGTTATTGTGTCCTTTTAAAAGCTCCTTACTGCTCAATAAGATGTATAGATCAGCCAGCAAAAGTTATCATGTTCCATACTTCATTTCTCGAACTGTCAAAAGCTTTCTGTGAGTCTATAATGGCTATACGGCGTGTCTTAAATCTTTTCTTTCCGTCAAATTGAAACATTTGGCAACAGGTCCACAACTGATTACATCGAAATAGGGAACCGATGGTCGGAATTGCATATTTACTGTGTTATGGAAATACACCGTGTACACCGCGTTATAACAACGTAGTTCACAGAAATTGTTCAAAGTGACGACCACCAGTCTCAATCCATGCGTGGGAATGGAGTATGAAGTTCTACCGCGCTCTCTCAAAGATCCTTGACGTTTGTTGTACAAGGAGGCAGGCAGCTGGCACCGTAGAAAGCAGATCTTCATCCGTGTCTAGAAGAAGTCGAGAGATGTGAAACCAACGAGCTGGCAATGGGGTAGGTTGAAAGGTCTTTGTTGGATTCCTTTCACATTAATTTTTTAAAACTGTTGTCATTTACGGCATACATTCCACTTCTAAATTTACTGTGGTGTTTCTGACTATCTGGGAGGAGACTGAACAGTGGAACGTGTTATTTTTACACATAATCAAGAACGATCTGTCACACTACTACACCTTAAAACACAGTTTATATGTAATTCATGTCACACAGTCTCATACGGAACCTACATCCGCTTTCATTTATATACTGTATATGATAAGATACTGTCATCCCCCTTCCTTCTGTGTGAAAGGATGAATGAGCAAATGTATTTCTAGTTGCATGCTTGATGGTAGCAGACAAGCCTGTCTGCTAGAGAACAGCAGGGTAGCTACGCTTTCTAAAAGCAAAGAGGTTTCTATTCTTAGTATGGTCCTGTCCGTCCCTTGTCATGTTGGTATAGGAAGCTGCGTCTCTGGTCACTTCCGTTTTGTATCTGGAAGCACCCTTGGTTGGGGCCCACGCCAGTCTGTCCACGGCGAGCGTCTAAAGTGGTAAGATCTCCGGCTAAGCGCGTCTCTGCTAAGTCCCTAGGACAATGGATTTCTTAAGTTCAGCCTAACTGAAAATTTAATCACCTTTATTTCAGGTTTAGATCTAAAATATCTAATGGTTCAAATGGCTCTGAGCACTATGGGACTTAACATCTATGGTCATCAGTCCCCTAGAACTTAGAACTACTTAAACCTAACTAACCTAAGGACATCACACAACACCCAGTCATCACGAGGCAGAGAAAATCCCTGACCCCTCCGGGAATCGAACCCAGGAACCCGGGCGTGGGAAGCGAGAACGCTACCGCACGACCACGAGCTGCGGACAAAAATATCTAATGTTATCTTAAATTGCAGTGTGAAGTTGACAATATCTACCAGTAGTTGCTTTGTCACTACTTTGTGAGTAAAGTGGAACCACGTGTTGATCAGTAACTCTAAGATCATCAATCTTAAATGCGAACGTGCGTGAGATTATAACGTCTCGTCTTGACAATATTTTTCAATATAGCAACTTTTCTTTATGTTCAACCCACTTTGTGAGACCAGTACCACGTGCTCATACAATTGTTTGACCCATCAGGTTAATAGTAAGACGATAGTAACCAGTTCGAGGTTTTTCTTTTGTAATTTGTGTTTCGATGTAATTTATTTTAATTATCAAAATTATTGTGGAGTTATACGCTTTGTGTAAACCAAGTTGACCACGTGAAGCATGTGGTGTAATCATCAAAGTAGCCCTCAGCTATTCTTTTCGGGAACATTTCACAGAGAGTTAGTATGAATTTAGTATACCAGTGTGAGGTAATTTCATGACAGACAGGATTGCGCTACAAACGTAACTTCTTTGGGTGAAAATTGAATCGGTTGGTTGTGGTTAATTTCCTCTTGCATATGTTTCAACGTTCTTCGTTTGTTATTTTATGAATGCAGTGTTGTATGCAGTCTCCCAATCTTGGCTCCATATTTGATGTGTTCCGTAAGATTACAAACTGACATTTTCACAATCCTAAATAAAGCCCCGGTTTAGTTATGAATCAAGTTTAATATGCTGAAATTTTAACGGAACAATGATCAATGTTAAAATAAATGTCCAAATATAAACTGATTTATTCCTTTTTATTTAAATTCTTTTTATATATATGTATCACCGGTTATCGTAAGATGACTACTAAAAGATTACAATTAATGTTAGTCTGGTTGGGAATTTGCTAAGCTAGACCAGATACCTGGTGAAACAGTAGCTCAGTAATGCAAGGTTAAGTTCCCCAGATGTTGTTGTTGTTGTGGTCAGGACTGAGTCCTGAGACTCGTTTGATGCAGCTCTCCATGCTACTCTATCCTGTGCAAGCTTCTTCATCTCCCAGTACCTACTGCTACCTACATCCTTCTGAATCTGCTTAGTGTATTGATCTCTTGGTCTCCCTCTACGATTTTTACCCCCCACGCTGCCCTCCAATGCTAAATTTGTGATCCCTTGATGCCTCAAAACATGTCCTACCAACCGATCCCTTCTTCTAGTCAAGTTGTGCCACAAACTTCTCTTCTCCCCAGTCCTATTCAATACCTCCTCATTAGTTACGTGATCTACCCACCTTATCTTCAGCATTCTTCTGTAGCACCACATTTCGGAAGCTTCTATTCCTTCCCCAGATAGCTCACAGCTTTTAACCCGCTTTTATTGTCTTGAATATCAGCACCGCTTTCAGAACAAATTAATGCATCAACATTACAAGGTACGCGCTGTTCAGGTGCTCTCGGAAATTAGCACCGCAGTCGGCTGGCACACTGCCGCGCAGACAAGGGATACAGTCTCCAAGAACTCTGGCAGCACATCTCGCAGGAACACCGATGTGGGTGGCGTGGGGGTTGTACTCACTACAGACATAGCTGTTGCAGCTGTTGAAAATATCATCACGGGTGACTGAGGCATCATCCGTGAACAATGCAAAGTGTACGAAGCTCGACACTACAGCACTTCAGTGATTAGTACACTGACCACGGGTTCAAAATCTGTCATGGTAGTGCTCGTATACGTTGCTTATGGTAGTGGTGTACAGGGTGTGGTAGATAAGTAATGAGACTGGCCGCCGCGCGGCGCCCCAGTCGCTCGCAGGGCGGTCTCCACCTGTACGTCACGTGGTGGGGGATCTGAGCTAACAATAGAACCGGTTCGCAGTCGCGTCGGAGCTCTGGTGCAGTGAGGGTCGAGTTTCGCGTATTACGTTGTTTGTGTGCCCGTGACACTTGTGAAAACGCTGAAGATGGATCGCTCGATAGAACAGCGGTATGCAATCAAATTTTGCTTTCGCTTGGGCAAAACTGCTTCGGAAACTTTTGCTATGATTACGGAGGCCTACAAAGAAGACTCCCTATCAAGAGCTCAAGTGTTCCGGTGGTTTAATGAATTTAAAAACGGGAGGGAATCCGTTGAAGACATGGAACGATCTGGACGCCCTTCAATGAGTCGTGTGGATCAAACGGTGGCCAAAGTGAAAGAACTCCTGGACTCCGACCGTCGTTTAAGTCTCAAAATGATCGCCGATGAGGTCTCCGTGAATAAATTTACGGTTCACCAAATTGTTACGCAAGATTTGATGATGAGGAAAGTTTGCGCAAAATTGGTTCCCCGAGTGCTCACCGCCGAACAAAAGCAACAACGAGTGGACGTTTGCCGTGAGATGTTGAATGATTTGGAAAATAATCCACACTTTTTAGACAACGTAGTAACAGGCGACGAATCGTGGACATTCCAGTACGACCCGGAGACGAAAGCCCAGAGCTCGGAGTGGCACACACCGGCATCCCCGCGGCCGAAGAAAGCAAGAATGTCAAAGTCCCGCATCAAGACAATGCTGATTGTGTTTTTCGACAAGCGGTGGTTAATTCACAAAGAGTTTGTCCCTCAGGGGAAGACTGTCAATGCCGAATTCTACAAATAAGTCCTTCAGCGATTGCACAGAGCTGTCAAACGGAAGCGACAGGACCTTGCTCAACGCTGGCGTCTCCACCACGACAACGTTCCGGCGCACACAGCGTTCCTCGTGACCTCCTACTTGACCCGAATTGGAGTTGAAGGTTTGCCACAGCCACCATACAGCCCTGACTTGAGTCCTCCTGATTTCTTCCTATTTCCGAAGGTCAAAAGATGCCTGAAGGGTCATCGTTTCGACGATATTCCGAACATCCAACGTGCTGTCACGAAGGCACTAACTGGGATAACTCAAACGGACTACAGTGGGACCTATGAAGCTTGGAAAACGCGCTGGCAACGTTGTGTCGAAGCCCAAGGCGAGTACTTTGAAGAATATTAACGTTTTGTACAAATTGGATCAATAAATTTGTTTTTCTAGACTGAGTCTCATTACTTATCTACCACACCCTGTAATACTTGTTCCACCGGTACTCTCCACAGTGTATCTTCGGAAGTGTGCTTTTCACGGGCAAGTTTACGGGCGCTTATTGCTGGAGGTCGGCCACACGATCCAACACCATCTCCACAAAGTCTGGTTTTCGGACTAGTCTTTGGGGGGAATCTTGGCCGGCTGTCTCGGACGTGAACGATCCAGTCTCTCTTCAGTTTGTGTCGACGGAGGTAAACTTCTGGTTAGGATGACGCCTGTTGGGAAAGCGTTCGCTGTGCATTCATGCTGCTTTACAGGCACTGCATCCTGCCGCACCGTACATTAAATGCATGTCTACTACTCTCGTGACGAGCAGTGTTCCAGCTTTGACTACACGTCACGCACTGTACACTGTAACACACCTCACCAAGGAGGCATCACAAGCTGTCTGATGCAATTGGCAACTGACACCTCGGATAGTGGTGTGCGCGAAACACAGGTTAATGCGCTGTGTTCTGTCGTCACATGACGCACGTGCTATGACCTATCTACAGGGTGTTTCAAAAATGACCGGTATATTTGAAACGGCAATAAAAACTAAACGAGCAGCGATAGAAATACACCGTTTGTTGCAATATGCTTGGGACAACAGTACATTTTCAGGCAGACAAACTTTCGAAATTACAGTAGTTACAATTTTCAACAACAGATGGCGCTGCGGTCTGGGAAACTCTGTAGTACGATATTTTCCACATATCCACCATGCGTAGCAATAATATGGCGTAGTCTCTGAATGAAATTACCCGAAACCTTTGACAACGTGTCTGGCGGAATGGCTTCACATGCAGATGAGATGTACTGCTTCAGCTGTTCAATTGTTTCTGGATTCTGGCGGTACACCTGGTCTTTCAAGTGTCCCCACAGAAAGAAGTCACAGGGGTTCATGTCTGGCGAATAGGGAGGCCAATCCACGCCGCCTCCTGTATGTTTCGGATAGCCCAAAGCAATCACGCGATCATCGAAATATTCATTCAGGAAATTAAAGACGTCGGCCGTGCGATGTGGCCGGGCACCATCTTGCATAAACCACGAGGTGTTCGCAGTGTCGTCTAAGGCAGTTTGTACCGCCACAAATTCACGAAGAATGTCCAGATAGCGTGATGCAGTAATCGTTTCGGATCTGAAAAATGGGCCAATGATTCCTTTGGAAGAAATGGCGGCCCAGACCAGTACTTTTTGAGGATGCAGGGACGATGGGACTGCAACAAGGGGCTTTTCGGTTCCCCATATGCGCCAGTTCTGTTTATTGACGAAGCCGTCCAGGTAAAAATAAGCTTCGTCAGTAAACCAAATGCTGCCCACATGCATATCGCCGTCATCAATCCTGTGCACTATATCGTTAGCGAATGTCTCTCGTGCAGCAATGGTAGCGGCGCTGAGGGGTTGCCGCGTTTGAATTTTGTATGGATAGAGGTGTAAACTCTGGCGCATGAGACGATACGTGGACGTTGGCGTCATTTGGACCGCAGCTGCAACACGGCGAACGGAAACCCGAGGCCGCTGTTGGATCACCTGCTGCACTAGCTGCGCGTTGCCCTCTGTGGTTGCCGTACGCGGTCGCCCTACCTTTCCAGCACGTTCATCCGTCACGTTCCCAGTCCGTTGAAAGTTTTCAAACAGATCCTTTATTGTATCGCTTTTCGGTCCTTTAGTTACATTGAACCTCCGTTGAAAACTTCGTCTTGTTGCAAGAACACTGTGTTCTAGGCGGTGGAATTCCAACACCAGACAAATCCTCTGTTCTAAGGAATAAACCATGTTGTCTACAGCACACTTCCACGTTGTGAACAGCACACGCTTACAGCAGAAAGACGACGTACAGAATGGCGCACCCACAGACTGCGTTGTCTTCTATATCTTTCACATCACTTGCAGCGCCATCTGTTGTTGAAAATTGTAACTACTGTAATTTGGAAAGTTTGTCTGCCTGAAAATGTACTGTTGTCCCAAGCATATTGCAACAAACGGTGTATTTCTATCGCTGCTGGTTTAGTTTTTATTGCCGTTTCAAATATACCGGTCATTTTTGAAACACCCTGTAAGTTGTGTACAGTGTGTCTGTTTGGTGGTCAGGAGTGCACGCTGTTTATCACGCGTTGCCCGTTGCAGTGTGTAACGTGCGAGGACATGGGCACTTACACGTTAGCTTACCAACATTAGTATTAATAATAAAGAGACTGGCAAGGGCATCAGATCATGACTCAATTGAATTGTGATAAATAAAAGGCACTCTGGGGCAGTATTCCCTGCATGTAAATCACTAACTTAAAGCGTTGGTGAAAAATGTCGGAAGTTGAGAATTGTGGGATATGAAGTCTGCAGATACCCGTAGCTCGCCGGGCTGCCGTGGGTGGCAGGTAGCGGTCACCGGAAACGCGGGACAAAAAATGGTTCAAATGGCTCTGAGCACTATGGGACTTAACTTCTAAGGTCATCAGTCCCCTAGAACTTAGAACTACTTAAGCTTAACTAACCTAAGGACATCACACACATCCATGCCCGAGGCAGGATTCGAACCTGCGACCGTCGGGGTCGCGCGGTTCCAGACTGTAGTGCCTAGAACCGCTCGGCCACCCAGGCCGGTGAAACGCGGGACAATACGGCGCTTCTGGGGATAGCCCGGCATCAGGAGCCGCCTGTGCTGGGCAACACGTGGCGAAGACGAGAATTTCGTTTGCCTAGGGGCAATATGACCTACTCGATCATTGGCTAGATCTCAGAAATGCAGTTGAAGGGATTTCGGCGATGATAGAGCATTCGACATCGGCCGAAACTGAGTATTCTTCGGGCACGTTTTTGTACGCGTGGGGAGACGGGAGAATTGTGGGGAGAGAGGGCTTCGGCTTCAGCCATCGAGCGGTACGGACTTGGAAACGGCGTTTTGGCCATCGGCTTCGAAGGGAGATATACGGTCTGTATCGCAGCACTGCACCAACGCGTGTTCCGTGCAGAGTTCTGCGGTTAGAGCTCTTTGTGTGCTCAGAAGTGAGATTTTCACCAACGCTTAACCACTTCCAACAACTTACCTAATATTCTTGATCTGGTAGTTATCCTTGCGAGGTGCCGAGTATTTATTAACGCAGTTGCTGGTAATAGGGGCGCGTAATTGCAAACTGTTAATGTGCCATTCTCAGGAGTGTGTGGGTAGACAAAGAGATTCACATTTATTTTGATTTGTTTTGTAAATTTTGTCAGTTGTGGGGAATATCAAATTAAAATGCCAATATTACAATCGAAATATCGACTTCATTGTAGCTAACATTTACCCTGTCCCAGTAAGCTTTACATGTACTCTAGTCACTGCACAGCCTGCCCAGACGGGAAGGAAAGCAGGTTTGCAGTCTTCTATGTCAGCGACGGACAAATAAGCTTACAAGTGTACAACAGATACCCGGGATTTTTGAAAGAATGTGGCAGAATTGCATGTGCTGTTGCAATACATGCACTGAGAGTGGCGGTTGTCGCTTCGAATAATTACTATGAACTACGTTTTGTATGTCCGTAACACTATAAATATGCGCTTCCGATCATTGGTTGTCTATCTAACCGACTGTGGACCCACTATCAACTGTTTCAGTTTGACCCAAAAAATTTGAGACACCCTCTATACACGTACAAAACCTTACGTAGCTCTCTGTTGCCATCGAAGTACATTATCGACAGGTCTGTGACGCATACGGGCGGCTGAATTGTGGCACCTGCAAGCCAATAACATAACTTAAAGAAAAGAACTAAGCAGCTTACGATAAGGCCACGCAACACGAAGACTTCACGGGCAATGGTAACCATTTGTCTGTATCGCTGTCGTCTTCTGAAAATATTTCTCACTGCTAAAAAAGGAGGAGCCTTATGATTGCTCGTCCGGAGAAAACACACATCCCGCAGGAGCTACTGCGACGGACGGCGGCCCCCGGCGGCGGCTTCCTTTGATGCCGCAGCCTGCGCCGGTGTGCCGAGTCACGTGGTCATTACGCTGCCGGCCGTCATTTGTCACGTGGTCCCCGCGACTGCAGCACGGCACATTACACCGCGGGTAAGTGCATATTAATTGCGGCCGCTTTTGTTGCGCACTCGCCGTCGCGAGATGCGGCAGCCACGCACGCATTTTCCTCCCAGCGCAGCTTTCTCGCGAGCAGCGAGCCGCAACGTAATGCGACGAAGATCTGACGTCGCTTCGGGACGGAGCGGTTAATCGTCGCCGAAGGAGTAAGAATCTCGTTAATGTCTCTAAAGAATTGTTCTGATTCATGAGCAATGAACCTGAAGGAGCCGATACACGGAGAACGTCTGCGGCGATGTTACTTCTGTGAAACAGTCCGTGTTCAGCCCAACACGCAGAGTACTGATCTGCAGTACCTCAGTGGATGCACGACGCTGCGTATTACGAGGGACCAAGATGGGAGATAACTGTGTGAATTATTGGTTAGAATACAGAATAGTATGCTCAAAAACAATTAATAAGGACACATAAAACAGTGTACAGATAATTATTTTACATACACTCAGCCGAAAAAAAGTCACTGGATACTTGCTAATATCGTGTTCGACCTACTTTTGCCCGGCATAGTGCAGCAATGCGACGTGGGATGGACTCAACAATACCTTGGAAGTCTCGTTATTGCGATAGAGTTGCCAGTCCAGGATTTTGTGCACGAAATGACCTCTTCAAAAAATGGCTCTGAACACTATGGGGCTTAACAGCTGAGGTCATCAGTCCCCTAGAACTTAGAACGACTTAAACCTAACTAAGGACATCCATTCCCGAGGCAGGATTCGAACCTGCGACCGTAGCAGTCGCGCGGTTCCGGACTGAGGCGCCTAGAACCGCTCGGCCACACCGGCCGGCAATACGGCATCTCTCAACGCTGTAGCGTGTATCTTCCTCCATTTGTGCAGCGCTTCATTGAGCTCAGACGCTAGCGTGACGTGCTAGTTACGCACATTCGGATAGCTAGCACCTACGCACTGCGCGCCCCTTGCTCCTGTTACGCAACGAGACAGCCCATATCTGCCTGGGCTATGTGAGCATCCGTTGTGCATTCGGCCGCCGATGACGCACGCCTCACCAGATGTCCAACAACCTTGCTGCGTTCACGAGCCACGTGTGTGCTCTGTGAGACTGATTACTGACCCTGATTACGCACAATTGCTGTGTACCTACTCGTGAACATTCCACTACCTTTATATACAGTATACACGGTGATACCGTGACTATGTTAAAACTTTAAGGGATGATTAGAACTGCTCTCTGCCAAAGCTCCGGTTCGGGATTTTCAATGAAATACATACACAGCGCAGTAAGTAGTAGGATTCCCGGTAGCATTGACAGGAAAAGAAGTGGAGTTAGAGAGACACTGTGATACGACGACTTCTCTCTCACTCTCTCTTTCTTTAATTAGAACCACACAACAATCAGTAATAAGAATAAGTTGATCACATACTTTCGGTACTTTTATGTGACCAAATGAATTATTTTTAATGCAAGTACATTTTACGTGCACAAACATAAAACATATATAATCAATAATTTTTGTTATTATTTTGTACTCAACAGAATGTTCTTCATCATGATCGAAGACAAGAGTTTCTTGTTATCAGTATTAAACGCGAAAATTGTGTATGAATTGCAGAAACATGTTTTATATAAATTTCGCGAAGTATTGAAGCGATTTTTGATATAATTTTTTATATTTTAACTTTTTTTGAGGAAAATGCGTTTTCTAGCGCTATATGATAAATCCGTAATTTTTCTTTATTTTTTACTACAACGCCCCGCTCTTTCGCGATGCAAACCAATAGTTTTAGAATAAAACCTGAATTATTAATTAACAATTTCAATTTTGCTGCAAACACTGTTTCTTTATACGTAAACTACGTGGTACAAAAACTTCCGTAGGTTATGAGGCCTTTTACATATCGTCATTCGATTTCTAGGTAGTTCTCCGCATCCGGTTTCTAAGGGAATCTAGTAAGAGACAGATCAGATATGTAAAGGAAGCGATTGTTATGAGGTAACGCCCGATAGCTCTGCAACACATCTATCGTACATGTATTGCACATACGACCTCAGTTGACCAAAGTTACTAGGATACCTACGGTAGTCTGCACTTACTTATGATAGCTTACGCTAGTTTTACAACCCTAGGGATGACGGGGAAATGTAAGTGAATCAATATGAGGCAAGGAATCCTGGTCCAGAAGCGACCGAATCGAAACGTGTAAACGGTAATCTTTCTGATACCCTTGGTAGTGGACAGACTATACTGCAAGTTCTTTGCTTTCAATATTTTGGGAGGAGGTAGTGTGGACCGAAAAAAAAGAAAAATAGTCCAGTAAATATGGGCTCTCCCGCCGCGTGGGATTAACCGAGCGGTCTCAGGCGCTGCAATCATGGACAGTGCGGCTGGTCCCGGCGGAGGTTCGAGTCCTCCCTCGGGCATGGGTGTGTGTGTTTGTCCTTAGGACAATTTAGGTTAAGTAGTGTGTAAGCTTAGGGACTGATGACCTTAGCAGTTAAGTCCCATAAGATTTCACACACATTTGAACAATATGGGCTCTGAAGTGCATCCTCAAGACCTGCGATCGCTTGTTCATGTTTGCCACTGTGAAACACATCTCTTCCACTTGTGTGATGGCAACTGCGTTCGCCCACTCTTATTGGTAAAGACCTGAGTTCATTAAAGTTTGGTTAGTCCCCACAAATGAAACTAACTGCGCAGAAACTGCTTTGGAAGTGTGTCAATCTGATACTGAAATAAACATTTTACTTTTCCACTGAGCACCGAACATGTCATCAAATAGTTATATAAAGGGAAAGAAATTTTCATTATCACTAACAGACTAATAGCTTGAGTTGGGAAGATCCCGGCCGCCAGACGGTGTGCATTGCAGGAGCTTAAATCCCAAACCTAGGGACATGTGAGACTGGGGCATGTGAGACTGTTAGTGGTGACCCGTTCGTAGTCGAAGTCCGCTTGGTACTATTACAGAAAAACCAGCTGTACATTGACATTAGGCCACTTCTCTCTTCTTGCAGTCCCTAGCCAACCAAAGTAACACAAATACAATACGAACTACAGAACCACCCATCACTGTCTACAAGAAGAGACAGATACCTTGCTGGGAGTCATAACAGGTCGGAGAAAGATGCGGCCGAGACATTCCCAACGATTAGTGATCCTTTCTTTTTTTTGCAAATACAGAACTAACTACTGTGAGGAATGATGCGATTTGACAGGTCAGCTTCACCGTAACAATGGAAAATATTTCAAATGTTTAAGTCAAATTAGACATGCCAAGTGTATACTGAAAAGCCGCTAGTTTTCGAATCTGGTGGCAGAGTTGGAACCCGTCACTGATGTATAAATTGCGGGACATAATGCTACAAATAGACACACTGCCAGAAGATGACAGCATGACATCGTAGAAACGACGCGGTTTTTTAAAAACAGCCACCCCGGTTAAAAACACGAGAGCTTTTAATCACTGTTGAATGTTTTCCCTCGAGGCACGAAGTTTAGTCCTTCGTATCTCAGTGCTTCTACTAAAGCTGGTAAATTAAAGGGCCTTTAGAGCTTCACAACAGTGTCTCATGGGTAGAAGGACTGTATGAGCCAGAATCTCCCTAGTTTTACATGAAATGATGGATTCACACAGGCTGTTTAATGTTGCTTTACTATTCCGTCACGTACGTATAAAATCGTAACTTTTTGTCAGCAACACTACAGCTGTTCTTGTAGCAAACCGGCCCTCCCCACTTTGGTGCATGAAATTCGGCAAATACCTTCGGATAAACTAAGTTAGTTCACACGATATACGGGGATATGGATGACTGCTTTGATGTATTTGGCAGTTTATTGATTAACCAACACACGGGTCTGTTGTGACCACCGATTTACATACGTCTTTATGTATCGGAAAATGTACTTGACAAATGGCGAGACGTCCCAAAACAGGTCGCGCTTGACTGTACATTAAAGGCGCATAACACATCGGAGGTGTTGTCATTACTGACATGCTATCGACACTAGTTTGACACCGCAAAAATAGCCTCGTGTGTTCGCTGTGAGGAGGATTAGTTGAATTTCAAATTGTTGGAGCCACGATGCAATATGAGGGTGTCAGTGAAACAAATAAAACGTTGATTACGAGATAATATCTTTTATTTACCGCACGTCTCTTCGTCACACAGGAGATTCAGAGTTTCATGTCCAAAAACCAGCAAGGGTAGAACTGATGCCAGCTAATACATCAGAAGCTATTGAATCTAATACTAGATCTGAAACTGCGAAAAAGGGGTAGGTAAAAGTAATATCCAATCTTTGCTAACAAATATTGCAATGAACGGATATTTTAACGGTGATTGTGACAGCTCAACTGCTAAGGAACAGAAATTCATATTAAGGAAAACAGTAGTCAAAGAGTAATTATAAACGTATTCCAATGTTTGATTATTCTTTGCTTTGTAGGAAGTACAAGCAAAGCTCCAAAGATTCTGTCACATATGAGACGACAGCGTTTTTCACTGCCAGCAGATTCAGTAGCAAATGAGAAAATTTTAAGTGGGACAGGGTTAATATGAGACGCCTTAAGGATAAGTTTAAGGGAATGCAATGCAGTAAAGTTATTGTTTCTTAATTGTAAATTACAGATTTGAACTTAGTTTGATTTCAATCTTTTACACTGTATCTTGTTATAGATAATTATTCTCCCAAAAGCAGTTTCATAACGTACATACATAAGCGCAGTTTTACAAAGGGCTTTCGTTAATGGAATGGCATTACTGGCCGCAAGACTCCTTCTGGGGCTGTCGGCCGCTTAGTGCAAGGAAATATTTACGCCTTAATAAAAAATACAAAAGAATAAAAATTACCACCTAAAAAAATTAAAGCCAACAACATTCTCATAAAAACAATTCTAGTATATTCAGCCAAAAAAAAATACTTCAGCGACTAGCGTATATTATGATAATGAGATGAAATTTGAGGACCCCACACAACTGAGTTCCTGAGCAAAGAAATCGACTCGGCCGGGAAGCTGATCCAGAACCCCGAGAACTAGAAAGAGAGATGCTAACCGCTAGATAGCGATGTGCGTACGCTCTTGTTATTATAAAATGATAACTACGTACATACTGTCATCGTATTTGCCTCCTCAGTCCGTCAGAATAATTGTGCAACCGACTTGGACTTTGGAACTAGCGAGACGGAGCAGCGGTTAGCACACTGGACTCTTACTAGGGAGGACGACTGCTGGTAACCCAGATTTAAATTTACTGTGCTTTCCCTAAATCGCCCAAAGCAAATGCCGGGATGGTTCCTTAGAAAGGCCACGGGAGTTTTCCTTGTGCATCCTTCCCATATCCGAATTTGTGCTCCGACTCTAACGACTTCGTTGTCGATGATGTGCTAAACAGTTACCTTCCTTTTTCCGACATTGGTAAATCCATCTCCGTTACATTCCTACCCCTGACGCAGGCCTCAGTTTCGTCACTGCCAGCACCGCCGGGCAGCCCTCCGGTTTAGACGGGGAAGCGCCGCCGCGGCACCTGCTGGTGAACGATAGAGCCAGTTGGTGACAAGTGGTCACAGTTCACCCCGTCCCCCGTGACCTCTGGGGTCGCTCCAGGGGCCGACCAGGTTCGCCAGCGGCAAGTTCATCGCCTCTGGCAGCTCTCCATATTCATGAGCCTCCGCGCTCCTCGCATAGCCTGCTGCTTTTTTTTTTTCTGTCAGGGCACACCTGTAGTTGCGACAGCTGAGACTTGAAGCCGCAGGTGAATATCGGAGCCGCATCAACAGCGAGCTGAGTGGGCTGAACGGTACAACAAGTTTATAAGAGTGCTGTAGACAAGTTCCTTTTGGACAGATTACGGGACAGCTACGTCAGAAGAAAGCTGGTGAATCAACAGAAAGAGCCTTGTTACTGTCACCACTATGGAGAAAGGGTAAACCGTGATAAGTGATGCATACAGTCCTACTTCTCCCACTTGTGTTGACCACACGACATAACTGTTTGTCCAGAAGCAAAATGAAGAATGTATCAAGTAGACGTTGTTTAACTGCCAGAATGATTGCTTTTCCTGTATTCGTTCATAGTGAACAGCAGTATGTCTTAAATAGCACCCTATACTTTTCTTATTCGATAGTCTATTTCCTTTTCTCAAGACATGTTAACAAACGTATGACAGTGTACCATTCACGTAAATATGACGTCATTAAAAACATAACCACGAAGTTGACTTTGATTCTCATGTACTATCATATGGTGGAGGTAGCCAGAATAATTCGTCTGAAAATGGATACTGGTCATTTAGTCTGTGGTATCACGTATCAGTATCACCCCACAGGCGTCGTGAAGTTGGCAACTGTATTGCAAGTTTCCGTGAGACGCCGATATCGGTCGCGCGGGATCTGACAGACCCAACGGTGCGCTCCTGCTGGGCCACGCCTCCAGCGGCTCTGTACAGTGGGCGCCCTCTACTGCCACGATAATAGGATGGCTGGTGGCAGCTGCTCAACCTGTCCATGCTTGGAGCCTCTTCGCTACGACACACACACAACTCCATCGTTACTGCTCTAGAACAGGGATCCTCTTCCTTGTTGTCACAGACCTGTACTTGGTTTCTTGCCTCATTATTTGCAACGAGTCTTCGAACGCTTGGAGAAATACAAGTTAAATGAATCTTCTGTTTACTATGATGACCTGTTCGCTAATCGTGTCTGCTCCTGTTCAGCTTTCCTATGACGACAGCTGCCACGTCACTCTGCAGTCCACCTCTCCTGACCCTTGTGTACGAAGTCGAACATAACACATTCAACCATCTTTATTTCGAAGTTTAGTATGAGTACAATGTACATGAATGAAGAGAATGTAGATGCTACTCACCTATGGAGAATGTAAGCAAAACAGCAACGGCAATGTTTTCTTATATACAATACATGCCGCAGAATATTGTAGTAGCATTTCTACGTTCTCTTCAGATACTACATACTGTACTAAGGTAATCTCCCATGGCGCTATGGAAGAGAGTCGTGATGCTCATGAAACACCGTAATTGGTGCAGTTGTTTACTATGTAAAGCACCTCAATTAAATTTTCGTGGAACCTATATCGGTCTGTTACGATCCTAGCAGCGCATTTCCTAATTGCGTCGATGCGTTCTGTAGACACGTGTCCCAAACAATATTCCGGCCTACAGTGATTTGGTCAGACGATGGTAAGATCGGAAATAGCCTTTCAGTAACCGTTCAACAACTCAGAAGTGGCAGGAGGACGTTTCCATATTTGAGCATCTCAAAGGTTAACTGTACAGCACTTCCACTGATACGGTTAAAGAAAGACAGCACGCATGATCAGGGGTGTTTGAAAGAATTTGCAACTAACAGTAGAGACAAGTACAGTAACGATTCCAAATGTGAGGACGACACGTGGAACAGCTTCTTTGACAGGTGAAGTAGTGTTTCTTATTAAGGTAGGCCTTGCATGAAGTTTTAGCTCAATTAGCACGGTCGTACGTAAGAAGTTCAGATTTCAAGTGTTGTTGTTGTTGTTGTTGTGGTCTTCAGTCCTGAGACTGGTTTGATGCAGCTCTCCATGCTACTCTATCCTGTGCAAGCTTCTTCATCTCCCAGTACCTACTGCAACCTACATCCTTCTGAATCTGCTTAGTGTATGCATCTCTTGGTCTCCCCCTACGATTTTTACCCTCCACGCTGCCCTCCAATACTAAATTGGTGATCCCTTGATGCCTCAGAACATGTCCTACCAACCGATCCCTTCTTCTGGTCAAGATGTGCCACAAACTCCTCTTCTCCCCAATCCTATTCAGTACCTCCTCATTAGTTATGTGATCTACCCATCTAATCTTCAGCATTCTTCTGTAGCACCACATTTCGAAAGCTTCTATTCTCTTCTTGTCCAAACTATTTATCGTCCATGTTTCACTTCCATACATGGCTACACTTAGTGTACTTATACTAATCACGACAATATTCGATACTGAAGTCTGTGGTGATGGAGGTGAAGGGGGGTGGTGGAGTGGGGGGGCTTAACAAGAAAGGGGGATGCTACCGAAAATGTAAACATTCCTTTAGAAATCTTTACACCCACAATGAGTAAGTCAGAATTCTGAACCTTCGGATGTATGGAGAAAAATAAGTGCGTTTTAATGTGAAAATATAGTAAAAAAACCATGGTTCAGTACATTGCCACAAACACTAATTTTTTAATTCTTTCATTCCCCTTCTATAAAAAGCCATAGCTGATTTTATCATCACGCAATACATTTGAAAACATTATCGTGGGGTGTTAAGAGGATCATAAGATCGCTGATCCACAATTATTAATTTATGTTTAAAATTTTAATATTTACGAAACATTAAATTTTTGCACAATCAAAATTACGTATTTTTTTGCGGTCATCCAAGCTATAAATCGCAATTTAACTGAAGGAGATTCTTTAGTTCCAATGACACAGCGACATGTTTCGAACGGCGCATGAAAATTTCATTGCATTAGTTCATATACTTTTTGACAAAAGGCTTTTAACAACGGAAAAAATGTAAAACTGAGAAAATACGTTTTAGGATTTATAACATATAATAACATGACTGTATTTTAAACTCATTCTCATCCTAAAGGTTTTTCTTCGCTTGCCTTCCAATCTGTCTGGAGGCTATTTGTAGGTCAGACAGTGTCCTGTCCGGTTTATTAATCCTACTCTGACCGATGCAGTAAACACACCTGGATGTACACTCTATAAAGCATATCAAATTTGTCGTTATTCCCCTCACTGACTTATAAAGCAGCATTGTAGACACCTATTTGTGGTAAATAAAGTTCTGTTTGAGCATCCAATCCAAATTAATTTGCTTACACTTTCATTTGTTTTGCGTCTTTTCCCATGAAGACACTTTCTCAGTTAGTCGGAGTTTCTAAGACACCTGCATGTGAGCTTAATTCTATTCATAAAAGACCCTGTTAGTGAATGGTTATGTGAATAGGTTTCATTTCTAATGTTATGCTTACACCATTCATCTTTCGCGCACATATTATGCGTCGGCGTTTCGACAATAGACAGTTTGTGAAAATAGTATGCACACATAGCACACCTCGTTGCATCTAAACTGTTTCTGTGAAACCTACGTTGCTTAAACACAGTTTTCTCACATTCCGTTATGCTCTTCAGTTCCACGTAAAGGTTTCGGTGTTTCAGTCACCACATATTAATACGCGTTCCTATCATCGAAACGTAAAAAAACCACATGCGCCGAAGTTGTCAGCCACAGAGTCAGATTTCAGCCAAAAAATTACTTGTCAGCCAAATACATAGGAAGTAAAGCAACAGTCTTTATATTCACAAAAAGTCATCTGTAGCAAGTAGTTTCCCAGACGTCTGGAATAGTGGGCGTGGCTACGAGGGCAGAGCAATATTTTAATATTTCACAGGCATTTTTAATGTTACCATGAAGATAAAATTTATACACAACTTAGATAAAACTCTACAGAAGAAAGAAATATTTTTGAGAAATCAGTTTTTCGATCCGAAATTCATGACACCCTCCATGTTAACGTATATTAGGAAATATCTTGCTCACGGCTCCTTTAGGGTCTTACGTTGTCTGGATCATATATTTCAACCTTTGTCAGTTTTCGCTATTAATTCTAATACACTCCGCTTACGAACTGTGCCCTAGGGCGTCTCCGGAGCCCCGCCCATCTTGGAGCACCGAGCGTCCGCTTGTGTCGTTTGGGCCTTAAACCGGTCCTGTTCAAAGACCAGGGCTGTAAAGTACAAAGATCCGTAATAGCACAGCGTGCAACACCCAACATTGCGGTACGTGTACGATTACTGGAGCTATTTGCTTTTAGTGACTCTGCGGTCGGAAATGTCAGCGAGAGGCGGATTCTGGTGGCAGAGTCGGGGAGGTTTCGACTGTCGGACGCGCTAGCGGTGCAGACAGCAGCGCCTCCCCGCGGCGGCCTTGGGAACGCCCACCAGCTCGCTCTCACGGAACAGACCGCCGCGGGCTCTGCATAAATCCAGCTAGACCGGCGCCTCGTAATTACGGGGCCATAACTGTAGCGGCAACTCGTCCGCGTCGCGGGTCCACGTGAGGGGCGCCCCGGCTGCAATCCCACGCTCGCGGCCGCCGGGTTGGCCTTGTTTGGGGACCGGCGGATCTGATATGCTGGTGACGCGCGTCTAGCTGCTTTCTGGCGCGCACTGGCCTACCTCCCAAATATGACACTGCTGATGAAGGTGCGTGCGTCGCATGCTGACGATGAGTTGGGGGGGCTGCCCGGTGCTACGCGTGGGGAGATGACTGTACTGCGGCTACGGTGAAACATCCGTGTTTATTCTGCACAAGGGTGCAATGAGAATATTGTGCAAAGTCGATAACCGAACATCTTGGATACGCCTCTTCACGGACACGGGACACTTACACTTTCAGGATGACAGTTATCGAAATATGAATAAGATCGTAAATTGAAACTTCCTGGCAGATTAAAACTGTGTGCCGGACCGTGACTCGAACTCGGGACCTTTGCCTTTCGCAGGCAAGTGCTCTACCACTGAGCTACCCAAGCACGACTCACGCCCCGTCCTCACAGCTTTACTTCTGCCAGTATCTCGTCTCCTACCTTCCAAACTTTACAGAAGCCCTCCTGCGAACCCTGCAGAACTAGCACTCTTGATATTGCGGAGACATGGCTTAGCCACAGCCTGGGGGATGTTTCCAGAATGAGATTTTCACTCTGCAGCGGAGTGTGCGCTGATATGAAACTTCCTGGCAGATTAAAACTGTGTGCCGGACCGAGACTCGAACTCGGGACCTTTGCCTTTCGCGGGCAAGTGCTCTACCAATGAGCTACCCAAGCACGACTCACGCCCCGTCCTCACAGCTTTACTTCTGCCAGTATCTCGTCTCCTACTTTCCAAACTTCTGCTGGAAACATCCCCCAGCCTCTGGCTAAGCCATGTCTCCGCAATATCCTTTCTTTCAGGAGTGTTAGTTCTGCAGGGTTCGCAGGAGAGCTTCTGTAAAGTTCGGAAGGTAGGAGACGAGATACTTGCAGAAGTAAAGCTATGAGGACAGGGCGTGAGTCGTGCTTGGGTAGCTCAATGGTAGAGCACTTGCCCGCGAAATGCAAAGGTCCCGAGTTCGAGTCTCGGTCCGGCACACAGTTTTAATCTGCCAGGAAGTTTCATATCAGCGCACACTCCGCTGCAGAGTGAAAATCTCATTCTAGATCGTAAATTAGTTACGAACTACGGCGTGCATAACCATTATTCAACATGTAAACGTCACTACAGATATTCGGATTTCGGTTATTACATGTTCGATATGCCTGCCATCATTGACGATGATGTGGCGCAGACGAATAGCGAAATTCTCCATGATACGTTGAAGTGTCGGAACATCGATGCGGTCGATGACCTCCTGAATGGCTGTTTTCAGCTCAGCAATTGTTTGGGGTTATTGCTGTATACCTTATCTTTAATATAGCCCCACAAAAAGGAGTCGCATGTTTTCCGATCCGGAGAGTATGGCGGCCAATCGAGGCCCATACCAGTGGCCTCTGGGTACTCCTGCGGTCCCGAAAGTGCTCCTCCAGGAAATCAAACACTCTGCCTCTTCGATGGGGTCCAGCTCTGTCTTGCATGAACCGCTTCTTGTCGAGATCAGGGTCGCTTTGGATAGTGGCGATGAAATCATCTTCCAAAACGTTCAAGTACTGTTCGGTAGCCACCGTTCCATCAAGGAATATCGCACCAATTATTCCGTGACTGTACGTTGCACACAACGCAGTCACCCGCTGAGGGCGAAGAGACTTTTCGATCGCGAAATGCGGATTCTCAGTCCCCCAAATACCCCAATTTTGCTTATTGACGAACCAATCAAAATGAAAGTAGGCTTCGTCGCATGAACGCGAATACTAATACCCATCATGTCATTTCTGGATTTCCGGACGGCTTTTGACACTGTACCACACAAGCGGCTTGTGGTGAAATTGCATGCCAATAGAATAACGTGTGAGTTATGTGACAGGATTCGTGATTTCTTGTCAGAGAGGACACAGTTCGAAGTAATTGGCGGCAAGTCATCCAGTGAAACAGAAGCGATTTCTGACGTTCGCCAAGGTAGTGTTATAAGCCGCTTGCTGTTCCTTATCTATATAAACGATTTGGAGAGAAAATATGAGCAGCCGTCTTAGGTTGTCTGCAGATGACGCTGTCGTTTATCGAATATTAACGTCATCAAAAGACCAAAACTAATTTAGAAAAGATATCTGTATTGTTCTAAAATTGGCAATTGACCCTAAATAACGAAAAGTGTGAGGTCATCCACATGAGTGATAAAAGGAATCCCTTCGGTTACACGATAATTCAGTCAAATCTGAAGGCCGTAAATTCAACTAAATACCTAGAAATTAAAACTACGAAAAACTTAAGAGAAGACGAACCAAAGACTGCGTTTTATTGGCAGGACACTTAGAAAATGTAACACATCGACTAAGGAGACTGCCTACACTATGCTTGACCGTCCTTTTTTGGAATACTGCTGCGCGGTGTGGGCTCCTTACCAGGTAGGATTGATGGAGTACACTGAAAAAGTTCAAAGAAGGGCAGCACGTTTTGTATTACGGCGAAATAGGGGTGAGGGTGTCACTGAAACGATACAGGATGTGGGATGGATATCATTAAAACAAAGGGGTTTTTCGCTGCGGAGAAATCTTCTCACGAAATTCCAATTACCAACTTTCTCCTTTGAATGCGAAAATATATTGTTGCCGCCGACCTACATAGGGAGAAACGATCACCACGATAAAATAAGGGAAGTCAGAGCTCGTGCGGAAAGATATAGGTGTTCGTTCTTTTCGCGCGCTACACGAGACTGGCACAATAGAGAATTGTAAATGTGGTTCGATGAACCCTTTGCCAGGCACTTAAAGCGATTTGCAGAGTATCCATGTACCCTGTAGACTCGTGGACTGCCCGGTGGAGTCGCTCATTACACCATTTCACTGAATATAAAAACGTGTGCGTCATGAGATGCTGTACCATTGTAACCCTGTCATCTCAACTCCCTACGCGCAGTCACTGGCCGAACTGTATTACTACACTGGAACTCACGAATGATTTCTCTCGCTGATTCTCGACAATAGTCGACGGTTGCTCTTCGACAGTGGACGGTTGTTCCTTCGCGTTTCCACTTCACAATCAGGTACCCAGCAATCGAAATGGGCAACTTAGGAAGGTTGAAATGTCCCTGATGGATCTGTTAAGCGGCATTCGATGACTAGTCCACGCTCGAACTCACTGCACACTCCCGACCGACATATTCTGCTGTTATTGCTATATTGAAAACACAATACCCCCCCCCCCGACTACTTTTATATTGAAATCACAATTCCCCCCGCCCCGGCTATTTTTCAACTGCCAGGTACTGCCCGTGTGACGTCTAGTAATCAACTCTACATTACATAGCGTGTCCAGATACTTTTCATCACATTCTGTAAGCGTTTCTTATCGTAACAAAGCTTGTTATGGTTTACTCATTTTTAAATGTTTCAAATGGCCCTAAGCGCTATGGGACTTAACATCTGAGGTCATCAGTCCCCTAGACTAAGAACTACTTAAACCTAACTAACCTAAGGACATCACACACATCAATGCCCGAGGCAGGATTCGAACTAGCGATCATAGCAGCAGCGCGGTTCCTGACTGAATCGCCTAGAACCCCTCGGTCACAGCTGCCAGCTTACTCATTTTTAATTCTTTTATATTTCGTATATGTTGCATATATAAGACAGATCGCGAATAGTCGTATTCCGTCCTTTCCGGATCTGAAGATGAATGTATATTGTACAGTAACCGAAATCGATATGTGAATTATAATTTGCGACCACAATAAAAATTCCGAATTCAGTATCAGTTAACGAAGAACGTACCCTACGCAGACAAGTCAGAACCACCCAGTTTTTCTCCAATATTGGAAAAAAAAGACAGTGCCGGCGAAGAAGTGTCTGATGCATGCATTACGACTTGTTAGACGATATTCCCACTTACTCGTATCATTAATTCGCGATTTTTCACGTCACGATCAAACTTGGCGATGTACAATACTAAAAAGTAAAAATCAATAAACAACGAATATTTAACAAGAGATCGGCGTGAAGTAATCAATAAGATTTCAGTCGTGATGCGACGTACAATTCGTACTTTCGTGTTAATAACTGACCCAGGCGCAAAAACCTTATCCATATATGACTACGTTTAAACTGCTTTAAATGTGACCTTTACGCTTAAAGCCTCTCGTTATTCAAAAATGAAGAGATCCGGTTACATGGGCTGTTTAAATGGTGAGTGTTATTCCAAGTAAGGCTGTCATTATCTGTGACATTATAGCAACTGAATGGGGACGACCGTTATATTATACAGGTGAAAGTAATTGCAGCCTTTATAGCGTGACAGGACAGGAGCAGTAACTTCGAGCAGTAGAGGGCTGACCGCATCGGCAGTGAAATGTGGCGTAACGGGAAATCGCCAGGACGCCACAATATAGAGGTCATGAGACTCGTAAAAGAGTTTCAGCAACATTTATGTGAGCGTGCAAATGTTAGATATCTAGATTGGGTTATGTAGTTGGTAACTCTGTCAGAGACGCCAAAGGACTTGGAAGATGAGATGAACGGAACGAAATTAGGCTACAAGATGAACAGAATAGATATCGCCTCGAAAGGAGATAATAAGATGAATATTCATTAAAGTAAAAGAAGGATAATGGAACGCAGTCGAATTGAATGACGCGATTCTGACGGAATTGTATTACAAAATGAGGCACTAAAAGTTGTTAGTTAATTTTGGTATATGGGGAGGAAAATCAATGATTGTGGCCAAAAAAGAACTGATATAAAATGCAGACTGGCAGTGACAAGAAAAGCATAACGAAAAGAGACAAATTTGCTAATATGGAATATAAATTTAAGTCTTCAGAAGTTAGTGACATTAAAAGGCCTATTATCAAGTTAGTGAAAGTTAACTGTTTCTGGAACTTTACTGCGCTGGGTAAGTTTTTTATTTTTTGGAACACGGAATAAATTCTCGTAGTTTTCATAGAGTCTCCTGCAGCCAAATAGCGTTAAGTTACTTGTCACGTGATCGTATCAGATTTTGAAGTCATTCGTGAATGCGTTCCAAAAGGCAGTCAAACTGCTTTTGAGACAGTCGTAATACATTTTCGAAATCTTCAGGACAATGATTTCTTAATTCCATGTCAACCAAGTTACTTTTCCCCCGATTTTCATTGAAGCACCCAGTTCCTAACCCACCATCGTCTTCTCTTCCGTTTTTCCAACCGATTCTTTCTCTGTGCTAAAATAGGACCGAAAACGGAATCCACCAAAGCACAAGCCTCGATAGGGAGCTCGTTCATAGCCGGCTTCGCGCAACAACCGAATCACGCTTTCGTCGGCGCTTCAATACGTGTAAAATCGCCACAACCCACGACTCTTGCGGTCACTCCTGTCTTGGCCTGACAGCAAGTGCGAAAGCATAGGACACATCCGCCTTCACGCCCGGAAGGAACCCGCCTTTCCACGTTATTAGTGGAACGTGCCGTGGGACCTACTAACTTTTTATTCAGTTCTGTTTACATTTTGAGCACAAAAGAACTCCCTTAGGACGAGCAAAAATAATTGTACCCTAATCGCAGGCAACGGTGCGAGACGTCTGACACCTCAGTCCATTTCGTTCGCGGAAGCAGCGAAATACTGGCCTAGGAACACAAATACAGAACTAGCGGACGGGTCGGTGTTTACGATGGGCCGCTAGGGAATTCCGCTGTTTTCGCCGCATTTAATTGTTTCTGCGCGTCGCGCGCGCTGTTTGAGTTGGCCCGGCGTCGTGACGAGACGGCGCCGCCACTATAAGCGAGGCTGACAGCGGCGTCGGCGTCGGCGTCGGCGTCGTAAAATAGAGTGGCGCCCGCCCGGGCCGTGTTTACACGCTGATGAAGTGCGCCGTCGCGGAAACGCCGAGCGCGCGCGCGTCTATATTAAACGCCCGAGCCGGCGACCAGTGTATCAATATACAGCGACTCGGTCGCCGGCTAATTTTAAAGTCCGACTTACTTAACGGCCGGCGGGCGGCGCCTCCTTCTCGGAAGTGCGCCCCGTAAGACCCGGGATACTCGCCATCTGCCCTCGGGGCAGCCGTGGATTCCGCGCGGGAGAATGCGCGAACACAAATCAGACCGTCCAGGGTCTGTGTCGCAGTACACCCTATTTTCAACAGCAGCAGGCTGCATTACGAGGAACGGGATCGCGAATTTCTGTCCTCACGGCCACAGTCGTAATTCTTGCAAAGTCTTTCTAGCTAACGCATCTCGACGGATTACTGCCAAATTCCTTAAGATTAATACGGTAAAATATTAGGGGCAGCAAAATCAACACGACGTAGTATACAGCGAGGCGTTAAATATGAAACAACAGCGGAGATACGTAAGCACTAAACGAAAACTAAACTCCGTCCGATCGGGTGTCTGAAGGCGCAACGGTACCGACCGACCGCCGTGTCATCCTCATCGATACTCGTCACTGGATGAGGATATGTTGCGGGCTGCATAAAACCTGGAAGTAGAGGCAGCTGAATCAGCTTGTATGAAACAGCAGAGGGCCTGCAATCGTGGCTTGGATAAAGCCAGATATCACATCTGTTTCACTCGGTGGTTTCCTTTTAATTACTACGTACTGTGTCCTTTCTGATAAGAAATCATGTTTGACTGTGCTGGACAGTAAACGATTTTTAAGAAGTAATTGAATAATCACTGACGGTTCCAGCACTACAGGAACATCGTTCTTTTCGACATCAATCTGTGACAGCGAATTTTTTTAGTTACACATTTCAGCGCCAGGTCACACAAATCGTATCATTACCGGATTCGACCTCTTAAAAAGCTCACCGTACATCGAATCGGCAACTGCTAAGCCTACAGGCTCTTCCGTAAATTTAAAAACTACTGTATTCAGAAATGCTGACTGCGATGGGAGAGGAAGGCATGCATGTCCTACATTTAATACGTAATGTGTGGAAAAAGAGCGAATGACCTAAAGACAGGACTACCTCTGTCCTAATTCCTCTGCACAAAAAAGGATCAGATAGGGACTGCTCCAACTATAGGACCATAGCATTAATTTCACATGCTAGCAAAGTCCTCCTGCATATAATAAATCAACGCCTAAAAAATTTTCTGCAGTCTCAGATTTATGCAGAAAAAAAAAATGGTTCAAATGGCTCTGAGCACTATGGGACTCAACTGCTGAGGTCATTAGTCCCCTAGAACTTAGAACTAGTTAAATCTAACTAACCTAAGGACATCACAAACATCCATGCCCGAGGCAGGATTCGAACCTGCGACCGTAGCGGTCTTGCGGTTCCAGACTGCAGCGGCTTTAACCGCACGGCCACTTCGGTCGGCCATTTCTGCAGAACAAGCGGGTTTCGTGTCAGGTAAAGTTCTCGAGAGGCAGTCTTGAATTTAAGGTAGACAATTGAAAAATCTTATGAGTTCTGTGTCCCTGCCTACATCTGCTTCCTAGATTATAAAAAGGCCTTTGACTGTGTCATGTGGGACACGTTTTGGCATGTGCTCAACGAGTCTGGGGTTCGAAAACACCCGGTATCCTTACTAAAAGGTCTTTACAATAGGCCATACCGCAACCATAAAAGTAGATGACGAAAACTCGAAATTTTTCGATGTGACAGATGGCGTCAGACAGGCCGGCCGGGGTGGCCGAGCGGTTCTAGGCGCTACAGTCTGAAACCGCGCGACCGCTACGGTCGCAGGTTCGAATCCTGCCTCGGGCATGGATGTGTGTGATGTCCTTAGGTTAGTTAGATTTAAGTAGTTCTAAGTTCTAGGGGACTGATGACCCCAGAAGTTAAGTCCCATAGTGCTCAGAGCCATTTGAACCATTTTTTTGATGGCGTCAGACAAGGTTTCATACTGTCACCTCGGCTCTAGAATATCTATGCAGAGTGTTTAATCAGGAAAGCGCTGGATGGCTGGGACGGTAGGATTTCAATTGGCGGCAGGAAAATCAACAATTTACGCTTCGCAGATGATATTACACTCAGCAGGAAGTGAGGAAGAACTCGGTTATCTGTTCTCAACAGTGAAAGATATTAGTATAAACCTTGGCCTAGAGATAAACATGAAAGTAACCAAACTAATGGTTACAAATCGCCAAGGCAGCGATCAAAACCAACTTACAGGATTCAAAGGAATCTGGAGATAGTGAGTGATTATGTATATACAGGCTCTCTGACCAATTGCATACGAGAGTGCCATTAAGATATAAGACGGCGAATCATTCTTGGCCGAGCCGCAATGGTCAGACTCACTAAGATATGGCAGAATCGGGCAATATCCGAGACAACGAAAATGTGCCTCGTAGAAGCATTGGTGTTTCCTGTATTCTTATGCGGATGCGCGATCTGGACAGTGAAAGGTAGTGATAAGAGCCGCATTGATGCCTTCGAGATGTGGTGTTGGCGGTGGATGCTATGCGTACCGTGGACACAAAAAAGAACAAATGCTCCAATAATAGAAGAACTTAAAATCACGAGAAGGTTATCTTCTCATGTCAGCCAAAGATACCTTCAGTTCCTTGGGCACATCTTGAGAAGGAAAGGGGATAACTGAGAGAAGACCAGGGAAAAACTGAGGGTAGAAGACCACGCGGGAGAGCAGCAAGTCAGATGGTTGGATCAAGCGAAGAAGCCTCTTCACATCATATTAAGAAAGACCGTAAATCAAGGTGGATAGACAGGTCTGTCTCAAGTCTCACCTACGTAAGAATGAATGTGAAAATGAGGTCGCGACACTCAGCAATGAGTAAAACGACTAATGAGATTCAGTAAAAGTGAAGATATCTGTTGGGAGTCATCACAGTACACATTACACCTCACAGTAAATGTTGTGCTATTATGATGTGGCCATACAAGATTCGAATAATTTGCACTGGAGATGGTCACATAGTGACAGAAATCGATCTGTAAAATAAAGAACTTCAATGTTTACGACCGGTGCTGTCATTTATCCAATGTACATTGTCTGAAAAAGTCGTCATGGGTTGTTGTTGTTGTTGTGGTCTTCAGTCCAGAGACTGGTTTGATGCAGCTCTCCATGCTACTCTATCCTGTGCAAGCTTCTTCATCTCCCAGTACCTACTGCAGCCTACATCCTTCTGAATCTGTTTAGTGTATTCATCTCTTGGTCTCCCGCTACAATTTTTACCCTCCACGCTGCCCTCCAATACTCAATTGGTGATCCCTTGATGCCTCAGAATATGCCCTACCAACCGATCCCTTCTTGTAGTTAAGATGCGCCACAAATTTCTCTTCTCTCCAATTCTATTCAATACCTCCTCATTAGTTATGTTATCTACCCATCTAATCTTCAGCATTCTTCTGTAGAACCACTTCTCGAAAGCTATTCTCCTGTTGTCCAAACTATTTGTCGTCCACGTTTCACTTCCATACATGGCTACACTCCATACAAATACTTTCAGAAACGACTTCCTGGCACTTAAATCTAACTCGATGTAACAAATTTCACATCTTCAGAAACGCTTTCCTTGCCATTGCCAGTCTACATTTTATATCCTCTCTACTTCGACCATCATCAGTTACTTTGCTCCCCAAATAGCAAAACTCCTTTACTACTTTAAGTGCCTCATTTCCTAATCTAATTCCCTCAGCATCAGCCGACTTAATTCGACTACATTCCATTACCCTCCTTTTGCTTTCGTTGATGTTCATCTTATATCCTCCTTTCAAGACACTGTCCATTCCGTTCAACTGCTCTTCCATGTCCTTTGCTGTCTCTGACAGAATTACAATGTCATCGGCGAACCTCAAATTTTATATTTTTCTCCATGGATTTTAATTGCTACTCAGAATTTTTATGATTTGAAAACGTTACTTACTATCGTACAACAGGACGTGACTCGTCAAAGTGAGTCGTTAGAGGCGCTCACGAATATCGTAGACGGATTTCTGACAGCACCTTTACGTGCACCACTAAGACTGGCCATTTATTATTGTAGAATTAGCTTGGAACAGGTTGTTTAGCAGTGGAATTATCGCTGTTCCGTAGCAGTTGTTAACAAGTGGTGAATAGTACTGCGTCTAGTCCGCTGCGAGTATAGGCATCTGCGGCAGGCAACTCCAGTTTGGCAGCAGGCAGAATAATGGGCAGGAAGTTACGCGCAGCGCTCTTACCGTGGGACAGCCAGCCGTGCCCGCAGGAGTCGCAGGACCGCATCACCTCCTGGCCGGGGCAGAAGGAAGGGCAGAAGCAGGCGGGG
Source organism: Schistocerca nitens (assembly GCF_023898315.1). NCBI lineage: Eukaryota > Metazoa > Arthropoda > Insecta > Orthoptera > Acrididae > Schistocerca > Schistocerca nitens. The sequence goes on from NC_064621.1 coordinate 564,118,030, forward strand.
GCGGCGCACCGCAGGCCCTGCAACAAGAAGCTACCTCGTTCAGCGTCCTCGCGTGGCAGTCTAATGATATGATCGGAGTGGGTCAGCCTCTCCCCAACTTGTACAATGCAGCGAACCACAACTGCACATATACACGCCCACAATCTTTATTACTCACATTACACTCATTTCACGACAGTTAAAAAATATCAGTAATAACAATTTGCAGTACCACTGCGGTACTGGAATCAGGGAACCAAGAAATTCGATTCTCCAGTACCTTGTATTTATCAAGCTTCACTCATTAGTAGCCGAGCGGTCTAGGACGCTGCAGTCATGGACTGTGCGGCTGGTTCCGGCGGAGGTTCGACTCCTCCCTCGGGCACGGGTGTGTGTGTTTGTCCTTAGGATAATTTAGGTTAAGTAGTGTGTAAGCTTAGGGACTGGTGACCTTAGCAGTTAAGTCCCATAAGATTTCACAGACATTTGAACATTTTTGAACTCATTAGTCACCCAAGATGTACAGAGAGGCTACAGAAATTAAAAATATAAAAATAATCGCAACAGATTACACAAGTCGTGTGTCTCGATGCTAAATAAAGCAAAGGGCACCGACTCTTCTACTGTACTACGTCCACCAGCAGAAAAGTGCAACTCGCCTCTCACTGCCGAAAGCTGCCTTAACTGTAACTCGCCCACACCCACCAAGTTGTCCATCGCTGTATGTCGCTCATACACATTCACTCTCACTTGCAAATTCTTACTCACTCATTCAGTCCAACTTATTGACATCATCTCTTTCTCCTGTTCAAACGGTTCAAATGGCTCTGAGCACTATGCGACTTAACTTCTGATGATGATGATGAGGTCCCATACTCCGAGGAGTGTAGGGGACGATGCGGGAGACCCCCTCCGTTGTGCTAGGCAAGGTCCTAGTGGAGGTGGTCTGCCATTGCCTCCCTCCGACCGTAATGGGGATGAATTATGATGATGAAGATGACAAAAAAAAACACCAACTCATCTCGAGGCAGGAAAAATCCCTGGCCCCGCCGGGAATCGAAGCCGGAACCCCGTGCGCGGGAAACGAGAACGCTACCGCAAGGCCACGAGCTTCGGACAGTATTGCCATATCCTGTTCAATTAACATACTCAGACCAAGGTGTTATACCTGTATAAATAAAATCTGCTAAGAGTAAATACCAAACATGAAGGCCTGCATTGTATGTGCACATCTGTTTACAGTGACAGACTGTCATACATCTGCAGGTCAGAGAAAGAAGGCGTCGCGAAGCGGTAGGCCGCCGTGGCCGGCGGGCGACGCGCGCGCCACTGCCACAGAGGCGGCCGTGACGGGCACTAGAGGCAGCGGGACCCCTCGGCGCAGGCAAAAGGAAGAACCGGGGGCTCTGCAGGCCCTTGACGTGCGTAGGCCGCGCTGCTGCTGCCGCCGCGAGCCGAGTCACGCAGGCGGCACGCGTGATGCTGCCGGCACCGCCGTGGGAACCGCCGCCTTCCCACCTCCGCGGCGCCGGTAATTTATGCGGCCGGTGTGGTGCCAGCGCTACGTCACGCCACGCTACGCAAACCCCGGCCGGCCTGACACCGCCGCATAATTACTACGGGCAGGCGAGCGACACGCACGCCGTACAGAGCAGGCGCTGATTTCGCCACACGAGTTCCGACTAACCACAGCCTGATTTAAACTCGTTTATGTTTTTAAACCGCGGTGTCCCATTTACCTTGGCATAATAATGTTTTGACCAGAAGCAAAAGAAAAGATTATTTAGCTACCAGGGGGTCATTAACCAGCGCGCCTGACTTTCTTGTAACTTCGTTGCGAATACATCAGCAGCATTAGGCCTACCTTTCCCTTTCAAACAGCACATCACGATTTTATTTTCCAATCCTTTTCCTCTCGTCAAGACCTGATCAAAAAAGTCACGTAAACCAGACGTTATTAAAATTGTCACACAAAACTGACTTTGACTCTCCTCCACTAGCACACAGTGCAAGTATCGGGGGATAACGTAACTCGCATTCTTACTGGTGTTGACATCGCGTAGCTGTCATTAAACAAACGGTGTTAACGAGTGCTGCAGACCGTCCGGAGTGGTCGAGCGGTTCTAGGCGCAACAGTCTGGAACCGCGCGACCACTACGGTCGCAGATTCGAATCCTGCCTCGGGCATGGACGTCTGTGATGTCCTTAGGTTAGTAGTTCTAAGTTCTAGGGGACTGATGACCTGAGAAGTTGAGTCCCATAGTGCTCAGAGCCACTTGAACCATTTTTCGCTGCTGCAGTGCAGGTTGTTAATGTTGTGTTGGCTGAAGAGCCAACACCGTGTTACTAGAGGAGGCCGAAATGCACGCGTTTTAGCTCACGCAGGCTGGCGTGAGGAGGGGAGGACTATACTGACGTGACCTCTGGAACATGAAAAGGAATTATAATTCAGAAAGCGGACGAAATTAGTTGATACTTAACTTTAATCCATTAAAGATGAACGTCGCTCTTGACGGTACATGATTCACAATATTATCTGTTCAGAATAGTAACTGAATATGGCGCCTTGCTAGGCCGTTGCAAATGACGTAGCTGAAGGCTATGCTAAACTGTCGTCTCGGCAAATGAGAGCGTATATAGACAGTGAACCATCGCTAGCAAATTCGGCTGGTTAAATAGGGCGAGTGCTAGGGCGTCTTACTAGACCTGCCGTGTGGCGGCGCTCGGTCTGCAATCACTGATAGTGGCGACACGCGGGTCCGACGTATACTAACGGACCGCGGCCGATTTAAGGGCTACCACCTAGCAAGTGTGGTGTCTGGCGGTGACTCCGCAGTTAACATCACAGGACGCTGAAAAATCGTAGGTACGTTCGGTAATCGGTTGGTACGCAGAGTATGCTTAGAAAAATTACAGTTCCACTTTCTGCCACCAGGTGAAAATATGTAGCTCTAAGCAGAATGTGAAACGTTTCCTGTTTTGACATCGACATGCTGTTTATTGCTTGGCTACACGTGTTCTTTTGTGAAGTGACTGTTGGTGTAAAGGATTTCCGTACGAAATACAGTGCCTGTTGAGAAGAAAACCGTGCACTGCTGGTAAAGTTGTTTCATCAAACGACGCCGGCCGGAGTGGCCGAGCGGTTAAAGGCGCTACAGTCTGGAACCGCACGACCGCTACGGTCGCAGGTTCGAATCCTGCCTCGGGCATGGATGTGTGTGATGTCCTTAGGTTAGTTAGGTTTAAGTAGTTCTAAGTTCTAGGGGACTTATGACCACAGCAGTTGAGTCCCATAGTGCTCAGAGCCATTTGAACCATTTTTCATCAAACGACAGCAATAGTAGCGCTGCAGTGTGGGAATATCGCCGACAGAAGCAACTGCGAAGAGGCCCCATGTCAATAAATAAGCTAAAGAATATGATTAGGGAATCTGATGAAATAGGTGAATCGGGTAGTGCAGCAGGGTCAGGTCGAAGTCCCACTCCCATGGCAGCTGTTGATGAAGTTGTAAGTAGGCTGTTTAGATTTTTATGGTTCAAAATGGTTCAAATGGCTCTGCTGTGGTCATAAGTCCCCTAGAACTTAGAACTACTTAAACCTAACCAACCTAAGGACATCACACACATCCATGCCCGAGGCAGGATTCGAACCTGCGACCGTAGCGGTCGTGCGGTTCCACACTGTAGCGCCTTTAACCGCTCGGCCACTTCGGCCGGCTTAGATTTTTATGTTGGTAACGCCACGTAACGCTCTGTATGAAAATCACTGACTGTGCTGCGTGCAGTCTGTGGCTGGTTAGCATTCTTGGAATATTCGCTATTGTAGTGTTGGGCAGTTGGATGTGAACAGCGCGTAGCGTTGCGCAATTGGAGATGAGGCGCCAGCAGTGGCGGATGTGGGGAAAGAGATGGCGGAGTTTTGACAGCGGACGATCTGGACGTGTGTCCGCCAGAAAGCGTAAATTTGTAAGACCGGATGTCATGAACTGAGATACACACACACACACACACACACACACACACACACACACACACACACATATATATATATATATATATATATATATATATATATATATATATATATATATATATGATGACTTTTGAGCAGCCGGCCGAAGTGGCCGTGCGGTTAAAGGCGCTGCAGTCTGGAACCGCAAGACCGCTACGGTAGCAGGTTCGAATCCTGCCTCGGGCATGGATGTTTGTGATGTCCTTAGGTTAGTTAGGTTTAACTAGTTCTAAGTTCTAGGGGACTAATGACCTCAGTAGTTGAGTCCCATAGTGCTCAGAGCCATTTGAACAATTTTTTGAACTTTTGAGCATTATTAAGGTAAATACACTGTTTGTTCTCTATCAAAATCTTTCATTTGCTGACTATGCATATCAGTAGTTAGTTTCTTCAGTAGTTAGAATCTTTTATTTAGCTGGCAGTATTGGCGCTCGCTGTACTGCAGTAGTTCGAGTTTTTGTGAGGTAAGTCAGGGCCATTCTTTTGTAGAAATTGTTGAAAGTCAGATTGCGTTGCGTTAAAAATATTGTGTGTCAGTTTAGTGTTGATCAGAATAAGTAAAGAGAGTAATGTCTGAGTACGTTTAGTTTTGCTCAGCTGTTTGAAAATCAAATAACGTAGAGGTTTATCAGCACAGTCATTCATAGTTTTTTCTAAGGGTTCGTTTCAAAGTTTCTGTAGTTACAGCCGACCGTGCAGCACACGCCTCAAATTCTGCAGCCATAGGTCGAGCTCCGAAACGGGAATTGTCTCTCCCCTAGTCAACCTGGCTAGGTCAAATTTTGCGACGCATTTTACACTGGAATCTCGTAGAAGATTTAGAATGAGCGCCAGATTAAGTCCCAAGATTGGTTACAACGCCATGACTTTGCCCATCATTCTTTGGCACTCATGGAAATGGATCAAACGTGGGTGGGGAATATTCTTTGGACAGAGAAGGCACATTTTCCTCTGCACGGTGCTGTCAATGCACAGAATTGCAGCATATGGGGTTCTACTCCGTCATGTTTTGTCCAGGAGCGTCCAGTGCACTCCGCAAATGTGACTGTTGGTGTGTTTTCACCAGCTCCTTCATTCTCGGTCCGTTTTTCTGCGAGGAGATGACGCATTGTGGCCCTGCTAAGTGTACAGTGACGTCTGAAAGTTATAAGGACCACCTTGCGCAACACGTGATTCCAGCTCCGCAAGAACGCAACCGTATCCGCTTCATCATTTTACTGTAAAATGAGGCGATACCACATCTCACTTGCCGGGTGCAACATTTGTTTCAATAATCTTTGGCAATGCCCGCATCATCTGTAGACAATTTCACGATGTATGACCTTCCAGATCCCCCTACCTGAACACACTACTGCGGAGATACCTGAAAAATAGTGTCTATCACGGATGTATGCAGACCGTGTTCTGGAGGATAGCATACGACGACACATCGCTCTGATTACACTAAATGTGCTGCGAGCAACTTTCAACCATTACGCCGGCCGCGGTGGTCTCGCGGTTCTAGGCGCGCAGTCCGCAACCGTGCGACTGCTACGGTCGCAGGTTCGAATCCTGCCTCGGGCATGGATGTGTGTGATGTCCTTAGGTTAGTTAGGTTTAAGTAGTTCTAAGTTCTAGGGGACTGATAACCACAGCAGTTGAGTCCCATAGTGCTCAGAGCCATTTGAACCATTTTTTTTTTCAACCATTACGTGTAATGGATATAGAATGCTGCAGAGTCAGGAGGCCATACTGAAGCATGTTATAACTTGTGACCATATCCTAATAAACGTGCCAGAAGCAGCGTTATCATCCGTTTGATCGTTCCTATCCTTTTCCTGCATCCACACCGCTACCTCACTGTTTACAGCGACATATTTTTGCGTGCTGGCTCAAAGTCGAACTACTATTTTTCTTTTCAGCATACTCCACGAGTGCGTCAGTTAATGAACGTAACTACGACGTTTCAGCTTCCTGCTATGTATACAGCCCGCACTACAGCACTCGGAACACTGTTTAATTACAACCACCACTACTGTCGTCTTCAGTTGAATATTTGCGTGCGTGTAACGTACACAACGAAGGAAAAGTAGAAATGGTGCTCATCTGTGAAGAACGCAAGCAGAGTAGTGAAACGTGCGTATGGCACACTGGCCGGAAGTCCCGTTCTTGAGAGTTCGACCGCCTGACGCAAGACTTTTATTCGACGCCAATTCTGCGAAATGCCCTTTGTTGATTACGAAATACCGCGTCCATAGCGGAGAAAACCCCGGTGCGGCCGGGAATCTAACCCAGGGCGCAGTGATAGAGAGTCAGCAACTCTAACCACAAGACCACAATGAGCTTGACCGGCCGGGGTGGCCGAGTGGTTCTAGGCGCTACAGTCTGGAGCCCCGCGACCGCCACGGTCGCAGGTTCGAATCCTGCCCGGGCACGGATGTGTGTGATGTCCTTAGGTTAGTTAGGTTTAAGTAGTTCTAAGTTCTAGGCGACTGACGACCTCAGATGTTAAGTCCCATAGTGCTCAGAGCCATTTGAACCATTTGATTTCGCTACCGTTGTACTTGCCACGAACGGCAGCTGTGCAACGCCCTCATGCGTTGCAAGTGTCAGTCGTGGGCAGAACAGTTTTCTGTGTAGTTGGCGAGTGCCTTGGGTCGGAGCCAAGTGAATTCGAAAGTGGACAAATTGTTGATGCTAGTATAATGGGTGCTTCTGTAACCGAGATAGCCAAATTGCTTGGTGTTTCACGAGGCACCGTGTCGAAGGTTTATAACACGTACAGGGAAAGCGGCAAGACATCATTCACCACGACAATGAAAGTATGTGTTAAGCGATCGTAACAGACGGCCATGGAAGAGGACTATGATGAAAGCCGGCAGGTGTGTCCGAGCGGTTCTAGGCGCCTCAGTCTGGAACCGCGCGACCGCTACGGTCGCAGGTTCGAATCCTGCCCGGGCATGGATGTGTGTGATGTCCTTAGGTTAGTTAGGTTTAAGTAGTTCTAAGTTCCAGGCGACTGACGACCTCAGATGTTAAGTCCCGTAGTGCTTAGAGCAATTTGAACCGTTTTTTAGCACCCGTCCAATGTTCTTAATACATTCTAACTGCCTGTCGTGGTGGGAAGAGTGTTTTGTGTACATTATGTCGGAGCTGAGGGAATTCTAATGCGTGCAAATGATTGGTGTTCCGACGGGATGTGCCTCCGTAACCAAGGGAAGCAAAACTGCTTGATCTTCCAAGGGGCATCGTATCGAATATTTATACTGCATACAGGAAAAACGGAGAAACATCAACCAGTAAATCACAAGGTGGACGAATGTGTGTGTTTAGTGATTGTGACAGACGGTTATTGAAGACGTAAGAAAGAGACAGAATTGAATGTCGCACTCGCGAACACTGTAAGCACCAAAACGACCGAGACTGCTACGGTCGCAGGTTCGAATCCTGCCTCGGGCATGGATGTGTGTGATGTCTTCAGGTTAGTTAGGTTTAAGTAGTTCTAAGTTCTAGGGGACTGATGACCACAGAAGTTAAGTCCCATAATGCTCAGAGCCATTTGAACCAAAACGACACGTAGGTCTCTAGAAGAGCGTAGCGATCCAAAAGATTGGAAAAGGGCACAGGTCATCCCCTTTTTCGAGAAGGGACGTCGAACAGATGCGCAGAACTATAGACCTATATCTCTAACGACGATCAGTTGCACAATTTTGGAACACGTATTATGTTCGAGCATAATGACTTTTCTGGAGACTACAAATCTACTCTGCAGGAATCAGCATGGGTTTCGAAGAAGATGATCGGGTGAAACCCAGCTCGGGCTACTCGTCCACGAGACTCAGAGGGCCGTAGACACGGGTTCCCAGGTAGATGCCGTGTTTCTTGACTTCCGCAAGGCGTTTGATACAGTTTCCCACAGTCGTTTAATGAGCAAAGTAAGAGCATATGGACTATCAGACCAATTTTGTGATAGGATTGAAGAGTTCCTAGATAACAAAACACAGCATTTCATTCTCAATGGAGAGAAGTCTTCCGAAGCAAGAGTGATTTCAGGTGTGCCGCAGGGGAGTCGTAGGACCGTTGCTATTCACAATATACATAAATGACCTGGTGGATGACATCGGCAGTTCACTGAGGCTTTTTGCGGACGATGCTGTAGTATTTCAGAGGTTGTAACAATAGAAAATAGTACTGAAATGCAGGAGGATCTGCAGCGAATTGACGCATGGTGCAGGGAATGTCAATTGAATCTCAATGTAGACAAGTGTAATGTGCTGTGAATACATAGAAATAAAGATCCCTTATCATTAGTTACAATGCAGCAGGTCAGCAACTGGAAGCAGTTAATTCCATAAATTATCTGGGAGTACGCATTAGGAGTGATTTAAAATGGAATGATCATATAAAGTTGATCGTCGGTAAAGCAGATGCCAGACTGAGATTCATTGGAAGAATCCTAAGGAAATGCAATCTGCAAACAAAGGAAGTAGGTTACAGTACACTTGTTCGCTCAGTGGATGAATATTGCTCAGCAGTGTGGGACCCGTACCAGATACGGTTGATAGAAGAGAGAGAGAAGATACAACGGAAAGCAGCGCGCTTCGTTACAGGATCATTTAGTAATCGTGAAAGCGTTACGGAGATGATATATCAACTCCAGAGGACGACTCTGCAGGAGAGACGCTCAGTAGCTCGGTACGGGCTTTTGTTGAAGGTTCGAGAACATACCGTCACCGAAGAGTCAAGTAGTATATTGCTCCGTCCGCATCTCGTGGTCGTGCGGTAGCGTTCTCGCTTCCCACGCCCGGGTTCCCGGGTTCGATTCCCGGCGGGATCAGGGATTTTCTCTGCCTCGTGATGGCTGGGTGTTGTGTGCTGTCCTTAGGTTAGTTAGGTTTAAGTAGTTCTAAGTTCTAGGGGACTTATGACCACAGCAGTTGAGTCCCATAGTGCTCAGAGCCATTTGAACCAGTATATTGCTCCCTCCTACGTATATCTCGCGAAGAGACCATGAGGATAAAATCAGAGCGATTAGAGTCCATACAGAGGCATACCGACAATCTTTCTTTCCACGAACAATACGAGACTGGAATAGAACGGACAACCGATAGAGATACTCAAAGTACCTTCCGTCACACACAGTCAGGTGGCTTGCGGAGTATGGATGTAGATGTAGAAGGTGCATCATAAGCACGGAAGTCAGTGCGAGGATTCCGAAACCACTTGTCAGTGATGCAAGCGCCCCTAACAGGAAAACGTGATGCCGAAGCTATAAAACCTAGACTACGGACCAATGGAAGAATTTGATAAAACGCGTCTTTTTTCACACTGTGTACAAGCTTCTGGCCGAGTTTACATCCCAAGACTGAAGTACGGCGGCAGTTTCGTGGTGGTCTGTGCAGCCCTATCGTGGCACTGCATGGGGCCAATGGTTACTTTACAAGGTCGCATTACTGCCGAGGTTTATTTAACCATTTTGACTGATCAGCTCCACCCCAGACAGACAGTTTGTTTCTCAGTGGTGGTGCTGGGTTCCAACACGACAGGATTCCCGATCACACAGCTCGCATAAATCAGGACTGGTTTTGTGAGCGCGAGGACGAATTTATACGTCTCCCAGGCAACCATAGACAGCAGAGGTTAATATTAGTGAGCTTTGTGGTCTACTTTTGGAGAGAAGGGTGTTTGACCTATAACTACCTACACCATCGCTACTCCAACTTGCCACCATTTTCAGGAATAATGGTACAAGATTATCTTGAAAACCATATAGGGCATGTATGTCCATTTCGAGAAGACTGGAAGCTGTTTTGAATCCAGAAGGGTTTCCTACAGCCTATTAGGCATGGTAAAGGGCTGTGTTCTCGGTGTTTCCAAATTTTGTACATGCCATGCATGCCAACCACTCGAATTCCCCAGAAAGCCTTGCGTTACGGGTACTGGTCTCGTCACGGCCAACACTAGTGATTTGTGGTGGTTACACACTGGAAAGCCGTGAATCACCCACACAGAACGATCACCCATCGAGCGACATTCCCGGTACAGAAGATTCTCGCTCGAAGCGGGCCCGGCATACCCCTGAGACCTTGTACTACAGGCCGACCCGGTCCGTTAACTTTAGAGCCACATCAGGTGCTGATTTTATGCCGCTCATAAAGTTTTGTCCATGTGGAATAAGCGGGCATAATTTTCTCTTCCCAGCGGCGGTCGTAAAGAGCGAAACACGTTGCTGGCTACTGTTACATTCTGCGAACAAATTACCAGATCCTTATTACCTTCACAGTCGACGATACGCCCGGTCGACTTAACTTGGCTGACGTACTGTGGCACGCACGCTATTATGCAGAGCTTAGCTGTTACACAATCAAATGAAGATTACTTTCTGTGAAAGCTGAATTAAAGTTTTACTTCGCATTTTATACTGGACTAACTTGGCGGACAAAAAAAACTAATAACGTATCTTCCACCTAAAGATGGCGACTGATCTCTGAAATCATTCCTACGGTGTAATATTTGTGCGTACAACCATTGCAAATTTGGTGGCCGAATAAAAGTTAAGTTTGACTTGTCTCTAATCCAACAACAATTAAATGACATGTGATTTCGGACAGTCAGTATTACACTTCATTTACTTCAGAATTTAAAGAATGATACGCGAAGAGGACTGTGTTCGTGTCCGGGGAGGGGTTATTACCGATGCGTTTGAGAAGCGTACGTGGCTTAATGTATTGTCCTTTTACTAACGAACAACGTATTCGATGTAGAAGTTCCTTCGCTCAACATTACAACAATCCGTTTACTTATTTATTTTCTTTGAAGGTAGTTCATCATTCTTCTGTCTGTTTTGATGTGCGTCCCTATTAATTCCTCTCTTCACATTACGGAAGCACTTGCGCCCAAGGTGCTGAGTTATTTGCGTGATTTATTCCGATCTCTGTCTTCCCCTGCAGTTTTTACTCTCTTCACCTTCTTTCATCTGGAAGCGCACGCGATTTCCAACACGGAATACCAGCATTTGTTTTCCTGTAAGATGATCAATAAATTAAGGACGTCGAAAATAAGACTGGTGGTAGGCGAGACGCTTTGTTGGAAGTATTGTCTCCAGAATCGTATTAATACAACTGTCGCTGAGATCGAATCAAAACGTTCTCACTTTGCTTGTTTTTGCAGCATTCAATTCCATATCATTTATGGGGCAATACTGTGCATCCGCAAAGAATATGCATACTCCATATGAAAGGAGATGAGAATTTCACGCAATCCCTTGTACCACTGCTCGGATGTCGGATTCCGCCATCTCTGTACATATGCATAGGTACCAGATCAGGAGATACGGGACTGATTAAAACCCCCAGAAAGCCGTGCGCGTTAAACCGCCGCTTCTGGAACAGGGAGGTGCGCCAGTTCCGTATCGAATCCGCCCGCCGGATTACCGACTGTTGCCGCTGAGCCAACCAACCTAATGTGCTTTTCAGCCGATTTCCCCACATCCGACTAGGTGAGTAACGGGCTGGGACTCAATTCCCGCCTGTTACAAAACTTGAATATATTTCGACTAATTTTGTCTCAGTTCCACATGAAGTTCTGTTACACATATCCCGGCCCCGGTGGTAATCGGATGGTGACAGGATAGACAGAAGAACACCCCTTAAACTATCCATGATAAATCCGTTAACAACTCTGCCGACCTTGCAACGAGTTAAAAAACTGACTGTTCGCTCATCGAATGCCGTACAGAAATCGATTAGCACTTGCGTTGCACTTCATTTAGCATTGTATCAGATACAGGGTGACAATTATTGAACTATATGACTACAGGTTGAAAACATCGCTTCAGTTGTAAATTTCTTTTATTATCACGACCGGTTTCGGCCTCTCATAAGCCCATCCTCAGGTGTCTCATTGAAAATAGCAAGAGGCGGGAGATAATTTTTACACGCCTCAACACATACAAAAAACATAAAATTTCATAAAAAAAGTTTTACAAACTTTTAAAAAACGTTATAAACCACCGGTCGGGCTAGGTGCTGTGGAACCTACGTCAAAGAGAAAGTGAGACGAGACAGTACTACGGACGACTGCTTGGGTAGGTAAAACATCATTTCCTTCTCTTTCTGGTCCCTGATTACTGTACACCGTACATGTACACTTCTTAATTGAGTCAGTGCTTTTTTTTGCTATGTTTTTTGTTGCCTTCAGTAGGCTTAACGAATGTACGGCGATACCTGTTTCCTATAGTGGGGTCCGCAAGGACCACCTAGTTCATTTTACATAGCTGTAAAATTGAACTCTCTTAGTAAAAGTTTTCATGTTTTCATTTTATTCTATGACTATGACGCATTATAGTACTCTGGCATTACCTGTGCCCTCACTAATCTAAAAAAAATTCCTGTCTTTCATGGTGTAAAATGCGTCTCAGGTCTTATCTAATGTAAGCCTCGATTAGTTGTCGACTATTGGTTAGGAGGTTTTAAACTGAGCCCACTTTTAATGTGTCCTTTTAGTGCTATTGCTGCTAGCTATTAATTGGCATATTACTTTCTGAGAGCACAGACTAAGGTTTTGCTGCTTTCCCTGTTGATCAGTAACGGGACCTTGTAAATGGGAGTGGCACATGCGTTTTTTTTTTTTTTTAACTGATAACTGTGGCGCGCTTTTCCACGTTGCCACTTATATATCCCCACTAAATTTAAAACTTGTTTGCCACTCATGTAAAGGAGTTTCATTGCGCTTTACGGTTTATGTAATAATCTTGTATCGCAGTTTCCACACACTTTTACCACCGTTCTGTACCGACCTGTTCAATACGCTCCTTTACTACGCATAATGCACTTATTTCGTGTACTTTTTATGTATTTTTTGTGTTTTTTCTTAATTTTAAATGTAAACCACTAAATAAAATTGTGAACGGCCGGGCTAGTGGCCCCGCCTTCTTCTCTACGTCAATAGATGGCAGCACTTTTGCCACACTTGAGGATGGGCTTACGAGAGCCCGAAACCGGTCGTGATAATGAAAGAAATTTACAACAGAAGCGGTATTTTCAACATCTAGTATAACGCTCAGTTGAGGATATTCGTCCAACAGGATTGTTGACCATGACATGAAATCGGCGTAACATGTGAACGGTTTGCGTTAGCACGATTGGCCACGAGGCATGCTGGGAATTAGTATTCGCGTTCGTGCGACGAAGCCCACTTTCATTTGGGTGGGTTCTTCAATAAGCAAAACTGGTGCATTTTGGGGACTGAGAATCCGCATTTCGCGAGCGAGAAGTCTCTTCGCCCTCAACGGGTGACTGCGTTGTGTGCAGCGCCCAGTCACGCAATAATCGGTGCGATCTTTGTTGGCATGAAGTGAACGTTTTGGAAAATGATTTCATCCCCACTATCGAAGCAACCCTGATCTCGACAAGATGTCGCTCATGCAACACAGAGCTCGACCCCATCGAAGCAGGAGTGTGTTTGATGTCCTGGAGGAGCACTTTGGGGACCGCATTGTAGTTCTGGGGTACCGAGAGGTCACTGGCAGGGGCGTCGATTGGCCGCCATACGCTCTGGATCTGAACACATGCGACTCGTTTTTGTGGGGCTTTATTAAAGACAAGGTGTACAGCAATAACCCAATAACCCCAAAACCATTGCTGAGCTGAAACCAGCTATTCAGGAGGTCATGCATAGCATCGATGTTCAGACACCTCAGCGGGTCATGCAGAATTTCGCTATTCGTCTGCGCCGCAGCATCGCCAATCATGGTAGGCATATCGAACGTGTCATAACCTCAATCCGAATATCTGTACTGACGTTCACATATTGAATAAAGTGTGTTCAAGACGTAGTTTGTTGCTAGTTTACGTTTCTTTTTCATATACACTCCAGGAAATGGAAAAAAGAACACATTGACACCGGTGTGTCAGACCCACCATACTTGCTCCGGACACTGCGAGAGGGCTGTACAAGCAATGATCACACGCACGGCACAGCGGACACACCAGGACCCGCGGTGTTGGCCGTCGAATGGCGCTAGCTGCGCGGCATTTGTGCACCGCCGCCGTCAGTGTCAGCCAGTTTGCCGTGGCATACGGAGCTCCATCGCAGTCTTTAACACTGGTAGCATGCCGCGACAGCGTGGACGTGAACCGTATGTGCAGTTGACGGACTTTGAGCGAGGGCGTATAGTGGGCATGCGGGAGGCCGGGTGGACGTACCGCCGAATTGCTCAACACGTGGGGCGTGAGGTCTCCACAGTACATCGATGTTGTCGCCAGTGGTCGGCGGAAGGTGCACGTGCCCGTCGACCTGGGACCGGACCGCAGCGACGCACGGATGCACGCCAAGACCGTAGGATCCTACGCAGTGCCGTAGGGGACCGCACCGCCACTTCCCAGCAAATTAGGGACACTGTTGCTCCTGGGGTATCGGCGAGGACCATTCGCAACCGTCTCCATGAAGCTGGGCTACGGTCCCGCACACCGTTAGGCCGTCTTCCGCTCACGCCCCAACATCGTGCAGCCCGCCTCCAGTGGTGGCGCGACAGGCGTGAATGGAGGGACGAATGGAGACGTGTCGTCTTCAGCGATGAGAGTCGCTTCTGCCTTGGTGCCAATGATGGTCGTATGCGTGTTTGGCGCCGTGCAGGTGAGCGCCACAATCAGGACTGCATACGACCGAGGCACACAGGGCCAACACCCGGCATCATGGTGTGGGGAGCGATCTCCTACACTGGCCGTACACCACTGATGATCGTCGAGGGGACACTGAATAGTGCACGGTACATCCAAACCGTCATCGAACCCATCGTTCTACCATTCCTAGACCGGCAAGGGAACTTGCTGTTCCAACAGGACAATGCACGTCCGCATGTATCCCGTGCCACCCAACGTGCTCTAGAAGGTGTAAGTCAACTACCCTGGCCAGCAAGATCTCCGGATCTGTCCCCCATTGAGCATGTTTGGGACTGGATGAGGCGTCGTCTCACGCGGTCTGCACGTCCAGCACGAACGCTGGTCCAACTGAGGCGCCAGGTGGAAATGGCATGGCAAGCCGTTCCACAGGACTACATCCAGCATCTCTACGATCGTCTCCATGGGAGAATAGCAGCCTGCATTGCTGCGAAAGGTGGATATACACTGTACTAGTGCCGACATTGTGCATGCTCTGTTGCCTGTGTCTATGTGCCTGTGGTTCTGTCAGTGTGATCATGTGATGTATCTGACCCCAGGAATGTGTCAATAAAGTTTCCCCTTCCTGGGACAATGAATTCACGGTGTTGTTATTTCAATTTCCAGGAGTGTAGTTCAATAATAATTTTTTAACTACATCAATTGTGTACGTTATACTCCATGTTCCATTCCCAACTGCACTTTTGCTGAACTGAACTAAAAACTGATAAAACTCCGATCATTCGAATCTAATTTATATGATATCCTAAGTTCCTTTAATTCGGCATAAGAATACACCCCAGCAACTTTGAGCTTTCTTTATGATGTTTTATTTCTGTTAATAAACTGTCGCGTAACTTTGTCAGAAGATACCCCACAACCTGAGGAAAAAGTTTTAAACAACAGAGTAAGGTACCGCAATGCTGCGACACCTACTTTCTTATCGCGACAATGCGTCTATTAAGAATTTTTTTGCGCAGTCAAAAAAAGGTTAAATTACGTTGTGAAGCAGTTTATCATGAGAGTGTCTTGCAGTACCTATCATGCAAAATCTTACTTGGCGAGGCAGATTGTTATCGTCTGTGCGACCACCAGCGACCGAGGCAACCAATTTTCCACGGCCGATGACCAGATGGCCATCGTTAAAAATTATGGAGAAATCTACGTCACTTCCGCTCAGTAATGAGGAGACAGGGCCAATCTCTTCTCTTAACGGAGAACGAACTTTCTGCCCACTCGATTCCACTACAACGAACTATCGTACAAGACACGTCTTCTTGAAAAATCTGGCAGCAAAACTGTGTTACCAACTGGAGCAGTTACTGGCGCAGAGAAAGTAGGCACTGTATCACAGAAGTACCACTACCGTCAATAACAATCGATAGTGCTTCGTTTCCGAACATGAAGGTAAGTAAAACACATTTATGTCGAATAGGAGTGATGTAAACACCAGTGTCTAGGTGTAGGTAACAGCAAATAATCGCATAGATGAGAACTGAAATGCGCATTTGAGATGAAGAAAACCAATGATCAGTGTATCGATAAATTTTTAGTAGTAAAAGTCGGTCGGTTTATTTAATAATTATACCGTTCCTCACCTAGTTTGTTGTTCTCACCACTACATACTACACGACGTAAATTCCCACATCTGAGAGATGCGCTGGAACATTGCAAGGTACGATCTTCTAAAACACTGTTGTAATTGTTATTTTGGTAGACACATCATGTTCAGTGAAGACACCAGTGTTACAAAGTGCAGTTTCCCCAAAGTGGTCGAGATGCTAGAGTAAACCATGAAAAAAAGTTGTTTGTATCGTCTTAGAATACGGTCATGGCCGCGAGAATTGTACTACTTCTTAGGTTTAGATGTTTCGTTTTCAAATATTATAATTTCACGAGGCTAGTTGAGAGTGCTTTCACGTCTGTACAATGCTTGTAGTACAGGGTGATTCAAAAAAAATACCACAACTTTAAAAATGTGTATTTAATGAAAGAAACATAATATAACCTTCTGTTATACATCATTACAAAGAGTATTTAAAAAGGTTTTTTTTCACTCAAAAACAAGTTCAGAGATGTTCAATATGGCCCCCTCCAGACACACGAGCAATATCAACCCGATACTCCAACTCGTTCCACACTCTCTGTAGCATATCAGGCGTAACAGTTTGGATAGCTGCTGTTATTAAATGAAACAATAAGTTCACTGTTACCAGTCACCGTTTTATTTATTTCCACGACGCGTTTCGAAGGTTTAAACCTCCATCATCGGGTGGATTTACATTAGTAAGTATTACATTTGTGTGTGTGTTGTGTTACGATTTTTGGAGGAACTTGTGGCACTGCCTAGTAGAGAAACGAGACACTATTTCAGAATATGGTTTAGGATAACTTTTGACGAAAAATTAAACTGATATCTAATGGTAAATATTAAATAAGTAAACTACAGTACCTTCAGTGATCACAGGTTCCTTTTGCTGTCGTAACACATCACATGTATACTGCCACATTTGTAAACAAATATGGCGTCTGGAATCAGCTGGGTGCAAAGTTCGTATAACAGAAGTGAAGACATACTCGCAAAGTGCAAAGAATATACATCATAACAATATTATTACAGAATAATTGCTTTAAGCATTTGGCGGTGTTTGTTTTGAGGGGTCAAATATATGTGTGTGTTCTTCAGGTCGTATATAAATCCAATTCTGACAAGTTAGAACAGCAAACATTCGTACTCGTTTATACAATCAGGTGAAATGTTAAAATGGCTTAAACTTCATTCTTATTGATAACAATTAGGTGAAATGTTACAGACTATAATTACAATGATCATATTGGCTACAACAGTAAAATCATACATACATTACATTCTTTGATTGGGGTTAATAGACAGATGTGAAGTGAGGGGCTAGAGGCAGAAGGAGAGGTAGAGAGAGAAAAAGTGTGTGTGTGTGTGTGTGTGTGTGTGAGTGAAAGGGAGAGGGAGAGGGGGGGGGGGGAGAGGGAGAGAGAGAGAGAGAGAGAGAGAGGGGGGGGGGGAGAGAGAGAGAGAGACAGAGAGAGAGGAAAAAGTGATTATTGAGAGGAAACATTTACATGGCAAGGAGTCTTAAGATTGCATGTTGCATATAGTAGCTGCCTAAAGGTTGGAGTAATACATCGGTTAATGCTATGAAATATGCAGATAGATATACATTTGTGCCAGTAGTTGATGTACATACAGTTTTAAGCTGACAAGGGGGTACAAGCTGTTGGTGTGATGAATTATCTGTGAATGAGGTCAATCTCGTGTACTCTTGGCAGCTGTCAATATTTATGGTAAATATTAGGTGTGTGTGTGTGTGTGTGTGTGTGTGTGTGTGTGTGTGTGTGTGTGCGTGTGTGTGTGTGCATTTTATGAGTGTAGGCAGTCGCTGAAAATGGAGATGATACTATTTACAATAGTATCATCTCCATTTTCAGCGACTGCCTACACTCATAAAATGCACACACACACACGCACACACACACACACACACACACACACACACACACACACACACACCTAATATTTACCATAAATATTGACAGCTGCCAAGAGTACACGAGATTGACCTCATTCACAGATAATTCATCACACCAACAGCTTGTACCCCCTTGTCAGCTTAAAACTGTATGTACATCAACTACTGGCACAAATGTATATCTATCTGCATATTTCATAGCATTAACCGATGTATTACTCCAACCTTTAGGCAGCTACTATATGCAACATGCAATCTTAAGACTCCTTGCCATGTAAATGTTTCCTCTCAATAATCACTTTTTCCTCTCTCTCTGTCTCTCTCTCTCTCTCCCCCCCCCCTCTCTCTCTCTCTCTCTCTCTCTCTCCCTCTCCCCCCCCCCCTCTCCCTCTCCCTTTCACTCACACACACACACACACACACACACACTTTTTCTCTCTCTACCTCTCCTTCTGCCTCTAGCCCCTCACTTCACATCTGTCTATTAACCCCAATCAAAGAATGTAATGTATGTATGATTTTACTGTTGTAGCCAATATGATCATTGTAATTATAGTCTGTAACATTTCACCTAATTGTTATCAATAAGAATGAAGTTTAAGCCATTTTAACATTTCACCTGATTGTATAAACGAGTACGAATGTTTGCTGTTCTAACTTGTCAGAATTGGATTTATATACGACCTGAAGAACACACACATATATTTGACCCCTCAAAACAAACACCGCCAAATGCTTAAAGCAATTATTCTGTAATAATATTGTTATGATGTATATTCTTTGCACTTTGCGAGTATGTCTTCACTTCTGTTATACGAACTTTGCACCCAGCTGATTCCAGACGCCATATTTGTTTACAAATGTGGCAGTATACATGTGATGTGTTACGACAGCAAAAGGAACCTGTGATCACTGAAGGTACTGTAGTTTACTTATTTAATATTTACCATTAGATATCAGTTTAATTTTTCGTCAAAAGTTATCCTAAACCATATTCTGAAATAGTGTCTCGTTTCTCTACTAGGCAGTGCCACAAGTTCCTCCAAAAATCGTAACACAACACACACACAAATGTAATACTTACTAATGTAAATCCACCCGATGATGGAGGTTTAAACCTTCGAAACGCGTCGTGGAAATAAATAAAACGGTGACTGGTAACAGTGAACTTATTGTTTCATTTAATGTCAGTAACAGTCACGGTAAAGCCTAACCTAAAAATGTTCGCATTTAAAGTATAGCTGCTGTTATTTCTCGTTTCAAATCATCAATGGTGGCTGGGAGAGGTGGCCGAAACACCATATCCTTAACATACCCCCATAAGAAAAAATCGCAGGGGGTAAGATGAGGGCTTCTTGGAGGCCAGTGATGAAGTGCTCTCTGTCACGGGCTGCCTGGCGGCCGATCCATCGCCTCGGGTAGTTGACGTTCAGGTAGTTACGGACAGATAAGTGCCATTGTGGTGGCGCTCCATCCTGCTGAAATATGAATTGTTGTGCTTCTTGTTCGAGCTGAGGGAACAGCCAATTCTCTAACATCTCCAGATATTGTAGTCCAGTTACAGTAGCACCTTCGAAGAAAAAGGGACCAAAAACTTTATTGGCTGAAATGGCACAGAAAACGTTCACCTTAGGCGAGTCACGTTCATACTGAGTTGTTTCCCGCGGATTCTCAGTGCCCCATATACAGACATTGTGACGGTTGACTTTCCCGTTAGTGTGGAAAGTTGCTTCATCACTAAACACAATCTTTGAAACGAAAGATTCATCTGTTTCCATTTGAGCAAGGATAAAATCACAGAAATCGATTCTTTTAATCTTATCAGCTGCAGACAGTGCTTGAACCAATTTCAGACGACAAGGTTTCATAACTAACCTTTTTCGTAGGACTCTCCATACAGTTGATTGTGGAATTTGCAGCTCTCTGCTAGCTCTGCGAGTCGATTTTCCTGGGCTGCGAACAAATGCTTGCTGGATGCGTGCTACATTTTCATCACTCGTTCTCGGCCGTCCAGAACTTTTCCCTTTGCACAAACACTCATTCTCTGTAAACTGTTTATACCAACGTTTAATACACCACCTATCAGGAGGTTTAACACCATACTTCGTTCGAAATGCACGCTGAACAACTGTCGTCGATTCACTTCTGCCGTACTCAATAACACAAAAAGCTTTCTGTTGAGCGGTGCCATCTTAGCATCAACTGACGCTGACGCCTAGTCAACAGCGCCTCAAGCGAACAAATGTACAACTAAATGAAACTTTATAGCTCCCTTAATTCGCCGACAGATAGTGCTTAGCTCTGCCTTTTGTCGTTGCAGAGTTTTAAATTCCTAAAGTTGTGGTATTCTTTTTGAATCACCCTGTATATTCCTTAGATACGGTTGGTTTCCGTTCCTAACATTTCTCTGCCAGTAAATATTTGAAATTTTCTAGCCGTTGCCGTCCGTTACATTGTCCTTCACCTACTGAGCAGTTGTGGATGCATTTAGTTTCGTTCCTATTTCCTCGTATCGAAGAGTGTCCTCTCACATAGCTTCTCTAGTCACTTGCCTAGCTTACAGGATCTAGAATAGAGCTACATTATATCGATACGGATACTTTATTATTCAACTCTGAAGGCAAACAACGAGTGACTGGATACACACTCGCCCACCCGCCTCCCCCCCCCCCCCCACACACACACAAATGGCTCTGAACACTATGGGACTTGAAATCTGAGGTCATCAGTCACTTAGAACTACTTAAACCTAACTAACCTACGGACATCACACACATCCATGCCCGAGGCAGGATTCGAACCCGCAACCGTAGAAGTCGCGCGGTTCCGAACTGAAGCGCCTACAACCGCTCAGCCACTGCGGCCGGCGCCCTCCCCCCCTCCTACATATATACACACTGTATATAACAGGACAAAGCTTTTCATCCAAAAAATGCGACCAAATTTCGTTGAATGAACGATCAATAACCTAAAACTAGTGCTTCCATACGACGAGTTTGAATAAACCAGTCTTCACTCGTCAAGGAATAATACGAGGATTCGGAGAAGAGCTATGAGTGCTTCTTCGTCTTCGACACTGTGAAGTAAATCTACTACGTGCTCTTCACTTTCGATATTTTGATAGGTGGCAGTATGGACCAAAATAAGAAAGAAACGCCGAGTAAACATGGGCGCTAAAGTCCGTATCACAACAGCAATGACCATTTCTTCATCTTCACTAGTATGAAAACAAACAATACTGTTGGTAGAACATCCGCAACTGAGCATTATAGCAGAGATTGAAAATACCGCATCAGTTGTAAACTTTCACACGGCTGGTTTCGGACTGTTATACGCCCACCCTCAGGTATCGTAGCTGTGCTGTGGTCTCCGAGCACCGAGTGTACCATGCGCGGTGTGCTGCCTATGTAGAACAGTTGCTGCATCCGTAAAACGACGCGATCAACAGTTGCTCGCAGCAGTTGCGGTGGAATCTGAGCAACGTGTCAAACGTCCCCTTAGAAAAATTATAAATGACTGTGCTTAAACTGACACACAATATTTTCAGCGCAACGCAATCTGACTTTCAAAAATCCCTACAAAAGAATGGCCCCGACTAACAATAACCTATACCTTTCATGAATGGCTTACCTCACAAAAATCTTCGTTACTCAAACTACTGCAATACAGCGTGCGCCAATACTGCCAGCTGAATAAAAGATTCTAACTACTGACAGGCATAGTTAGCAAATGAAAGATTTTGATAAAGAACAAACAATGTATTTACCTTAATAGTGTTCAAAAGTCATTATATATATATATATATATATATATATATATATATATATATATATACGAGGGCTATTCCGAAAGTAAGGTCCGATAGGTCGCGAAATGGAAACCACGGTAAAAATCAAAAATGTTTTATTTGCAACAGTTAGATACACCTTGCAGCTACCTATCTCCATAGTCGCCGACCCGACTTAGACGTGTATCGTAGCGTTGTACCAACTTTCCCATACCCTCGCTATAGAAGGCAGCCGCCAGTGCTCTCCGCCAATTCTCTACGCTGGCCTGCGGCTCGTTGTCTTGTGCCGAAATGTTGTCTTCATAACCAGCGGTTCATGTGACCTGAGCTGAAACTCAGAGGGAGACAATTACGGGCTGTATTGTGGGTAATCTCACATTTCCATTTGAAAACGATGCAGGAGCATCTTCATTGCCCCTGCAGAATGCGGCTGAGAATTGTCTTGAAGACGAAACAGCACGACAGTTATGTAATGTTAGCTGCATAGCTTCAGGGGAAATTTCTCACCAGGCCCCCGTACTTGGCGGCAGACACTATTTTCTAGACATCTTTACGCACTCACTGCGAGCTCAGAAATGAGAAGAGCGACGTGATGCTAACTGGGGTTATACTAGAGACACTACCCAACACATCTGTGCAAAGCTTTATCGGATTTTCATAGTCGTTTCCATTTCGTGACCGATCGGACCTTACTTTCGGAATAGCCCTCGTATATCAGTTCATGATATCCAGTACTGCAAATTTACTCTTTCTGGCGCACACACGTCCAGATCGTCCGCTCTTAAAATTCTGCCATCTCTCCCCCCACATCCACCACTGCTGGCGGCTCACCTCCAACTGCGTAACGCTACGTGCTATTAACAGCCAACTGCCCAACACTATAATAGCGACTATTCTAACAATGCCACCCAGCCACAGACTGCACACAGCACAGCCAGTGATTTTCGTACAGAGCGCTACGTGGCGTTACCAATATAAAAACCTAAACAGCCTACTTACACGTGTTAATGTACGCTGGCCTTCAGATCAGGTAGAGACCAAACGTGTCCCTGGCAAACGCTGTCTTTTAGATAAACCCAAAGTCAAAAGCCGCATCCTGGGGGACATATACCTGGAAAATCCATGCAGATAACAAGTTCGCCGAAAGTTGCATTGAGCAGATCTTTCACTGTGCGAGTGACGTGACATGTTGCCCCTCTCGCATGAAAACAGTGGTTTCCACACAGCTGCGCTCTTCCAAAGCAGGACTCGCATACTGCACAGGGAGGTCTCGATAATGTGCAGACTTCACAGTACACCTGACAGGCCCTCTGGGTGTATTATCTTCGAGGAAGAAAGGACCGAGAAAAAAGGTGCAGGCGAATCCACACCGCACAGTCACATACGGTGAGTGCAATGGTTCTTTGTGCACAACACGCGGTTTAACAGGACCCCAAATTTGGCATTTCTGCGAATTCAGTGCACTCTGTAGTGTAAAATGTGCCTCGTCACTCCGCAGAAGATTTCCCACCCACGAGTCATCGACTTCCGTACGTGCCAGAAACCGAGGACCAAATTCTGAACGTTGCTGCGCTTCATGAGGTTTCAGTTCGTGCAGTGACGATCCTGTGAGGTAAAGCAGACCGCAGAATTTTTCCTACTGTTGGCCATGGGATGGGAAATTCTGGTGACGCTGGAGAAGCGCTAGCACTACCCGGGCACGTGCTGCATGGTCAGTTACAGCAAGAGGAACCTCGTCAATGACGTCCACCGGGGTAGGACGCGTTCCTCTTCAAGGTCCCACAGCATGCTCAGCCGTGCTTTCGAATTTCAAGTCATCTTCTTAAGAACATTTAATGACAGCGGGTTTCTGCTCAAACCTCTCAGTGTAGCGCTGCAATTGACGCCGTTTACATAAAACCGTTTCGCTGACAACATATGGATTCTCTTCTCGATTCTCGACAGCCATACTTTCACTCGCGCTGTGGCCCGTCAAATGACAGCGGGGCCATACCGTCATACGAACAGTGTAAAGCGCCAGATTTGCACCTGGTGGCCAAAGCAGGAGCTATTACGTCCAGTGTAAATTTGTTCCGCATTAACGCATTAGCATATCTACCAAGTTTCGCTGCCGTGCGGTAATTACAGCCCACACTGGCCCCGTGAATAGCTCCACGTAAGTGGGAAATGTCAGTAATTTAGGCAATAGCGTCGACGCCAATTAGAATTCCTATAAGCTGCTAATACTTCTCCTGCTGTGCATTAACGAATACATAAGAAGTGCAAGGATCAAAGAATAACGCGAAAATGTGTTACATATGTTGTTCTCGTCGATCTTTTTTCGTCCGAAGACTGGCTTGATACAGCTCTCCGCGCTATTGTATCCTGTGCAAGCTCCTTCATCTCAGAATAAGTGCTGCAATCACATCGTTTTCAACCTGCTTACTGTGTTCATCTCTTGGTCTCCCTGTACTATTTTTTTTACTCCCTACACTTCCCTCCAATACTAAATTAGTGATCCCTAGACGTCTTAGAATGTGTCCTACCAACCAATCCCTTCTTTTGCTCAAGTTAAGCCACAAATTTCTTTTTTCCCCCAGTTCATTACCTTCTCATCTGCTACATGATCTACTCACCTAATCTTCAGCAATATTCTGTGGCAACACATTTCAGAAGCTTCTATTATTGTCTAAACTGTTTACCGACCACATTACACTCTGCAGAAATACCTTCAGAAATGACTTCCAAATACTTAAATCTATATTCGATGTTACAAATCCTTATTCGTCAGAAATGATTTTTTTTTGTCTTTGCCAGTGTACATTTTATATCCTCTCTACTTCGGCCATCAAATGTTACTTGGTGCTCAAATAGCAAAAACTACTTTTAGTGTCTCGTTTTCTCATCTAATTCCTTTAGCACAGCCTGATTTAATTCGAATGCATTCCATTACTCTTGTTTTGCTTTTGTTAACATTCATCTTCTATCACCTTTTCAAGAAACTGCTCATGCCGTTCATCTGCTTTTCCAGGTCGTTTGCTGGCTCCGACAGAATTACAATGTCATCGGCAAAGTGCAAAGTTTTTATTTCTTCTTCCTGAACTTTAATTCCTTCTCCAGTTTTTTCTTTGGTTTGCTTTACTCCTTGCTCAATGTACAGACTGAATAACATCGGGGATGGGCTACAACCCTGTTTCACTCCCTTCGAGATGGCCGCTCCCCTTTCATACTCCCCAACTCTTACAACTTCCGTCTGGTTCCTGTATAACTTATATGTTGTATGTAACATTGCGCTCCGTTATTTGACCCCAGCTACCTTCAGAAATTCAAAGAGTATATTCCAGTCGAAATTGTCACAAGCTTTCTCCAAACGCACAAAAACTACATGAGTTGGTTTACCTTTCCTGAACTTGTCTTCTGAGAGAAGTCGTAGTGTCAATACTTCCTCGCGTGTTTCTACACTTCTCCGGAATCCAAACTGATCTTCCACGAGGTCGTCTTCTACCAGTTTTTACATTCTTCTGGAAGTAATTCGTGTTAGTATTTTGCAACCATGACTTATGAAATTGTCAGTTCGGCAATACTCTCTCTTACAGGAATTGGTTGAGAAAACGATGTAAATTACATAACAAATTAGGAAAAGAAGATTAGTGTTCTGCGGGCCCAAGAAAAGAAACACTTCTAGCAGGATGACGAGAAAACTTGGAGCATTTTGAAAAATTAAAAGGCAAACCCAACTGGTTAGGGATGGGAACATAGGTCTAGAAGAAATTATTGTAAATAAGCAAGAAATTGGAGACAGACCGAAGTTGAGTCTTGGAAAAGAAGATAAATGTGGACTTACTGAGAAATAAAAATCTTCTCTATGTTTTGAGGTTGAAGAGGTATGAAACGGGGCGACTACGTAAGTAGTATCAGTACATGGGAACGCGACTGAATGAGTTATATTGTTCTGGAAAGTACAGTACATTTGTTCTCGCCGACTTACGATATAGTTTTGGCATAGGATGGCGATGAAAAGCATTTGTCTTCGTCGTTCATAAGGGAACGAATCGACAGAAGCTAAGGTAAATTCGTGGATACCTCACGAGAGTGTCATAGTGCGTTACTGTTTATAATGCTATACACACTGACGGAAAAAAGTCGCAGCATCAAAAAATAATTAATGCAGAGTAATGAAATTTCGAGAATGCATTTGTCTAGGTAATACAGGGTGATTCAAAAAGAATACCACAACTTTAGGAATTTAAAACTCTGCAACGACAAAAGGCAGAGCTAAGCACTATCTGTCGGCGAATTAAGGGAGCTATAAAGTTTCATTTAGTTGTACATTTGTTCGCTTGAGGCGCTGTTGACTAGGCGTCAGCGTCAGTTGATGCTAAGATGGCGACCGCTCAACAGAAAGCTTTTTGTGTTATTGAGTACGGCAGAAGTGAATCGACGACAGTTGTTCAGCGTGCATTTCGAACGAAGTATGGTGTTAAACCTCCTGATAGGTGGTGTATTAAACGTTGGTATAAACAGTTTACAGAGAATGGGTGTTTGTGCAACGGGAAAAGTTCTGGACGGCCGAGAACGAGTGATGAAAATGTAGCACGCATCCAGCAAGCATTTGTTCGCAGCCGAGGAAAATCGACTCGCAGAGCTAGCAGAGAGCTGCAAATTCCACAATCAACTGTATGGAGAGTCCTACGAAAAAGGTTAGTTATGAAACCTTGTCGTCTGAAATTGGTTCAAGCACTGTCTGCAGCTGATAAGATTAAAAGAATCGATTTCTGTGATTTTATCCTTGCTCAAATGGAAACAGATGAATCTTTCGTTTCAAAGATTGTGTTTAGTGATGAAGCAACTTTCCACACTAACGGGAAAGTCAACCGTCACAATGTCTGTATATGGGGCACTGAGAATCCGCGGGAAACAACTCAGTATGAACGTGACTCGCCTAAGGTGAACGTTTTCTGTGCCATTTCAGCCAATAAAGTTTTTGGTCCCTTTTTCTTCGAAGGTGCTACTGTAACTGGACTACAGTATCTGGAGATGTTAGAGAATTGGCTGTTCCCTCAGCTCGAACAAGAAGCACAACAATTCATATTTCAGCAGGATGGAGCGCCACCACATTGGCACTTATCTGTCCGTAACTACCTGAACGTCAACTACCCGAGGCGATGGATCGGCCGCCAGGCAGCCCGTGACAGAGCACTTCATCACTGGCCTCCAAGAAGCCCTGATCTTACTCCCTGCGATTTTTTCTTATGGGGGTATGTTAAGGATATGGTGTTTCGGCGACCTCTCCCAGCCACCATTGATAATTTGAAACGAGAAATAACAGCAGCTATCCAAACTGTTACGCCTGATATGCTACAGAGAGTGTGGAACGAGTTGGAGTATCGGGTTGATATTGCTCGTGTGTCTGGAGGGGGCCATATTGAACATCTCTGAACTTGTTTTTGAGTGAAAAAAAAACCTTTTTAAATACTCTTTGTAATGATGTATAACAGAAGGATATATTATGTTTCTTTCATTAAATACACATTTTTAAAGTTGTGGTATTCTTTTTGAATCACTCTGTATTTTAAGTGATTAATACTGCTAGATCACAGGTTAATGTAATCACTTGAAATCGATTGCAAATATGGAATGCTGGTACATTAATAACCGTTGTAGCTGCCAGAATGTTGAATGCAAGCATGCAAACGTGCATGCATTGTGTTGTACAGGTGCTACATGTCAGCTTGTGGGGTGTACTTCCATGCCTGTTTCACTTGGTCGGTCAATTACGGGGACGGTTAGTGCTGTTTGGAATGACGATGGAGTTCTTGTCGGATGATGCCCCACATGTTCTGGATTGGAGGCAAATCTGGTGACCGAGCATGTCAAGGCAATATGTTGACACTCTGTAGAGCACGACGGGTTATAACAGCGATATGTGGGCCAGAGTCCTTCTGTTGGATAACACACACTGCAGCGCTGTTCATGAATAGCAGCACAACAAGTCGAGTCACCAGAGTCACACACGAATTTGCAGTCAGGTTGCGGCGGATAAACTGCCGTCATACGCACGTCAGACTACAGTTCCAGGTGCAGCTTGCACGCAGACAAGTTGGTTGCAGGTTCTCAACTGGCCTTCTTCTAACCAACGTGCGGTCTTCACTGCCACCGAGGCAGAACCAACTTTTATCGGGAAACACAAAACCTCTACCTCGCCACTGGTGGTCATGGAAGGCGCCGTAACGTCTGTAAGATACGTGAATGCCATCCTCCGACCGACTGTGCAAACATGTCGGCAGCATATTGGCGAGGCAGTCTTCTTCATGGACGACAATTTGCGCGCCCATCGTGCACGTCTTGTGAATGACTTCCTTCAAGATAACGACATCACTCGACTAGAGTAGCCAGCATGTTCTCCAGACATGAACCCTACCGAACATGCCTGGGATAGACTGAACATGGCTGTTTATGGAAGACGTGACCCACCAAGCACTCTGAGTGATTTACGCCGAATCGCCGTTAAGGAGTGGAACAATCTGGACCAACAGTGCCTTGATGAACTTGTGGACAGTATGCCACGACGAATACAGGCATGCATCAATGCAAGAGGACGTGCTACTGGGTATTAGAGGTACTGGTGTGTACAGCAATCTGGACCACCACCTCTGAAGGTGTCGCTGTATGGTGGTGCAACATGCAATGTGTGCTTTTCATGAGCAACAAAAAGGGCGGAAATGATGTTTATGTTGATCTCTACTCCAATTTTCTCTACAGGTTCCGGAACTCTCGGAACGGAGATCATGCAAAACTTTTTTGATGGGTGTAGAATTACGTGCGAAATATGTTAAATGTAAGGGGAATATATTTGATACACGCGTACGCAGGAAAAGCCACGAGTAAAAAGCTTATCCTAAACCGTTGGAACGACTTCAACCTATATGTAAATTGAAGTGGAAGAAAGGAAAGGAAATAAAGGGGAGGGGATCGCTGCCGTCAGCTGCATTGGGACATTGCGCGGAATCAGCCGTGACGAGTGAAAATGTGTATCGGACCGGGATTCGAGACCGGGATGTCCTGTTTACTAGGCAGGTGCGTTAACCACTGTCCCATCTGGGACACAGCGTTATCTTAACTGAACGCACTATCTCGACACGCCTCACAGCCGATTAACTTCCCATCGAGTGCCATCTATCCGCATTCCCTGCCCAATCATACAATGAAGGCTTTCACGACCGGATGGTACTGTTGTTGATAATTCTTCCGGGTTATATGGCCGTGGTCCATGGAATTCTTCTATTCCTAACGTTTCGTCCAATACTACGTTGGACATCTTCAGAGGTATGGCTGGTCCTGCTGAGTCCTGCCGACTGACGAGTCGGGCGTCGGAGATAAATCGGCCGTTGCGGAACATGCACTTCAGTCCGGTGACCATGTAGTTAAGTTTTCTGAAACTACAGTTTTAAGTGCTACCACGAACTATTATCCACGACTGTATAGGGAGGCTATTGGAATTTATAAACATGAAGATAATTTTAATAGAAAAGAAGAGGCCTTGAAATTAAGCGAGATATGAACAGTGGCGTTACAGAACCGATAAGTGATTTTTATCTATGACGGGCTATTATCGATAGTTACATTTTATCTTTGACTAGTTTTCTCTCTGCTACCATGTGCAAGCTAGACCGCGCCCACTTTCCTCGGTATTTAGGCCGCTCTCCGACGCCTGACTCGGCAGGACTCAGCAGGCCAGCCATACCTCTGAGGATGTCCAACGTAGTATTGGACGAAACGTTGGGAATAGAAGAATTCCATGGACCACGGCCATATAACCCGGAAGAATTATCAACAACATTCCCTGTCCATTTCCTCCATGTTCACTAAACACAACGCATTCATACGATTTCAACCAAATTTGGTACACGTATTAGTTACAATCTGGAAAGATATGCTGCGAGGTTAAGCGTGATAACGTGGAGGAAGAATAAGGAGGAGGAGATGAACAGAGGAAAGAAAGTGGTGGAGATGAACCGGGAGAGGGGGGGGGGGGGGGAGGAGGAGATTGACTAATAGAAGATTGGAATAAATACATACCCGGGCACCGCAGGTTACTCAGCTAGTAAACGCATAAAGGTAACTGTAGAATCTACAGATGACACGTTCGGGTTCAATGAAATACTCGTAAGAAACCGTAATTTATCGAATAAAGCAGTGGCTTAAAGAATGCCGATCCCTGAGTGTTGCAGTATGTTACTCTTACCAGGTCGAATCATTAGAACAGGCACAGAAGATTCGACCACAAGCTGTGTGTTTCGACTGGGGATAATTCAATGAGTCCAAAAGCGTCATGGAGATGCTACAGTTACAGATGGTGTGTTTCTCGAAGAGGTTTGGTGTTGAAACTCAAAAAACTTACATACTAAGGAAAGTCGGGCTGTATACTACTTCCTCCCACCCTTCATTTCGCGAAATAACCACAACGAGTAAATCAGAGGTATTAGAGCCAATTCAGAGGCTTTCCAGCAGTCGTTCACTGCACGTTTCATTCGTGTATGGAAGAAGATAAGGGAGAACAAGTACCAGAAACATCCTCGAGCACACCCCCTGAGCTCGCTTTCCGAGTAGAGATGTAGATGAGGGCCGTGTTCTTAGAAGAGCGGCCAGTTATTCCTCATATGGAAGCTAACAGGTACCGTATCGAATCCAACGGCCGATCTTCTGCAGGGTGTCACTTTTCAGTTCTTCGATTACTCGTTTCCATATCCGCCATTTTTGTACCCGTTTGACGTTTGAAAGCGGTTACTGTGTTGCGATGGCCCTACGGCGAGGCAGTTACGGAAGATAAAATTCTACTCCACTCGTTGCTAGGTACAACCTCGGTCAAGTTGTGGGCTGGTCTGCAAGGTAAGGTCGGAGTTGCAGGACAGGTCGCGCGGAGAGGGCACTCGCAGGGCGAGAGAAAGGGTGCGAGTGTGCGCCAGGGCGTCTCAAGTCGGAGGGAAAGACGCCTGCATAAGGAATGAGGGCTGGTGCAGAAGGCATCGCTCATAGTGGCTTTCACGCCATTGTCGCGGCGGCTCCGGAGGGAGCTGCGCACAGAGTCATGGAGCCGGTGTGCTGCACCGACCGCACGGTTTCTGGTGCAGCGTTGTCTGTGTCTACAGGCGTGGCTCCTTTTCAAAAAACACTCTGTAACGGACGCCACGAGACGCTGGGAGAAAGAAAGTTATTCTAATGCACGTACATTCAAAACTCACCGCGGACAATTGTTACGAAAATAACCAGTCACTCGAGAGATATTCCACTTCATACAAGACACCGTTTCATAGTTTTGTTAATGCCCAAACACGTTTCAGCACTTTATGTGTCATTTTTAATTGATTTTTTTAAATTTCCTTTCTGAATAATTACTGTGTATTACATATGAATTTTTGGCTCAAAAATATTTACATTTGAAAAGGAGCGATTATTGGTCATCAAATATTTTAAATTAGTTTACTTATGGTATACACCTGAGACATACGTGCGTATCTGACTAGAGGTATTATAACGTCCCGGGTTCGATTCCCGGCGGGGTCAGGGATTTTCTCTGCCTCGTGATGACTGGGTGTTGTGTGCTGTCCTTAGGTTAGTTAGGTTTAAGTAGTTCTAGGTTCTAGGGGACTGATGACCATAGATGTTAAGTCCCATAGTGCTCAGAGCCATTTGAAGCATTTGTATTATAACGGGCGATTCAGCTGGCTGTTCCGCTGTCGTTTGAAGAAATTCACAGTGTTACAGCTCGCCTTCATAAACCGTGCGCAAGATTTTCCTATTCTTTCGCTCACTACTGGCAACCTATTAGTCCTATACAGAAAAATTGATCAGAACCTTTTTGTAGGAACCGCGCGACCGCTACGGTCCTGCTCGGGCATGGATGTGTGTGATGTCCGTAGGTTAGTTACGTTTTAGTAGTTCTAGGTTCTAGGGGACTGATGACCTCATAAGTTAAGTGCCATAGTGCTCAGAGCCATTTGAGCCTTTTTTTTTGTAGAAGATTTAAAGATACGTTTTCAATGGAGCACACGTTTTCGAGTTATTCGAGTAAAACGTACCCTCTCACTTATTGCTAACTTGTCATGATTTCCTGTGTGTTGTTTGTGGCACTCTCCTGCCGCTCTTACAAGCACAGTTGTTTCAAAATCAACTACCTGAGGGGGGGGGGGGGGATTTGGTGTGGTTTGATGATCGCAAGTCGGAAACCACGTATTTCCAGACATGTGAATACCACGTGGGAACTATCCTGCTATGTTCGAATACAGT
Source organism: Schistocerca nitens (assembly GCF_023898315.1). Taxonomy (NCBI): domain Eukaryota; kingdom Metazoa; phylum Arthropoda; class Insecta; order Orthoptera; family Acrididae; genus Schistocerca; species Schistocerca nitens. The sequence continues at coordinate 564,150,213 of NC_064621.1, forward strand.
GTGTCTAGTGTGGTACTTGACACATCGATGAAATATCCTCGTTAAGTTGAAAAGCGATATGAAATTAAACGAGGACGTGAGATCGGTATTACGCAAGCCGGAAGCTCCACTTTGGGTTATTGGGAGAGCTGTGGGAAAGTGTAGCTCATCTGCAAAGGGGAAAGCGTATACAATACTAATGCGAACCATTCTTCAGCACGGTACTGCTGAGTGTTTGGAACCCCTACCAGATCAAATTACAGAAGGAGACGTACGCAATTAAAATCGTTCAAATGGCTCTGAGCATATGGCACTTAATTTCTGAGGTCATGAGTCCCCTAGAACTTAGAACTACTTAAACCTAACTGACCTAAGGACATCACACACAACCATGCCCGAGGCAGGATTCGAACTTGCGACCGTAGCGGTCGCGCGGTTCCAGACTGGAGCGCCTAGGAACGCTCGGCCACTCTGGCCGGCCGCAATTAAAAGGCGTTCAGCTGTAGGTTCGATCAAAACACAAGTATTACGGAGATGCTTCTTGAACTCAAATGTGAATCTTTGGAGGGAAGACGGTATTCTTTTACTACCTGCACATGAATCATACAGTCATGAAATTAGGCCCTGCTTTAGAAGTACCCTCTATGACAACGGGCTGGTTGCTGTATTTCTTCGAGCAACACCGTAACTTCATTCCTGGACAGTTCGGTTGAATCTACCTTTGCATGGGTGCAGGTGACGCTGTTTCCCACGCCACAGCCGCTGTGAGACTTTGCTCGCTTTTCAGGCGGTACAGAGAACAACAGTCCAGTTGTTGTGTGCCGGCTTTCGCGGCGGTCTGCGGTTCCGCGGTAATGCTGCCTTTGACCCCGTCCCGGTGAAGCAGTTTGCAGTGACTCGCACAGTGCAACCAATCGGATCACGCTTCGAGCCTTTGTTGCACGTACAGTGGAAGAGTGCAGCGCTGCGCTGTTTGGACTTGTGTGTGCCGGGCACCTGCAGAGACGGAGAGGAACCTGGGAAGCAGTCGCCACCGCGAGCGGCAGCAGCGGCAGCGCCGCTCGTGTTTACTGCGATAATGACGCCGGCCGAGGCAGAATACGGGCTATTGTTTCCGTTCGTGCCGCCTCATCGCTTTTGTCGACAGGTCGTCACGACCGGCGCGGGACCCTAAATAAGAGAAGCGGGCTGGGGGCTCTTGAGGTCGCCGCGCCGGCGGTGTGAGGGCCGGTTCCAGCGCTCCTTCCTGCCGTCGCACCCCTCCTGTCCAACTCCCCCCACCCCTCACCATTCCCATCTCCCGGTACCACTACGCGACACGCATTCAGACGCACCGCAGCAGTCGTGCGCCGGAGCCTCGCAACAGAGAAAACAACCGTCCTCCCCCGCCTTCCACCCTCCCCCTCCCCCCACCATCGTACCTGCGAAGCTGGAGTAGATAAGGGCAGCCCATTAAAGTCTTGTTGGCGGACGCGGCGGTCGACCGGGCGTTTATTACACGCAATCAACGACATCCCACGCCGGATGCCCGCCGCCGCGGTGTCCCACGTCGAGTGGCCACGAATACCTGGGGCAGCTGGCGGCAGTCAAATGGGCCGACAGTCAAATGGGCCGGCCGCTTTGTGGTCGCATCATTAACGCCGCCGGCGGCAATCAGCGCGCTGACTCGACCGATCCCATTGTCGGCTGTCGCCTTGTTACACAGTGGGTGTGTGCGGGCGAGCGCGCGCCCTCTCGCTGTCACTCCGGCCGCGGCCGCTTTTGTCGCACCGGCCGCCGCCGCCGCCGCCTGCGCGCCCGCGACACACACAGAGCCGCGAGCCGCCCCGGCCTGCCCGACGCCGACTGCTCCTCTTCTTGATTTTCACTTCTCTCCCCGTCCCGCTCCGGCTCATCAGCAGCTTTTATGCAACCGCGGGGGCGTTGCCGTGCTTCATTAACGGCGATTCTGGCCGGTGGGAAGCGCTCCTACGTTATCGCTGCGCGGAATCACGCTCTCGTCCTGTGACCCCGGAGACTTGTCCCAGGCTGTGGCTGACAGCGAGCCACATCCGACGAGTCACGCGGTTTGCTCATATTCAGCATACTTCGACTGGAAGAATGCTGCTCTATTACATCTGCATCTACAGGGTGAAAAGTATTTAAACCGACAAATTCTGGGAGGTTGTAGGGGACATCAAAACAAATATTTTTCCTTAATGTCATTTTTTCCTATGAGGAGTAGTTAAACTGGTAGAGGAAGATTTCTCTGGCGGCAAATTAATTAAACCAACAAACACCTTTCCATTCTTTTATGACCACGAGACAACACATTATGTGGTGTGCGTACTGTAAGACCTTCGGTACACACACCATCAGATTATTTGACTTGTCGCTCTAACGATGTAGGCGATGTGTCTCGTGGTCTTTTCGTGGCATGTTTATCTTCTGCCGTTAGGTCAGACGATAGAAATGCCACTTGCACGCTTAGAGTAGCAGATTGACGGTGACCAACTTTAAACAGAAATTGATTAATTTTCACACACATTTATTAAAATAATAAAAAGCATAGATATTACGTAACTTGATTCTGGATGCTGTTTACAATTGACAATCTGAAGTTCCTTTGGTCTTGGTGCGTTAATCTTATTCTCACATATCTCTGATACTTGACAAAGTGTCTATTCATTTATCTTCATGGCTATGTACAGGAATGTGGTAATCTTATTAGGCGCAGACTGAAACTTAACTATAGATTGGTACAGACTAATGCAGCCTGACTAATCGGAGGTCTGTACACTCGTTATAATACCTCGCGCGTTCAGGTATCACTGCGCGTGTGTGATCCGCGAGGAGAAAAGGTTCTACGTTAGCAGCAATCTCACTGGCTGCATTACATATTAATACGCTGATCGGCGGAAGCAGAATTTGGTCCGTCTTGTAAGGCAGCGCCATCTCGTAGTGCGGAGACGGACGAGCGCTGCGCCTGCGCTGTTGTGCTTAGCGGGGCGCGCTCTAGTGGGAAAGTTGTGTACGCGCTGACTACGCCGGACTATGTACACAACACATTAACACAACCCAATTTCAATTACAGTAGATTTTCAAATATGCCTCCATTGACACGTAAACAAAGGCTACACTGTCGGATCATGTTCTGTGTGACACGGGCAAAAACCCCAGGAATATCCTGAATTGTTCCAGCTGCTGCTGCTATTATCCGGGCAACCAGATCCTCTTCTGATGCAACAGGAGTTGCGTAAACAAGGTTGCGCATCTCACCCCACACAAAAAAGTCCGTAGGGGACATATCTGGCGATAGAGCAGGCCATGGTACAGGACCACGTCTGCCAATCCACGTTTCTCGGAACCGTCGGTCCAGAAATCGACGCACACGACGACTGAAAAGTGCCGGCGCCCCGTCATGTTGGAACCACATGCGTTGTCTTGTAGGGAGCGGGTAGTTGATAAATCCGCTGTGCAGCTACGTAGTACGCACCAACCATATCAATGTACTCACTCCAGGTGTATCTCTCCATTAGTAAACAGAGACAATGCACTACTACACTGGTGGACAGCAGTTGCCTACAACTGAAGAGCGTAAATACAAGTGAAGAGCGTAATGCCCGCATCTCGTGGTCGTGCGGTAGCGTTCTCGCTTCCCACGCCCGGGTTCCCGGGTTCGATTCCCGGCGGGGTCAGGGATTTTCTCTGCCTCGTGATGGCTGGGTGTTGTGTGCTGTCCTTAGGTTAGTTAGGTTTAAGTAGTTCTAAGTTCTACGGGACTTATGACCACAGCAGTTGAGTCCCATAGTGCTCAGAGCCATTTGAACAATTTTTTTGAAGAGCGTAATACGGCCTCCACCGGTTTAAATAATCCTTATAGGGAAAAATGACATTAGGGAAAAATATTTTTTTAGATGTCCCCTACAACCTCCGAGAGTTTGTCGGTTTAAATACTTTTCACCCTGTGTACTCAGAAGGGAAACTCCTCAATGCACCCGCTCAGATTTGATGGGAAGTTGGCCCATCGGATAGCCTGTCAAAAACAGGGTAGAGATCAAGCATGAAAACAGGAAGAAGGTGTACTGAATTGTGGAAAAAAGAAGCAAACCTGGAACAGTGAACGGACCAAATTTAATGTGCGCAATATCTAGCAACGTTAGCCACGGTCGAGTCGCGTTTGTTTGCAGACGGTGTTAGACTGCGGAGGGGCACAGATCCGATTTCAAATCTCCCTCGCCTCTCCCTCTTCTTCTTTTTTTTTTTCCTCTTCACGAAATTGCAAACTGTCCGTCCGGTCATTGACGTCACTGTACGTTGTATGCAAATTTGTGTACGTCTCATAACGTAATGCCAGGCTGAAACAGCGACTTTTAACGGAGAGACCTCCAGACCTATCGACCTCCTATTTGTTCCACAAAGGCACCACTTGTTATACCTCTTACATTCCCTTTCTGAAGTTTTTACTCTTGAATTCTTTCTTTCTAACATCAGTTCACATCCATTTATTTGTTGTTTTCATTTCTGTGAGAGGTCTGTGCGGCATCTCCCCTGCTCTCACTATTCATCACAGAATATCAGTCATGTTATAAGAATATACTACCGTCGCAAGAAATGTGATGAATAGTGAGAGGAGCCGAGATGCCGCATAGACCTCTCACAGAAATGAAAACAACAAATAAACAGGTGTGCACTCTATTACAATGAAGAAATTCAAAACTTGCAAAACGGAACGCTAGAGGCATGACATGAGGTACCTGTGTAGGACGATAATGGGTTGGATTTGGGCTGGACATCATTAAAAGAAAGGCGTTTTTCGTTGCGACGAAATCTTCTCACCAAATTCCAATCCCTAACTTTCTCCTCAGAACGCGAAAATATTTTATTGACACCGACCTACGTAGGGAGGAACGATCACCTAGATAAAATAAGGGAAATCAGAGCTCGCACGGAAAGATATAGTGTTCACCCGTTCCGCGCTCTTGGAATAATAGAGAATTGTGAAGGTGGTTCGATTAACCCTCTGTCAGGCTCTTAAATGTGATTTGCAGAGTATCCATGTAGATGTAGATGTACGTGCGTCTGCAGATCCATTCGTTACACGTCGCTGTTGCGAACGGACATTACACCACGACATATACACAAATCTGCATACAGCGAACAGACGTGTCAATGACCGGACGGACAGTTCGTAATTTTGTGGAAAAAAGGAAGTGAATGAGGGAGATTTGAACCCAGATCTCCACTTTCGGAGTCTAAAACCGTGACCACACGCCTACGACACGACGCTCGTTAATGTCGCTCGATATTGAACAGATTAAATTTGGACAGTCCATTGTTTGTGTTCTGCTTCTTGTTTCAACAGTTCAGTACACCTTCTTCCCGTTTTAATGCTTGATCTGTGTTCCGTTTTTGATGGGTTATCCAACAAGCCTAGTTTCCATTAAATCTGAAGGGGATGTGATGAGGAATTTCCCATGTCACCAAACTACCTTACGAAGTGTAGCGTGAGGTACTGTTCAACCATTCCCTATTCCATTCGCAAAGGGCGCATGGGACTAATGATTGTCGGTAAAGCTTCGTATTAGCTTTAATTTCTCGAATGTCGTCACTGTGGTGATTTAGAGAGACGTCAGTTCAAAATGTCTCGAAACAGGATTAATACAAAATAGATATAAGTTAAGATTCCTCGTTTTCTTCATGTGTTCTAAATTGTCTCCCTCCACCTCAGTACAACGCTCAGCAAGCGCAAACAATCATATGAAACTATCACAAATGTCCTTTTTTGGGTAGTTAAAGCCTCGCGTCATTTTGGCCTCAAAGCCAGTTATGTCGTTTAAGCATTGACCTATACTGTAGTTTTTATTTTGGGGAATACAAAATTCATTCAGCTCCAAATCGCGTGAATCTGGAATGCGGTTGAGAAGTGGCACTTGTTCTCCTCCCTCCCCCCCCCCCCCCTCGCCCATAGAAAGTGCACTATTACTGCAGCTGTGTGAAGGACCAGACTGTCATGTAGCAAGAAGAAATTCCTCCCCTTCTATTTTCGCGAACGAACCCTGTGAATCCACTTGCACATCCGATCCGTGACAAGCAAGTAAAACTGGGAATTTACACTACTGCCGAATGGAAGAAATTCCCCGTCGGTAAAGCCGTGAGAATCAAAAAAAAGGTGATCAGCATTGTCTTTACTTTCGATTCTCTCATCGAGACCTTCTTTGATCGTGACGAACGATCAGAGCCCCATTCGGTAGGTCCGCATTGATAACACAAATGCGCGTCAGCCGCGATGATTTTTTCCCGAAACGAACTGTCGGCGTTTTTCACTTCAACCAAGTCGCGACAGGCGTACGCAGATCGTTGATGTTATTCGGGAATCAAAGTGTGACGGATAAAACTTGCACAAACTTTTCTCTTCTTCAGAACATCCTGGAGCATGTACTGAACGCTGCATCTAGAGCTGTTGAGTCCTTCAGCGATAGTTCTGCATGAGATGACGGTTGGATTTCATACGTTGACGCTTTTTCTGTGTTTCCGGCGGATGAACTTCATCTCTCGTCGTCTTCTAGTGACACGTGTCCTTCTTTGAAACATTTAAACGATTGAAGCACTCGTGCGCGACTTAAACGATTATCTTCGTGACCCTTTTTCATGGTATCAGATGTCATAGTAGCCGTTTTACCGAAAAAAACATGAAACTGATCTCTGCCGCTTACTCCACTGCGATTTGTGGCAATAAAGTTGACAAATTATGGCCGCACGTCCACTATTTAGCACTGTCCGCCCATAATTAACTGGTCGAACGCACATCTGTTGTTTACAGTTGTTAGTTGAAGCTACCACTGGGGTTAACTGCACTGAAGTGACTTACACGCTACGAGTAAAATCAGTTTGACGTGTACTACGTGTAGGAGGGAGTAATGTGTTGCCCTTTTCTTGCCGGAGCGTTCTTTCTCTGAATTTCAATAGTATACCTCTCCGTCACGCCTCTCTTGTGTCTACCACAAGAATTTGCTGCGTATCTCCCTTAAGCTTTCACGTCGACTGAACGATACCGTGACGAAATTCGACGCTCTTTGATGGATCGTAAGACTTCTCCTAATCGTATGGTAAGATGTTCTTGTCAAGCATTTTGCATAAACCGAGGTTCAAAGTTTTCCGAGTAGACCAAGCTGAATACCATGCGAGAAGGGCGTTACCGCGAGCGACTAAGGGTGCACAGTACAAGGCAGCTCGGTAATGAGTCTCGTTATTTGTTTTTCCTTCCACGATAAACAACTCTGATGATTTGTGAGTCGCCGTTCAAGCATCTGGTAGCAGTTCAGTTTCAAAAACGGTAAGCCTGTCTTTGATGTATATAGCAAGAAAAAGCGTAATGAACGGCTATGTGAAGAGCTAATACCTTTTCTGGAATCGAAATGAAGGGATCTGCAGCACAGCGGGTAGGAAAGCAGGCAACATCGGCCCTTTCCACGAATAGGGGAAACAGCTGTTTTCTACTGACCCTACAAAAATGTGCGTTATTCGAAGCAGGTGCGGTATGTCACGACTTCACTGCGATACACGCGTGTGTGTGTATTGATAAATACATGACCAGTTCAGCACGACTGCTTTCCTTGAATGTAACAATAAGATTATGATCACTGTAGTTGCTTTTCGAAGAAACACTATTTGTTGTAGCGATACAAGTGTTTAGTGGAACGAAAAAAAAAATAAAAACTATGACAACTGCAGTTCATGGAGAAGAAGTAAAAGCTTAGAGGTTTGTCGCTGACATTGAAATTCTGTCAGAGACGGGAAAGGACTTAGAAGACCAATTGAATGGAATAGATAGCGTCTTGAAAAAATGAACGCAGGAAAAGAAAAGCAAAGTTAATGGAATGTACTCGACTTAAACGAGGTAATACCGAGGGAATTAAATTAGAAAATGAGACTCTAAAAGTAGCTGTTGGGTAGCAGAGTAACTGATGATGGTCCGAGCTGAGAGGAAATAGCAAGAAAATCTTGGCAAGAATGGCGTTTTTAAAAAACGATAATTTGTTAAAATCTAATAAAAATTTCAGCGTTAGGAAGTCTCTTTTGAAAGTAGATTTGTCTGGAGTGTGGGCGTGTACGAAAGTGGAACGTGGACGAGAAACAGTTTCGACAAGAAGAGAACAGAAGCTTCTAAAATGTGGTGCCACCAGAAGAATGTTGAATATTAGATGGGTAGATCGAGTAACTAAAGAGAACCTACCGAATCGCATTAGGGAAAAAAACTATGGCAGAACTTGACTAAAAGAAAGATCTGGTGATAGGGCACGTCCTGGGGCGTTAAGGAATCGTGTTTAATAGTGAAGTGTGTGCTGTGTGTGTGTGTGTGTGTGTGTGTGTGTGTGTGTGTGTGTGTGTGTGTGTGTGTGTGTGTGTGTGTGAGTGTGGGAGGGAATTGCATAGGCAGACCAAACCTTAGGCCGGTATTACACTATCAAATTTCTTTGTCAAAGATTTGATCAAAGATGTGATCAAATATTCCGTCAAATATATTTGAAAAAGATCTTTGACGTAGTGCTAGAAGGGGTATTACACTGTCATCATATTTTTCGTCAAAGTTCAAGATGGCTGACAACAACAACTTGTTATTAACCGCAGCAATTGCATTGTGTGCACATGCGGAAGAGAAGTGGGGGAAAAAAGGAAACATACATACGAGGTTGACAGTCTTAAATTCCTGGGATTACAACTTGATAATAAACTCAGTTGGGAGGAGCACACCACAGAACTGCAGAAATGCCTTAACAAATCTGTATTTGCAATTCGAGTGTTAGTAGACATAGGCGACATAAAAATGAAAAAAATCTTGCATACTTTGCCTACTTTCTTTCCATAATGTCATATGGTATAATATTTTGGGGTAAGTCTTCAAGTCAAACAAAAATTTTCAGAGTCCAAAAGCGTGTAATACGTTTTATTTGTGGAGTAAATTCACGGACGTCCTGTAGAAACCTCTTGAACGAACTGGGTATACTAACTACTGCCGCTCAGTATATTTACTCCTTAATGAAATTTGTTCTAAATAATGTATCTCTTTTTCCAACAAATAACTCAGTTCATACATAAAATACTAGGAACAAAAATGATCTGCACAAGGACTTAAAAGCACTTACTTTAGTTCAAAAAGAGGTCCACTACTCAGGAACACTCATCTTCAATAATGTGCCAGCAAACATAAAAAAATTTAGTTACAAATAAAGATGTTTAAAAGGAGCCTGAAAGGCTTACTAGTGGCCAACTCCTTCTACTCCATTGACGAGATTTTTAATAGAAACAAGTGTTGTATTGTATATATTCATACATCTGCAGAAGACAGGCTCACTGTAACACTCCGATTCCTTGGCACAGGAGAGGTCTATGTTATGTTAGGTTAGGTTAGGTCAGGTCAGGTCTCCAATCTTCTTAATCTATTTTGGTATTCAGGGCGCATCATGTTGTAAAGCGCCTCATCAGCTTCATACATCTCTATTAATTTTGTAGTTGTCGGCACACACCAATTGTATTTACCGGCAATGTTTATAAAAAAACTACAGACGACAGAATGCAGCAGTGATGCTAGCGCTCCATGCGGTAACCTGTCATATTGCAGTGAACAGAAGACAAGCGACTTCTTTGATCAAAACTACAGCGAGGCCATAGATTTGATCAAATATTGGACGACATTTGACAAAGTTCCCTATTACACCATCAAATATCTTTGACAAAGATATCGGACAAAGATATTTGACAAAGAAATTTGATAGTGTAATACCGGCCTTACAGACAGAAGCACGATCAAATGGATGTAGGGTGCACTAGTTATCCAGCGACGGAGAGCCTTGACCAAGTAGTAGCTTCGACAGCTGCACCAAACCAGTCTTCGGAGTGAAGACCGCGACACCGACACGGAGTGCCGTAACAGACGCAGACTGGACGCTTACCGTGGTGGAGGTTTTCTCCGACTTGACGGTCGACTGGGGCAGCTTGCAGTCTCCCAGCTCTTCCCTCATTTCCGCCGCCTTTTCCTCCGCCGTCATGACGTCACCGCAGCCTTCATCTGTAACAAGGGAGCGAAAGCGCCGTCACACTCTCTCCAAACGTACAGCACGCAGCTGCGACGGTTAGCGATTGTTTACAGTTCGCAAAGCAATACGTTCCACCTACTCGACATGTCACGGATTGCGCGACCCCTCCCGCCGGAGTTTCGTTTCCTCCCTCGGGCAAGGATATGTGTGTTGTTTTTATTATAAGTTAATTTGAGTAGTCTGTAAGTCTAGGGACCGATGATCTACGTAGTTTGGCCCCTTAGAAATTCACACACATTTGAAGATTTGATGTGCTTGTGGACCACATGGCGTAACTAAATTTGACTGCAACGAACTAGGGCGTAGGGTCTTTAATGCCACGTACGTCAAGCGTTCCGGGCTCGAATACACATGCGGCAAGCATGCCGAATAGCTAAAGGTAACATTCACAACAATAAGGGCCAGAAACTTTTAAAAATGTAGCTTTCGTAGACAAAATTGTGTTGACCTTTTACAGCATGTATGAGAGTAGGAGCCTTTTAACAACTTTTACAGCATCTATAACACATAGAATGAAATTTTCACTCTACAGCGGAGTGTGCGCTGATATGAAACTTCCTGGCAGATTACTACTGTGTGCCGGACCGAGACTCGAACTCGAGACCTTTGCCTTTCGCGGGCAAGTGCTCTACCAACTGAGCTACCCAAACACGACTCACGCCCCGTCCTCACAGCTTTACTTCTGCCAGTACTTCGTCTCCTACCTTCCAAATTTTACAGATCCTCCTGCGAACCTTGCAGAAGTAGCACTCCTGAAAGAAAGGATATTGCGGATATTGCCCGCGAAAGGCAAAATCCCGAGTTCGAGTCTCGGGCCGGCACACAGTTTTAATCTGCCAGGAAGTTTCATGTATAACACATCTTTCTGGAATTCTCATTCTGTGAAGAACATCCAAATGACATTGCAGCGGACGGTTATGTGGTCGTGGGGTGGCTACCATCTGCAACCTAGCGGCGCATATTTGATAAGACCTTCAGAGCAGAACTTCACCTGCACACGTGCGTTTCGACAGTGTTCAGACGATATGGGACATCGGCAGCATTAGTGGTCTAAAAAGAACGGATATTTATGCAACAAGGTAGACACAGAGGTAGCCGCAGGATAATGTCGGAGAGCTCCAACGATAAAAGATCCGTTTGGATGTGTGCCTGTCACTTGAAGCCTCTCTCACTGGATTCTACTTCCATTGACTTGATGAGTAAAGCGCAGGACTGGTCAATGTGTGCCAGTTTGTGATGAAGAAATTGTGGCACAGTTGGTTGGTTAGTTGATTTGAGGGAGATAACCAAACAGCGAAGTCATCGGTCCCCTCGGATTAGGGAATGATGGGTAAGGAAGTCGTACGCGCCCCTTCAAAGAAACCACGCCAGAATTTGCCTGAAGCGATTTATGGAAGTCACGGGAAACCTAAATCAGGACAGCCAGACGCGGGTTTGAGCCGTCGTCCTCCCGAATGCGAGTCCAGTGTGCTAACCACTGCGCCACCTCGGTCTGTATCCAAGCACGAATCGACCCTTTATATTTATGTTGTATACCAAACAAGCCACACCAGATGACCCTCACAAACACGGACCCCCCTTGCTTCCGTGTCACTTCCACCAGTGCGTAGCGTACATCTGCAGATGGTGTGAACAGCAGCCAACAGGGAACCCTATCAACCGTGGACTACTTTGCTTCCACCTAATAGGCCTACTGATGGACGTGGAAATACTTTCGCCGATAGGCATCAGAACACGATGTGCCACAGACATTCTGACAGTTCTGCACCAGCAGTCACACAATTAGGAGCCGTCAGTTAGACAGCGCACTTCAGTGCCTGCAGTTTAGCTCGGTACAGTACCTAAGACTACGTTGCAACTTAGCAGTCGCTATTTATGGAGTAATGTCAGCGCAGTTATGACTTGCAGTGACAATACATTGACTGTCACGAGACAGCGAAGTTGCTGATACATCATTGCATTATGTTTAGTATACCAAGTATCACGCATGGGACCTTGCCGTTGGTGGGGAGGCTTGCGTGCCTCAGCGATACAGATAGCCGTACCGTAGGTACAACCACAACGGAGGGGTATCTGTTGAGAGGCCAGACAAACGTGTGGTTCCTGAAGAGGGGCAGCAGCCTTTTCAGTAGTTGCAAGGGCAACAGTCTGGACGATTGACTGATCTGGCCTTGTAACAATAACCAAAACGGCCTTGCTGTGCTGGTACTGCGAACGGCTGAAAGCAAGGGGAAACTACGGCCATAATTTTTCCCGAGGGCATGCAGTTTTACTGTATGATTAAATGATGATGATGTCCTCTTGGGTAAAATATTCCGGAGGTAAAATAGTCCCCCATTCGGATCTCCGGGCGGGGACTACTCAAGAGGATGTCGTTATCAGGAGAATAAAAAATGGTTCAAATGGCTCTGAGCACTATGGGACTCAACTGCTGAGGTCATTAGTCCCCTAGAACTTAGAACTAGTTAAACCTAACTAACCTAAGGACACCACAAACATCCATGCCCGAGGCAGGATTCGAACCTGCGACCGTAGCGGTCTTGCGATTCCAGACTGCCTTTAACCGCACGGCCACTTCGGCCGGCCTCAGAAGAATATAGGTTCGCCGATGACAATGTAATTCTGTCAGAGACAGCAAAGGACTTGGAAGAGCAGTTGAACGGAATGGATGGTGTCTTGAAGGGAGGATATAAGATGAACATCAACAAAAGCAAAACGAGGATAATGGAATGTAGTCGAATTAAGTCGGGTGATGTTGAGGGTATTAGATTAGGAAATGAGACACTTAAAGTAGTAAAGGAGTTTTGCTATTTGGAGAGCAAAATAACTGATGATGGTCGAAGTAGAGAGGATATAAAATGTAGACTGGCAATGGCAAGGAAATCGTTTCTGAAGAAGAGAAATTTGTTAACATCGAGTATAGATTTAAGTGTCAGGAAGTCATTTCTGAAAGTATTCGTATGGAGCGTAGCCATGTATGGAAGTGAAACATGGACGGTAAATAGTTTGGACAAGAAGAGAATAGAAGCTTTCGAAATGTGGTGCTACAGAAGAATGCTGAAGATTAGATGGGTAGATCACATAACTAATGAGGAGGTACTGAACACGATTGGGGAGAAGAGGAGTTTGTGACACAACTTGACCAGAAGAAGGGATCGGTTGGTAGGACATGTTCTGAGGCATCAAGGGATCACCAATTTAGTATTGCAGGGCAGCGTGGAGGGTAAAAATCGTAGAGGTAGACCAAGAGATGAATACACTAAGCAGATTCAGAAGGATGTAGGTTGCAGTAGGTACTGGGAGATGAAGAAGCTTGCACAGGATAGAGTAGCATGGAGAGCTGCATCAAACCAGTCTCAGGACTGAAGACCACAACAACAACATCACGCATGAAACTGTACCAAAATATCATTTTGTATAATACTTTTAATAAATGAAATTTGCTATTTCTTATTGTGTTGCCACATATTTGTTACTCTGCGGCATTATCAAATAAGTGTTTATTTAGAAGCGTGCAAATCAGCCTCCGTTAAGGAACGATAAGAGGTAGTTTATTGCAACCGTGATGTTTGGGCTGAATTAATGGCAGCTTTCAGTTACTACATACACAAGAGATTATAACACAAAGCAAGTGAATCAACCATTATGATCACATACATTAGAACATTATGTGATAGAAGTCGGGGGAAGACCACTGAAAAAAGTCAGAGTATGACACTAGCGTCTCCGTAGGGCCGCCAAATTTTTGGGACATGGAAGAAGGAAGAAAGACGCCAACTCCTTGATGACAGAAATTTTCTAGCATTCGTCTGACTAACTTTCTCGAATCCACAGTAACAGTAAACAACGATAGTTGGACGCCGATATGGGCTTCATCTAGCTACCCGAAAACAAGCCTTCTGTCTTAACAAATGCACTATCCCCCTCGCAAATATTCTCAATAAATTTATAGGGAGTACTTGAAGTATCCATATTTCCTTCTTCTCGTAGCAGGCTGGCAGTCTCATGTTCCCACTTGTCGGCTGACACGCAGCGAACGGCATATGCCAGTCTTCCTTCGCAATGTCTTCGGGCAGCTCCGGAAACATTACTTCCTTGTCTAAAATTACAGTAAATCAGAAATGAGTAGCCAGTGAATCCAGTTTTTGTCACATTTTGCTTAAATCCAGATTTTGCCTTGGGAAAACATTTTGCGGGCTACACTTCGTTTGTCGATGGATCACAGCGGTTATGATCAAGTCTCTAAACGAGTAATGAACAAAGAACGGAACACAGATTATTTCCTAATTCTATAGCCACCGCTATCTGGCAGAAAAGAAAACCATATTTATCAGTGAAAACACAAACTGTGTACGTTCATACTACTGTACAACTGGTTAGATGGATGAAAACATATAGGAACAGTCTAAGAGACCGCGTACAAAAACGGACAAGCGTTGCGTAAAGTCAAGCATTTGGTGTAGAGAATTAATTACTTTCAGAACTCACCCTACCCTAGTTAATTACAAAGAAGAATTTAGCTCCCATGCTCCGTATGATACTGTATCTCTTCCGTACTTGCTGCGACAACGGAACCACTGAAAAAACCACGGTATGTGGTTCATTTACATCAGTAAAAGTCATTTTAACCAATTTTAGCGAGCAGCGTTGGTTGAAAAAACCAACAGATATGGTTACAAATATTCATATAATATGCAAAGGTCTCGGATTCGATTCCTGATCAGACTTAGCTTTTTTATCTGTAATTCATCACTCCTTTCACATCGGACAAGGCTTGTTGTAAACTGATTAAAATGACTTTCACTGAAGCCGTCCAGTTTCTTGGCACCTTGCTTGAACTTTATACGAGTCACGTGTTCCTAGACATAAACATCCTGATCAAGAAACTGTGACAAAATATAATCGATGAGCATAAATATACCGTTGTTTCTCCAATGGTACTGTTGTCATTGCACGTACGCAGCAGCGTCTGAGGAGAGAGAGAATCGTCTACACACAGCCGGCCGCGGTGGTCTAGCGGTTCTACGCGCTCAGTCCGGAACCGCGGGACTGCTACGGTCGCAGGTTCGAATCCTGCCTCGGGCATGGATGTGTGTGATGTCCTTAGGTTAGTTAGGTTTAAGTAGTTCTAAGTTCTAGGGGACTGATGACCACAGATGTTAAGTCCCATAGTGCTCAGAGCCATTTGTACCATTTGAGTCTACACACACGCCGTGGTTCGGAGTCCATGCAACTTGACTCCAGAACAGAAACAACGTGTGGACGCCTGCAGCGACACCATTGAAATACAAAACGCGGACAGTTCTCTTTTGGAATGAATCACCACGGGGGACGAGATTTGGCGATACAAATACGAGCCCACCACAAAATACCGAAGAGCAGAAATTCACATGAAGGTTCATCGCTCAGACATCACCGAAATTCAAGCCGATAAGACGCGGCAGTTGAAAGAGCGTTAGTGACAGTTTTTCATGGTTTTATGAACTTTTGTACGTTGTACTCAAAGCGAGGGAAGAGTATGCAGAACACGTGCAGCATTTTTAGGTTCGTATGAGCAGTTGCCAGCGGGCTCCTGCGCATGCGCAGAGCAGTGCCTTCCTGCCGCTTCTGGCTACTTGGAGCGTGGCTGTTTGTTGTATGAGCAGTGGCAGGAAGTAGCCGGAAAAATTTTCCTGGCGCGCCCAAGCTGCCAGATTCGCGCATGCGCAGAGCAAGCTGAGTTATAGTGGGGGGGGGGGGGGTCCTTCCCCATGTGACCCGTGGTCGTGTACATGTTTCGTGTCTTCGCTTACAGCTCCCACGTCAAATGAAAACAAAACAGATTTCTGTGGCCGGGAGCCATCAAGTGAATTAATATACATTCTCATAACCATGAAAGACGAAAATAAGTTAGTAGTTTCAATTTTCTGATTGTATATTACTTCCACGTTATTAGCAATGAACCATTAATGTCTTAATGAAGCTATTTCTGTCTGTTTTATAGAGAAATTTGCTTCAGTTAATTTTTTTCCGCTGAGGGAGTTAGTTTATTTGAAACGAAGTGTTTCATTCCGCGCTATTGGCTACTCTCAACCTCGTTCAGTTTAAAGTGCAAATTTTCGTTTTCTGGGACGAATGACGTTATACCATAATAAAGAACCAAACATGAGAATACAGTACTGGACCTCCAAGAAAATTGGTATCACGAGAATCACATGAAAAGCTGAATATCAGGTACTTCAGAGTGCATCTGGACATAGAAATGTGCAATTAGAGCGGAATGGAGCATTTTAGTATGGTTTATGAAATTCCGATGCTGCTGGAGTAGTCTCTGATGTCCTGTTCCTTTTATGACACTGTAAGATCTCTTAATGCTATATACGTACGAACATACGTAAACATTGACTTGAAGCTCACTAAGTAGGCAAATTTGGTCAGTAGTTTCGAACTAAATATTTTGTTTCCAATATAATGACAGCTGTAGCAGAATTTTATAGATCTGCCTTCTGTGAAAGTGTTTTTCGATCACAAGGCACTTGTCTAGTGCTTCCTCTGGTTCTGAACTTATTTCTTAATTTGTGTTTACGTCTTAAATTTATAGAATGTCATTTTATGATAAATTTTAGACTGGCAGCATACCATGTTTTATCGTTTTAACTCCCCACATGGCTTCATATTTATTCCTAGAATAGAATATAAACTGTCAGTTGTACAGTTTCTTAGCCTCACAGACAACCATGTTAATTTTTTCACATTTTGAAATAGTCATGAAATCTATTGTCCTTTATTCCGGTGTAAGCTACACAAGAAACTGTCCCTCTTTTTGTTGCAAGTGATTTGTATTCCATCCTAGTAGCTTTTTGGAATGGAATGGAATGGAATACAAATTACATGTTTCGTGTCTTCGTTTACAGCTCCCACGTCAAATGAAAACAAAACAGATTTCTGTGGCCGGGAGCCATCAAGTGAATTAATATACATTCTCATAACCATGAATAACACTCCATACAAATACTTTCAGAAACGACTTCCTGACACTTAAATCTATACTCGATGTTAACAAATTTCTCTTCTTCAGAAACGATTTCCTTGCCATTGCCAGTCTACATTTTACATCCTCTCTACTTCGACCATCATCAGTTATTTTACTCCCTAAATAGCAAAACTCCTTTACTACTTTAAGTGTCTCATTTCCTAATCTAATTCCCTCAGCATCACCAGATTTAATTTGACTACATTCCATTATTCTCGTTTTGCTTTTGTTGATGTTCATCTTATATCCTCCTTTCAAGACACTGTCCATTCCGTTCAACTGCTCTTCAAAGTCCTTTGCTGTCTCTGACAGAATTACAATGTCATCGGCGAACCTCAAAGTTTTTACTTCTTCTCCATGGATTTTAATACCTACACGGAATTTTTCTTTTGTTTCCTTTACTACTTGTTCAATATACAGATTGAATAACATCGGGGAGAGGCTACAACCCTGTCTCACTCCCTTGCCAACCACTGCTTCACTTTCATGCCCCTCGACTCTTATAATTGCCATCTGGTTTCTGTACAAATTGTAAATAGCCTTTCGCTCCCTGTATTTTACCCCTGCCACCTTTAGAATGTGAAAGAGAGTATTCCAGTCAACATTGTCAAAAGCTTTCTCTAAGTCTACAAATGCTAGGAACGAAGGTTTGCCTTTCCTTAATCTTTCTTCTAAGATAAGTCGTAAGGTTAGTATTGCCTCACGTGTTCCACCATTTCTACGGAATCCAAACTGATCTTCCCCGAGGTCCGCTTCTACCAGTTTTTCCATTCGTCTGTAAAGAATTCGCGTTAGTATTTTGCAGCTGTGACTTATTAAACTGATAGTTCGGTAATTTTCACATCTGTCAACACCTGCTTTCTTTGGGATTAGAATTATTATATTCTTCTTGAAGTCTGAGGGTATTTCACCTGTCTCATACATCTTGCTCACCAGATGGTAGAGTTTTGTCAGTTGTAATGGAATGTTGTCTACTCCCGGGGCCTTGTTTCGACTCAGGTCTTTTAATGCTCTGTCAAACTCTTCACGCAGTATCGTATCTCCCATTTCATCTTCATCTACATCCTCTTCCATTTACATAATATTGTCCTCAAGTACATCGCCCTTGTATAAACCCTCTATATACTCCTTCCACCTTTCTGCCTTCCCTTCTTTGCTTAGAACTGGGTTGCCATCTGAGCTCTTGATATTCATACAAGTGGTTCCCTTCTCTCCAAAGGTCTCTTTAACTTTCCTGTAGCAGTATCTAACTTACCCCTAGTGAGACAAGCCTCTACATCCTTACATTTGTCCTCTAGCCATCCCCGCTTAGCCATTTTGCACTTCCTGTCGATCTCATTTTTGAGACGTTTGAATTCCTTTTTGCCTGCTTCATTTACTGCATTTTTATAATTTCTCCTTTCATCAATTAAATTAAATATTTCTTCTGTTACCCAAGGATTTCTATTAGCCCTCGTCTTTTTACCTACTTGATCGTCTGCTGCTTTCACTACTTCATCCCTCAGAGCTACCCATTCTTCTTCTACTGTATTTCTTTCCCCCATTCCTGTCAATTGTTCCCTTATGCTCTCCCTGAAACTCTCTACAACCTCTGGTTCTTTCAGTTTATCCAGGTCCCATCTCCTTAAATTCCCACCTTTTTGCAGTTTCTTCAGTTTCAATCTGCAGTTCATAACCAAGAGATTGTGGTCAGAATCCATATCTGACCCTGGAAAAGTCTTACAATTTAAAACCTGGTTCCTAAATCTCTGTCTTACCATTATATAATCTATCTGATACCTTTTAGTATCTCCAGGATTCTTCCAGGTATACAACCTTCTTTTATGATTCTTGAACCAAGTGTTAGCTATGATTAAGTTATGCTCTGTGCAAAATTCTACAAGACGGCTTCCTCTTTCATTTCTTCCCCCCAATCCATATTCACCTACTATGTTTCCTTCTCTCCCTTTTCCTACTGACGAATTCCAGTCACCCATGACTATTAAATTTTCGTCTCCCTTCACTACCTGAATAATTTCTTTTATCTCGTCATACATTTCATCAATTTCTTCATCATCTGCGGAGCTAGTTGGCATATAAACTTGTACTACTGCAGTAGGCATGGGCTTTGTGTCTATCTTGGCCACAATAATGCGTTCACTATGCTGTTTGTAGTAGCTAACCCGCACTCCTATTTTTTTTATTCATTATTAAACCTACTCCTGCATTACCTCTATTTGATTTTGTATTTATAACCCTGTAATCACCTGACCAGAAGTCTTGTTCCTCCTGCCACCGAACTTCACTAATTCCCACTATATCTAACTTTAACCTATCCATTTCCCTTTTTAAATTTTCTAACCTACCTGCCCGATTCAGGGATCTGACATTCCACGCTCCGATCCGTAGAACGCCAGTTTTCTTTCTCCTGATAACGACGTCCTCTTGAGTACTCCCCGCCCGGAGATCCGAATGGGGGACTATTTTACCCAAGAGGACGCCATCATCATTTAATCATACAATAAAGCTGCATGTCCTCGGGAAAAATCACGGCTGTAGTTTCCCCATGCTTTCAGCCGTTCGCAGTACCAGCACAGCAAGGCCGTTTTGGTTAATGTTACAAGGCCAGATCGGTTAATCATCCAAACTGTTGCCCCTGCAACTACTGAAAAGGCTGCTGCCCCTCTTCAGGAACCACATGTTTATCTGGCCTCTAAACAGATATCCCTCCGTTGTGGTTGCACCTACGGTCCGGCCATCTGTATCGCTGAGGCACGCAAGCCTCCCCACCAACGGCAAGGTCCATGGTTCATGTGGGGTGCAAAAAGCTACTAGGATGGAGTGTAGCCATGTATGGAAGTGGAACATGGACGATAACTAGAATGGACAAGAAGAGAATAGAAGCTTTCGAAATGTGGTGCTACAGAAGAATGCTGAAGATAAGTTGGGTAGATCACGTAACTAATGAGGAGGTATTGAATAGGATTGGGGAGAAGAGAAGTTTGTGGCACAACTTGACTAGAAGAAGGGATAGGTTGGTAGGACATGTTTTGAGGCATCAAGGGATCACAAATTTAGCATTGGAAGGCAGCGTGGAGGGTAAAAATCGTCGAGGGAGACTAAGAGATGAATACGCTAAGCAGATTCAGAAGGATGTAGGTTGCAGTAGGTACTGGGAGATGAAGAAGCTTGCACAGGACAGAGTAGCATGGAGAGCTTCATCAAACCAGTCTCAGGACTGAAGACCACAACAACAACAACAGCTTTTTGCAGTGCTGTGTAGTTGTAAACCTGTTGGAAATGCTACATAAGAATATTGCAGAGAACGAATTAAAAAAAAAAAAAAAATCTGACAAAGTAACCCGTTAGCAAAATTTTATGGTACTTCGAGCTGCCCGCATCTCGTGGTCGTGCGGTAGCGTTCTCGCTTCCCACGCCCGGGTTCCCGGGTTCGATTCCCGGCGGGGTCAGGGATTTTCTCTGCCTCGTGATGGCTGGGTGTTGTGTGCTGTCCTTAGGTTAGTTAGGTTTAAGTAGTTCTAAGTTCTAGCGGACTTATGACCACAGCAGTTGAGTCCCATAGTGCTCAGAGCCATTTGAACTTCGAGCTGTGGAGCCTAATTTTGAAATGATATTTTGCCAAGAACTGCTTGCTTATTTGCATCCTTTATCTGTGTGGGATATGATAAAACAATTGCTCAAAGTACAACTCAGTATGTCCTCTCAACAACATGCAACACGGGCGGCACGGCTACACATGGACACGTGATGCCCCACCAGAAATACGACGAAAAGCGTATGAGCAGAGCAAGCACCAAGCACAGACTGCCTACGTCATCGTAGCTGCGCATGCGCAGTAGAGCCTGTTGTCTGGCGCTTTCTGGTAACTGCTCAAACGAACCTTTTAACACCACCTTAACTTTTCTCTAATTTTTTTTTTATTAGTCCAGTGTCGAAACTTTTTTACCAGAAGGGGTGCATTACAATCCCGTGTTGAGGTTGGTCATTTACGCAAAATGAGACAGTTTTGCTAGGTGCCAACCAACAGGTACTAATGTAGGATTTTCATGTAAATGGCATGACAACTGCGTTTGTTGCCAGAATGCTGTCGTAGATAAAATAAACAATATTTTTGCGTCTATAATTCGAAGATGTGCCCTGTGATCTAATCTGTACCTCCTGAGAAACAACTGATGGTGATGCCCGTGTTGATATTCGGGAAGAATGCGCACGCCACATAATCGGGTTATAGGCGTTAAAACGCGAACGGGCCGCGAGTTCGCGAGCGTGCCGCTAGATGTCCTCCGCAGCTCCGCTACGCTACGATCATCTGCCTCCGCGTCTCGCCCGACTTGGGAGAGGCTGCGTGCGCCGTGATGGGGCGAGAGAGAACTTGCTTCCCGCGATCAGACGTTACTGCACGTGTAACAATGACGTACATGACATGAGTCACCTACATATCTCTTTCCAACCATAATTTGCACAGAACGTCGAAAACTATCAGCTATCATTTCTCGTGTTAAAATGTTAGAGTATTAATGTACAAGAAGTTAAGTTCCACTGTAGCGCGTACAGACGGACACAAGAGTTACATGCGGGTGTCTCTTGCCGGGAGAAATATGTTCGAAAATATGTAAGCAATTGACACAGTAAGACGAATTAATACATTGAATGGACGAAAAATATTTTGAACAGGGAATCCAAGATGACAGTGTGTCCTCCCAACGTACAGAACATTCAACTCAGCGCCGAATGTTAGTGCCTAGACGTTTCTAAACCAACAACATTAAATGACACTAGAAAACTGATGCATTTCCTAACCAAGCGCCGCAGAGTGTCAGAGTGAAACCTTTTTATACGCATATTGTTTGGAAAGAAAATATCGTACACGCATAATCTTTTTAAGGCATGAAGAGAAAAGCACATTAGAAAAGAGTCTGACAAAAATTTCGAGTATGAACTCGAAAGTCGGATACGATCTTGGCGGTGT
Organism: Schistocerca nitens; assembly: GCF_023898315.1. Lineage (NCBI taxonomy): Eukaryota > Metazoa > Arthropoda > Insecta > Orthoptera > Acrididae > Schistocerca > Schistocerca nitens. The sequence goes on from NC_064621.1 coordinate 564,172,249, forward strand.
TATTAAACGCCAGCTAGAACGGAAATTTAGCAGTTTTATTACGAAGCGAAAGAGTAACTGAAAATCTCGTATGCACAGAAAATGATCGTCAACAACTTTCCTACAAAAATTCAACGTGAGGGGCAACAGAACTCTACTGACACGTGTCACTACTCACTTCTTAACAAAGAATACATTTAGAAAAATGACCAATTATTTGTTTATTGTGAAGTGGTGGACGTGTTATCGCACAACCTTGTAATTTAAAAACGCGTAACGAAATGAATTAAGAGCCAGACTGGGAGAATCCAAATGTAAGCGTAGGATAACGTGATAAGCAGTCGCCATGAGCCACATTAGCTCCGTGGTTAACAGATTGCACGTTGACAGGGAATTATAAGCACAACTACAAAAATTCGCAAGCAATTTTACTGCATGGCATCCGCAGCGCCTGAAGGTCATGGTGAATGAAAACGACACTACCTGTGTTTCACAGCTTAGAGCCGCATGTTCGAGTGCGACAAAAATTATTACCTAAATCCAGCGTAGATGAAACCAACAGTGTTGCCTAAATACTGGCTAAGAACATTTGAGTCCACCTATGCTGGATTAATGTAGTAATTTTTGTTGCACTCGAAGATACGACTGTAAGTTGTGAAAAACGGTAGTGTGGTCACTCACTCATAAAACCAACTTTTACCAGCTCTCAGCGATGTTTTCATTCATCGCACAGAAATCCGAGTACAAACACTTGCTCAGCACGTACTGAGATACTGACAGCAAAGTAAAACTTTCGTCCGACTGTAATGCGGTCCGACATTCTTTGGTGGAGCTATGAGGATCACCTGTTGGTTTTCGTAGCAACTACCTACTTAACGTCCTGAAGCCAGTCATATTTCATAGCAATAGAGTCCTGGAAGGCGAGCAGTACGCCTTGCACGCTACGACACACAATAAAATGACATACTGAACAGACATCTGTTGCAGACGACGGCACTGACAAGAACAAAAGAAAGTGCTTTAACAACGTCTTTTACGCACCAAAGCATAAGGTAACCAGTTTGACGAAGCAAGATGCAATAATGTTCGAAAAATAAGTGAACACATTAACCCAGATTTTTGTGGTTGTGGTTGTTTGTCTCGTGCCCGCAGGCACCGAAGGTCGTCGCTCACAAATGGTGCAAATGGCTCTGAGCACTATAGGACTCAACTGCTGAGGTCATCAGTCCCCTAGAACTTAGAACTAGTTAAACGTCACTAACCTAAGGACATCACACACATCCATGCCCGAGGCAACCTGCGACCGTAGCAGTCGCGCGGTTCCGGACTGCGCGCCTAGAACCGCTAGACCACCGCGGCCGGCTCGTCGCTCACACAACTATACTACGTGGATCATCTCAGTGCGTGCTTTTTGGAAGGTATCTTTCGAAATGCGAAGCATTAATGTCGAAGTAACAATGACACTCCGCAAGTCATTAACTTCGTATTAGAAAGTCTCGCCGTGTTTCGAAGGATTATTGCTATCTTCGGGCGACAATCCTGTGTCTAACTCATCAGTGTATCTCTCGGTAATGCATCGTGATTGGCAACTATAAGGATTTATGAATGGCCACTAAGTGTTCTTGCTTTCACAGTATTAACATTTAGATACAGGCGTATCATTGTCATTAGTGATATCTCATTTCTATTTCATTAATGGACCTTTAAGACGTACAGCGCATGAAACAAAAGAAACGACAGCACTTAAATTACAGAACCATTCAGAACATCATTAAAAAAATGACAACACATTGCAAAAGCACAATAAAAAAGAAATTCAAGTCAGTCGCAGCGTAGGGGATCTGTACTACCGGTGGTCTAGCTTCATCTTCCACCTCTGTCGCCTCGACTAATTTGGAGATTGTTAAAACTCGAGCCTCCCATGGCTTCCTTGGACGTCCCCATTGGTGTTTATCAGCAGAGTTTGCCATTATTTACTGCCAGTATGGAAAACAGTTTAACAGATGGTAATCACTGGCTGAAAACTACTCAGAAAAGAGGTACACTTGATTTACTCACACCCACACAAAACTTTAGTTCCACTAAAGTTGTCAGTCCTTATTTTACACGAACAACACGTTAACCGCCAATTAAATATTCTCAGCATCTTGAGACCTACGTGTAGCATAACATGCCAAGTCGAATTACTTCCTTTTTCAACTGTAATACTCACGTACCTGTCACAATCCACGATGCCGTCCAGTCGAAAAGTGGCATAACGAACTTGCGACTGAGTAAATACGGGCAATGTGGAACTGAAAATATCAGCATTGCTCGAAGCACTGATCAGCGTTGGTCGAGGTACTCAATCGTGTGTAATGAATGGAAATACTTCTTCAGGGTACAGAGTGCATTTTGCCATCAGCCGTTACGAGAGAAGACATTAATGACACTGTCTCTCAGAGATATGTCGACTATAGCTGCGGCTGTCGACATGTCTATCCACAACGGGTCTATTCTTACTAGAGTGCTATCCTCATTTACGGTAAGAAATCAGCTGCGCACACCAGTGTTTCCAAGAATTACTCCAGCTCATCCGGTGGATACGTCTTAGTGGAAGTGAGAGTCGCTTCGTTCAATTGTAAACCGGCCATTATTTGCGTATTACTAATGCTTTGACAGTTGTCACGGTCAGACCTAACACCGCGAGAGTTTAACAGCAGACCAGATTTGGCACCCGTGAGAAAGAGAGGTACTGTGATCGGGCTGTCTTCCGCTATAGGCGTAGTCCAGCAGAATCCGCACGTGACTCGACACTGTCCGCCCTACGCAGCACACACTCAGGCGTGCGCGCACACAGACACTGAAGCGATCACCCACCTGTTCCCATGATGACGTAGTGCTGGGAGTCCCGCATCGGTCAGCGCACTTTCATGCTGGTCCCGCGGCGGGCGGAAGCTGCGTCGCACGGTGGTGCAGCGTCTGCGGCGTGTACACGGCACGAGCGGTGCGGTCTGCTCGGCCCGCGGTCGGCCACTGCCGTGGGGCGACATGTCGCCGCGTCGCCCCCGGTCGCCTCCCCTCCCCCCGCGGACGAGACGCCGACCTGCCCCCACCACCGGCCGGCCGGGCAGTGACAGCGAACCAGAGACAGGCGCGCCTCCTGCGGTCCGCCCCGGCTGTCGCACGCAGGTGCCACCCGGCAGCTGCGCCCGCGACCGCGACCGCGCCCAGCTCGCGCGCCTTGACCCTTCACAGTCGGCGTCTCACGAGGGCAAGTCGACCGCGGGGACGGCCGATTCCGGCGCTGCAATTATTACGGAACAGGCAGAGCAAAGGTGTCACTTCACTCACAAAGCATGCGGTCCAGGGGGATAGTTTGTCAGGTCCGCAGTGAACCGCAGAATTACTACTGGTTCACCAAAGGTTATTAATCTCAATCGCTACGGTCGCAGGTTCGAATCCTGCCTCGGGCATGGATGTGTGTGATGTCCTTAGGTTAGTTAGGTTTAAGTAGTTCTAAGTTCTAGGGGACTTATGACCACAGCAGTTGAGTCCCATAGTGCTCAGAGCCATTAATCTCAATCAGTACACAAAATGTAAAGTGGAAGTAGGTGCCAAGGAATAACTGGTGAGATTACACACAACTTTGAGTAAAACTCTTTATTCAAGTTTGGTGCAAGACTTAAAAAAAAAACATCATTTGACAAATTAGTCAATTTAACGTATACAACGCGATGCTGTATAATCTACATCTACATCTACATCTACATCCATACTCCGCAAGCCACCTGACGGTGTGTGGCGGAGGGTACCTTGAGTACCTCTATCGGTTCTCCCTTCTATTCCAGTCTCGCATTGTTCAAACAAATTTCGAGCTTGCAGCCGGTCGTCGTTCAATACTTCGCACGATATTTCAACTGGGCACCTGCCAGTCATCTTCAGGTGAGCCGTCGCAGACTGGCGAAAACGTCCTCCGTTCCGCAATATATAGCGTACTGATTGGCTGTAAAAGGCGGGTGTAACGTTGATGTTCAGTGCAGCGTTCTTTCACAGTGCGTGTGGTTTGACCTATGTAAGCCATACCACATTGGCACGGTATCTTGTAAATTCCGGTCTTTCGTAGTAACAGATTCTCCTTAACTGATCCCACATGGTCCGCAACCTTCGACGGTGGGCGGAAAACCACTTTTACCTGAAATTTTCGGAGGATTCTTGCTATTTTAAACGAAGTGTTGCCAACGAAAGGAAGAAAAGCTAAAGATTGTTCCGGCATGTTCTCCTCTGTATCCACTTCCTGCATCTTAGTTTTAACTGTTAGTGTCCTGTTAATCTGCTGGATGGAATACCCATTTTCGCTGAGTACTGTCTTTAGATGGGCGACTTCTTGAGGTAAGCTATCTAGATCTGAGACAGTATGACCTCTATGAACAAGTGTTTTAAGCAAATTCATGATTTGCGATGGGTGATGGCAACTCGATGCTTGCGGATACAAATGAGTATGAGTGGGTTTCCGGCAAACTGATAGCCCTAGAGAACCATCATTCTTCCTTCGAACCAGGACGTCCAAGAAACGCAAACAACCATCTTTCTCTATTTCCATTGTGAACAGGATGTTGCTATGAATGGAGTTGAGGTGATGTAGAAACTCCATTAATTTATCTCCTCCATGAGGCCACACTATGAAAGTGTCATCCACATACCGCCAAAAAACTGTTGGCTTCAGGGCAGCTGATTCATGCGCTCTCTCTTCAAAATCCTCCATAAAAAGGTTCGCCACCAAAGGAGACAGGGGGCTACCCATGGCGACACCGTCAGTCTGTTCAAAACATTCTTGATTAAACATAAAATAAGTTGAGGAAAGAGCGTGCCTGAACAAAGCAGTGATATCAACAGGAAACATGTTACCAATCAGTGTCAAAGAATCTGCAAGAGGAACTTTTGTAAAAAGTGAGACCACATCAAAACTTACTAGAAGGTCTACACTGCTAAGACGAAGAGCCCTCAGTCGATTGATAAAATCAGCTGAGTTTCGTATGTGATGTGAGCACTTGCCTACGAAAGGTCTCAGTAAGGAAGCGAGATGTTTAGCTAAATCATATGTAGGAGCAGTCTCGTATTGTTCGTGGAAAGAAAGATTGTCGGTATGCCTCTGTGTGGGCTCTAATCTCTCTGATTTTATCCTCATGGTCTCTTCGTGAGATATACGTAGGAGAAAGCAATATACTGCTTGACTCCTCGGTGAAGGTATGTTCTCGAAACTTCAACAAAACCCCGTACCGAGCTACTGAGCGTCTCTCCTGCAGAGTCTTACGCTGGAGTTTATCTATCATCTCCGTAACGCTTTCGCGATTACTAAATGATCCTGTAACGAAGCGCGCTGCTCTCCGTTGTATCTCTTCTGTCAACCCTATCTGGTACGGATCCCACACTGGTGAGCAATATTCAAGCAGTGAGCGAACAAGTGTGCTGTAACCTACTTCCTTTGTTTTCGGATTGCATTTCCTTAGGATTCTTCCAATGAATCTCAGTCTGGCATCTGCTTTACCGACGATCAACTTTATATGATCATTCCCTTTTAAATCACTCCTAATGCGTACTCCCAGATAATTTATGGAATTAACTGCTTCCAGTTGCTGACCTGCTGCATTGTAGCTAATGATAAGGGATCTTTATTTCTATGTATTCACAGCACATTACACTTGTCAACATTGAGATTCAATTGACATTCCCTGCACCATGCGTCAATTCGCTGCAGATCCTCCTGCATTACAGTACAATTTTCCATGTTACAACCTCTCAATATACCACAGCGCCATCCGCAAAAAGCCTCAGTGAACTTCCGATGTCATCCACAAGGTCATTTATGTATATTGTGAATAGCAACGGTCCTACGACACTCCCTTGCGGCACACCTGAAATCACTCTTGCTTCGGAAGACTTCTCTCCATTGAGAATGACATGCTGCGTTCTGTTATCAAGGAACTCTTCAATCCAATCACACAATTGGTCTGATAATCCATATGCTCTTACTTTGTTCATCAAACGACTGTGGGGAACTGTATCGAGCGCCTTGCGGAAGTCAAGAAACACGGCATCTACCTGGGAACCCGTGTCTATGGCCCTCTGAGTCTCGTGGACGAATAGCGCGAGCTGGGTTTCACACGATCGTCTTCTTCGAAACCCATGCCGATTCCTACAGAGTAGATTTCTAGTCTCCAGAAAAGTCATTACACTCGAACATAATACGTGTTCCAAAATTGTACAACTGATCGACGTTAGAGATATAGGTCTATAGTTCTGCACATCCGTTCGACGTCCCTTCTTGAAAACGGGGATGACCTGTGCCCTTTTCCAATCCTTTGGAACGCTACGCTCTTCTAGAGGCCTACGGTACACCGCTGCAAGAAGGGGGGCAAGTTCCTTCACGCACTCTGTGTAATATCGAACTGGTATCCCATCAGGTCCAGCGGCCTTTCCTCTTTTGAGCGATTTTAATTGTTTCTCTATCCCTCTGTCGTCTATTTCGATATCTACCATTTTGTCATCTGAGCGACAATCTAGAGAAGGAACTACAGTGCAGTCTTCCTCTGTGAAACAGCTTTGGAAAAAGACATTTAGTATTTCGGCCTTTAGTCTGCCATCCTCTGTTTCAGTACCATTTTGGTCACAGAGTGTCTGGACATTTTGTTTTGATCCACCTACCGCTTTGACATAAGACCAAAATTTCTTAGGATTTTCTGCCAAGTCAGTACATAGAACTTTACTTTCGAATTCATTGAACGCCTCTCGCATAGCCCTCCTCACACTACATTTCGCTTGGCGTAATTTTTGTTTGTCTGCAAGGCTTTGCCTATGTTTATGTTTGCTGTGAAGTTCCCTTTGCTTCCGCAGCAGTTTTCTAACTCGGTTGTTGTACCACGGTGGCTTTTTCCATCTCTTACGATCTTGTTTGGCACATACTCATCTAACGCATATTTTACGATGGTTTTGAACTTGGTCCACTGAACCTCAACACTACCTGTACTTGAGAAAAAACTTTTGTGTTGAGCTGTCAGGTAATATTTCAAGCTCAGCTAAATCCCAGGTGAATTTCACTCCATTCATTAAATGGCGCAGAATCTAACTTGTCTGCAACATATAAAGACAATGCTGTTTACAAAAGTTCTCAAAATAGAAAAACCAAAAGGCATGAGTCATGCACACGGGGGGACATTCACAGTTAATATCATTAACATTTCCAAAATATATAAAAGAACAAATTTTACAAATTTCTGCCAGTTAACTTATGGCAAACACACACCCTCGCCAGGTAGGACTTGCGAGCTTTTACAACGTTCTCCTTTCAAGGGAACAATTTCTACCCGTAATGAAATGGCAAACTTTTGCATGGCAAGAAAACACACTAATAACCAACTACCTGTATAAAACACATAAGCACGTTGAGTAAAAGCCTTAAAAGGTATGAAATTGAAAAAAACACACAACAGTTTTTGCTGACTAGAAACAATATAAAAAATCCACTACGGCGTACATTATCAACCTTGCTTGATTATAGCCAAATATACATAAACACAAATTTACGTAAGTTACAGATGAGCAGGAATTCGTTATGCAATTGACTAGTTCTCACCACGAGGCAAAAGGAATTTTTCTTCTTTCTTAGAGTACCTTTTACACGTGAGTCTAGTAATGCTAGTTATGGCAGGCGAGAGAATGGATCAGGTCTTAGTGCGTTGCATTTTAAACAGTACAATCATTGGTGCCTTAGACTTTCACAGACATGGCAGAGGCTAACAGTCGAACAAACCCGTAGGTAAGCTGGGAGGGGAAAGAAGGAATCCGAACCATAGATTTACTCTGACTCCTCCCCCCCCCCCCCCTTTCGTCCTCAAAAGGGGACAAACGGACCACCCTTTCTAATATTACCACCTTACGGCGGGTGGGCAGGCGAGAATGAAGGGCGGGAAACCCCCCCCCCCCAAAAAAAAAATACGGCTGGTGTAATGAGCAAGCATAAGTAAATTGAATTAAAACTTCCTGGCGGATTAAAACTGTGTGCCCGATCGAGACTCGAATTCGGGACCTTTGCCTTTCGCGGGCAAGTGCTCTACCATCTGAGCTACCGAAGCTCGACTCACGCCCGGTACTCACAGCTTCACTTCTGCCAGTATCTCGTCTCCTACCTTCCAAACTTTACAGAAGCTCTTCTGCGAACCTAGCAGAACTAGCACTCCTGAAAGAAAGGATATAGCGGAGACATGGCTTAGCCACAGCCTGGGGGACGTTTCCAGAATGAGATTTTCACTCTGCAGCGGAGCACACTCTGGAAATTGAATTAAATTAAACTTGATAAAATCTGTTAACAATCAATACTCAACTTCTGGTGCGTTACGACTCCCAGGACTGAACCAACGCAGCACCTCCAAATTCTCTGCCGAGCAGCCCGCTGCCAGCCGTTTCAACGGACGCAGGAAGGCGCTCCGATTTTCAGAACTTCCTCACCGGTCGACAGCATACGGCCGAACTGCAGATTAGGCCCCTCGCGGACCCACGCTCAGGAAGATTCCTTTCGCGACGAGCAGTTAACGCCCCATACCACGGAGCCGCTGCTCGCTTCGCTTACGCTGGTGCCGCGGTCTGCGTGCTGTCCCCCTAGCACCTGGAGAGAAGTCGCTTCTTGATGCCCCGACTGCCAACTCTCCACGACAGCCCACACAGCCACCTCTTAAAACCACGCGAACAGCCCACTTTTCCCCTTTCCCGCTTGAGGGAGACACCGAAGCCTTCAATTGCGACAAAGGCGCCACCGCCAGAAAACGGAGGGCGACTGCTTCACGCTACGCTCTGCGGCGCGCTTTTCAAAGCTAACTTTACGAGGTGCATTCAAGTTCTAAGGCCTCCGATTTTTTTCTGATTAGCTACTCACCCGAAATCGATGAAACTGGCGTTACTTCTCGACGTAATTGCCCTGCAGACGTACACATTTTTCACAACGCTGACGCCATGATTCCATGGCAGCGGCGAAGGCTTCTTTAGGTTTGGACCACTGGAAAATCGCTGAGGCAATAGCAGCACGGCTGGTGAATGTGCGGCCACGGAGAGTGTCTTTCATTGTTGGAAAAAGCCAAAAGTCACTAGGAGCCAGGTCAGGTGAGTAGGGAGCATGAGGAATCACTTCAAAGTTGTTATCACGAAGACACTGTTGCGTGACGTTTGCTCGATGTGCGGGTGCATTGACTTGGTGAAACAGCACACGCGCAGCCCTTCCCGGACGTTTTTGTTGCAGTGCAGGAAGGAATTTGTTCTTCAAAACATTTTAGTAGGATGCAGCTGTTACCTTAGTGCCCTTTGGAACGCAATGGGTAAGGATTACGCCCTCGCTGTCCCAGAACATGGACACCATCATTTTTTCAGCACTGGCGGTTACCCGAAAGTTTTTTGGTGGCGGTGAATCTGTGTGCTTCCATTGAGCTGACTGGCGCTTTGTTTCTGGATTGAAAAATGGCATCCACGTGTCATCCATTGTCACAACCGACGAAAAGAAAGTCCCATTCGTGCTGTCGTTGCGCGTCAACATTGCTTGGCAACATGCCACACGAGCAGCCATGTGGTCGTCCGTCAGCATTCGTGGCACCCACCTGGATGACACTTTTCGCATTTTCAGGTCGTCATGCAGGGTTGTGTGCACAGAGCCCACAGAAATGCCAACTCTGGAGGCGATCTGTTCAACAGTCATTCGGCGATCCCCCAAAACAATTCTCTCCACTTTCTCGATCATGTCGTCAGACCGGCTTGTGCGAGCCGAGGTTGTTTCGGTTTGTTGTCACACGATGTTCTGCCTTCATTAAACTGTCGCACCCACGAACGCACTTTCGACACATCCATAACTCCATCACCACATGTCTCCTTCAACTGTCGATGAATTTCAATTGGTTTCACACCACGCAAATTCAGAAAACGAATGATTGCACGCTGTTCAAGTAAGGAAAATGTCGCCATTTTGAGTATTTAAAACAGTTCTCATTCTCGCCGCTGGCGGTAAAATTCCATCTGCCGTACGGTGCTGCCATCTCTGGGACGTATTGATAATGAACGCGGCCTCATTTTAAAACAATGCGCATGTTTCTATCTCTTTCCAGACCGGAGAAAGAAAACGGAGGCATTGGAACTTGAATGCACCTCGTACTACGGCTCACGCAGCACAACGTACGCAGCAGAGGCGGCGCGACTTCTGTAAAACACGCTTTCCAATGGGGCACCGAACACTTCACTTACCTGAGGCGCACGGCAGGACATTAGCCGTTCGTTGTCACAGCATCCTCCACCGGCGCCGCCTGCGTGCGTCGTCCCCACAGCACCCATTCAATCGGCGCTGTAGCCAGCAGGCTCGCAACACTGCGCGAACGACAAGACGCGCAAGCTGGCCGATCTGCAGTGTTTCTCGAATGACTGTAAAGAAACGTTTCGATAAAAGAAATTGATTCTCGAAAATCCCATATTCGCTTGCTCCGTGACGAACTGCCTATCATATCGTTAAAGGTCATAGTTATTGTGGTATTTCGAGTTCAGGTAAGCTACTAGATCAAATTCTTAAGGGGCTCCGGAACGCCCTATACTTGCAATGTTAAAATAACGCTTATAAATTACATCTGTCCTCACAAAGTATTTGAGGTAGGAAGTTGAACTTTTTACAGATTATTTATTGGAATATGGGCTACAACTTAACACAGGGATTTTACAAAATTTTAGTTCAGTTATTAAAGATGATTTTTTTTCAGTTGTAATGAAAATTCACAACATTTTTTTGCAATTTTTTATTTATATATTCAAAAATATACAGTTTTTTGGAAAAAGGCTGTGTTAAATTATGCAGAAGGTACTGTGTAACATTTACTGAAAGTTTGAAACAAATATGTTTGGAAGATCCTCAGAAAACATGTAATTAGTATGAGAAAATAAAAGTTTTGGGAATCGAGCGACAAAGACTGGATTAACTTTTTAGTGCATTCCAGGTCCATAGGATGGATTATCTTCATCCTCTGCAAACTCCTCCTCCAGCTTCCTCTTGTTCCTCCTCCTGTTTACTCTTGCTTGTATTTCTAGACTCTTTACAGCCCTGTCTGCAGCCCGAAGGCGTTCCTTGCAAGCATCGCTCGTACCATGTTATAACCTATCTTCATTCCCATATTTCTAAATACCTTTGGCTTTCCAACATTTCTCCTTTTCTTAAAAGCCTTCAGAGGATTTGTAATAACTTTACTTTTACTCATTATTATACTTCAACAAAACAGAGACTCAAGAAACAGAATTAAATACGAATATTTTCGAGATAACGACAGAGTAAATAAACATGAAACAATCGACAATCACACCAGCGATATATATTGAACCATCACAGGTTAGCCACAACACATACTTGATCACACATCACTAAAATGTACCTGATGAACACGGACGTTAATAATAACACCATTTGACAGCAGTTTAACAGCGGCACAGTGCGTCACGCCCATGTAGAACACATTTCAAAAAAAATTTAAAAATAGTTGTAGTCTTCGGAATTGAATAAATTATAAATCTATTAAAAGGTAATAGTCTGAAGATTCAGAAAACGCAAAAAAGTAAAAATTGAACTTTTCATGATTTTGAGCCTTTCCGGAGCCCCTTAAAGTTTGCATTGAAGAACAGGTATCGCTATGAATTTCCTTTTGGGCCATGTCAGGCCATATGTTGCTGCATGTGAAATGTAGCTAACATATTGAATTATTCATTGGAAGTGTCTCCGTCCCGAACGCGCACACCAGTAGAAAACCAGCTCGTGTCTCATAAACGGTTTCAGATATCTAAACAAGATTTTGGCGAACAACAGAGGAGAATATTTCGCCATACGACATACTGGGCGATCAAAAAGTCAGTATAAATTTGAAAACTGTATAAATCACGGAATAATGTAGATCGAGAGGTACAAATTGACACACATGCTTGGAATGACATGAGGTTTTATTAGAACCAAAAAAATACAAAAGTTCAAAAAATGTCCGACAGATGGCGCTTCATCTGATCAGAATAGCAATAATTAGCATAACAAAGTAGGACAAAGCAAAGATGATGTTCTTTACAGGAAATGCTCAATATGTCCACCATCATTCCTCAACAATAGCTGCAGCCGAGGAATAATGTTGTGTACAACACTGTAAAGTATGTCCGGAGTTATGGTGAGGCATTGGCGTCGGATGTTGTCTTTCAGCATCCCTAGACATGTCGGTCGATCACGATACACTTGCGACTTCAGGTAACCCCAAAGCTAATAATCTCACGGACTGAGGTCTGGGGACCTGGGAGGCCAAGCATGACGAAAGTGGCGGCTGAGCACACGATCATCACCAAACGACGCGCGCAAGAGATCTTTCACGCGTATAGCAAATATGGGATGGAGCGCCATCCTGCATAAACATCGTAAGCCATAGTTCCAGATTTCGAGTCTCGGTCCGGCACACTGTTTTAATCTGCCAGGAAGTTTCCAGGAAAAATGAAGACACTATAAACAGCTGCAGATAAGAAAAGAGACACTTTACGTGCGAATGCTATCATCGTCTTTGGAGTCACTTAATCAGAGAACAGAGAATCGGAATCTAAATCTAACTGCGCCGATAGGTTCGCCACTGATATGCAGGACAGGGGACTGGATGTGCTGTGTGACGGCTGCGTGCAGTGTGGGGCGGGCGCCATGCGGAGCAACTCTCTGCCACCTCTGTCGGAGCACCAGAGGAGTTCCTCTGGCGCACCTGCTGTCTGCATTCCCGACGTGTGTCGGCTGTTCCGTCATTCCGTGCTCTGCCACTCCTGAGCTTTCAGTAGCAGTGTTCGCGTCTGAGGCCGCACTTCCATTTCGTTGTGCATATGGTCTAGGTAGGCCCGAGACTCAATGGGTAGCGTCTTTGACTGGTAATCGAAACGTCCTTGGGTCCGGGTTCGAACCTTGCTACTGCTAAAGCTTTCCATGAAAATCATCAGCAATGGCTTCCGGGATAAGAAGTCATCTTCGCTCTGTCAGAGACCTTGTCAAAGAGGGCTGAGGAGCAGACAGATGTTCAGGGCACTCTCTTGCCCTTCCGGTGAGAAATCGCCTTTAAAAGGCGGAAGAATCAGCAATGATCAACGTCTTGAGGATGCAGAAGGTAGCAGAAAACCACTGCATTAAATGCACATCATGTGTATCTACAGGCCATGAGGCCTTTAATTTAATGATCTCTCCACTGGCAAAAGATTCTTGACTAGTTCCCCATTCGGATCTCCGGGAGCGAACCGCAAATGCGGAGGTGACAGTGAGAAAAATATTGAATAAACAACGAAGTGGGATGTGGAATGTTGGAAGTTTTTCAACGTGTTAGCGAGGCTGTAAAATTGGAAAAGGTATATGCTAACGCTCAATCTACACTCCTGGAAATTGAAATAAGAACACCGTGAATTCATTGTCCCAGGAAGGGGAAACTTTATTGACACATTCCTGGGGTCAGATACATCACATGATCACACTGACAGAACCACAGGCACATAGACACAGGCAACAGAGTATGCACAATGTCGGCACTAGTACAGTGTATATCCACCTTTCGCAGCAATGCAGGCTGCTATTCTCCCATGGAGACGATCGCAGAGATGCTGGATGTAGTCCTCTGGAACGGCTTGCCATGCCATTTCCACCTGGCGCCTCAGTTGGACCAGCGTTCGTGCTGGACGTGCAGACCGCGTGAGACGACGCTTCATCCAGTCCCAAACATGCTCAATGGGGGACAGATCCGGAGATCTTGCTGGCCAGGGTAGTTGACTTACACCTTCTAGAGCACGTTGGGTGGCACGGGATACATGCGGACGTGCATTGTCCTGTTGGAACAGCAAGTTCCCTTGCCGGTCTAGGAATGGTAGAACGATGGGTTCGATGACGGTTTGGATGTACCGTGCACTATTCAGTGTCCCCTCGACGATCACCAGTGGTGTACGGCCAGTGTAGGAGATCGCTCCCCACACCATGATGCCGGGTGTTGGCCCTGTGTGCCTCGGTCGTATGCAGTCCTGATTGTGGCGCTCACCTGCACGGCGCCAAACACGCATACGACCATCATTGGCACCAAGGCAGAAGCGACTCTCATCGCTGAAGACGACACGTCTCCATTCGTCCCTCCATTCACGCCTGTCGCGACACCACTGGAGGCGGGCTGCACGATGTTGGGGCGTGAGCGGAAGACGGCCTAACGGTGTGCGGGACCGTAGCCCAGCTTCATGGAGACGGTTGCGAATGGTCCTCGCCGATACCCCAGGAGCAACAGTGTCCCTAATTTGCTGGGAAGTGGCGGTGCGGTCCCCTACGGCACTGCGTAGGATCCTACGGTCTCGGCGTGCATCCGTGCGTCGCTGCAGTCCGGTCCCAGGTCGACGGGCACGTGCACCTTCCGCCGACCACTGGCGACAACATCGATGTACTGTGGAGACCTCACGCCCCACGTGTTGAGCAATTCGGCGGTACGTCCACCCGGCCTCCCGCATGCCCCCTATACGCCCTCGCTCAAAGTCCGTCAACTGCACATACGGTTCACGTCCACGCTGTCGCGGCATGCCACCAGTGTTAAAGACTGCGATGGAGCTCCGTATGCCACGGCAAACTGGCTGACACTGACGGCGGCGGTGCACAAATGCTGCGCAGCTAGCGCCATTCGACGGCCAACACCGCGGTTCCTGGTGTGTCCGCTGTGCCGTGCGTGTGATCATTGCTTGTACAGCCCTCTCGCAGTGTCCGGAGCAAGTATGGTGGGTCTGACACACCGGTGTCAATGTGTTCTTTTTTCCATTTCCAGGAGTGTAGATATAGTAGCGTCAGTGAAGTGATATGGAACGAAGACAAGGAGTTCTGGTCTGACGAGTAAAGGGTAATATCAACATGAGCAGAAAATGGTAGAACGGGAGTAGAATTTGTTGTGAATGGCAAGGTATGGCAGAGACTGAGTTACTATGAACAGTTCAGTGACCGGGTTGCTGTCGTCAACCAACAGCGACATCAACAGTTCAGGTATGTATGCCAACGTCGAAAGTAAAAGATGAAGAAATACTGGAAGTATATGAGGATTCTGAAACGATAATTCAGTACGTAAAGGAAGATCAAAATGTAATTGTCATGGGACACTAAAATGCGGTTGCAGGGGAGCGAGTAGAAGAAAGCGTTACGGGAGAACATGGGCTTAGTAGCAGAAATGAGAGGGGATCAAGGCTCACCCAGTTCTGCAGTAAATTTCAGCCATTAATAGCAAATACTCTGTTCAATAATCACAAGAGGAGGAGGTATACATTGAAAAGGCCCGGAGATACGGGAATATTCCAGTTAGAATACATCCTGGTCAGGCTGAGATTCCGTAATAAGATATTGGATTGTAAGGCGTACCCAGGAGCAGACATAGACTCAGATCACAATTCAGTAATGATGAAGTGTAGGGTGAAGAATCAATGCGCAAAGAAGTGTGATACGGAAGTAATATGGAATGAAGAGATACGCTTGAAGTTCACTGAGGCCATAGATATTGAGATATTCAAGAGCTCAGTAGGCATTTCAGTTGGAGAGGAATTGACACCTCTAAATAGAGCTATTAGGGAAATTGGGAAGAAAAACATGCTTACTAGGAAGGTAGTGGGTAATAGAAGAAGTACTCCAGTTGGTCGACGAACAAAGAAAGTAAAGAAACGTTCGGGGGAATGCAGGAAAACGAAAAGCAAGTCAATCGGTAATTAAATAAGTAGGAATTGCAGGGAAGCTAAAGCGATTTGGCTGCATGTGAAGAAGTCTAAAAAGAAATGATTGTCGGAAGCGCTACTAGGCATAAGAAAAACTCAAAACAATTTTTGATGAAATTAAAAATAAGGGCGGTAACATTCAGAGTGGAGTGTGAGTTGCACTATTAAATGCAGGGGAGATTACGCTAAAGACCTCTATGAGGAGGAGGACTTGTCTATGAGGTGACAAAAGAAGAAACAGGAGTCGACAGGGAAGAGATAGGCGCTACAGTATTATAAACAGAAGATTTAAGATCGATTAAGGTAGAAGAGATAGAAAGCATTCCATCGAAGTTCCTAAAATCATTGGGGGAAGTGGCAACAAAACGGTTGTTCAGGCTGCTGTGTAGAATGTATAGAATGTAGGAGACTGGTGATATACCATCACAATTTCGGAAAAACCTCACCCACACAGTCCTGAAGAGTGTTAGTGCAAGAATTATGGCACAGTTAGCTTAACAGCTCATGTAACCAAGTTGCTGACAATAATACTATACAGAAGAAGTGAGAAGAAAATCGAGGATCTGCTAGATGACGACCTGTTTGGTTTTAGGGGAGATAAACGCACCAGAGAGCCAGTTCTAGCGTTGCGGCTGAAAAATCAAAACGCCTTCATAGGATCAGTCGACATGGAAAAAGCATTTGACAAGGTCAAATCGAGCAAGATGTTAGAAATTCTGAGAAAAATAAGGGTAAGCTTGTAAGGTAGCAGATTTTGCACCTTACATGATGCTAAATCAGTACTAATACACCGAATAATAATTGATAATTGGCCCACCGGTAGGAGAGAATGGACACAGAAAAGGAAGTTGTGTATGTCATGTCAGACTAACGAGATTGGCTCAGAGGCTGGAAAACGGCCGGAACCCCTAAGGAAGGTGTTTATGTCATGTCAAACTAACGGGATGGCCTCGGCCAGACCCCTTTGTCGGCTGGCACTACAGACCACCAAAGACGTTGGGAGAGGCTGGACCATCACAACAAGAAGCGAGAAGGAGCTATATGCGAAAGAGTGAAAGACGATTTCGCGCCACAGTGGAAAATTTGCGGAAGACTGTGACAGGATTGGCGCACAGCGCGTAGAGATACGTGTTAAGTTTGGCGGCAACAGTAACCGCGGGAGAATTCTGTGTCGTGGTAGGGTACAAACGCGCACGGATATATGGAAGTCTGTGTCGTGATTGACTACCAACGCGCACGTAACCATGCGGCGAATAACGGCCAGGTTTGCAAAACCTCTGAAGGTGGACTCTGGGGTCGGCTGTAGAAGAGAGCAGTCGCGGTGTCTGGCTGCCCTGCTTGGAGAGCGTGGAGAGAAGTAGGTTGGAGAAGTTACCAGTGGTTACTCTCCAAGTCTGAATAGTTTAGAACATGCGACTCCACACACGTAGCATTATCTGTTCCTCTGAGGAGAGAAACAGATTTGTACTAACTTGTGGTGTTCATATGCAATCTGAAGTGTACCTTTGCTGCCGCGCACTTGAGTCGACCAACTACTCTTGGCATATGTGCAAGTAGCTTGAGTATTGACTAGTGACGGACTCCGCAATTGAACACTTACGTACAGGAGTTTACGGACGCAAACCACGTCCACGGTGGAGATTAAAGCCAAGCTCGCTCACGGGAAAGACGGCATCACGACGTTGGCTGGGCCGACCGTCGTAATCATCACGGAGAATTACGGTGATATTATCAATCATCAGTCAAGGTAGGGCACTGTAATTCTAAATGCGTTCTTATTCCGCTAGCTCTTTGACTGGTGCTCTCTGAGTCTGTGTCCGTTATGGCAGAACTGCAATAGAGTCACTTGCGGGTTCAGTGTTGACTTAAGTAGTTAGGAAAAGAGAATGCATTGTGCCAATGATAGGCTAGTTAGCGAGTGTATTGTATTGTCATGTTAGGCTAGACATGTTGCTCATCCTGTTTTCTGAATAAATCTTAATTTGTTATCATATGCTAATCACCGCATTATTGATTTCGTAGCTAGCAATCACCATATTTTTGTTTAATAACTAGAGTGTAATGGTAATTTCGATGCAAATGATACTGGGGGCATAACCGCGCGTTTAAACAGAGCCAACTTAAATCAGATAGCAATTCATGGTCGACTAAGGCTACCAATAGATATTTTTCAATATATCGATAATTTTACAATAAACCCCCGTACGTTGCAAGCTGTAAGGAATGACGGGTAATACACGATATGTACAAGAATCCAGAGGGAGCAATAAGAGTGGAAGGCCAGGAGCAAAGTGCTCCGATTAAAAAGAGTGCAAGACGGATGTAATCTTTCGCCCCTACTATTGAGCCTATACATCGAAGAAGCAGTGACGAAAATAAAAGAAAGGTTCAAGTGAAAGGATGTCAATGATAAGATTAACTGATGAAATTCCAGTCCTCAGTGAAAGTAAAGAACAATTACAGGTTGTGTTGAATGGAATGAACAGCCTAATGAGTGCAGAAAATGGGGTGAGAGTAAATTGAAGGAAGAGAAAAGTTAAGCGAAGTAACAGAAATGAGAACAGAGAGAAGCTTAGGATAAGAACTGCGGTTCACGAGACAGACGAATTCTGCTTCCTGCCGGTAAGGAGCAAAACAGCCCATGAATGACGGAACAAGGAGTGCTCCAGTTTCAAACATAACCCTACATTCGAGGAAAAAACTTCTGAGCATGTACGTATGAGGAACAGCACTGTATGGTAGTGAAACATGGACTGTCGGTAAACCAGGACAGAAGACAATAGAAGCATTTGAAATGTGGTGTCACAGAAGAATGTTAAAAATAAGGTGGACTGATAAGGTAAGGAATGACGAGGCTCTCCATAGAATCAGCGAGGAATGGAATGCATGGAAAACACTGACAAGAAGAAGGAAAAGAAGGATAAAAAATGGTTCAAATGGCTATGAGCACTATGGGACTTAATATCTGTGGTCATCAGTCCCCTAGAACTTAGAACTACTTAAACCTAACTAACCTAAGGACAGCACAGACATCCATGCCCGAGGCAGGATTCGAACCTGCGACCGTAGCAGTCGCGCGGTTCCGGACTGCGCGCCTAGAACCGCGAGACCACCGCGGCCGGCGAATAGAAGGATAGGACATCTATTAAGATGACAAGGAATAACCTCCGTGGTACTTGACGGAGCTGTAGGGAGTAAAAACTGTAGAGGAAGACAGAGGCTGAAGTACATCCAGTAAAAAAATGAGAACGTAGGTTGCCACCCTGTGCTGGGAATGTTGGCACATGAGACGAATTCGTGGCGGACCGCATGAAACCAGTCAGAGGACTGATGACTAAAAAAATGAATAAATGAAACAAAAAGCCTTTACTGATGGAATACCTGATACACTCTGTTCGAGATAACCCAGTTCTTCGTCATACCAGTCATCTGGATTACATGCTCAAAAGTTAAAGGAAATAACAGAGGAATTGCATCAAAAAATTAAACAAAAAATTAAAAAACAAATACAGTCAGTGAACACAGTACACGAACACCCACAAACAAACATTACAACAAAACACTACAGAAACCGGCACAAACAGTGACAGAATCATAACGACACAAAGAATAGAGGAAAACAAGAAAGAAGTTTCAAAATGGTACACAATGACGTACATGCACAAACTCACACATAATATAACAAACATTTTCGAAAGACAAGGGACAAACATAGCACTCGAAACAGACAATTCAATCCAAACTCACATTCCAAAAATAACCAAAAGCACAGATATCTGCCAAAAGTGCAGGAATATACCAACTACAGTGCAACACATGTGATGGAAGGTATATAGGACAAACCAGCAGAGCATTTGACACCCGGTATAAGGAACATATCAGAGCATGGAAATATGGAACGAGCCACTCAACTTTTGCAGAACATTTGAGAGAAAATAACCACAAACCTACCACAAGAGAAAATGAAATGAAAATAATTAGAATAAATAATGAAAGACATCTCCTAACATTACAGGAAAATTGTCATATATACAAAACAAAGGCTGAAAAGAAACAACTACTAAATGACCAAGTAAATATGACTCACTGTTTACACTCATTGATCATATAATAGACAGAAATCCCAACAAAATATTACACATCTGAAACTTCCTGGCAGATTAAAACTGTGTGCCGGACCGATACTCGAACTCGGGACCCTGCCTTTCGCAGGCAAGTGCTCTACCGTCTTTTTTTTTTTTTAATCTCAGTTTGTTCGCTTTTGTTCGTTGCATCTGCTCGAGGCGGACGTCGTAAGACATCGGTTTAGTTCGTCGGTGATCGATTAACTCAGTTTTTGTTACAGAGGGCACGTAGCCCTCTGACCGAACACGCTGAGCTACCGTGCCGGCAGACTCCTGAAAGAAAGGATATTGCGGAGACATGGCTTAGCGACAGACTGGGGGATATTTCCAGAATGAGATTTTCACTCTGCAGCGGAGTGTGCGCTGATATGAAACTTCCTTGCAGATTAAAACTGTGTGCCGGACCGAGACTCAAGTAAAGATGTGAGGACGAGGCGTTAGTCGTGCTTGGGTATCTCAGACGGTAGAGCACTTGCCTGCGAAAGGCAAAGATCCCGAGTTCGAGTCTCGGTCCGACATACAGTTTTAACCTGCTAGGAAGTTTCATATCAGCGCACACTCCGCTGCAGAGTGAAAATCTCATTCTGGTATTACACATCTGATTCCTCTAATAGGTATATACAGGAAATTATAATAATTATTATTATTTTAAGCATAAATAAATGAATAAAAATAGTAATAAACATAAAATAAGTAATTTTTATATTTTTATTGAAAAATATCTCTCTCTAATACACACACACACACACACACACACACACACACACACACACACACGCACACACACACACACACACACACATTTACAAAACAGTTGAATGCAGAAAACTGAGAATGTTGGTAACACTTAGAAAAACAAACGAAACTCTGCATTAAAAGATGGCAGTTACAGTGATGTGTAACATGAACAGTGAAGTGAAAGTGAACTGTAAGATGTCCACCTGATTGCCAGATGGGACGAAACAGTTTGCTTAGATGCAATGAATTAGAAGTTACCTGTAAGTACCGTTCCATTTCATAAAAAAAACGTTAAGGAACTGTTTTTAAATCTATAACCTAAATGTGAAACCATAACCTATGTATAAAAATAGACGTAGCATGTTATATTTTAGGATATCCACTGAAGATTCCTTGTAAAAAACGCGAAACGCATCTGGGTACATAAATAAAAATAAAATTTTCGATGTGCAGCATGCAAAAAAGGCATTTCTTTGAAACAACTGCAAATTTACAAAATTGTGTTTATTATTATTTTATTTATTTATTTCATATGGATCTATGCAATAAAATTTGAACCTAAAAGACCCAGCCTATTCATCAATTTAGTACTGTCTTTTTTTTTAAACTGCTAGCTGCCACTGAACAGAGCATTAACATTCCTTGAGTTTTTACCTCGTAACGAAAGTTTTACTCGTCGCTGTGCATCTTATATGGGGCAGACGAGCGAAGCTGGTTAATGCTCAATATCTGATGTTTCTTCAGTGAGGTAACTTTACGTAATGTTTTGTGTCCTCAAATAGCACTACTCATGCTGCCGTGACTTTTCTATCTTCAGTACCCGGGAGATACTCATAAGGTCTTTTGAGCACACGAAACCCTGAACTAAATGTGCCGAACGCACTGTCCACTGTTTGACGAGCCGAGAAGGCATGTAGTTAAAAACTATATATAAAACAGCGGAAACTCATAGAGAAGATCCAACGAAAAGCGGCGCATTTCATCACGGGGTCGTTTCGTCGGCGCGAGAGCGTTATAGAGATGCGGTATCATACTGTACAAGGGAGGCGTTATGTCCCTCTGAAATTCACCGTTAAAATTTCGAAAGAGTACTTTCCGGAAAGAGTTGCACAACTTATTACTTACTCCCACATACGTCTCGCGAAATGACCACGGCGGCTTTCCATTCGCCATTCGCGAATGGAACACGGAAGAGGAGATTAGTTAGTGATACCAGAAATACCTTCCGCCACACACCGTGAGGTGGCTTGCGGATTATTAATGTAGACGTAGAAAACACAAGGAATTCCATTCTGTTCTCCAGGAAGTGGTTTACCCTGCGGGATTTACAGAGTCCCATCAGTCAGCTTTTTTCCTAATACTCAACTTGAAAAAAATGTTCACGTCACTAAATCCTCCCATTTGAACCCACGTCTGTGGAAGTAAATGTATAATGCAGCCATAGAGACTACAGAGCAATGCTGTTTATAACTGAAATAAGGGGAAACAGATAAAAGAGATACTCTCACTAGAACACACTTCCCGTCAACAGCTCCAAGACAGCTGCAAAACTGTCAGTTCCTTTCAAATTCGGAATGCTAAACTGCAGAGGCACTGACGCTCTACCATGCATCTGCTGTGTGCAGTGTGGGAGGGCCTTTAGCTCGTATTGAGACTAGCGGACTCCCAAAGCCTTTTGCAGAAATTACTAACCCCAGAGTTCGACAAGCAGACTTATATATATATATATATATATATATATATATATATATATATATATATATATATATATATATTGCATGGGGGCTTAATAAAAGTTGAATGCAAATAATTTTAATTTCTGCTTTAGTAGCTGTCTGTCCGATTACGAAGTCTCGTAACGGTTGGCCCTGACTATTATTATTACGCTATCTGACTGCATAGAACAACAGCAAAGAATGAAATGGAAATTTTCATTAACACAATTAATTAATTAATTAAGTCCCCAGCAACTATAAAACCTACGAAACCAAAGCACAAGTGTAACTGTTCTGTGTGTGGAAGTATGACTCAACGTACACATCTGGCACGGTTCTACTTCAAAAGACAAGAATTTCAAATACCATTTATACTGAATTAATTAAAGAAAATACGAATACCATAATTACTCAAGAGAACCACAATTACACTCTAATCCAAGAACACAAGCCAGATGCTTTGTTGACTGAACCTGTTATGACACATTATTTAAAACATGGAAATAATGAAAAATAAATCAAGTTTCGTTACCTTCATATATTGACCAAAATCACTCTCATAATTACAATATATCTCCACACCGATTCGCTATTACAACATCTCAACAAGAATTTTTCAGTATCACATCTCAGCAAGCACATCTCAACACGAACTGACTACTACGAGTCCTGGACAAGCACTGCCCACTACGACATCTCAATAATCACTGTGCCAGTGGAGGCGGCGGAACAATGCTCTCTAGCGATCTCTGGCGCTGTGGCTCAGTGTAGCCACCTTTCATATGCCCTTCCTGCACGGCTAGAATTTGATGGTATTTTTGCCAGCATTGGTGGTGAAAATACCACCAAATTCGTCAAAAAAATATAGACAAAAATAAAAGATAATATTAATACGTAAATATCATATAACTAGATAAAATTTTGGCTTTGCACTGACCTTTCAATAACCTATTATATAGAATACAGTAAGCAATACAAATTCTTTCATACATGTGACTTTACATAACAGTTTATACAAGTATTATGTGGTTAAACAGTTCAATCAATAGCGTCAGCAATGACGAATATGTGCAGGTAAGAGTCTCATAACTTTCTACAAACAGTAATACACAAAAAATCAGTTTATACAAATATTCACATAAACGCTTTCCATAGCCCAAGAATAAGCAGTTGACAGTTCCAGCAGTAGCACCCAGCAATGGTCAACAGGTGCAAATACCAATAAGTAACATTTTTTCAATAGAAGCAGTCCATCAGTGGCACCCGCAATGTTGAGCAGGTGCAGACAACAACAAGTAACACCATTTCAGTAGAAGCAGTCCATTAGTGGCACCAGAAATGTTGATCAGGTGCACACAACAGGTGACTTCATTTCAGTAGAAGCAATCCATCAGTGGCACCCAGCAATGTTGAGTAGGTGCAGACACCAACAAGTAACACCATTTCAGTAGAAGCAGTCCATTAGTGGCACCAGCAATGTTGATCAGGTGCACACAGCAACAGGTGACTTCATTTCAGTGGAAGCAATCTATCAGTGGCACCCAGCAATGTTGAGCAGGTGCAGACAGCAACAAGTAACACCATTTCAGTAGAAGCAGTCCATTAGTGGCACCAGCAATGTTGATCAGGTGCACACAGCAACAGGTGACTTCATTTCAGTAGAAGCAATCCATCAGTGGCACCCAGCAATGTTGAGTAGGTGCAGACACCAACAAGTAACACCATTTCAGTAGAAGCAGTCCATTAGTGGCACCAGCAATGTTGATCAGGTGCACACAGCAACAGGTGACTTCATTTCAGTAGAAGCAATCCATCAGTGGCACCCAGCAATGTTGAGCAGGTGCAGACATCAACAGGTGACATCTTTTCAGTAGAAGCAGTCCATCAATGGCACCCAGCAATGTTGAGCAGGTGCAGACACCAACAAGTAACACCATTTCAGTAGAATCAGTCCATTAGTGGCACCAGCAATGTTGATCAGGTGCACACAGCAACAGGTGACTTCATTTCAGTGGAAGCAATCCATCAGTGGCACCCAGCAATGTTGAGCAGGTGCAGACAGCAACAAGTAACACCATTTCAGTAGAAGCAGTCCATTAGTGGCACCAGCAATGTTGATCAGGTGCACACAGCAACAAGTCACATTTCTCAGCAGAAGCAGTTCCATAAAATTCACTAGCACTGATCACACTGTTCATCAGAGTTTATAAGCAGAAATTAAACATGTCCTAGTGGCACCAATCATGTAGAAAAGGTACAAGTAACAGTCCATAATTTTTTACAATCACTGATCACACAGTTCATCAGCAGAAATTAAACATGTCCTTGTGGCACCAATCATGTAGAAAAAGTGCAAGTAACAGTCCATACTATTCACCATAACTACTGAGACAGTTCAGTCATGAACAATAGTTTGAATGCACATACAATTTCTTTAACAAATTATTATCAATGCTCTTACACTAAACATACAAATCATAATAAACACACAAATGATATCAGGTAATTGTCACATTAACTATTACAGTACACAATAACAGTTAACCTATAATATTTATGGGTGTCAGTGCAAGCCACAACAAACAAGTGAAATAATATTTAGGAGATAGGTTGGGATCACTTCTCTGGGATTATAAAAGGAAAACACACAAAACACACTCACTCATCTTTCATCCACATTAGTGCTACTGTGTAATTGAATAGTGTTAACTGTGTAAATGCAATTCTGTCGAAATTTTATGTTCATTATGTGTATCAAGTAGTAGTGGCAGCAATGTATAACAGTCAATAATAGTTAGTCAACGTCATAGTCATCATGTCTAGACCAATGTTTGCCAAGCCAGATCAAATTGTACTGTTGCTGAACAACTGTCAGAGAGCCAAGATATGCAAATACTTCCTCTCTTCAAAAAAAAGTGTATACTGCTTAGTGATTTGACAAAGTGTGTGTGTAGACAATCTTCCTTCTACTTGAGTGTTCTAGTCTGCCATCTTTATCCTCCTTCTTCCATATGGACCAACAAAAAAAAAAATGCTCCTCATTTACTTTACCTCTTATCCACCAAAACTCCAATAATCATCAACTTAATCTCAATACTTCACTAATACCTTTTCAATACGTCGATCATCAATATCATTTATCTTACCTTTTGTCCACGAAAACTCCAATAATCATCTACTTCACCTAATCTCAATACCTCAATAATACGTCGATACATATAAACCTCAGCACCAATATCATTTCACTTCCATAACAACTCTTTCCTCTAGTCAGTCTCCTCGAACAAGTACAGACAAAATCCTAGTGCAACTTCAATTCATCATCCCATACAATCCGAAGACATGGTGTCCACACACAACCTCTGTGTAATCCATCTGACCCAAATTTTCTACTCATTATAAATTATAAGATACATTTTGGTTCCTTGTCCATCATTAAATAAAAGAAATGCATACATGACCTCTAACAGACCTTAGTTCGAATAACTCTCAGTAATTAAGTACGATTACGGAGTGTGAATGATCATAACATTTCACAGTGTGTACACCACTTCAAGAATCATAGCAGAAGCAAACATGTGGAGTATTTTTTGTGTCAATTGTCACTTCCTATTTCAATTGCTCACGACAATGCAGTGTAATACTGTCAATGGTCTAAACCTAGTTTTGGTCTGTCATGTCGTTAGCTTCCTTCCTATTAGCATAAATTTATACAGCTTCCATAAAACCTCAGCTCATGTGACTTCTATGACTTTCTTTTACTAATGTCGTTCGTCGAATTATAGCAGTTCATTTTCTTATCTTAAAAATATAAGGCACTGAGCGTAAGCAAAACATGCAATAGCGAGTAAATATACCAGTAGAGAACAGAATGTCAACAAGTGGATGCAGCACAATCCCTATAACAAGGCTCTGCCAAGCGAACAATCTACAATTAATACCATAGTGTAACCTAGTCTCTATGTTTGTACACAGTATATCAGCATTTCTATATACTAAATTGAAGAGTAGTTATGACAACAAAACAGAAATGTGTAAATATGCAATCCATAAGCAAGGCAGCAAATATGTTATCTATCATAATAAACAGGTCATTAGCATCATATCAGCATAAGCAAATAAATGTTTATATGTAATCTTAATAAGTAAACATGAAGGCGCAAGCAGATAAATCACAAAGTATAACTTACATATCTAACCACATCAGCACAATTAATCAGGTGACAATTATAATTTAAATAAATAAGCACAGCAGGCACATAATAGAAAAATATGACATCAGTGAAAAAGCATAGCAGCCAAGCGATGCATAATATATACAAATAACAACCCTGTTCATTAATTAATCATTGTCAAAATCAGTTAATATGCGTAAGCACGTCGCTTCACTAGTAAATTCATAGAACATGAAATTAGCACAAAGTATGAATCACGTAATCGCAAGCAGCAAATTACGTCTGAAGTACGTACCTAAGTGGAATTATGTTACCTGAAAAATAAACTCAATTAACCGTTACCTTTTTTTGTTTATTACTTTCTTCTTCGAAATGACCTTCTTCCTGAAAATTTTCTCCAAAGCAAGTCGTCTTAACGTCGGACACGCACAGAATTTACCTGAAGGTCTTAAATACTTTATACAACCGTATCCTGAAAAATACTGAACGTTAATAACATAATTTATGAAGTCCTTATAGCTTTATACAGAATTTATTCGGAGAAATTAAACTGTGTATTTATTTACGTCTGTCAGTGCATTCGCACTGAGCGCTCGATCAGCTGTAGGCGCGTGACGTAGGAAGTGATTGTTTGCGGTCAACGACTGCCTTGTGCGGCGCGCAGACTGACTGTTGCTTTGAGTATGTGCCGCCGCCAAAACACAGCGCGGTACTCTTGCATTCTCCGCATGTTTACGTAGCTGTTAGTTTCTCTAAAGTATGTCATTCTACAAAAATTTTTACGTTCGATATATGATGTATTCCCTTAGAGCGCCGAGATTTAAGAGTTTCTACTTCAACAGTGTTATCATGAATAATTTTGCGAACTCTATACGGACCGTTATAAAGCAGAAAAAATTTGCGACATAAGCCTTTTCCTTTATGAGATAAACGGTGGGACTTAATTAATACCTTCTGACCAACTGACAAAGTTTTTAAACGACCAGGACGTTTAGCTGATTTCTCTCTTCTAGCAGCCGCAGATGCAATATTTTGTAGAGCCAGGTTGACAACTTCAGAATGCCGCAGTTTCCGTGAAGGCGGAAAAGAAACGATTTCAGAAATGCGATTTATCGGTGCTTTATTTTTTAATATCAGTATAGGCGGTAAAGAAGTTGAATCATTAGGAAGTTCATTCAGAATGTTTTGAAAAAGATGAAGATACTGATCCCACGTTCTGTGATTCTGATGACAATAAAGACGACACAATTTATTGATTTCCTTCATCCATCTCTCTGAAGCATTAGATTGAGGGTGAAAAAGTGAAATGAAGATTGGTTTAATTTTACGACGCCGTAGAGTACGAAGCCAAATTTTAGAGCGAAACTGTGATCCATTATCTGATATAACCTTGTCAACATGACCAACTTCTTTAAGAAAATGTTTGATGAAAGCGTTAGATACTGAACGAGCTGTTGCTTTGCGTAACGGTGTAAAACACACATATTTTGATGTCAGTTCCACTGCTACGAAAATGTACGCAAAACCATTAGTAGAACGAACCACTGGACCGAACATATCGACTGCAGCCATGTCCTTTAATTTCGCTGGAATGATGGGAAACAACGCTGCTCTGTGAGAAATCGTTGGAGGCTTAGCCATTTGACATAATTTGCATTTGGCAAGAACAGATCGAATACGTTTTTCCATATTACTGAAGTAGTAATTTTCTCGTAATTTATGGAAGCATTTTCTGGGACCAAAGTGCGCATAACTGAAATGTGTAAACGAGATGTGGCCAAATCATCCAATCTAACAAAGCGTCTAAGAAAATTACAGACACCAAGGAAACTACGAACATCACGTTTTGTGGTAAGAACAGCATAATTACGAATAGCGTCTAGTTTCTCTGGATCAGGAAGAATACCTTCTGTAGAAATGTGACCGAGAAATTTCACCTGAGAACGACCAAATTCTGATTTTTCCAAGTTCACTGTCATGCCAACTCGTGCAAAAATACGTAATAATGAATCCAAAATTTTGTTGTGCTCACTCCAAGAACGTTTAGCAATAAGAATGTCGTCAACATAAGAAGTAATATTGTCACGAAGATAAACAGGTAAAATTTCATTTAAACTACGAATGAATGCTGCTGAAGATACAGTAAGTCCAAACGGTAATTTCCGAAACTGGTAACAGTTACCAAAGGCTAAAAAAGCAGTATATTTTCTACAATCAGGGTGGAGTTCTATTTGCCAAAAACTTGCGCGCATATCAATCGTGGTTAAAACTTTAATTCCATGGAAATGTTGAAGAAGTTCATCTAAATTTTGTGGACGGTCAGTTTCAGGAATAATAATATTATTTATCTGTCTGGAATCCAGAACCAAACGAATTGACCCATCCTTTTTAAGAACAACGTGTAATGGGCTGGTATAAGGGCTGACTGCTGGCTCAATAATGCCCTGATCTAACATGTATTGAAGTTCATTCTTAACCTTGTCTCTGTAAGCCAAAGGAATAGCGTACGTTTTCCCGCGAAATGGTGTGTGTTCTTTTACTTTAAATAAATATTGTAAGCCTTGTATAGTTCCTGTGTGATGACTAAAGACTGTAGCATGTGAAGTCAAAATATGGTGCAGCTCTTCTTTTGCAACGTCATCCGGCACTTCAGCTTTCTTAACCTTTTCATTAATTAATTCTTCGCTACTAATTATATCCTCCATCGCGTCTCTGTATCTATTTTCATTGTCATGAATAAACACACTGTCGTCATAATGCTCAACGAAAGCATCAGAAGTAAGAAACCTTAAACATTTTGTATCTGATTCAGATCTTGCTAAACACTCGAAAAATTTCAAACATTTCGGCATTCCGGCAACAGTCAAATTCACACTTCCTTCTTTAAAGTTCAAAATTGCCTTATGTGTGTTAAGAAACTCCATACCTAATATAATCTGTGTACTGAGTAATGGAACAATAATAAAATTAGCAGACAATTCGTATCCTTGACAAATGAAATTTAGGTTGGTCTGTTGTTTAACTTCCACACCTTTTCCAGAAATCGCTCCTCGAATTGTAGTTTTAGAAATAGGTAACACAGGACAGGCAATAGTTCTTTCACATATACGAAAAACTGATTCACTAATGACGTTCAATGGGCTCCCAGAATCTAAAACTGCAGTGAACTTATTCTTACCCACACATACTTCAATGACAGGATGTAAAAATGCGTCTACATTATTTTCCTTTTCATCTAGCAAAATGTCTCTCATGTCTTCCAGGCGTACGTAGTGTAAAGTCGTAGTGTCATTACTTTCTGAACCGTCTATATTGCTGCCAGAAGCCGAAGCTGCAAGTCATGGTCGATTGTTTGCGTCACGTCTTTGATTATTCCCGTCATTTCGCGGATCAATTTCTACTATTTCTACTTGTCTCTCTGAATTTCTGTCACGCGGAGGATGCCAATTAGGTCCTTCCTGTCTGTTGGATGCAAATTCTTGGTTGTGTCTGTTATTAAAATTTCTGTTTTCCTGTCTGTCTGCATAACTACTTCTTGTATAATTTCGACTGTCACTTCTGAAATTATTGTTAGACCTACTACCCTGGTTATTTCTGTAGTAAGAGTTTCTATTATTGTATGAATAATTTCTGTCTTGATGATACCGATTACTGTTTCCGTATGATTGATCATTCCGGTAAGAATTACCGTTATTATAATTGTCTGTGTAATTTCTGTTGGAACGTCTGTTATTGTCATAAGGCTGGTATCTATTGTCCTGTCTGTTACGTCTGTCATTCTCAAAATTACCCATATAACGCCCGTTCCGATCACTATCCCTTTTCTCTGAAAATCTATCGTAATTACTGTTACTGAAAAAGTTACAAAAAGTCCCGTCGTCGTTGTCATACTCAAGTTCTTGTAACAAAGTCTTAAAAGTCTCAATGTCGTCTTTACATCTTCCGGCTAAAGCAATTTGTCTTATGGATTGTGGCAGCTTAGTTAAACAAATGCGAATTAATTCAGTCGGGCTGTAAGGGTTGGAAAGGAACTGATTCTTTCGAATCATATCTTCAAAATATTCTGCTGGCGTGCGGAACTCAGACTGTTTGAAATTACGCTGCATAATAAGACTGTGTTTGACTCTGTCTTGTGTGTTTTCGGACCAATATGCCGATAGAAATGCATGATAAAAATCATTCAGATTATTACAATCTCTAATGAGTGCACGCATCCGCGTCGCCGGTTCGTTTTCTAAATATCCACACATAAATTCCAGTTTGTGACTTAGTGGCCAATTTGGTGGGAGTGCATACATAAATTGATCTAACCATGCACATGGATGTATGTCATTCTTAGAATTACGGAAGATCTTAAATTTCCGAACAGTCAAAAAGTGTTTATAGTCAAAGTTTTCGCCTCGTGGCGACAAAGGCCTACCGCGTCTGTCCCAGTTTGAATGTCGATTATTGTCAAGTTCGCGCGCCTGGCGCTCTCTTGTTGCATCCCGTAAATGAAACAAATTATTTTCTTCAAACCCCTCTGCTATCTGTGATTCTAAATTTCTTCTACTATCTTTTCCTATAATTTCGCCTTCGATTTGTTTGACTTGCTTTCGTAATGCCTCAACTTCCCTTTTAACGCGTTCATTAATTTTTCCTTGATTTTCAACATGCTTATTTATATTCTGATACTCTTCGGTTTCTGCAAATGGCAATGGAGCTGTACCATCCGAATCTCTGTCCCCATGTAAACTAAGATTTGTCAGTTTATCTGAAATCTCCTCAACTCTTTCCGATAAGTCACCTATTTTTTCTTTCTGTTTATTTACGTCTTCCGTAAGTGTCGCGACTCGGGTTTCAGTGTTGACACATTTGGTAGTAAACTGTTCATATTGTTGTGTTAGGTTATTTAATCTGTCATTTGGTACGGATTCCTCGATTCTCTCAAATATTTCTTCCTTATCGTGTGCACGTTGTAAATTTAACTCTGAAAATTTCTGTACTATCACGCGATCTCTTTCTTCCTGTTCTCTATCCTGTTCCCTTTGTCTAATCTCTACTGCAATTAATCTATTATTGTGAGAATTCAAAATCGGTTGTACTTCTTCTCTAATTTCTTTCTTTAATTCATCTTTCATGTTTTTGAAACATGTCCCTATTCGTGAATCTAACCGTGTTTCCATTGTTTCCAACTCTGTTTTTAATTCAGATCCAAACCGTGTTTCCATTGTTCCCATATCAGTTTTTAATTCAGATCGTAAAGTTCCCATTTCTGTTTTTAATTCAGATCCCAGTGAGTCAAACCGTGTTTCCATTGTTCCCATTTGTGAGTCCAACCGAGATCCCAAATTTAATATTGCACCCATCAACTGCTCCATATTAAATAGTTCAAAATTCTTTTCGCCCCTAACATTTCCCGCAAAACTAACTTCCTTCTGCATAGCCATTAAGCTATCTGTGTTCGATACTATTTCCGAATCTTCTATCGTTAATCTCGTATTCTGTGAATTTCCTGATTGAGAAAAATTTGGAAATGGTTCCGGACTATTTTCCCGACTTATTACATTGTTTTCCACTTCATTATCCATCATACTGTTTTCCTCTGTTGGCGAGTTCGCCATGTTAACAATTTCGTTATTCTCACTATTCATCTTTTTTGCCTTTTTCATCGATCGCGTAATCATTTACAAAGCATACAAAACTCGTCACTGTACGGAATTTACACACAATGACTCTTTATCTCCAACAATACCATTCACTCGAAATGTTTCCCTCAAACACGATTAACGAACAATTGAAATAATTGCACTAAGTCGTCAAACGCGTATACAAGACAACAAATCAAATTCAGAGAAAAAAACACCATTATAAGAATGA
Source organism: Schistocerca nitens (assembly GCF_023898315.1). Lineage (NCBI taxonomy): Eukaryota > Metazoa > Arthropoda > Insecta > Orthoptera > Acrididae > Schistocerca > Schistocerca nitens. The sequence continues at coordinate 564,204,601 of NC_064621.1, forward strand.
CACTTACCAAATCTACACATGCAAAACAGACTATAATTACTAAACTACAAATTACTACAACAATGCTACTGTCCACTATTTCTACAATCAGAAGAATTCCAAGGGACGATCCGAAGCAGTGGTCGCCACGTGCATGGGGGCTTAATAAAAGTTGAATGCAAATAATTTTAATTTCTGCTTTAGTAGCTGTCTGTCCGATTACGAAGTCTCGTAACGGTTGGCCCTGACTATTATTATTACGCTATCTGACTGCATAGAACAACAGCAAAGAATGAAATGGAAATTTTCATTAACACAATTAATTAATTAATTAAGTCCCCAGCAACTATAAAACCTACGAAACCAAAGCACAAGTGTAACTGTTCTGTGTGTGGAAGTATGACTCAACGTACACATCTGGCACGGTTCTACTTCAAAAGACAAGAATTTCAAATACCATTTATACTGAATTAATTAAAGAAAATACGAATACCATAATTACTCAAGAGAACCACAATTACACTCTAATCCAAGAACACAAGCCAGATGCTTTGTTGACTGAACCTGTTATGACACATTATTTAAAACATGGAAATAATGAAAAATAAATCAAGTTTCGTTACCTTCATATATTGACCAAAATCACTCTCATAATTACAATATATCTCCACACCGATTCGCTATTACAACATCTCAACAAGAATTTTTCAGTATCACATCTCAGCAAGCACATCTCAACACGAACTGACTACTACGAGTCCTGGACAAGCACTGCCCACTACGACATCTCAATAATCACTGTGCCAGTGGAGGCGGCGGAACAATGCTCTCTAGCGATCTCTGGCGCTGTGGCTCAGTGTAGCCACCTTTCAATATATATATATTGGCTGTATTAGGAATCATCACAGAAGCAAGGAAAAGTGAGACAGGTGTCCTCTTGCTATGGATAAAAGAACATATTGGAATTTTACATAACGAAAAAGCAGCAACTTCCATGAGGCTTCTCGCGTAAGATTCTGTAGTATACAGAAACGTCGCAACGCAACAAAATTTTAGCGAAATGCAGTTACATATGCAAAGGATTGGCGCTTCGTGTGCGGAGTGGCAAGTGAACCTCAACATAAACAAATGTAACGTATTGCGAATACACAGGCAGAAAGATCCATTACTGTATGGTTGCAGAACAATCTCTGGAAGCAGTTAAAGAGTACGAAGCCATTTGAAGTGGAACGACCAGATAAAATTAATCGCAGGTGAGGCGGATAGGAGATTGAGATTCATCGGAAGAGTCCTCGAGAAATGTAGTCAGTTAACAAAAGAAGTAGCTTGGAAAAACTCGTTCGACCAATACTTGAATATTGCTCGTCAGTATAGTGCCTGTACCGTACAGGACTGATAGCGGAATTAGAGAGGATGCAAAGAAGAGCAGCACGTTTCATTAGAGGTTCGTTTCGTAAGCACGAAAGCGTCACGGAGATACTTAGTCAACTTCAGTTGCAGATATTGCAAGAGAGGTATTCTGCATCGCGTTATTGTGTATTGTTCAACTTCGGAGAGCAGAAATCCCTACAATAATCGGGCAATATATTGCTTTATCCTATGCATACCTCGCGATAAGACAATGAAGATAAGATTGACGAGATGCGAGCCCACTCAGAGTATTGACAGTAATCATTCTTCCCGTGAACCATCCGCGACTGGAACAGGATACCCTTCGCCACAAACAGTAAGGTGGCTTGCGAAGATGTAGAAGTAGGTGGAGTCAACCACCTAGGAAAGAGGAGCATTACTGAAGGATAGTTCTCATTTCAAACCTCCGACCAAGATGGCTGCTTACCATGAATGGATCCCGCCAACATAATTGCAGACACCCCGGGCCATGTAGCTGTACGTCTGTCCTCGAGCGTGGTTCGACAACGTCAATCTAAATAAACGCCATGTCATGTCCATCATTCGTATGAGCCAGGGACACGGATGTTACCACGCACATTTAGAGCGGGTAAAAATTCTAGTTTCAGGACATTGTCAGATGTGAGTTATGTCACAGCGGTCTGCAGTAAGTAAAAGAAAGCACAAGAGGCACTGTACAGGAAACTGGTTTGCAGGAGGTTTCCCTAAAAGCATCTTACTCTACCGATTCTAAACACTTACAAAGCTTGATGACGGAATACTTAAGCGGATAAACAAAATTAAACTTCATTATTCACAAGTACTGGTATGGAAACAGCCCTATTAGAGGAGTGCGTTGTCAAGTGTATGTACAGGGTGTTTCAAAAATGACCGGTATACTTGAAACGGCAATAAAAACTAAACGAGCAGCGATAGAAATACACCGTTTGTTGCAATATGCTTGGGACAACAGTACATTTTCAGGCAGACAAACTTTCGAAATTACAGTAGTTACAATTGTCAACAACAGATGGCGCTGCGGTCTGGGAAACTCTATAGTACGATATTTTCCACATATCCACCATGCGTAGCAATAATATGGCGTAGTCTCTGAAAGAAATTACCCGAAACCTTTGACAACGTGTCTGGCGGAATGGCTTCACATGCAGATGAGATGTACTGCTTCAGCTGTTCAATTGTTTCTGGATTCTGGCGGTACACCTGGTCTTTCAAGTGCCCCCACAGAAAGAAGTCACAGGGGTTCATGTCTGGCGAATAGGGAGGCCAATCCACGCCGCCTCCTGTATGTTTCGAATAGCCCAAAGCAATCACACGATCATCGAAATATTCATTCAGGAAATTAAAGACGTCGGCCGTGCGATGTGGCCGGGCACCATCTTGCATAAACCACGAGGTGTTCGCAGTGTCGTCTAAGGCAGTTTGTACCGCCACAAATTCACGAAGAATGTCCAGATAGCGTGATGCAGTAATCGTTTCGGATCTGAAAAATGGGCCAATGATTCCTTTGGAAGACATGGCGGCCCAGACCAGTACTTTTTGAGGATGCAGGGACGATGGGACTGCAACATGGGGCTTTTCGGTTCCCCATATGCGCCAGTTCTGTTTATTGACGAAGCCGTCCAGGTAAAAATAAGCTTCGTCAGTAAACCAAATGCTGCCCACATGCATATCGCCGTCATCAATCCTGTGCACTATATCGTTAGCGAATGTCTCTCGTGCAGCAATGGTAGCGGCGCTGAGGGGTTGACGCGTTTGAATTTTGTATGGATAGAGGTGTAAACTCTGGCGCATGAGACGATACGTGGACGTTGGCGTCATTTGGACCGCAGCTGCAACACGGCGAACGGAAACCCGAGGCCGCTGTTGGATCACCTGCTGCACTAGCTGCGCGTTGCCCTCTGTGGTTGCCGTAAGCGGTCGCCCTACCTTTCCAGCACGTTCATCCGTCACGTTCCCAGTCCGTTGAAATTTTTCAAACAGATCCTTTATCGTATCGCTTTTCGGTCCTTTGGTTACATTAAACCTCCGTTGAAAACTTCGTCTTGTTGCAACAACACTGTGTTCTAGACGGGGGAATTCCAACACCAGAAAAATCCTCTGTTCTAAGGAATAAACCATGTTGTCTACAGCACACTTGCACGTTGTGAACAGCACACGCTTACAGCAGAAAGACGACGTACAGAATGGCGCACCCACAGACTGCGTTGTCTTCTATATCTTTCACATCACTTGCAGCGCCATCTGTTGTTGAAAACTGTAACTACTGTAATTTCGAAAGTTTGTCCGCCTGAAAATGTACTGTTGTCCCAAGCATATTGCAACAAACGGTGTATTTCTATCGCTGCTCGTTTAGTTTTTATTGCCGTTTCAAATATACCGGTCATTTTTGAAACACCCTGTATATACACTGATGTGACATGCAAATATGCAGATGGCGGTAGTATCTGGCACACAATGTAAAACAGGGTAATGCTTTGGCGCAGCTGTCAATTGTACTCAGGTGATTCATGTGATAAGGTTTCTGACGTGATTACGTGTGCACTCGAGGACTGACAGACTTTGAACGCGGAATTGTAGTTGTGAGGCGTAGCGCCGTAAACCGATCCTGCCTTGGAGGCGGTTAAGTGGGAGATGTGTATCAGAGCTGGATAGTGACAGATGGCGACGCGAGACTGGACGCGCACGTAGTTTATGTATCAGCTGATAGAGGACAGTCTTGGATAGGGGACTGATTTAGTTTCGACTGTGCCTACCAGAGTGCACTAAAGTAATAGAATGTTTTTCATAATCTGTTCTAGTATTTTCATTAAGTGTTATTATGGCTTTTTGTGTAGGTAAAATGTTATAAATGTGTTTTAGCAGTATGAATGATGCGTGAGTGTGGTTTAAGGTTAATATGAAGATAATTGTTTAACGAGTTATGTAGTGGGATTTAGTGTGGGAGCATTTCGAAGAAGTATGGATGTGGACAAAGGGGATTTTTGTAGAATATATTTGTAAAGTAAGTTATAAATAACAATACTAAATAACTTTACGCATAAGCAAAACTTCAGCATATAGATAATTACGTCGGTAAAAAGTGCAGTCGTTAGGTTTACTATTTTTCGATTGGTTATTGATGAAAAGCGCGGACTGACGCGGGAGAATTTTGCCTGGGTTGGCCATGATGTCGGTAATGAATTTGTAAACTGCATCACCCAGCTCTTCGGGTGCATCGACCCTCCATTTTCTTTGAACTTCTGGAATTTTAGTATCGACAGGAAGTGATTGTGATCAAAATCCTGTCTGATCCTCGCACTGGTGTTGTCACTCGTTTCAGATACTTGCACGTCTGCTGAGTGTCCTGATCTATCTTGCTGATAACTGTGATGTGCTACCTCTGTATCACAGTGGAAGTGGCACGCAGAATTCACTCTCCTAAGTGGGCTACAATTATTAGAGCTATTACTCGCTGTTTCTGCGTGTGCATTGTTAGTTCCGCACTCGGTCATTGGGCTAGAGCACGGCGGGCTTTTCCTCGGAGACACAATTCTGTGTACTCCATCATTGGTATCCGAACGCGCAGTGCTCGTGTGTCCGTTTTGCTCTAGTTTTGCTATCCGACTCTCTACTTCTTCCATTCGTTTCGTGTTGTTCGCAACCGCGATATTACCTTGGGTTTTTAAGAACGCTAGGGATTTTGAGTGGGATTGTGTTGTACGTCGCAAGCGCCCTGCGTGTTTAGAAGTTGCTTCCGCGACTTTCATTGCCCCTATTGCTGCCGTTTTGGCCAGGCCTACTACTTGTTGTGCAGCCATTGACATTTGTTTTACTTCTCCACATTCTTTCTTTATTGTTAGTAATTCCCCACGAATTTCTCCTATATGCGAAATTATAGTCTGAGTGTCCTTCGTACGCTGTTTCTCATCTTCTTCTTTCATTGATCGTAGGAGGCTCAGTATTGGGTTAATGTCATCTTTTTGATCCTCGTCACACATGGGCGATGTAACTCTGGACACCTGGGCGCTAGAGCTCTGACGTGACCGAGCTGGCCCCTGTCTGCTCTCGTTCGTTTGATTATAAACTTCTGCTGCCGTCTCGACCTGTGTGCCTGTCTCTGTTTCATCCTCTACCTCACTATCATAATCACGGTCGCGACGTTGCTCTAAGATCGCGTCCAAATCACCGTCCTCATCAATGACCCTGTCGTCCTGTCCTTCTAAAAATGTGCCCATCTCATCTCCGAACCTATCCCCGTCAGTAACGTGCCCCTTATCCACTATAGTATCCACTTTTGTTTTAGCTTCGCTCACTAATAGTCGTGCCTTACTTCTCGTGATCGTTCATGAGAAACAAAATTTATTTAAAATACACAGTAAAAATAATCTACTCCCTGTATTTTTACACATAGACATAAAATTTCAACAACGCTGTTCCAACGCTGTAATTACAAGCACAATTTGATGTGGTACAGAAACCGCACACAAATCCAACAAAGTGCGATGTGGTACGGACACCACATCAACGAAACACAAAAAAACAATGAACAAAAAAAATATATACACTGAAAACAAAAACTGTAATCATGCGCCGCTACTTAAAAACTAATCGCGGAACTACAAGAAAAAGAACTTGGGTATTAATTATTAAAAAAAAATAGAGAAAAAGAATTTGAATGTTCCTACTAAGAATACTGTTAGCTTATCAGTGATTCACAGGGAAGATCCGAGGCTAAGGGTCGCCATTTTATGCGAGGTGCCGGGGCTAGCAGTGTATTTAACACTAAATTCTTCGAGAATCTTCTTACATAAATGATGCTCTAAGCCCCCCCCCCCCTCTTCTAACTCCGACTTTTGCTGTTGCACATGGATTAAAAAGAAACGCGAACCGACTGTAATCGACCCTGCAAGTGGAGTAGAAAAGAGTTTGGCACCTGCAACAATTTAGTTTGATAGACATTAATTAAATAAAGGAAAGTTTCAGTAACATAGTGAGAAATGAAAGGGTTGCTCTGCCGATTAACAGAATGAAAGTTCTGTCCAAAATAACAATATGATTTATTATGACTAAACTCAAAATAATAAACAAAACACATGAAACATTTACAATACATCAAATTGACTCAAATTGGATACTCAAATAAATGCTGTGAAGGTGAAGTTGTCCCTAAACTGGATTGTGACATTTATGACGAAGTGGTATGTGGAGCCAATTCCTTGCAACTCAAATTTTAAGAGAAAACACACAGCCAACCCAACATTAATTACTGCTACCCAAGACAGAACAAAGTTAGAAAAAGACGAACAGGCGCGCTGTGCTGAGCTCTGATTATCACCTAGGAAAATCCCAATCTGCCGGTGCTGCGGACATACATTACCAAACTGTCTTCTTAACTGGCAGAACACGATCTGGCGTACCGGAGGCGATGGCTGGTTGCTTCGACGTCCCGTCGTGGTGATGATAATGTCGCGAGTATAGCCCGAAACAAATTATCCTGGTTTGGTTGTTCCAGACTAAAGACGCCCTAGCAATACAAATGCGCCTCTGAGGGATTCGAAGAAGGCTCGCCACACAATCACTGACGGTACAGTGATTGATTTTAACAAGCTAAGTCACACTGTAACTCCGATACAGTCAACTTTAGCCAAAACTGCTCAAGACAGACAACATAGGCCGCTTGTACGCAGAACGCTCAATTGCCAACTGTACTCGGAAAGTTACGTTGAAGTCGAAACTTCAGCAACTTCGTCAAACAGTTACAAATAAATAAAAGTATATTAGACAGCCAACAGAAGGCAGGCTGTCCAGACCAGCGAGAGCTCAGTCTTGTAACCTACTCCGACCGAAAGGCGAGAGCCGACTACCACAAGAGCACCCGTACCAACCGAACACAGAACATTCCCGCCCCCATGACAGTGGCCGTGGATAAACGTTCCAATCAGCAACTCGAAAACCGGCGGAAAACGCGGGAATTTGCGCGCCAAGGCTGCTTGGGAACACAAGTCATTCCCACGCCTCGCTGGTAGCCTGCCAGAAAGTGTTTTCGCTAAGTTTCTGCGAAGTAACGGAACCTCTAGCCCAGCCGCTACTTCAGGCCCCTCCGGGCGTGTCCTTTGACAATGTCGGCGTCTGGAAAGCATTCACTCGACTCCCTCACACCCGTCGGCTTACCCTTTCAAGATCAGCAGTGCCCGCCTGTCACCGGACCACCTGGGTGACGAGAGACGCTGCGTGGGAAGTCCGCGTGTGAAGGAATAGCAACTTTTCACCGCATGCAATTAGAGAGGAAAATAGTAGGGTAGAAATGTGAGAGGGGGCTCATGCCACCTCTCATGGTGATACCTTGGTAACAAAACTGGAGCGTTGTGGACATGTGCAAAAGAGGATGGATGCTAGATTGAGGAAACTACGAAGAGAAATGAAAGGAAAGTTGCTATCTGATAGGAAATCTCTGTCTGTCCGAGGCAGATTGACAGAAACTGAAAGAGACCTTCTTCAGAATTATTATGGACTGGCCATTAGACGAACTGCAGCTTTGAATGATGTTACAGTAATTAGAAGAGCTGTATGGGCCATCTACTTTCATAAGTTGTCCACAGATGACCACCCTCTTCACGTACTTTGCCCTAATGGAGCAGATTATTGGTGTGGTTACCAAAAACCAAAAGAAAGTGGTCAAACATACCATCATAAGCATTCTCTTTCTGAGCCTATTATGAATGAAATAAAAGCAATTTTTAGAGACCTGAGTGACTCTGTTTTGCTTAGTAAATGTCTTCATGGGGGGACTCAGAATACAAATGAACGTTTCAACCATTGCATATGGGAAATATTACCCAAGCATATTTTTGTTGGACTAAATACATTAAAGTTGGTGTACTAGATGCAGTGATACGTTTCATTGATGGAGTGATAGGAAAGTTGGAAGTCTTGAGCAATTTATGTATAAAATATGGCCCTAATATGGAAGATCAATTGCTTGTGTGTGGCAGACAACGGGTGCATGAAGCTGAAAGATTCGCCCTTCAAGATACCAAAGAAGCAGGAAGTGCTAAAAGGAATGCCAAGAGGAAGCTTGAAGATGAAGAAATGCTGCAGGATGAAGACTATGCTTCAAGAATGTTCTGAGCCACAGTTTCATTGGATTCATATGTTCATTCACAGTTCCCCGCAAGTTGTATTTTTCAGAATTCAGGTACAAATATTACTAAAAGTTTAAAAATCATTGCTCTAATTTTTTTCTGTAACTTGAAACAGTCCATACGTATGTAGTAGACCTAAGCTTTATTGCAGAATCTACTAAATTATACAAAAATAACATTGTTGTTATGAAAAAAATTATAAAAATTAAAATGTAAGATGTGATATTTTTTATCCTTTTAAGATGCGTAATAGGTGGAATTAAATAGGTCTAGTACTTCAGCTAGCATATCATGCGTATGTGGTAAAAATTTGGTCCCCTTCACATGTATAACATTGGATTAAGTGGTACCTCAATTTAAGGAAGCATTTTAGAAAGAAAATTGCATCAGTTTACTTGTAATTTTTGTAATAACCCTAAGCAGGTTCAAAAATATTCAAAATACTTCTAATCTGTTTGGAAAGTGTGCTGCATTACCTGATATCAAGAAAAAAATCTGTAAAACATATAGCCGGCCGTGGTGGCCGAGCGGTTCTAGGCGCTACAGTCTGGAACCGCGCGACAGCTACGGTCGCAGGTTCGAATCCTGCATCAGGCATGGATGTGTGTGATGTCCTTTAGGTTAGTTAGGTTTAAGTAGTTCTAAGTTGTAGGGGACTGATGACCCCTGAAGTTAAGTCCCATAGTGTTCAGAGCCATTTGAACCATTTTTGTAATTCATATACATTATAAAAAGGGCCCGAAAGAAACTGGTGTTGATTTTTACATACTTTTGAGCAGGAAAAGTACTCTGTATCCTTGACTGCATTTGGTTCTTCTTTGTGGCGTTGTACGGCTCGTAGTTTTGAAGCCAGTCTCTTCCCAGTGAGTGGTGCTGCTGATCATACTTGTACGTGCGCTGCGGTCAGGTGGACGATTGGAAGAGGCTTTCAGATTTTCTAAAAAATGCGCTGTTAATAAAAGCGTTAACCTGATCTAATGTGTTGCAATTTCTTGCAGACGGTGTGTAAAAATCTCAGTTTCTTCCAGCACTGTCATGATTTGTCCCTTAGGCGGCTGTAGCGATTTTAATCTGTTGCCAAAACTTAAAGAATACCTTCCAGAATTTCATTTCGGTAGCGATGAAGCGTGCAATCAGAGGCTCTGCCAACAAAGTCAAACATTTTACAGTGACGGTACCAACAAACAGTTCTCTCGTTGGAAGGAATGTGTACGTCGCCATGGTGACTATGTTGACAAAATAATATGCAGACATGCAGAATAAAGATACAGATGTGAATAAAGCTTTTTTTATTTAAAAAGCTTAAAGAGTTTTCGCATAAAAGATTTCTGAGGCATTACCTTTCAGTATGCCTTCGCACATAAAGATGGAAAAAGAAACAGTAGTGCTCGAGACTAGTAATCGCTGGTTCGAGTCTCAGTTCGGTCATTATTTTTCTTTTTTCAGTTCAGTCGGAATACCTGCGTCATTTAAATATAAAATTCTTCAAATATATGCCAACTAACTGATTTATAATTGTTAATTTTATGAAAAATGCACCTTTCCTTGTTTCTAATTACATATTGCAGTCAAAATTCCAGTTTTATTTGCAAATATACATCCATAATTACCGATCTATTATGACAGACTGTTTGAATTAAAAAACATTACAAATTAAATTCATTTCCTCCCTTATCTATTTCACGCTTAACGGAAATGTTCAAGGAACTTATACCTTCGTTTAAAAGTTTGACAGAAGTGTGAGAGGAAAGTGTCACCGACAGAAAGTAGGCGAGCATCCTACCAGGCAGCCACACGAACTGTCGAGAAAAATTGGCCTTACTTCAGCATATTACAGACGGTCGGTACAATTCAAAGTCAATTTCTCAAGCATATTTGAGAACTGGAAGTAACTGTTTTCGCTGATTGATATTTGAGTTTCTGAACTTCGCGAAAAAAAAAAAAAGAGAATCGGATTGCCACTTGGTCCCCTTGTCTGTTGCCTCCAAGACGTTACGTGATCGTGGCGGGTTCCTGTTATTGGACCAACGACTTGGTGGTGGATATAAATGTGTACAAAAAATAAGAAAGCTTGCGGAAAGTGAAAACCAAAGACCGTGTGAATGAGAATTTGAACAAGGCAGCTTATGAGAAATGATTTCGTTTTGCAAACTACTGTCGCCGATGCGAATCGTGACTTCGTTGGGAAAAAAGAAAGAAAAGCTGCCACTCTTGACGATATCTATGTATTAGCTTTGTGGTACTACAGCTTCGTTTTTATTTACTGTGAATAGGTGAGTTGTTTTAACATGTATGTTTCTATGGGGATGGATAACGTTCTCACTGACTGTGGGCATCATGACAGTGGAATCGACCAACAAAATAACGAATAACTCGACTCGACGTTTTAAATGCCATTCTTTCAGTGCTGTAGTGTTCTCGGTACTCTGTTGCATGTCTCTACGCTCTACCGTGGAGAACGCCTTTCAGAATGCGTTGGTATGTGGCCTTTGTGCCAATGTGTGCTTGCCTCTGTTTCTTTAACTAGTTAAACAGCTAATGCCGTATTTCCTTAACTGTATTATCTCAATAAAACGCAGTGTCTCCGTATTAATGGCACTTGGAACAAAAAATTTCTTCCTGCTATTTTGTCGAAAACTGACATTAGTGAGACCGTGGCTGCGTACAAAAAACATGCTAATTTTTTCAGAGAAGAAAGCAACAGTCATCAATAGTTAATAAGGGTATTTATGTACACAAATGGCGGTGGCACTTGTTTCGAACCAACAGGTCCATTTTCAAATGCTTGTTCATGTGGCTCGGTGGCTGAGTGGTAAAGTGACGGACGATAGATCCATAAATCTTGGATTCGATTCCTGGTAAATTGTAAGTAAAACAGTAGTACCTCGTTGTTAAGGTGCCAATGTCGGATTCGATCCGTGGTAAATTACAGGTAAAATGGTGGCCCAGTGGCTGTCAGTTAACACTTCTTTCGCCTCAGGCAGAGTGTGTTGAGATGCAAAATCTATGTTAAGCGTAGAACCTCGTATTATAAAGAAGCAAGGCGACTGGCATACCACCTTCAACAGGACCTTGCCTACGAGATTAATATGGCCTCCAAACAAAATCGTCGTGTTGGTGACGTCTTTATTTAGAGGTTTATATTACATTTGTTTTGTTCACATTAGTCATAGAAAAAGCCAACGATTAGTGTAAACAACAACAGCAGCATTTATGCCAAACATAGTGGACTAATAAAAGATACTATTCATACCCCTTGGTATACAAAGCAG